>NC_141903.1:70567428-72015761 GCF_057802395.1 Ceratotherium simum simum | reverse complement strand
GCAACCCACTGCTGTGTTAGGATCAGCTATCTCTGCTGGGGGTAAAGTGTCATTGCTGGGTGATGCTGACAGAAATAGGAAGCATGCAGGAAGAAATAGGTTCTTTTCCCCTCTTCCTTTCCTCTAGTCTTTGAGTGATCCTATTGACAGAATACAGCAAGGAGCCAGGTATTCCTTTTGGATAGGATCCTGGTTTGAATGATCCCAGGCCACCATACCTACAAAGAGTTCCATATTTTGTCTTTAAGATTCACATATTTCAGTTAGCCATTGGAGGGGGAATGCAATTTCTTCTCAGATGCAGCCCTGTCTATTCTGCTGCCATATCTGCTTTAGTTTTCTCAGGAGCAAGTCATTCCGTATATGATTGTGTCCTCCAGTTACAGGGACTATGTGAGAAGTTTTCCAGGTGGCTTTTGTTAAGTCCTTCTCTCAAGGCTTAGGGTGAACTGAAGATGTCACCCACACTTTCTCTAGAGTGGGCTGGAATTACAGCTTTCTTTATGGAAATCCTTTTTACAAATACTTTCATAATCCCCATCAATGAAATCCTTTATAGCCTTGATAAAGATGAATTATCTGTCCATTTGTTAGCCACCTATTTTGAAATTTCGTCATGGTGTGAATGGCTCTGGCAATGGTGAAGAACCAGATGTTGAAGATACATGTGAAGAGTTTGAATAAAATTGTTCAAATGCTTAACTGGAACAAAGCAATATTTCTAGATTACTATGTAGTCTTATATGTGATTTAACTATATAACTAAATTAATATTATAAATAGGCATGTGGCAATTCCATCTAATACATAAAAGTTTATATATTCACTTTGGAAAAAAAACTTTTTAAATGGGTTTTCCAGTGAGAAAATAGATCACTTTATATTAAGGGTAGCCTTATATCTAGGCGTACATGTTGGCACATAAATGTGTCATAAACCACAGCTTAATTAGGCAAAAAGCCATAAATCAATATTTTCCTCTCCTCTTTATATTTAAATACACCAAATAATATAAAACTGAAGTCCCTGCCACCATTTTTCATACTTCTGATGAAGAATCTGTATCACAAATATATGGTTAACATTTCAACAATTCTTACCCACTGAGTTTCTTCCTAATGGTGGATTATATATTTCTGGGATTTAAATACCTGGCATTTAAAATTTAATTTTGATGGAACACTTTTTATTTTTGGATATCATATTGCTGATACTAGTTTATTAGCCTTTAAAATGTTTCTTGAATAATGACCTTTCTAATTTAACTTGCACTGAGACATTAGCTTACTAATCTGAATCTTTTATTATTTGACTCTGATTTAATCTCTAAGAATTTTAACATTAATAATAATTTAGAAATATATTAAAATCTTTATTATTACAGTATCCTTTTAGAACTTCCAGTGGAATCTTTTTTAAATAGTTTCTGTTTCTCTGCAGACTTTCCCCATCTGTTTACTTATCACATCTATTTTTTTCTTAGGTAGTTGAACATATTTATAACAGCCTCTTTAAAGTCTTTTCTGCTACTTCCAACATCTGAGACATTTCAGAACCTTTTTCTATTGGCTCCTTTTTATTTTGATATGGGTCAGGCTTTATGTCTTTTCTCAAAAAATTAAAATATTTTTTAATTTTATACTGGACATTGTGTAGGGTAGGTTGTAGTGACTTTATATTATATTGTCTTCCTTTGAGTATTGAGTTTCTTTTTTCTGGTAGGCAGTTAAATTACTAGAAGATCCTTTTGACCTGTCAGAATTAGAATGATTTGTTAGTATGTGTCTATTTCAGATTTGTCCCTAGTCCTAGGGTTTGTCTCTTCTTTTAGGTTGTGATTCTTACCGTTAAGACATACCCTTTTGAGAGTTACAGCTGAGTATTTGAGGAGCTCAGCAAGATCTTTCCATTCCCTTTTGCCAGAACACGACATTTTTCAGCTTTGTGCAACTTTTCTTTTTTTCCATTCAGTTCCGAGCAGCTGTTGTCTGCCAGGCCTCGGAGTCTCAGTTTGAAATGCATGGGTCTGGTCTTGGCAAAAGCCCTGAGGGGAACTCCTATGCATGCTTCTATGTCATCCCTTCATCACAACTCCCTCCTCTGTGAATTCTGCCATAAATTTCAGCTGCCTCAGTACTCCAAACTCCAGTCTTTGCCTTGTCAGCTCAGTGAGACTGACACTTTCTACTTGAGCTCCCGCTCACTGCGCCATCATATATAAAGAGCCCTAGGGGCTCACCTGATGTGTTTCTCTTTTATAGTACTGGCTGTCCAATTTATAAAAGCAGTAAATCATATATTTTGTCCAGGTTTGTAATTGTTTATAGCAGAGGGTAAGTCTAATATGAGATACTGTACCATGGCCAAAAGCAGATGTCTATGCTCCTCCAAATCCTTTCTATAATTATCTGTTTTTCCACTCAAAATCTGAATGCTAAATGACTGTAAAATCTTTTAAAGCTTATTACTATTTTTTTTTTTGTGAGGAAGATTGGCCCTAAGCTAACATCTGCCAATCCTCCTCATTTTTTGCTGAGGAAGACTGGCCCTGGGCTAACACCCATGCCCATCTTCCTCCACTTTATATGGGACACTGCCACAACATGGCTTGACAAGTGGTGCGTTGGTGGGCGCCCGAGATCCGACCGGCGAACCCCGGCCCGCCACAGCGGAGCACGCGCACTTAACCACTTGCGCCACCAGGCCGGCCCCAAAGCTTATTTTTAAAATAGTTGCTCTGCTTTTACACACTTCCCAAATTATTCTATGAAGCCAGTATTACTCTGATACCAAAACCAGATAAAGACATTACAAGAAAAGAAAACTACAGGCCCATATCCTGTGAATGTAGAACCAAAAATTTCTCATCAAAATATTAACAAACTGAATCCAGCAAACATATAAAAAGGATTATACACTATGATCAAGTGGGGTTTACCCTAGATATACAAAGTGGATTCAGTATACAAAAACCAATCAATATAATAGACCATCTTAACAGAATAAAGATAAAAACCTATGATCATCTCCAAAGATACAGAAAAAGCATTTAAAGCAAATCCAACACTTTTTCGTGATAAAAACACTTGACATACTAGGAATACAGGGAACTTTCTCAACCTTACAAAGGGCATGTATGAAAAACCCAAGGCTAACATCTCACTTAATGGTGAAAGACTGTTAGTTTTACCCCTAAGATTAGAAACGACAAAAATGTCCACTCTAATTATTTCTATTCAACATTGACTGAAAGATCAAGCTAGGGCAATTAGACAAGAAGAGGCAATATAAGGCGTTCAGATTGGAAAGAAAGCTGTAAAACTATCTGTATTCACAGATGACATGATCTTGTATGTAGAAAATCCTAAGGAATGCACATACACAAAAATTATCAAACAAATGAATTCAGCAAGGTTGCAATATATGTGATCAATATGCAAAACTCTATGTTACGTCTATTCACTAGCAATAAATAATCCAAAAATGAAATTAGAAGATAATTCTATTTATAGTAACATCTAAAAGGATAAAATACTTAGGAATAAATTTAACAAAAGAAGTGTGATATTTGTATACTGAAAAGTACAAAACATCATTAAAAAAATGAAAGAAGACCTAAATAAATGGAAATACATGAATTGGAGAACTTAATATTGTTAAGATGGAAATCGTCTCCAGATTGACCTACAGATTCAATGCAATTCCTTTCAAAATCTCAGATGCCTTTTTTGCTGGAATTGACAAGCTGATCTTGATATTCATACAGAAAGGCAAAGGACCCAGAATAGCCAAAGAATCTTGAAAAAGAACAAAGTTGGAGCATAGACCCTGCTTAATTTCAAAACTTATCTCAAAGCAACAGTAGTCAAAACAGCATGGGATTGGCATAAGGATAAATATCTAGATCAATGGAGTAGAATGAAGAATCAAGAAATGTGCTGAGACAACTGGATATTGTTAAAAAACAAAATTCAACCGCGTAAACGTGAAGACCTAACTGGCTTTCTTAAGCAATTCATGAATCAGGCAGCATCCCATCTACCAAGAAGGGAGGGTGTTGGGAGGGGTTGTACAATATGGAAGGTTTTATAGGAAGAAAGGTGGGGCTAGACAGCTATTAGCAAAAGAAGAAAAAGGATTATTTGAAGGCCAGACCACCTCCTCTTGGGGGAAGGGAATGGCAGGGGTCTTTGTTATGCAGATTGCCTCTTCTTCTTCTGGGAGGTTTGAGAGGACCCACGTGACAGATCACCTTACTGCTGCTTGACCGGAAAATTCCAAACTGGTCAATTAAGATTACATTTCTGGGAGAGGTTGAAGTTGCAATTAGATCAGGTATTAAATCTCGGTTTAGTATCAGGGGCTTTAGCATGAGTGATGCCATCTGGGGCCTGTGGTTTTCTTTTTAGCAACATCTATATGCAAATAAATGAAGTTGGACCCCTGCCTCATGTCATATACAAAAATTAACTCAAAATGGATTGAAGACCTAGATGTAAGAGCTCAAATTATAAAATTCTTATAAGAAAACATAAGCATAAGTCTTTGAGACCTTGAATTAGGTAATTGTCTCTTAGGTGTGCCACTAAAAGCACAAGTGTAAAAGGAGAAAAATACATAAATTGGATTTTATTAAAACTTTTACCCTAATATTCATAGTTGCATTTCTTATAATAGCCAAAAGGTGGAAACAATCCCAATGTTCATCAACTGATGATTGGATAAACAAAAGGTGGTATATCCATATATGAAATAATATTTTGCCATAAAAATGAATGAAGTACTGATACATGCTACATCATGGATGAACTTTGAAAACATTACACTAAGTGAAAGAAGCACATATAAGAGGTCACATATTGTATGATTACATTTGTGAAAAATGTCCAAAATATGCAAATGCATAGAAAATATAGATTAGCAGTTCCCAGAGGATAGGAGAGGGGGGATGTGGAATTACTTCTAACTGGTATGGGGTTTTGTGGTATAATAAAAAATAAATATTTGGTGTTTGTCTCTGTTTCTGGCACAGAGCTCCTAAAAGTCTTGGAATTTACTGTTGTCAAAAGAAAAATTCAGAGAGCTTTACTTGATATGATTATGCTATTGAGTAAGAAAGAAACTGTGAACAGCGAGACTTCAAACCTGAACGTGACATGAAGCTCCGAGGCTTGATATTACAGGATGGCTTACAAAGTGAAAATGATTAAGTTGTTTAACCTTTACAATGATTGGTTATTACTATGGAGATTTCCAGATGGCAGGAGATTGGTTAAAAGTGATTATTTTTCACTATTTTTGAAGTTGACCTAAGTTTCATTTATGATTGTCAGAGGCATTCACAAAGAATGCCTAAGTTAAATTTTGCTTACATTCATGGAATAAACTAGATTAAGTTTTACTTATGTGACTTAACTAGTTTTATCTGCTTGGAGGATCTTGAAGCCTAGTCTCCATTTTATTTTATTTAAACACTGTTTGTGTAACATCATAATGAAGTGACTCATGGGGGAATCCTAGATGGCTTCAGGATGGGAGCTGGTTGCCAGAGGGTTAGAACTTTCAGCCCCACCCACTGACCTCCAAGGAGGGGAGAGGGGCTGGAGATTGAAATCAATCAACAATGGGCAATGATTTAATCAATCATTCCTACAATATGAAATCTCCATAAAAACCCCTAAATGAATAGGATTTGGAGAGCTTCTGGGTTGGTAAACACATTGTCATGCTGGGAGGGTGGCACCCCTTGAGAGGGCCTGGAAGCTCTGTGCCAGCCCTCCTCCTCCATACCTTGTTGTATATCTCTTCCATTTGGATGTTCCTGAGTTGTATCCTTTATAATAAACCAGAAAATGTAAGTAACATGTTTTCCAGAGTTCTGTGAGCCATTCTAGCTAATTATTGAACATGATGGGGGTTGTGAGAACCTCTGAATTTGTAGTTGGCTGGGCAGAAGTGTGGGTAGCCTGTGATGAATAAATGAAAATCAATAGGATATATTGGAGTATATAAGGAAGCCATTTGGTTTAAAACTAATTTGGCCTAACCTTGTTTTTCCAAAAGGGTCTGATGAGGCCTGTTGAGCATGCATTGTATATCTGTTTTAAATGTTTACTATGTCCCAAAGACAAAAATGATACCATTAAAGATAGAGATGTAGCTTCCCCCCATATCAGCATTTCCTTAAGGATAAGCATCTCTTCCTAGAAACTAAGGATTAATTACTGACCTGCTGTGCTCACTTTGTGACCACTGACCTGCTGTGCCAGCTAGCATCTCGTGACAGTAATAAAAGGGACATTCCTGTCACATGTGGTGTACGCTCTTTGTTCCAAGATGGTATATAATCACTCTGTGTACCCCACTTCTTGGGGAAGGAAGCTTCCCTGGGCTATAGTCCTCAGACCTCGTTTATAATAAACTCACCTCAAATTTTAATTTATAGATTGATTATGAATTATTTGCATTTACACCTGGGCACCCCATTTGCAGCTGGCAGCTGAAGTAGGGGCAGTCTCTTGGGACTGAGCTCAGAACCTGTGGGGTCTGTGCTAACTTTGGGAATTAGTGTTGGAGTTGAATTGAATTGTTGGACACCAAGCTGGTGTCAGAGAATTGGTTGTTGGTGTGAAAAAAACTCCACATAGTTGGTATCAGAAGAAGTGTCAGAAGGAAAAAATCACACAGGTTTCTTTTTGAGATGATGAAAATGTCCTGTAATTAGATAGTGGTGATGGTTGCACAACTTTGAGAATATACTAAAAGACACTAAATTGTACACTTAAAAAAATTATTCTGCTTTGAGGATGCAGGAGCCAGCCTGAAAGAACAAATAGCCAATGCTGGATTCATTTGAGCAACAAAATAAATAACAATAGTATTGGATTATAACTCAAGGAGTAAAATATATATCTATGAGTCCATACTGATATAAATAAATAATTGAGTAAACAAATAAATGGAGAAGGGACAAATCTTCCTTACAAAATAATTCCAAATGATACATGTAAAATGAATGTGGGAAATAGAATATCAAAATTAGCACACTACAGTAATAATTGCTGCAGGCAAATTTCCTGATGAATGCTAAAATTAGTGGGCAACATGTTAAGGAGAAACAGGATATTTGCAGAGCCTGAAAGGATCTCCCCTCCAAATATTTATTAATTACTGTGATGATTTAACATATGTCCACAAATTCTTTGATACTCCTCCCTCTAGGAGGTAGTGTTTAATTTTTCCCCCTTCAGGGTGGTCTGGATTTCAGTGACTCATTTCTAATGAATAGAGTATGGAAAGGGAAAAATAGTAATTTTGTAGTAAGAAGACTGGCTGACATTACCTTAGTGAAGTGATTAAGGTTACCATCACTAGGCAAGTCATATTGATATCATATACCTTGGGATATGACGCAATGAAAGGTACTTCACCTCTATGACATTCTTCTCAAAAATTCCTGACCTTGGTACAATCATGAGAAAACATCAAGCAAGCTGAAATTGAGGAACATTCTACAAAATACCACACCAGTACTCTTCAAAAGTGTCAAGGTCGTGAAAAACAAGGAAAGACTGAGAAATTAATAGACATTGGAGGAGACGAAGTAGATGGCTAGATTAAGTGTAACATGGTATCCTGGTTTGGATCCTGGAACAGAAAAAGAGCATTTCTAGAAAAACTGGTGAAATCTGAATTTTAGTTAATAGTGTTGCATCAATTTTAATTACTTAGTTTTGATAAATGTACCATTTTTATGTAAGATGTTAAGATTGAGAGATTAAAGGAAGCTGTACCTTCTTTACAACACTTCTGTAAATCCAAAATTATTTCAAAATAAAAAAGTTTTAAATATTACTATAATTCGCATGCTCTTATTTCTTTTTTTTCTTCTTGTGGGTAGGTTATGATCGTCCTCCTCTTAAAGAATCCACTCAAAAATAATATGTGATTGGTCCTGAATTCTGTGGGCTATTTATTTATTAATTTAAAAGAAAGTCTTTATAATTCTCATCAATATACTCATTATATTTTAATACCAGTAACAATATACTGTTGTTACCATGATTCCAGAATATCGTATTGTTTAGTTGAAAAATCTGAATGTTACAGAGTTCTTTTTTTTTCTTTCTTTCTTTGTTTTTTGTGAGGAAGATTAGCCCTGAGCTAACATCTGATGCCAATCCTCCTCTTTTCACTGAGGAAGATTGGCCCTGGGCTAACATCCGTGCCCATCTTCTTCTACTTTATATGGGACACTGCCAGAGCAGTCTTGACAAGCGGCGTATCGGTGCGTGCCCAGGATCTGAACCCGAGAACCCTGGGCCGCTGAAGCGGAGTGTGCGCACTTAACTGCTACACCACCGGGCTGGCACCCAGAGTTCTTGATATGTTGAACATTTATTTAAGTTTGTGTCATATTTCAATTTATTTTAATTTACAATATAATTTATATTATTTTATCTTTCAATAATGATAAAAATCAGATTAAACTGATACGCTATGAGGGTTAATATTTATTTATATTTTATATTCTACCAATTTCCAAAATGTTCTTGAGTTAGGTTACAGTCAAAGCACACGTATAAAAAGCCATTTTTTAGAAAAATATTTAAGGACATGAAAAGGTAATTGTTACATTAAAAAAAGTTACACAGACTTTCTACAATAGTTTCCTAGTTTTGTAAAAGAGATTAAATATGTAGCCTGGAAGAACTTACGCCAAAATTTTAACAAGAGTAATCATCTTTAAATTGTGGTATTTAAAAATTTTCTTTTCTCTTTTCTGCATTTTCAAAAGTATGTACAATGTGTGTCGTTACTTTTGCAATCAGAAAAACATGGTAAATATTAAAAACATACATGCATACCTACAATAGAATAGTTAAAGAGAGATTGGAAATAGCACAGAGAAAAGAAAGTCAAAATATTTTGTTCTCCTAAATAAATTAAAACTTACGGGATTTGTCCTGAGGCTTATAAAACAGCTATAAATTGTTCATGTTTAGTGTTTTAATTTATACATACACATTCAAACAGAGATGTAAACCTCATATGTGTCTCCAATAGGACAATAGATTCATGCCCTGTATTTAGGGCAGTGAATTCTCAATTTTCAAAGAAATTATACATTAATATTTTAATAGATGGCTGGTCATTATATTGTACAATAACACCCCATTTAGCCAGTATCATAAGGATAGTATAGAATTTTTAAAATAACTGAAGCTTAAATCTGTAAGTATCAAAACTTTTGTTCTAGTTATTTAGAATGAAAATATTTGTACAATGTTTGACTTCCCTGACTTAAACAAATCCTATTTGAATCTCAAATATTGAACTAAACTGGGATGTATTGACACATCATTGAGTATGCTGTTACCATTCATTAAAATTGAATGCCTTCAGATTGTATAGAAGAACCAAAATGAAGACAAGATCTGGTCTACTCTTTCTAAATTGTCGACTAGCTCCTATTTTTCACTGGCATTGTTTCCATGTATAATTTCCCATGAAATGGTTTACTTAATTGTTGGTCTACATGTGACTCCGCTTGTCGTGTCATATAAAGTTCCTGGGTTTCATGATAGACCCTTCAGCCTTTTTTTTTTTTTTTAAAAACCAACTTCTAGTACAAGGCTAGAGTTTATCAGAGGTCTGAGCTGAGTTAAGTGGGGGCATTAGTGTATTTTTATAGCTAACAATTTTTAAAAATATATACCAAATAACTTGAGAGTAGTGTTTGCTTGTAATCTAAAAACAAATTTCTTACATTTTTTGGCAGGTCTTTATTGAGAAGGCTTTAGTTGAAGTACATGTAGTGAAGCCTTTTATTAGGCACCATACTTGGCTCTTTCACGGCAAGGTACTTACTTCTCTTGTGGAGATGATAACTGTACCTATCCTACAAGGTTTTGAGGGGATTAAATGAAACGTATGTGTAAAGTGCTTAACACAGTGCCTAGGGCATAACAAGTGCACAATGATTTTCATCTGAGAAAGGAAGAGAAACTGAAAGAAGTCCAGTGTGGATGGAGAGTGTGGCAGAATGCTGCGCTATTAGAGGAGGAAAAGAAGGCAAGGGCCAGGTCAGGCTGTGTTAGGATTTTGGATTTTACTCTGGAGTAATGTGGGAATCACTGAAGGGTTTTAAGAAGATGTAAATGATCTGATGATCAGATTTACATTTTGAAAAGAACATACGGGCTGCTGTTCGGAGACTGGAAACTCGAGGAGCCAGGGTGCATCTTCTTTCCTTTGGACTGTCTGTTTTTAAGGTGAGCATCTTTGAGTACACGGCTAGAAGCTTAGCTTCTTACTTTTATTTTGACACAGTCATAGCACACTTGCAAGTCATTCAGCTCTTATGTTGTTGGTATTTTTCGAACTAACTTGTAGGGCCACCCACATTTAGTAGAGAATGGGCAGGATTCCAAGGAGCAGACCAGCCTTTCATGAGGCTCTGCAATATGATGCATGCTACTTTTAACTTCCTTCTTCTGGCTCATGGAGTCTCGGGTAATGCCTGCCTTTTACATGGAAACTTTGTTTCCTCTCTAGGTTTTATTACTTTAGCTCTCAGACAAGAAATGACAAGCCTGTGGCATAGGTGCTACCATTTCTCTGTTCCCCACCCATCTTGAATTTTTTCCTCTCCTTGGAGTGCCAGCATCCTTGTAAGAGTACTCCAGGTAGCTCTCAAATTGTTAGAGTTGGCAAGAGCATTGGGAGTTATTAATATTCCTGATGCAGACATTCGGTTCATTGCTGGCATCTGTGTGATGTCATATCACTGCTGCCTTACTCTACATACAGGTCCTAACTATTGGATCTGTGCCTGAGTGCAGCTACCATAAACGTTTTTGCTTTTACCATCTTTTGGTATGCAGCCCTTGGCTCACTTCTCATAGCCATGAGGGGCTTGCCCTACTTCACGTCTAGATCTGGGATGTCTGCTCAGGTCCCCCCGTTCTCTCCTCACTTTATCTAATTAATCTCATTCTATTGTTGTCCACTTTTCAGGTTGATCACTTCCAGTTCATCCTGAATATCTTTCTTCAGGTGTAAATATATAGGGAGAAACTGAAATATTAATTGCTGAAATAATATATTGTCTAAGATTTACTGATATATACCCAAGCAAAACCATTAAACAAAAGAGTGGTAGAACCAAAGATGAAAATGATGAGACAAAAATGACAGAATGTTGATACTTGTGAAAGCTGAGTGATAGCTAATTTATAATATTCTATTTTGTGTATGTATGGATTTTCCACAATAAAAAGTGAAAAAGAAAGACATATGGAGGATCTGATCATATGAACTTTCAGCCAAGGAGAGGTCATGGAGAGGTGGGACAGAGGTGTGAGAAGCAGCTGGGTGATGGCCAAAAAGAAGGTGCTCTGTGTTTCTTGACATATTAGGTCAATCACGTTGTCTTCTAATACATTGCCCTTTTCTGAGGGATTCTTTATGGAGATCACTATCCTTTGTTCCACTTGACCCCGCTATCCTGGTCATAACTGATTGACCTAGGGAGGGAGTGTTAATCAAAGGCATCTACCTGAATAGCAGGGTGTCTCAACCTGGGTGCTATGGACATTTTGGACTGGATAACTCTTTTATGTGGGGTGCTGTCTTGTACATTGAGGATGTTTAGTAGCATTCCTGACCTGTACGGCCCTCTCTCCACGTCCCAACCCTGTTGTGATAACCAAATATTCCTGGGCGGCAAAATCGCCCCCATTTGTGAACAACTGAAATACATGGATGTGAATTTTTAGCTAGGCTCTATCCTTGTGGGTACTGGCCTACTTGATTTGGGTATTTAGTTGCCATAATTTTTCCATGCTATAGTAAAAGGGTGATTGTAAGTATTATAAATAAATAATAATTTAAAAATAGAAAATTTCAGGTCTCCCTATGTGTTTGTTATAATAATATAAGCTTTTAAAAGCCAAGGCCCCCTGGTTTTTCATCTTTATCATGCATAGTCTTGGTTTTTTTGCATAAAATGTTCTTAAGATCATTATTTCCCCAATTTCTACATAAGATGCTTTATTTTACAAATTTTTTAATTCATTATTCTTTTCATCATTTACAGAATACTATTTTTTTTTTTTTTGGTTTTTAGATACAATTATGTGGTGTTAATCTTTAGTTTTTAAATTAATCTGAATTTTACAGTGTCTTTGGAAATGTAGCGTTTACTTGGATGGGAGAGTCTGGAAATTTATTTGATAAATTTTGTGGTTCTGGGCACAGTGTAAATGAAACATTTTCAGGTGCTACAGTATATAAATAAATGAATGTTTTTCCTGGCTCAGTTCTGTAACGTAACTAGCCAACAACTCTTGTATTAACTTCTTCAACTGAATGGAAGCGCGCTAGTGCTTACTTCTGATTTAATAAAATCCTCAAAATAGGTTTTTGTGCTAAAATATTTATAAGACGCAGGTGTTTGACACAGAAACATAAATTATATGTACATAAAATTGGTTCAGGGAAATACCGAAATGTGCTGGGAAGGATATTAAAATATATGTTTGAACATTTATTCTATTATTCAGCTTGAACATTTTTCAGAACTGTTAGAGAGTTCACAGTTCTATTATATGATTCATTTTTCTCTGTTAAACATTTCTAATCTTGTATGGTTTTTATCGTTTCTCTATTTTTCTTGAAGTGATTTTTTTAGTTAGTCTGGTTGTATTATTTCTTCTTTTTGGAGCACACACAGAGATCTGAGTACTGAAAAATCCACGTAATTATTCCCAAGAATCTTATTTATCAGCTCTTTTTATTATGCTTTCCTATAGAAACGTGTATAGTTTATGGTTATCTTGTTCCACAAGAACCACAAGTCTGCTGGTCTACTTAGAATGACAGTCATATTTGTATGCTGTGCTAAAAAATATTGGTCACATTTTTAAGTGATTTTAGAGAGAACATTATTAAATGCATTATTTTAAAAAGATATTTAAACTGGGTGAGAGTCATCTCTGAAATTTAAACATGCTAATTTAATTTGCTTCTTCAAAGATATTTATTTAAAATATGTTTATTGAGTGCTCACTAAATGACAGTGTTCTTTTTGATCTTTCCTTTTGATCATTATTTCTCACCAGTTACCTGAAAGGGATTTTTAAAGTATGAAAAAGTAAGAAAAAATTGATATGATTAAAAAGAGAATTAATAATTAGAGATTAATTAGAATATTTAGAGAATTAATAATTTATAAATTAAGAAAATTATTGATTATGCATCAGTTTTTAGAATGATATCCACATAGCCAAGTTCCTCCCCTCCCTCAAATCTTCCCCTAAATATCCTTTTCCCAATGAGACCTGCTCTGACCACCCAGTTTGAAATTATAATCTCATCCCCATCCACCCTATACTCCCAATCTTCTCAGAGTCTGCTCTCTCTCTTTTAATAGCACTTGTCACTTGTTGGCATACCATCATTATTAATCATCTGTCAGTTCCTTGTCCCCATTCCCCCAACCCCCACTGAATATAAACTCTTTAACGAGTTTTTGTCTGTTTCATATGCTTGTCATGCAGATGCCTGGTGCATAGTAGTTCAGTGCGTTAGAAGAATCTTTAATTATCTGGAATTCTAGCAGTTAGATCTCTGCTAACTGCCAATTCTGCTACTGTTTTGTTGTTATTGTTATTTCAATTCAAACTAAGAACTCTGCTCTTGAAGTATGATCCAAACAAACAAAAAACACCCAAAACTCTGTTTAGTATGATTTTCACTGTTTAGTTTTTTAAAAAAAGTTATTTATTCAAAATGGTAATAACTGCCCATTTTGGCCAAATGCTATGCCATGTACTTCCCATGTTCTTTTCGTTGGTCCTCCTACCATCTTTAATGAGGTACACAGTGTTAATCCCATTTGATAGATGAGGAAACTGAAACTCAGGTTAAGTAATTCTAAGTGGCGGATCTAGAAATTAAACTCAAGTTAGCTTTAATTCAAAGTCTGTGTTTCTTTTTTTAAAGCTGTCTCTAATTCAAAGGGATCTTCTCTATTAACAATATTATTTAATTAATCAGACATCCCATTTCCATGACCATATTAAATAAAATATTTAGCTAAGCTTACAGTGTAATTATTAGACAGCACACTATATACTTATTTCACTCATTTATTAAAATACTTGTTTTGTGCTACTATGGGCTAGGTGCTGTGATGAATAAAACAGACATGACTCCTGCCCTTAAGGAACTTGCAATCTCCTGGGGAAGAGAGATGTATCATCAAAGATTCAGAACTCCTCCCCACCCCCCACATTATCACTGAAAGTAGAAAATATTCTGATAGCATCTAGATTTTATTCTATTTTTCCAGAATACATGGTTAAATTGTTGTTTTATCAAGAGCTATCATCAGGGTTATATGGTCTGTTGACACAGAAAATTCTTTCTTCTCACTTTCTTGAAACTTCACAACACCCTGGATCTGCAAAAGAAATTCCAAGCAATAGAAGGAGTAGTTTGTTTTTAATGCTTTCTTTTACTCTATTATGATGAGAGCAAAGTTCGTTTTATTATAATGTGTTTCTGAAAATATCTTGAATTCTGAAATACTAGGTTGAACAAAGAATGGACATGCTCGTCATTTTTAGGTGATTCACAAACTGGTCTGTTCAAATTGTGATAAATTAATTTATTAGTAATTTGATTTTGAATATGTTTAATTTTTATCTATTATTTAATTTGCCTTCATTAAATATTTCAAGGTCAATATTTTCATTCTTACTGGATTGTGACCAAGTCCTATACGTAGATGAATTCTGAGTAATATGGAAAATTAATCATGAAATGCAGGATTTAATAAAGAATTCTTGATTTTTCATTGCAACGTAGTATCCCAAGTTGCAATGTACCAAATGATATCATTAGTTTTAGGATGCCTTAGGTGTCTCTTCATTTCATAAATATCCCATCTGTTTATTTTTCTTATGAATGAAAGATAAGAAGCAGGAATTAAAACCAAGGCATTCATCATCATCTCTCAACTGAGATATTTGGCCACTTTTCTCTTTCTCCTTCTGTTTGCGTAATCATAATCTTTTCAAAGCTTCATTTGCTTTAGAGATTATGGTTTTTAAAAGGACTTTTAAATAATCTCTTATTAATGGAATGTAGATCTTAAAACTGGATTTTTTTTTTTTTTTCTGGTGAGGAAGATTAGCCCTGAGCTAGCATCTGTTGCCAATCCTCCTCTTTTTGCTCAGGAAGACTGGCCCTGGGCTAACATCCGTGCCCATCTTCCTCCACTTTATATGGGACGCCTGCCACAGCATGGCCTGACAAGCAGTGTGTGGGTGCGTGCCCTAGATCCGAACCCCGGCCACTGCAGGGGAGCGTGCGCACTTCACCGCTACGCCACCGGCCGGCCCCAAAACTAGAATATTTCGAGCATTTGAACTTTGACATCATCCAAGTACACAATTCTGATTGAATGTTCTAGTAGAATGTTCTAGATTGAATGTTCTAGTAGAATGCTCTTTTAGTATAGTTTAAGATTGGAATTCCTTCTAGTTTAATGTTCCTTAAGAACCACTGAAATAATAAGGGGAAACGCATATAAGGAGGCATGAGAGCTTTTTTGTGCATGCATCAAGGTTCTCCAAACTAGGAAAGTCAAGGGTTAGGAAAAAATGCAGTTATACATCTCAGTGGTTTTGAGAAGTTGTATGACCCTGAATGCTTGGATCCTGAATTCCTGAATTTCTAGTTCAGGGGTCAGAGAGAACTATAGGGTGGAGATTTTAAATAGCCAGTTGGTGTGCTGAATCTGGCCTACAGATATATTCTGTTTGGCTTGCAGGGTGTTTGTTAAAAGTGTGAATTAATGGCAAGTATTTAACAGTCGAGAATTTTCACACAAAAATTCAGATTTCTAACCTTTGGAAAATTGGAATATCTGACCATAGTGAATCTGCTTCCCACATAGTAACAATTAGCTGAGTTGGGTGGTGACACCCTTTGAACCATGCTTCAGTTTGCCATAGTTCCCACTACTCCCTCTTCTTCCTGCACACTGACGTATAGAGTCAACTACCACTTATCATTGTGCATGCACTGTCACTTTTTCTGGGGTGGTTTTAATAATTGATTTTTCTCCTCTTTGTGGCTTGTAGTTTTCTGCTTCTTTGCCTGCCCATTAATTTTTGATTATATGCCAGATATTGTGATTTTAGTTTGTTAGATGCCATATATTTCTTCATTCCTAAAAATAGTCTTGAGCTTTGTTCTGAGACTCAGTTAAGTTTCTTATAAATAGGTTCATTTTTTTCCGGGTAATATGAACATTTAAGGAGGTGAATGGAAAGGAAGGAGACATCAGGGAATAAAGCTATAGAATTAGAATTGTCTTGAAAGCCAAGGGGATAGTTTTAAGAAATAGAGAAAGTAAAGAAGTCACATGCAGCTGACAGTTCAAGTAGGATAAGAACTGAGAACAAGCTACTGAATAAGGTTGTTTATTTGATGCAGAGAATATTCTGTAGTCTTGTGAGCAGAAATCAGATTATAAAGGTTTGAGGAGTGAGTGAGGGGATGAAGTGGGGCAGAGAGTAGATTTTTCTTCTTCTTTGCTAAAATCTTATAGATTCTTTTTCTTCTTATATTTTTCTTAATTCCCTTAACAAATAGATTAACAATCTTATGATGGAATATACCCTATTTAAAAAACATATATATATTTTTCTATGTAGACATTATTCAGAGGGTGAAATACCTTTACTTTAGGATGTTGGCTTGTACCTACCAACCTTTATTTACTTGGGTGTATTTTTAGGGTTTGGAAGAATAGATGTCTTTAGCTTTGGGTTTCAAACTATAGAGGAAAATTCTAAATAAATTTCTCATTGTTACTGATTTGGTGTTACTGTGTGCAGAGTCTCCTAGTTCAGGTCCAAAATACTGGCCTCAGTTCCTTTCTATATAACACACTGTTTGTTATAACCTCATATGTACCATCAGCTTTCATTGTTAGCAGTAATATAGGGATTGGCAACAGCCAGAGAAGACCAAAGTATCCCTTTACAGCTTTCCTCAATACAAAATAAAACAGATATGTTCTCTATCTAGAAAAATATATAAGTAATACAAGTGAAATTTCCAAATTTTTAAGAGAGTTCATCAGATGGCTGTATCATCTTTTGATAAAGAAACAGTAAAGAAGATTTGAGCATGGTCTTGAGCACGGTGTATCCCCACAATAGTGCTTTATTGAGAGCTTATTTAGTAATAAATAAATTGTGAAATTAAATCTAAGGAAATGGATTCACCAGTGGTAGAAATAGTCCTGAAAGCACCATTAACAGATTTGGCTTCTGTCTCTCTTGTATTACTTACTAGCCATATGACCTTAAGCAGGTTGCTTAAATTCTCTGATCTTCAGTTTTCCTATTTGTAAACTGTAGTAAACTTTGCCTTCCCAGTCTTATAGGCTAGTCATGCAGAGCGAATGGTAAACAGACGTGTGATATATCATAAAGTACTAGATGTAGTCATGGTATTTCAAGCATTAAATGTCACCAGTCATCACTGAAACTCATTGGGTTCTAATTGTTTTATTAACTTATTTACCCTGAATAAACATTCAGTTATTGATTTTCTCCCCTAAAAGTATAGGACAGGGTTATTTTAAGATAACAGTTCTACTTGAGGGAACTATGGGCAATATAGGGCTGTTCTGGCATGTAATATTATTGAGGAACATATGGGGACATATTTGAGCTTTGGCCACATTCTTGAGATCCTTGTGATCAGCCACTTACAAAATAGAATGATAGTCTCCACACTGCATGTACTGCTGAGAGAGAGTAAAGGATATATTAGTGGAATAGTAATGTTGATTGTCTTTGCTTTGTTGCCTGTGTACATTCTGTGAAGAAAGGAGAAACAAAGAAGTTAAGCGATGAAATTAGAGTGTTTTCCTGGCAAATACTTTATACTTATGCTGCATTTTGTAGCAGAGGGTATTCACTTTATGCTAATTTTCTATTTTATGTTGTGTGCTTTCTTTTTTTTTTTTTTAATAAACACCTAAAGCATCTTTTAATTTTATTTATTTATTTTATTTTTCCCCCCAAAGCCCCAGCAGATAGTTGTACGTCATAGTTGCTCATCCTTCTAGTTGCTGTATGTGGGACGCGGCCCCAGCATGGCCGGAGAAGCGGTGCGTCGGTGCTCGCCCGGGATCCGAACCCGGGCCGCCAGCAGTGGAGTGTGCGCACCCAACCGCTAAGCCACGGGGCCGGCCCTGTTGTGTGCTTTCGAAAGCCCATTTGTTCCTAGTATTTTGCAAAGTTGCAAAGAATATTGACTAAAAATGTAAATGATGAATTCATGTATTATAAGAAATTGAGAAATTAATGTTACAGAAAAACTATAGGATTGCAGAATTTGTGAGGATATGTTTAGACTAGAAAACAACATTGGGATCACGTTTATAGAGCAGACCTCAAGTATGTTGATTTATAGTAAATAAAAAAGATAGATACTGTTACAGATAATGTGAATGGTCTATTTTTTACTTAAAGCTTTTCTGGGAAAAATATCCATAATCTTTACAAGAAATACAAGCTTTTCTGTTGATCTGGCAGGCAAAGTGTGACTCTCATTTGAGTTTTTACATGATAAGGGCAAAAGTGTCAGGAAAGCTTTTACAAGCCTATCATGGTGCCTTGGAAGTCAGGAATAGCATAAATTCACAAGTCAGATGAGATAGAGACCATAGTGTCAATATTTGTGTACTGATAAATGTAAGTTGTGAAACTTGGCTCCAGTTGCCAGATGCTTTAGAGCCTTGCAATTTAAAATTACATTAGTAACGAAAACTAATGAACACAGAATTTCCATTTATAAAGAACGGTCCTACCCAACTTGCACAGTTTTTGAGAAAAATAACTTTAGATAGTTTTGGCAACTGCTGATTAAATATTTGAATCTGGTTTTGTTCACATAGAGTACATTTTATTCATTACATTAACCACACAGTAAACAAACGAATACCACAGTCATTTACTTTGCTCAGTATAACTAAAAAGCTAAGTATTAAGTGTACAATAAATATGGAGAAATGGAAAAGTAATGAGGAATACTATGCACAAAAACACAATGTTCTTGTATCTGACCATTACATTTTTCTTGAAATTTAACTGGAATAATTCTAATTTTATTTCTCTTATAATTATATAAAATGTTTTGATTTCAAGTATTATCTTGACTTATTGCTTCATTTCCTTGAACTATTTGTTTATGTAGTCCTTTAATTCCTCAGTCAAAACTTGTGCTTAATTGTCCTTGTTGATAAGAACACTTTTAAATAACATTGAGAGAAACTTTAATTGGCTGTCAGTGACTTCAGATCTTTTTCCTTCTGACATAAAGCTATCCTAGATATTATTACAAATTTGAAAATTATTACAAATAGGTAAATCAAAGTTATAATTGTTACATAAAAACTATGTATCACCCAAGCTTTAGTCAAGTGGCACCTATCTCAGAATTGTTTTTCCTCTTTTGAGTATTTTTACATCTTTTTAGTGGGTACAGATTGAAAAGAATGAGAAGTGTGCCTTTGACAGACAGCTAGGCATAGACAGGTTCCTTAAGTCTTCCATTAAAACTGAAAAATTAGGGGGCTGCCCTGGTGGTGTAGCAGTTAAGTTTGTGTGTTCTGCTTCGTTGGCCTGGGGTTCGCTGGTTCAGATCCTGGGTGCGGACCTATTCACTGCTCATCAAGCCATGCTGAGGCGGCATCCCATATAGCAGAGCTACAAATCTACAACTATGTACTGGGGCTTTGGGGGGATGGAAGAAAAAGGAGGAAGTTTGGCAACAGATGTTAGCGCAGGGCCAATCTCCCTCAAAAAAAAAAAACTGAAAAAATTAGGATTTAAGTTGACATTTTCAATGATAACAAAATTTCATATTTTCTGCCTTAAATAAATTTATGCATATTTCTGACATTAAAAATGGGGAAGTGTGGGCTGGCCCCGTGGCTTAGCGGTTAAGTGCAGGCGCTCCGCTGCTGGCAGCCCGGCTTCGGATCCCGGGTGTGCACTGACGCACCACTTCTCCGGCCATACTGAGGCCGCGTCCCACATACAGCAACTAGAAGGATGTTAAACTATGATGTACAACTACCTACTGGGGCTTTGGGGGAAAATAAATAAATAAATAAAAACTATAAAAAATAAAATGGGGAAGTGAGTTATTTGGAGGGAAGATTGGTAGCTATAATTACTGAATGCAAATAAAATAGATGTAAAATTAAATCATGTAAGCACAAATAACATAAATCTAAAATTAAGTTGATGATAGCAACATATTCAAGAGCTCTAAACAAATTTGCATGTAATATTTTAACTTTGTTTAGCAACCACAGATGGTAAACTTTCCTTTAGGTTCATCATATAAGTAAAAGACCTGTCATGACCTCGATGCTTAGAGAAAAGACTAAAACTAGACACATTTTCTTATCTATTTTCACTGGTAATCGTTATGGGAATATAACACAGTATATGGTATGTACCTTTTCCACAGTAAAGAGCTGTGGTTCAGTAGGCCTTTTTATTTCAAGTATTATTTCAAGTATTATTCTTTTAGGAAAGGGTGAAGGAAAAAAGCATCATCTTTGCTTTTCCTTTTAGGATAAGAGTTGGAAATCTGGCCTCATATGAGGTTAATGATCAGAATACACTAATTTTTAAAAATTTTCCAAGGAATGGAAATGGAAACGATTTAGTATGAAAAACTTGAATCTGGAGTTGAGCTTTTAAGGCAAGAAGAAATTTGTTTGAAAAATATTTGAAGGGATTCTCAATTAAAAATCAAAATCAGGGGCCAGCCTGGTGGCACAGTGGTTAAGAGCGCGCTCCACTTCGGCGGCCCAGGGTTCCCAGGTTTGGATCCCTGGCGCGCACTGACGCACAGCTTGTCAGGCCATGCTGTGGTAGCGTCCCATATAAAGTAGAGGAAGATGGACACAGACGTTAGCCCAGGGCCAGTCTTCCTCAGCAAAAAGAGGAGGATTGGCTTCGGATGTTAGCTCAGGGCTGAGCTTCCTCGCATTAAAAAAAAAAAATCATAGCAAGAAGCTGTTTGTAGTTTCTATCACATTTAAATTAAATGTATATATATTTCAAAGCCATTTGACAACATATATCCAAAGCAGAGGTGAATTTACGACGAAAATACTGAAACTTAAACTTTAGGGCCCCTCACTTTAATGGGTCTTTTTAAAGGCTGACATGCTGGAAAAAAGACTAAATTAGCTTTCTTGTCTCTATAGGGAATGATATTTCAAAAAATTGATATTTTAAGAAATAGTGAGAGAGTTATGCAGCTAAAAACATTGGAGACCACGGCAATTATGACACAGATATGGATATTATTTGTCCTGATTTTCATGAAGTTTTTGTCATATTTTTCAGCTTTTTAAAATCTATAATGTCTTTTGATTTCTTTTATAATTATAAACACATGTTCACTTTTGTACAAAATTCTATGTTTGTTACTTTTTTTCCCTCAAAGAGGGGCCCCGATATTGTAAAACTTCAGGCCTCCCAAAGCCATCAGACAAAAGAAAGCTCTTTGCTATTAATTGATAGATTTGAGGATAATGTAATTTCCAAAGTCAAATTCTCATAAAGGATGTTACGATTATTTTTAAATAGTTTATGTGGATTTTAGTTGTCCAGTGTAGTGCCAGATGTGCCATTTTAAATCAATCTCTAAGATATCATCATGAAACGTACCCTTTTTTAGACAAATAAGCAGAATGAATCATTTCAACTGCAGCTTCAGATTGTGTACTATCTTTCCTAACATGGATATGTTTGTTTTTCCAAAGGTAAGATTTTTATTTTGCTAATTTATGGTGATAGTTTCTATGTTTTCCCATCAAGTTAAGTTTCTTCACATTTTAATGCTCCCTATTTTACTTTTTCCATTGTTTGAATTTTTAAGAAATTTTTAGGAAAGAAAAACTTACTTTAGGAGCACCAAAGGTTTTCACAAAATGCAGAGGAACTAGATTCACCTTGAAAAGACAGAGTTCTTCATCAAGTTCCAAGTATAAGAATCCTTTCTCTATTTTGAAACGTCTATTAAGAATATTCATGGACAATTAATCTATAACCTTCAAATGTTCCTTCTTTTTTTTTGCTGTCGGATTAGCCCTGGGCTAACATCTATAGCCAATCTTTCTCTTTTTGTGCTTGAGGAAGATTAGCCCTGGGCTAACATCTGTGCCAGTCTTCCTCTACTTTATGCGTTAGTTGCCACCACAGCATGGCTGACGAGTGGCGTAGGTCTGCACCTGGGATCCGAACCCGCGAACCTGGGCCGCTGAAGTGGATGGTGCTGAACTTAACCACTAGGCACGGGGCCGGCCCCCAAATATTCCTTTTTTCATGTTGTTAGTCAAAGAATTTCTAACTATAGCATTTTGCCTGTATCTTTTCTCATGTCTTTAAATAACATATTTATTCTAAAGAACGCTAGTCTGGTGGTGTACAATTCTTAGGATAGCTTGCTAGGAGGGGGAAACCTCTGCAGTATCCTTGGGGTCTAGGCACACCACATTTTCTTCCTAGACTTTTGGAGGCATTTCAGGGTGGTTGGGGCCTGTAGCCAGATTGCCTGGGTTCAAATCTCAGCTTTGCCACCATTAGCTGGTGAATTTAGGCAGATCATTTAAACTGTGCTTTTCTTCTTTGTCTGTGAAAATGTCAATAATAATCATACTCTGAAGATTGGTTAATATATAAAAAAGTGCTTTTAGAGTGTGTGACACATAGTAAATACAATAGATGTGAGTTATTATAATGGTGCAAGAATATTAGATAATTTGGGGACCTTTAGTTCTCAACAAGCGATAGTATCAGGTCTCCTTTCTCTTCAGGAAGCTTCAAGTATTTTTAGAGCATCGATATCCATTCTGTACATTTTTTCACCTGTCATTCACTCAGACACACATAAAGGATTTGATTATATTTAGGGAGACCTATAAAAGGCATGATTATACTATGAAAATAACTTATTAAAGATAGTGATAATGTTATTTTGTCTTCCGAGGCTGTGTGAAAGAAAATCATGAATAGGATTTGGATTGAGAGCTGGGTTGTGACACTGATTATTGACTAATTTTAAACATCTCTGTTCTGAATTTTTTTTTGTAGAAGTTTCTGTGGTAAAATCTTATTCTTCTCTAATTTTGTATATTCTAAATGTGTTTCTGCTTAGTCATATCAGACATTTTCTTAAGTGAAAGAGTTGTTTTTAAATCCTAGTATATGAAGACAAATTATTTGGCAGTAGACAAAGATGAGGTGACTGAGTTCAGGGGAAGAAAGGATTTAGGGCCTACCAGGTGGGTTTGGAGGAGAGGCTGGGAGAGGCTGGAGGCGGAGCAGCGATAGAAGAATTTGGCTCAACTGGTAGGGCAAGGGAATAGAAGCGCTTCTGAAATGCTTGCTGATGGCAAGGTCAGGGTCGTAAGCAACCGCTGCGAATGTCAGGAAAAAGTGGAAGAGATGTTCTGAGACTTGTTCAAGAAGAGTTTCATTTCTTCTGTGGTGGCGCTGTCACATGTGGTAACTGCCTTGTGGAGAGGGGATGAAAACAAGCCAGGATTGTGTGGGAAGCCTGGCCAATTTGGATTCCATGACTAAATGAATACAAGTAGTTTGTATCCTAAAACCCCTCATGCCCTGGTCAAAGAATCTTTGCATTCAAAACAAGTGACTGGGAATTTTACAATATGGTTGAATCTCAAGATGCAAAAAGACTGTGGTCTCCAGATCCTATTCTATTTGTTTGTGGAAAAACGACAGAGCAAACCAGGAACTTCTGTTGGCAATTTTCCTTAATAGTTCCTTAAAACCTCTCATCCTGCTATATTTTGTGACATTTGTAGTTCTGTAAATAAACTGTGGTGCTTTGGAGTGAGACAGGAAGGAAGAGGGGCATATCTAATCATGAAAGTCAATGTGAGATGGCTGGCAGATATGCGCTGAGGAAGAAAAATGCCATGTCATGCAAATAAATCTTCTGCATCATATAATGTGCTTAGACCCCCATTGTAAAATGCTCTTCCGTTGTGTATTTTTTGCAAGAGTCTCCTACAGTGTAGACTCTGTGCTAAGAACATATAATGCCTTACCCTGTTTTCATCCCTTTGCTTCAGGCTTGGGTTTGTACCTGATCTCTCATTTTAGGAACTAGCCTGAAGCAACCAGACCCTTGATGTTGCCACCCCTAGAAAGAGAAAACCAAAGTAAATAGAGTTATACAATCCAGGAAGGGAATTGAAAGAGACCTTCTATGCCAACAGTTTTCAAGCTGCTTTTTCTTCTCTCCTTCCCTTCGTCTCTCCCTTCCATCTTTCCTTCTTCCTTTCTTCCCTCCCCTTCCCTCCCCTCCCTTCTCTTTCCTGGAACCATTTAAGTTTACATGGAACTCTGACAAGAGAAAGGCTGCTCTGGCGGAAGCATGGATGAGGCAGTGCCCATAACTCTTGCTGGTTGTAGATCTGGGGAGAATAATTTGAAAACAACTGATTAATTTTATTAAAAGCAAAGACCCAAATGTTTAAATGACTTGCTTCAGTTTCTGATTTTGACTTCTGGGACAATGTGAACCTACTGAAAATTATTCTGGTAATGGAGAAATTCTTGACGTGGATGATGAAATCTAGCTATTGAAATTTTAAATTCTCCTCTATTTCTTACTTGCTTTTGAACTCTCTAAATATTGACTTTGAATATCGTAGTAAAATTATATGGGTCAATTATGTTACCTACTTTTCTTTAGAATATAGTAGAATATAAGATCATATGTATTGTACACATGGTTCTATTGTTGTAGTAACTGGGGAAAAATCTGGCACATTTAAATCTACACATTTTAAGAAAAGTAAAAAACTTTCTGTTTTCTAAGACAAATCTTTACTGCACAGTTGCAGTGCAGATACATTCTCCGAACATTTATAAATTCATGTACCAAAAAACTGAAATGTTTACCAAACTCTGGAAAAATTCTAAATTCATTACGAAAATTTTTTAGTACTTCCTACACTGAAGCTATTTTCTATATCTTTTCTATACCCTAACGAATAACATAAACCTGAAATCAGTAGGACAGTATGTCTATAGAAACGTTACATTGTCATGAAATAGTGGCCTGCTCTAGAAAGCCCTTGTTCCTCTAGAGGGCAATGCTTCACTTTTACATCACTAATCCTGTCAAAAATTTAAACAGTCTTCCTTCCTAAGACACTAGAGATGGTTCATTCTGCTCATTCTCTCTCTCTCTTTTTAAAAATATATTGTATAGCTGAGATGCTTAACAAGACAGGCTTTTAACCAGAAAGTATCCAAAATAATTAGAACCTACATAAACTAATATTTGATTTGGATTTTTAGGGAAGATTTCTTTGGCCTTCTCTCTTTATTTTTTTTTTTTATTTTTTTTTTTTTTAAAGATTTTATTTTTATTTATTTTTTTTTTTATTTATTTATTTTTTTAATTTATTTTTTCCCCCCAAAGCCCCAGTAGATAGTTGTGTGTCATAGCTGCACATCCTTCTAGTTTCTGTACGTGGGACGCGGCCTCAGCATGGCCAGAGAAGCAGCGCGTCGGTGCGAGCCCGGGATCCGAACCCGGGTCGCCAGCAGTGGAGCGCGCTCACTTAACCACTAAGCCACGGGGCCGGCCCAAGCCTTCTCTCTTTATTTTCTAAGAAAGCACAGAGAGAGCTTGACCTGTGCTCTAAAATTAGTTATAATTGAATTCTCTTTCTGAAAGATAAACTTTGTTTTCCTCCTAAAAAACATTTTGATTTAAGGCTCCAGATTTGTCACTTGACTTGCTGAAAAACAAAACAAAATAAAAACAAAAATCCAAAATGAGAACCAAAAAGCCCAGCCCGTCCTCTTTGTCCTGCTTTTCTGTTTGTGTTTTTCACATTATTTTAAATTTTAGACCATAACCCCTTGTGCCACAGCCTTTTTTGTGGTATTTCCACAAAACAGGTGGATTTGTTAAGAAAGCAAAAGGCTTCTCCATTGCCTTCAGCCTGCTCTTCCCCCATCTTCCTTAAAGCAAAACCAAAATATATTAGTGTGGTAGGCAGAACTCTAAGATGGTTCCCAAGGTTTCTGGCCCCTGGTGTACACACACCTTCACCCAGTTATTCAATCATTCACTAATATAGGTACTGCTGTGAAGGGATTTTACAGATGTAATTAAGATCCCAAACAGTTAACCTTAAAATAGGGAGATTATCTAGGTGGGCCTGACCTAATCACAGGAGCCCTTTAAATATATGTTTAGAAGTCAGAGACAAGTTAGACAGATTTGAAACGTGAGAGAGATTCAGCTGGAGACAGGTTCTCCATTGGTGGTTTTGAATGGAGGGGGCCATGGTGCAGGACCTGAGAGTGGCCTCTCGTTGCTGAAAATGGTCTCTAGTTGACAGCCAGCAAGAAAACCAGGACCTCAGTCCTATAACCACAAGAAACTGAATTCTGCCACAACCACATGAGCTTGGAAGTGGACCCTGAGCTCTGGATGAGAATGAAACCCAGACAACACCTTGATTTTAACTTTGTGAAACCCTGAGTAGAGAACTCAATCAAGGTGTGCCCAGACTTCTGACCTACAGAGCTGTAAGATAATAAAGGGGTATGGTTTTAACCCTCTAAGTTTGTGTTAATTTGTTATGCAGCAATAGAAAACTAATACAATCAAGGTAAGTAATTCCTTTTTGTTCCTTAATGTTTAAAGTGTTGGCTTGAAGAATGGAAGCTGTCATGTGATCTGATAATGAAACAGTAATGTTCAACATTTGGGGATTTGCCATACCCTGTTATACTGGTGGTTTCCTGGCCAATATCCATGCTGCCTTTTGTCTGGCAACATACCCTGTTGGGTTGATATCCTCCCCAACTTCAGAAGTGAAATTCAGTTAAGCTCAAGCGATTTAGAGTACACCACCTGAAGATACGGCGTGTGACCTACCTAGCCCAATCAGAATAAACCTCAGTAGGATTTTGGCAGGACACATACTCTCTTTTCTCCTCTGAGTTTGGTGATGTGAGTATTGAGGTTTATAGGTAATGAAGCTTCAAGGGAGATTCTGGAGTTTGTTGGCGGCTGCCATGTATAGCCTGGAAATTAAACAAATTAAAGGAAGCAAAGCTAAGAAAAGGATTCTGGTTATGTTTGAGTCTGGGATCAAGCTCCATGTGAATATAAATCTACTCTTTGACTGTTCAGTTATATGGACCAATAAATCTTCGCCTTCCCTTAAATTTTTTTTTGTTTAAGCCTTTGTGAATTTCTTGCAACTGAAAAAAATCTGAACTAATAAACCAGTCATTATCTCTTTGGTTTTCATGATACCTTTCTCCATCTTTCCATAGAATATGTTCTACGCTGTAAACTCTTGTCATCTGGACATATTTTCTTTTATCTTTGTCTAGCCTTTTAGGTCTAGAGATAGAAATTGGTGAAAAAATTATAATAAAATGTTTTAAATGTATTGTTTTTATATTATAATCTAATTGAAAAATTCAGCAAAATAAGTATTATGCCGTCTATAATATTCCTATCCTGACACATATTTGAAGAGTATTAACTTATTATTGGCTTTGTCTAAAATTTGTGCTTTTAGAAATTATGTCAATAAGGTAGAATCCATTTTGTTTAAAGATTTTGTTCCAAGCTAATGAAAATATAGACCATACAATTCTCATTAATTGCCATTATAATTGCCTATAATTCTGTTGACAAAAACATGTTGGAGATAGTTGCACACGAAAAAAAATTTAATATTTGTCCTATGTAAAGATGAAAACAATTGGTTTGTATTGCTAAAATTATTATTCAGTGCCTTCTCATAATAATAATTTTATTAGCAGAAGTGAATAGACTATGTGATACAAAATGTGATATTGCAAGCATAATAGTCCCTTTTAATAATTTAAAGTCCCTTTGAAATGTATATATTTTAAATGTGTGTGTGTGTATTGAAAGCTTTGTGGATTTTTATTTGTTTATTTGCTTTTTATGCTTTAAGGTCTTTTCTTTTACTTGCAACATAATTTTCCCAGAATGTAGTTGTGATAACAACCCTCACCAGTCTTATGCTTTTTCTAGCTGAGCTAACCCTTCTCTGAGGGTATCTTAGATATTAGTATCTTAGCAAGTTAGAGTTGACTCAGAGTACAGAAAAAAATACTTCCATTTCTATAAACACCTAAAAGTAATTTTAGGATGAATAAAATCTACATAAGACATTTCAGGTATTTTTAAAATTTCTTAAGGAAAGACCACAGAGGGAATTTCCAGCATAAGAGATACATATTTTCAACACATGAATTTCACAATGAAATTTGGCTATTCTTATGAAGGAAGTAGAATACAAGTTGAGTGAGAAAAATCAATTATTGATGTAGGAATTGGGAGGAGCCAAATAGTTTTCTTTCTTTCTTTTTTTTAATTGCAAAAAAGGCATTATAGAAGAAGCTTTAATTTAAAGAGAGAATCTAGGGTGAACTGATTTAGAGCAGCATGACTCAGGGGGAGCATCTGCAAAAAGATCCCTGAGGTAATGGATATAATTGAAGACATGGAAAGGAAGGGCAGAGGAGCAGAAGGAATGACACCTAACGTGTGTCTTTCAGATTAGAGAAATTGCATAAAGAGATAAAAAACCATAACCAAGAGAAAAACATGTTAAATATTTACTGTGGTCTGAGAATAAGGGGTCATTGGCTAAGTTAACAGATCAAATAATGAGATGGATGTTGTATTAGTTTGCGAGAGCTGCCATAACCAAGTACCACAGACTGAGTGGCTTAAACAACAAAAATTTATTTCCTCAAAGTTCTGGAGGCTAGAAGTATGAGATCAAGGTGTTGGCAAGGTTGGTTTCTTCTGTGGGCCTCTCTTTTTGGCTGTCTTTTTCCAGTATCTTCACATGGTCTTCCCTTTGTGTGTGTCTGTGTCCTAATCTCCTCTTTACATAAAGACACCAGTCGTGGGTCATTAGGGCCCACCTATATGACCTCATTTTACCTTGATCACTCTTTAAAGGCCTTACCCTTAATACAGCCACAGTCTGAGGTACTAGGAGTGAGGACTTCAACATATGAATTTTCGCGGTGGAGGGATACAATTCAGCTCATAACAGGCATGTTTACTTCAAGTTTGCTACGAACCTAGCCTAATATGGTGGCTGTGGGAATAGATTAGCCAATAAAAGGAAAAATCATTAAGATGGATTATTTAGAATGCAGGATAGATGCATTTTTTAAAAAAAATTTTTGTTTTTATTTAGACCTTAGAAAAAAAGGAAAAACCTTGTTTTGAATAGGAAGATGTATTTGAACCTGTTACCTTTGAGCAATGGAAGGACGTGAAGATGTTCTATTGGTAAATGGCATTGGAGGCCTGCAAAAATGGATCTAGGACAGGCCTAAACCCAGGGCCTCCTGAGGAATGTTATACCTTTGTTTATTCTAGACCCACAGTGAGCATTCAGGATTGTGCTGGGATTGTTCAACCCCAGCCACAGGCCTGAATGAGCAAGTAAGCACAGAGAGAAGTCATGTGAGGCGATGATGAGGATGGCCAGGTTGAACCGCCCACCTTTGGTGGAACCCTTACTGCGCTATTTGCTTTTATGGGGACTTGGAGGTATGGGAAGCCTGTTCCTTTACTGGGAATATGCTGTGTTATTTCTTGCTTTGTGTAACTATTGCTGTAAGTTTCCATATTCTTTGCTGGTTAAAAGATTTTATATTTGTTAACTTTGTCTATTGGCATATTTTTTAGTCAACATCTCATAATCCCACATCACAAGCACAACAGGCTTGATGATAGGCCATAATAGGAATCATTCATTCAGCAAACACTCACTGAGCATCAAAATGGCACCTGGCATCTACTAGGTAAAATATAAGAATGTGTGAGTTGTCAACAGAAATGAAAGAAAAAGAACAAAAGAGAAAAGTTAGCTCCCTGGGATGACTTCAGTGAGAAGTGGTATGAAATATCTCAGAAGGTCTGTTTATAAAAGCAGGAGAATATCTAGGGTTGTGGAGTGCCACCTAAACTAAGAGAGCAGAACTCATGAAGTGCTGGCCGAAGAATGAAAAGAGGGTTTGGCAAGAAGGAGGTCATTGATGTCTTCAAGGCAGTGCCTTTTTTTGTGGTGAGAATGGGGGTGATGGTGGGGGTCGCAGTCTGCACATGTTGTAATGGAGAGGTGTTGTAATTAGGGAGCAGAGGTTCAATTCACCCCTCCCAAAACTCATCACAATCTTTTCTAAATTGCCTCACACACTCATTTGTTATCTACAGCTTACCAAACATTTTCCTTTCTCCTTATATTTCAGTAAGCTACAGCTTATATTTTAAATAATATTTAATGATCAAATTGTGATTAAACGAAAAACTACAGTTGTGCTTTTCAGTGGTTACCTCAAAATTCAATGCTTGGATAAGCAGAGAGAACATAGAAATCCTTATAGTCTCAATCCATGTCTAATTTTTTGGCTCCAAGCCTTATTCAAATCTGTTTCCAGGACCTTGGGGCTAAACATTTTATCCATGTTTATTCCCTTGAATAAATGGAAGTATAAATTTTAAGGTACGATCAGTTCAGATGGAAAGTACCAGAGCCAGGTATGGGATTACTGCCCTGAGAGTGGTGAACTAGGGCCAAGGTCTGCAGGGCGGGAAGACCCACCCATGTGCTAAGACTTGTTCACCATGGAGAGGCATTTCTCCACCTGAGGGTGACACTGGAGGGCCTGGTTGTGTGGTACCTTTTCCTTGATGAGAACAGACTAACTCCCTGGAGATTATTTTAAAAATTAATATCTGATACTGTTGTAGTATAAAGTGTTTTCAGTGGAATTTTCTTTCTTTTAATTTTTACTTTTATATTTTAGTTATTCATTTCACAATTTTCGTGGAATGTGCCAGGCACTGTTCTACATGCTTGGTGAAAAACTACAAAAATCTCTGCCAGAGTGGAGCTTACATTCTAGCAGAGGAAATATTACATTAATAAAGTATAGCTATATTAGTTACTATATAATTATTTAAATATTATTTATAAAGTTAATAAATAAGAAAACAATATGGTCAGCTAGAAGGCGATAAGTGGTATCACCTTCTTTGGTCACAAATAGGTGCACTTTATATTTTCCAGATATAAACCTTGATTTAGAAGACAATGTTGGCAAGCAAATATGGTATAAAGATATAACAGCCAATTTCATAACCATGAGCAATTAAAACCTTGTGATGCTCTTCAATGTTTATATTTGCTCCCTACAAACAATTAGTTTTCAAATTTACTAACTTTCTTCCAAATAATGTAGCTTGCATCCATTAGTATCTCTTTTAAAGTGCCTAAGTCATTTGTTCAACCTTCTAATGAACCTGAACCTCTGTTCCATGAGATCTTTGAACACTGAGGCCAGCTGGAAGGCTGGGGGCACTTTTGAACATTCACCAGGGTGTAATTCTCCCTTCACCTGACAAGAGATGGGGCAGATAAAGTGCCTTTGCTTTTCCTGGAGTCACAGTACAGCAGAGCCTTTACTACTTTGCCCCCAAGAGAAAATTGTGGCCTGTTGCAAAAAGGAAAGAAAAAGGAAATGAGGATAGCTCTACAAAAATCTTATATTTCTCCCTCTCCCTCTCTGGAGTCTATGTATGCATGCTATTTTGAAATATTTCTGTTAGAGAAAACAAAAACCTCGATTCTCAGTGTCCTGATTGGGAAAACGAGTATACAATTTGCAATCCCTCAATTCCCTAAAGCTGAAATCTGGGGGGGTGGCGGTATTTCAGAATTCAAAATGTTTTTTTGCCTTTTAGAAAGGTCATACAGTACCTATACTAGATATTTGTTTTGCAATGCTTTTTCTTTAAAATTTCTAACCTCAATTCTTGAACTTTAAGACTATTATTGATGGTTTATTAACTTTATTTACTTGGGGTTTATAAGTCTTAAGGTGCATCTTTTAGCAAATGCAATTAGTATTTTATTATTGAGACAAGGGTTTTTATACCTTCTAAACAAATACTGGAAGACAACTCAGCATTACTAGGGTGTGTAAAACATTAATGTTTTCATATACAGCATATATATGTATATGTCAGTTTATAAATATCCTAGAAGCTTTAGGTATTTTAGGTGTAACAAGTTGAGTGGGAGAAGTAGGAAAAACCAATGATTAATTTAATAATATCTATTTAGTTTATTAAAGAATGCATATTGTTTTGGTGAACAATCAAAAATGAGTATTTTTTCCCCAGATTCAATAACATTAAATAAAACGTCAGAGTACATTTCTTTTCTTACTCTCTAGAGTTTGTGTAAAGTGAAAAATCATGTATGTAAGCAACTTTTGGGAGCAGTAGTAACTTTTTAGATGAGAAGACAAGAAGGATATGTTCTCAAGTACTTAGTGCTTGGGTCCTCGGCGTGGACGCCATACTAGGTAATTCTAACCACCGAATGTTTGTGTTTGCTAATGAACTTTTAGCCTTTAAACTGAGATTTGTCTCTGATCTTCAGAGAAGTTCCCAGATGTTGCCTTATCGTAAAAGTTGGTATTTAGGAAAAGTTTTCAGAAAATATGTCTCCTCCATCCAGTCTTTTCTTTTCTTTAAAGTAACTCAACCAAATAATGCGGCCTATCAAACTGTTTCATCTTAATTCAGGGACAGAAGAGGAATGCTGCTCTGGAGGACGCTAGCGTATACCAAGTATTTTCCTGTTCTTTGCCAAGTGTACAGTTCATTGTTCGGTCACCTGTGTCTGCCAGTTTAGCACATTTAAGACAGCTCTCAGCACCCCCCATTCTTTTCTAAAACTTACATGGAGGCTTCAAACATTGTCTGGCTCATTATTTCCCAAGGAACGTTAAGCCCTTTACTGTCAGACCAGAACCCTTCGCTAATTAGAGCCCTTGCTTCGGCACTGAACGTGTCATGTCTGTGAGCCTTCCCGCTGTGATCAGGGGCTCACTGCTGGCTCACATGAGTGTTCAGTGCTCACAGCTCTCTGGGGAGCACTGCCTGCTATTTTCTACGTGATGACTTTTAGCTTGCTAAAATTCTAACTCTTCTTTAACAGGCTCCGGGTAGGATTGGATGAGATATTTACCAGTTCACCAAGAAGATTTTGCTTAATACTACCCTGTTTATCCTTTTCAGTTTTAGTGAAGTTGAGTCCTCACTAGAATGATGAAAGAAATGCTTTCAAATTTGGAAAAAATAGTAAAATTTTCCACTCTTTTGAATATGTCAGTATATTTGTTACATAGTATTTAACTTCACTTTAGGTTAAAAAAAATCTTGGTTCTTTTTGATTTAATTAATAAAGATAACCCAAGATTGGTTTAAACCACTAAAATGATATCATATAACAACGTTACTTCCTTTGATTTTATCTTTGCTTCAGGAAATATATAATTTATGGCTTCTTTTTCAGTTTATAGGGCTTTACCAGCTGCATGGATAGAAAGATTGAATCCATTGGCAGGTTTCCTACCTTGGAATTGTCAGAGACTGCTTTTGGGAGTAAGTCAGGCTTTGCCATTTGTATTCATAGGAGTGCTCCCCTGTCTTCTGTTTCATCATTGCTTCTTACTACCATTTCCAGCTTTCCTTGGTTAGAGCAGGGAGCTGGCCCAAATGAAGCAAGTGTCTTGGTGTTTGATTTTGTTATGGGTTAGCTTCTTGAAGAAAATTCTCTACCATGGGTATAGACCATACTCTTCCATTTGACTGGTTCAATCATAGGTTAATTTTAGACACAAGATTAGCTCTACAAGCTTAGTGCATTTTCTTTTTGACAGAAAGTACATTATAAAAGTTTTTAAAGAATTACAGTTCAGTTATTCTTGGGGAAATATACTGTGTAAGGTTATTCATGTTTCATGACTGTAATGAATGTATTGAGATTTCACTATACTTATTCTATAAATAGATTGACATTTTAATTTTGGAATCTATATCTTTGGTTTTAGTAGCCCATCCTCTCATATAAAAATTAAGGGAAGGCAGAAAAAGCAGATAAAGTTTCCCAGAATATAGTCTGGGAAAAGATCCAGACAGTCCTAAGTTCCCTTTTTTCCAGTTTTCAGGCCCTACTGAATTTTAACCATGATTACCTGTTATGTGTGTATCTTTCCTGACAGTTTTCTTTGCATTAATATATGTTTTAGGCTTTTGAGTGGGACTTTTCCTGTTGCTCTGGACTAGGGGACAAAACTAAGGGCATACGGGACAGACAGTATTTAAAGGGAGCTGGAGTGTGACAGTCCCTCCGGGGCTCAAACCAGATCTGCAATTCCCAACCACATACCGGCCCCTCCTTCTAACTATAGGTCCCCTCCATGTATATGAGGGAACTCTAGGGAGGCGGGGAGGAACAGATAGACAGAGAGAGAGAGAGAGAAATGGTATATTTGGCTTCCAAGTGAATTGCTTGTAGATAATGGGAATTCCTGCAAGAACAGTTGGCTTGCAGCTGACTACGCCCTGTGCCTATTTGAGCAGCAGAACTGGGAGAGACAATGGGCAGAGACAGGAGGTTGCAGGAGTCAGCTTATATTCCCCTGGTTTGGAGTGGCAGCGATGTGTGGGTGTCCTGTGGGGCAGATGGGCTCCACGGCAGGTAGATCCTGCCAGTATCTTATCAGAAGGCAGTCTGCTGGGTGAGGAGAGCTCTGCAACAAGAGGTGATGAGGGGACTCACTTGCTATACCTACCCTCTACCCCGGGCACAGGGAGTGGGGCCAGAGAGGAAGGGGAGCTGGAAGAAGGTGGAGCCACCCTAGATCTCTCAAGGTCAGGATCTGCCACCTTCAGTGAATTATCCTCTCTCCCCACTGATATATTTGAAGCTTTATATCAAAATTTTAAATATACTAAGACTAAAATACCATATAACATTTTAAATTTTATATTATTTAAAATATGGTATGATTAGTATTTTTATTAGTATATTTAAAATGCACTAATAATTAGTTTTTCTGATTATTTTTGAATTTAGAACAGTTTTAAGCTACACTTGCCCACTTGTTCTCCCAGATGAATTTAGATTCCTAAACAAAATTCCTCAGGGTTCATTTGAGTTTGGCCCCTTCCATATTCATATTTGTTGCTCTTCTCTAACAGTGAGGAGCTTGGCTCCCATTTTCGTTACTGCATCTTTGTCCAAGTTTGCTTGTTTGTTCAATCCCCCTGGATGTAACCAATGTCACTGCTCCCGTGTGGATGCCTTACTCACCACACCCATCTTCCAACACCCCAGGCCAGGTCTTAGCATCCAGCACTGAGGGGGCCTGGCCAGCGCCCCCTCACCCCTTGTGCCAATGCCGTTCTCACATTGCTTGGGCAGCACCTCACATCAGGCCCCCTGCTTGGAAGCCTCTCGTCTCCCCACTCAGGCTCAGATGCCACCTCCCTTCTCCCCCCATGTGGTGACTGACTGCCACCCCCTTGCCCTCCTCACTGGTTTAGGCTCTGATTCCCATACATGCCCGGCATGGAGATGCCCTCATCACTCCACTCAGGCTCAGACCCTCTGCAGGGATGCCCTTCTCACTCTGCCTGGACTCTGACACCCCATGCCAGGGTGCCCATCTATGAGGACACCCTTCTCATCCAGCTGGGGCTCTGATACTCTGAGCTCGGTCAACTCCACGCGTGGATGCTCTCTTCATCCTCTTTGGGCTCTGACTCTCCACGCTGGACACCACAATCTGTGGACTTCTTCCTCACCCTGCTCTGGCTCTGATACCCTGCCCTGGGTTGTACCTCCTTCCCAGACCCCTGTGTCACCCCACTTGGCTTCCAGTGTCTTGCCCCATGTGCCCCTCTCACATGAATGCTCTCCTCACTCCCCTCAGGTATTGACTCTCACGCCGGGCCTCCCTCCTACTTGGACACCTTCCTTACCCTGCTTGCACCTAGATGCCTGCCCCATTTATATTTTCTGTCCCATAATAATAGTCTGAATTGTTCAGGAAAGAAGGGAGGAAGAAAAAAGGGGAAGAGAAGAGCTGTATTTGATTTTTGTATCTTCCTTTCTTCCAAATGTATTTATTAAATGCAGTTAAGAGGCAAATAAGATAAGGTTTCTGCCTTCCAGCATTTACATTCTGGAAGTGGGGACCAACATGTAAAGATATTATTACAGTACAGTACGCTAACACAGAGCTTTTCCCTAGGGCGCTGTGGTGGAAGGTTGGAAGGACACCTGTCCCACCACAGAGGAATTGGCGGAGACCTTTGGGAGGGAGGCGGCGATGAGGGAGCTCAGTCTTTAAGGAATAGGAGAATCTAAGCAGGAGAAAAGGAGGCCCAGGTAGGTTGATGAACCCACACTGACATTTCCATCAGATTCTTCAGAAATTTAAGTAAGCGTAGTATTAAAAGTGTTAAGATTACTAGGAAAACACAAGTAGATTTAATTTATTTAAAAAGCCTTTATTAATGAGAAAAATCTCATTAGCAGTTCAGACCTTCTCTGCCTTTTTGCAAAACAAGGAAATCGGTTTAAAAATGAGTTCATGCTGCTTCGAGAGCCTGGAAACTGCCTGAATATGAATTACTACAACCACAAAAAAGAATTTAAAATGAAGCCCTAAATATTTTATAATGGGAATGCTTAATTTATGGCTGGAGTAAGCATGACAAACTTCTGAATAAAAAGGAAAGGGAAGTTATTCTTTGTGTAGAATGCCTTTCTGTTTCTTTTCAATTTTAAAAAATCAGTGAAGAATATTATAAAGGAGGGTTTTCCCCCCTGTGGTGTCCTTGAGCTTGCCTCTGTGACCTATGGAGTGTCACCAAGAGGTTTGACTTGGGGAGGACATCATTCAATAGGCATGAGAATCGTGGCTGGGTATGAGCCTGTGTCTGATGGGAGGCTTAAAAATGGGACTAGAGATTCTATCCCTGGGGGATTATTTTGGGATGCATGTTTAGTTGCCCTTCTTATGTATATGAATTAGGGTGTGTATATTTTTCTGAAAGAAAACTTACGCATAAAATAGTTTATTAAAATCAAAATTAAATGAATTATGGAATATTTTTCTAGCCTGAGAAAACAAATATTTCTGATAGTGATTTTGCACAGCCGAGCATAGTTGGTTTACAGAATGTGTTCTGTGTTCTTATTTATTTTCAGAGTACGTTGAAATTGGAAGTTCTTTGTGGGGTAAACAGGCGATTTTAGAAAGGTCCAGGTGGTGATCTCAGCTATCCAGGGTGGTTGAGGCCCAGTTCTGCCAGTCATCAACTACATGATCTTGGGCTAACTACTTAACATCTCTCCATCTCAGTTTCCTCAGGTGTATGATGTGAATAATAATGTTGAGAAAAATTATGTCCTCTCCCCATAACGTGTTATGTTGTTTGCAGATTACTAGACTGAATGAGCTAGATATAACTCAATTTCTTCACACAAATTCCATGTCCAAATAACTGTATTTTTAAGGAAATTACTCTTAATGCACCCAGTTCTTTGCAATGAGTAATTTTGGAATTAAGATAATTTTACTTAGGCAAAATGTAAAAAATAAAACTTCCTCCAAACTGACATATTAAAAAAACAGAAAACAAAACTTGCTAGCTTTACCTTCTCGGTACTTAAGATTCACAGGAGTAGGGATAATATTTTCTTTTTTTTTTTTTTTAATAATTTTTTATTTATTTATCTTTCCCCCAAAGCCCCAGTAGATAGTTGTATGTCATAGCTGCACGTCCTTCTAGTTGCTGTATGTGGGACACGGCCTCAGCGTGGCTGGAGAAGCAGTGCGTCGGTGCGCGCCTGGGATCAGAACCCCGGGCCGCCAGTAGAGGAGCGCGCGCACTTAACCGCTAAGCCACGGGGCCGGCCCACGGGATAATATTTTCATCTCTAGTGCAGTGTGATTACATAGTGAGAAATAGCTGTGTTGGTTGTTAATAGCTTTGCCTAAAAATGATGCTTAAATTACATAATATTATCATTTAACTGCTCCTACAAAGAATGACAGTGCTACCTCTCTGTGTGAGAAACATGATTCTATTAAATCAACAGTTACAATATTTTCAATGTAATATCAAGTCTAATCATCATATTAGGGTCAACTAATATGTGTCCAAACACAACATGTTTGGAAAAATAATTTGCAATTGTAGTAAATTAGGGTTCATTCTTATTATTTCTTTGGGAAATAATTTTCTTTTTACAAATACGGCTGCTTGTCCAGCTACTGAAAAAATTTTTTCTTTAGGCAATTTTCTTTAAAATATTCCAGATTACAGTGTATCATTTCAGTTTTCATGGCTGCTTTTATGGTAAGTGTTTCTGTTAAAATACTTTATCAAGTGGAAATGCTATCAAACTTGAACACTGACATGAAAATAAGCATACTTTAAAACAAAATAAAACCTCTGCAGATTTAGTTTGAGTTTTTAAAAGCAAATGCCTAACTTTTAAAAATAGAGCTTCTTACTAAGAAAGCATGCATTTAAATGCTTTTTTCTCTTTAAAATTATTTATTTTCTTTAGTCACAAAATACCTGACCAAATTATGTACTATCCATAAACCTGAGGAAAAAGGTAAACAATTCAATATTTGAAGAAAGCATGCCATCCAAAACTGTATGGAAATATAGTAAACCTCCCAGAATACACAATTTAAAAGGATCATTCCACTCTAGGATTTAGAAAAGTTATGGATCTTTAACTTTATGGATCCCTTATGAGTATGTGTAGTTGTGGGTGCTTATTGGCTTTTCCAGATTAAAAAAAACTGTGTTTATAATTATGTGTTTCTTCCTGGAGTATAAAATATAAAAATTTGGTGAACACGTTTTCTTTTAAAAATATTTTGGAATAGGGAAGTTTGGTTGATAACTTTCTTTGGGGAAAAAAGTTGGTGGTTGATTCTTATGCTGTTTTTTTGAAAGTTCTCAAAAGTAACATTTTTTTTTTTTCAGTTCTTAAGGAAAAACAAGGGCATTACAGGTAAGGAAATTATTTTGGGCCTAAGGCCTATGGAATTCCCAGCTGATGAGTGATTGTTCCCTTTTTAGATATATATGGCTATTTTCTATGATTTTTAAAAAATAATCACAGTTAATTCTCAGGACATCTTTTATTTTGCTTGAGATATATTTTTTCCCCCTACATTTTAACTTTTAGTACTTGGGGTGATACTGAGGTACTAATTGAATCATGTTATTTCAGCTTCTGTGCTTTGTGTTTGAGCTGGCAGGTAGGGGTGACTTTGAGTGACCTGGTTTCTAGTAACTGTGTCAATTTCATGCCAGATGTTGACCTGCTTGATTCTGATCCTATCTTGGCCTCATGACCTCAATTTCTGATTTAATTGTATGCCTGACAATTGGGCATTCTTTGTCTATCCTAACTTGAATTAACCTGGCTACAGCTGTTCAGCAGTAAGAGCCTGAATCTCCTCCCTGATATCTACAAAAAATGTCTTTAATTTACCTTGTTATTTCGCCAAAATGAGTTCTCAAATTGCCCATGTAGAATTTTTTTATATTGGCTGTTTTTTTTTCTTTTCACATGATAATCCTCAAAGGTGTCGACTGATTTGTAGGAAATTTCATATGTAACTAGCAATTGTTTTCCAAATATTGTTCTGAGATGCTCCAGAGAAGAAAGATCCTGAGTTACAAATGTGTGAAAAACACTGTATAGTTTTCCTCTTCTCTTAAAGATTCCTGGTATTCATTAGTTCTAAAGTGAAGAAATTTGTTAAAATTTTTAGCGTAGCATTTTTATGAGAGACCAAGCTTTGACTCTTGTTGGTGAGCTTTGAAGCCATTTATCTGTGCCCTAGAAACTTTGAGACTATTGAAATCTTGTTCTTTATGAATAGGCCTGAAGCTTCTGTAGTGTCTATGTCTGAGGTTTGTGGTCCACTAAACTTATATTCTTGGCAAATTTCTTTCCCTCTATTGGTGGAGAGAATTGGATGAGGAAGGGTGGAGTATGTTGGGTGAGTGAATGATAAGAGACTGGGTTAAATAAGTGAGATAAGTGACTTACTTTTTTTCACTTTGGTTGGTGAATAATCCTGGTGTCATTTCTCCAAATAAAATCCTAGGCAAGCTCCCAAGGTCAAGGTCGGTGGCAGGAGGCAGAGACACCAAGGAGCTGCTCTGTTATCTAAGAGTCCATTTGCTGAGCAGGGCTTGTGCTCCGTGAGCAGGGACTATAGAGGCGGCTGCATGCACATGGGCTGAGGGGTGAGAAATTGGGATGAGGGGTGATAAACAGGACTTTCTAAGGCTGGAACGACACTTTCATACTATCATTTAGTACATTTATTCTACTACTGTGTCTTCATCTTCCACCTGCTCCTTATAATGGAATTGACTTTATGTGGATCCTGTGAATAACCCAGAAAATTTCTTAGTAAATCTAGACTCCTGGGGTAATTTTTGAAAAATCAATTCAGTTGTTCTACAATGAAATGGTACAATTTTGACACGTTATTTGACCTTAGAATTCTTTTTGTGATGACATCTATTAACATCCCACAGAACCAGTATGCTGTGAAGCACACTTTGAAACTGTTGTATTAAAAGTATCTCAATATACCTGGGGCTCTTTCTGTGGTTTAGCTAAAATATAGGAGATATGTTTTCAAGTGAACATTATTTCTAAAAATCATATACATTTTTCTTACATTTGACATGAAGTTCATGAGAATCAATAAGTACTATATTTAGCTCATAGTCATTGAATTAGTTTCCTGTTGTTGTTCTAACAAATTACCATATATTTGGTGGCTTAGAACAACATAAAGTTATCTTATAGTTCTGGAGGTCAGAAGTCCTAAAATCAAGGTGTCAGCAGGGCTGCATTCCTTCTATAAGTTCTGGGGAAGAATGCATTTCCTTGCCTTTTTCAGCTTCTAAAAGTCACCTGCATTCCTTGGCTCATGTCCCCTTCCTTGCATCACTCCAACCTCTGCATCTGTCGTCACCCTTCCTCTCTCCGACTCTGACCCTCGAGTCTCCCTTCCATAAGGACCCTTATGATTATATTGAGCCAATCCAGATAATCCAGAATAATTTCACCATCTCAAGGTCCTTAACTTAATCACATCTGCAAAGTCCCTTTTGCCACATAAGATAACATTGACAGGTTTCCGGGATTAGGACGTGGACATATTTGGAGGGTCATTATTCTGTCTACCAGAGACACACAGTTCCATGAAGTATAAAACTACTAGTCTCTGATCTAAAGCATCTTATGGTAAGTGATTTTCATCAAGGAAACCAAACAATCTTTCTTACAGATTTTTTTAAGGGGCCTCAACTGCTAAAAATTTTACAGGAGAATATCATTATAGAATATATTTACTAGGTGTTCTCTCTTGGTCTTAACTAGGTATATTCACTTGTTTTTGCTGATATCATGACATCTTCCTTCTAAATATAGAAGTAGAAATCTCTGAGATATAAGAACATTCTCCTTTATAGCCCAAATAATAGTGTTCTCTTTTACAAGCAAATGTAAGGAAATTGTTACAAACCCTTCCAGGAGGAATATATTAGATAACAGTAAGTTTTCTTGAGCAGATGATTGCTGCTGTTGTTAATCGTATAGATATCAAATAATGTAATTGGCCTCTTTGTACTGACTGCAAGGATGCTTAGAGCAAGTTTATGGCCCACACTGAGCATTGATACCTTTATTTTTTTTCCTTACAATTGCCTTTATTTTTTTTTCCTGGTTTCTTCATTTATGGTCTTTTTCCCCATCTCAATGTACTGTATATATCTTTATGCCTTGCCTCAAATCTTTTTTGGAATTAAGCCATGTATACATAAATAAGAAAACATTTCCTGTTAGTACTTTGGTGAAGTGTTTTCTGAAGAAGCGTATAGAACCTTCATCCTTGCAAGTTTCTTAATTTGGTTAGAATGCCATCAGAATACTTTGAGTTGGAGTTCTGCTTAGAGAGGATTTAAACATCCATTGGCATTTACCCTGATTCCTCTTACTCTCTTACTCTCAAGAATAATGGAAATATGAAATGAGTTATTTTGCTATTGGGTTCTATTTTATATTTTAAAGGAAGAGAAGAACTTCTGCAGGATCACTGAAGTCAAACGTCTCTTATTTGACTCGAAATACTAGATTCACTCTACTTGAATGAGAACATCCAAATGAAGAAATTCCAGCATTTTCTAAAAAAAGGTTCACAGAATATGAAAAAATGGTAGAAAGGGAATTCTGATGGTAGCTAGCAATTCCTTTTCAATTTGTTTTTGATACACTAAAAATAAATACTGTAATACTCAAGCAAAATTTCTCTCTTCTTTACAGTTTGTCTCTGCGGTGCCGGAGTCCAAAACTACCTTGAGGAAGGAAGCATATTACTTCCCTTGCCCTCCTCCCAGTTTTCTGTTTAAATCCCGCTGCTGCCAAGTTTGAGTGGAAAATCATTCCATTGCCATTTGGCGACTTACATGACTCTTGGCCAAGAAAGCTATTCAAGCAACTTTGAAATCTGCTTAGATTTTCAGAGCTGTGTGTGTGGTGTAACACCAGCGCTCCTGGAAAACATGGAGAGGCACGCCATCCTCTCTGACATGCTCTCAAAAATGATGCAACTTCCGTGTCATGGGTACCAGCGTAATAGAAGAGCCCAGAAGAGAGTCTTGGCTCCATCTTGTGAACTTCCTGCCATAAAGCTGAGGGGTACTATTACTACTATTACTAGCATACATTAATTGAGCACTAACTCTAGTGCTAGGAATTGTGCTAAGCCTTTAAGCGCATTTTTCACTTAATCCTCACAACAGCCCTCTGAGGGAGTTACTGTCATTATCCTCACTTTATGGATGAAGGAGCTGTGACTTAAGAAGTTAAGTCATTTGCCCAAGATCACATGGTTTGTCAGAATCGTGATTAAAACATTTGTGTGTTTGACTTGAAAGCCCACAATGTTAACCTTCGTGCTGTGACCTCTACATATGAGTTTGTGTGTATACAGGGAGCCAGGCTATATTGTTGCTAAGACTTAGTTCATATTTTAAAAATGTGTATGTTTTTCTTATATAAGAGTAATATGTAGGACTTATCTCTTTAAGAAAAAACCCTGTCATTTAATATTGTTTTTCTATCTGGCATCAACTAGAGATTGCCTTTACATTCTGAAAAGAATTATAACTCTAATATTACCTTGAGATTTATGTGACATCATCGGGGCATAGCATTAGGGGAAAAAAAGAATAACTTTAAATCATTTTGATGGGAAGCAGCATAACGGGCAGATGTAATGATGCTGGGAGGGAGGAAATGGATCTTATACTCTGGTTCAACTTTGACTCACATTATGACTTTGGAGAGCTACTCAGCATTTTAATAGTTTTGATATCTTTTCCTTGAAATGATGATATACATAAACATTACATTATGATTAAGGGTAGAAGATTTGAATAGTCTTGCTAAAGTAGGCTGGCCAACAACTAGATTCTGGGCTCATAACATCTAAGTAACCCATGCATGCCACCCAAACTGGACTTGTCCATGGATGGGGAAAAGATCATTCCTTCTCACAAAGGGAGAGGGAAGCCCAAGCCTGCCCAAATTGTCCACAAGTCCTCAGCCTGTGCCTCCTTCATGCCTGACTTGGCCCTCATTCTGACTTGAGAGCCCAGCTTTGGGTTTGGTTTCCATTTTGGCTCTTCTGCCAGTCCACTCAGCCAACTTGTCTGTATGCTTAGACTGTGTTTGCTATACTCCTCACCCTTGCCCACCGCTCTGATTTTGGGTACTGCCTTTGACACCCTTTCATGGGCTTAACTGCCTACCCCATTACATGTGCATGTCTGGCGTTCCAGCTCTTGTTGCAGCGAGCTACCCTTAGCCCAGAAATAAGTGCTTGTCTGGGCGAGTTAAGTGCTACATGGCTAAAAAGTCACTATACAGGAAATGTTTTCAAATATTATTTAATATTCAAAAATCCCTATATTTAAGCTCAGAATGGTACGTAATTACGTAATTATTTTTTAAGAAGTCGAACCTGCTATATTTATGTCCTCATATCTTCCTTCCTTCCTTCTTTCCAGAAATTTCAGGAAAGTTTGAACTAGAAGAGTATTGTAACACTTCCACATATCATAGTGGTTAGAAGAGTGTTTATATTAAATTTTTTTAAAAGGGCTAACTATGGGAAAATGTGAGATGTCTCATAACGGCTACTCCAGACTGCTTTTATTATCGAGGTCTGACCAAAACTATACAGATTTAAGAGAAAAAACGCTAGTTTGCTTTATTTTTTTCTTACATTTTTATATTTATAAATACTTTTAACTATCTAAGAATTCACAATGTATGATGTTATTTATTTTGGTCTGACTAAAACTATAGAGATTTAAAAGAAAAAAATCCTAGTTTGCTTTATTTTTTTTACATTTTTATATTTATAAATATTTTTAACTGTCTTAGGATTCACAGTGTATGATGTTATTTATTTTATAATTGCTTGTCTATGTTAAGAGCATTGAAACTACCTTTCAAAACATTAATTTAAAGAATGGTTGAGATGAAAAGTGGAAAATACTCATAAACCTGCCAATTATTTTACATTGTTTCAGTCAAAGTGTATTCTTTTTGCAACTTCGACATATATTATGTATTTTTGTTTATGCATCCTTTGAACATGATCATATCAGTGATTAGAATATTCTATTAAGTTGGTATAACCTCAGTTATTTAACTATTCTTTGACTGTAGAATGTCTTTTACTCATTCATTAAATCATTTATATAAAAATATTTATTGTCTATTAAGCACCATGGTTATCAGGCAGCAACTCTGTAAACAAGGTAAATATAGTTCTTGCCTGCTTGAGTTTAAGAGAAATTGTAATACACAGTGAAAAGTGTCACGACAGGGAAAGTGCAGTGTTTGTGGTTTCCAGAGAAGAGGGGCAGAGCCTAAATGGTGGGGGTATGGGAGAAGAGAGGGTTATAAAACATCACAGAGAAGATATTCTTCTAAACTGAGACCCCAAATACGAACAAGACTTGGCTAGACAAAGTGCATGGGAGAGTGTTCCTGGTGAAGGCAAGAACATTTGGAAGACTCCAAGTAAGAGAGAGTGTGACATAGTCAGATATTGATGAAAAATCCCATAGGGTTCAATGATAAAGTATAGGAGAGAGATTAGAGCATTAGGGAAAACCAAGAAAGAGGAATACATTGGAACCAGAAAATACTGTCTCCAAACTGAAAAAACAAGGGAATTCCTTGGACTCTGTAGCAGGCCCAGAGAGAAACTCAGCCATATTGAAGCAGGAAAGCAGAAAGGCTTCAGTTACCATCTCCATGCTTACTCCAAAATCGTTATCTTCAATCCAGAACGCTCCTAAGCATTTGACCCAAATATCAGATTACCTGCTGGATTTTTTCCCTTTGATGTTCCACAGGCGTTATAAACCCAACATAATCATAACCCAGTTCAACCTCTTTCCTTAACTTCCAACCTGCTCCACTCCTGCATTTCCTGACTTACTGAAGGTGTCAACTCCTCTGGCCAAGCCAGAAGTCTGAGCATCATCCTGGACTCCTTTGACTCCTTCACTTCCCATCAGTCACAAAAACCTGCTAATTCTACCTCCTAAATATTTACTAGAATATGCATATTCCTTTATCTCTATTGCTACCAGTTTAGGCTAGATAGCTGGCATCTCTCTCTTGGTTTATGCCAAAAATATCCTAATTGGTTCTCTGTCTCTAGATTTTGCAGTTCAAATCAATTTGCTATACAGTGAAATAAAAATACAACTAGATCGTTCTTCTTAAGTCCCTTTAGTGGCTTCTACTTCCCGTAGGCTAAGTCCAAACTCCTTGGCATTCATTACAAACATCTGTCCAATCTCTTGTTCATCTGTTACCACTCCTTTCCCACCCTATGCTCTAAGTTACAGCCATATAGAACTTAATATATAGTTATTGAATTGAATTGAAATGCATGGATAGGCTTCTGGGTTTACCTAAAACAGTTTTCAAAATGATTTGTGTTTGTGTATTCCTCTGCTGGTTTCATCAGATTCTCCAAAGAAGTTTAAGAGTCTGCCTCATAGAGGCTGATATGGTATGGCTGGGGTCACTCCGTGCTCCAGTTTCTTTATCTATCCAAAGCTTTTCTGCATCCTTTTGACTCACGGAGAGTAGAGGAGTGACCACAATTGGCTAGAGCCCCCGCGAGTTGATGAAGCTCTGCTGAGGAAGAAACTCCTCCAAAGGCAAATTAAGGCTTTCAATATCTTTCATGAGGATGATTGCAATAGTTTCCTAACTGGTATTTCTGCTTCATGTCTTCTCCAGTCTATCCTACAATCTGTCGGCAAAGCCATTAAAAAAATACAGGTCTGATCATGCCATTCCTCATTTAAAACTCTTCAATGGCTCACTGTGATCCTGAGGATGAAGTGCAAACATTTTCACTGTGACTGAGTCACTCCCTGGTTTGGTCCCTGCCTGCTTCTCTATCCAGAGCTCTCATTATGCTCTCAGTCCTTGCTTCAGCCACCCTAGGGGCTTGCACTTCCCCTAAAAGGCTGGGTTGTTTTTGTGCCTTTCTTCATTTCCCATATTTGAGCCTCTTTTTCCATTACCATTTCTTTCCTTATGCTTCTTCCGACTTCCACCACAGAGCTTGAAGGACTGGGTGCCTGACATATAGGAACTATTTCATCATATGGTTTTTGAAAGACTAACTGACTAACTGACAGAACGAATGAAAAGATAAGCATATGGATTCCATTCCCCTTGAAAACCAAAACCAAATCCTTTCCTTGATAATGCTTACTTACTCGTTGTCCTCACTCTAATTTTCTTATTTTCCATTCAACGACAACCTCTCAAAAGAGTGATCTATACTCCATTGCCTTAGTTTATTTTCTTTTTTTTTTTTTAAAGATTTTATTTATTTATTTTTCCCCCAAAGCCCCAGTACATAGTTGTCTGTCATAGCTGCACATCCTTCTAGTTGCTGTATGTGGGACGCGGCCTCAGCATGGCTGGAGGAGTGGTGCCTCGGTGCGCACCCGGGATCCGAACCCGGGCCGCCGGCAGCGGAGCGCACGCACCCAACCGCTAAGCCACGGGGCCGGCCCTCCTTAGTTTATTTTCTATTTATTCCTCATCCCTTTATAATCTGGCTTTTGTCCTCATAATTTTATTGAAATTATTTACTCAACATATCTATGCATCCTTCTTGCCATATTCAATGCCTTTATCTTTTGTACTCTCCTTACTTTCTCTCTTTTGCAGATCCTACTACCAGTTCAAACTCAGCATGTCAAAAACTAAATATTCTGATATTCTTTTCACATCAATTCCCCACCTATGAACTTCTTTCTACCAGTTGTTGAACTAGTCACCCAATCTCAAAGCCTTAAAGTTATCTTCCCTCTCCTTATTCTCTGAACTACTCAGTTTCTTCTTCTGTAATATTTCCTTCCATTCTGCTCCATGTGCACAGTTGCCACGCTAGCCCACGATTTTTCATTTCATTGATACATGTTTGCAATAAACTTCTGGTCGTCTAATGGAAATAATATGAGCCACATATATAATTTAAAATTGTCTGGTAGCAACATTTAAAAACATAAAAAGGCAAAATTTTTTTTTGTGAGGAAGATCAGCCCTGAGCTAACATCCATGCCAATCTTCCTCTTTTTTTTTTTTTTTGCTGAGGAAGACTGTCCTTGAGCTAACATCCGTGCCGATCTGCCTTTACTTTACATGGGATGCCACCACAGCATGGCCCAACAAGGGGTGCGTCTGCGCACTCCTGGGATCCGAACCTAGGCCACAAGCAACAGAGCGTGCGCACTTAACTGCTATGCCACGGGGCTGGCCCCGCAAAATTAATTTTATTAATATAGTTTATTTATCCCAATATATACAAAATATTAGCATTTCAAAAATGCAATAATAAAAATTATTAATAAGATATTATATACGTTTTCTAGTCTTTGAAATCCAATTTGTATTTTACACTTAGAGCACATCTTGAGTCAGGCTAGTATATTTCCAGCGCTCAATAACTACATATAACTAGTGGCTACTGTATTGGACAGCACACAGCCTAGCTGATGTTGACCCCAAATTTTTACTTTTTCCAATGGAATCTGCATCTCACCATCAGACCTATTACCTTTCAGCACTGTTTTTATCACAGACTTGATGAAGAAAAGACTCTACGGTCACCTTCATTTGGGTTCCATGGAAAGACCGGACCTCTTTGTCTGGTTTGATTCAAGGACCTCCGTAAGTTCCTTTCACATATCCAACATTATTTTCAGCTTAACATTATTTTACCTTACTCAACATTATTTTCACCAGACCACAAAAGTAAATGTTCCAGTTACATTGGTCTTTTCACTATTCTGTGAACATGCCTGCCTCATTCCTACCCTTGTACCTTAACTGACATAGTTCCTGTTACTTGGCTGGTTTCCTCTCTTCTTAGCTCTCAATTCCCAGATCAAATTCTTCTTTCTTTGGGAAGACTTTCCTGGCTGGTACAACCAGAGGGGAAAGTGCTGTTGTTAGGATGTGAACATATCAGTAAATTGTGTAATTAATAATATAACTAAAGTATAGTTTGTTTACTTTCTAAATAAAATAAGAAAAATTGATAGCATGGAAAATAGTGTCTTCATTATAGACTTATTAATAATTATACTGATTATCATTACATTTTAAATTATTATTAGCTAATGCTGATTATTATTTACTATGTACCGAAAACTATGCTAAGTGAATTATGTGCATTATATCATTTGATTCTGAGGGGATCAAAAATGGCAAAGTTTCTATCACCCTATTTTGGAGATGAGGTCCAGAAAGATTAAATTGTCTAGAAAGAAATGAAGACAGGATTTGACAACTAACTCTGACTCCTGTCTTTAACCACAAAGTAACAGTACCTTCTCAAAGAAAGTATATTTCCCCTAGGAGACTAGTAGAGCCTTCTAAAAATAAGAATTATTGCAGCTCCCTTCTCATTGGTAACCTGGACGCCAACCCAGATGCTTCGGTTAAGATATTACACACTTATTATGATAGCTTATCTTAACTAAGATCTCCTTCTAACTTGTTCTGAGATTGTTACAAGGAAGCTCTGCATTTCCAAAAACTGACCTTTCACAACTTTTACAACATTCATTAGTACATTTAGGAAGCAATTTAGAACTATAAGTACACATTTCATAATTCAATATGCTAGTAACTTAGAAAATTTAAAAATTTGCATAAAAAATTATGTGACTTGATCTACTATGTCTTGTAATCCCTTTCTACCTCTTCCTTCTAAGACTAAATTCAGCCTATGAATTAAGTTTAAATTACAACTTATGCAGAGACAATTCTTTCAGTAAAATTATTTTAGCCAAAGCATCCTGTTTGTGATATACATGGAGAAAAAAGAAATAGATCTATTTTAGAGTAAGACAAATGATCAGATGTCATTTGCACCTGAATAAAAACTCTCATAAATTTTAAAATTTAGTAACCTTTAAAAATTTGGTATTGTTTATCACCTATGCCATTTATGTCGTACAAATTTCTAAGATGTTCTTACTTTTATCCAAATTGATACACAGAAAATTCCCTTACTCCTTCCTTTACAACAAATGGAAATGTATCATTAAACTTCAGTATCCTCCCACTTACTTTTCATAAATGTACTTATTGAAAAAGAATATGTAGTTCCATGACACATTTTCTGAACGAATGTCTGTCTCAGGCCATCCATCTAAAGTGTTTGTTGAATATAATCTCTTGATAAGCATTCCTCATTTGCTTCCTGAACTGAAGCAACTCCTTTACCCTTTCACTTCATCTTTTTTATCTCTTGTGTCAGAGCATTCTCCAAATTGCTTTCTTCTGAAAAGTGGAGTTCTAATCAGTACTGCACAGATTGGAATAATGACCTTACTTTACAAGAGTACTCCTTCTAAATGCTAAGAGTTTTGTGTTGTTTTACAGTATTATAATAATTCTTCTTCATTAAGAGGGTATTTACATATTTGAAAATCCTTTGTTCCAAAATAGTTACAGTTTCTGCTACCTTAAATCATCTCTGGTTTTAACTAGGACTACATTAAAATGGCAAATTCAGGGGAGAGTTGAGAACTTTTATTCTTCACATTGTTTCAAATCTGTATCCTCTCAGAGATGCTGGCTATTTCTACACTAATGGAAATGAAATATATTTGTCAAAGCAATGGAGAGTCTGGCATTAACTACGTGTGCAAAAAGGATTAACTGCAATAATATTAGCTTAGTTTCTAATTAATTTTCTTTACATTTTAAATTGAACTGGAAAATCCCATACAAAAGTCTTCAGGAATACAGATGCCTAAATTATGAATTGCTTGAGACTTCCTTATAAAAAATATATATAGAAATTTTGGAAAAGGTCACATCATTTTGTAAATTCAAAAATGTCTCTAGTTACTTATTTCACAGCGTTCCTAAAACTCTTTAAAGGAGTGCAGCCATGAACTGAATGAATTTATTATTAATATTCTAAAAAGAAGTCTCTATATATGCCTTACGGCCCTTTATGGGGAATCTTTCTTGACAAAAGAATGTTAAAAAGCAGATAAGAAAAGAAGAGATGTGAGAATCTGGGCAGTCTTTCCTACTAATCATAGGACCACAATATCTTATTTTAAAATAACTATTTCTATTATTCCACTTTTCAGTGCAGAATTATAACAGTAATTGTACCTAAAGTGGGGAAAAAATTCCATCTCATTTGCCCAGACCCAGATGGACCCCAATTTTCTTAGAACCATGTGTTTTCCAAAGGTTTTCTACTTGAAGAGTCTTGTACAGCAGAGCTATGTATACGTGCTTGTTAAAGATGTAAATTTTATACAATCAGTGTTAATGGAGAACAGTTTAGTAAGGTCTCTTAAGCCTCTATTCATAAAACATGTTATTTAATTTTAACTCATGTGACTTCACTTATTTTAAGCCATCTCAAATATATAGTTTTTACCTAACATCAGTTTATTGTCAATATTTTTATTTATTTATTTTTTATTTTTTGTGAGGAAGATAAGTCCTGAGCTAACATCCAATGCCAATCCTCCTCTTTTTTTGCTGAGGAAGATGGGCCCTGAGCTAACACCCGTGCCCATCTTCCTCTACTTTATATGGGACGCTGCCACAGCATGGCTTGACAAGCGGTGCGTCTGTGCTCACCTGGGATCTGAACCTGCAAAGCCGGGGCCGCCGAAGTGGAGGGTGTGCACTCACCCGCCATGCCACTGGGCAGGCCCCTATTGTCAATATTTTATTTTTGTTTTTGGAAACATGAAGAAAGGAACTTAAAAATTGAGTTTGTTTTTGTTTTTTTGGTGAAAAAGATTGGCCCTGAGCTAACATCCATTCCCAATCTTCCTTTTTTTTCGCTTGAGGAAGATTAGCCCAGAGCTAACATCTGTGCCAATCATCCTTCGTTTTGTATGTGGGTCACTGCCACAGCATGGCTGATGAGTGGTGTAGGTCCACGCCCAGTATCTGAATCCAGGAACTTGGGCCACCAAAGCAGAGCATGCTGAACTTAACCACTAAGCCACGGGGCTGGCCCATTGAGGTTTTTTTTTTTTTTAAGTTTTCCAGAAACTTTAATGACCATGAGGGTTTAAAATAGAATATTTACATTTAACTCTTAGACATGCTTAATTTATTTTTCCAGATTTTCTTTTTCTGTTTAAAATTTTTATTTATTTATTGAGGTAACATTGATTTATAGCACTGTATAAATTTCAGGTGTACATCATTATATTTCTACTTCTGTATAGACTACATAGTGTTCCCCACCAAAAGTCTAGCTGCCATCTGTCACCATGCACATGTGCCCCTTTACCCCTTTCACCCTCCTCCTTCCCTCCTGGTTTTATCTAAAGCAAAACAAAGGCTTCCTTGATCGTCTTGAAATTTGTTCTCATTCTAATGAATTGCTTGGAAAACATTGTTTTGTACTTACTATCTTAACCTCGGAAGTACATGTTATGCTTTTAATGGAATCTCTCTACCTGTTTTACAAAAGAAATTCTTACTTGGCTAGAAAACCCAACTTGTGAAATTTCTGTTGCCTGATCTGAAGTAATTAAGTATTGAAATGTACCAGAGCCTACAAAGTGAATTTCGAAGAAACTATCAGGTACTTTATTTGGCAGATTCAGAATTTGGCATGCTCTATATTTCATAAGAGTTTCTCCTAGATATCAAAACAAGTTATGATCCTTCCAAAAAATCTAAACATGTTTAAAGCACAAGATTTTCTAAGATAACTATATATATGTATAATATTTCATTGTAATTTATGTTTTTGAATCTTAATATCTTAATATAAATTCCTAATGGACAATGTCAAAAAGTTAATCTTCAAATTACAGTTTTCTGAAAGCAGGAATTAAAAATAATAACTTTATGTCAGAGATTGAAAAACACTATGTTAGGTAAATAAATATCAATTGATTACAATGATAAACTCTTACTTGATGATGCTTAATTCTATTAAACCATCCTGCTGAGTTTGTGATGCAAGGGTTTTATTTTTGAAATAAGCTTTTATTGTAAAAAGAATAGAGAAATGTAAAGAAGCTACTATATTTGATCAAATCTAAGATGCTATTGATTGTAAGTTTCACTATTAATTTAAGTACCTCCAAGTAGGTAAAATTATTGCCAAATAAACCATTGACATACTTTAGGTTGAAAGACTCATCCCAATTTTGAGTTGTCAAAATGGGAAAAAAAATTCATTGTAAAATTGATAAGATACAATGTTTTCACACAATCTCCTGTTCTAAACTTTGAGACTTGCCCCACTAAAATAGTTTGACTTTTTTATTAAAACTTAACAGAAGTGAATGAATGGTGAAATAAAAAGTCCCTTTAATATTTTTAAACCCAAATTTTGATTTGCTAGATGATTTTAAAGTGAGAGAAAGTCTAAATGTCTAGTGCTTTTAAAAGAACTAAGTGGTAAAATCCTATTGATCATTCTGAGTGAGAAATCTACCCTAAAATTGTTTGGAACAAAGTTGGGACAGACTTTGGAGCATTCACTTTAAAAGTTAGTTCAGAGGAAGGAGAGGGAAAAAAAGGCATTCCAGATGATGGGAAGATAGCTAAGAGAAAATGATGTCTTGACTGGTGTATCAGTGCTCAGTGGGAGTAACAGAGAGACGTTAAGGAGATATTAGTAGCTATATTCTGTGCCACAGGCAAACTAATTTCACTGATCTGAAATGAAGAGGCTCCTGAAGTTTGTGGATGAAGAAAGCGAAATAGACAAATATTTTATTTATTTATTTATTTTTTATTGAGGTCAAAATAGTCTATAACATTGTGAAATTTCAGTTGTGCATTATTATTTGTCAGTCACCATATACATATGACCCTTTACCCCTTATGCCAACCCCCCAACCCCCTTCCCCTCTGGTAACCATTAATCAGTTCTCTTTGTCTGTGTGTTAGTCTGTCCTCCACTATGAGTGAAATCATATGGTGTTTGTCTTTCTCTGTCTAGCTTATTTTGTTTAACATAATATCCTCAAGGTCCATCCATGTTGTTGCGAATGGAACGATTTTGTCTTTTTTTATGGCTGAGTAGTATTCCATTGTATATATATACCACATCTTCTTTATCCATTCATCAGTTGATGGGCACTTGCTTCCATGTCTTGGCTATTGTGAATAATGCTGCAATGAACATAGGGGTGCATAAGTCTCTTTGAATTGTTGGTTTCACATTCTTTGGATAAATACCCAGTAGTGGTATGGCTGGGTCATATGGTATTCCTATTTTTAATTTTTTGAGAAATCTCTGTACTGATTTCCATAGTGGTTTCACCAGTTTGCATTCCCACCAGCAGTGTATGAGGGTTCCCTTTTCTCTACATCCTCTCCAACACTTGTTATTTTTTGTCTTGGTGATTATAGCCATTCTAACAGATGTAAGGTGATATCTCAGTGTAATTTTGATTTGCATTTTCCTAATGATTAGTGATGTTGAACATCTTTTCATGTGCCTATTGGCTATCTGTATATCTTCTTTGGAAAAATATCTGTTTAGATCCTCTGTCCATTCTTTTGATCAGGTTATTTGTTTGTTTTGTTGTTGAGTTTTGTGAGTTCTTTATATATTTTGGAGATTAACCCCTTGTTGGATACACGGTTTGCAAATATTTTCTCCCAGTTTGTGGGTTGTCTTTTCATTTTTTTCCTGGTTTCCTTTGCTTTGCAGAAGCTCTTTAGTCTGATGAAGTCCCATTTATTTGTTTTTTCTTTTGTTTCCCTTGCCTGAGTTGACATGGTATTAGAAAAGATTCTTCTAAGACTGATGTCAAAGAGTGTACTGCCTATATTTTCTTCTAGGAGTTTTATGGTTTCATGTCTTATCTTCGAGTCTTTAATCCATTTTGAGTTAATTTTTGTGTATGGTGAAAGATAATGGTCTACTTTCATTCTTTTGCATGTGGCTGTCCAGTTTTCCCAGCACTAATTATTGAACAGATTTTCTTCTCTCCATTATATGTTCTTGGCTCCTTTATTGAAGGTTTCCTGTCTGTAGATGTGTGGTTTTATTTCTGGGCTTTCAATTCTTTTCCATTGATCTGTGTGTCTGTTTTTGTGCCAGGACCATGCTCTTTTGATTAGTATAGCTTTGTAGTATGTTTTGAAGTCAGGGATTGTGATCCCTCCAGCTTTGTTCTTTTTTCTTAGGATTGCTTTAGCTATTTGGGATCTTTTTTTGCCCCATGTGAATTTTAGTATTCCTTGTTCTATTTCTGTGAAGAATGTCATTGGGATTTTGATTGGGATTGCAGTGAATCTGTAGATTGCTTTAGGTAGTATGGACAGTTTATCTATGTTTATTCTTCCAATCTATGTGAATGGAATATCTTTCCATTTCTTTATGTCATCATCGATTTCTTTCAATAATGTCTTATAGTTTTCATTGTATAGGTCTTTTACCTCCTTGGTTAAATTTATTCCTCGATATTTTATTCTTTTGTTGCGATTGTAAATGGGATTGTATTCTCGACTTCTCTTTCTGTTAGTTCCTTATTAGAGTATAGAAATGCCACTGATTTTTGTAAGTTGTATCTCACAACTTTGCTGTAGTTGTTGATTATTTCTAATAGTTTTCTGATGGATTCTTTAGAGTTTTCTATATATAAAATCATGTCGTCTGCAAACAGTGAGAGTTTCACTTCTTCACTGCCAATTTGGATACCCTTTATTTTTTTTTTCTTTCCTAATTGCTCTGGCCAAATCCTCCATTACTATGTTGAATAAGAGTGGTGAGAGTGGGTACCCTTGTCTTGTTCCTGTTCTCAGAGGGATGCCTTTCAGTTTTTCCCTCTTGAGTATGATGTTGGCTATGGGTTTGTCATATATGGCCTTTATTATGTTGAGGTACTTTCCTTCTGTATCCATTTTATTGAGAGTTTATTTCATAAATGGATGTTGGATCTTGTCAAATGCTTTCTCTGTGTCTATTGAGATAATTATGTGGTTTTTATTCCTCATTTTATTAATGTGGTGTATCATATTGATTGATTTGTGGATGTTGAACCATCCCTGCAATAGACAAATATTTTGAGTAGCAGAAATGAATGGCATGTTACTTATTTGGGATATGAGTTTTTGTATCTTTTAAATCTTCTTTTAGCTGAAGTATTTTTCAGCTGTTAGTAGGAAAATTAGCTAATTAGTTAATTCACTGTTATCTAAATACATATGATGATGTTTACTAAGTAGGCTTGGTAAATGATTTTGTTTTTACATGAAACTATCCATAGAAGAAGAGCCTCATTTTATCTAAAGCATAATAGCAGCTTATTAAATGTTATGTCCTTGCTTTTCTCAGTTATCTATTGACAACTAGGTGAAGAAAATGTCAAAAATAACACTTTTGCTCTGAAATATTCAATAGTTTCCTACTACCCAAATGGTAAAATGTACTCTTATTAGTCTGGCTTTCAACATCCATCACAATCTGGCTTCAGTTTACTAATTTAATCTTTCCCATTGCTCAGTTACATGAGTTTTCTATTCTTTGAAAAAAGAAAGTAAAAAGGAATTAAAATAAGTAAATTATTTGGAAAAATAAAGCACACTAAGTTTAGGTGTCTAATTTTGATGTAATACTCTCATGTTAGTAACTCACTGATCTTTCGTCTACTGGGGATTGAAGTAGAAGTTTCAATATTTTGAAAAAATGCTGAAGGAATAAGTTCTTGTCAGGGGATGGCATCTTTCTTCTTGTAGGACCAATAAAACTTGTATCTTATAGGGAGTGTATAAGTTGTAGATAAGATGATGAGAAAAAAACAAAAAATATCTTAAAATAGTATTTCCTTGCCATTCTATAAAGTTCTAGAATCTCTAATATATCTCCACATGAACCATGATGTTTAATCCCTGAAAATAAGCTGATTTGTGCCCCCACTCCCAAATTCATATGTTCACATATTGAAGCCCTAACCCTCAATGTGAATGTATCTGGAAACAGGGCTTTTAGAAGGTAATTAAGGTTAAATGAGGTCATAGGGGTGGGGTCCTAACCCAATAGGCCTCATAAGTAGAGGAGGAGAGAGCTCTCTCTCCAAGTGCACATACTGAGCTCTCAACAGAAACTGACCCTGCTTAACCTCGATCTGGGACTTCCAGACTTTCAAAACTGTAAGAAATAAATTTCTGTTGTCTAAGCCAACCAGTCTATGGGATTTTGTTTTGCAGCCTGAGCAGATTAATACAGTAGATAAATTTGGGCAGTTCTCTTGTGATCTTTGAACCTCAGTTTCTCATCGCCAAAATGAGTAAAATATCTATTTCATGGAGTTGTTGTGAGGATTAAATGACATGTTTGTATAGTATTTATCAGAGTGTCTGATGCATAACATGCACTCAGCTACTGATATCTATTATTAATACTTATTGATATGCCAATTCAGTAGATGGACATTTAGAGAGTATTGCATTTGCCTAGGTCATACTGTTTGTTTAGTAATAGAGTTGGGTCTAGTAATGAAAGCCCCTGACACCCATTGTTACTTCGCTGGAGTTTTCACAGTCATTCTCCCTCTGTGTGATCTGTGGATACGTTTTTGAGATGCTTCATTTCGGAGATGAGGTAGGTTGTTATGAAAAGTATAGTTTTAGGAGTCACACAAGCCTAGCTTTAAATCCAAGCTCTGATGTCTAGGGGTTATATGACCTTGAGAAAGTTACTTAGTATCTCATTTTTCACATTTGTGAAAGAACTTAGGTTTCTCATTTGTGAAAGAGAGAAAAGAATCTACCTTAAGGTTGTTCAACACACAAACATGCATATAAATATACATATATTGGTGTAGGCATAGATATTTATATAGAGAGGGCTAGTAGACTGAATGTCTAATACATAAGGTATTCAATAAATAATATTTAATTGTCTTAGATTTAAGGTGAGATTTTCATAGAATAATAGTTTTTGTTTTTTAAACATAATACAGTTAAGAAAATTCTAATTTGAATAAAAATTTAAATAATTATGTTTATATCAAATAGCTGGGATAGGTATTCAATTCATTTCTTTTATTTCCAAAATACACAATAAATGACAAAAGGTAAAATTTTTAGGCTTTCAAAACTGACAATTTCACATGTATGAATATCTAAGAAAGTTTTCTGAAACTATTCAGAAATTACCCCAAAGCCAGATTTAGAATTTTTCATTGGGTAGGCTTATGTCTAGGTGCTGGTATATTGCCATTTTATCACCAAAGAACCACAGATATCTTTTGGAAAAATTAGAATAACATTCAATACGGAGCCTGTTGATATATATCAAGCACATTTCTTTTTAAGTATTTTGTTCATAATGTAATAAGAACAGGATGTTTATTCTGGAGAACTTTCTTCTTAGAGTGGATTGCCTGACAATAGGCTCTGAGACGGAGAGTTGCATGTAGATTTACAGAGGAGTGCTCTTGGGTGATAGACCTGTAAGGAAGTGAGGAAGGCAGGACTGGGTAAGAAGAGAAGCTTACTTGCAGTGTGGTTGCAACTGAGGCCTGATAGGAGCCAATGGGGCTGGGGCTGGAGTGTCCTTGAACTGGATTGGCCCTTCAGAGTTGTTGCAAACTGAGACAAGGGGCTTGACCTTTATACCTTAATGTCGTTCCCCTCACTGCGGGGCTTCCTGTGGGAGAGGGCATGAACTTGGGTGAGGCAGTTCCCTGTGGCCAAGAGCTGTGAGTGTCAGCAGAGGCCATTGTTAGCTGGGCTGAGGGATGGCTGGGCCTGACCCTCAAGTGGGATCTGTGTGGACTACCACAGTGTCCACTATAGTTTGTCTCTAATTGTTGCTTATGTCTTAGTTGAAACAATAATTTTATGTCGTGTCATCAAACCTTATTCCTGAGGTGATAGCCATGTCATCATAAAGAGAAAAATGTGAATTTGAGGGATGGGAAGGCGGTGGTGGGGACAACAAAGGGGTTAATCATATTCATAAGAGAGATATTTCACTCAAACGAATTTTATAATTAAAAAAGAGGCCTGTTCCCCAAAGTGTAAAAAGTGGTAAGCCAATTTGTTTCCAAATGTAATGTTTTTCTATAAGACAGAGCACTTGCTTAAATATGCACATTAAGGCCCAATGGATTGTATTGATATATTTGTATCACCCTTTGATCTGTCTCATACACAACAGCCATGGCTATTGGTTTTTCATATATTGTGCTTGAATATTTGCATATTTTTTTTAGAACCATGGGACTACTGAAAAACAGCATTTGAATGAGCTTCCAGATTATCTTCCCAATGTTATCAAAATTCTTTCACTAATATAATATAATGATGAGTTTTCAACCTGTTTTGTTTTCTTGATAAATCTGTCAAAACGTCATCAAAACTTGAAATCTAAACCTTCTTTATTTTGATTCCATTTCTCATTGCCTATCCATAAATGGCCTTATCAAGAATAATTGATCTCTTTTACTCATCTTAGAGATACTCATCCTAGAGAACCTTTTATCTGTGTCTTTTGTCCACTCATTCGAGAAATATCAAGGGTGTACCTTTCGTGTGTAATTAAGGAAGTGTGCTGGTCAATGGTGACACTTCCAGGCTCTTTCAGGAACTCATTATCTGTGAGGAAGTTTGTTTATTCCAAGGACTCTGACTTTCCTTCACCTCTAATTTGTTAGCATCCTTTATAGAGTAGATTCTTGTTCACTTTACTCTTACTCTCATTGAATCTTGTCAGAATATTCACATTTTTCTTAAAGTTAGGAGTTAGCTCCAGAACTTAGCCTGTTTTGAGTTTTGCCTAATAACATGTATTGGACTAGAACCCAAGATCTCTGATTATAATTTTTGTAATTCCTGCGCCCATTGGGTTTTCCACAAAAATTCACTACCTCCAGTAGATCCACAAGCACGCCTTATATTCCTGAAGAGAGTTTTTCAAGAGTGGTCGTGAATTCAGGGCCTATTGTCCAGATCCTACCCACAGATACATTTTGTTTGGCTTACACAGTGTCTTAAAATTTTTGAATTAGTTGTGTGGCCACAAATGGATGGTGCTATAGTCATTGCTCTCTTGAGATGGAGAGTATACTCTTCTTTTGCCCCTAATCCTCACCATTAGCAATCTACCTTGTTCACTGACAGTGAGGCTGACTCTGTTTTCTTATATTTTGCCAGCGTCGCCTACTTGTGAAACTATCTTGGAGTCTATTAGCAACTAAGTATGTGATTCCAGATATAGATAGCATCTCTGGTGCAACTATTAGAAGTTTGGCTTTTTAAAGTAAAGTACTTTCCCCCATTTCAAATATACTAATATATGCTTTTTTATAAAAAATAGCTAAGTAAAGTGAAAAATACAAGAATTATTTGTAAATTACCTGTAATCCAATCAAACTTATTTTGGCAATCAAGGCTTACATATGTAATACAATCGGAGATTATAAAATAGTGTTTTTATCAGTGAATCTCTCATATTGCAAGTAACAGAAAGCTTAACTCAAAGAATGAAGAAAATTTAATGGCTCAAGTCACCAAAATGTTTAGAGCTAGGGCAGGTTTCACATGAGGCTCAATGGAGTTTCTCTATGCCTAAAAAGAAAAGAGATAGTAACTGAATTAGTTTCCTGTGGCTGCTATAATAATTTACTACAAACTTGGTGGCTTAAAACAACAGAAATTTATTCTTTCACAGTTTTGGAAACGAGAAGTCCTAAATCAGTATCACAGGGTTGAAATCAAGGCTCCAGAGGCTCTAGGAGAGTTCATTTCTTGCCTCTTCTAGCTTCTGGGGGCTGCGGGCTTTTTTTGGCTTGTGGCCAACATCCGCCTCTGTCTTCATATTACCTTCTCTTCTGTGTGTATCTTCTCTTTTCTTTTCTTCTCTTCTCTCATCTTCTCTTCTCTTCTCTTCTCACTTGTCAAATCTCCCTCTGCCTCTCTCTTATAAGGCCACTGTGATTGCATATGGAGCCCACCAGGATAATCCAGAATAATCTCTCCATCTCAAGATCCTTAATTTAGTCTCATCCACAAAGACCCTTTTTCCTTAAAAGGTAACATTTACAGGTTCCAGGGATTAGGACCTGATATCTTTGGGTGCCATTATTTAGTCCACTACAATAACTTACTCATTATTATAAAGATTAATAAATTAATACATACAAAATATTTAGAAATGTGCTATTAGATACAGTACTCTTATTGTTATTATTATCATTCTGTTTTGGCCATAGAGCCACTGCATGGCCTACTATTCATGGTATAGACAGATTCTTGCTTCCTTGGGCAAAAAAACCCTCAATAGGCCCAGCTGGCATAGATATAACAGGGTGAGCAAACATTCACCCTACTTAGTAGTATAGATGTAAGTCTGTTGCCCAAGCATTCACCTTAATTTATGGATACTTATTCTCCACGGAATTTGTCACCTCGTATTTTGTGTCTATATTTAACCATTCAGCATTTATGAATATTGGATACTAACTGTTTTAGGGGTAAGGCCTGATGTTTATCTGTGCTTGTATTTAAATTTATTTTATATTTATTTAATTAATTTAAGGTGTATTTTTTTATAATGCCACACTATTCCTTTATGTAGGTCCTAAACTTCAGTGGAAATCAAATTGATAACTGTTTTCTACTATTTTAAAGAACATTTGGCAAGGAAGGTGAATTAACTGATTACATGGGATATATTATTAATTGTTTAGTTTTTGGGAGTTATACATCATTTAGTTTCGTCTACAATGTTTGAGTACTGGAGTAAATAAGTTTGAGTGTTTATGATGCAATATTAAGCTTTCTCCACTTGGTGGCTACAGTGATTCAAGTTCTGATCAATTTTATCTTGAGAACTTTATTTTAAAGTTAGATTTCATTATCAGAACTATGTAAAAATTCTTTATTATTTACTCCTGTTAATATTTTTTCCTAACATATTATGACTATTGGCATTAAGTGGCTTATATTATACTCTTGGAAAACATTTTAAAGAACTTTCTTGAATTTTGGCTTTTTAAATATCAGAATAGCTTCTTTCCATGTAGTGTGACAGTTGAATTGAATTAAATTGTTGAAAATAGCTAATTTATAGTTTTAGTTTTAAATTATTCATGAATTTTCAAAGATAATTTTCTGAGCAAAAGAATACTCCGCTTAATATTTTAACTTGGGAAATGTAAGAAAACATTATCTGAGTGCCCTAGAACTTGTAATACTATCTCTTTTGTAAGGTTTGTTAAGTAGATTGCTCTGGTGCTGTCTCCAGGTTGATAGGGGTCTAGAGTTGTCTCCAATGATTAAGAATCATGCTGTGCTTCCTGGTAGAATGAAGCACAGAGAGTTTTTCTTGTGTCTGCTTCTTTTCAATTGCCTTCAACTCAAAATAACCCTTATGCCAGAGTGGCAGATTTGGAGTTGGCATACTTTAAACCCTTCATCATTCTAAAGAGAATGATTCTAAAAGGTTCACCAGTGGGTACGCTAATAGCTGTAAATTTTTGATTAATGCTCTTTTTTCATGTTGAATGAATAGCTTTCTATCATTATTTTGTTAAAAATTTCTATCGAACACATATTTAATTACATAAAGTTACCTTTCTTAATTAGTTGAAATGATTGTGCCTTTTTTCTTTCAGTGTTAATGTTAAATTATATAATTGAATTTTAACTTTGAAGAAATTTTTGCATTCTAGCTAACTTGGCAGACAATTTACCAATGATGTAAATGTGAAATTATGTGATTTAAGGCAAATTATGTCTTATATAAATGGGCTATATGAGTGTGAACCCCAAAAGTTGTTTTCCTTTTTTTGGTCTTGGCTATGCTTTTCCTCCTTCCCTGTCTCATTCTGCCTGATCCTGCTGCTGTTTGGGATCACCTTCCCAAATCAATCTGCTGCATCCACGTCCTTGATTCAGATTCTGCTTTTGGAGTAACCCATAATAAGAAATGGTGTGTGTGTGTGTGTGTGTGTGTGTGTGTGTATGTGTATGTGTGTAGTTTTGTTATTCATTTCATTATTTACTATTATTTATTAAAATTTAGGTATTTATGATTTATTAAAAACTTACTCATAATGATACATAGCTATGTATATTTATACATATAATTTAAGAATATTCATGTGTATAAATTCATTTTCAGAACGAGACAATACTTACAATCAAGTCATTCTTTAAAATTCTTTAGTGTTTATTTAGTGCTTAAATTATACCACATTTTGTCAATGTGGTATAATTAAATTTCTGACTTAAGGTTCTAATCTCGTTGTATTAAAATGACTCAATAAAATGAGCATTAGAGAGGGATAACTTATTTTGTTACCTTAACCTGTCCTCTGTATATCATAAACATTTTGATTGATTTTATAATAAATCTAGTTTATGATTCCTATTCATTGTTTCAAAGCTTTCTATCAGGTTATTTTCATCCTACTTTCTGGCTACTCATGTGAATAAAATTTAAAAAGTAGCTGTTTCCATATTTTTGTTTTTTCTAGTCTTATTTATTCTTTTTGCTTTATGGTACCTATAATTTCTGGATCTATGCACTCCACGTTGGTCATACTACCTCCAGTTGCATTTGGGCATTGGGAGTCAGTCCTTGCTTTTTTCTCTGCCAGGCCTTGGGCATCACTCACACAGAACACGACATGAATGATGTCCCGGTAGTTGTGGAACAGAGGTCCTTGTTGATCCTCAGAGAAAGTGATTTCAACACCTGTGCAATTTCTTCTGCTCTTCACCTACATATATGTAAAGAATGTGCTAATACCTTCATTTCTTGGTTTTTCAGACTTTACTACTGTTATCTAATCCCCTTATAAAATGAGGATTTAACTGTCATACAAAATTCCTCCTGATTTAATTATATCACAAGTTTTGGTTTATTCAATATTCAGGGATTATATTATTATCATTAGTAATTATTATTCAGAGCTCAATCACATAGAAATTGGTCACATCCCCTTTCTTATACAGATTTTAATTTAGCCCAGAGGCTACAGTAACCTCATTTTTGGGGGAAAATTTCTAGATGTCTATCACTAATTCTCTTGCAAATTCTCAGAAAAAGCTGGAAAATTCTCAATAGGTCAAAACACCTGGGAACTTATCAGTACCATGCTTTTTCCTTTGCCTTCTGGCAATGTCCGTCTTCCTGTTTTCTAGGCTGTTGGTTGTTCTTTTGGCTTGCTGCATAGTTGTCTCCTAGGAAATTCCTTTCATCATCTTCCTAGGAATTCCCTTTGCCTCTCTTGGGTTTTAAATCTCTTGTCTCTAGAATCCCATATCTTCCTTTTTCATGATGAACTTCCTTGTTTCACTGGAAACTCTGTAAAGGAAAGTGTTCCATTTTGGAGGAACTGGGGAGATTTCTCAGAGAAATGAAAATTGAACTGGGTTTGAAGAATGTGTAGGAATTTTCCAGAAAAGACTGTTACATACAGAGAAAATAGCATGTATAATGACTCATAAGCATTAAAGACCTGACAAGTGGATCAGTGTGAAATTCAATAGGTTTATTAGGTATAAGCGTTTGGGGAGGTAGAAGTTGATGCTGTAGTGTGTGGCGAAATTTTCAAGAGCAAAATGTGACGAGCTAAAGATTTTGAAACTTTATCTTCAAGACCATAGCGATCTGAAAGAAGTTTTTAAAAGAAGAGACATGATTATATAACAAATACTTTCTAATGAAGGTAATTCTGGGAGCATTCTAGAGAGTGGACCAGAGTGGAAGCAGAAGGGGGCAAGGATGGCAGTTAGAGACTGTTGAATTAGTCTAGTTGAGAGATGATGAAACAATTTTAGTAAATATGGAGGCAAGAGGCTCAGCCAGATTTGAGAAAAATCTTAGAGACAGAAGTGAAAGGACATGCCAACTCATGAGAGGCTTGAGAGGAAAGGTGTCTTTGAGGAAGACTGCTGTTAACTCTGATAGAGATTATACGAGGAGGAATAAACTAAAAATGGGAAAGGAGGAAAATAAGTTTAGTATGCGTATTTTAAGGTTTGAAGACCATGGCAAAACACTGAGATGGAAATACCTGGCACTCAACTGAAATATGAAAAGATTATTATTATCAATATTGGGTTGTGGCAATACAGGATTATGATATTATTCCAGGTGGGGAAGGTTATCAGCATCATCTAGAGAATATTTTCAAAATATTGCTTCTTTTCCTCTTCTGGAGATTCTGATATATTTTCTCCTAGGTGAAATTCAAGTGTAGGGAGTTTTATTCTTATGATTTAGTTTTTAACTTTCCTTTTAGTAAGAGGCGATAATTTTGAATGTGTGATGTTTTCTAATGACCTTCAGATCATTATCTGATCTTTGTATATTTGCCTTTCTCTTACTTTAGACACAGCAGCAGTGGTTCCAGAAAAGGGATATGCTCTTCAAATTCAAAATTTCTATTTTTCAGGCTAAAATTGTCACTCTCTAATTTGAATGATAGATTGTCTATATGAAATGGATTTGACCTGACTAAAGCCATTAAAGATATATTTGCAGAAAAAATAAACTTGATTCTTTTCATTTATCTAAACTTAAAACCTCCATTTAGATTTTAAATTGCTCTCAATTACTTGCTAATGTATTCTTGAAGTTAAATTATATACACTTACATTGTCATATTCTGAGGATTACCAAGTTTTGATATGTCACACTGACGTAGGCAAGTGTTAACCTTATTTTATTTGCCAGAAACGGCAACCTAGATTTCAAATGAATTTACCAAGTGGGTAAACGACAGAGTTTGGAATAAAATTTTAAATTTTAACATCTACCTTATCGACTGAAAAACACTTTTGTAAGCAAACAGCATTTTCCCCTAAACACCTAAAATTTGTCTGTATTTTCCTTGAGCAACACACAGATAGTGAACTGAATGAAAGCAATCTTTTTCACTAGTTATGTTTTTTTAGGGTGGCGTCATGTTTGAGAAGCAGTTTTCAGGATTAATTATTTAACCATGTCACCTTTCCTGTAAGCATTTATGTAAAAGTTTCCACAATACACAAAAATGATCTTAGTGACAACATGAATTAAGACTTGATTTGGTGAGAGAGGGAAATGAGCCAAAGGTGTTCTCATACAGAGTTTTGTAAAGCTGTTTTGATTCTTCTGCTTGTATCACAAAATGAAATCAAAGCTGAATACCATCTGATTCCTCACGGTTAGTGTCTTCTAGACACTATATTAGAAACTATATTAGGAACGTCTCCTTGACTGATTTTACAGCTTTTATGATTCAACAGAATTATTCTTTTCAAAAAAGAATCTATTTACTGGTCATTGGCAAAATGCAATTATGTTATTTCCCTAGTTCATTCATTAATTTAACAAATATTTACTGAGCTGTTACTCTGTACTAGGAAAGTCATTATTTTGTAAGAGTAACATAATAGTGCCTGTTGCTTTGGTAACTTAGGAGGATTGAACTACTGCTTTCAGGATGTCTGGAAGACTTTACCATTCTGAGATTAAGGCCATGATGGAAATGCTGAATACATAATAATGATTTTCACTTTTAGTTTCCGGGTTGAATTTCATGAAAATCTGGAGCATATCAAATCAAATTTATATAAAATATATGCATATACATATGCATATAGGAACTTATATATATTTATTACTTAATATCTGGTATCTGGCTTTGGTGAAAGCCTATAATTATTAAGTAGTTGAAATTGCCAAATTATTTCTAGCTTAATCCTATCTTATATTTAGATCTTAATCCAATCCTATAATGTATGCATGTTGTATTATTCTAGTCTTACTGTCTGTCCCCATCTTCCCCTTCCCTTTCAACAAGAGAACACTACAAAAACAGTGTTCCAATAAGGAATAGTCATTTCTTCTCTGAGCATTTGTGCTTGCAGTGCCTTTATCAAAAATATTTGCTTTGCAAATACTCCTCTGCTAGATATTCATTGTGACAATATAAATGGTAATAATAACAGTTGCCATTTATTAAATACTTAACATCTTGCTGGGCACCATGCAAAAACTTTGCATATATCATCTCAAACAAATAAACAAATAAACAAAAGCCCAAGGTCGCTCCATTCTTTTTAGGTACACTCATCAATGGATCCTTAGTTTCTCTTGGCAATCTAGTTGTTGGTTACTGTTTGATGTTATATTTCAAGGTATCCTTAGATTTTTTCCTTTTGTTCTGTGTTAAGTGGGAGATTAAAAACAAACAAATAAACAAAATCTCTAATATTGTCCTGTATTATCACTTAGATGACAATTGCGTGCAAGTCCAGAGGGGATCTTCATGTGTGCAAATCAATTTAGTGATTTTATCCTTGAGGATGTGCCAGGGAGCCAGACAGTGATGGTGCCCTGTTCTCACTTGGCAGCACAGTGACTACACTGTTGGTGTGCCTTCCTTTTCTTGCCTGTGCTCTTTTGAGGGGTCTGGCTAGTTTCAAGGGCACTGTTATTGGATTCAGCATTGCCTCTAGACTTGGGGGTCCTTCGTACACTCCTGATTTAGAAAGGGATGTTTGAATGGCTCTGTCTCTCCTGTTTCTATAAAAAAGGAAACAGGGCTAATAGTTTTATGGAAACCTCATCTGCTGTTTGAATGAATTTCATGATAAATGCATGGAACCAAGACCAGTATTGATATTGCTTTCTAGTTTTGGGGCCTAATAAAAATCTTAATCCTTCTCAGAAAATATGGAATTGCCATGTCAATAAATCTTGTCAGATGCCTAAACAAGAAGTCAATATTTATTAAATAGACTCAAGAATGGGACTTAGTCTTCTGTATGTTCACTATAAAAGCTAATATGCTGATGGTACTTGGCCAGTGTAAATGTGATTCACTAAATGTTCTTAAATAGGCATAATAGATTATACAGGAACACTAATAATTACTAACTATGACTGAAATCCATTTCAGTTCATCATGGAATCCTATATCCTTCAAGGAACTTTCTATCAGTAACTAAATTATACAAAAATTCAATATTCTCCAACAGTTTTCCTTCAATCAAATGAAGTGTAGTCTTCTCTGGATGACGTAAACAAAGGATGACTCCATTCACAGTTATTCTTGTGTGTGTGTGTGCACGTGTATGTGTGTGTGTGTGACAAGATATTTAACTTGAAGGAAATTAAAATGAAAGTTTCAATTAGGTATCAAGATACAATAGATGTGAAGTTAGGAAGTGAGATGAAATAATATGCGATATTGAAAGGAAATGTCTCACAACCCTTGGACTACTTCACTCAAAGTCACCTGTGAGTGAGCGAAGGAGAAAGAATTGGTGACCAGATTTTTCTAGAGATAGCTGATGCCTTACTCTGAGTCCCCATCCCTGGAGGGTGGGAGGAGTGCTAACTCCTTTACCTCTAAGAAGAGTGCCTTTCTACAGGGCTAGAAGGAGAGCTGAAGATGTCACTCTTACAGATCGTGTGCTAGGGTTTGACTCTGCCTGGAAACCTGGAAAATGAGACTTGACATGACAAACTGCTCTGAGAGTCAAGCCTGGAGAGTGCTGTTATGTTGGGATCTGCCCCTACTATAAGAGTTTGTCCAGTCAAGATATATAGGAATTTCCCTATGGATCTGACATGTGTCATGCAGGAGAGCAGGCATGCAGACATTTGGGGTCTTGTTCAACAAGGCCTCTTGGAGTGGTAGATGGACCACTTTAGCAGGAAAAATGTGGAGGTGACTGCCTAGAGGCTGAGGAAGGCGTGGCAAGTGACCACCTGGAATAGAGGTGCATCTGCCTGGTTGCAGGTTATACAGCAGCAAGAGGTCCTGCAAGACAACTCAGGCAAGCTTAGGAAAGCACCACATGACACAAAGGGGTTAATGTCCACCAGCCTCAGGGAGTGCAAAGCCAGCGTAAAATGATGTCAATTTCTTTTTTTTTTTTTTAAAGCCAGGATTCCTTTATTTATTTATTTTTTTTTGTGAGGAAGATCAGCCCTGAGCTAACATCCATGCTAATCCTCCTCTTTTTGCTGAGAAGACCGGCTCTGAGCTAACATCTATTGCCAATCCTCCTCCTTTTTTTTTTCCCCAAAGCCCCAGTAGATAGTTGTATGTCGTAGTTGCACATCCTTCTAGTTGCTGTATGTGGGACGCAGCCTCAGCATGGCCAAAGAAGAGGTACGACGGTGCGCAGCCGGGATCCCAACCTGGGCCGCCAGTAGCGGAGCGCGCGCACTTAACCGCTAAGCGACGGCGTGGCCCCAAATGATGTCAATTTCTACTTCCACTTTCCAGCCAGAGGGGGACTGCAAAAGTCATTCCTCAGCTGGGAAGGCAGACTGGGAAAAAAAGAGAAAAGGCGCATCCCCTTCTGTACCTATGGCTCTGAAACAGACCAGAGCCGGGGAAGGGGAGATCTTGGGGGCAATTGATTAAAACATTGGAATTGACTTTCTATTTTCTGAACTGAGACTCACTGAGATTGTTTACAGCTGTAGAACTGTCCATTACTTAAGAATGAGCTGAAAACTCAAGGGGTGCACTATAGTTTCATCGAGCGGCAGGCAATATTACCCTCACTGAATGTTTTTTAAAAGGGAAGGAAAAGGAACAGCTGAAGCAAGCATGGCAAAATCTTGATAACTACTGAAGATGGATGGTGAGTATATGGGGGGGTTGGTTATACTTCTCTCTCTACTTTTATGTGTGTTTGAAATTTTTAAGAAAATATTTTTAATATGTAAAGGACTGATAGGAAACAAAAAGGTAGATTGCATTTTTATTATCACTTGTGTTTGTTTAATATATGTGTTTGATTACATGTATATGTACTGTTATGCATAATTAAATCCCATTTTTAATTAAACTTGAAATAGAATCAAATAATTAACTTTCTACTAGCTTTTTGCTATAGAATGTTAAAAAATGAGAATTGAGGGTTGTATTTTTATTAGAATCATCAGGTTTTCTTTTATCAAAATTTTGGTTGGGCTCCATTTTTCTTTAGAGTCTACGAATCATTGCTAGTCTGCATAATTAATTCACAAACATTTATTGAGAATCTTTTATGTAAAACACTGTAGTTGCTTTTATCACAAAAAAATTTGAATATGATGTGGATTTTGAGAAGCAGAATGTGATAAGAAACATGTACATATACATTTTTATATACATAAATAAAATCATTTGGTAACATAGAAGAAGGAAAGACTAATCCAGACTGGGTTATCCTTCTTAGGAAAGATGGCATTTGAGGTTGGCTCTGAAAGATGGATAGATTCCCCAAAGGCTTAAATGGGCTGGGATGTATGGCATTACAGATAAAAACAGCCAGGCACATTATATGAATGAAACCACTTGTGCAAACATGCTGAGACAGAAATAGGCAAAGGTGTGTTTGGGAAATGATACATCTGGTCTAATTGAAGTTGAGATTTAGTGAGAAGAATATGGCTGGAAACCAAGTTGGAGTAAATTTCCAAGGGATTTATATGCCTTGATAGGAAATTTAGACTTTTATTCTAAAGATACTGAAGAACATAAAAATTGGTTTGAACATAGGAGTGATATTCTCTTACTCCATTTGGGCTGCTATAACAGAATACCATAGACTGAGTGGCTTATGAACAACAGAAATTTATTTCTCATGGTTCTGGAGGCTGGAAGTCCAAGATCAGGATGCCAACAGATTCAGTGTCTAGTGAGAACCTGCTTTCTGCTTCATAGATGACCATCTTCTCGCTGTCCTCATAGGGCAGAAGGGGCAACAGAGCATTCTGGGCTTCTATTATAAGGGCACTAATTCCATCCACGAGGGCTCCACCCTCATGACCTAATCACCTCCCAAAGGACCCACCTCCAAATACCATTATATTGAGGATTAGGTTTTATGAATTTTGGGGGGACACAGTCTGTAGCAGATATGTTCAATACAAGAATGTCTGGGGCTTTAATTAAGCCTCAGTGGTAAAGTGTGTTAGAAAGAAGAGAGATTTCGTGAAGAGAATTGAGGGGTTATTACAATATGTCAGCTGAGAAGTCCTGCATGTGGGTGATTTGAGAGTAAATGGAGAAGATAGATAGAAGAGACATCTGAATCACACTACCTGTGCAGTGTTTGGGGGGTAATGATTGGAATTATTTAGTAAGAACCAGCTCATTTAAAAATAGTCTTCTGCTTTTTTGGGTGGAATAATTTCTACTTAAGCTTGATAGTCAAAAGATGTATAAAAGCACTCCAGTATCATTATACAGAAATTAATTCTAACAAGATTAATAAATTGAAATTTTCTGTTACACCACATAGACTATTTTATCTTCCACAACATTATCTTTGAAATGACTTTGTGATCTAGAAAGAGGAAAAGATTCACATTAAGTTATTTCATTTCATTTAGGACCATAGATTAGATGGCATTTGTGATTTAGTTCTTCTTCCTGAATGAAAATAAATGTTGAAGTAATTACCGAATGAAGTTTAGGTATACATTGGCAAATATACATCATATTATACTTGGAAAGCAAATAATCAAATAGAAAATAGACTACTTAGGAATAAATTATAAAAATGGGTAAAATTATATATTTATGCAGCAGCAATTTTATTAAGCTATGTTGATGATATTAATAGGGATTATTAAGCTATTTTAAGATAAAACTTATTTATTTAGGAAAAACCCATACTAACATAGATTTTGGATAATGCGATCTTTCTCTACCAGGTTCCTTTTAATTTGAAGCAAGCCTGGTAAAGATTGATAACCTCTGGGAATGCTTGATATTGATGTTTTACTTCTGGGATACACATCATGTATTTTGTGGGATGTGTATGAATAGTAATTGATGACCTAGAAAGAAGATTTATTTTAATTTATATTTTTCTTTCAAATATGCATTTGTTAAAAATCCCATAGAGCTTCTTGTTTTCTTTCCATGAGTTCATTTCCTGCTAATCTCATGACTATGATGACATGACATTCATTTTCTCCAAACATTTTCAGGGCAATCAAATTCCAGAGTCATTCACAATGGGCTCAGTGAATTTGGCATCAACGAGGGGATAGTTTTAATATGTTTGATTAGTACAAGTGAGCTGATGTAGAAAGAAAATATGAAATATGAAATGGAAGGATAAGAGATCCAACTCAAGGGGATCAATAAGGTGGTTTTGTAATGGTCCAGGCAAGAGGCATTGAGAACCTCATTTTCTCCTAGGGTGGATCATATTTAGTTATAATCCTTGATGTGGAAATGTGCTTCCTAATGTTGTCCCACTTTTGAAAGTGCATCTTACCTTTCTCAGAAAAATTGTTGCATAAGGAATCTGGAACCAAACACAAAAACAAAGCCACAAAAATAAGCACAGGATAAAAAGTCCTATGTTGTTAAGATTTTAAGTTAATCCTCTTCTAGCCTCTGTAAGTGAAAATAGGAACTCCTTATTGTCTGAAGATATTCTACAAGCATGGGTTAAAAAATACAAAAAAAAAAATACCCTCATGGTTGCATTTCTATTCATTTTAAACTAACAATTAAAAAATGACATAGCACCCACATCTGTGTAAATCATGGCAGAAAATGACTTGTATATACTTTCAATAATTTTCTAGTATGTATGATTTATATAATGACTATTTTTTTTCAATAAAAGAATAATCTTAAGCACATAACAATATTCTTAAATTTCACCTTAAATTTCGTTTATCCAAATTGTGTCTCCTCCGTGGAGTGCTTTTACAGCAGGCTCCCATCATCTTTTCCTTACAGGTGCTCTGCCTGCTTTGCTCAGATGACTCGGGCATATGTGTGCCTGCCAGCTAAATAATATAGTTGCACAAGGAGTCTTTCATTATTCTCCTTGCGTTTGCAACTTGAAAGGTTCTTGCATATCTAAAGATCTTGCAGGGGTTTTATTTTCAGACTGCCTGTGTCCCTAGGGCTGTTTCCTCCTTCCTCTTGCCATTGGTTTTGAGTCTAGGTCAATGCAGTAAATGAATGAGGAAAAATACACAATAGCCTTCCCCTCCCTCCTCACTCTATGGAAATCTTTTGATACTGAAACAATAGAATAATAATTCAAATTTTCTGTGTACATAATGTTCCTTACCACCATTTATAATTAGCAATTGTGAAAGGGATGATATTAATCATTTTATTCTAGAATAATTAAAAATATTAAAATACCTGTTCAAGCCTGCAATCTGAACAAAAGTTAAAATAAGGAAGATACTAAAAAATGCATTAATTGGTATCTTACTCTTTTGTTTCTGCATTTAAAGCCTTTTTTACAGACAAGCTTTTGGAAAAGGTGGAATAATTTTATTTTTTAATAGTTTCTCCATATTAGAATTTTAATTTTTAGTATTATAACTGACTGGTAAAGCAGCCATAAGGCAATTGTATAAAATACTAACTCGTTCCTTTGAGAGAACAGATTCATGAATTGTTATTATGAAATAAAATGCAAGGTGCTTTGTCCTTTTCCCGTATTTTCAGTATTTTAAAAGCTGGGAAATTTTAGATGATCATTTCATTAAATGGAGAATTATTTTTTTTGCCTTCATGGAGAATGGCATATGAGCATGTAATATACCACCAATATGAGTATGAGAAAACATTTTGTCATTAGTAACTACGAGAGTAACATGTGCCCCATTTTTAGTTTATCTGTCTGGAATTCATTTGCTTTCTGGTGAGAAATATAAAGAAGAGTGTATATGAGGTCACAAGTTCATTTACAGTGAGCAACGGGCAAATGTCAGTATTAATGTAGTATTATCATTATTGTTAAAGATGGTTAATGACTCGCTATAATATTAAATACCAATAAAGCAACAAGTCATGTTTTGTCAATATATTTTCTAAATGATTTTTTGGTTTTATGTATGTAATTCTGATGCTTATTTAATAATGGTTTCTGGACTTCATCTTCCTGCTCCTATTCCAGGCTCCTTACAATCTCATCTCTATAAAGAAGAGAGACTAATCTATTTAAAACTTAGATCAGCCCATGTCACACCCATACTTAAAAAACACTTCAATGATTTGCCATCACATTTAGAATAAAAATTTAAAGTCCTTGCCATTTTAGTTTGTAGATGGAATGATCCAGTAAAAAAACTGATCTTAGAGGAGAGTAAGGGGATAATTTATTAGTTAATGCATTTACTCAACAAATAATTTTTGTGCACCTATTATATGTCAGGCACTGTTCTAGGTACTTGAGTGAACAAAAGACATAAAAATACCTACCTGCAGGGAGCTTACTTTTTAGTAGTGCAAGGCAGACAATCAACATAATCGTGTGTAGGAAGTTAAAGATGATAAATGCCATGGAAAAAAGGGATAAAGAAAGGATAGAGTAAGGGAATTGGAAGTGCAAAGGGTGGGCATGTGTGGCAATTTTCGATAGGTTACTCAGGATAGACCTATTAAGAAGTTGTCATTTGAGCAAATACTTGAAAGAGAAGAGAGTTAGTCCGTTATCTGGAGATACCGTTATCTGGAGGGAGAGCATTCCAGGCAGAGAGAATAGAGCACAAACAATCTATGGTGGAGGCAGAGCAGCCATACTTGAGGAACACCAAGGAAGCTAATGTGGGGGGAGAAGGAGGGTTTTGAGCAAAGGAGAGGTATGATTTGACTTAGGTTTTAACTGATCCCTCTGTCTGCTTAAGCCAGAGAGGAGCGATGGTAGGAGCAAAGAGAACAGTGAGAGGGGGTGGCTTAGAATAAGGGGGTAGCAGTGGAGGTGGTGAGAAGTAGTTTAATTCTGAATTTGTTTTAAAGGTAGAGAAAACAGGATTTTCTAGCAAATTGGAATTGGGGGTGTGTGAGAGAGAGGCGTCAAGGATGCCAAGTTTTTAGGATGGATGGATGGAGTTTTAGGTTCGAGAGGGAAGATAAGACACTTGGTTTTGTACTTGTCAAATCAGGGATGTCTACTAGACATCCAAGCGCAGCTGTTAAGTAGGTAGTTAGATATATTGATCTGGAGTTCAAAAAGAACTCCAGGCCTGAGATATAAATTTTGGAGTCACAAGACCGGATGAGTAAACCAAGAAAGTGAGTGTGTTTAGAGAAGAAAATAGCTTCAAGAACTGCATCATGGGATACTCCAATCTCAAGAGGAACAAAACCCATGAATGTGAAGGGAGGTGATGGGATCCAGTTCACAACTGTTTATTTATATATTGCTGGCTTAACACTCCCACTGAAATGAGAGAAAGGCTCCTTGTCTGTCTGGAATATTCTTGGCACAGTGTGGTCGCTCAATAAATATTTGTTAAATAAATAAAAGCCAAATAAATGAGAATTTATTGTTATGTTATGTTATGGATTTATGAAAACAGTTTTGATGATGTTTTTCATGCCAAATTGAAAGCAGAGCCCATAAGGTATCAATTTGAGATCCATATTAAGAAGCATAGGCCTCTCTTATTAACACCAGACTGGCTGATTAGAGATTAAGTCCTTGCCTTGGTATTTAACCTATTCCCTCCTCACCAGATAATATAAATTGACTTTTTCCCTTATAGTTATGCTGAAAAGAAAAATAAAACTCTCAACTATCTGTCACCTAAAAGGTGACCCATATACATATACTCTTCAGATTGGCCTATGGTAGAGTCCAGTTATAACTCTGTGAAGTGGCCCACTCAGTCACTCTCTCTTATGTCTCTTCACTATTGTCATCATGGGTTAGGTATTTGACTCAATAAAGGGAAATTAGAGTCTAGTTCCTGGTTGGTGAGGTCATATACAGAATAGTTTTTGAACTGGTGCCTCCAACCAGTTTCTTTATGAGGCCCATTTTAATAATTTCCAGAGAACTGAAAGACTCAAAGTGGTCCTGACAATCACTAGCAAGGGAGTTACAAGAGGTAAACATGGCAAGTTCTTGACTAGACGTCAGGCAGCAGTGAATGCCTGGGTTTGGGGCTACCATTACAAGTCTGTCAACGTCACAAGTGGACTTGGGAGATAATAGACATTAGATTACATACATCACAGTTCTTTATCTTCTACTAAAGTCTCTTCCTCATTAGTTCTTTTAAGTTGGGAACCAGTTTCCTTGTCTATGAAGGCTTATTTATTAGGATGTCATGCCAACCTGTGCATTCAGACTGGCAATGCTAAGCTGGTGTGTGTATGTGTGTGTGCACGTGTGAATGTGTATATGTGTGACATGTAGGACACAGACCTCTAGATCTAGGCTTGTATCAAGGAAGATATTCCTTCTCCCTTCCCTCTTTGGATTTATTCTATAATTGTTCTTTTCCTAAGTTTCATTTTACTAGGATTATAAACCATTTTTTAATAATTAGGCGGTTGGCAAAAGATTGGAGAGACTTATCCAATGAAAGATTATTATTTTTTATTAGAAAAGTAATATATGCCTATTTAAATGTTTCAAATAGTACACCAAGTGTACAAATTTGAAAATGCTGTCTACCACTGTTAACAGCTTGGATGGTATCCTTCTAGACTTATTTATTTATAGATAAATGTATGTATGTATATACTTTAATATACTTTTAAAAAACTTAAATGCAGTGTTGCTATGGATACCATTTGCTACTTATTTTTTCACTTAGAAGTTCAAGACACCATTCTATGCTTGTACATATATATGGATTAGACATTCTTTTTAATAGTTATGTAATATTCCATTATACAGATATTTACTAAGTCCCTCATTTTTAGGCATTTAGGTTATTTCTATTATTTTAAAAATTACAAATAATATTTTTGTAGACATCTTTGAATTTACATGTATACACACGTGTACAAGTATATTTGAGCAATGAATTCCTAAGTTAAATTGTTTGACATGTTGGTGGGAGAGTGCAAAACATAGAAAATGAGATTTGCATTGAAATTCACTGTGGAAATAAATTTTATCCTAAAGCACTGAGTGTAACACGGAATTGGAATGGGTATCTTTTCCTCATCCTTTGCTATCTTTTATGGCAAAATCTTAGACTGTTTAATTTCCAGAACTCTGCTTTCACAGTAATATCCGGTCTTTTTTGTCTAGAAAACAATCAATGTATACATTGATCCATCTGGTCCTAGATTGAAAGTCACATGTTTACTGCTCTGTAACATACCTCAGGCATCACCTGTCTTGTTTACTGTTGTATTCCCACCAGGTGTCTGGCAAATGGTAGGCGATCACTAAATATCTGTTATTTAATTGAAAGATATAGCAGAGCGGGAATATTTCCATAAGTCATACCTAAATATTTTGTTTACAGTGAAACAAGAATTCTAGAGACAACGAAGGTCTAGATTTTTTCTAGGCTAGGATACAGAGCAACAAGATTTTATAAATACTTGAGAAGTTAATTAAAAATAGAACCACGCTCTTTAAATGCATTATTGCTTAATAATTCTTCCTCTTCAGCTGGCTTGCTTCCAGCTTGACTTTCAAACCAGCTAGGATTCCCGTTCAAGCTGGTAGTCCCATCACGTCTTCTGGTCACCTGCACTCTGGAGCTGCTTATCTTGCCTGTGAGAGAACTGCTCATTGAGCTACATAAAGATGGGCCAGGTAGAGCTTGCGGACTTAACTGCTACAGTGATTCTATTTCCTACACCGCTATTCAATGCTGATAGCTATGGTCGTCTCACCCATGATAGTAGGAGCCAAAGCTCTTTTTTTTTTTTTTTTCCCGGTGAGGAAGATGAGCCCTGAGCTGAAGTCTGTTGCCAATTCTCCTCTTTTTTTGCTGAGGAAGATTGGCCTTAGGCTGACATCCATGCTCATCTTCCTCTACTATATGTGGGACACCCGCCACAGCATGGCATGATGAGCGGTGTGTATGTCCGCACCCGGGATCTGAACCTATGAACCCCGGGCCGCCAAAGTGGAGCACGCGAACTTAACCACTACACCACTGGACCGGCCCCCAAAGCTCTTTTTGCGTCATTTACTTTAGATATTTCTGCCAAAAGCTGACAGATGAAAATGTGGTTTGTGCCTCATCACTTTTTTTTTCTAAATAATGACAAAAAACAAACAAATAAACAATTCCCTTACCTTCCAGAGGTATGGAGAAGTTAGGATCCCCTGGTGTCTGTCCTCTTCTTCTTCCCATTCAGGCTCTTGTGATAGTGTAAAAATTCTTTTCTACTCTTTTAACTTATGCTACAGCTGTCAGTCATGCTTATTGCAGATAGCAATGAATTTTAAACTTTTTAAGCATATGTTAAGTATCTATAGCATTCAACTCATTTTTTAAACAAAGGTAGGCTATTTGTTGCTTTACATCTCTTCACGGCTATGGAGGCCATTTCAGAAATTTGCTTCAAAATACATATGATCATTTCCATATAATTTTTAACCATTTCATAAAATTTTGGAATTGGAATATTCAAGTGTAATAATATAAGTTCTCTCACCCCCGCCTATACCATTGAACAATACAAAGTACACTAGTTCTACTGGTTCTTCGGTGTTGTAAAAATTTTATACTCCTAAATTTTGAGTTGTCATTTACACCTTGACAGTTAGTGTCTAGCAGAGAAAATGGAAAGTGTAGTTTTATGTGCAGGTATAAAATGACGTAGCATTCAAGCATAAAATCTTACTGGATGCTAAAATCATTCATTTCTCTGTTCCTATAAACCAGAGGTTAGCTTTAGCCCTCAAGCCAGTTGTGTCTCCTAAAATCTGTTTAAAACCTTTTCACAAACCTAGAGTCTCTTTACCAGTTAAGAAGCAGATTGTATATTTACAGCCTTTAGGGTCTCTGGAAATGATTCAAACTGCTCTTGGGAGTGATATAGTGAGCAAGCAAATTCCCATGACAATTCTGGCATTAGGTTTCTGACAGATTTTAGTTTATAGAATAGAATCACAGATATGATTAAACAATTTTGAACTTTTTCAGACCCTCAACACATTGGGTGGCTTTCAGAGCTATTATCATGCTGTCAAATATCTTAAGATCAAGGGAGAAAATATGACGCCATTTGACATTCTCTAGAGTTTGGGATAGCCATTCATTTACCCAGTAACAAACATTTTTTGAGCACCTGTGATGTGTCAGGCATTATTCCAGAGGCGTGGGATACATCAGTGAACAAAATAGACACAAATCCCTCCCTTCATAAAGTGTAAACGTTACTTACCTCTGTTTACATAAAATAAATAAATTATATAATATGTTGGAAATTGATAAACACTTTGGGAAGAAAGAGAAAGTAGAGCAGGGTAAAAAGAAGTGGGGATGCTGAGGGGGGGAAGGGACGATGGGTAAAGAGGGCATTGTGACTTGCTATAGTGTGATCAGGATGGGACTTATTAAGAAGGGGAGATTTGAGCAAAGCCATGAAGGAAATGAAAGACATAGCTGTATAGATATCAGGGGCAGAGCATTCTAACCACTAGGACAGTTCATGCAAAGACACTAAAGTTGGAGTTTTCCTGGGATGCTCAAGGAATAGCCAAGAGGCTCATGTGGCTGGAGTAAAGAGAGTGAGAGGAAAAGTTGCTAAAATTGTATTCAGAGGGAGAACAGATTAATAGCCACTGTAGGAACTCTGGCGTTTACTGTGAACAAGATAGAGAGGCATGGCAGGGTTTTGAGCAAAGGAGTGACGTGAATGATGTGTCCCTGGGGCTGCTGTTCTGAGAGTAGCCACCAGGGGGCTAGAACGGTAGCAGTTAAGACCACAGAAGAGCAGGGAAGAGGTGGTTTGGTCCAGGGCAATAACAGTGACAGTGTGGCAAGTAGTTGAATTCTGGATATATTTTGAAAGTAGCATCTAGTGAATTTCCTGATAGATGACCTAAGGGACATGAGAGAAAGAGGAGATTCCAAAGTTTTTTTTTGCCTGAGCACCTGGAAGGTTGGAGAGGCTGTTAAATAAGACACTGAAGTGGGCAAGAGCAGCAGCCATGGAAAACACAAAGATAAATCAAAAAACATGTTTCTAGTATAGTATATTCTATATCATATTATCATTTTTCCATACACTATTACTTAATTTATTTCCCCATTTTAATAAGAGCCATCGGGGCAGGTCTCACCATGGCCTAGTTCAAATTACCAATATGAGGTCACTGAAAGTGGAGTTGGGAAAAGATGTGTGTAACAGGCTCTCACGAGACAGTATCAGCCGGCTCCAGCACACTGTGTCTGAGCTATGTAAATCAGAACTAATCTTTACAGTATTAATATTTCTGGGACCTCCTGAGACTTAGGGCAGGCTAATTTGTTATATATGCACTAGACCTTATGTCTGTATATGTGTTTGACCTTAGACTATAATTCAGCTGTTACATTTTGTATGGCTGGGACTTTATTTAAGGTAGATGCTGTCTTGATAGGAAAGTAACTGTAGGATAATCCAGGAATCAGAGCTATTTTTCCATTTTCTTTGCTTGTTTGGATATTTGGAATAAATTCACATTTTACTTTAAGTTGAATATTTACTGACAGCTGACGACTATTGACAACTTTGTTTTTTGCTTCTGAGACATTTTGGTCTAAACCAATGGCACTTGAAATCTGTATATTCTTTTTAGTTTTAATTCATTAAAATATTAACTTCACAAACTCATCTTAGAGTCCAATTAACAGTGTCTTGTGGTTTTATAGTATGAAGTCTGATTGCTTGACTTTATGAAAAATGCTGATATGTTTAACATAATGTTAAATAAGGTATTTTATTACATGTAGTGGTTATGTTTTTCACCAACTGTGCTGTGTTAAATCCTATCTTGAATATTAAGCATTTGGTCCACGTATTGTTGCACTATATCCTGGTCCTATAATCCTTTAAAGACAAATTGGGTGAAACAAATGTAGTACAAATCTGACCAGCCCTGGGGGTATTAATTTTATTTCAAAATGAACTCAAGCCCAGATACACATTTCCAAATTGCCATTTTCATGGAAAGCGATTACTCAAGATTGGTAATCATATGAAATGCTATAGTTTATTAGATTTGTTATATCATGAAAAGTGACAAAAGAAAATAAGAAAATGGATTTTTGTTTTCCACGTTTCATGAGACATAACACATTACTATTATTGGACTTTAAAAACTTATTCTTACATAATTTAAAATGATTTGTACTGGCTTAAAAAAATTTTAAATATAGGTAAAATTGACATATAGTTAGATGCACAGATATTAAGTATACAGTTCAGTGAGCTTTGACAATTGTAAGAACCCAAGTAAACATCATGCAACCATAGACCAACACTGTCAAATAGAACTTTCAGTGATGGTGGTAAGGTTCTATATCTGGGTTGTTCCAATATAGTAGCCACTACCCACAGGTGATTTTTGAGCATTCGAAACATGGCTGGTCTGACTGAAGAACTGAGTTTTTAATTTTATTAAATTTTAAATAATTTAAATTTAATTCATATGGCCACATGTGCTAGTGGCTACAGTATGGGACAATGCAGCCCTTGATAGTTCTCAACTGGAGTTCTAGGAGAGAATTAAACCTTAATGCCAGTGGCGTACACTATTTCTAATGAATTAAGTTACCTCCCATGCATCTGGAATGGTACTACCTGTATATCATTATTAAGAGAATTAGGAAATAGTCACTCAAATCAGTTTCCAGAAGGCTTAATTCTCTCACAGCGCTCAGTTGAGAAAGACTGTCCTAGAAAGTTTCCCCAGTTCTCCTTCCAGTTGATACCACCTTCTAATGACAGCTGCAACTCTTTTGTTTATTCCATAAATTATTTTTGCCTGTTCTTTGACTTCGTATAAATGGAAATATACAGTGCATTTTCTTTTGTTACTATCTTCTGTCACTCAACATAATGTTGTATGTATCAATAGCACATTCCTTTATATTGCTATGTAATATATCCCTTGTTTCAACTTATCAAAATTTATTTACCCATTCTCCAAATGTGTCCATTTCATTTAAGTTGTGAAATTTATTGGCATAAAATTTTTCATAGCATCTTCTTTTTATCCCTTTGATGTCTGTTGTATCTGTAATGATGTCATTCTTTCACTTTTGATGCTAAGACCTTATCAATTTCATTAAAGAAACACTTTTGACATTTTTGATTTTCTCTATTTTTTAAGCATTTTACTTATTTCTGCTTTTATCTTTATTATTCCTTCCTTCTACTTATTTTTAAAATCCATTAAAACTAACTAAATCTAGTTTTTCTCCTACTCTTTAATTTATTATACAAATTCTTAGCTATGTTTGAGGTACCAAACCTTTGCATTTTTTGATTGACTCTGCAGACATTCATCAAGCATCTGTTTACTCCATGGAAGGTAATAAGATAAACAACAACGAATAAGATAGACATAATCCTTGCCCTTTAGCATTCACAGTTTTGTTGAGCAGGTGCGTGTTGGAAAAGAAGTGGCAAGGATGATAAGTACCATGATGGAGAATTTCAGGGAAATCTGGGAGTTTATAATGGGAAACTTAACGTAGACTAGGGGTTTGGGAAAAGCATCTTGAAGTAATGCAGCTTGACCTCAAACACAAGCATGGCTAGGAGTTAGCTAGATAAAGGGGGAAGAGATAGAAGAACACTTCAGACAGGAGCAACAGCTTGTGCAAGACAGTGGAGTGAGAAGGAGCTTGGTGTGGTTGAGAAATTAAGGAAGACCAATACAGGTGGAATGTGGAAATGAGGGGACTGCAGCTTGGGATGAAGCTTTAGAAGGAGACAGGGCAAGATCATGTAGTCTCATAGGCCATGTGGATGATTTTAGATTTATCTTAACTAAGTGTACTGGGAAATCACTAAGACTTCTAAGCTGAGGAGATATATCTGGTTTGCGTTTCACAAATGTCGCTCTGGTTACAGTGTTTGTGTGCCGGGTATAGAGAGAAGGCAAATATTGATGAATAAAGACTAAATGGGAAGCAGTTGCAGGTGAGATGTGATTTGATATGGATTAGAGTACATTCAAAATTCCTTGCTGGGATTCCCGCTCTGCCACAGCAACTAGTTCCTGTTAAAATGGAACTTAAAATGTGGTAGTACCATGATTATTATAAAAGGTTTCCTTTGAGTTGACACCTCTTTAGAGCAAGATATACTCAGCAGTCTGTTTCTTTCATCTTATAACATTAAGTATAAATTGCTCAAACATGAGAATAAAGACTTTTATTCTGTATTGTGCCAAGTTAGACCAGGTTGACTGCATAAAGTAGGTCACCTATAAAATTCAGCTTCATGAGTTTGTCTTTTAAGTATGAAGAAGACATCTGAAATAGAAAATAGAAGAAAAACAAATTCCATTCTGTGTTGACGATCTCACTTTAATTGCATAATTTTTCTGACAGCTTTACTTTTATATGAAATTTTGAACATTTAAAGTTGAAAAGGAAAGTTTGTCAGTGTCTCAAATCTTCAATAAAAATAGCTTTTTCAAATCAGTTTTGAATGTGAATTTAAGCAATAACCTAACTTTTTAAACTGCCAAAGTTATTCAATATTTATACTGGCAAAAATTCAGTTATTCATGCATATACCTTAAGCATCTGTATCTATCTATTTATCAATCACCTATCTTAAAAAGTTGTCAGAAAGTTTGCCCTTGATGATTATTTAATAATTGTGCTGGAAAGAAATAGGATTTCAGCAGTATATTTACATTTTAAAAGTGGTTTTTAATTTATTCTTTGTGGCTTTCTTTAACAATTTTTTACTGGTTGTTTTAAATAGAAAACTTCTGAGTACCATTTGAATGACTATTTTTTCCTTTTTGAATATGAATTGGGAATATCTAGTTTATCTTTATTTAGAAAAAATGGAAGTTAAGTAGATTAATTTTTCAGTGGAATTTACCATCAGTAATAAATTAAAGCATAGAGTAAATGGTCAATTTGATCTAAAAATAAGCCAACTAGAAGACTTTAATATAGTCAAGGCTATTATTGATTACCCAGATTTTCAAAGATAAATAACCTCATAATTGTTCTATTTTCCAGATATTTTTGTTGGGATTTTTGGTTTAATAGCAGAATAATGCCAAGTTTCATTTCAGAAGAAATTTTTTTAAAGATTAAATATTAAGATGTCAATTCAAAATTATTTTATATTGCTTTCTAACATTCAAATTAACGTATTAGTTTGCTTGATTACTAATAAGAGATATAGCATCTTCTTTTGGCATATACTTCGCTGGATTTTACAAAATCTTTAAATACAGAAGTAAGCTACATCTTCCTTCCTTCTATGTCTATAATGTAGAATTGTATTCCTGGCGTGTTTGATTTTATTGGTATTTTCTAATTCAGTGTTTTCTAAATGCCCGTTTAACCATGAGACATTTTCACTAGATCTTAATACAGTGAGAAAAATAAGGATAATATTGAATATTTTGCATAAAATTGAATGTTTGATTTTATGAAGTATCCTTTATTTTGAAATTATATTCTTCTTACTGTTATGAATTTACATTGTCCTTTTATTTAGAAATCATGATAATAATAGATGGTGGTCGGCACTGATTTATAAGATATACTTATTTGGCCAAATAAAATGTCTGCAACACTTTGTCAGATCCATAAATATTTAATTTTGGAATTTCACTGGTCCTTCATACTTAGAGGTTTAAGAACCACTAATTCAATTAATATCTAGTTCTTCAAAGTCCTTAAAACAAGGGGAAAAAAATCCTAAAAAGCTCACTTAGAGGATGTCTGACCTAGTGATAAAAACTGAATTCATTTGTTTGAAAGTAAATGTTCTATTCTGATTCTAGCAATTATGGATCCTCTTTTTTAACTGTAAATATTCTAAAGTAGAGGGGCTGGTCCTCTGCACTGATGTAGCTTTTTATCAGACTTCCAGATTTCATTCATATGGTCAACTTTTTTTTTTTTTAATTTAGACGCAATTAATTGAACTAATCACGTATTTCAGTTCATGGCTTATTCTCCTCATTGGTCCATACAAAGCTTCCTTCTCTTCCATCTCTCATACTTCAGCTTCATTTTATCCTATTTGGAAACTATTTTAATATTTTTAATCTATATATTTTAATTTGAACATGTCCCTCCAAAAGCATGTTGTTTTGTATGCATATACCTTTAATTTACGTAAGTAGCATTACGTTATATTTTCTATTCAATTTCTTTTAAGAATGGGCACTCTTTCTTGAGATTATTCATGTTGCTACTTGTACATCTAATGTAGCTTTTGACTGCTGCATACTATTCCATGGTGTGTGTTACGGAACTTAGAAAGATTTCTTAAACTTAAAAAGCAAAAATGATAACATTACCTCAAATTAAATATTTTGTTTAGTGAAGAACTCCTTGGACAATGTTAACTGACTGGAAGTGGAAAGATATTCGCAAAATCTAACAGCAACAAGGATTTAATATCTAAAATATGCAAGTGACTCTTGCAAATCAACTAGAAAAATCCACCCCAGGGAAAAGATCAAAATAGATAAACAAGAAATTTAAAGAAGAGCAAACTTAGAAAACTCAGAGACACGTGACAAGGTGGTCAAAATAATGAGTAATATAAGAATTGCAAATTAAAGCAATGTTGAGCTATGTCTTTAGATTACTAGACTGGCAAACATTAGAAAGATGGGTAATAGCAACTGAGATATAGAGGCATAAGAACCCTATTGCACTCCTGGTGGTAGTGGAGAGCAATGTAGCCTGACTGGTTCAGATGAAGTATAAGTGTACCCTATAAACCCACTCCTCTACTTCTGAATACATATTTCAGGGTAATTGAGAGGACGTGCATGGGGATTTTCTTTGTAGAAATATTCATGGAGGCAAGAGTTGGAAGCAGCCTGGATGTCCATCACCTGGGCCAGGCTAGATAAACCTGGATGCCCATCACTGGGACAGTGCGTAGGTAACATGTGGAGCATATGGGTGTTCAAATGCCACCCATCATAAAGGAATGCTGTGATATTTAAAATAGTTTGTTTTTCTGATTTTAAATTTGAAGTCACTTGAAGTGCTCATGAGCCACTTAAGAAAATGAAAGTGCTATATATGGATTAAAAACAAAACAAAACAAATAAACCCCGCAAGCTCTTAGATACAGAGAACATTGGTGGTTGCCAGACGAGGGTGTGGGGGCGGGTGAAATGAGTGAAGGGGATCAAAAGATAAAAACTTCCAGTTATAAAATAAATAAATCATGGGGATGTAATGTGCAGTATGGTAGCTATAGTTGATAACATTGTATTGCGTTTGAAAGTTGCTAAGAGAATACATCTTAAAATTCCTCATCTCAAAAAGAAATTTTTTTTGTAACTATGTACTGTGACGGATGTTAACTAGATTTATTGCAGTGAACATTTTTCAATATATACAAGTATCGAATCATTATTTTGTACACCTGAAACTAATATAATGTTATATGTCAATTTTACCTCAATTCAAAAAAAGAAAGAAAGAAAATGAAAATGCACTTTACCCTCTAGCCTTCACATTTCTAGTCTGAAGGCCAGAGGGTAAGGGCATGGTTAAAAACTCCTGAAACCTGCCCCTTATCTTCAAATACTTTTGAAATTAAAAAAAATACATGCAGAACACTTAATAAAGTCTAATAGTGTTAAAAGGATTACAACTGAAAGTGCAGTCTCCTGCTGCATCGCTTTTTATCATCAAAACATCCCTCCCTGAGGCAACCACTTTCAACTCTTTTAGCTATTTTAAAATATTTATTTCCATATTTTAAAACTATATACTTACACTGCTCTCTTCAATTCATTAATTTGAGACATTTATTTAAACTTGAATATGTCATTTCAATTTATCTATTTCAAGGATTTGTGCTATATTGCAGCCCCCATATTTCCAATATGTAATATGATTACATTACAATTTTTGGTTAAATTAATATTTAGTTTTCATTTTTATGATGTTTTAAATATTGTGCTCTGCTGAGTCAATTAGTGTACTATGATAATGAAATGGGATACATTTGGCTAATTATAGAGAACTTGACTACACCATACCCTAAAAATAGGGATTCAATTTTACTCATATAGTAAGAATTTCAGCGATAAAATGTTCAGTGCTGATATAGAGGCTCTACTATGCCACTAACACAAACTCCATTCTGACTTTCCAATTCTTCTCACATTGCTTTTTATATCACGCAGGTCACCTGTAGGTTGCAAGATGAATGCTTTATTTCCAGGATCTCATCTATATTCAGGTGGGAAGAAAGGGAAAAGAAAAGGGCAGAAAGCAACGCTTGCTGCGTCTTCTTTTTTAAAAAGTGTTTTCCCAGAAACTCCACCTAACAATGACTTGCAATGACATCTCATTGGCCTGAACAATCTTACGTGGTCTCCCTTTTAGTTGGATATTGGCCTTCATCAATATCTGGTCCTTTCATTTTCTTTTCTTTCCTTTTATTCATCTCTTTTCTTTTTGTTCTGATTTCTAAGAAATCTTTTAAATTTTATTTTTGAGGATAGTATCAATTTTTTTCTAATTTTACCTGTCATTTTTAATTTACAAGAACTTGTTTGTGTGCTTTTTTGTTTGTTAGTTTTTTAAAATAGCAATCCATATCTTGTTTCATTGATACAGTCTCTTCTCCTATCTCTCTGAGGACATTGGAGAAGATTTCTTTGAAGCTTGCTGCTACATTTTGCATTGTTTGTATTTCTTTAGGATTCCCTTGTTTTAATTGCTTCTTTGGATTTTCTCACATACCCTTAAGTATGAGATACTAAATAAGCTAACTGGATGTACTGGGTACATGCGTGGGGTTTTTTTGATGGGTGGGTTTTCTTATTAAGTAAATTTTTTGTTGGAGAGTTCTAAAATATCAGTAATTTAGATTTCTGTAAAGCTAGTCAGATTCTCAAGAGGAGAATTCTTCAATATCCTGCTTGGTGGTATAAGCCTGGTTGATGACATCAGGGAGCTGCTAAAACAAGATGGCTGTAGGTTACACTGTTCATTAAGCACACTTCCATTTAAATATCTTGTTTTCAGTCTAGCACCCCCCTGCCCCCTATCCACCATGATGTCTCTGAATCTATTGCTTCTCTGGTTCAATAGGTACAGAAAAGACTAGTTTCTCGGGGTGGTGAGTGGTGGTGATTAGGGTTATTCACTTAGAGATATGGGGGTAATGGTAGGAGCCTATATGTTTAATTGTTCCTTATTAGACTTTCCACCAATCTTCCTGTTTTCATTCACTCCCTGCCACCACCACTTATTTAATTCTACCACCTCTGAGTGTTGACTATGGACATCATCATAGATCTATGGGGCAAACTCTCTTCCAGTTGTTGTTATCTCTTGACATCTCTGAGGTATACCCAGCCAACATTCTGCTAAGTGCATTACTAGTCTCTATATGCTGTCTTTCTTCTTGTATTGTATTTTGGGTTTGAAGATATCTCCTAGTTTTAATAAATATTGTATTTCTATTTCTTTTTCTATTTGTGAGTTTTGGGAGATTATCTATCGATCTAGTGGAGAAAAGGATAAAACAGTTTCTACTCTCCATTTTAAAAATCAAAAAATCACTACCAACGTTTCTCATTATATATTGGCTTCACCAAGACGGACTCTGCAATGGGTATTAGTGAGCAGGAAATTTATTAGGGACCGCTCTTGAGATAAACTTCTATGGAAGGGACAGAAAGTAAATGAAGCAAAGTTAGAAGTTGGGCTATGATGCAGTCTCAATGAAAGTCTTCATCTGACTCTAGAGGGAGCTCTGAAGCTGGGATGGCCATCAGAGTTGTCCTGCATTGGAGCAAGGGCCTTTGTACTTCTGCATCAATTAGTCATTGGATGTGAGCTGGCCTCATGTAGAGCCTGACCTTGGCCCATGTGGCCCTTTCCAGCTGAAGGCAATATCTGTAGATGGCTCACATCTAAAGGATGTAAGCTGGCAGCATTCTCAGCAACTAGAGGCAAAAGTCCTTCATTCCTGAAGGGGATCTGGGTAGCTCATCACAGCATCCTCTACACTTCTTTACATATGCCTTATACATTCAAACTGGTTGAACTGTGGGTTATTGTCCCTCTTCTCTTCATTTTGATTTCCTTCTTAAATCATGAATTCTGATTTCTAATTTTGACTTGTCAGAACGCTATGGTTTTTTTAAGAACCAGCTCAAATATCATATCCTTCATGAATCCGTCACTGAGCATCCTAATCAAAGAGATGTTTTCATTTGTTGATATCCCATTGATCCTGGATTCTATCTCGAGCATGGCACATAGCATATTCTGCCTTAATTGTGGTTAATTATATAATTATAACTGTTAAAAGTTTGTTAGCTCCTTATGTTCAAGGAACTAGGGTCCTATTGAAACCCCCACATATTAGAAACTCAATACATTTTTTTGAATTTAATATTTGTTGAAATATATGCACTCCAGTTCTAGACAACCAGGGACGATCAAATGTCTTGCCTTGTAAATGCCAAAATTATACACAACCAACTGACAACGGCAGCTAAGTCTCTTATTTTACCCTCACATAAAGTAGTCTTTTCACTAATGTTTTAAAGTATTTTTGCCTGATGCAATATTTTGATGGAAAGGGTAATAAAAATAAACAAGTCAAGATAAAGATTTTGGAAAATAGCATAAATTTTGCTTCACCAAAGGCTTTTGGTGTAAATGGAACCAGACCTTATTCCTATTAAGGACCCTTTCTATGTGTCTATACTGCTAGTAATTTGTTTTTTGGTTTCCAAGGGTCATGTTTTCACGAACTAAGGATTTTTTTAATAGTGTATATTAGAGGTCTTAGACTGTTGAATTTTTACTAACTACAATCATTTAATTAAAAGGAAAAAGTCTATCAAACATGAAAGTATTTAAAAATATTTGTATTTGGTCAACTTCACATATGATTCAGCTGTATTGGTTTACCAAATTAATATTCTTTGAGTGAAAAATAATAAATATATGATTCCTTCTCAGTAGTCTAGTGTCTTCTCTTTTTTGATTGACCGATCTCTTGCAAAATCCAAGCATTTCTCTAAGAAATCACTGTTTGATTCTTTTGTATTTGATACATGATGATATCCTTTCCTTATGATTTTCACCTCTGCTTCTGGGACTCTTCACCACCCTCATTTTCTTCCTTGCCTTATGGCTGATCTTTGTCCATCTCCTTTCTGTGATTTGACTGCTGTATTTCTTTCCTTAGTTGCATAGGCTCTCAAGCATTTTTTGACAACAAATGACCCAGTGCACACATCTATCTGTATGTATTTCTGAAATAAAAGTTTCATGAAACAATACTTACTATGTATGGTACACTCTGATGTTTTCTTTTCTTTTTCTTCTAGTGCAGTAAAATGTTATGATCCATTAAACTGATTTCACAAACCTAAAGCATCAAAACCTGCAGTTGAAAGACTCCACTTAAGAAGATTAAGCCATTCTTAGCATGGATTTTCACTCCCTTAACCACTGACACCCAGAATTGGCTTCTCATTTAGCACTTTTCTTTGTTTCTACCTTGCCCATTACTGCCACCTGTCTCCATGCCCTCATCATCTTACACCTGATTCGTATAGTACCTTGCTAACTGGTCTCCCTGTCGACAGTCTCCTTTCTCCAATTCACTGCCTTATAATTCACTTTAAGCATGTCTTTCTTATTCTCTACTCTTCTCACACATAGTATTTGGCATGTTACTTTGGAAATCAATTTTTAACAAATGCTTTCTGAAGGATTGAACACTTAAATTCTCCTGAGATTATTTCAATAAGATAATTATATAAGTTTGTACTCAAAGTCTTTCAAATTTGATCCTAGTTTACTTCACCAGTCTTCTCACCTGCTAAAGGAGATAACGCCTGACAAAAGTGATGTGTTCAGTATGTGTGAGCCATAATATCTGGTATCGCCATCATTATTATCTTTACAAGCTCTCCATTTGAACTGTGTTCCCTCTGCCCACGATGTGCTCCCTTTCAGTGTAAATCTGTCCTTTCTTTTTGCTTGTCTAAATTTGTATCTTTGCATCAAGTTTTCTTCCTTTGTAAGGCCTCCCTGACCGTTCCATCTCTCACTCGTCTACATTTGGACTTCTTAATTGCTAATTGTTTGAATCTCTCATGTCTGCCGTCAATGGTAACTTTGTATTATAGAGCGCTTCCTATAGAATGTACTGTGGAATGATTTTATTTGGATATAGGACTTTAAATGCTGTGTAACAACAAACAAACAAACCAGAAAAGAAATAAAGATATAAAGAAAAGTAGAAAAAGAAAGAAAATAATATTCTATAGCAAAATAAATTTGAGGAATTATGGGTTAAATAAAGTTAAAGAGAATTTTTTTTTTTTATTGCAGGACTTCTCAGAGTCTTAATGAACACTTTGAATATCCAAAAGGTAGAGATTATACACAGAATTTCCCAAACATCAGTCTATGAGACTACAGATCCTTCTTTGGTCACAGCAATCTTCCAAGACTAGGATTCCTTAGAAAGTACTTCGTATAAATGCTGTCATAGGGCATTATTATTTCATATAAGCTTCCTTAGTTCCCCTTCACGTTGTCTATGTGTATTAAATACTGTTATTTTTCCAGTTTAACAGATGAAGAAACTGAGACTTACAGAGGCTTGATCATCTGCCTGAGGTCACAAGGCCTCTAAGAGGCAGCACTGGCATTTGAACTTCTAGCTCCAGAGTCCAGCCTTAACCTCATGTGTTAGCAAGAGAAGGATCTCGGGGATCTTTCCTACTAGCAAAAACAGGGCTGCCACATGGATTCAGTATTTTACAAGGTGTAAAATACAGAGTTCTCAAAAAAGGTTAGTTCTCTCCACTTTTGCCTTTATTCTTGCTGTTTAACATGGTGCTTTATTCTTTTTTTAAACATGTGTATCTCGTTTCCTTAAATAGATATTCTTGATTGAAGAGAAGATTTTATGTCCCTTTTCGAGTCTTTATAAAACCAAATCCAGTGTTTTTTAGTTGAATATAGAATTTATAGCTCAATAATTACTTATAATAAATGGATATTTGAAGACTGTCGTTTGATTTTGAAGATGTTACTATCTGGGTTATTATAAATTGCTTGAAAATGTCAGTTTTGCAAAAATTTTACCTGGTCTGTATTTATTGGTTATTATTTGAGAGGGTGAAACCAGATTAGAGTATCATTGTGCAAATTCTGAGATAAATTAGATTTTACAAGACTTTCTGTGTAATTTAAACTGTTAATTTAGCATAATATTTGCTATAATTCAAAGTAAAAGAATAATAAAGCACACTTGACTGGCCTCCAACTTTTTGGGGTGGGGTCATCATTGTCCCACAAAGGACTTGATTATGGTTTATTGTAACCAGACTTCTAGCTCCAGACGACATGCTGAGTCTCTAACTTAATTGTTTTCAAGTTCAATCTTGCAGTATGGCTTTTCTAGCCCTTCAAAATGTGGTTCAGGCTGCCTTTTATGTTGTACTTTTCCTTCCTTACTACTGTAACCTCTGACTCATCATTCTCCAAACATGTCCTCTACTTTCTTGCTGGTTCTGCTCACGTCAATCCTTCTGTTTGTTGAAATTATATGTATCTTCCAAGGACTTTTTCAAATTTTATCTTCTCATTGAAGACTTTCTTAGTCCTTTCACCTGTTCTTTGAATTCTAATAATTCAAGTTGAGTTGATGTAACAATTTTTATATCAATGTACCAATATTATTCTGTTATATATTATAGCAATATTATTCAGTGATATATATTCTATTTCTTCCTACCATCTCCCACTCTCCATCTACTCTCCCATCCTATGCTCCCAGACTGTTGAAGCAGGAGTTGAGAATAGTGAATGAGTCATATTGATCTTTGTATTACAAGAACGACCACAACAATAATGATGTCTGAAATTTTTCGAGTGTTTACTAGGGGTAAATGCTGTACTATGTGCTATAGTATAATATTCTTTAGTCTATGCAACTTACAATGCCATAGGTAGTATTTCTGCCCCATTCTACAGATGGGAAAACTCAGACTTAGAGAAGTTATTTGCCCTACAGCCACATAGTTGGTAAGTGGTGGGGCCTGGATTTGACCCTAAGCACTAGGATTCCAGATCTCATATTTTGAACCACTACACAGTAGTCTCCAAAGCTGAGTTGTCCATAGTAGAAGCTCAATAATTTTTTGAAACTGAGTTTATATTTTCAAAGAAATATACTTTATATATTAAAGTTTGATGCATCATGGTTAGTCTATGTCACACCCATGCTTTCTTCAAAAACATGCATTGTAAAGGATGTTCACAGTATCTTACTTTTTATGAAATATTACTTTTATGAGAGTTATAAGCACTCTATATAGTATAGAAGATTAGAATGAATATGATTTGAAAAAAGGGATTTATGTCATTTGACTATCACAGCACTTGAAGAAATGGCTTTTCAAGTCTAAGTTAATAACTTTTCCCATTATGAAGCATTATTTTGTGTGGAAATCATCAACAGTGCATATTCTTACTGCTTATTACTGGCTAATTTTTGGCTTATCTTTTGCCAAATATTACGAGGTTATCCTCTTGCTTCTTTACTCGGGGCCAGGGAGGGCAAATAGATTTCATCTCAAGCATCACCTATGTTTGTTCAATTAGTGGTAGCTGCCCGGAGCACCGAGTTGAAAAGGATTCTGAATCTTTGCCCAAGTCCTCAGGAAAGAGTGCTATGATCAGTTAGGAATATTTGATATAAACATGGCACTGGTGCAAATAGCACCATGTTTGCCACGCACTTGCCATTTCTGCTGTAGGCTCTTGTCTTTAGTGCTCTATAGACACATGTTGGAGTGTAAATGAATTTTGGTATTAAATAAAACATAATTGAACAAGGAAATGCCTGGAATACAAAGAGTGATTTGTTCCAAGCTAGGTACTTGGGAATAGATCACTCTTTATATTATCTTATAATATATGTACTGTGCATATTTTTAGCATTATTTCTGTTAATGTGTCTGCCATCATAGTATTATGACCTCCATGATTCCTGGTCTCTATTATATATCTTGGCACTATTTTCTTATCTTTTTATTAGTCATTGTTATTGAAGAGCTTTCAGCCACTCTGGGTGATGCCAAGGATACATTTTGTTAAAACAGTAATTATACTTCTGGACCTCTGCCGGGTAAAATGGAAAACATAAAATATGTGGTAAGTGTATTGAATTATTATCCAGTCTTTCCCTCAGTTTTTCCTTTTGTATCTACAGAATAAGGTAGTCAATAAAGGTATTGGATTAGAATGATGACATTCTGTTTGTCAATAATTTTATTTGCTGTTTCCTGGCTCCCTTCAAACGATACTTCTGCATCTCCACTGGTCTTTCCTACGTTAAATCTAATAGTAGTTACACTCACAGTCACTTCATGAACTTTGCTATTTGTTAAGGATGTTGTCTATGTTTTGAGTCTTTTGTCTTTGGTCTTTTTAAATTATATGACAATTTCAACTTGAATATAAAGATAAACGAGTATCTCTATTTTTTGGAAGCATCATGTATATTGTTTATGCCTATTAAAGGCTAAATCATATTTTCTTTTCAAATTATACAGCTAATTTGGGTTTTGTTGGAAATATCACAAACCTAAATTTTGCCAAAAGTCTCTCATTATATGTTTCTCTGCATGGAGATTTTCATCCACATCAACACGTATCTTTATCTACTGTAATCCCGTTGACGGAGATCTCCATATGAATCTCCAACAAGTGATAAACACCTTTAGAAAGATTTATCATCTTAATGTCTACATGATTTTAAGAAATGAAGCTGTAACACTATTTCTCATGATATGGATTTGTTTTTTGCCTTGGGTAATAAAAATTTCAATAAGTATTCTGTCACAGATAACTTTTATCCTCATCCTACATTCTACTTTTTATCTGTATAAAATTATATATATGAAATTAACTTTGTAATAAAAAAGTTAGTCTCATTTTGTGATCCCAAGTTTTAGTTGCAGGCACTTGGACTCACTCTACCTACTTTAAACAGAAAAGGATTTATTCAGAGTTATTAGCAACCTCACAGGATCATTGGGAGAGCTGAGGAAGACCCAAAAGAACTAAACTGCTAAGAGAACCTGCTGGGATATTCTACTGGTCAAATGCCCCAGGTTCTTTAACAGATATGTTATAAGGGAAAGAAAAGGATGAAGGAGGAATTTATAGTTTGAAAGAGACTTACAAGACACAGCAAATTTTTGAAAGGGTGACAAGATTAAACTATGGTCTTTAGGGATGCATACTATTGAAAGATAAACTGAGGTATATTAAAAATTTTAAGACTTTATTTGAGCAGAAATCCATTTGAATTGGGCAGCGCCAAACCAGAAGAGGTTAGGAGCGCTCCACCAACAGGAGCTTAGAGGAGAGACTTTTATAGAGAAAAGCTCGGGGAGCAAAGTAAAGAAATTATTGATTAGCTGAAGCTTAAAGCCTAGCTGGCTGTTTGTGATTGGTTGCCCTTAGGTTTCAGTTGCAAAACCTTGAGGCATTTACAGGCTTAGATTTTAGTTTGCTTATGTGAGCCACAGCATTAGAGTCACTTCAGTCTAACGACCTCCTTGTTTACTTAATTTAACAATACTTAGGTGATAAAACGACAGTGAAAACAGGAGGAAGTGGCTGTTATAAACATCAGGATAGTGATCAAATTTAGGGGAGTGGGGTGTGATGGGTTACATGAAGGAGCTTCCAGGTGGCTTGCAAAATTCTATTTTATGATCTGGCTGGTAGTTATAAGTGAATTCACCTTAAAATAAGTCATTAAGTTATTCCTTTGTTCTGTGTTTTTTCATAACTGTGTTTTATTTTAAAATAAAAAAGTTGACAATATAGTTCAAAACAAATAATGTCAACTTCTCAGTAGTATCACCTTCTTATAGGAGAGAGATTACTTTTAAAAACATGCTGTATTTGCCTATACCATGTTCTTTTTGTTTTGTTTTTGTGTGAGGAAGATTGGCCCTGAGCTAACATCTGTGCCAGTCTTCCTCTGTGTTGTATGTGGAATGCTGCCACAGCATGGCTTGATGAGCGGTGTGTAGGTCTGTGCCCAGAATCCAAACCCGCGAACCCCAGGCCACGGAAGCAGAGCCTGCAAACTTAACCACTGTGCCACTGGGCCGGCCCCAACGTATACCATGTTTTTATTAGAAGAGTTATATTGGAGAACTTTTAAATTCAAGTTATACCTAAAAATTATTTTAACATTACTATACAACACCAATATACTCAGACTAATATAATGTAAAGCTTAGCTCAGATAAAAAACTAATACATAAATTCTTCTTATAATCAAGGTGTGAAACATTAAATACCAACATATTGAAAGTTTAAATGTATAATGAATATGAATGAGTATAAAGATTATTAATTTTCAAGAGCAGGAAATCTTGGCTCAAGTAAAGTGGCCTGAATTCAAATGGTTTCTTTGCCCCTTTTAAGTTTGGTTAGATGACCCACCTAATAATTGATTTAGATTTAAAATTAGACATTATAGTGAAACTGTTTTTTCAATCTGTCCCGTATCTCTTTCCTTCCTTCCCTGATAACCTCTCCATTTCCTTTATGGGGTTAGTCCTCTTCTACTCCCATTCTGGTGAATTTGTAATAACAGTACCCTGCCTCTTGATGAAGGATCAGCCTGGCAACACATGTGACCCAGAGTGGACTAATCAGAGGCCTTCTCTGGAATTTTATATATTGACTATCAAAAGGAGATCTCTCTCTGCTCTGTGGTCATTTGATGGGTTGATGTGTGCCCTGGGAGGAGAGTTTGCTAACTCTCTCAGAGAAGTGATTCTGAGGCCTGGAGAGGGAGGGAAGCCAGAGTGTCAAGTATTGTCCTTTGAGGTCCCATTTACACCTGAATCCAGCTCCACTTTACATTTCCCAGTCACATGAACCAATAAATTCCTTATTCCTTTTTTGCCTACACTAGCTTGAGGTGAGCTTCTGTCTTTTGTGAATTAAAGTGTTTCAACTACTTTAGGGAGCATGATGAAATTTCTCTTTTTAAATTCCTTGATATTAGTTGAAAAATGTCACAAATATCACTTTTACATGCAAAACTAGGCCAGAGAAGAATTAGATTAATCAGGCTTCTGAGTTCTGATCTACCAGCTAACCTCAGAAATTGTTGTCAGTCTTCTGGATTCAAATTAACATTTAATAAAGATATTTGTCAAAATTAATCAATGACCATGATGATTGTTAATTAAGCTCTCTTAAAATTTTTCCTTCTCTTGAGCACTTCTTAAATATTCACTTTGAAATACATATATGATGATAAATATACATACATATAATGAAATATATATATACATTTATACATAATGGATGATACAAGATTTGCTAATGACAGATAGGAGGTATTTACCTTGAAGTTAATAATCCCTTTTCAAGTTTTAGATTTGGAAATTAAGCATCTTTAATTCTTAAAAAGGAAAAAATTAGTTACTGCACCTGAGGAGCCCCATCCACACATGGACACATTTAGATGATGAGATTCTGGACTTTGATGTGATTCTGTGATGGGATGAGAATTTTGTGGTCTCTGGGAGGAGAGGAGTGTGTTTCAAATGTGGGAAGGATGTGAATGGGAAGGGGGCAAACTCTGGTAGATAGCTTCTGAAATGGCTCCCAATGACCCCTGTCTCCTGGTATTCATGCCCTTGTCGAATCTCCTTTTGAGTGTGGGCTGGACCCAGTGACTCTCTTGTAAGGAATAGAACATGGAAAAAATGATGGGATGTTACTTCCTAGATTGGATTACAAAAAACAGTGACTTCTATCTTATTTACTCTCTCTCTTCAAATTTCTTTTCAAGTTTCCCTTATGAAAATAGTTTGTTATATATCAGTTTTTATAATATTATTAATATTTAGTGAAATATGGAGTTTCCCACTTGCTTTGGGCTACATTCTCAAACAACCTGACTTGAGGAAGACTGGCTTCACCTGCCTGGTGTGTTTGGGGCCACAAAATTAATTAATTAACCTTGCATGGGCCTTGAACTCTTCCTTGAGGCCCACCCTAACAAGAAATATACAAGAAGGGGGAACTCTGGAAATGTAATTCAGCCTAGCCAAGGTGACACCAAAATTACTCAGGGTACAGTTTGTTTATGAATGACAGGATAAATGCATGATTCTTTCCTTTAATTTGCCAGTTTTCAAGATAATGAATTGTTTCCTTATTATCCCCTGAAGTTAACTAATTGTTTTTTTAATTAACTTTTTATTTTAGAACAGTTTTAGATTTACAGAAAACTTGTGAAATTATTAGAGTTCTCATATACCTACACCTTGTTTCCCTCATCATTAACACTTTACATCAGTATGGTACATTTGTTATAATTAATGAATACGTGTTGATATATATTCATATTTCCTTTTGTTCTTTTTCTGTTAAGGATCTCATTCAGGATACTGCATTGCATTTAGTCATAATGTCTCCTTAGGCTTCTCTTGTTGTGACTGTTTTAAAGAGTTTTCTTCTTTTTAATGACTTCGACAGTTCTGAAAAGTACTGGTCAAGTATTTTGTGGAATGTCCATCATTTGGGATTTGTACTATGTTTTTTCTTTTTTATGATTAGACTAGTGTTATGTGTTTTTGGGAGGAAGAACCCAGAGATAAAGTGCCGTTTTCATCAAATCACATTCAGGTACATATTATCCTCATGCCATACTAACAACACACCCACTGTCAATACTGACCTTGCTCACTGGCTAAAGTAGTGTTTGTCAGGTTTCTCCACTATAAAGTTACTCATCCCTGCTCTTTGCATACTATATTCGTTAGAAGGATGTCACTATGCACAGTCCACGCTTAAGGAATAGGGAGTTATGCTCCACCTCCTGAGGGGCAGAGTAGCAACATAAATTATGTGGAATTCATCTGCATGGTGATTTGTCTTTTCTTCCCCAATTATTTATTTATTCAATCATTTACTTAGATCAGTATGAAATCCTGAATATTTATTTTATGCTTTGGTTATAAGGCAGTACTACTTTATTTTTTTTGTTGCTCAACTTGTTCCAGCTTTGGTCACTGGGAGTTCTTCAAGTTGGCTCCTGACATAGCTACATCATTGTGTGTGTGTGTGTGTGTGTGTGTGTGTGTGTGTGTGTGTGTTAGCATTTCTTTACTTTCTGGCACTACAAGACACTCCAGGCTCATCTTGTATAGTTCTTGCCCAAGTGCTAGAGCCAGCCATTACTCCCAGGAATGCTGGTTCTTTTTATTGGAGAATGGTATTAGAAACCAAGGCCTGGGGCTAGGGGTACCATGTGACTGGGGTATCATCGCTTCTAAGCTGTCTCAGCTGACAGAGCAAGGGTATATATGTATGCATATTAACCTATGTATGTATGCATATCTATAAAATATTTCTTTGTGTAACCATCTCTATCTATATTAAGCTAAACACCAGTTCATGCTGATGTCTCAGACTCTAATCCATTACCACATATATATTCTAGACTCCTCCCTTTGCTTATCTTAACCTACCACTCTAACAATGAGAAACCTGACTCCTGTTATCCACCATTTACTTACTTGTTCCATTCCAGTACACATACATAGTAGTAGTAGAATTGTTAACTCACACGTTCTTGGGATATTACTTTACCAACTAGACCACAATGCGTATGTTTCTTTTGACTTTAGTTTTACAAACTCCACTTATTTCCAAAGTTACTTAAGTCATTACATTTTCCCCCACCTCCTTTAGTGAGGTTGTTTCATACATTTGTAATATAGGTTCTTTTGCACAATCTGCATTTTATCCTGGGATCACCTGACTTTTTACATTATTTCTCAAAAAATTTGTGTACCTTAAGATTCACTCTTTGTGCTGAATAGTTCAAATAGGTTTAACAAATGCTAAGTGCCTTATATTCACCATTACAATGTCATACTGAATAGTTTCACCTATTTAACCCTTCACACCCACTTGGCAACTACTGAAACGGCTATCATCTCTGTAGTTTTGTCTTGTCTAGGTTGTCATATAAATAGAATCATAATGTATGTAGCCTTTTCAGACTGACTTCTTTCAAATAGCAATACACATTTAATGTTGTCCATGACTTTTCATGGCTTATTAACTCATTTTTTTCTATCACTCAATAATATTCCATTGTATGTATGTACCAGAGAATTTTTAATACATTCGCTTATTGAAAAACATCTTGGTTGCTTACAGTTTTGGTGATTATGAATTAAACTGATATAAACATTTGTGTGCACATTTTTGTGTAGATGTGTTTTCGAATCAGTTGAGTAAATACCCAGGAGTGTAACTGCTGGATTGTATGATAATACTATGTTTAGCTTTTTTTAAAATTTAGATACAAGTGACATATAATATTATATTAGTTTCAGGTGTACAACATAATGATTTGATATTTGTTTATATTGTGAAATAGTCACCACAATAAGTCTAGTTAACATCCATCACCATACATTGTTACAAAATTTTTTTTCCTGTGATGAAAACTTTTAAAATATACTCTATTAGCAACTTTCAAATATACAGTACAGAATTATTAACTATTAACTATAGTTGCCATGCTGTACATTACATCCTCATGACTTTTTTATTTTATAGCTGGAAGTTTGTGCTTCTTAACCCTCTTCAGCCATTTTGCTCACCACCTATCCCCCTGCCTCTGGCAACAACCAATTTGTTCTCTGTATCTATGACCTTTTTTTTTTTTTTTTTATAGATTCCACATATAAGTGAGATCATACAGTATTTGTCTTTCTTTGTCTGATTTATTTCGCTTAGCATAGTGTCCTCAAGATACATCCATATTGTTGCAAATGGAGAGATTTTATTCTTTTTTATGGCTGAATAATATTCCCATGTATGTATACCACATTTTTTTAATCCATTCATCCATCAATGGACATTTTGGTTGCTTCCATATCTTGGCTATTATAAATAATGGGACATGGGGTGCATATGTCTTTTGGAGTTAGTGTTTTTGTTTTCTTTGAATAAATACCCTGGAGTGAAATTGCTAGATCATGTGGTAGTTCTATTTTTAATTTTTTGAGGAACCTCCATACTGTTTTCTACTGTGGCTGTACCAATTTACATTCCCACCAACAGTGCACAAGGGTTCCCTTTTCTCCACATCCTCTCCAACATTTGTTATTTTTTGTCTTTTTGATAATAGCCATTCTAAAATGTGTGAGGTGATATCTCACTGTAGTTTGATTTGCATTTCTCTGATAATTAGTGATGATTAGTGATTAGTGAAGATGAGCACCTTTTCCTGTACCTGCTGACTATCTGTATGTCTTCTTTGGAAAAATGTCTATTCAGATCATCTGCCCAGTTTTTGATCAGATGGTTTATTTTTCTTTGCTATTGAGTTGCTAACTTTAGCTTTGTAGAAACTGCAAAACTATCTTCCAAAGAGTCTGTACCATTTTGCATTCCCCCCAGCAACAAATGAAAGTTCCTATTGCTCTGCATCCTTGACAGCAATTGATATTGTCAGTGTTTTGGATTTTAGCTTCCAATAGGATGTAGTGGTATTTCATTGTTTTTTTATTTTGCAATTCTCTAATGACAAATGGTGTTGAGCATCTTTTCATAGGCTTATTTGCTCTCTGCATATCTTCTCTGACGAAGTGGAAGTGTCTGTTCAGATCCTGTGCCTATTTTTTAATTGGGTTTTTGCTTTCTTTTTGTTGACTTTTAAGTCTCTTGCTCAGTTTTAAAGACTTCTTAACAAGAAGCCAGAATACAGGAAGGGTAAAAAGAGAAGTGAATGAACAGGAAGTTGAGGATCCAAAAACAGTTTGTTGAGTTGTCGGTTTTGTTTACCTGGGTGTCTCTTAAGAATCAAACAGGAGAAAATACCCTGGAGCAGAAGTAGAAGATGTTAGAAAACACAGGGGACAGTTCTAGATCCTGCTTCTAAATCGTAGTTTGCTTGTGGCATCTCAGACGTGGGACAGGGAAGTTGGGACAGGGAGTGTTAGAAGAACATTCTCTCTTTCTGAGGCTGAAGAAGAGAACGATGAATCAAACTAATGGAATGGAGAACCTGGCACTGAAGGCAGCTGAGAAGGCAGAAATGCTTCCTGGAGGAGATAGATAACTGCCATGATTTGAGGTTGCTGACAACAGGAAACTAATTCAGAACTTGGGTTAAAGCACCTGGGTTCAATCTTTGCTGCTTCTACATGTGTCAGTATCAGCAATCCCTTCAACCTCCCGACCCCTAGAGCAGCAGAGCTTCTAAAAATATTTCCAAGTCATCAGAAATTCGTATAACCTCACCTTGATCGAGCCGATTAGGTAAAGTTGTAGCAAACATTATGATCTGAACCTGTTCTAACATATTACTTAGTATTCTTTTTTGTTTTTTTATTCTGACAAAAATAAAGGTTAGTTCTTTCTCTCTTGATAACCTAGAAAGGCTCTTCACCTTTTTGGGTCTCTAACCTATACTAACTGTTATGTTTAGCTGAAAACCACTAGGGCTTAGATATTTTTTTAATTTTGTTTTTAAGTAATGATGGGAATAAAAGGTACTGATATAAAGTATTCTTTAAGAAAAATATTCCTATATTAGCCAAAGAATATAGTGTAATATTTTTAGATAAAGAACAAGGTCTATCCAAATTTGATGTTTTGGGTTTTTTTCTTGATATAAAGCATATTTGGATTACAGGTAACAGATCCCATGCTATATGCTATATGCAATAAGGAATATAGTCTATCAAATTTTAGATTTAAGGGGTGAAATAAATCAGAATACAACATATTATGAATACATATATTCTGACTTATTTAGATAGACTATATTCCTTATTGCATATAGCATATAGTATGATATCTATTACTTGTAATTCAAATGTGCTTTGTATGAAGAAAAAAATCCCCATGGGAATAGTAATTCTGGTGTCTTGGGCAACTGTAGTACTTGATAAAAGTTTTTATTCCTGAATCTTGGTCTTATCTCTTAGCTTAGTTTTGTGACTTTTAACCTTTCAGTTTTTTTATCTTAAAAATGAAGCTATTATCTACCTGCCTCCCTTATACAGTAACATTGGGTATAAAAGGATATAATGTAAGTAAAAGCCCATATGGGCTTTCTCTCTCTGAAAGAAAAAAAAAAAATGACATTTTTAATGACCAGTCCTTACAGGACCAGGATTTGAATCATAGATTTCCAGGTTCATGGTAGAGTAAGATGGCATTTTTATATAAATTCTCCCAGATATTTTACAGCAGGGGATCTTGAGATGATTTCCACTTTCTTAGAGAATTCTATTAAAAGTAATTTATTGGGAATTTTTATAATATTTTATTTTTTCTAAGTAATTTTTATTGGGTAGCATAAAATTCCTTACTCTTCAGGTCTCAAAAATATTTTAGATAGAATATATGGGGCATAACATGTTGACATGGAAAAAGAAAAGGCATTTCTAGTTTCCATTGTGTCAAGTGGATGACCTTTTGAATCTGAACTAAAACAAATTGGCAATGACAGCTTTGGATTTTCACTGATCTCTCTTGAAAAACGTTATTGCAAATTGTATCTTAGCAGAAGGGTTTTTTTTTTTCTTAAAAAAATAATGAATTATTCATGAAAAATCACTTCCTTTCATAGTGCACCTGCTGAGAAGGTTTTGCATTGCCTATTAAACTATGTGCAAAAGCTGTGTAATTAAACCTTCAATATCAGATTCATTTTGCTTTGCTAATGGCTTATAATGCATCATAGGAAGGGCAATGACAAACATGTATTTGTATTCCTAGAACATTAAAAGAATAATTAGTACTTGAAAAGGTCACAGAAAAGATCAGAGGAAGACTTGCTATGACATTTAGCCAGAGGTTGAAATGCTGAGGGACACATCTTTTTCTTTTGATTGATACTCTTGTCCATTGCATTTGTACTCTTAATATTATTTAGAATTAGTTAATACCTCTGCATCCAAGTTCTATAGCACATGTATAATGATGATAGCCTTCAGCAGCATCACAGAAGACAGCCTCCCACATTTTCTATTCATGAGATGCCTGGCTCCAGTGGTTGATTAAAAAGGCAGAAGTGAGATTTCATGATCAGGAGTTTAAAAATGGAACAATTTTATGTCGAAGACTCTAGCACCCTCAAAAGGCCTTTTAATTTAAAGATCAAAGCAATTAAAATGCAGGTGAAGTTCTTTTACGAAACAAATTCCTACAAAAAAATTCTCGTCCATAAGTATATTTCTACTGTGCAGTGAGTAATGCATAGACTGAAAACTTTACATATTGCTTTTATCTATTGGGCTTGTGTAACAAAATCATTTCTCTGGTGCATGTCCATATACTAGCTATACTTGTATATGGGCTTCTGTCTTATTTGCATTATAGACATTCAATTATTCATTCTTTCTTGTATTCATTTTTAATCATTCCTTCATTTATTCAAGTATTTATTATTTACAAATTACGTTTTAATTATTGTGCTAGGTTCTAGTGGTGGAGAGGTGAAAGTGGGTCCCTACCTTTAAGAAGTTCAAGGTTAGTGGGAGAGATAGACAAGCAAATTTACAATTATGTTGCAGTTGGGTAAGTGCTATGATTGATTTGTGCCCAAAGTGCTCTGGGAACTTAAAAACGAGGCTCATAACACCTCCAGGTGTTGGCGTAATGTCAGGAAAGACTCTCCAGAGAAAGTCTCACATGAGGATATCTTGAAAGGTGAAATCATACATGATAAGGAGGAGGAGATTACAGAGAGATAACAACATGCATAGAAACAAGAAACAGCATGTAATGTTCAGAAAACTGCAGGGTGCACGTGCGGTTATGGTGAGAGATATGATCAGGGGCCAGATTATGTAGACTCTGGTACTCTTGGACTCTTCTCCTTAAGTCAGTGGTCAGCCATTGCAGGGCTTTAAACAGGCAGACAATGATCAGAATTGTAGTCTTAAAAGTTGATTATAGGGCCGGCCCCGTGGCGTAGCGGTTAAGTGCGCGCGCTCCGCTGCTGGCGGCCCGGGTTCGGATCCTGGGCGCGCACTGATGCACCGCTTCTCCTGCCATGCTGAGGCCGCGTCCCACATACCGCAACTAGAAGGATGTGCAGCTATGACATACAACTATCTGCTGAGGCTTTGGGGGGAAAAAATAAATAAATAAAAATATCTTTAAAAAAAAAAAAGTTGATTATAGGGCCTGCCCCATGGCATAGAGGTTAAGTGTGCATGCTTCACTCCTGGCGGCCGGGGTTCGGATCCCAGGTGCGCACCAATGCACACCTTGTCAGGCCATGCTGTGGCAGTGTCCCATATAAAGTGGAGGAAGATGGCCACAGATGTTAGCCCACGGCCAGTCTTCCTCAGCAGAAAAAAAAAAAAAAAGAAGAGGATTGGCATGGATCTTAGCTCAGAGCTGATCTTCCTCACACACACACAAAAAAGTTCATTCTAGAGCAAGTGGGAGGTTAGATTGGAAGAGAGGCTGAAAGAAGGAAAATTATTATAGAAATCAAAGTCGGATATGATAACTGTCCAAATTAGATCAACAGCAGGAAGGATAATAAGGAGAGGATAGATTTGGAACTTATTTGGAAGAAGAACTAACAGGACATGGTGACCGATTGGATTTGTGGGATAAAGGATTGTGGAGTGACTTACAGGTATTTGGCAAAGTAGACAGTAGTTTTCTTCAAGATGGGGGATCTACAGGAGGAAGAGATAATAGCTGAGCCATGAGAAGTTTTGGTCAAGCGGTTGTGTTATACCATAAAATAGCAGCTAACCCAACAACAAGAGTGGAGAGAACATTGTATTTTGAGTTGATCTGGATTTTACTCCTAGTTCTTGAAAAAGCTGAATGTATAAACTTGTAGGCCATTTAAATGCTCTGAGCCTCAATTTACTTTCAGCTGCAAAAAAATAGGAGGTTGGGCTACAGGATCTCTAGAAATATTTCAACACTAGAATTTTGATTATGGAAAATTTCTATATCAACGTCTCAATTAAACACATCTTTGCTCCTAAATAACGACCCAGAAAACAACAACCCATGATAAATTTTAGGAACCAAGATGAGATGGCAAGGGAGTATGTGGCTCTCTGCATGATAGTCTTTTATTTTCTTCTACTGGTTTTAAGCAAAAATTTTAACTTACTAAAACACTATAGAAAAAGGTGATGATTTCATCTTTATCCCTTAAGAATGCAATGGTATAATAGGGATTAGTTTTACCAAATTTTAATTAGAAGTCTAGAAATAATAACTAGACAAATTTCTTACTATAATATTAAAAGAAAAATTAAAATATCTTTAGCTATGTACCTGTATTAAACTTGTAGAGAAATCAGCTGAAATTGTATAGGAAGTATAAAGTCTTAATATGTAAATATGAGTATATTTTACTGTTCTTTAACTATCACTTCTCGTTCACTAACTTAGATATTCCTTTTTCTGGGCCAACTTTTTGGAGCACCCCATCCCTTCATCCCTGTTTTGATCTCCAGGTCACCTTGCCTCAAGGTGCCCTCTGTTCTGTTGCAGCACATGGCCCAGTTGCTTTAGGCTTTTTCTTGGCCACTGCCTTACTAGACTATGAGCTCCTTGAAGGAGCACCTTTGTCTTCTTTCCTCCCTGTTTACCCAAAGCCTAATATTCTATCTGGCATATGGTGAGTGCTCACTAAATATTGGCCAAATGAGTGAATGAATAAGTGAATGAATGAGTCTTCTCAGGCAGACTTGCTGCACATGTTCTTATTTCACCTCCTTTGGCAAAGAAAGACTCTTCAACAATCCTAGGAAGGCTACTTGGGATGGTGATGAAGCAGTGTGACTAGCAGCACCATCTTTCTATTGATCACATTTAGCTCTCCCTATGCCTCAGTTCTGGATGACTAGGAATGTTAATTCTGTCAGTGACTTTCTCAGTTGAGAGAGGGAATCAAATCAATTTGATCCAAGTTACATCTCTATAAAACAAGTAATGTTACTGATCTGTTACACAACTGTATCCACAATGGCAGGTTTCTCTTTTACTTCTGAGGTTCGCAATAAATGGATTATAAACATATACATTATCAAGTTACTTTCTTTTAGATTGATCTTATCTTCTAGTTCGTTGTAACTGAAGGCTTCAGTGTTGTAATTTAATATGAAGATTTGGGTACACAACGCATATCAGTAAAACAACTGAGTTGTTAACTAAATTTAATAATGATCTATCTTTTGCCTTCTTTTTATTCTATTGCCACTCTGCTAGTCCAGGTCCTTACCAACTCTCACCTCAACCATCACAATAGCTTCCCCACTGAATCCACTGTCTCCTGTCTCTTCCATGCAACACCCAACACCGGTCCCTCCTACTGACTGCCAGAGTGATCCAAGCACAGACAAGACCCAGCATGTAGTATCTCTGCTCAAAACATTTCTCTTGAAGGTGCTTGTAATATAAAGTCCACACTCTTTAGGGTGGTATACAAAGAAAATCAGTTCTGGACTAGGATCCAAACCCAACTTACTTTACAACCTCTTCTCCTGTTAATATATTGTAAAATCAGCCAAATCAGAATCTCTGAATTACTTCAGCATCGGCAACACTTTACTCATGGTAGTTCTTTTATTTTAGCTTGGCATTTCCTTTCCTTCCACTCTGTCAAAATTCAAATCCAAGCTCAATGCCACAAGACCTGAAAAATATTTTTTGACTGATTCCTTTATTGAGCTTCTCTTATTGCTTCAGTAAAATGTATCTTGTCCTCGTTGGTGTTTCCATGGTGCTTGAATATCTGTGATAAGCTAATCGTTCCGTTACAATACAAATAATTACATACATTTAACTCCTCTACTAGGTTTGAGCTCCCTGAGAGCTGACCTCTGTCTTGATGACTTTCGGATGCACAGTGGCGTTAAGAGATGATACGTACACACATCTCCTGGGGTGGAGGCGGGCTTTTTGGGCTACCTTTCGTGATATGAGATTTCAAGTTCAGAAAATAGTGTTGTTTGTTTTCCCACGGACACAGTTGAATCAGTCAATCCATATGACCAGAACCCATCAGAGAACGTTTTATAAGTTTCAAGGCTAACTTATTAATTTGTTTTGGAGATATACTTATGTCCTATATCAGGGTCATCATCTTCTAGATGTGAAGGAAATTGGAAAATGAAATTAGTAACCAGAAGGATGCTCTTCAATGTAGAGCAAAGAGTTTGGGGGGATATTTCACTCAGCCTAGGGGAAAGTTTGAAGAAGTTCTTTATTCTCGTATAGATATAGTTATCTAGTAGCTGAACAGTTTTTTTTTTTTTGCCTGAAACAAGGTCTGCATCCCTTGGATATATGAACTGTGAGACACAAACTCTTCCTCTTTGCCCGTATTTTTTTTCTAGATTCTGCAGCTTTTTTATTTTAATAAGACAACAATTATCCTAGACACATTATAGTAAAACTGGTAGCTGCATAATTCCCTCTTTGCATTAGTCAATTGACTTAAATTGTAGTCAAAGGCATATTTGCTCTGGTGACTGAATCCTGGAGACAACTTGGGCTTCTTACTGGAGATCTGGAGTCACTGTGGTCTCATTTGTAAACACGTTTATAGGAAATCTCTGAAGTTTTCTACTTCTGGAGATGACTATATTCATCCATTTCATATTGGGTCTCCTTTTGCATTTCAGAAGGTGATTCCTGATTCTTGGCTGTATCCTCTGTGAGGCTTTTAGACCATAGTTATCCTTCCATACCCCCATGGCCCATGGCCCATGGGTTGTATTTTACACACCGTAGATATTTAAGAGTCTGATAAAATACTACTAGTTGGTTTGTATTTTGAAACAATGAGATAATTATATATAGATAAAAGTAAGTATAAAAAAATACATGTACTGGCATTTAAACTAACTTTATATGATTTTTCTTAAAGGAGAAGGAATTCTAGGCTAAACCAAGGAATAGCCTTCAACACATTCCTTTCTGCCATACATGTCACAGTCATTCTGCAATTTAGCACAAAACTTGTCACTCTTGGAAAGATTTTCTTAACCTCTCCTTACTGAATCAGGATGAATTTGTTTACCCTTATTTGTAACACTCTCATTGCATGTACTTAATTCATATTGTCTCGAGCTTTTTGAAACTCTGTTAAAGGATTTTTAAGTTGAGGTAGAAGACAGCCTTTCTCTGTGGTGACTTTAAAACGATATAATTATTGCTGATTGTTTAAAGCTAGTTAACATATAATAAATAGGACTTTGCTTTTACTTATAAATTGATCAGGAATATCAGTAGTAACTCATAAAATAAAATGGAGAAAACCCCTTAAAGCATTTAATAATATATCCACATTGTAAAGAACAGCCTAATGAAAGGAAAACAAACAAAAAAAACTTACATTCTCATCTGCTAAAACATCAAGTAATGTTCACATATAATGAGACAAAAACATCCTGTCTTGTTTGACACATGTCACAGCTGCATGTTGATTCATTTGGAATGGACAACATTTCTGAGGCTTAGGCTCCTGAGAGAGAATGCCCTTCTTCTCCCCTTAATGAGAAACCAGGAGATGCAGTTCTGAAGGCCTCAGAATTGTCATAACAGGGCATAGAACAACAGATGATCCCTTAGGCAGACTAATCCTATGTTATTTAATACCAAAAGAAAAACTGTCAACTGTTTCAGGGAAAACATAGAGCCCGGAACTGAAGAATTGATGAGTAAACATGAGAGAAATTGATTTCGAAATATTTAGTTTGAAATGTATTTTAATTTTTCAGTCTAAACACACATTGTTACTGATTTGAAATCTTAAACCACTGTTTGTATTTTAAAAATAAGTTCTTTGGAAATTGCAAGGAAGAAAACTCTCTCAGGAGGACTTTCACCAACAATTTTTAAATGAACCAAAATAAAGAAAAGCATTATAATACATTAGTTTGAGTTATTTTTCGAGTGTTAGTGTGTGTGAGCAACAGGTCAGAAGAAGCAACCTCTTCAGAAATTTAATAAATGTATTTGGAAGGTATGGCATTTTCCCAGAATTTGAAATATAGTAGGTTCATCTTGAACCTTCTCTAAGGGAGTTTAATTGCTTATTTAAGAGGAGAATCTCATTATAGTCGTAATGTTATGGTGAGATTCCACTATGAAATACTTTTCTTCTTTACAAATAGAAGTTCTGCTTTTCATTAACATGTCTTTTTTTTATATATAAGTAGCCATAAAATTTAAAATAAAAGGAATACATGTTCCTCATAGAAAACACAAATAGTATAGATACTCATAATGTACGAAATGTACTTCTTCCAATTCCACTTCCCAGAAATCATTACTATTACCAGTTAGATGAACAGCTATTCACCTTTCTCTCTATGTATGTAACATACCTGCGTTTACATACGCATAATTATTTTTACTCAAATACAGCAGTGTTGAAATATTGTTTTGAAATTTGGCATATCAAAATTTTAAATCAATTAAACTGAAAGATAGATTTCAATCAATGGCCAAAACAGACAAACAAACAAAACCTATATTATTTTCTAAGGGTTTGTCTCAAGGAGGAAAAAGAAAAAAAAGAGCTGTTGTGGTGTTATTTCACATTATAATAAGAAAATTTCTTATAGAGGTCAGTGAAACAAATGATGAGAAAAAAAATTATGGTAAATATTTTAAAACTAATTTACTCAACTAAAATTAAATCCTATTATGTATGAAGGACAGTGCTAGGTTTTGCATGTTCGGGAATAAAAGATATGATCTGGGCCTCAAGCAGCTAATAGCCTAGCAAGATGGATAGAAAAGGAAAAAACAATTACAGAAGAGTATTAAGCAGGGAGCCCTGGAAACACAGAAGCAGGACATCCCACCCAGTGGACGTAAGTAAGGAAGGGTTCCTAGTACTTAAATATTTTTAGCTTTGAGTATTTGCAGGACTTCAAAGAGACAATTTGGCACCTTGGTTAAGATTGCTTTCCCATTTACAAGCTATATGTCCTTGGGTGAACACTCTTAGCCTCAGTTTCCTCATCTATAAGGCAGGGATACTCGCCTCCTAGGATTATTGTGAAGAATAAATGAATCCATATGTTTAAATGTTTAGAACAGTGCCTATTCTAAGCAGTATCCCTATGATGAGTACTTAATAAATATTATTCACTATTGAAAGCTCGGTTGGCCATCAGGCAGTAGAATATACAAGTCTGTTGTTTAAGAGGGAGATCTAAAATGGTTATATAGTTTGGAGCTCATCAGCATTTATGTGCCAGATGAAACCATGGATGTAATTGAAATCAACCACAGGGAATATCAAGCATAAGAAGAGTGGAAAGGCCAGAGCCAAAGGGAGCACAAACTCACAGAGGTATGGGTGAAGGAGATGGACCCTAGAAGGACTCTACCGAAGAGTAGCCTGATAGGAAGGGTGGAAAATCAGTCAATTATTGGATTCATGAAAATCAAGGAGGACGAGAGTTTCAAGCAGTGGTTACTAATGTCAGGTATGACAGAGATGTCAAATTGTGTACTGACAAAAACATTTCAACTTAATTTGAGAACTAGGAGGTCATTAGCGAGCAATGTCATTGGAAACAGGTTGGAAGCAGATGGTCATGGGCTGAGAATGGGAAAAAGAGAAAGCTACTAGTAGAATAATGTGAGAATCTTTACTATAGAAAGTAAGAGGAAGGGAGGCAGCTAGAAGTCAAGGAAAAGTTTTGTAAGATGGAAGAGATTTGAGCATGAGGTAAAGAGTAGAGAAGTAGAAGATGGAGGAGAGAGTATGAAATTAGTGAAGCCCAATCCATGAAGAGGAGAGTGAAGATGTATTTAGTCTTGGGCAAGGAAGATGGGTTGAAATATGGATAAAGACAAGAAAATACAAGTTAAGGACACTCTTTCTGCAAAGACAAAATTTTTCTTTAAATGGTAGGATGGTAAGTGGTAAGGACCTTGCATTATGGGACTTAAATACATTCATGAGTATTTTAATCTGAGGGAAATGAGAGAGGTGTCTGACCAGGGACAGTTACAAAATTTGTTATCCCTTGTTGATGCCCTGATAATTTTGGAGACCCTGACTTTGCTGTGAAACAAATCAATAGGGTGTGTGCTTTCGTCCTGCAGTACCCAGGAGCCTGGCTATGGGAACAGAAGCATAAATCTTTGGATTTATTCAGGGTTAGGGTGGAGTGGAAGGTAGTAATGGGAAATGATGGATCATGGGCTACACGCTGTTCAGGGAAAGAAATGAAAAAAGCAGACTGATAGTGTGAAAAAAATAGAGGGATTAAGGGACTGGAGGATTTTGATGACGCGGAATGACACTCGTAATGAAAGCAAGGTAGTGAGAGAGTGAAATAATGGGATATTTGGGCCAGAAAAACATAATGAAGTTTATGATTCCAGAAGTGGGATTGTGGTAATATGGATGAGGGCTGCTGAAGTGGAATAAAGTCAAAGTCCAATAAATTGGCATGAACTTTAAATTCTAAAAGAGGATTTATTTGCAAGACTTGGTGCTACACATTAAGTCTTTTGTATTTTAAATTAGACAGGGTACCTCCTTTAAAGGAAAGGAGGATAAATTCAGCAGCTGGCATTCCTTAAGAGGAAGTAATTTTGTTTACTACTGTATTTTGTGTTATTAGTGCTGAGTCCAAGGGCTGCCAATAAAAGAAACTTCATAAACATTTGTTGAATAAATGAACAAATTAGTGAGTAAAATAAAGGCCGGCACTAAAGCTCATTAATACCAATTCATGATTCTCCCTCTTAAAAGATTGAATTTTATTGTTAACATTTCTTTTTAGTTTGTTGTCATGGTGGAGAATACAGTGAATTCAGAAGTCATTTGGAATTGTAAAATATTATTTTTCATTTAAGCTGAAATTTCCTAGTGTTAGACTTACTGAAACTGATAATCATTTTGTGTTAATCTGATGCAAAAGTGATACCTATAATCCCACGTGTGTTTGAGCTATACAGCATAGCCTTCTAAAATACACAGATGTGCCATATAATTGTCCCATCTCACCCCAAAGCAATAAACATTCTCATCATGTTTGACTTCACTGCCTTGAATCCAAACAGAAGGATTCAGGAGTGTAGAGTAATTAAAACAGTATTTATAAAAGTTTGTGAATGCTGCACCCAATTGCTTATTTTACTTGAGACAGAATTTACAAATGCAGAATACAAATGAGATAGAAGGAATTTTATGGATGTTTTAGAATGTGCCACAGCTTATATGGCTATAAAATGGGAAAGTCTTTAAAATACATTTTGATCGCAAATATATGATTAACTTTCTCTATCTCCTTTTTTTTCTTTCTTTCTTTTTTAAAAAACTTATTCTTTTCAAGATATATCATTAAACATGCCAGAACTCTGAAGGATAAATCTCAGGCTTAGAATACTACCACAAATAATTATGCTTTTTCTTCTACTGAAAGATAACACAAATTAACCTTTTCTAGATATTTCTAAACATCTAGAGCTTTTGCTTAAATATTCTGTGTTGGTCTTTTGTTTTTAAAGAGAAATCTGGGCTAAGATCTCCATTGAAGTTGGTGAGAAAAGAGTCACTGGATATAAATTATACATTTTGTAACTATATGTGGTGATGGATGTTAGCTAGGCTTATCGTGATGATCATTTTGCAATATATACAAATACAGAATCATTATGTTATACACTTGAAACTAATATAACATTATATGTCAATTATACTTCAATAAAACAAACAAAATAAGCTAGAAGGAAAAGATAACACAAAACATAAAAATTATACACATACACCTATGAGAAAATGTGGAACTAAGAGAATTGCTGATTAAATCTTAAATTGTTCTTTAAAAAATTAAGAAACCATTTAATGTAAACTTTTGCCCAGGAATCATCAAGACCCACAATATTCACTTCTTTGCATTATCTTAAATTAAAAGTGAATTGACACTAATTTTCTACTGGGCTTTTTAGCAAAATAGTTAATGTTCCTTTATATCACTGGAATGATTTACCATTTATCCCAGCATCACTCAGCTATTGATAATGTTTATAGAACATGTTGCTTAAGGGGACAAGATACCATATCCAAATACTTGGAAGAATTTCTCCCCCCTTTTGAGGGATTGATCAGCTGTGCTGGCCTAATGATTGTTTATGGAGTTATAATCTGGGAGTACTAGCTGTGCTTGCACTGTAAACATTGAAATTCTTATTTTAATGTTTTATATTCCATCCACTTCCAAAAAGGTTGGAAGCAAATTGTAAAATTTGGAGGAATGAAAAACATCACTTAAATATACAGTGACCAGGAGTTTTCATACAAGGAAAAAAAACCTATTTCAAATTTTTGGACAGTTTTCATAGATAAACTCCACAAAGGCATATATTTATTTAATTATGTTTAATGTTTTTTAAAAAATATTAAGCACAAATCCAGTTACAATTTTTAAAGACCCATTAATATTTCTAAAAATGACATGTATTTAGGTACTTAGAACATGCTTCCAGTATGTTATAATGAAATTTAGTGTCTTTGCTTACTAGTTTGGCACCATAATGCTTTTTTATCATTGATCTTTGAAAACAATAATTAATGCATTGTTTTTGCTAATTATTCTCATAGTTAGAAATTTACAAATAACGAAAGCTTTCACTTAGATTTTACAAATTTGTATTAAATGTAAAGTTTCTTTTTTTTAAATTAGGAACAGAAATGATAAAAATATGTTCATTTTAATCAACATTTTGTCTCTAAAGTTAAATATAAATAAATGACATACTAAAGCTGGAAAAGTCAGATTAGTTCTTCTAGCATCTTTTTATTAAGCATTTGAATTTTCCTTGAAAAATACCAGGGTTGAAATGCCTTTTCTGGATCTCCTAAACTCTATAACCCAAATTCTCTGACTTAAATTATATGAATTAAATTCTCTGAACATCAGTTTCTTCCTCTGTAAAAAGACTGTAGCAATAGCTACCTCTTAGTGCTGTGAAAATTAAATGAAGTAGAACTTTTACAGTGATTGATGTGTTGTTGGCCTTCAGGCAGTGTTAGTGTAGCCAGAGATTAAGGAACAGATTGGTAGTAATGGAAGGAGCGTAAACCATCATTCCCTGCTTATTGCATGCCATGCCACAGACACAAGAGGATTCTAAACTTGGGCTTTCTGAGCATTTGACACGGCTTCAACAGAGTGCTCTCCAACTAACTTCCAACTGCTAGTGTCCTCATTTCTGTGCCTGAGAGTTTTTCTCCAAAAGGGGAAAGCCACCCTACAACTAAAGCTGGCTGGAAGTGCAGGGGAATTAATACCTCTGGGTGCACCCCTTAGACATTGTGGATGGGAGTTAGCGTACCTCAGTTGCCCTCCTTTGGAAGGACACTTGCCCTAAGCTCTAGTCGCCCACGGCATTATCTGGCTCCATGATGTAATCTTTACTGGGTTTCCTTGTCTCACGTCCCTACTCCGTATTGGTGATTTCTCCACTTCTCAAGTGAACTATTTGCACACAAATCCTTGTCTCAGGGTGTGCATCTGAGGAAATCCAAACTTACAGCAAATTAACGTAAATTGAACAATCGCTTCTTCTGCCATTCAGCTAAGCTCAATATGAATTATGCTAATTCGATAAATGCTGCAAGAAAGTTAGACATAGAATTCAATCAGGACACAGATGAGGGAAGAATTAATTATTAATTTTTTCCGGGGCTCAAAGAGGTTTGTAGGGAGCTGGGGATATTTGAACTGTGTTTGGAGGATGAGAAAGAGTTCATAAGCATCAGAACTAGAGAAAGGCAGCCCAAGCAGAAGAAATAGCATGAGCAAAGAATAAGAAGTGAAAGGCATGCAATATTCTGAGAATGATGAGCAGCCCAGTGTGGTGAGAGAGAAAGGGGCAATCGGCCCAGGGAGGAATGGCTGCTGATAGGGCTGGGGCCACACTGAAAAATTTCTCTATGTTAACTTATATGTTAGCTTTATTCTTTTGGTAGTGGACAGGCATGAAAGTTTTTAAAGATAACAATAAGTTGACTACAGTTGTGCTTAAAAAGAGCAGGGAATGAATTGGGATAGGACATGACGTGGGCAGGAAAATCATTTAAGACACTATTGCTATAATGTAGAAAGATAATGAGGTTTTATTTAGTACAATGGCAATTTGAATGGAAAAGAGCTTATTGATGCTAGAGGTGTTTCAGCTAAAGAATAAAGAGGATTGGAATAACAGTGATGAGAGAAGAGTCTAAGATGACCTTAAAGTTTCTAGTTTAAACAAATATTTGGATTGTGATACTTTTATTGCCCTCTTAGGGAATTCAGAAGAAAGTGAATATTTAATTAAGAACTGATAATGTGGGTAATTTTAGATATATTTCCATGTAGAGTGAATTAAGGTGGCAGAGTAGGCAGGGAAATGCAATATCACCAATAGATCAGGACAAAGATGTTCCCTGCCCTGGGCCCTCTGCTTCCGAGGGCCCTTCTTTACTGTCGTGCTCCCTCCATGGGACAAGGGGTTGAGTCCACCTAGAGCCTACATCCCTTGCCCCTGGGAATCTGGAATCCTGGAATTCTCTGTTCAGATGCCCCCAAGCACATTTCAGGGTCGTACAGGCCTTTAACCAACGTCTTTCTTCCCAAGAGTAGACCATAATGCCCCGTGACACATATATATGCCCAAGGGGTTGCCAATGGTTAGCTATTTGCTGTGGGCATAAGGGGCAGAACTGGGACATGCAGGCTGAAGTGTCCACACAGGGCACCTCATGGTGCAGGCTGGAGCTAATGGTGGGAGGAGAAGGAGGATAGGCCATAAAATGAGGCAGGGTGCCAGAGACCAGGGATTAGGAACAAACTCTTCCTGTGCTATCAAGTTCTGGTGCAGAACTTTGAGGAATCCATAGATTCTAAATTCAAACTTGGCTTATCTGAGCATTATGAAATATATTTTTCAAGGTAGGAAGCGTACGTATTTTATTTAATAGTTTGAAAGCTTGATTTATGACTTTTAAATATTTAGACAAATGATACATGAGTTTCCATTTGCATTCTTGGTTCAGGCTCCACAAATGTTAGGAGCAAATCTAGTAAAATCAACAGATTTGTGTGATGACAGAAGCCTACGTTAGATTACAGCAGTTGAAATGGAAAGGAAAAGAACCTAATAGGCACTTTTTAAGGTGCATTTAACCATCAATCTCGGATTTATTTAAAGATGAAGTTGGGCCTCAAAAGTATATTTTGTTTATAGCCAGCAACAAAAAAACAATGATTATAGAGTTTGAAACCAATATACTAAATTCAGTTTACTTTTCTGTCCTTAGATCACATATTGTATGTTTTCTGTTTCAAATTTTGTTGTATTAATCTACATGAAACCGTATCGAACACTATGGTTAATATGATAAAGATACTATGTTATTCACTTTGGGCTCATTTCTCTGGATACCAAATAACCTTTAAAACCTCCTATTATAGAATTGATGGGAAGGAGGCTTTATCAAGCTAGATTCATAAATTTGATCTAAGAATATAGGACAAAAATATTACCTTTTTTACCTGTAGAAGATATGCAGAAAACCTGGAAAATTAGGTGTTTTCATATCTGGCTAAGCACAAGTGATGACCCTACCTTGCTCTTTGGAAAATATATATGTCATCTCTGGGACACATTTATCTCACGGAAGAAAAAGCCCAGCAACACCGTAAAAGTGTCTTTAAACAGAGTGAAGCTTCTCTCTTCGAAGATTGAAAGTCATTTATCAGCAGTGGGATCTATATTGCTTGGAATTTTTTTTGGTGTTGCATGGAATTCATTTTCATCATATTGTGCATCTAGTTTTTCTAGATTTACACATTTACACATGTGAGTTTGTTTTCTTTGATTTGACTTCACAAAAAGTACCACCAGATCTTCAAATTAATCTCGCATCCTGAGTAAATTAAAGCAGGCTGCCCAGTTTACTGTGTGTCCAGCTGGCTGAAGGCTTACACAGGAAAGGGACACAAGGAGATTCTGTGGTAGGTATAAGATAAACATGCTCTTGTTTATGTTTTGCTGATACTCTGGTTGTTTAGAAGTTGGGGAATTTTTTTCCTTGCTTTGGGCTGTTCTTTTAAAAAACCAAACAATCATCCAGTGCGCCTTATGGCTTTGATCTTTGTTTTTGTATTTTGTTATATGAGGCTCAAAGTCTTACAGTTTGTTGTGTTTCATACTTTTTCAGATCATCCCCTCTCTACACATATTACCCACAGATGGTTGGAAGTAAAAAATAAAGGAAAGGTAGTGTCTTAAAAATTGACATCTCCCATAAATCCTGGGAGATTGTTGTATAAATATTGGCATACTTTTGCAGGTGCTAAAATAGAATTCTGTGGCCTTTCACCTGGCATAATTAGCTTCCTTTTATTACCCAGTGTTTATCATATCTTTTCATAACCTTTGTTTTTCACAAGAGTGCCGTTGGGACCAAACTGAGTAAGTTGTACAGACACCTGCATGCCACAAGGCAAACACCAAACCTCTTTCTGGCCCCAGGACAAAGGTCCTACAAGCCGACTCTGCAAATTCCACCAAATGCTAGAGTGATAAATCATGTGATGATATGTAGTCAGTCTCTGGAGGAATGTTACAGCAATTTGCTAATTTTGACACTCACAGAAAAGTTAGTTCTGTGGGTGACTTAAAAATGTAAGCTTATGCTTTTAAATTCAGTTAGAAACACTGCGTGTATACGTTTGTGTGTGTGTCTACCTGGCACATATTTTAATAGTCTCTGGAATCTAGTAGCTTCTCAATAGAACGTGGGCTGAACTGAATTATTAGTATTACAAATCTTTTGAAGTTTTGTGTCAGAGAGACAAATAATATTTACCTTTAAAATATGCAGGTCCAATGATATTGTGTATTTCTTGAGCACGCGCTTATGCTCAGCATGACAGCACAGCGTATCTAGATTTAAAATATTTAATATTAAATTTCGATTTAATGTCTTCTCACTATAAAATATTGTAAATTGTCTTCCCCTGATGCTCTTGTGGCCATTGACAAAGAAGTAAATTAGGTGAACCCAAACTTTGAATGAAAATTGCATTCTAAAATATTTTTCTACCCTGAATGCTATCATATAAATGTATGACCTTCAGACTTAGCATTTTCCCCTTACAACCTTCTATTGAGATAACCTAATGGGAAGCTTGCTGGCAAAGGAATCTGGGAAATGTAGTTTGCAGAGTCATAGCCCAAATATCACAGAGTGGAGTAAGACAGTAAGATTCTCTTATCTTCTCTTGAAAAAAGGGAGCTACAGAGTCTTACTGGTCACGTGATCCATCGCTGGGCAATAGTCGTGAAATCCACCTCAAAAGAGGAGGAGTCATATGCAGAAGAAGATATGGCTTTGCTCTAAAAATCTTGGGTCTGTACTGTAATTCTTCTTCTTAGGCTTTTGAGAATCTCTACACAGCATCTTTATTTCCCACTCCAAGTACCATTAAATCTGCTGAACCATAAGGCCCAAGTGGCAGAGTAGCTTATACAGAAGCCTAGAGCTGCTGCAGAATATTCCCTTTCTCTGAGCCTCACTGAAATCGGGCAGCTTTATGGGTTACTTGGTATATGGATTGGCACAGCACACTCTAATATGTTACATGTTGTTTCTAAAATCAAATGAGGGCTATGGATCCCTGTGACTCTTCTGTAGCAATAATCAGTGCAAGGTGCAACAACTGGTCTTTTACTTTAGAAAGATTTCCAGACATGCTCCAGCCCAGTGGACCTCTAGAAACTTCATGGTGGCAAGTCTCTGAATTTTCATGGGTTTATTTCCCATCTTATGGCATGCATGTGTCTTACAATGATAGTTGCTACTTTTTGCTTATCTGGTCCAATAAGCATGACGTCATCAATGTAATGGATGAGATTTTCTGTGAGATGCCGAGATAATTGCGATTTCTGCAGACTAAATTACGTTAGAGAGCAGGAGAGTTAAGACAGCCCTGAGATGAGACAATGCAGGTGTGTGTTTGCCAATTCCGGATGAGAGTGAGCTGTGTCTGATCATACTTGAAGGTTGGTATAGAGAAAAAAGCATTTGTCAAATCAATTGCTGTGTACCAGGTGCCAGGATTTGTGCCGATTTGTTCCGGTGAGATACACCAATAGTATCTCACAGCTGCAACTGGAGTTGCCACCTGATCAACTGTTGTTCTCCAAGATGCATCCACCACCTGCACAGGTCAAACAGGCAAGTTAAATGTGGATGTAATAAAAATCACCACCTTGCGTTTTTCAAGGCTTTGATGGTGGCACTAATATATTCAGCTTACTCAGATGTGGGGTATTGTGTTTGGTTTTCTAACCTGATGGGGAGAGGAAGTTCCAGGAGCTTCCACTTGGCTCTTTCTACCATAATAACTCTCCCTCTGGTATCCACAAATGTGACGATTTCAGACAGTTGATGAGTACGCATATTTCAATTATATATTCAGGAACTGAGAAATAACTGAGTCCGTCTGAGGAGTAATATATGTGGGGCAAAGCTCTGTTTATCACAACCGCCATAAGCCCTGCTTTGGTGAGCCACATGGCATTTTGGGTGTTTTAGGTCATCCCGCAGAAGTGAAATGGATACCACCCTCCCCCTCAGAATTTGGTTTGGATATTGAGACTCATGACATCTCACTCACACACACACACACACACTCCAAGAGAGAAGAGAGTTTGGGAAGGTTTATTACTCACTAATGAAGCTTTCTGGGGAGAGTATAGCAGGCCTCCCAAGCTGATCTGAAAATGGCTTGAAAGAGCAAGGAGGGGAGACTTGCTTTGGGTTTTTATGGTGGTTAGCGGGTGGGGTCAGAGGGTACGCTTCTGCCTGTAGTTTGAACTTCCTGCTCGTGCCAAAGGAGGGAACACCTTGGGATTTCTTATTAGCTCGCACAAAGGCAGGGAAGAAGGGAGGAGGTAGAGGTAAGGCTTAAAAGCTGTCAGAAGTCAAACATTAACAAATGGAGTCAGACTCTTTATCACATTGGATCTCTGGGTATTAGTATCAGCTAATCCTCCAAAGGCCAAGTGTTTCTTATTCCCTCATGCACATCTTTTCCTTTGGAGAAAGGTTTGAAAAAAGATTTACCATGGTATTTTTGTGGCTGTGTTGCAAGGTCTGTTCTTGAGGGGACCCGGTCTTCCCTTTGGTCAAGGAGCTCTGGGTTTTGCTGAGGTCTGGGAACCAGGTGAGAGGTCAGTGTCCTTCCCTGTATTCAATTTTCTGCTCATCAGCTCTTGGGTATTTTGTGTTATACAAATAAAAATATTATGTGGATAATATTTTAGTCAAGTGCCTTATTTTTTCTTTAATTGGACATTTTCATCTCCTATTGGTGTTTTTTTTTTTTTTTTTTGCAGGGAAAGATTTGCCCCAAGCTAACATCTGTTGCCAATCTTCTTCCTTTTTTTTTTTTCCTCCCCAAAGGCCCAGTGCATGGTTGTATATCCCAGTGTAAGTTCTTCTAGTTCTTCTATGTGAGCCGCCACCACAGCATGGGAAATGACAGACGGGTGGTATGGTTCCACGACCAGGAAACGAACCCAGGTTGCTGAAGAGGTGAGAGGGCCGAACTTTAACCACTAGGCCATCTGGGCTGTCTCTCAAGTATGTATTTTGTTTCCAAGGACACCATGGTCAATTAGCCATAGCAGAGATTCCTGCGCGTTAGGTCGTTCTGATTACTACTTGTCCCTGCTGTTTATTACAGTAATTTCATCCACTTTTTCTCTAGTGGCTCAGTGCTGCCAAGTGGACCCTACCACTCTAGGATCCCATCATAGCCATTGATATCAGGGAGCCCATCTCAGCAGTGATGTCTCTCATTGTCATCCCCAGCCTATAGAGGGCACCACAACAGAACTTTTTTTTTTTTTTTTTTTTACCACAGAACTTTTGAGAATTATTCTGATGTTCACTTCACTGGTGTATTTCTTCATATCTTAGTGGAGGAAGGATCTTAGCTTTATTGATGGATGAGGTTAGATGTGTAGGCTGCATGTGGAAGATTCATTTAAAGAATTTTTTTTTCATAAAATGTTGTAATACATTTTAAGAAAAGCTTAAGAAATTTTGGATTCCTTCTTCCTCATTTCACTAGGGATAGCTGGCATCTTGACTTCGTTGACGATAGGCCATGATTAATTCTTGATTTTTTTAGTCAGCCAACCAAGAACCTTGTTAGAGCCATTTCTCAGTTACTTGAGCTAACACATCAAATCTAGAATCTCTGGTAAATGTGTGCATATCAATAAATTCAACTAATCCAGTGTTTTTTGTTTTTTAAATAACTTCCTCGAGTTATAATTTACAAACAGTAAAATTCACATGTTTTAATCTACAGGTACACTACTTTTGAAAAATGTCTATGACTGTGTAACCACCACTCCAATCAAGAAATTTCCCTGGTGTCCTTTGCAGTTAATCTCCCCAACTCCCTGCCCTAGGCAATTACTGATCTGATTCTATCCCTATAGTTTAATTTTGCCTGTTCTAGAATTTCATTTAAATGGAAGCATATAGTGTGTACTATTTTTTTGTCAGGCTTCTCTCAGTATTATTTTATGTTTTTATTCATTTGTTCCTTCTTAAGGAGTATTCCATTGCACAGATACATCAGAGCTTGTGTAGCCATTCATTAGGTGGTGGACACTTGGATTATTTCCAGGTTTTGGATATTCTGAGTAATGTTGTAAACATTCACTTACAAGTATTCATGGACATATGTTTTCGTTTCTTTTGACTAAATACCTAGAAGTGGAATTGCAAGAAATCATGTGGTAAGTGGTTCGGGGTAGGTGGGGGAGAGAAGACTGACAGCAGTGGGATAGAGCAATGGGTGGGTTTAAATTGCCCCTTGGAGCTAGAATTCACAAGAATTGGTATGTGACTGGATGTGGGGAATGACAGAGGGCTCCACTTGTAGACAAGTGATCCTTGAGGATCACTCTAGGTTTCTGGCATGAGTATCTAGAAGGGAAAACTGGAAAGGAAGCAGATCTGAAGGGGAGATCAATGCTAGTTTGCAAGTTTGCTCCCCAGATGAGATGTAGGGATTAGAAATGTAAATCTGGGAATGGATGAGATCACCTAGGCCAGGGAGAAAAGCACAGATGCAGTGGAAGACTAAGGGCTGAGTGTATGGACTGATCGATACTCCTACAGATGCATCAACAATAGACCGCCGTCTAGTGTGCACCCCACCACCTCAACACTCAAAGATGACCTGGTCTCCTACTTCCCTGGGGAGTGACCTTCTCATATCATATCTTCTTCCCAGTCTTTGCTGTAATCAATTTGGAATCAAAACACTCTTGACGCTTCCCCTCACACACAAACCTCTCTTCTGTTTTTCATTAATCTCTCCTGCTCCTCTCAGCTTTGACTGTCTTCTCTTGCCATTGGAACCTGAAATGTTGATTTATCCCCGAGTTTCATCCTGGAGCTTATTTCCTTACTTTTTTTGCATCTACACCCAGACTTAATAAGCATATAAACATAAACAGAATTCTTCCTGTCTCAGCTTTTTACTGAGGCTACAGATTTCAAGAGCAAAACAAAAGCTTAAACACCCCAAACTGAAGCGCTAGACTACCTATTCCAGATTCGTTAAAAAATTATGAAATGTTTTTTTCTGCTTTCAGTGATCACATTTCTCTAGCCTCCAGGAGGATCGAGTTTGAGGTGTTGGAGGAAAATTTCCTTGAAGATGATTGAGGGAGCACTAGAAGATGGTACTTTCTCCATTTTTGCCTCAAACCACATGAGATGGTTTGCCATGTGCCATGTAGACTGAAATGTTAGGATACAGTATATTTAAGGACATTAGATACAATATTTCTTAAAGTAATATAGTATTAAAGGTAGCAAAGTATTATAAATGCAGGAGGTTGCTATGTCTGGGAGTAAAATGTTTTTGCTGTCATAAATGCCCTTTTTGTTTATAAGTCACTACAGAGGCTAAAATAGCTTCCTCCCCCCCGCCCTCCTTTTACAGCATGAACTTTTCTGCAGTGGTATGTGAAATGATTGGTATAATGTATTAGATTGGTATACAAATTGACAAACACACATTGTGCCATTTTCAGTAACTCATTGTTTACAAATGTTTTGCTCTCGATTTTTATTTAGTATGTACAATAACATGAAAGTGAAATGATTGGCTTTTGTATTTTCCCATTTGCCCCTTCCTTTGAATGAAGATCTGTACCATCATTTCACCTCTGTAAATGGGGCTGTTTAACATTTACACCTGGAAATATTTTGTAAAACAGGATTTTTTAAAAGTATAGCTGTTTAGAGACATCTGTGGCAAGTCTCTAAGTCTTTTACCTTCTAAGAATCTATGAACATTTTTGAGCAGCTAGATTTATAAAATAGTGACACATAGGTTTCTTTTCTTTTTCTGATGAATCTTGGAAATTATTTTAGTGCTTCATATCACACAATATTTTAGATTGATTGATGTGGAATCACATTAACGTATAATCACATAGTGATTACACTGAAGGTAGCATTTGTCATATACAGATCAAACTTGGTGATCAGAAAAGCATTGGAGGCCAAGATTTGTCTTGAACACCATTCAGTTAGAAAAACGAGTTGTTGTCATTTAATAGTCAGGTGATTTCATAAACTATTTTTAAAATTTTCCCTTTTCTTAAAGAGGGCCCAGCAATATTGAGTCTGGTTTATCATATGGCGAGTTGGCAGGAACTGCTCCTTTTAATCAGAACTTCTTGTATTTGGGTTGCACAGTCTTCACACGGCCTGGCCCCTCTTTTACCATCTACCTGGAACCTGTAGGCATTTGATATTTTGCCCCCTATATTGTCTAAGCCTGAATATGACGTAGGTGTGTCTTGAACACAAGACCCGGTACTAGTAGAGACTTTTGAATTCTTTTTTCAAAGGCATTTTTCCCTCTCAGCAATTTTTATATTTGTTTGCTTCTAATGGAAAGTTCATTTAGACTTTAATTGAAAGGTTAGTGTCTAACAACGAAGTAGCAGAAAGAGAAATTAAGAATACCATCCCATTTACAATTGCAACAAAAAGAATAAAATACCTAGGAATAAACTTAACCAAAAAGGTGAAAGATCTGTACACCGAAATCTATAAAACATTTCTGAAAGAAAGTGAAGAAGACACAAAGAAATGGAAAGATATTCTGTGCTCTTGGATTGGAAGAATTAACATAGTTAAGATGTCCATACTTCCTAAAGCCATCTATAGATTCAATGCAATCCCTATCAAAGTTCCAACAACATTTTTCACAGAAATAGAACAAAGAATCCTAAAATTTATATGGAACAACAAAAGACCCCGAATAGCTAAAGGAATCCTGAGAAAAAAGAACAAAGCTGGAGGTATCACACTCCCTGATTTCAAAATATACTACAAAGCTATAGTAACCAAAACAGCATGGTACTGGCACAAAAACAGACACACAGATCAATGGAATAGAATCGAAAGCCCAGAAATAAACCCACACGTCTATGGACAGCTAATCTTTGACAAAGGAGCCAAGAACATACAATGGGGAAAAGAAAGTCTCTTCAACAAATGGTATTGGGAAAACTGGATAGCCAAATGCAAAAAAATGAAAGTAGACCCTGCCCTTACACCATACACAAAAATTAACTCCAAATGGATTAAAGACTTGAATGTAAGACCTGAAACTGTGAAACTTCTAGAAGAAAACATAGGCAGTACGCTCTTCGACATCAGTCTTACCAACATCTTTTCAAACACCATGTCTGACCAGGCAAGAGAAACAATAGAAAAAATAAACAAATGGGACTACATCAAACTAAAAAGCTTCTGCACAGCAAAAGAAACCATCAACAAAATGAAAAGACAACCTAAAAATTGGGAGAAGATATTTGCAAACCATACATCTGATAAGGGCTTAATCTCCAAAATATATAAAGAATGCATGCATCTCAAAAACGAAAAAACTACCAACCCAATTAAAAAATGGGCAAAAGACCTGAACAGACATTTCTCCAAAGAAGATATACAGATGGCCAACAGTCACATGAAAAGATGTTCAAAATCACTAACTATCAGGGAAATGCAAATCAAAACTACAATGAGATATCACCTCACGCCCGTCAGAATGCCTATAATTAACAAGACAGGAAACAACATGTGTTGGAGAGGATGTGGAGAGAAGGGAACTCTCATACACTGCTGGTGGGGGTGCAAACTGGTGCAGCCACTATGGAAAACAGTATGGAGATTCCTCAAAAAATCAAGGATAGAACTACCATATGATCCAGCTATCCCACTGCTGGGTATTTATCCAAAGAACTTGAAAACACCAATTTGTAAAGGTACATGCACCCATGTGTTCATTGCAGCGTTATTCACAATAGCCAAGACTTGGAAGCAACCTAAGTGCCCATCAAGGGACGAATGGATAAAGAAGATGTGGTATATATACACAATGGAATACTACTCAGCCATAAGAAACGATGAAATCCAGCCATTTGTGACAACATGGATGGACATTGAGGGTATAACGCAAAGTGGAATAAGTCAGAGGGAGAAGGTCAAATACCGTATGATTTCCCTCATTAAGTAGTAGATAATAACAACAATAAACAAACACATAGGGACAGAGATTGGATTGGTGGTTACCAGAGGGGAAGGGGGGAGGGAGGAGGGTGAAAGGGATAATTCGGTACATGTGTGTGGTGATGGGTTGTAATTAGTATTTTGGTGGTGAACATGATGTAATCTATGCAGAAATAGAAGTATAATGATGTACACCTGAAATTTTTACAATGTTATAAACCAATGTTACTGCAATAAACAAAAAATTAAAAAAAAAAAAGAAACAGTATCATTTTTCTTAATTGTAATTCATTTATGGATTTAAAATGTTCAGTTCTGAAAAATAATATATAAAATTCAAGAGATTGTTAGTTTAACTCAGTTTAAGCATTTTAAATATAAAGAATGATAAAGACATGCATTTTTAGTTAGCACAAAATGAATGCAAAAAAAATAGCAGGAATCACGTAGAGCATATAAGCATGATACGCACTATTTGCGATGATGCCTATTCTAGGGTTGCTACTTAGAATTCTAAGCATTTGAAGGATGTGAATTGGATAAACCTGATTCTTATCCAAAATATTTGTATATATTATTTAAACATTATGAATATATATTGGATTTGTAATGTTAAAACTGGATTGAATTGTGTTAGCGTGTTACATGCATAGTAATTATTTCAAATATTTAAATCTAAAATTGGATAGATTGATTTTTACAATCTTCCTGAAAATGCACATGGTTTCCTATTCATACTCAAGCCTCAATGAATTTTCCCCCGATATAAAAAAATATCATTTTGTTCTTTTAATATTTATGATCCTTAAACTACTCCTTTCCTTTCTGGAAGCAAAGATGATTTGTTTAAGCGTGATATCTATGCCAGTTTTTAAACAACTACACTATATCATAAAATTATTTTTAAGCATATGCAATTTCTGTGAGAGGAAATCATATCTATCTAAATTATACAAATTGCTACATTGAATATTGTTGTCAAACATAGAGCATTAAATAATGTTTGATTTCTTTCTCTCAGAATATGTTACAAGGATGTGTCCTTTAGACAGGGTGAGTGGAGAAGAGATGACAGAGCAATATGAAGGCCCAGCAGTCCCTTACTTGCAAACCCAAGGGAGAAAATTCCATTGAATAGCTATTGTTTGGTCAGATCTTCTCTTATGGAAAACTCCCACCTCATCTCTTACCACTTATCTTTTTAGAATAAAGGCTAAAAATGACTAAATTTATTTAGCAACGTGACAGCAAAGTTCAGCCAATATGTAATAAAGTGTTCGAATACTTAGTGCCCCTTTGAAGAGACTGCAAAGTTAGCAGCTGGAAGTTGTGCTTTAGTGCGACATGCTGTGCTAGTTGCCTAACGGAAAACTAGAGAAATTTATTTTTTGTTTTTGGCATTCTCTTCTTCCTTGTCTCTTTCTTTATCCCAGATCCATTTTCTGTCTGACTCTTGGAAATTTTTCTCCTTGCTTTTATATGTAAGCATTTTGGGTTCTCGAGCTATGCCCTGCCCTGACTATTCACTGACTATCAGATGAATCTTGGCACTATGATTGACTACTATAGGAAGTCATTGGGAGGTATAGATTCAAAGAAACTCAGTGAATTCCTTGACTACTTACACAGAACCAGAATGTCAGTGTTGTAAGGAAAGTCATAATAACCCGATACAGAAAACGAAAATTTCAAAGGATTTGATTCCCCTCCCATCCTTCATTTGCACTCCAAACTTTTATTTCCTCACTGACTTAATTTTATTTAAATTAAAGCGTATACTTCCATATCCTGGACTCTAAGCTTTCTTAGAACAGGAACCATATCCTCATAGACAACATAGCATAGTAGTTAACAGCAGATCTGGAGACAGACTGTTTGGGTTTGAATCTTCATCCGCCACTCCCTAGCTGAGTCACCTTGGGCAAGTTACTTAACCACTCTGTTTCTCAACTGTAAGGATGGTTGTGAAAATTATATGAATAAATATGTGTGCTTATGTGAGTTCTTGGCTAATGGAAAATGCGTAAATCTTTGCAATTCTATCATTGGGCTTTGTGACCTCTGAGCCCAGCATGCTTCCTACCGCTGAGTAGGTACTAAAAAAGGTTATTGAAATAAGTGGAGGAATTGAACCCAGATCTCCCGTGTGAGAAGCAAGAGCTGTACCACCAAGAGACTCTCAAAGTGAGGCCATTCCATTTCCCTTGTTTCCTTTTCTGGCTCCTCTGTCTTGCTCTTGCTTTACAGAGAGCACTTTCCAAAGCCCTGGCCCTGGTGCCTCACGAACTTCCATTGCGTATTCTCTTCCCTGGGAATGTTCTCCTCCTCATGGCATTGTCTGAAGTAGAGGGCACTGAAATTGGAGCCAACTGCGTTGGGCTGAAATATCTGCCTTCATACCGGTTTCAAAAGCTAAAATAGAGGTGGGGAAGGGGGTACCAGCTGATTTCTAATTTTAAGAATTCTGTGTATTTTATGTCTTCTGATATCCAGATCCATATTCCTAACAGTCTATCAAGTCTTTTATGCCCCATATTTAAACTGAATACATCATTTCACCACTCAGAGGAACTTCTTTGCCATTTCCTTCTATTATTGCCTTAATTCAGCCCATGTCCTCCTCACTTGGACACTTGTTATGGCCTCCTAAGTGATTAACTTGCCACATGTTTCTCTCCCCGGCTCTTTGTCTTCCACATCAGAGGTGCACTGCCGGAATTAGTCTTGAAACATAGATCTGACCATGTGAAGTGTTTAATCAGTTCCCAACGCCCAAAAATATAAACTTTCAACTTGGAATTTCAACTTCTCCAATCCTATTCTGTCTTTATGTATTGTACTATATTCAGTCATTTATTCATTAAATCAGAACATAAATATATCAACATCTGGAATGTATCATAAATTGTACTAGGGATAAAAACATAAATGAATGAGAGACATAGTTCTAATCCTTAAAGAGCACAGAGTCCAGTGGAGGACCCCAGTAGTCCAATGAGTACAATACTGTTGTGAGTGCTGTCAAAGATGTGAGCTAAGAGTGCGGCAGAGACGTCTGCAGGGACACACAGAACCAGACAAAAGTAGAAGGGTGTCTGGATTGCACAAGCAGTGGTTAGGTTGGACGTAGAAATGTTCTAGGAAAATACCATAAGGCATATGAAAAGGGATACCAAGAAGCACGAGTACTTAGATAGGGGCAGAGATCTGCTTGGGGACTGATTTTTCCAGCCCAGGTATAAAAAAAACTGATATGGCTGGACTAAAATTTTGGCTTGGAAGGGCAGTTAGAATAGAAAAATGAGTGTGAGATTCTTTGAAAGGGAGGGATTGAAGTGATGTCTTGATGTCTGTGCTGGTGAGGAAGGGAATGAATGAAACTGAAGAGAACAGTACACTGAACTGGAGAAAACGACGTGGTGAGAGATTTGAAATATCCTTATCTTCCTCTATGCTTACCCTTAGTTCTCTCCATGTCGCACGCTCCAGCCAGCTATTTCCCAAATGTAACACCTGCCTTTTCCAAGGTTTTGGTCAAGATGTCCCCTTTCCTGGAATGCTTTTTCCTCTGGAAACTTTGTTAAAACCAAGCCATACCAGGCTGGCCTGGTGGCATAGTGGTTAAGTTCGTGCGCTCTGCTTTGGCAGCCCGAGGTTTGCAGGTTCGGATCCTGGGCATGGACTGATGCACTTCTTGTTGAGCCATGCTGTGGTGGCATCCCATATAAAATAGAGGAAGATGGGCACGGATGTCAGCCCAGGGCCTATCTTCCTCGGCAAAAAGAGGATTGGCATCGGATGTTAGCTCAGGGCTGAGCTTCCTCGCATTAAAAAAAAAAAAATCATAGCAAGAAGCTGTTTGTAGTTTCTATCATATTTAAATTAAATGTATATATACTTCAAAGCCATTTGACAACATATATCCAAAGCAGAGGTGAATTTATGACGAATCCTCACCAAAAAAAAAAAAAAAAACCCAAGCCCTACCTTAACTAAAAAAATTCCACCTCTTCAAAGAAACTTCTGGCTTTGTAGTTATTTACTTTGTCCTTTTCTTCAAATGACATATGTATTATTTGTTTTTACTGATTTTTATTCAATTCTGCCTTTGTTTAGGCTTATTTACTCAAGTAGTTGCTTTCCCCTTTAGATCATAGGTTCTGGGTGGGTAGAAACTTAGCTCATTTTTTTCTGTTTCTGCCATGCCAGACTCTAAACCACACAGTGTGGTAAAGAAAATAATTACAGTCTCTGCCTCATGGAACATATTCTAGCAGAGAAGAGAGACAATGACTGAGCAAACAAATACGTAAAGAAGATAATTTTCGATTGTGATAACTATATGCTAGGAGAGAGAGGGGTGGGTCATTTTAGTTCCGGTGGTCCAGTAAGGTGTCTCTGAGGAGAAATATCTGAACTGAGACGGAGCCTGAGGAAGAGCCAGGAGTGGGATGGAATGGTGGGAGAAAAGGCCTAAAGTAAAAAAGAACATGGCAGACTGTGGGCTGCCAACTGGGTGTGGGCAGAACCCTGCCCCAGAAATAGCATTGATGGTTAGGAGTGCCAGTGGAGCAACTCTGAGTGAAAATAACACTGGGCTGTGAATTGGGAGACCTTGGACACGTCACTTTACACTTTGGAGCTTAAATTTTCTTACCTAGTAATGAAACAGTTGGTCTTATGACCCTTTTGTTATCTGATTCCTCTTTGTTTTGGTAGATGGAGGAAGCTTAGGATTTCTAAGAAGGGTCTGAGCTGGAGAGGAGATGCGAGTTTTCTCTTTCCCTCTTCACGGTAACTCTGACTTCCTTATGTTTGAACATGCTGGCGCCCAGGTGCCCTTCAGAGTATGGCTAGGGACAGCGGGAAGGGGAGGCCATAGGTACTTTTCTTTGTCTCAAATGAAGCTTCCTTTTGTCCCACAGAGAAGAGTCTGCCTGCCTCATAAAGTCACAGATTTCTTCAGAACAAACAGAGCAACTTCAAAGAATTTGAGGGTAAAAGAAGAAGAAAGGGAAGACGTGATCTTCACCTTCATGTTACTGTAGATACTTTGCGAGAGGGACTGGGAGGAGAAAATAAGGGGTTGTCTGCTGAAATTTTTAAGTCTCCTGTGTCATTTTTCTCCCTGACAAACCAGACTGTAAATTCCTCATTAGTAGACTTACCACTGCATTGACAAAATGCTACCCCAGCCTTAACCTCTAATGGAAAAAGCCTGATATATAGATACATAGTCTCAGGACAGGTAATACCATGTTTAGTTCCTTCTCACAGATTTTTAAAATAAATAAATCTGAGATGGTGCATTTGCTCAAGAAGATAAAGATGAGTGATTGCAATGGTTTATATTTTTGAAGTCAGCGATGGGTATTTTTTATCTTAACTTCTTAAATTCAAATTGTAAGGGGCCAGAGAGGCTAAGTTCTCATTAAAGATTAATATAAATTCAACCATAGATTGAATTTGACATTTTTTTCCAGAAAATGGTTACTTTGCCCAGCCAGTATTTTAACTTATTTATACTAAAGCTGAATAAATGACAATATATGTTGTGTGAAAATGATTTATAAGATGTGAATGCAAAATGACTTTATTTTCAGACATAAAGAAAAACACTTGGTATTTGGAGTAAGAATGATGAATTGGGATTTTTATACGGTTATGATTTATAAGACTGTTGATTTGATGATTAAAAAGATGAGATATAAAATGATTTTATTTAAAATAGTTTTACTTTTCATACTGAGGCTAACACTCTAGACTATAAATTATTGTAGTAATTGTAGATCTCTTATTTTCATTTGTGCATCATTTTCATGCAAACTAGTTAACTATGGAATAAAAAGGGATCTTTGAATATAATTCAGTTTTCAGGAGGGTATGTTGCAGGAGAGAATTTTTTCGTTCATTTGCACACTGCTTTTGTGAGAAGTGAAGATAATCAAACATTTTTATCTACTTTCCAACAAATAAAATGTTCCCGTTATTCATTTTATCTTAGGATAAAGTAAATTCAAATATATTGCACTAAATTCTTTTTATGGTTAATATTAAATTTTGTGGAAAAGTGATTTACAAGGAGATATAAAATTTCCACTACTGCAACCCTGATAGCTTAGTGTTCCAGCGTGTGGGTACTTTGTCAACTGAGTTTTTTGGTTTTTTGACATTCTAAGTTAAGCAATGAAATTGCCCAGCTATTATACTTTTTTGGCTTATGTCTCAATGAGTTATTTTCCGAAAGAGATGTTATCAATTGTAAGTCTACCATCAGAACTAACCAAGCAATGGTGGTGGCAGTGTACTTTGAGAAAGACTTCATAGACACACAAGTTGAAGGCTATCGTTGATGATGTCAGCGAAGCAAAAAAATATTACAGGAAAAGAGAGAATTTTATTCCTCAAATACTGAACCCTGAAAACATTAGCAGGACTGTCATTTAGGACTATCACCTAAACTCAAAATGTCTAACATGTAATTTGTCATTTTTTTTCAAATGCACTCTAACAATGACGTCACATATTTGCGAAGCCCTAGATCAGAAACCTGTACACATCTTAAATTTTCTTTCTGTTTCTTATGTCTGTCCATAGCTCTGTCTAATTAGCCATGAAGTTGTATTGTTCTGCCCCTTATTATATCTTTTGCATCTTCATTTCTTTTTCATTCCTGTCCTTGAAGCCTTTCTTTCCTCACATCCACCACACCCTGGTTTCCTTGGCTTCACTTTCTCTTTTTCCAAACTTCTGGATATTTTGCTACCGGGCTGAACTCCCTGAAGCACCACAGTCCATTGATCTCCTGCTCCTTCTCTTACCCTTTAGTGAACAGTTAGGGGCCTCACTCAATAAACTCTTTAGAGCAACTCCCTCCCTTCCCCATGCAAAGGAAAAACAAATTTGGGACTGAACCATCTTCCTAATATTATCTTCCAAAATTGTCTTGAAATTTTCTGAACTTTTTTTTTTTTTAACTATTATCCTTTACTCAAGTCCTTCATTGCACTTTGCTTTTATAGGATGACATTCAAACTTAGTCTAGTATTCAAATCCTCCTGCTGGTTCAATCATTTTTCTTTTCAGCTTTATTGAGGTATAATTTGGTTCAATCATTGAACATAGAGCCTTACACATAGTAGATATTCAATGAATATTTATTAATTTTATTTGGCATGTGGAAGCTAATGTGTGTCAGCTTGGGATATCGTTACAGAACACACTTCCATTTTCAGTTGGCTAGGACAGAGATTTCTAACCTCTGTGTGTAAGGATTTTTTTAAGAGTAGACTGAGATACTTGTCTCCTCAGCCCTGGGGCAGTCTACAGTGGTTGGAGTTGTGGAGTCAATTGTCTTGTTGAATTATCTCCCTGTGCTGTACAAATAGCATCATTTTCTATGTGTGCCACACTGTGACAAAGAATGAGAGGCACCGCGTAGCAATGCTCTGATGTGCTCAGTTTATAATGATTCAGTTGTTAATTAACATTCTCGTCTGATTTTATTATTGAGGTAAAGGAGAATATAATTGGTTTAATAAAGCTTGTCACCTTGCTGGCAAATGTGCCAATTCTGGTTCTTTTCCACTACCCCTGGAGGCATAATTTTGGCTACTGTCCCTTTGGTGGGTACCGTTGCTGTCACTAGATAAGCATTTTCTCATTTTTCTGACAAAATATTTACATGATTTCATGCTTAATGAGAAGACCTTGTGGAAAATATGCCCGTGGCTTTTATAAATGAAATATTATCAGAAGCAATTTTATATATTTTTATAAAAATATATTTTATATTTTTGTGAATTTTAGCAGTTCCATCTTCACACACCTGAGTTTTTTTGAGGGCATTTAAGAAGAAAGCATACTCCCTGCCTATCGAAAAAAATCTGTTGGTCTGTTTATCCAATATCATTTTTCAATATTCTGTTGATTCAAATCCATTAGTCTACAAATTATTATTTCAACTTCAACACTATTTCTAGGAGAGATTGACAGTATACAAAAAGAGCTGTCAGAATCCACACTTCCATTAAAACCCTAGAAACTGTCATTGTTAGTTAATTTAAACAGATTGTGATATGAGGGCAAAGTTTCTTTGATTTTTACAGGCTCAGTATTTTTTGACTTGATTGCTACAGTTTTAAAATTCATGTATTGAAATATATTCATCTTAGAAATATGCATACATATTTGTTACAAAAAACCAAATAAACAAACACCAAGGAGTATTTTAATCCTGTTCCTAGTTATATATAACTTGATATGGATCAAGCTAAAATATAGTTTCTATACAGTTTGAAGAAAATTTAGAATCTTCACTATTTGAGGAACTAAAAGAGCCCACAAATATCGCTTAATATTATGTTTCCAATTTCAGCCAAATAAATCTTAGTATAAAACCAAATAGTCACTTTAAGATGAAGCAGGGTTTGATGAAACTATGTTTTTTAAAGGACAAAGCTGTATATATATGCACACACACACACACACACACAAACCTGGTGGAAAACTTCCTATCTCTTCTTGTGTTCACAGATATATTCCTTATTCTTTGTCTATTTTGAAACCTATGGTAAGTGGTCTTTGTAAGGACCATAATCCAAATGGATGCGTGTTAGACATAGGAGTGAAACACTTTGCATAAATTCTTCATGAAAATGAGCTGTAGGTGTTATGTAAACCATTTCTGGAATACAATTCTGTTCTTCATTAAAATATGGTTAATAAGCCAGATGGGTCCTTGATTGGCAGGATGAACATTTGCATCTGAATTTCTCAAAGTCCCAGGATTTAGTCCTGAGTGAGTCTTCACTTTACATAGGTACATATTTACTGCAGAGACCTTGGTTCGGTAAGACAGACTTGTTCTTCTTCCTTAGAGTCATAAGGAAGCTTAGTGTCATAAATTCTCTATTTCTTTCACAGAATTGTCTTTGTTATTGATTAAATTAGCTTGTCAAATGAAGGATAATATTTAAAATTTATTCAATCATTGCATGCAAGATTTATCCATTTATATATTTCTAATGTGTGGGACTCACTCTTCTGACAATATTTTCAACTAATAATTTCTGAAGCATCTCAGGTAATAAGTATGAGGCATGATTGTTGCACTCAAATTATTTACAATCAAACCAGAAATAAAATTGTATTTGATGAAATGATAGTAAAATTCAGTAACAAAGAACCTTTGGGGAAAGAGTGTTTTGGGGCACCAAGATTTTCAGTTAGACAAAGGTAACAAAATATTTAACTTTCAACCACTTGGATATTAAAAATTCTAAAATATTACCATTTCTTGCTGTAAATAGAATATTCAAGCTCTTCATTATGAGTGTTTACTCTTTGGATAATACACTCAGGTTCTCTTGAAATGTTTTCTTCTGTTTTCTCATACTTGAAATAACCCCAAACTATTGTGAATTTTGTGTTCTTAAATGCATGTGTGCGTGAGTGTCTGAGAACTTGTCATTGATCTCCACTTCACAGTGGTGCCATATCTCCCTACTTGCCTCACTCTTATTTCCCACCCTTGCATTTTGCTTCTTCTAATTTGCTTTCATATTAGAAATCTTTCCTTCCCTCCTTCCCTCTTTCCTTCCTTCCTTCCTTCCTTCCTTCCTTCCTTCCTTCCTTCCTTCCTTCCCTCCCTCCCTCCCTCCTTCCTTCCTTCCTTTCCTTTCTTTCCCTTCCTTCCTTCCTTCCTTCCTTCCTTCCTTCCTTCCTTCCTTCCTTCCTTCCTTCCTTCCTTCCTTCCTTCCTTCCTCTCTCTCTCTCTCTCATTCATTCACTTATTTGACATCTATTTGCTGATGGTCTCCTCCTGGACTAGGTAGTATACTTATGAGGATTATGTCTTAAAGCAGAAAAAATGAGCTTCAGAAAAGATCATAGAGAATTTTCTTATGAATAAAATGCACTGATATTAGTGCATGGAATTTGTGATTTCTCTTTGGGGTACTCAGATATCTTTTATACCTACCTAGTTTTGAGATGTATTTCATTTGGTTGAGATGTTATAGTTATGTGATGAACAGTTAGGAGTTAAGTGTTGAAGGAGTTCACTAAAAGGATAGCAATCACTGTGGATTATAGTAATTGGAGAAAATCTCACGGAAGTGAGAGTTGACTGACTCAATATGAGCTAATAAAATTACAATGATATAAAAACATTCATGATAAAAAATTGTCACATTGGGTATTTTCTCATTTGCAGCACCAGTAGGATTTCAGAAAAGGTGGTAAATACTTGTGATCAAATAAATGGTTGCACAGATTATTTGTCCTAATTAAATAAAATTTAATGACGATATGTGATGATATAAATGATGAAATCACTTTATAGCATAAGCAACTTACTGCACACTGATTCATCGTGGAGGCCTCATAATACCAGTTACATGGGACTGGATTTGCCCTTCTCAGACTGTAATAGTCTAGGTTAGGGAGTGCATATAATTTTTGGTTCTGCAGAGTGCTGGTAAGGACTAGGACAAAATTTTTTCAAGCATTTTTGACTATGACCTACATTCATACACGTGCACACAAACACACACATACCCCATAGACATATATAAAAGAAACAGAAGTTTCACAAACTTCCTGTATGCAATGTGCTCTAATATTTTCTGCTCCATTCAATTTTTCTTTTAAATAGATGAATACGATCCACTAAATTGATTTTCTGAGCCACGAATATGTTTCGATTTTCAACTTGACAAACGCTAGTCTAGAATTAGGGTATGAGGCAAAGGAGGAAGGCATGATAGGCACTAAATTCATTCAGTTGCAGTGAACATTTGTCATCATTGGTTGCCCAACAGCTGTTCCCATTTCTAATTGCGCTCTGACTTTCTTTTGGAGATTGCCCCTCTTCCACTATGGGTTTTCATGATCGGCAGTTATTTCTAGGCACCAGGCTCTCATCCTAGGAGCCAAGGGGCAATCAATCACATGACCTAAGCTTGGCCCGGAAACCTCTGTCTCTCTGGGGACTTTAAGTCTTGAGAGAGTGATTGAGGAAATTCTCAGAAATTATTGAAGTCAGTGGCAACGTCAACATCATCCTGGACCAGGCTGTTCCAGTGTGCTCTGTTTTCCTGCTTCTTATGGCTCCCTGCGTTATGGCCAACCATGTCTGGCCCTCCCAACTTGACCCCCAGTGAATTTCTATTGATCTTTCAGTGGCCCTCTCCACCAAGTGCTTGTAATAACATCTCTTTTGTTTTAATTTAATAACATCTACTTTGCTTAATTTAGCTAGAGTTATATTCTGTTGCTATTAAACAAGAACCTTAGTTGATTCATTAGTTAAAAAAAGAAGAGCTATTGATTAAGTTGCTATCATCTCACCACTAGACTGTCTTCATAATACGTATGTTATGGAGAGGAGTGAGTAAAGAAAAGATTGGAAACTAAACATTTGATATGACTGTGCTACTTGACAGATGGTGCCAACATATAGAACCATTTCAGAATGCATTATGTTTTAACAGTAATCGAAATATAAATGCCAGATGGCTAGGTGGCCAGTTGAAATTGGCTAGGCTATTCAAAGGATAAAGCGCCAAGAGATATTTGTTTCACTTATGTAAGCATTCCTTTCTTCAATAAATGATTGTTTCAATTAATTCAACTGTTTTTACTTTGTCTTGGGAGCAGGTGTTTATATGTAGATAAATTTTGTACTTAGTGGAAATGCATAGAAACTGACAGTTTGATCATAACTAACAATAAAATGAGTTGATGCTTTTAGGTGAATGCCATTCAATAATCCCAGGGTACTTACTCTTGCTACTACTATGACTATTATAATTATTGTCAATATATTTTAATCTCTAGTTTCATATGGTAGGTGTATTTTCAATGATTAAAACTGCTACATGTTCTTTATAACTAACTTAGAAAGGCAATAAGGAAAGTATAAACAGGAAAGTAAAAAATCACTCAAACTCTCTACCACTTAGAAATAACCATCATCAAAATGCCATGAACACTTTTTCAGATATCTTTCTATGCAAGTACTGAAAAGATAGCTAAAGGTGATCTTATATTAATAGTACATCACTCTTGCTATTTTCTTAATAAAAATATTTTTACCTATTAGAAGAAATTAGACATAATTATGAATTGCCCACAATCTTTTAAAAAAGTAACAATGCCCAGGACTTTTGAGTATGGAATTCCCCAAACATAATTTGCCATAAGATACTTAAAAATCTTTAAAACACTCATACCTTTTAGACAAAATCAAAGTAGCAAAATTATTTGGTCACATAAAACAACCAGAGATACACCCAAATAATTATTATGAAGACATTTACTGCTGTGTTATTCATAATAGTAAAAAATTGGGAAAAATTACATTACACATGCCCAAGTTGAATTATAGTAAAATAAATTACCTTATTAGTCATATCATGTAGTACTATGCAGCCTTGTCAAACAATGTTAACAGGGTGTAATATTTGATTTATATAACTTAAAATGTTTTATTATGTAGTCTAGAAATAATAGAATTGTGGAAATGAAGTTTCTCACATATCAAATCTTATAAAAATAAAGATAATGTGTAAATGATGATGATATTAGTCTTAAACATCACGACTGCGTTAAGAAGAATGGTGACGATGAACATGAAGAGAAACCAATAGTTATTATTTTTGATGATACTTCTGTTTATTCTGCAGAAGTAATGTTCCCATAGGGGTTTTATATTAGTTTTCTTGAGCTGCCATAACAAAAATACCACAGACCACGTGGCTTAAACAACAGAAATTTATTTTCTCACAGTTCTAGAGGCTAGAAGTCCGTGGCCAGGGTGCCAGAATGGTTGGTTTCTGGTGAGAGCTCTCTTCCCAGCTTGCATATGACTGCCTTCTCCACTGTGTCCTCACATGTTGGAGAGAGACAGAGAGACAGAAAGCTCTCTGGTGTCTCTTCTTACAAGGGCACTAATCCCATCATGAGGCCCCCATCCTCATGACCTCATCCAAACCTAATTACTTCTCAAAAGCCCCATCACCCAATACTATTACATTGGGGGTTAAGGCTTCAACATATGAATGTTGGGGGCAGAGAACACAATTCAGTTCATAGCAGATTTCATGGAAACACACACACCATGAGAAATCACTGATTTCTCACAGTTAGTTTGGCTTAGTTAGTAAATTGCTTAGGGTCTCATGTCTGATTAATCACTAAAAATTTATTTACTTTACTGGAGTATATTTTTGTATGTTATCGTATAAGCATATTGGGGAATAACAGTTTTGACAGAATAAAACACACAAAGATGACTGTCTACAAAAACCAGCCAACATCAGACAATGAAAGGCTTTCTAGTCATCAGAATTTAAGTTATACTGCATTTGCATTTTAATTGGCTTATGAAAATCTTTAATGGACTTCATTATAGTACAATATGCAGATGAAGATTTGCCCTTTATGAAGTCATTCATTTTATGTAAATTTTTATTGTGTCTTGCTCTCCTGAAACCACCAGTACACTGTTGTGTTCTTTGTGATATGGAGAGGTTGCTATCCTCTCCATATGTCACAGATTCTGGCAGCAAGCCACCGAGTTGTGACAATGCCAGCCTCTGTGCTGTATATGCATTCTCCTCAAAGACAAGTCTAAGGCAGATAATATACTTTAGGTATACAGAGAGTTGTATGCTTTTGGGTGAAGATATAACTAAAACGTGATTATTTGGTGCATAATATTCACATAAATATTGGCAAATAAAAATAACAGAGTATCTTGCTATTCTAAGATAACATATTCTGGATCCTTGCTTTTAGATCTGAATTTTTTCTTTAGTATGTGAATATCACTATTTTGAACTTAATCTGCATGAATTCAGCAGCCTACTTTCTATAGTCGGTTTTAACAGCTTACTTTATAGATCTGTTCTGAAGGCTTCTAAAATTGTTTGGATGGTGATGGATCTATTTATTTATTTGTTTGTTTGTGAGAATAAAGAGACTGAATGAAGATTATAATTGTCAGGGCTTAGAATGTTTTTGTGATTTGAACTATTTCTCCATGGCTGTTTACAACTATTTTTGGTGTACGTGGACAGATATACCCATGGTGGAGCTCTAAGTGAGAATGGAATTAATTGAGGGTGGAGGGAGCTGGTGATTGTGGAGAGACAGAAAACCACTTAAAATGTGTGGGTAATTCTGTGAAATACAAGACTACATTAGTATGCAGATTGCATCTGATGCTCTCATAAATAATGTGTTTATAGAAAAACAACCATTTGCTCTAAGTAAATGGTGGTGCAGGCAACACTTTTGTAAATGATTTGTGGGGCGTACAGGGATGATATTGCTTCTCCTACTGAGCATATATTGCTTTAACTTTGTGTTCGGGAAAATGCATAAATCACAAATGCAAAGTAAGCACGATATAGCAACCAACATTCGTTTTAATTATGTGGTATTGAAATGTGTGCTCTTTAATATTTGTCATGACTGATGGTTTGTAGAGGTACCACAGAAAATAAAATTAAGCATTAAATATTATATAATTATAAGCCTTCAGTCTTGCCTGCACTTGGAAAGTAGTAAAGCATATTTGTATTGCATTTTGATCTCATTCTATTCCTTTTGTGATTGTTAGCTTTTCTCCTGAAACTTGTGCCAAGTTGAGTTTAGGCTGCATTTTGCAGTGTCAGGAAAATTGATAATGTTTATTTCTTAACACCGTGCAGAATATGATCTTACTAACTCTGTATTAATATTGCCAAAGAAGGGTAACAAAAGGGGCTTTTAGCATTCACCCTTTGTTCAATAAATCAAATATAAACATGGTCTGCACATGACTTTTCAGCGAACTCTGCCATTTTATTTCTCTTTTATCTTGAAGGTTTATTGCTTTATGTGGTTTAAAGTGATTCAGGGTCTGAACTGTTTAATCTGGGATGTTTAGGTTATTGATGTCTCGGCCAGGGTGTGTGAGAAAGTCAGATGCTAAAACTTCCTGAACATGTACAGTAGGTGCAGTGTACGTGTTTGAATGATTCACTCCTTGGTACATAAGCTTTGCTCTGACCTCTTGTTTTTGAAATGCATCACCTAAAATATTGGCTCTTTTCTGTGGATTATTCTGTTTTCCTCATGCTCAAAACTTACTGTAGACAATGTGCTAGCTCTGTTCCCAGCTTTTCCTATAGGAACTTCCAGGAAAGAACCAAAGGAGTAGTTAAGAATTTATTAAAAATCTACTAATCATTCCAAGCTAATGATTACACAACAGAAAATTTTATTTTTTTTTATTTAGAGTTTCTTTGTTACTTACTTTTTTCCCTTAAGCACTGCTAATTTTACAGTTTCTATTGTTTAAATGGATGCAGAATTTTTTCAATAATGACTAAGTACCTCTTTTTTGTTTTCCCTGCTGGGTTAGACCTGGGATAAATTCTTAGGGAAAGGAGAAGAGGAACAATACAGGTATAAACTTGGGGCTGGACTCCAAAGAAAGAAAGAAAACTCATATTTATGAAGTACTTATTTTGTGCTGTGCTAGAAACTTTGATGTATGCCTTGCACTTAAAATCTGGTTGAAGTTACCTGTATGCAGCATAATTGGTATGTGTGAATGTATATACTTTAAAATGCTTTTAAATTGTAATGTACTACACATGTGTACACTACCCTACACTGTTATAATTGTAAAATTTAAGACAAAAATGACTTTTATGGGCATGAAATAGCATAGGAGTTCAGAGGAAAAAGCAGTCAGTATGGGGCTGGTCTGGAGAGATGAGGCTCCGAGAAGATGACTGAATCAAGACTCTGGAAGAGTGATAGTGCATTTGTTATCATTTGTTTAACACAGAATTCAAAAGCACTTTTACATGTTTTTCATTTACAACTTAAAACAATTCTTTGTAATAAGTAGTAGAACTATTTCTCCTTTAAAACACAATAAATGGAATTTAGAAAGATGAAGTAAATTTGCCCCCAAAAGATCCAGTGATGCGCCACTATTCTCTGCTCCAAACAGAAGCTCAATTTATCTCACAGTGCAGCCCCATCATGCTACTCCTCTGTTTAAAACACTCTGATGGCTGACCACCAGACTTTAAATAAAATCTAAACTCCTCACCATGAGCTATGAGTACCTACAGGAGTTGACTGTTGTCTACCCTATGACCTCACTTCATATCACTCTCCCCTCGCTATTAATACCCTAGCCACTTTGAACCTCCTTTCTCTCCTCTAATGGATCTAAGGTTTGCATGAGCTGTTTATATTGGACATTGTTGACTGACTGCCCGTGTAGCTTCCATTCACTTTCAGCCTTTCCCTGACAGCATCCCATTTTTTTATTCAGATGTCCACCCCTCCTTGGTTACATTGCAGGCACGTGGCTACTGGGATTGACTCCTGCTCCATTGTAATTCTGAGTAGTCGAAGCCGATTGTGGTGTCCCAATCCTTCATTAGACATTGAACTAGGCGCCCATGTCCATGCCAGGCAATACAAGAAATTTCCTCAGTCACAGGAATTGAGTCAGGAATGGGCAAGTGACCATATTCAGGCCAGTGACACACAGAGACAGCTTGCTAGAGGTTCCTGGGAAATGTTTTCTTGCTCTTAAAATAGAGCAACATCAAGAGACAATCTCTTTGTAGGATATTCCACGTGAATCCTGGGCTTTTAGCAGCTCTCTTGCCACCAGCTCAGGATTGACGTTGACACATAGATGAAGGCTGAATTGAGAAGATCACAGAGCCACTGGATTGAGACAGCCCTGAACCCTGCTAATCTTTGAACTTCTGCTCATCTGTCAATATCTACCCTTCTTTTGTTTAAACTAGTTTTTTTTCTTTCTCTGGTATGATAAAAGTTTCCTTCCCCTGAAATCTCTTTCCCCAGTTGTTAAATGTCTACTTCCTGCTTGGCATTCAGCTCTCAGTTCAACTGTTGGCTCTTCAGAGAACCCTTCCCTGATATACAATCTAAAACACCTCTATCAGTTGCCCTTTATCTCACCACTCTGTTTTATTTTCTTCACAGCACTTATTACTATTTTCTTATTCATGAATGTATTTGTTTAATGTCTGATTCCTTGAATGTAAGCTCCACAAGAGCAGGAAACTTCTCATCTCAATTAGTGCTACATCTTCAGCAATTTGAACAGTGCCTTCGTCCATAACAGATGCTCAATTATTTGTTGAATGGGTGGGTAAGTGGAAGAATCAGATCCTAAAATTTGGCTTCAAATTCCATGCTCTATCCACTTCACTTTGTTGCCTGGCAAGGAGGAGAATGGTAACCTCAGAGGAAGGAATAGCAAAAGCCAAGGACAAATGGAGTACATTCTAGAGAGTCTCAATCCATCTCTTTTTATTGATTGAGAACATATTGATTCAAATTCTAAACCAATGTCCAAGTATGTCAGTTAAAGTATGAGTTCTAGTAATCCAAATCAAATGGATTTAAAATGTAGGAAAGTAAAAATTGGACACAATATATGCATATAAAAAAAGAATGCAGGTCGTTGCACAGAGTGGGCAGTCAATACATAAGTGTTTGTTCCATGATCGCAAGTGACTTATATCATCACAAGATTTTATTTGCAATGAGTGGCTTGTGACTTACTGAGTTCTAGAACTTCAGACTCTAAATACTCCAATAAGAGGGAGGCTGCCAATTCTTGAAGAAACCTTACCAATGGGAAGAAATTAGCAAATGGAAACTCCGTGAGAGCTCAGTGATGGAGCAAAGATGATGTCAAGGATGATACCCTACCCTGGGATGGGTAAGCCTCAGCACAGATTTACAATGGCAATGGGATGGGAGTGGCTGGACATCAGGGAAGTCAAAGGATCATTCTCTTGACACCTTTGTTCTCTACTCAAGACCATGAGGATTTTCTAGCACTGCTTTTCACAGATCCACCAAAGATGGGCTTAGGAGAGGCAATTTATCACATTGCTTAAAGACATGTCTTCATACCAGAATGCTTGGGATTGAATTTATGCTCTGTCAGTTTACTAATTGTCTAACTTGCTTAACCTCTCTGTGCATTAGTATCTTCATCTGAAAATGTGGCTAATAATAATAGCCACTTCCTAGAGCTGTTGTAAGAATTAAATGAATGCTTTTCATTCCATCTGTGGTGACAGATTTCTTTGTTTTTTCTTTTCTTTTTTGGGGGGGGGCGGTGAAGAAGTTTGGCCCTGAGCTCACATCTGTTGCCAATCTTCCCCTTTTTGCTGAAGAAGATTGGCCCTGAACTAACATCTCTGCCCATCTTCCTCTATTTTGTATGTGGAATGCAGCCTCAGCATAGCTTGATGAGTGGTGCGTAGGTCCATGCCTGGGATCTGAACCTGTGAAGCCCGGGCCTCCGAAGCAGAGTATGCAAACTCTACCTCTACGCCATCGGGCAAGCCGTGCCTATGGTGATAGATTTCTTTTTTTTAAATTTCCAATCTGTTACTGATATTTTTATAAGACATAATACAGTGAATTACCAGAAAAATAAAATAAAGACACAAAAATTAGTCTAAATTCTAAAAAGTAGATTGAACAGAGAAAATTATTCTTATAATTTGCTATAAAAGCTTCCTAATGCTTATTCTCAATTTCTGTACCTCATAGCAAACTGTTAACCACCACCCTTTGAGTAACACTGGTGTGCAAAGAATTTAAAACAGTGCTTGGCATATACTATGTATTGCATAATGTTGCCCAATATTGCAGGGCTCACTTTATTTTAGGGAGTGGATCTAGGAAGGTTTGTTGACTACCTACAGCCAAATTCTGAAGGCACAAGTGGGTAACTATGAGAAAGGGGAGAGGTGATCAGAACCCTCTCATTACCTCCCTTGCAGCAGAAATGTTTAGCCTCAGTGATTTCCTTTAATAACTCAATGGGTTGGCAAGCTCTTTCAAATAGACATATTAAACAGTAATAAACATACTTTTGGGATAGAGAGATACTTCTCATGGGTATTTTGCAGGCATTACATATCTCCTCCTCCTATTTCAATATGTATAATTTATATTCTGGAAAAGTGTATCCACATCTCAGTGAGACTTACATAAAACCAAAGACAACTAGCTTCAACCCCTTTCTAACTATGTGACCGTGACTACCTCTCTATATCTCAGTTATCTCATTTGTAATATGGGTATAATAATAATGCTTACCCCATAGGGTTATGATCAAGATTAAACAAGCTAATGTATCTTAGCTAATATCTAATATCTATCAGAAGAATACCTGCTAGAGTAAGCAGTTGCAGGGTACTCAACACATGAACAATGGAAATCCAAAGACCACTTCTGATTAATCAAATCTTTACAGATTTAAAAGGCAGTATATCCAAGTCTCAAACCAGTCTCACATTGCTAAACTTATTGGAAACACTGAAATCCTTATTCACAACCAGTGAAACAGCATCATCCATGTGATGGGTCAGTTACTCTGAGTGATCTGGTGGCGCAAAGTCAGATGAGTCAGAAAGTGGAATAAACCAGACATCCAGCAGTGAGCCGTCAGTGAGAGCTTAGACAGATGCTACAAGCATCCAATTCTTCACAGAGAGCTGTGCAACAGCTATTTGAAGGTGAAAAAGGCATGAAAGGATTTTATTTTTGAGATTTGACCATCTCTTTTAAAACTGTCTGACAGAAAGCTCGTTCTTTACTTTTATTGAACCAGTCATCATATATGTATTGAATACATACTATGAGTGTGGCACTAATTTAAAGATTATAGGGGAGAAATATGGCTTACCTTCAGACAAGATACAATGTGATAGGGAAAAAAAAATCCACGTTAAATTAAACGAGATAACAATATTGCACTAGATTTCCATAGCAATTCAAAGACAACTGTAGTTGATGCAAGATGGTAAATGATTTACTGCCATTAAATGGTATAGCTGTTAGGAAAATATAAAGATTATTTCAGGCTATGGTGATTGGGACAGCTGTTATATTCTGGTTATTAAGCAGCTTACGTATTTGTTTTATGCAGTAGGAATAAAATTCTACATTCACACGTATACATATATACTCATCCCTCTCCCCACATATCCCAAACTAAAAGGGAACAATTGCATTACATTTTTATCAAATTCTTTAAGCAGATGTTTTATGGCCTTTCTTATTTCAAGTTATTCAGTGTTTGCATTTGGAGATTTCAGTATCAAAAATATCACAAATAAAGATGAATCATTATGTCCCACACAATGTTAAATGGATTGCTGCAAAGACTCATATTCTCATTTCTTTGAATTGTTGAGGCTACTAAGAAATTTGTTTCGAGTTCTGGTATGTTTGTGAGTATAATTCTGATGCATTAAATCCATAGTGTCTTTCTAAACCTAGAAGCTCCATAAGGAGCATTGCAAGTAGAATTGTCAAGCAACCTTAACTTGTTCCTTTTTTAAAAATGTCTTTTAATGCAGAATTTAAAGCAAATTTACTTGAGCTTTATATACAATGGTTGAAACGCAGTCTCATTCTTCTGGGAACATTGAATGTAGTCTGATTGACCTCAAAATTGACGTTCAACCATTTAGGTGTACACTTGAAAGACAGAGATCTTTGAAAAGTTTAGTTAATGTTAAAAATTAGCACCTTTTCAGATTTGAAGCCCATCAGGATGTCAACATTTTCTAGCTTCCAATTCTCTTTAATCTAATGTCTGAGGAGTGTGGCATTAATTAAACCTTTGTTATTTATCTGGTCAATCTATGGACTTCTCAAGTTTGAGACTACCTAGTTAGTCGGATTTCAGGGTGGTTCTGTGACAAGCATTAAGACCATGTTATTCCATTTAACTGATGACTTGTTACCACCATGTGATTAGAATGCTAGTCAGTTTATTTTACCATTTGAGGAGAAAAAGTGCTAAGTCATTTATGTAAAATGTGGTTCTAAGAACTTAATTGAAAAATCTGTGGTGTTTTCAAGCCAATATTTTGAAGTAGCACATTCTGCCTTTGAGAATGATTTCTCAGTGGGACCTGATTTCCACTGCAGCTACATAATGTTGTTAGCCAAGTGTTCTGGCAGTAACAGATGAAATTAAACACGTTTTTCATGAGGTGTATTTATCCAGAGGACCAAACATACTGTGAGCAAATATATTCTCAGTTACCCACTTAAACTTGAGCTCACTGGAGTGCTCAAAACTTGACTCCCTGTGTCATTTTAAGATGTGTTAATTAAAGAGGTTAGAAGAGTCAATATAGTCTGTTTTAGGAAATTATAACCACAAACAATGTAAATGATCAAAAATATTCCAAAATGATTTAAATACTTTTTGTAAAGTAGAAAATATGACTCACTTGTAAACCAGAAGTATTCATACCTTTGCAAATTAGTTAGCAGTAAAGGAAATTTACTTACCCGTGTAAGATGTTTCCATACTACCTTGTTCAGTTTAAGCAGAGAAATACAAACATATAAATCTGGAAGTCAATTGTACTTAGGTATTTGAGCCATAATTCGTGTCTTTTAAATTTTTTCTTTAACAAATTATCCGTTGTATTTTGGAGTGGAGCTATTCAATTCAGTCCAGCGTCACTCAACACACATAAACTGACTGAGACTCTTTTAACAGGCTGCTGAACAAAGAAAAAACAAAAAAAACAACAACAAAAGACAAACCCATGGGTCCTGTATTCAGAGAACAGACAGTAGCACCTGTACACATTTGATTATTTTATAATCTCCAAAGTGGAGACTACTCAGCCTATTGCTTAATTTCTTTGGCTATCAGTTTGTATACTGATTGGTGATATTCTATTTCTGTCTATAGTTGTGAAAACAAAATAGCTTGAAAAGTGTATAGGGGAAATAGCCTAAAACAGAGTTTCTCAACAGAGGAACTGTTGATGTTTTGGGATGGATAATTCTTTGTTGTGGGGGTGCTCTGTGCTGTGCATTGTAGGATGTTTAGCAGCATCCCTGGCCTCTACCCACTAGATGCCAGTAGCATGCCCTCCCAGCTGTGACAATAAAAAATGTCTCCAAACATTGCCAAATGTTCCCTGGGGAGCCAATTCATTCCTGGTTGAGACCCACTACCTTAAGAGTACTACATATTAGGATGGATGCTATTTTATGAAACTTGTCTTTCTTCTCTCTTTTCTTGTTGTGTTTTACTGTCTCTTTTGTGTGTGTTTTATTTTCTGCATTAATTTACTGGTCCTCTGCCTGGGAAAGACTTAACAAAACATAACACTTATACTTGTTAAAAATGAAAATGAAATTGTTACCAAGGCAGGAGTGGTAATGCACATGGCTAGCTGTGAGGGTAAACTTTCAGGCTCTCCTATCGGAAAGTGGAGCATAAAACAATCGTCCAAGAGAGACTAAGGTTTTTCTTGACCATAAATTCCAAAACAGATTTTTCATCTGGGATTTTTTTTTTCCATTGGGACATGGAAAGACACAAATTTCAAAAGTAAAATTATGCAGCTTATTTTTATTACTTGACATTTTTCTCTAGCAATCTTAGCTTAAACCTGACAGTATATGGATGGTATGCAACTGAATTTAGGTGTACCTGTGAGGTGTTAACTATGGTCAATTTTCTCATTTAGTTCAGCCAGGATTTTGGTTATCACTAAATAGCCAGCTAAAGATTATACTCTCTGAAGAAGATTTAGAATGTTGATTCTTTATTCTGTCAACTGAGAAAGAAGCCACAAGTTTGGAACTATATAAGCAGTATCAATACAAGTAAAATTACACCTAAGTACATTATAGCAAACTGCTGAAAACCAAATATAAAAAGGAAAATCTCACCCGCCCCGCTTTATTGAGATATAATTGACATGTAACATTGTGTAAATTTAGGGTATACGATGTGATGATTTGATGTATGAAAAAATCTTAAAAGCACCCAAACGAAAAGACGTATTAGTCGCCTGCAGGATTACAATGAAAAGAATGATGGCTGACTTCTCTTCAGAGACAATGAAGGCCAAAACAAATATAACATCATCTGTAAAGTCTTGAGAGGAAAAATAAAAACTGTCACCTTAGAATCTTATATCTACTGAAAATATTCTCCAAAAATGATAGTAAAATAGTGACATTTTCAGATGAGTGAAAGCTGAGAGAATTCATCAGCAGACTTTTAATATAAGAAAGGCTAAGGGAAGTTTTTTAGGCTGAAGAGAAATGATAATAGATAGAAACTTTAATGTACAGAAAAAATGAGAAGAACCAGAAATGGTAAATATATGAGTAAATACAAAAGACTTTTTTTAGAGAAAAATTTCTTAAAACAAGTTATTTTTAAAGAAGAAATAACATGACATTGTGAGAGTCATAGCATATAACAAAGCACAAATGAAGGTGCTTATATAAAATTATAATATCATAAGGGTTTTATATTTTACATGAAGTGATACACAGTCATGTGTCACTTAACAATGGGGATATGGAGAAATGCATCACTAGGTGATTTCATCATTGTGCAAACATCATGGAGTGTATTTCCACAAACCTAGATGGTATAGCCTACTACACACCTAGACTATATGGTACTAATCTGATGAGACCACTGTCGTAAATTCGGTCCATTGTTCACCAAAATGTCCTTATGTGGCACATGACTGTAATAATCTTAATTCTAAGGAAACTGTGTTAAATTTGGGATACGTATTGTGATCCTGAAAGCAACCACTAGTAACTATTATGAAGTATAGCTAAAAACCCAATTGAAAAAATAAAATGGAAAACTAAAATAATTTTTGATTAACCTAAAAAGAAGACAGTAAAGGAGGAACAATGAACAGAGGGGACAGATAGACAACAAATAGGAAGATGTGTATCAATAATTACATCAAATGTAAATGGGCTAAAGACTCCAATTAAGATCAGAGATTATCACACTGAATAAAAAAGCTACTCTGTACCCTCTGTAAGCGATGCACTGTAAACACAAAGATTTAGACAGATTAAAAGTAGAAGAATGGAAACAATACTGTATGCAAATGGTAAGCAAACGCAGGCTAGTCTGCTTACATTAAACCAAACAAAGTGACTTCAGCCAAGAGTGCTACCAGAGATAAAGGGAGGCACATCATAATAAATTTGCTTTAAAATTCTTGAAATACTTAAGTGAGAAATAGGTAAAGAAGGACATATAATAAAAGGATAAAATAATCAGGAAAACGTAACTCTAAATATGTGTGTACTTAATAACAGAATTTCAAAAGTAGTGAGTCAAAACAAAAATAACTAAAGGAAGAAACAGAAAAAAAGAGTTGAAGATATTAGTACCCTTTTCTCAGTAATTAATTGAACAAGAAGGTAAAAAGTCAGTTAGGATATAGAAGATTTGAACAACACTAATAACTACCTTAACCTAACTCTCATTTATATAATGTTACATTCAACAACTACAAAATACATATTCTTTTTATATACTCATGGAGTATTTAACAATATAGGCCATATATTAGGCCATAAAATAAGTAATAATACATTTCAAAAGATTTAAATCAGGTAGAGTATATTCTCTGACTGCTTCAGAATCAGCTTAGAAATAAAAATAATAAAATAGTTAGAAAAGCCTCAATTATTTGTCAATTAAACAAAACACTTCTAATCAACACATGAGTCAAAGAAGAAATCACAAGGGAAATTTAGAATATATCAAACTACATAATAATGAAGAGACAAAAATTCCAAAATTTGTAGAATGCAGCTAAAACAGTGTTTAGCAGAAAATGTATAGCTTTAAAAACTTGTATTCAAATAGGAAAGATTTAAAACTAATAATCTAAATTTTTACCTTTAGAAACTAGAAAAAGTAAGTAGAAGAAAGAAAAATGAATGGAAACTAAGTAGAAGAAAGAAAACAAGAAAGATAAGAGCATAAATCAATGAAATAGAAAACAGACAACAGAGAAAATTAACCAAGCCCGTTTAGAATGTTCATAGCATGTCTGCGCATTCAGATCTTTAGAATGAATTGCTCCATGTGCAATATATTGTGAAGTTATGTGTACTGAGAATTACATGAATGATTTATTCGTGCTACTTTTGAAAGATAACATCATATTAAATAACGATAATTATTTTAGTTATAATTTATTGATTCCCTGTAAGGTGGAGATATAGTCGAACACGTTTATTCTTCATAGCAATGCTGCAAAGCGTATATCATTTTCCTTTTACATGCAAGGAAGCCAGATCTTGCAGAGCTGAAGTAGTTTCCTCAAAGTCACACAATAAGTGGTGTAAACAGGATGCAAAATAAGGACTGATCTGGTCCCCAAACCTGCACCACTTTTTCCATATAGCTATCTTGATAGTTACCTCAGTTATGTTATTTATTATCTGTTGGTTTTCTCTTTTTATTACAATTCTTTTTATAACTCTTTTCTTATATGCCAGTTCAGACTCCCTTGGACATTTTATTTCCACTAGACAGTTTGGCTCTTTTCCCAGTTTATTAATTTTTTCATAATATCTCTGAAGTTAAATACACTTAACATGGATTACTTTGGAAATATGTACAGAATTTCATTATTGTACAGTTAATGTTTACTTTCATATCTCTGTACTTTCCAAATGTCAAAACTTACCATGACTTCTCTGAGTCATCTCAAATAAGGCAAGATTTACTGTGATTTTAAATCCTTGAAAAGAGGATTGTTTTAAAAGTATGTGTAATAAAAGTAGTGAATTGAAAAAACACAATATTTTACTAATGAAAACATTTTGAATATTTTTATTTTAGTAAAGTTAATTATATGACTAAAATAGCCGATCCCTAAACTTACTTTCCTGTTTGTCTACACTTAAAAAGGATATGGTCTTATCTTCCAGTTTTCTATTGCAACTCACTCCTACCCCCTTAAATATGATGTCTGCCTTTATTAATGCTTGCAAAATATTTGAATGTTTTTGTATTGTTCCCTATGATAAATGCTTTATATTCATTATCTCTTTTAATTCTTATCATGGTCTGTTAAAATAAATGAAATTATCTCTCTTTTACACATAAGGAAACAGGTCCAGGTTACACAAATGGAAAATCAAGAACTAGTATTCAGCTGAGATCTTGTTGACTCAAATCTTGTCCTCTCGACTACTGTTAAGCCACATTATTGGATTTTTATTATTAATGCAATTTTTTTTAGAGCAGTTTTAAGCTCACAGCAAGATTGAGGGGAGGGTACAGCTATTTCCCATATACCCTCTGCCCCCAAACATGCATAGCCTCCCCTGATATCAACATCCCCTACCAGAAGGGTACATTTGTTACAACTGATGAACCTGCATTGACACATCATAACCACCTAAAGTCCATAGTTTACATTATGGTTCACTCTTGGTGTTATACATTCTATTGGTTTGGACAAATGTATAATGACATGTATCCATCATTATAGTATCATACAGTATTTTCACTACGCACAAAGCCTCTGTGCTCTGCCTATTCATCCTCCTCCCTCCACTCTCAACCCCTGGCAACCGCTGATCTTTTTACTGTTTTCATAGTTCTGCTTTTCCCAGAATGTCATATAGTTAGAATCATATAGTATACAGCTTTTTCAGATTGGCTTTTTTCACTTAGTAATATATATTTAATTTCCCCCATGTCTTTTCATGGCTCAATAGCGTGTTTCTTTTTAGTGCTGAATAATCTCCTATTTTCTGGATGTACCAGAGTTTATTTATCCATTTGTCTATTCAAGGATGTCTTAGTTACTTCCAAATTTTGACAATTATGAATAAAGCTATTACAAATATCCATGTGCAGGTTTTTGTGTGGATGTGTCTTCAACTCCTTTGGGTAAATACCAAGAAGCATGATTGCTGGATCGCATGGTAAGAGTATGGTTAGTTTTATAATAAACTGCCAAAGTGTCTTCTACATTATTGGATTTTGATATACCACACACAAAGAATGATTGACAACTTCAGGCCATTTAGATGCATCATTGTATTTCCTGGAAGTATTTTAAGAAATGAAAATAAGATTGTGAACTCATTACCCTGGTGAAAAATACAACAGATAAGATTTTTAAATCTTAAATTCTTATGATGAGCATTTGTGACAGTACCTTATTATTGTGATTGGGAATCAAAACGTAGTTTGAGTGTAAAATGCCAATAATGTTTCTGAAATACTTACCCAATAATTGAATTAGTGGATACTTTGTCACTTACTGAGCTTACTGACTCTGAAGGACAAGGTAGCTCCATGAACAAATTAATTTGCTCAAAGTTTTCACAACTAGAAGGCCTGGAAGCTTGAAATCCAGAAGTATAGTCTTGCTTTAGCGCATTTTAAACTTTGCTAAAAATCAGACGATTTTCTTTACATATTTGCAAAAGATTGCACTCTTTGAGGGTAAATAGAATTAGAGAGGTTTTTTTTTTAAATAAAAGCTAGTCTCTAGTCACCCATAAATGTCAAATGGCTAATTATCTTGCATTTACTAAGTAATTAAAATACCTTAAAATATTTCTCTTTCTCCATGATAAACTTGCCAATGTGCAATTAATCATGAAGTTATAAATGACTGGGTTGAGTTTTTGAAATTCTTTTAAAATTATAAATAAAACACAGATACAGAAAACCATATAAAACTAATACATAGCTTACTGAACTATTTAGGCTCCTCTCCCAATTGCTGCCGTAGGACCCAAACATACTGCTTCATAGCACCTAACGGGTGATATTGTAATGATATTTTTACTCGTCGGTATCCCCCAACAGATTGAAAGCTGCAAGAAGTCAGGAACCATGTCTATTTCATTACCTATAAATAGCTGGTATCTACCTAGCATAGCGTGGGTATGAAGGGGGGCTCCAGTAAATAATTATTAAATGAATGGTTGAATTCTTGTTCATATCTTTATTACTTTATACCTGTATGTATGTGTACACACACGCATACACACACACATTATGTCTCTAACTTTAAGTGTTTTCCATGACTCCTCAGCTTTATACATATTATCTTTAATTTCCAAATCAAATAAAATTTCCTCTTTCTATCCTTCAAGGTCATGTACTAGTGGACCCCTCTGTACCTCACCATCCTAATTCCTCAATAAACACCGTTGCTTGACAAGTCATTTATTGGATTATTGTAACTACATCTATTATTTACTATTTCATTGAAAGAATTTTAATGTCCAGATGCATAAGGGGTTTGGTGATTCAAACATTGGCAGAACAAATATATAGATTATTCTAAAAATGGTATGTTTGTCTCAAATTTTCTCTCAAATGCATTTAATTCTCGGAGGTTAGTGTCATTCATGAGGACAGCAAGGACCTGAGGTGATTTCTGTGGTGAAAGCTGTTGTTTGTAGAAAGGTCAAGCATCACAATAGTACTATACTAACTCATACTAACATGATATATTTTTTGGTAGGGCATACTCTGAATTAGCAATTTGTAAAATTAATGTAGAACTCAAGTTCCTATAAGTGTCTGCCTTCCATTACTCTGATCTTGGAATCTTGAAGGCACTAAGCTTAAGGGCTTGTGAAACACAATAGATCAATAGTACTGTTTAGAATTTTGTTCATACTTCTCTGTTCATATAACTTTAGGTATCAACTACCAAAAGGCAAAAAAAATGTTTGGGAAACATTGAGTCGTACTGCTTACATTCCTGTATTCTGCCCAGATGTGTGGAGGGATTAACAAAAGAAAGAGATGGATGGTTTTCTGAGGAGAATTTGCTATTCATTTTCTTGATCCTCTGTAGTATAAACTTACTGTTACACCTCATTTTAGTCACAGGAATTCTACTTTGTTTGCTCTTTGACCTCTTTCTAAAACTGAAGTTGAAACTGAAATACTTTCATAAGGCATCCTCCTTGACATTAGCAGGACTGGATGTAATTTACAGGCTATTTCTGAGAACCAAACTGTCCTCTTTATATTAATTACATTTTTGGAAAATGGAACAGATTATTGATTATATTATTTTAACACATAAAGTATTCACAGAATGTGCTTTACATCTTTCTGTAGAGCTTTGTTTAACATCCTGCCTTATTTACACCAAAAATATTGAGTTTTCTTGTAAATATTATATTACTGAATATAACTAAATATGTATATAAGTAGAATAGATTAAACATTTTTTAATGATTAATTTCTGTTTTTTTGCTGTTTTATGTTTATAAGCTTAACAAACATCATGAAAATGTTTGTATAAATCTTATCCTTTTATTTTTATTTTGTATATATGGGATGTTTATGGAAATATAAAACTAACCTTAATGTTCCCTGTGTCTTCCTAGTAGTAAATTAAGTTTGTGTTAGGTCAGTGATTATTCTGGCCTTTTACCTCTAGTATTGCCAATTGTTGATTGATAATTAGTTTTGTTACTTATGAAATGTTGTATATTATTTAAATAAGACTAGATTTTTTTCAGAATTAAGCCAAAGTATTATTCTGGTTGTACAGAGACAGGTGCTATTAATTGGAAGTATACAAATTAGTTTAGATAGAAATCATAGTAAAGTCAAGTGGATTTTAAAAACTTAAACATGGAATGCTTTATCCATTACATTTGTTCAACATTTGCTACATTGTACCATGTTGGTTTTCTGTTAGACAGTAAGCTACTTGGTAGGAGGGACCCCATCTCACAATGTATTTTCTTATATACATTAAATGTTTAAGAAATAGTTGACAAGCGAATGTCATAAATTTGAATGAATTATGAATTACTTATTTGTTGCAGTGTATTCATATGGAAGAACAAAGTTAAGTGTGTTGTTTTTCTAATTTCTCTTGGGAATTTTTGTACACTGTGCTATTCTGGGTGTCTTCATTTTGCCCCACTGGATCCACTCTCCACCCTTCTCCACTTTGCTGTCTGCTCTGGAAGGTTGAACTGAATGGACATATCAACAGGGCTCCTAGCTCTCTGGCTTTTGGTTGGGTTTGGCCCATGGAGAGCTGTAGCAAGAGATCGGAGTGAGGGCAGAGAGTGAGGTTGGGGTATTTATTCCCTTGGCTTCTCCTTGAAGGTTGCCTGGTGCTTGCTGTATCATGCTCCTGCAAGTCAATGCTTCTCTCCAAACACGTCATTCTATGTGACTCTCCTACCTGGTCCTGGAAACCTCTCTCTCCTCTGGTCATCCTTTCAGACCTAGAGGTCGTAACAGCTTGACTATCGGTAGCCCTGGGGTCCTCCTCTATCCCCTTAGTGAATAGTCCTTTTGTAAATAAACTCTCCTTGAATTGTACTAATTTGACTGTCCCTTCTGGTTGCCATTGCAACCTTGACTGCTACATGCATCTTATTGTGATTCTGTTTTAAAATTTTATTCTTCCGTTAAATGCTCTTGTAGCAGAACTTAATTTCCATAAGAGCAATCACAATCTACAAGTTTGGTATAACTGAAGTACTTTTGGAAGGCGTAAAGCAAGTTTATCAGTTTTTTGAAGAAAATGATGTCCTTAATCTATGTACTCCACCACAAAGTGAATGACAGACAACTTAAAACTAGCGTATTCATTAATTCAATAAACAACTGAATACACACTGTGTGCCAGGAGTGATAAATACAAAGAGGAATAAAACCCAGCATCAAACTTCAAAATACTCATAATTTATGTGGGAGACAGAAATAAAAATGAATAAAAACTATATAAAGATACACATTATCATCTAGGTACATATTTAACATACTATGGTAATATAATTGATTTTTCCTAGGGAACTATTATAGAAGATTTTCCAGCCTTAAAATTTTCACATAATACTCTACGCTGGGCACTGTTCTAAGTTCTCTACAAACACTGGCTCCTTTAATCCTCCTTTCACTCTTATGAACTTAGTGCTATTAATTGCCCATTTTAGACGTGAGGAAAGTGAGGCACAGGGAAATTAAGAAACATGCTTAAAAGGAAACTGAGGCACAGGGAAATTAAGGAACATGCTTAAACTAATATGACTGCTAATTAATATAGCTGAGATTCAAAACCAGGCAATAATTGTTCTAAGCCCGTGCTCTTGATCACCATGCTGTACTAAGGCTTTAATGGAGTCAGACCCACTCCTTTCTACACATCCTTATTCATGCCATCCCCTGCGAGGAGAGATGCATAACTGATTGGTGAGGTTGATGGAAGGATCAGAGTTTGTGTGAGTCACCTTTCCTTCTTTTCTTTGGTTATCTGCCTGCCAGGAGGAAGGATAAATTTCATTTTCTCCTTGCTGTGAGGGAGGTTTAGTAGGTCAGGTCCTTCTTCTGAGAGTGTGGGCTGAGATTATCCCCCTGTACCAGTGGTATAACTAATTAAGGGGAAGCAAGCCTGCTGTTGCTGTTGACCTAAGCCACATGTCTAGAATCAGCGTTATGAATAAATATACTTGTTCACCTGCCTGGCTATTGCAACTATCTCTGAAATGGTTTCCCAATTCAGACAGGAAAGAGAGGAAGGTTGTGTATTTACCTTCTTAAATCCAACAGCTGACAAGTGAGGAAGAGCATTCAGGCAGGGGGATGAAATGGCTGGACACATTTGGGCGTTACATCAGGTTGGTCTGTCCATTCCTTAGTAGTTCACTACAGGTTGAGGATCAGACTGAGATGAAACTTGTATTCTTAACCTTTCTTTTGTATTTTGTAATATGTATTTTATAAACTTAACCTGTAGGGAGTCACTAGTAGGAACTGCTTTTAGAAGAGAACAATATTAGAGAAGGGATTTAAGAAAAATAAGTGGGAAATAGTTCCAAATGTTAGCAGAGGGATCAAGTAAGAAAGTGACTGAAAGAGTTCATTGGTATTGGCAGTAGGGAGATATATGGTGATATTCTTAAAGACAGCTTCAGAGATGGAAGCCTAATTATAAGAGTTTGAGCAATAAATGAGAGTTGAGAAAGAGCTGATGGAGGATAGACTTCTTTCAGGAAGCTTAGATGTGAAGGAAAGGAGAGAAAAAATTAAGTAGCTACAGGGAGACACAAGTAACTAGGGATTTTTGTTTTTTAAAGATGAAAGAGGTTTGAAAATAATTCTAATCTATAGACAAAGCCAGCAGCAATGTTGAAAAAATTAGGAGAGGAAAAAGGAAGAACTGAACTTTAGATCAGCAGAGGAGGGTTGAATCTCAGGCTGGGAGGGACCTTTCCCCCTGTGGTCTGGAGAGAGGATATGCAGAAGGTATGGATGCACGCCTGTATCCATTACTCAGCAATCCTTAACTTAGACTTTTCCAGTGCGGCTCACCAATTGAAAACGTTATACATTTTAAGTGTTGGGATGGAATTTGAGTTCCTGCTCAATGAATACATACTAAGTATTATTTCTCACAATTTAAATCCATTTTGTAAATCTCTACTCTCTCACTGTCCAAGCTTAAAAAAAAATGGCTCTGTGTTTTTTGGATATTTTCTTTCTCTCTGAATATAGTGGCTGTGGATAGTGGTTCTCAAAATGAGCACAAGGAGGAAGGCACCAGGGGAGAGGGATCGTCAGCATGTGCCCTCTGAAACTTTTTCCCAGTGGCTTCTACAATGGAGAACTATTGATGTAGAGCCTTCCAAAATTAAGGATTTCCTTTAATCTCCAGGATAGGCCTAATTTTGATGTGTTTCCAATTCAAAGCAACGTTAAACACCATTTAGATGTTATCCATGCTGCTTTCAATTCTCTGTCAAGGTGAAATCCCTTGAAAGGTCCTTGCGTTGTTCATTTGGTTTCTTGGGTAGAGAGAGGGACTTCCTACAGCTCAATGAGAAGACCTAAGGCAACTGCTTTGCTGGGAACCATGTTAGTACCACTTTTTTAGAACTTCTGGAAGAATTGGTGGAGCTGTGGTGACATCACGAGATTCATTGAGTCTGGTTTCATGTGACATGAGATCAAATATCTTCCTCCCTCAGTTGGAGCATAGGTAGCAGGTTTATTTTTATTATTTCATAGAAACATAGAAAGCAAGTGTTAGAATCTCCTAACAATGAGACTCTGAGCAAAGCTTTCTTTGGGGGTTTCATTTTCTCTTACTTCTGTGTATTTTATCTTTTGGGAAAGGGACACATGGTTGTGCAGCTTCAGGACAATAGAAAACAATTGCAGACTGTTAATTCCATCTGCTTCCCAGAAGGGTTACCTGTTGATATTGAAGGGGCCCAAGGAGCTTTCACATCACCTGGTTTTTAGATGTGTTGACAGAGCTTTACTGAACAATTCTTCTCACTGCTCCGTTTATCAAGCCATCTCTTGGTCACAGTCTTTCAGATTGCCTGTATGTGTGTTACACACGTACACATATATTGGGACAATACTGTCCATACCAGCTGGGCAGGAGGAGGGCTCTGCGTCTCGCTGGTATCCTCTCCTGAGCAGTTACCACTTCATCCTTTGCCTTTACTGGAGTGCCTCATTTCTGTTTAAGAAGCAGTTATTTGACCAATATCCTGTTGCTTACTTGTAGCACTAGGCCCGTTCCTTAATCTGAAAATCAGGGGGGCTGAACCCCTATTTGCTAGCCTTTCTTGCCTCTGACTGCCCTGCTCTTCTCTAGTCTCCATCCAAGCTGCCAGCATCCAAAAGGCATGGCAGAGAGATAAATTATACCTGACTTACTTTTTACAGGTATCTTTTCATCAGCCATGTTACTACATGATGGCTATTATGTGTAGGTTTCACACTCTGAAGAATTTCAACATCTCTGTTTCTTTTACAATCTTCTAAAAAAAGGATCAGACTATAAGGGGTCTTTAGTATTTTAATTCTTATCTCTACCTCTCTTCAATGATTGAAAATACATAATGCTATCATATTTGAGGCATTAAGACTTTCTTAAAAAACCTGGCACATATGAGGGCCATATTTAAATTTAGAGAAAATAAACAAAAAAATTTTGATAATAAAATGTTATTTCCTTGAATTTTGTAAACTTGAGTGCCTATTATGTGCCAGACATTTCACTCACGGTTGCCAAATGAAGATATTCAAACATCAAGTGAAATATTGATTAGTAAATTGTTTTAGAAAACAGTATCTGATTTTTCACAGCTGACTTATATCTCTTTACTTTTTTTATTTTTAAGCAAGTACACCAAACCAGAGAAAGCCATGCTTCGTTACTTATACACAGACATATGCAAACTCATTTACATCTGGATTCTCTTAAAGAAAGCCTTACAAAAAAGCTAAATATTTTCTGTGTTTTGGTAGTATTCTACTGTCAGTCACAGACTTATTCTTCAGAGAATAAATGTTTTTCTCTGCCTCCTTCAGATATCCTTTTCTCTATGTAAACCTTAAAGTGGAAGCTTCAGATGGTACTTTTAAGAACATTCTTAGTGTTTTAAAAATCAATGTTTTACAGATTCAATATGCATTTGACACTTTGGCTCCATCAGAGAATCAACAGCACAAAGGTACTAATTTTACTTGTTCAATTTGAGACACTGAAGCAGGAAAAGTCACCTTTCTAACTCCACTGTGAGTCTGTGAACATGAAGTAGCTGTCAGAGGAGGGAGGCTACTTGTCTTCATTTAACAAACTGATGTCTCAGGATTATATAAATTTTTTTTTCTGCTAGAAATCAATTTTCAAAGTGATCTCTGTAGTAGGAAATCAGTTATAGAAATTCTGCTTTATTATCCTTTCTCTTTAGTTAAAGGAAGAAACACTTAACGATCCCAAATGGCAGCATAGCAAGAACCCATGAATAATGTGACTGTATTCACATTTGCTTTACTTAACTTTCATTTACTTCAACATTGAGCTACTCAACCTTTAACTTTAACCTTACTTGCATTCTTTCTTTTTCTAAGAATACAGATTTTTGTTCACTCTGACTGTATACCACTCTTTGTTAATTGAACATTTCTACACCTGATTGCCAGGTCATGTTGCCTGAATCATGAAATTATGCAAAGGGGGTAAGAAACCTACAGAAGCCCTTACAGCTCCATGATTTCTGGGTCTTTGAATGCCATATTAAAAGATTCTTAAAACAGGAACCACCTAGCATTCCCTCACTTGCTATCAAGATAATTAACTTGCATAGTTTAAACATTGTATTTTTACCCTTATTTATTGCAGGGAATAACAATGTCTTCTCCTAATGATGAAGCACCTTTCATTGTTATTCCATTAACATTTCAATATTTATTGTGGTTTTAGTTGCTTGCAAACATTAGTTTAAAAATTTATTTTTTTGTTTTGTATCAGCAAAATATAAATCCTACTCTTTCTGGAAGTCTTGTTCTTCAAGATTAGTTTTACAATTCACTATTAAGGGAGTCTTGGCAGTTACGGACTTTAAAGAGCTGGAGATAATATTTAGACAGAGTTTACTATGCTTTTTTAAAAGTTCATGTTTATGTAAATATTTAGATCATGCCTTTAAGAATATGGCAAAATTGAAGTGACAATACTGATACAAAGCTGGGTTAGTTGTGGGATGTTTTTGGTTTATTTTGTGTTGATTTCCTTGTATCTTTAGCTGTAAAGTACAATAGTACTCCCAACGCTGGACACAATCTTGAGCACGGCTGTTTAGATCTAACGTACAATGCACCCCATGACCAGCATTGCCATTTTCATGCATTTCAAATAGACAGTCCGTCAGTTGATGATTTCCTAGCATGAGGCAACTCAAGAAAACAAGTCCTTGCAGCTAACATTTCCCACAGATTGGCTATTGTAAATAATGGAAATTGACTAACGGAAATAATATCTATTTCCATTCTCACCCCCCCCCACAAAAATAGTCACATCACTGTGGAAAAGAATGGTGTTGGGATAAGTCAGTAGACATCTGGGAAAAAAATAAAGTTGATTCCATACTTCATGCTAGAATAAATTATAAACGGATCGATATTTATGTTAAAATATGACACGATAAAAACACCAGAAGCAGCCATGGATTAAGTATGCATGGTGTAAAAAAGGCTTCTCTACAAATATAAAAGTCTGAAGGCAAAAAAAATAATTGATAAATTCTGTCATACAGATAAAAAATTTGGGAGGACTGGCCCCATGGTGTAGTGGTTAAGTTTGGCACGCTCTACTTTGGCAGCGTGGGTTTGCGGGTTTGGCTCCTGGGCACAGACCTACACCACTTGTCAGCCATGCTGTGGCGGTGACCCGCATATACAGTGGAGGAAGATTGACATAGATATTAGCTCAAGGCTAATCTTCCTCAAGCAAAAAAAAAAAAGGAGGATTAGCAACAGATGTGAGCTCAAGGCTAATCTTCCTCAGCAAAAAAAAAAAAATTGTACTGTGAAAACTGCCATAAGGAAATTAAAAATACAAATAACAAAAATAAGAAATTATTTGCAAGTCATATCACCAGAATATCAACAACCCAAGAGAAATAAAGATAGGAAAAAAAACCCCCAACTACTCAATAGCAAAATGGGCAAAAGATATGCATTGATAGTTCACAGAAAAAAGAAATACAATTTAAAAACCTGAAAAAAATATTCAACCACACTCTTAATAAGATAAAGACTAATAAGACTCAAATAACATCTTTTCACTTATATGATAGGCAAAGTCATAAAAATTTGATAACACACTATTTTGTCAAAGGCATGTGAGGAACTAAGTATTCTCACTCATTGATGTGATAATACAAGATTGTGCAACTCCCACAGAGGGAATTTTGGCATATTTGTCAAAATTACTAGTTCTTATATCCTTTAACTTAACTATTCAACTTCTGAGAATTTATCTTACAGATGTACTCACATACATCTATAAGATAGAGTGGGATGAAATATATACAAGTTTATTCATTGTGATATATAAAGATCGCAAACAACCTAATTGTCCATCAGTTGTGGACTGGTTTAAATAAATAAATGTGAATTAGTTTAAATAAATTGTGATATAGCCACATAGTGGAATACTATGCGGCAGTAAAAAAGAATAAAACAGCTCTTTATATACTATTATGAAAAGACCACCAAGGTATATTAAGTAAAAATAGCAAAGCAAAGAACAGTGTTATAGTATATTACTACTTTGGTAATGAAAAGAAAATGTGTGTGTGTATGATCATGGATGCATATATATGCATAAGATCTCTGGAAGAATGCCCCAAGTTAAAACCTAAATATATTGTTGCACGTGAGGTTGGGAGTTGAGTCTACTAGAGGTCAGAAGAAAGATTCCATTTTATACTTTAAAAATTTTGAATTGTAAAATGTGTTTCTTACTCAAAAATTAAATTGAACACACACACACACACACAAACACACACACACCACATATATACTCCCAAAATATAGAAACTCAGTACATACAGCTTTTAAAGATTTTATTTATTCAGTTTTTTCCCCCCAAAGCCCCAGTAGATAGTTGTATGTCATAGGTTCACATCCTTCTAGTTGCTTACATACAGCTTTTAAAACTCTTATGTTTGACTCTAGTTCCATGTTTGCAACAGATGAGTCTTGAGTTTGAGATGACTATGAGGTTTAGGAAATCCTTCATCAAAGATAAACACAGAGAATGTGTCTGAGCAAATCTTTATACATTCTTACATACACTCAAACGCTTCTAACAAATCCTACTGCATTCACTTAACACAAAGTTTTAAGCTGGACTTTCCTCACTAAGGGAAAGCTAAGGAGGTTTTAAGAGAGCGGTTGGAATGAGGAGCTGCGCGGTGTGGTCTAAGAGGGCATTTGGAGGAGGGTTATGTGTTCAGGTGTATTCCAGATCCCAGACCAGTGAGGCAGATTAAGACTCAGAAAATGAGACATCCTTGGGGCCAGCCCTGTGGCTTAGTGGTTAAGTGCGCGCGCTCCGCTACTGGCGGCCCGGGTTCGGATCCCAGGCGCGCACCGACGCACTGCTGCTCTGGCCACGCTGAGGCCGCGTCCCACATACAGCAACTAGAAGGACGTGCAACTATGACATACAACTATCCACTGAGGCTTTGGGGGGAAAAAAAAAAGGAGGAGGATTGGCAATAGATGTTAGCTCAGAGCCAGTCTTCCTCAGCAAAACAGAGAGGAGGATTAGCATGGATGTTAGCTCAGGGCTGATCTTTCGCACAAAAAAAAAAAGAAAATAGGACTTCTGCTGCTCGATTTGCCTTTAATTGACTAATCTTGAGCATTTTATTTTACCTTTCTGGACTTAGTTAAAGAAGGGATGATAGGAGATGATCTTGAAGATCCTCTCAAGAATTTAGTATCCTGTTATTCTGATCTAAATAATTGATAGTTTTATTACTTTATACAATTCAAGTGTTATGATTCAAGCATCTTTATATTGTGATAAATTGAAAAAGACATAGTAAACACCATAAAAAATTATTAGAGCTTTATTTCAACCATCTTGGAGCATGTGATTAACTCTAATGACAGCCTAATAGTGATATGTTTTTTCATGTTGAAATATGACTTTACGTGTTTAACATGTAAGTGCTATGTGTGACCTACTATTTAGCATATGTAGTAAGTTCTATAGGCTATGAAGGCCATAAATGTTAGTTGTTTCAATTTTCTGTCTGAGAGAGGCTTAAATCTTAACTTCTAGGATTTGTTACGGACAGTGTCAGAGAAATGGTGATGCATGTATGCGTTTTCAAGCATCTATAGAAGCATCCAAGAGAAGTTTTCCAGGAAGAATTAGAGCCAGATTTTGGGTAGGGATGGCCAACGATGTTAAGATGCATTGCCAATGACTTTGATAATGAAAGATTATCATCAACTTGTGGAAACCTGCAGTTAATTTTAAGTTTATGAAATATTAAGTGTGATCAAGGAGTGGTAGTAAGTGAAGCTAGAGAATTTAGGTTCAGGGCAGATAATAAAGAACATGGTATTGCATTATAAAAAGCTTGGATTTATTGTTTTGACAATTAAAAGTTCATTGAAGTTTTTAAAGTAGGTAAGTAATATGCATTTTATATAGATCATCTGAATGTTATGGAACATGGGCTTGGAGAATGGGACACTGGAGGCAGCTAGACCGAGTAAGAAACTTTGTAATAGTAGGTAGACAAAGGATGATAAATGCATGGACTGAGACGAGATCAGACACTTGAAATTGCCTGTGGGGGTGTCTGGCTAGTCACTGATGGTATAAGCTTATTTTAACCAGATCTTGGGGATCAGAGAGAATCCAACGACATCTCAGAATAGCAGCATTCTATTTCCTTCTCGCTCTCTTTTTGGCTCTGCCAAAAGCTAAACAACTTATGCAGGTATGCCTTTCAAGTTTTGAGATCTCCTTTCAAATTTTTGTCAGTACATTTGTCTATGTTATTTGATTATTTTTATTTTGTTTTCTACTAATTATCTGATGGAAAAATATATTTCATATTTCCTATAGTCTTGAATACTAGTTATAGACAATGTACTCCTTAACGTATGCAGCCAAAAAAACCAAAATACCCAGAGCAGGAGCAAGCTGAGGATGTGGCCGTGGAGACTAGGGATTCAGGCTAAATAAATAGTAAATTCATTCAGCCTTGATGAGCCCCATTCAGCTGACTTGGACAGCAGTATTGTTCTCCCCACTTCTTGCATATCCTGGATGACATACATGAATAAGGCTGCTTCAAAAGAAGGAAAAGGAGTACTGATCCAAGTTAAAAGGATAGACTTTAAGCAATATTTTGAAGGCCTTTTTTAGAACTTTGTTTGGTAGGCTTTCTTTTTTTTAATAAAGTCCCCATCTTGACAAGACTCTATTAGATAGCCCAGCAACCAGAATGTTAAACAAGTTATTTGCCTAGACCTCTAAAACCTAGACAATTGAATTGTGTTGAAAATGTTTTCCCAATTAGAAGCTGGTTCTTTAGCTTGATTTCAGATGCAAGGAACATTCCTACAAGTTGAAACTATAAAAAGTTTAAGCATTTAAAATTGTTTCCATCAGTTCTAGTTTACAGTACGTATTCATCACACTATTTCTTTTTAAGGGAGTTATTGAGGTAGGTTATGAATTTGAACTTTAGCTAAACTTTTTTTTAATTTGTACTTGTTGCCAAAAACAGTGTTTCTGAATCTTCTTTCTTTGTACTCATTCCAGCTACTCGTAAAGGGTCACTGTGTTTCTGAGTTGAATATTTCCTTCTCAACATTGATGCTTCCCTGAGTAAAAGAAAGAACAATATTTGAACATCAGAGACAATTTTGCTTCCTGTTTCCCACCCTCTCTCCCCATCTGTGCAATGTTGTACTTTTTGCTTGATTGATATTAAAATAAAACACATACACACACATGATTAAAGATCTTTCTCTGTTGTTTACCCTTTGATATTTTAGCTGGAAGGAGTTGAGTTATTCAGCAGCCTGGCTCTTGTGTGTGAAGGTGGCTTATTTGCCCATGGGGGTCTCTAACACCACTGGCACCACCAGAGCTAAACAATTTCTTAGAGTATCAAGCATTATTTTCTCTCACTACCAACTACACCCTCATTTAAAAATTAACTTGTTGAACCTATGGGTTAAAAAATAGAATCCAATAAAATTACCCTCTACAAAAAATTAAGTTGTCTTGGTTATTTAAAGATTTGTTCTACCTCAGGGTCGCTGTGGCTATCATTGCTTACACTGCGGCTAGGAGAGTTGGGGGAGACAGTGCTGAATCTCTACTTAGCCTAAAAGCAAACCGTTATTGCTCCTTATGTCCTCTATGGCTGGTATATCACTTATAATTTTTGAGGTTGAAAGCAAATAAAATCTGCAACTTGGAGTGGTTAAAAATAAGGACTTTTTTCCCATTTCACTGGAAGTCCGGAAGTTGGGAAGGCTCCAGACATGATGTGATTAGTAGTTAAATTATGCCATTTCAAGTATCCAGGTTAATCTTCTATCTCCACTCTGTCACCATCAGGGTCAACTTCATATTAGGGTAGATTTTCTTCCTTATGGTTACAAGATGGCTAACAGTGGCCACTGAATCTAAATGCTTCCTTATTAATGTCTAGCAGGATAGAGAGTAGCTTCTCTTTCCCAGAAGGTCTGTGAAACCCTCTTTATGCATGCCTGTAGCCCAAATTGGTTTAGGACTGCTCATCTCTGAGTCAGCAGAACGGATGCTGGTGAGTCTCATTGTTTACTACGGTGGGAGAGTCTCCAGGTAGGAAGGGTAGCTAGAACATTTAAATAGGAGCTCACTTGGGGTCGGCCCGGTGGCGCAAGCGGTTAAGTGCGCCCGCTCCGCTGTGGCGGCCCGGGGCTTCGAGGTTGGGATCCTGGGTGCGCACCGACGCACTGCTTGGCAAGCCATGCTGTGGCAGCGTCCCATATAAAGTGGAGGAAGATGGGCATGAAGATGGGCATGGATATTAGCCCAGGGCCAGTCTTCCTCAGCAAAAAAAAAGAGGAGGATTGGCAGATATTAGCTCAGGGCCGATCTTCCTCAAAAAAATAAATACATAGGAGCTCACTAAAAGTCTAGGAATAACAAGGGAAATATATATACACAATCAGATATTCTGGTTTTATAACTTGCTTTAATTATCTTTAGCTTGGATACCTTTAGCTTGGAGATTCTTCCCTAAATGGATCCTACTTCTGCCCTCATACACAAGGAAATCTGTACACTCGGAATAAAATCAACGCATATCTTCTGCAGTCAGAATAGGTAATCTCAGCAGACAACAGCTGAAACTACAAACTCTAGCTGCCCCTCTTTATGTGGTATTAGATTTGATTTTATTAAGGGAGTCAGCAAGTATCCTTTCAGAGTTCAGGAATAACTGGACACTGATATGTGTGTAACTGTGTGTGTATGTGCACACATACACACAGAAAGAATTGAGGGAGAGAGGGAAATCATTGGCATCCTGTAATTTGTCGTTTGTCACCCTGACATTGAAATGTATATTTTGGATGTCACATGGTCTCATTTCATAACTCTGAAAAATATCAGAGTATATTGGAGACATAATAATCACGGTTCCAAAGCATTTTATCACAATAAATATCCCATAGTAAATTGATTACATATAATGCTTTTCCACCGGATGGAAATCTGAGATTGAATCATTGCCATTAAACATTGCATTTGTTTTATACAAATAAACACGCAATACTTCAGGCCCAATGAAATAGAGTCCCATAAGGAAAAAAAATACATGTTTCAAATGACTCAGTGGTAAAGGCATAAAAATTTCCCAAAAGAGCTTTAGTCCTTGGAGAATTTTAATGCATGAATATACTTAAAATTAGGCTGTGTGTAGTTCTATTTGAATAATTGCTATTATCCAAATAAAAATATAACTTTTTATTAATGGTAATTGCTTTTAAAAATACAAAAATATTTAGTCAAAAAGATGAGTCATAGTTGTCATAGGCCAAACAAGAGAAATTTATTTTCACCCTTCTGGTGGTTGGGAAGTCCAAGATCAAGGCATCAGCAGATTCAGTGTCTGGTGAGGACCCACTTCCTGCTTCACCAGAAGGCTCCCTATTTCACTCTGCCCTCACACAGGGGAAGGGGCTAGGGAGCTCTGTGGGACATCTTTCATAAGAGCAGTAATGCCATTCATGTGGACACAACCATTCAGACCATAGCACCATCTCACCTTTTTATGAAGTCTCCCAGAACTGATCTATTCCAGTAGTTATTTTAAGAAAGAATTCAGAGAAACAAGACAAAAGCTTAAGAATATTCTTCTGGAGAGATGTATATGGCATAAATGAAGAAACATCATTAAAATAATTTTGGCAATTATAATTGAGTAAATTTTTTTCAAAAAAGTTATATAGATTACAAGTTTTATTCATTCAATAAGAAAGTAGTTATCGAGTATTTATAAGATGCCAGGCATCATCTTCTGTCTGAAAGCTAGAACAGACGAAGTCTTCTCATGGAGGTAAAATTGTAGTTGGAAGAGGGGGACACAGATAATAAAAACTGTTTATTAAATGGTTATAATAATTTCATATAGTGATAAGTGCGATAAAAGAAATAAAACGATTTGATCATAGAGAGTAGTGGACAGAGGCTAGCCAATTAGACCAGTAGTGGGGCTTCATCACTGAGGGATTGGTGCTGGTGCTGAGGCTGAGATGTAGAGATCTCAACAGCTAACAGGCAAAGAGCCTGATCAGGCAGTTCAGACGTTTAGTAAATATCAATGGGAAAGGATGCAATTTCACTAATATTCAAAGAAATATAAATCAAAATGCACAGATTTTACTTCTTAAATCAGGAACAAATGAGTAATAAAATATACCCTGCACTGTTAACAACACAGTGAAACCTATGCTCTCATTCACCGCAAGAGTCAGGAGCAAAAACATCCAGATTCTTTTACCCATTCTTTCCTCTGTGAATACTCACATTGGGGAAGAAATACAAAATACAGGAAAATGTATCTGCAGGAAGATGTTCATTTTATCTTTATTTATATTTGTGGAAAATTGGAAACAATTTATTCAATTTTAGTGAATTGTTAAGTAAATTTTGAAGAATCTGTTTATAATATACATCACTAAAGTGGTTATTGTAAAGGTTATGTAAAAACACTGAGCAACAGCGAAAAATATGAAATGAAATAAACAGAAAAACAAATGACAAGTTACTCAAGCTATAAGCATATCTAGTAAGTATGAATTTGTATTTCTTAATTCTTTTGTTACTTGACTGTCAAGTTACAATGGGAATCAAAAATCCTCCAATTTTCTGTCTTAGAACCTAACATAGTTGATAGTGAATCAACGTACATGTACTTTGGATAATTTTGGACTTTCTGTCTTTCTTCTGCTTTTCCCAGATCCTTACGTGGGGTCCAATGACACCCCTCCACCTCTCTCCTCTTCTTCCAGCTAGTGTTCCAATCTTGAAGGACTCTGACCCCTCAACCTCACCATTTACTTGGTTTTGGGTTAGTCCCACTCAGAATCCATGTCCAAATCACAGCCAATACATTTCTAAGGTCTTTATCCCAAACCTTAGGTCTCTGCTGTAAGCAGAATTTTGGTCTCTATGATTTTGATCCCTTAGTGCTATTTCTGTGGTTATATTACATTATATGACAAAAGGGGCTTTGTGGATATAATTAAGATTATGAATCAACAGGCCTTAAAATAGGGATATTGTCCTGGACTATTTGGGTGGATCCAATATTCTTTAAAATCCTTTAAAAGCCATGCCCATTAAAAGCAGAAGAGGAAGGCAGAGAGATTCAAAGCATGAGAAGGATTCTCTACATTGTTGCTGGCTTTGAGTATGGAGGGGTCCTCAAGTGAAGAATAGGGCATCCTTTAGAAGCTGAGAACAATCCCAGCTGAGGAGCCAGCAAGGAAGCATGGACATCTGTCGTAAAATTGCAGAGAATTGAATTCTGCCAACAATTTGAATGAGTCTGGGAGCTTATTCTCCCCCAGAGCCTCCAGATACAAGCCCAGGGTGGCTGCTGCCTTGGCTTTGGCCTTCTGAAGCCCCAGGCAGAGAACACAGTTGAGGCACGTTGGGCCCAGATTTCTGACCCAAGGGAACTTTGAGACAATAAATGATTATTGTCTTAGGCTGCTGGGTTTGTGGTAATTTGTTATGACAGGGACAGAATCTCCTTCAAAACCAACCAGATATGGATGCTTTGTATCTCCTGGATCAGCCTGCTATAGGCAGGGTCCTCTGCCTTGGTCTTTATTTAATAGGATAATCTCCCCGTATCTAAGTTATCCAATTATTTATTATCCAAGTTGCTATAGCCATAACGTTGATTGATGTCACTTCACAAAAATATTCCCTGATAAACCAGCACTTGAAAACTCAATCATCTTTCTCCATGAAAACACTAGTTAGCATCTAGCGCTAGCTAGCACCAGTCCATCTATTCTTGCTATCTGACAATATAACACAAATGTAAAGCAAATTGATCGCCCAGAAAAATGGCAAATCTTACAAAAGATATGAGGTCATAAAGTTGGTGAAAGTGATATTGGAGACTTCTCAAATGATAATCTTTCAGAATTAGACCCTTGAACAATGGAGGAAGGAAGAAATCAGCAAGGATGATTGTAGGATAGTAGATTCACTCTAAGTGACCTTTTTTCCTGGTGCTAACGGCTAACTATTTACAGTTAACCAGCACTTTCTGTAGTGGACCCTGTTCCCCTGGATTAAATTTTTGACTTGTGCCTCATCCAATCATCCCATCTTCCTAAGGACGAGATTCTGTCTGTCAAGTCTGGTCCCTTGGATAGATTTCTACTATGATTTTGGCTCCAAAGTGTCTCCACCACTACATTTTAGCAGTTACTACTGTGTTCCAGCTGCTAAACTGGACCTCCTCATAGGAGGGGTCACCTGAATCAGGTGTGACCTTGCCGCACCCTGTAGACCCTGCTGCAGACTCCACTGGTTCTCCTTGGCAGGCCGGCTTTTCTGTTGCAGGGATAATTGCACACACGCCCTCCCCAAAAGCCCTGGGCAGCAGACCTCTGCTCTGTTCCAGCTTCCTCTCCTTATCCCAACTATCCCTATGTTACCAAGGTCCCAGAATGTCTTACACAGGAGCTAAGTTACATATAACCAATGAGATCTTTTGGAAATATTTTTATTTTCATTTTTCCAAGCCTATCTTCCCTTGTCAATAATTTACTTTGATGTACTTGGAATGCTTTCTAAAGATACAAGCAATTCCTGTTGTGGCAAAGATTGAGAGTTGTGTCCTATCTGTTCTCCCCTTCTCCCCAGGAAATAGAGCTACTCTACCCTCAGTTTACCTGGGCACATGGCCACCCAGAAGACAGATGGCTAGCCTCCCTTACAGCCTGGTGGGACCATTTGACTAAACTCTGGCCAATGGGAAATAAGAATCTGTTCAACTTGCAGAAAGTGCCCTGATGGGATATGGCACCCTTCTCTCTGTCCTTTTTCTCTTTCCCATTGAATGGAAGATGGGCATGGTGACAGGAACTGGATCAACCGCCCTGGACCACAAGATAGAAACAAGCGGACAGAAGGAGCCTGGAGTTCTGATGATTTGGGACTGCTAATCTAGCCCTAGACTTCCTAAATTTTCATAAGATAGAAATAAATTTTCATCTAGTTTACCATGGATATTTTGGGTTTTCGGTCACTCATAGCCAAATCTAATCCTAAATCAATACACTCCGTATTGCTAATTTGCTTAAGGTCTAAATGACCCTGTATTGAGTAACAAATAAGATATATTAACATCCGTATTTTAAGAGGAAAAAACTCCTCAGATCTTATCGTTTTGACATTTCTAGTTTCTATAGTGCCATTGCTGTGTTACTTAGGTCTGCATATTTCTTGGATTTAAGTTTTTTTAAAAAAATTTGATTCTATCTTTGTAACTAGAATGGCAATTGTGCATTGTTTGGTAACTGATTTAGAGCTCCTGAATTCTATATCTTTCAATTTACCTACAGATTCCTTCCTTCCTTCCTTCCTTCCTTCCTTCCATCCTTCCTTCCTTTGCTGCTGCTGCTGCTGTTTTTCTCCTCGTCCCCCTCTTCTTCCTTCTCCTTCTTCTTTTCCATATATCGAGGGAATTTCTTTTTGTCTCTTTTAAGAGAATCTCTTTAAAAAACAGGAAAATAAGCCAGTTTGTGGGTACATAGCTGTGGGACTGCCATTTCAGCTCTCTCATACACCCTTTGAGGACTCCTGCTCTGCCCTGGCAGAGATCCTGGCTACAAGCGCACAAAGCCAGACTATTTATAAGTGAAGAGCTGTTGTTATCCATTCACTCTACATTCTGAAGGATTAAGTCCTGAGAACCTTAATGGGTGCTCTCTATGGGTACAATTATTTTGTTTACTAAACACTTTCGTTTGTTTTCGCAATACTAGGTGGACCTTGAAGAAGGATCACTGCCATCTGTGTTTTTGAACACCTCAAAGAATAGTTGGCTTGTTATTCAAGAAGAACAGATAGGCAGAGAGAAGTAGCCTCTGAGCATGGGCCAAACTCTGCCCCATTTTACTTCCTCATCCTTCAACTTCAAGGCCTAGGGAAGGATGGCTACACATGGTAGACAGTGTGCTTAGGTCACTTTCAGCACCTTGTCCGAGATTTTAGGGAAATCCAAGAGTAGCATGAGTCGTACTTCTCTTGGGAACAGTGTATTACTCAGTGTGTCTATGTGTGTGACCTTGTACTAAAAACACCAGTCAATACAACGGATAGTGCTTTCAACAGTGACTTTGTAGAAGTCACAAAATGTTCTTCAGAGGGATAGTTACTTCTCATATCCACATTTGATAAAAAAAAGAAGATATAACATTAAACCATAACTCAAAGAAAGAATTTCTAAACTAACTTTGTGAGACATAGGCTTTTAATTTTCTGGTCATCTACCTCAATCCAGGAAAAAAATTTAGAATACCTTGTACAGCTATGGACTGTGTGTCCTAGACTACTTACTTTCACTTATCTTTGCTAGACCTACCAGGAAGAGTTGTATGCTCAGGTGAGATCCTGAAACGCAAGCATTTTGTGTAGCTTGTACATCTTGACTGCCAAATAAAAGGATGAAGACTTACAATAGAATGAGGAAGTTGTTCAATGGGAATAAAAATTTACTTTCACAAAGAAAAGGAAAAGAAACTCAGATTCACCTGTCTGCTGGGTGCTCTCACCTTCAGCCCTAGTTTCTAGAAGAGGGAGTGGAAGAAGTGAGGTGAGACCATTGATTCTGGCTAATCTTTTTTTTTCAAGTAAGTTTTATTTTATTCATTCATTCTTTTATCTATTCATTCCAATCATTTTCCTTTTTTTTTTTTTTTATTGTGGTAAGAGCACTTGACATGAGATTTCCCCTTCTGACAAATTTTCAAGTGTATAATGCAGAATTGTTAATTATAGGCACAAGATTGCACAGCAGATCTCTAGAAATTACTCATCTTGCATAACTTAAACTATATACCCATAGTATTTAGGCTTATAATTGCATAATTATATAGCAACTCCCCATTTCTCTCTCCCCCTAACCGCTGGCAATCACCATTCTACTCTCTGTTTCTCTGAGTTTGACTATTTTAGATACCTCATGTAAGTGGAATCATGCAGTATTTGTCCTTCTGTGACTGGCTTATTACACTTAGGATAATGTCCTCCACGTACATCCATTTTGTCACAAATGGCAGGATTTCCTTCTTTGTAAGGCTAAATAATATTCCATTGTATGTATATACCACATATTCTTTATCCATTCATCTTTTGATGAACATTTAGGTTGTTTCCATATCTTGGCTATTATTAATAGTGGTGCAGTGAACTCGGGAGTGCTATCTCTTTGAGATTCTGATTTCAATTCTTTTGGATATATATGGTTAATTTTTTATTCCTTAAATTCTACTGCTATGTGACTCATCAGATAAAATTGCTCCCAAGTGTCCTGCTTTCTCCTGCTTTTCTGTAGGTGGCAAGCAGGCATGGGAAGAGACAACTGCAGTTTTTTTTCTCACTTTTCTTCAATCTCACATTTACCATGGCCTGGGATGCCTTGCTGCTGTCACTCAAATCTATTGATCTCATTCTCTGGAAGAGAAATGACACTAAATGTATCTTGAGAACAGATTTAACAATCCCCCTCATCTTTCTCATCTTTCTCAATAGAGAATATTGTGTCTATGTACTTTCCTAGGTGGATTTAAACTTAGTAAGGGTTTTCAGAGCTAAAGAATCTCAATCCTACCTGGCAACCTTCTTCAAGAAATGGTCATCTGCATGTGGGAATAAGCAAGCACCAGACATACGCAAAGTTAGAAGGTTTCCATGGTTCCTCTCTTCCACTTTGAAGGGTACTTGGTGGTTCTATGGCCCCAGAGGGCCTTCTCAGTTGTGATTTCAGTGCTGACTGTGGTGGCAGGCATGGACCAGGGGCACACCATCTGGGAGAATTGTCCTAATACTATGCTTATTTAGTTGATGCCTACTTTCCCCAGTAACTGTAAGCTCCCTGAAGTCAGGGATGGTGTCTGCCTTATTCACGTCATTACCCTCAGTGCCTAGCACTGTCCTGGCACATAGTAGGTGCTGAGTCAATTTTTTTTGAATGAATGAAATATTTTAATAGCAAACTAGAGAAGGGCCCTTGAACTCTCCAGAATAGCCATTTCTAATATAGCTTAAGACAGAAATGTCAGAATAAACAACAACCACAGCATACAGGCAACCATAGCAACCATAAAAGACAACACAGCTTATACTTTGTCATAAAAATATTTTTTCCACTTCAATTTACGTATAAATCAAATTTTTTCCAATAAGAAATGATCAACTAAGGGAAATCAAATTAACAATATTTAGAAGAATAAGACATACTAGACATAGATGGATTCCTTTTAACTTTGTGTATTAAACTCAATCAAGCATCTGGTAAGATATATCACTATAAAACAGTCTTAGAATAACTGTAATCTTGTTTACTTGTATTGCTATTTACTTTAAGGCTGCTATTCCCTTCTATGGGCCCCATATAGCACATCAAAATTTTATGGAATTTATAGTCACTCTAAATGCTATCAGGAAATTTTAGCTACTACACATAATAGCTATGCTAGTCTTTTTAAGCTGATAAAGGAAACAAAACAAGACAAAACAGAGCAAAGTTTGCCTTTACTGGCAGGTTTGTCTGAAAGAAACCCCAAACTACTATGATCACTTAGCAACAACATCTGTGAAACAGCATCTCTCTCATTTTCAAACTCCTTTTACTGAAAAATCTCTAATTATCTTCACATTTCTCGTGGTTTGCCTGACTAAGAAGTGTTTTTTGCCTATGATATCAAGATCATTTATTAAAAAAATTCCTGTGACTATCAGCAATTTATATGCTCAGTTTGTCTACCAAATCTAGATAATTTCCCCCTTTGTGATCCATTTTTCCTCTCATTCACACATCTTATAAATAAACATTCAGAGAATTCTAAATGAAACTATTTTTTAAAAATAGGTGTACGTTACAGTAGTTTTTTTCCTTTAGCATTGTTAAATGAAAATTGATATTGGAATATTGGGATAAGAGCAAGATAAACGCTTCCTACTTTAGAGTGACAATCAATCACTGAAGAATTGAGCATGAAAAAGGGCGAAACCCAGAATATCTCTAGAGATGTTTCCTTTACAATGAGTACTGCTTCCTCTCCTCAGCTGTAATTTTATCCATTTAGGCTAAACTTAATAAGGCCTTGATGTTACATGTGAAAGATGGAATTATGTAAGTACCGTTAGGCCAAGTTGCTCAAGACAAACAAGGCTTCCAGCTGAGAAACGAGAGACACATGTTCCCTCTGCCCTTAATGCAAATGATGGCAAATCCAAACCCAAACTTGTAGTTTGCAGGATCTTTTTCTTAAGTGGATGGAAGAAACAAAGTATTTTAGAACTCATAAAAATGCAATTGAGTAGGTTTTGAGGGAAAAAACAATATAATTAAAAAAATCAGGGATGGGCGGGAACCTACTGTCATCTTTGTCCTTGCATGCTCGCTAGGAATCTGCCATCCTCTATGTGGTATTTCTGAAGGAGTCACTAACCAGCTTATCAGTCCTGGCATAATGACAGGGACTTGTCACAGGGTCCTGATAGGTGTGTGATCTTGGCACTTACTCCTAAGTTCTGTGGAACTCACCTGCCATGGAGATGTGCAAAAGGAAATTTTCCTGGCACGTTAAAAAATATTTTAAGGTCTCACCTAATTTATGAAAAACAAAATCATCTAAATTCTGTTGGTTAGCTGTGAGTAATTTATAGCATTTATTTATTCAGTACATTCATTCATTGCTTTCATATGTTAATAGCTATCCACCCACTGTTCCCTCTGAATTGCATCTTAACAAGATTATGCTCCTTTTTCTAATTTATTGAACTAGCATGGAATATATTTATATAAAAATTAGCTGCTTAAATACTTCCTTGATGAAAAACATAGCTGTTGTAATTTTATTATGAATTTTAATCAGGGGAAAAAATGACCTTTGAAATTTTCTTCTACCTCATTGTATATTTGTGTGTGTGTGTGTGCTTCTCTCTCTTTATATAATTAGAAATATTTGTGATTTAATTAAATTTTATATAGAAAACATGTGACTGGACAGTAAAAGTTTGTTTTGAAAGAAAAATCTTAAGGAAACAGTTAATAAATTAATATGACTAACAGAAGACCTATTTTCTCTGAAAATACTAATTCTTCCAGCACAGTGCATCTATTTCACAATAAAATACACTCTGGTTTGCTTTTGGTTAGAAAAAAATCCTCTGAAGCGAATCCAGAAATGCCTGGTGCTTAGTTTCTTTTGATGCAAGGTTCCAAGCCTTTTGGGGATCCACAGTAATTATTGCCAGTCTAACAAGTGCCTCTTCATACCGTACCCAAAATACCAACTCATGAAGATGGTTCTCTGATAAGAGGAACCAAATTTTTGACTTGTGGCTGTTTAAAGATTATAAAAACCTGTGTGCTGGAAGGGAGGTTTCAATGAACTAGTGGCCCTCAAACTGTAATGTATAAGCATGTAGGGGAGGTAACAAATTTTTCCTTGATCCTGGTGGGGTCCCTGTCTGGCTCTGAAAATTAGGTTGACAAAGACATATTAACAGGAGAAAGCATACAAATTTATTTAATATAAGTTTTACATGACATGGGAGCCTTCATAAGTAAATGAAGACCTGAAGAAATGGTTAAACTTGAGAGTTTTTATGCTAGGTTTGATGAAGAGTGGATAGTCATGGAGAAATATGATAGAGCAAAGAGTACACGGTAAGTGTAGTAAATCAGGGAAAACTTAGCAAAGTCTGTTCATTCCGAATCTTCTTTGTGTCCCTTGTCTTGGAGATATGGATGTTCCTGTAACCACAGGACCAGTTTAAACTGACCCCATCTTATCCACAACGGAATGTGAAAGTTGTTTTTCAGGGATGATGAGCCAAAACTGTAAGTCATGTAGCTGCAGCATGCACAGAGGAGAAAATTTTGACCTGAAATAACACCTGGAACCTAGGGTTCTCCCTGCACTGAACCAAAGGACCAGGACACAACCAGAACTTGAAAGGCAGACTCTCCTCAGAAGAGAGGGGTCTGTTGTCTAGGAAGATCCGGTGGTAAAGCCCCTTTCCACACCTTACCATAAATATTTAAAGCCCTCCAATCAAAACCTGCCCTGCCAGCACTTCTGTATACCAGCCTGTTTCCTGTAACTTCTTAAATTTCGCCCTAAACCCTGAGTCAGAGAGACAGGTTTGAGAACCTTGCCTCCTGTCTCCTTGCCGGTAGACCTTGCGATAAAGCCTTTTCTTTTCTCAAAGCCAGTGCCATGGTATTGGCTTCTGTGCACACTGGGCCACGGCCCTCTTGCCCAGTAACATTCCTTTACTCTGGGTATAGGGAGGGCATCTTTCACATGACGATCTTATGATCTCTTCAGGGAAAGGTCAAAGAGTCCTTCCTGCACCTGCCATATCCTTAAACTCCTTCAGCTTAAAATTTTCAATATGCCCAGGTGCCATATTTTGAGGTAGTGTGTCCTGCACCCCATCAAAAGTATCCACTTATGGGAGTGTTGTTAAATGTGTATTTTCAATCCCCAATCCCAAAGATGCTGATCCAGTAGATGTGGGTGAGGGTTTGGGAATAAGTTATGATGGGTAGCCCCAAGTGGTCGTGCTGGCTGTCCCAGGAACCACACTGAGAATGTAGAGAATGCTTAACAAATTACTAATGCAATTATTCATTTCAACATCAAGATGGTAACCAGTTAAAGTCACGTCTACTTTAAAGGGGAAATTTGCAGTACAGTGTGTTTGGTTGTGATTTTTCCCACTTACTGCTGGCAGACAGCCAATATTTGAGGTTAAAAGATAAGGAAGACAGGGAACATAGATAGGGTAGTCTTAAAATGCAGATGTTTCTTTTTTTTAAAAAAATCTAGTAATTAAAATTTCCCTTGGCATAACTGGCACTCATAAATCAAAATAATCCTTTTTTGTTACTCTTGTTGCTGTACCAAAATAGTTGAGATCAGAGGGATTATGTTTGAGAATTATAGGTAATTGAAGAAACTAGTTGATCACAAACATTTTCCCATTTGCCCCACTTCATTGTGCAATTATTTCCCCCAACCCCTAAAGGTGACTCTTCATTTTCCACTGTTTTCCCCTTCTGTGGTGTTTCAATGCCTCCTGGGCATATCACAACCAGGGGGAGAATTACAAGTTTTTTTCCCAAAAGAAAGAATCGTTGAACCTTAGAAGAAAAAGGAATCTGAGAGTATTTAGTTCAATGCTCTTGTTTAACAAGCATCTTATTTGTAGAGTGCTTAAGTGTCTTTCTAGCATCCCCAGAAAGTACAGAGCCTGGGGCAAATGTTTATGTGATACTAATTTACTGGGGAGTGCAATCCCAGGGAAGCAGGATGAGGGAGAAGGGCAGAGAAGGAAGGAATGTGTTTCCCAGCTAGCCACCTCTTGGTACCAAATTCAACTGATTGCTTGTTTTGCAGGACCATATTCTGAGAAGACATGTGAACAGATGTTTCTCAAAATAGTTTGCCCAGGGGTAGGAGAAGAGATAAAATTTTCCATTGGCTCCTACCTCTCATTGGTCAAAGTTTTGCCCCGTGAGTGTCAACTCCCTTGTATTTCTAGGCTGCATACTTCATCAGCAACAGAGAAGCCTTGGGGCAAAAAGCCAGAGTCCTGTGGAACAGGCAGGAGACTAGCAACTTTGCTCCCCTGGGAGAGTGGTAGCTGAGTGGAGCTGGATGAAGCTCATGCAGTTTGTTGCCTTGGCAATGTCCAGAGTAAAACAAGTGGCCTGTACTTAATTATTTATTTTTAGAATCAAGTTCTTTTTTTTTTTTAATTTAATTTATTTATTTATTTTTCCCCCAAAGCCCCAGTAGATAGTTGTATGTCATAGCTGCACATCCTTCTAGTTGCCGTATGTGGGATGCGGCCTCAGCACGGCCGGACAAGCGGTGCGTCGGTGCGCTCCCGGGATCCGAACCTGGGCCGCCAGCAGCGGAGCGCGCGCACTTAACCGCTAAGCCATGGGGCTGGCCCAGAATCAAGTTCTTTTTATTTATGGAGATGCAATTATATGCATTGTATTGAAAAAGAGAAACACACTCAGGGAGCTTCATGGTGTTTAAAGGTGGGGCTTTGACCTCAGATAGATTCAAGTTCTTATCCCAGCCCTACCACTTTACTATGTATGTAGACGTGGGCATCTGAGTTAAATGATCTGACTCTCAGTTCCCTCATGCTTAGAATTGAAATATTCATTGTATCATTGTTAATATTAAATGAGATAATATATGTAAAGTGTTTAGAACAATGGCTGGGACATAAGTATTTAATAAATTGCAAGCATTAATTTTAGTAATTGAGCCCATGACCTGTTTTAAAGACAAACATGTACAACGATTTCCTTAAAATTATTATTCAATGAATATTGTTACTATTTCTAAAAGTACCAAAGAGAATCTTATTTTAGGTGTTTGTATCAGTTATGATAAGCTAGGTTACACTGCAGTAAAAACAACCCCCCCAAGTCCTTCAAAACAAAAGCTTCAAATAACAAATGTTTATTTCTTACTCACACTATACATCCATTGCATGCCAATATGGGAGTTCAGTGGGAAGTTCTATTTTATATCATCCTCTCTGTGACTGAAACTGATGGAGAGTTCACTGTTGGGGAAGTTGTGAGTTTCAGCGGCAAAAAGAACAGTGGTCAGGTAAAGCACTGTTAAATGCTTTCACCTAAAATGGTAATTGTTACCTTTACTCGTATTCCATGGGCCAAAAACTCACATGGCCATACGATGGTATCTCTGGGAAGTGTAATCCTTCCACGTGCCTAGGAGTAGAAGAGAACCAAAAATTGGTAAAGAGCGAATGTCTACACAGTAGCGTAAGGCAAATGGGCTGTGAGATAAACGGGGCCCTGAATTCTCTAATTGTAAAATTGCACTTACTGAAACAAACAAATAATAAATCAAGCGTTTTGTTTATGTAGAATAGTGTTCTTCCCATTTTATATAATGAAACCAATTCTATCTTTTATTAATGCTTAAAATAAAACCTGTTCGTGATCCTTGAGAGAAGTGGAAGTGATGGTCCAACTGAAATAGTTAAAATTTGTGATGTTCTCTCAATTCTATATTTTAATTCATTTTTCCTTCGTTTCCATTGAGATGATCTGTACATTTTGTACAGTTAATTGTCATTATTCACGGATTCTTTATTTGCAAATTCACCCATTTGCTGTAATTTATTTATAGCCCCCAATTCAACACTCAGTGGTTGTGGTGCTTTTGTAGTCATTTGCAGACATGTACAGAGCAGCTAAAAATTTGAGTCCCTGATGCACATGTTCTTAGTGGAGGTGGAACAAGGCAGTATTCTGCCCTCTTGTTTCAGCTCTCATACCATAAACAAGTGTCCCTTTTGTGGTCTATTTAGTGCCACACTTTTTGTACTTTTGTGCTTTTTATGGGTGATTTCGCTGAAATAGTGCACAGTGCTGAAGTGCTCTCTAATGCTCCCGAGCACAAGAAGGCTGTGTTGTGCCTTATGGAGAAAATACATGTGTTAGAAAAGCTTCGTTCAGGCATGAGTTATGGCATGTTCAGTGTTAATGAATCAATAATATTTATTAAATAATGTCTTCACACAGAAACACACATAAAACAGGGTTATGTGTTAATAATAACCTTGTTTTAAGTGTTTTCTGTATAAAGATAAGATGTTGGCAAATAAGATGTGACCAGAGGCTCACAGGAACCTAACCTTGTATGTCGCCTAGCAGCCATGGTTCTGTGGTCGCTAATTCAGAGTTTGTGGTGACTTTATAGACCATAACTACTATAGTAATGAGACTTGGGAATTTAAAGAGAAACCTTAAAACATAACAGAATTTTCTGGCACCTGAAACAAAATAAGTTCAACATCTGAAGACCAATGGGAAATTCTGTCATTTAGAAGAAAAAACAACAGTAATTATTAAACTGCCTTGCAAAGTTTTCATTCTCTGTAGGTAATGTATTAGTGTTATGAAAGAGTTACCCTGTATAGTGTTAAAACCAAAAGTGCTGTGTTCAAAATTTTGTTTTCTTAAAGCTAAATATCATTGAGAAAAAACTGTGCGGGCTGTCTGGATTTTAAGTTTAGGGTACAGTGTGTGGTTCTTCGCCATCTTAAACTGACTGCAACCTTTCATACTCCACCAAAGAAGATAATTTTTTCTTACCATTTCCTTGACTAAGAGACTAGCTTTTAGGGAAGAGGCCTTATTACACTGTCAGTGTATTTCTTTGTGATCCATGTTATTGTTGTTTAATTTTTGTATAAGAGATCCTGATTCCTTCCACTTATACTTGGCCAATTAACTAAAACTTGAAATGTAATGGAAACAGCAATTTATGTGACAAAAAGCTGATGTGTTAGGAATGACTATTTCTGAATTCTTTATAACCAACTAGGCAGCATAATATGTTCTCAGACAAATTAATACAGGTAATTACAATGTTTTAACATTTGGTGATTGGCCATCCTCCACGGTTATACCAGGAAAGGTGTTAGGCAGAGCAGCTGGTTCTCATTTACCAACAAGATTACAGAATCTTAACTTTATCTTCATTTTATACTCAGAAAAGAGCATTTCCATTCCTTTCATGGTTAGTGGGGCATTCCCACACTTTATCTCTTTCTAGTGTATGTCTCTAACTAAGGGAAGATTGGCGATATGACATGCCAGTTATTTATGACAAAAAGACATGGAGTCTCTCTCTCTCTCTCTCATCTGTTTATCATCTATCTATCTATCTATCTATCTATCTATCTATCTATCTATCTATCTATCATCTCTTGTTATTATGTTATAGACAGGTGCCATAAAGAAACTACTTGATCATTATTTCAGGTTACAAAATGAGTAACAATATCCCTTGTAATGAAGTTATAATGCAAACCTCTTCTCTACTAAGTCACTTCCAGATAATAATTCAGAGAGAAATTGGCCAGAACTTTACAAACGGTTTTCCATTTTCAGCTATACCTTGCTCTGTCTGGGTGAATTCCTGGCGCTGAGAACCTGGTAGACTTTCTGTTCATCAGTCTTTGGCTCCTATTGGACTTGTGCTAGGTTGGTAGCCAGGTGATAAATCTCTGCACAGGCACAGAGTACAGAGAGAGTCAGATCTGGGGGATGAGCACACTAGAGGAATCAAATTGCATCTGTGTCAGACTCCTATGGCAAGACAAGGAAGACGGGCCACTGGTTATTATCTGGGACACCAGTTACTGATTTGTGAATTTGGTGGTACCCCCCTACTTATTACTTTAAAATGTAATATTGATTAAACAAGTGGGACTTTCTCAGATTAAAGAGCTTCTACAAGACAAATGAAACCAGAATCAAGATGAACAGACAACCCACCAGCTGGGAGAGAATATTTGCAAAACATACATCTGACAAGGGGTTGATCTCCGTAATATATAAAGAACTCACACAACTGAACAACAAAAAATCAAACAACCCGATCAAAAAATGGGCAGAGGAAATGAACAGACAATTCTCCAAAGAAGATATACAGATGGTCAATAGGCACATGAAAAGATGTTCAACATCATTAATCATCAGGGAAATGCAAATCAAAACAACACTAAGATATCACCTCACGCCCGTTAGAATGGCTATAATCACCAAGACAAAAAACAACAAATGTTGGAGAGGATGTGGAGAAACAGGAACCCTCATACACAGCTGGTGGGAATGCAAACTGGTGCAGCCTCTATGGAAAATGGTATGGAGATTCCTCAAAGAATTAAAAATAGAGATACCCTATGATCCAGCCATCCCACTATTGGGAATCTATCCAATGAACCTGAAATCAACAATCCAAAGAGGCTTATGCACCCCTAGGTTCATTGCAGCGTTATTCACCATAGCCAAGAAGTGGAAGCAACCTAAGTGTCCCTCAACTGATGATTGGATCAAGAAGATGTGGTATATATATACAATGGAATACTACTCAGCCATAAAAAAGACAAAATTGTCCCATTTGCAACAACATGGATGGGCCTGGAGGGTATTATGTTAAGTGAAGTAAGCCAGAAGGAGAAAGACAAACACTGTATGATCTCACTCATATGTAGAATATAAACCAACACATGGACAGAGAAAACTGTAATGTGGTTACCAGGGGCAACAGGGGTGGGTGGTGGGCACAAGGGGTGAAGGGAGACATATATATGGTGATGGACAAACAAAAATGTACAACCCAAAATTTCACAATGTTAAAAACTATTAAAACATCAATAAAAAAATATATATTTTCAAAAAAATGTAATATTGATTAACTTTCAGGTTGATTGTTAGGGTAAAATGATTTTTTTCTGTTTTCATTAGATATTTCATTTACAGATTAGTACATAGATTCTGACGTAATATAGACCAAAAACCATGGAGTTTCTGAGTAGTTAAAAAACAAAAGGGGCCACCACAGGGTGAGTTCTGAGATTTTTAACAAAGCTCTGCTGAAGGGATTTTGCTCTTTGATGCCGGTAGTGATGAACCAGTTTTTCACACTGAGGGGAATAAATGGTGAAAAAAAGAGAAAAAGAGTAGTACTGGTGTTGCCTGATCAGTTATGTCAACTACGAAAGAGGAAATATGTAGAAAAGCCTGATGAACCTCTGAGTCGTGACTTGGAGGGCCTATAAACAGGTCCAGAAGATGTGGTAAGGACGGAGAGATTAGGATCCCTGAGCAGGCCTCAGGGCACATGACGAATCCAAGAAACTGTCTACTTACCAACCACTGAGAAGGATATGGAAGCCATTTAAAATCTTGGTATTTTCTAAAACAGGTTTCTATTAGCAATCTTCAGGTGAAAATATCTGTTATGTTGTCATCAGCTCATTTACTTCATTCTAGACCCTATCTTGAAGAGTTCTTGAAAAGAGAAGCATCAGTTTTCCAATAAGAAGTCGCAGAAAGTAAGGTGTGCTGATCCCCCCTCTCCCTGATCTCCCCCAAACAATCACTCAAGTTCAAAGAGTTAGGATCTATATGGGGGTTACAACTGCCCCAGGATCTCAGCGAGGAAGTATTGTGTAGTGGTAGGTTAAGGGTTTGGACTTAGCTTAAACTGGAGTCAGGTTTGAATTCTGGTGTTGTCATCAGTTGCTCTTTGAGCTACAGATTCCTTGTGGCTAAAATGGGGCTAGCAACACCTACTTCACATTATTGTGAAGATTAAATATTAAATGAGACTGTGTATGTAAAACACTAAGTAAAGTACTTAACTTAGAGGTTGCAATTATTATTGACTTCATTGCTGGAACTGAGGTTCTCACCCATTGGTGTTCAACAGTCAGAAGTGTAATTCAAAATCTTCTGGAGGGGCACCAGGCATTTGTATTTTGATTCTGGTGATTCTGATGTACCAAAGTCTGAGAACATCTGTGACTTTTGAGATCTGCTTGGACCTGGGCCACACCTTGCTGTGGAGATACCGGCTGCTGGGAGGCCCTCAGGATGCTGCAGCGGGTGAGGAGGAGTCCCCTTATGCCCACAGGCATGGCTGGTCTCCAATTCTGAAGATAGAGGGAAAATCCAGGTTCTCCCTTCTACAAAATAGACTCCTCAAATGCAGAATAATATGCTCTTCAGATGTCTATTTTCTAAAGGCTTTTCCTAATTTTACCTTAAAGTTATACCTTCTGTAAAACTATTGTTGCATATTTGGGAGCATATGATTACGTGTGATCCTTTACCCTCTTTTCCCCTGGGTCCCAGACCCCTACAGCAACCCTGTCTTCATGTGTCCCAATATATAATCTCTCAGGACTCTGGGAGTTAGCCTCTTAAGCCAGTTCAGCAGAGTAACTGAATCTAAAATTTCTAAAAATGGGCTCTGACAATTTAATGCCTTGCCTCTATCAAAGACATTGAATGTTACATAATTCACTACTATGAGTGATGGTTTGTGTCCTCATTTACAAATGCCAGCAAAACCACCCATCCTCCAAAAGCTTTGTTCTCCTTTACTTAGACAGAAATAAATTAAGATTGTTGCGGTGGCAGAGGGAATGGAAAGGAAGGGATGGATTCATGACCTATTTAGCGGGTAGAATTGACAGGAACTGAATGGGAGGGAGAGTGAGTGTTGAGGTTAACACTCAAGTTTCAAGATGAATCCCTAGGTTGGATTTAGTGGCTGCAAAATTTGATGTAATTTTAGAGAACATCCCTGTATCCCCACCTGCCTACCCAAATCTCCTTCTGTCCTCACCAATGTATGCAGCACATGCAAAAAAGAATAAAGCCTCTTTTACAGACCAGTGTTGCCTACTCAGCTACTTTGCCTGGTTGGGCGTGATAGTCTCGAAAGTGGAGGATGGTCATACACTTCAAGACATCAGGCAGACGAAATATTTCAGTTTCATCCATTTGGTCCCACTAGTCAGGGTAATCTTAAGACTTTAAAGACACAATCAAGCTGTCTGTTTTTCAAGTGGTTAATTGATCAATTCTACCATAAGGAAAAAATTATTACTATCCGAATAGTATTGGAAAGGCTTGCTGTATTACTGTGGATGCACATTCTCAAATGGACAGTTTTCTAGTAAGGAAAGCCAATTTATGAATTCTGTATCTCTGTACTGACCCTACCTTCAACTAAACATAAAATAGCTCTTGAGCTTTTATTCCCATTCCGTTACAGTGGCAAAACAACGCATGTAATTTTCAGAAACAAGCACAGGCACGAAATCTAGAAATTTAGCAAGTATTTATGAGAACTTGGTAGAAAATATCTTTTCCAGAGTGTGTAAATAATAACACACTCTGCCAAATCTCTGCCCTTTATACTTTCCCTTTAACTCGTTTATCTCCCAGAGTAGAACACTCAGAAGGTCAGAATATATAAGAATCTACTTATTGGATGCATCTACAAAGTTGCTATGGTGCCTCCTGCTGTCTCTAACAAATGCTAATGGTATTGACATTCAGTTGGTACGACTTTCCTTTTCTTAGTGTTATCTTCTTCCTCAGGCAATTTGCTGTGTCGTCTCATTGTATTCATGGCTTGAAAGAGGAACCTAGTTCAAGAGCTCGAAGTGGTTTATTGATCCTAAAAGATGAGGTAATTCACTGTCTGACATCATTCAAGCCTCCACAGAACAATACTCAACTATATTTCTCTCATGAAACAATCCGTAATGGAAGACTCGAAATTCTGGCCTTTGCCTAGTATCCTTAAAATAATTTATTCAGATCAAAATCCAACCCTTAGAATTCATTTTGAATCATTTTCATAATATGTCTCCTTAAGCAGCCGTTAGAGTCTTCCATTTGGGTAACACTGGTAATTATTGCTAATTGTCTTAGTAATGTTATCTAAATCTGATTCATTCTCATCATTGTACCTCCTACCATGTGAATAATGTCAAGAGCGGGGGATTTTGTATCTATTAAATATCTTCTTAGAGGTTATGCCCTGGAAATGTGAGGGAAAGTTTTGTGACAATGAGTTATCACCTAGGTACAGAATTAACACAGAATGACCAAACAGTAAAAGGACTTGTTCCTGTTCTAAATCATCTGGAGCGAACCAAATTATCATTCTGTTTCAGGAACATGAGGATGAATATTTATGGTTGAGATAGGCAGCTCTTGAATGACATGTTAATCTCTTTATTAATTTATTTGGAAGAGATCATCAGAAAAGATGTTATTAATTTTTCTTTATGTGACCTCAGCCTTCAAATATTTTCTCCACAACAGTGCCTTGGGTAGAGAGAGTTTTGTGCTTCAGAAGCTAATAAAACTGGCATTTTGAGCACTTACTACCTGCCAGTCACTGTCTTAGGAAATTTACAAGTATTATCTCATTTTCTTTTTACAGAAGATACTATTTATTATTTTTATTTTATTGATAAGGAAACTGACAAAGAGATTAAGTAAATTGCCCAACATCTTACAGATAAGAAGTGGTAAAACTGAGATTTCAACTTATGCATTCTGGATCCCACAACCTTTCTTGGTGTCTACACTATGCTGAGATCTTACAACAACGTCCAGTTGGAAACAAGCAGAGAAGTTCATGAAAAAGGCTTGTTTGGGTGGTAAGTATGGACAAATAAGATTCTGACAGGATTAGGTGGCAGGGTAAAGGAAAGAGGCATTTTGAGCTAATGAAAGAGAAGAGGAAAATACAAGAAAATGGAAAAATACTGAGCATATTCAGGAAAAAATGGAAAGTTTATCTTTACGTGTGTGTGTGTGTGTGAGAGAGAGAGAATATGAATAACATAAAGCAAAACACCAAAAAACACTGAAAACATTCCATTTAGTGAAATGGAACTGGTGAGCCAAAGCAATTAGAGATCATCATCATCATTATCATCAGCATCAGCTTGGAACTGGTGGGCAATAGAGCCTATTCTAGGATGGCATGCACGACATAGGTTTTTTTGTCGATTAGGAAAGATGTCACAAGATCTTCGATACATGGTGCTGTTCAAGTTCTTGTATTGGTCATCTTGGCCCCCATCATTTGATCTCTTGTTTATTGTTCTGACTGAACAATCTACGCCCTCTGAAACATAACATTTTTCCTGTCTGGAAGAGGAGGCTTGAAAGGATAAGTCAGTGCCTTTCTCAACTCATACTAACAGATGTTAGAAAGTAGCTCAGGCTGGGAGAAAGAGCACACAACCAGCTGTTTCATAGCTGTAATTACAACTTTAATAAATGAATCATTTCCTTCAGCTGGCACTAGTTGGGATCTGAGCACAGCATTCTGTGGGTTGGCAGTTCTGGAAGAATTTCTCTGTCTGCTGATGCTTTAAGCATGGAGGTTTGAGAAGTCAGGCGTGTAACAAAAATGGGCCTGACTGTATATAAATGCAAATTTAGCGATTGGTGGTGAGCTCATAAGAGAAAGAAGTCATCAAGTCCTTGGTAATGTAATTGGCTTGACTTATTAGGTTGTAGTTTAGAATATAAAAATCAAACTATAAAACATAATCTGCTGTACAGTGTGCTAATTAACCAGCTGGGCCGGCTTTTATAGACTTAATTTTACAGATTTCCTTGAGAACCTAATCTAGTTTGGTGACTCAGAGCTGTATCTGCCTCCTGCTGGGTCTTACTAGTCATGGCTCCTGTTTTTTTTTCCTGAGGATATCAGAGACCTCATCTTTGTCTCTTGTTAGATAATATCCTTTCCACGTAGAAATCCCTTTGTGGACATTGATATTAGACATCGCATTATGTAAGGCCAGATTTTTTTACTTTGCCTGCATAGCTTTTTTTCTGTTGTGATTAATGCTTCTATTTCAGAATAATGAATCATATTTCAGAACAACCATTCCAGGGTGAAATAGAGGAGACAAAAACAAGTAGCAACAAGGGCTGGATTGAAGATAAGAACGTAGGCTTGGGATAAAGGCAAAGATGAAGTGGGAAATCAATTAGCCACAAGCTTTTCAAATTATAGCAGTGTGAGATGTGAAAAAGGGGAATGAACAACCAAAATCAGTTCTCTTCCCAGCTTTCAGTTTACAAACCAATCCAGCTAGGGAGACAAGTGGAACAATACAAACGATAAAATGTCTTAAAATAACTTTGATGATAAAGATAATATATACTTGATGTAGGAAATTTATAAACTATAAAAGAAAAAAGTTACCTAGAGATCACTATTGTGAATATTTTAATATATTTCCTTGTAGCCTCTATTCTACTCAAAATTTTCTTTTTTACTCACTTGCAATCATTGTGTGTGTAATTTTGTACTCTCATTTTTATTTTCAGCATTATACCAGAAACATTTTCTTAAGTCAATATATATCTTCTGAAAACATCTATACAAATTTTATTGACATTTTTTCTATCAACAAAACTTACACATAGAAAAATTTAGAGAATAAAGGCAATAAAAGCTACTAATGCTATGGGTAGTATGTGTGTATGCATGCGTATACATTTACACTAATTCTATAATCTGTCTATGTACACCAAGTATGTGATCACATTATGTTTATTTTGCAATATGCTTTTATTACTTAGCAATGCATTATGTCTATACGTGTATGCACACACACACACAGATACATACACATGCACATACATTATTTTAACAAATACATAACATTCCATTATGTGGGTATTCTATAACTGATTTAACCAATCCTCTAGTATTGAACTTTCATATTGCTTCCAAATGTTTACTTTTACATATAATGCTGTAATAAAAATTCTTATGAATATTTTATTATTCCTTAGTTCCATTTTAAAAATACATTTTTAGAATCCATGAGTTCATACCAATTAACAAAATTTGTGCCAATTCCATATTACATACAACAGTAATGGGATGATTCTTTTAATCATATCTAATTTAGTGGGCAGATGTTATCTCCTTATTTCAATTTGTATTCCTTTGATATTAATGAGATTTAATATTTTTGTATAGTTATTGCATATTTATATATTAGTATTTCTTTTGTAAATGGCATATTTTTACTTTTCTATTTTTATATTGAAGGATGTCACTTTTTCATTAACTTATAATTATTTTATTGGCTACATGATTATCATATATTTTCAGAATGACGTGAAAGGGGACTTTTCCTGTTGCCACCAAAGTTTGGTTAAAGCCTCAAAATTGAGGATGATGGGGATAAGTACCATGTGTTTTTAACAGAGGAATTAGACACACCCTATACACCCTTCAGAATCTCAGTTTTCTAGGCCGGCCCCGTGGCTTGGTGGTTAGGTGCGCGCGCTCCGATGCTGGTGGCCTGGGTTCGGATCCCGGGCACGCACCGAGGCACCACTTCTCCGTCCATCCTGAGGCCGAGTCCCACATACAGCAACTAGAAGGATGTGCAGCTATGACATACAACTATCTACTGGGGCTTTGGGGGGAAAAAATAAATAAATAAAATCTTTAAAAAAAAAAAAAAAAAAAAAGAATCTGAGTTTTCCAGAGACCCATCACCGCCAACAGCAGCCAGAGATTCATTTTTGATTTATTAGGAGAGAGTACTTTGAAAGGGATTTGCAAGGAGTAGAGAAAACTATGTTGTTTCTCAAGTCAGGAGGGCTTGATTGCATCCTTGGAGTTGATGGGGCACAGATGACGGAAAAGTCTGGAGGCAGGAGGCTGGTTGGAGCAGACCACAAAGGTAGAGCCAATAGAGAAGGGAACAGGAGAGTGTGGCTAGTAACCTAGAATTTGGGAAGGTGATTTGGAATGTTTCCCTAGAGCCAAATGATAGCTGAACATAAGTCATCTTGTGAGGATCTCCCCAGGTTGGCAATTCTATTTTCCTGGTGTTAAGGGCCCCAAATCTTGGATTCGTTGTTTGACTCCTTCATCTCTTTCATAAACCACAACTGGTAAGCGAAACCTGTCAGCTCCAGAACCCAGCCACCTCCTCCAACGTTACCACTGTAGTCCAAGTGTCACCATCAGCTCCAGTTCTAACTAGATTCTTGTTGTATGTTTGCCCCTTTCCCCCTATTAGTTTCAATATAGCACTCAGAGTGGTTCTTTTAACATTTAACTTGGATCATGTTATAGCTTTGTTCAAAACCTATTTCCAATGGCTTCATGTCTTAGAGTAAAAGGTAAAGTCTTAAAATTGGCCTCTAAGGTCATATGTCATCTGCCTCCCCCATTCATTCATTTCTGAGCTCATTTCCTACCACTTTTCCTGTTCTTATTGTACTACATACATGGGACTCCCTACTATTCCTTTAGCTTGTCAAATGTGCACACACCCCAGAGCCTTTGCACTTACTGTTCCCTCTGCTTGGAACATGTGTCCCTAAATATGCATGTACTTCCTCCCTTACTTTATTCAGGTGGCATCTCTGAGGTCAACTTTTCAGAAAGACTTTCTCTGGTCACCCTTTATATATTACCAATCCCTTCAGTCACCCCATATTCCCAAATTCCATTTTACTTTTCTTCTAGGCATTTATCATCATGTGACATATTTCTGTGTGCTTATTTCTTTATTGTTATAGTCCACCACTAGAATAGAAGCTCTTGGAGAACAGGGAGTATGTCTGGTTTTCTATTCTATCACCGCAGCCTACTAATGAGCAGGACACAGGCGAGGCACTCAATAAATATGTGTTGAGTAAATGATGAGAGAACTCTGATTCAGAAGCAATGTTTCTTCAGTTCAAAGATGTTCTCCTTTTCTTTACTGTTACTTTTTAGTCATTTAAGATGACTAAATTTCCATTCTCAAGAAACCTATTAATAGTAAGTAGGCATTCTCATGGCTAGAATAACTGGTATATGTGTATCCCTCGGATATATGGCAGGTGTATTTATTAACCTTGATTTAATGCTTTAGTTAATACCATACTATGTAACGTGATTTTGTACCCTGTTATAATGTATTATTGTAATTTGATAAAGCTTATTTGTAGAGAGGTGTCTTATTTCCTATTTCTGCTGTAAAAAATTACCATAAATGTACTGATTTAAAACAACACATATTTACTAACTTACAGTTTTGTAGGTCAGATGTCCTCACTGGGCGAAAATCATGGCGTCAGCAGGGCTGGTTCCTTCTGGAGGATCTAGAGTAGAATCTGTTTCCTTGCCTTTTTAGCTTCTAGTGTCCTCCTGCCTTCCTTGGTTCATGACCCCATTCCTCCATTGTCAAAGCCAGCAAGATGGCATCTCTGACCCAGCTAGCAAAAGTTCTCTACTTTTAAGTATTCATGTGACTAGATTGGGTCTACCGGATAATCTCTCCATCCAAGCTCCTTAACCTTAATCACAGCTGCAAGCCCCTTTTGCGGAATAAGGTAACGTATTGACAGGTTCTGTGGCTTAGGGTGTGGCTGTCTTGGGGAGTGGAGGCCTCAAGCAGCCGACCACAGAAGGCAAGAAAACATTGCTATCTTTCATGCTTGCCCCTGCTGACCCCAAAGACTAACATCTTATTTCTCTCTTTCCTTTCAAAACAATTTCTCAAAGGAATGATCACTATCTGTTCCCTCCATTTTTCATTTCACTCTCACTCTTTGATCTCTCATAATTAATATAACTTCAGATCTTACCAACACACTGAAAATGTTCTCTCCAAGCCCAACATTGACCACCTAATCACCAAACTTGTTGATCTTTTTTCTCTGTGTGTCAGAATGTGCCTGAGAAACTAGTGGGTAGTTACACAGTTCCTGTAACAAGCAGGAAGGATGGAGCCTGATGGCCCAGGTCAGAATACAGATCCCAGCTGCTACTGCCTGTCAGATGTCACTTGCCTCCTGGCCTCCAATGACCCACTCTTCTATGTAGAAGTGTGGCTTGCCTTTCTGATCATTCACTTCTCTTCCCTGGGTTTGGAATTCTTTAGCCTCACACGTTTTCTCCTGAAGTTTGGCTTTTCTTGCGTCATGTTTTCTCTGTGACACCCACCCATCTTTCTAACTGCTTTAATATAAAAATCGCAGCTCCCTGGTCTTCCTGTTTTGGACTCCTGAACCAGGTGCCCCGTTTCTGTGGGGAATAATTCTGAGGACAACAGCTTTTCCTAAAGTAACTCAAGTGCCTCACTTGTTACCTGGTCACTCTTTATTCAATCTGATCCTCACAGAGGGCCCTGAACAAAACCGTAGTTGCAAGGCACTGCTCTGAAGAGACTTGCTGTTGGGCAGTTATGGATGCCGGCCCAGCTCTGAGTGAGGGTGACCTCTGGTGGACACAACTCCTCCTTTTCTCTTGTCTTGTGTTATTACAGTTTTTGCTGTTTTTTTAAAATTGTGGTAAAATATACATAACATAAAATTTACCATTTTAACCATTTTTAAGAGTACAGTTCAATAGTGTTAAGTACATTCACACTGTTGTACAACTAGTCTCCAGAACTCTTTTCATCATGCTAAACTGAAACTCTATACCCATTAAACACCAACTCCCCATTCCCCTCTCCCTCCAGCCCCTGGCACCCACCATTTTCTGTCTCTATGAATTTTACTACTCTAGGTACCTCATCTAAGTGGAATCATACAGTATTTGTCTTTCTGTGATTGGCTTATGTCACTTAGCATAATGTCTTCCAGATTCATCCATGTTGTAGCATGTGTCACAATTTCCTTCCTTTTAAATACTAAACAATATTTCATTGTATGTATATACTACATTTTCTTTATCTAGTCATCTGTTGATAGATAACTTGGGTTACTTCTACTTTTTGAATATTGTGAACAATACTTCTATGAACACGGAGTACATGTATCTCCTTGAGACTCTGCTTTCAATTCTTTTGTGTATGTACCTAGAAGTGGAATTGCTGGATCATATGGTAATTCTATTTTTAATTTTTTTGAGGAACCACGATACTGTTTTCCATAGGGGAAGCACCATCTTACATTCCCACTAACAATGCACAAGTGTTCCAATTTCTCCACATCTTCACTGACACTTGTTATTTTTGATAGTAGCCATTTTAATAGGTGTAAGGTGGTATCTCATTGTGGTTTTGTTGTCGCTGTGTTTCTCACCATTGTTTATTAACAATGTTAATAAACCATTGTTTATTAATCATCAACCATGTGCTAGGCACTGTGCCAAGTGCTTTACATAAACTGGTTTATTTAATCCTCACCATAATCCTATGCATTATGCATTGTTTTTCCCAACTCACTGTTGAGGAATTGGAGGCTCAGAGAATTTAAGTAAGTTTCCTGGGATATTAGGTGGTAGAACTGGGATTTGAACCCAAGTCTGTTTGTTTGAGGGGCATACTTCGAATGGTGATGCTTCCTCAGATCCTGTGTGCCTGGTTTGTTTTAGGTTGCTGTTGCATTCAACTGTAAAATTCTTGAAATCATCTCTACTTCTTTATTCCTGTCACTAGGAACTCTGTCCATTGCTCCCAGAACTAGCGCCGTGATGAGAAGGAGATTAAATTCTCAGCATTCTGTGGACCAAGACCTTTGGATTCTGTCATTCCTCTTCTTCCCTCCCTGAACACATATGTATTGAAAGCCTATCTGATGTGCCGAATCTGGTGCTGAGAACACAGCAGAATAGACACACTAGTTCATTGCTTTCATGGACATTTTTTCCCCTATCTTTACTGAGGTATGATTGACAAATAAAAATTTTATATATTTAAGATATACAACGTGATGTTTTGATATATATATATATACATACCGTATACATACATACACATCGTGAAATGATTACCACAATTAAGCTAATTAACATATCTATCACCTCACATAGTTACTATTTTTGTTTTTCAGGGTGAGAACATTGAGATCTACTCTCTTCACAAATGTCAAATATACAATATATTATTATTAACTATAGTCACCATGCTATACATTAGATCTTCAGAAGTTATTCATCTTATAACCAAAAGTTTATACCCTTTGACCACAGTCTCTCTTTTTTCCCCACCTCCAGTCCTAGTAACCACCATTCTACTCTCTGTTACTACAAATTTGACTTTTTTTAGATTCCACATATAAGTGAGATCATGCAGTACTTGTCTTTTTATGTCTGGCTTATTTCACTTATTTCATGATGTCCTCCAAATTCATCCATGTCGTCACAAATGACAGTATTTCTTTCCTTTTTAAGGCTGAATAATATAATCTAGATGATGACTTGATCTCCCCACTGATTCTGTGCAAGGAAGTTGCTTGGTCAGAAGACACTGACGATGCTTTAATAAGGACCTTTGAATGCTGATGAGGGTGGACCAGGAGGAAAGTATTGTACCAGGTTAGAGGTGACACCTTTGTGCAAGGGTGCTTTTTCTCTGCCTTTCTTTGACGTCCTCTCCACTGCTGCAGGCCCATAAACATGTTTTCTGCCCCAAATTTGCTCCTGAATGTCATGTGGTCCCTTCAACTTCAGCAAGTCTAAAATGAGCTCATGCTTCTGATGTCTCCTTTTCTTTCAGTGGTACTATAATGCTCATTCAGTCTTCAAACTTTAAAGTAATTTTTTTGTCTTCCTTTTTCAGTCGACCAATCATTTAGTGTTATTCATTTGTCCTTCTTGATATCCTATGTACTGAAGCCTCCTATGGAGCACACCTATGGTCCAAGAAAGTCAGGTTTATTTAGCTTGCTGTAGCAAAGGAGAATATACCCTAGGAAATCTCAGAAACATTTCAGTGAGGGGAGCTGGGAGGGGCTTCTTATTGGACTTGCACTTATTTTGGATGATTATGAGGAGAGATTAGGGAAGTAGAGGCCTGTTCTCAATTGAATGCTATCAAGAAGAGGGCATTATGCTAAGTGAGATAAGTCAGAAAGAGAAAGACAAATACTGTATGATAGCACTTATATGTGGAATCTAAAAATTAAGTCAAATTCACAGTAACAGAAAATAGCATGGTGGTTACCAGGGGCTGGAGGGGGCGGTGGGAATTGCAGAGATGTTGTTTAAGGGTACAAAATTGCAACTAGAAGATGAGTAAGTTTTGGACATCTAATACACAGCATAGTGATTATCATCAACAATACTGTGTTATAAACTTCAAAGTTGCTTAGAGACTAGACCTTAATTGTTCTCACCATAAAAATGAAATGGTAACTATGTGATGTGATGGAGGTGTTAGCTAATGCCCTGGTGGTAATCCCACTGCAATATATAAATGTATCAAATTAACATGTTGTATACTTTAGACTTACACAATGTTATATGTCAATTATACCTCAATAAAAAAATAGAAGAAAGGGCATTCAGTAATTGGGATTCTTAACAATTTTTATCTAAAAGGAAAGGGAAATTAAACAATGCTAGAGTTATCATTGGTAACAATGCTGCAGTTATCACAGCAACCACTGGGAGAAAGGTGTTATTAGTCGGATGAGGGGAAATTTAGCCATTTTGTGGTCAGAGAGTGGCCTAGCTTATGTCTTGCTCTGAACCTGGTGATGGAGTGGCTTGAGACTTTTCTATTTTCTGTTGTGAACATCACAGTCTGTCTTTCATTTTCTCAATATTCATTTATTTCCCTCTGTTCCCTCACCTTCCATCAATGTCTAAACTTATTCCCTCATGTCTGGACAATTGAGGATCCACCTGACTCCCCACCTGCCTCTCTCGCTCTGCCCACCACACTCTGTCCTCACACAATTGCTGAATCAATGAACACTACTTTGACCTTTTTACTCCTTTCCTCAAAATACTTCAATAGGTTTCCCTTGTTTGTAAAATGAAGTCCACACTCTTTATTCAAAGAAGTCCACACTCTCTTTCCGATCTACCATTTCAAGCCACTTTCCCAGGCCTCCTCTATTTTTCTCTGTATTAGTCTTTATTTTAAACATATTATTTGCATTCTATTCTTTCTGCCAGTGATTGCCTGATATGCTCTTAGAAAATGTATATCCTTGGGCCTTCTCAAGAACAGGCTTGCTCAATCTGAACCTTGAAGCAGGGACGTGGCTAACAGACAGTTCATTTTCTTAAGGGAATTGTGACGCAGGTTGTTAATAGACCACATTTTGAGCCACATTGTTTTACGGCTTTGTTCATGCTATTCCCTTTCTCTGGAAGACCCTCCAGTAATCTGAGTTGACCACCCTTTAAAGCCTAGTTGACCAATCTGTCCCTAACTGCCTAAGTTTTAGAGTCACTCTAAATCTGAACTACTAAAGCATTCATTGCATGTATCATGTCATTACTTTGCTATCTTATCCACTAGAATTTATAAGTATTTTGAAGGCAAGGGTCTTGCTTAGACTTTCTATCTCCTATAAGATCAAGGACAGGCCGTAGGTATTCGGTGAATATTTAATCTGCAAAGGAGAGCAATGTCACCCTCTGATATTATTAAATCTGGATATAAAAAATAATTTTAAATCAGTGGAATAGACTTTCCCCAATACTGATCTCCATTATAAATTAATAATTTCTGTATTAATACTTAGTCAACTACAGTTATAAGTTCATAATTGTAAATTAAAAAAAAAAACTTACTGAGCCACATTGAAATTTCTTACATTTGCTTTGGAATATATATATTTTGAGAGGGAGAGAGACTTTACCTTTATTTAATCTATGTGCATTTTTATTATAAATATCAAAAATCTTAGGAGATAAGAATCTCATTTTACGGGTTGAAAAATTTGTTAGATTGAGAGTGTGGTTAGCAAAAGAATATGCAAAGTTTATAAACTTTTTAAACAATTTCTCCAAGAAATCTTATAATGTTTTGGGACTTCAACCTGGTTAATTTAAAAAGTGGCATTTTTAAAGGTTTTTTAAATCATGTCCTTTATTGCTTTCAGTTCAATCTTAGCAGCTTGTGTATATAAAAACGATTTTCCTTTCCTCTTGAAGGGGCATGGGACCCTGAGCACAACTGCCTTTGAGGCAATTCCTTTTTCTTTAAATTGTAAATACCACCTCTGCTACTGAACAGAGTGAAGTGTAAAATGTAATCATCCATAAGCCTCCTTTCTTATTTCCATGCCTTTGAATCTACAATAAAATTACCTTATATCTGCTACAGTGTGCCACAGTAGACATGCTTTTATGAGGTCCTTTCTACTGAAGAAAATACATAAAACTTTCTTTGTGGTCATGAACGTGTTTGCTCTCAAGTGTCTCTGGGTCTGTAGATCTCAGCGAGGATAGAGAATTGGTCTCCTTGAAGGTATGAGAGACAATTCAGCTGATTGCTCTGCAGTTCTGAGTGCCGTCTGGATGAGCGGAGGCTTTGTATTTATGATCTTATTCATGCACGTCTCTTGGACCCTATTTTCTAAGGTGCAAAGGACTGAAAAGCTATGTGGCTAGCAATGCGACCATTACTTGACTTGCACAGTTAGACCAGGTGCCCAAGGCCACGGAACGTGGAGGAAGCACTATTGGTCTTTGTTCATAGATTCGGCCCTGAGTTCTGTTAGGAGTTTTTGCTGGTTTTGAGAATAGATTTCTCCAACATGCTCTTTTCTGTCAGAGAGCAGACTGCCTGTTATCTGCTTCCATGAGGTGCAGAGGAGAAAGGCGGTCTTCAGGATGACTGGAAGTGGTGGCGCACGCTCACTCTGCTGTCTTCATCACGGTGCGCTTGTTTAAGCCCAGTGCATCCAGTGGCACCACGTTATTGCCCCCAAGACCTCCTTCCCTCTCTTCATCTATTATCGATGAAATGTATAATGAATTAATGAGAAAATAAACACTTGGATATAGAGAGAGATTTGTTTCAATGATCAGAGATAGTTTGTGCATGATTGAATCAGTAACCTTTTCACCACCGGATTAAATAATTTGTAGTGCAAGCAAACAGAGGGAACTTTTCATGTTGAAGGTGAACTCATGAGGATAGTGGGAAAAGAACAGGTATCAATGAAGCAGGAAGGGCATTATTAGTGTTAACCTTAACCGGGACAAAGGTCTGAGAAAAGTCTAACAGAATGTTCAGTGTTGTAAGGGACATTATAGATGTCTAACCTTGTGGTTCTCAACCTTGGCTGCACGTTAAAATTATGTAGGCATTTTTCATATTAACTTATTTTTGAAATATAACATGTACAAACCATGAATGTTTAGCTCAATTAATTTTCACAAGGTGAATCTACCCATGTAACCACTACCATATTGAGAAACAAAACATTTCTAGCTATCAGAAACCCCCATGTTCTTCCTAGTCATTATCTCCCTGTCGAAGTAACCCCTGTCCTGACTTTGAATACTGTAAATTATTTTTGCTTATTTTTGAAATTTACATCCATGGAATAACAACTTATTATGATCTTATATGTCTGTCTGGTTTTTTCTTTTCCTGCTCAACACTATGTTTGTGAGATTCTGCAAGTAGCAGTAATACATTCATTCTCGTTGTCTAATTCTCCATTTATGAATATACCACCGTTTATTTACCTTTTCTACTGTTGGTGGACATTTGGGTTGATTGCAGTTTTTGGTTATTGAAAATAATGCTGCCGTAAATATTACTTTATGAATATTTTGGTGAACATATGTAAATATTTTATTGGGCGTATACCTGGGAATGGAATTGCTGGACCATGGTATATGTGTGTGTTCAGGTTAGTATACACAACCACTCATTTTCCAAAGTAATCATACCGATTTACACTCAACTTCTAGTTGCTTCACATTCTTACGCATCTAGGGACTGTAAAAAAATGCTAATACCCAAGGTCCACCTAGGCTCTACCCCAGAACAAGTAGATCAGTGTTTCTAGGGATAAGACCCAAGAACTGGTATTTTCAAAAATCCCCCCAGATGGTACTAACGTGCACCAGAGAAGAGAACCAAAAATCATCATTATTCAGATGAATTTAACTAGGATATGAAGAGTGGAAATCCTTTGCCCAAGCCACCTACCCAGTGAGAGGCCCAGGGCTGGATGCTGAGTCTCTTGATTCCTGCTCTGGGCTTTCTCTTCACAGCCAGTCTCATTGGGATGTACTTTCTCACTATTCTATTCTCATACTGTGAAAATGAACTTTGACTTAGCCTACACATTTAGAGCACTTTTTTTTTTTTTTTATAAAGCAGTTTTTCAGGCTTTGTGAGGTAGGTAGAATAGGTATATGGGACCAGCTACGTAGTTTGTGGGATCCAGTGCCAAATTAAAAAGCAAGGCTCCTTGTTCAAAAATGATTGAGAATTTCAAGACCATGACAGCAAAGCAGTAAACCAAGCTTGCGGCCCTTCTAAGAGAGGAGCCCCTATGTAATTGCACAGGTTGCACATCCATGAATCTAGCCCTGCAGGTATTATTATTTACAAGTTAGAGATGGAAAAGTAAGTCTCAGCGACTTGGTAAGTGGTTGAGTTAAGAGTAGGGACTGGTCTCATGATGTCTGCTTTGCCTTTCTGGCCTAGAAGGTGTGCAAGCCCTTCTTCTCTAGGATTTTATAAGATAAAATGGATAAAAATGATACTGACGAAATGCAAAAAGCTTACAGAGGGTAACTTTAAAAAGAGAGGAATAGAGGATCCTTACAAAAGAAGTAAAGAATGAATTTTGGGAAAATGAGATCCAACTAACTGCTGTTCAAGATGGCACCTGGGCTGCTGGCCTTCACACACTTGGTGGACATCTGTGCTCATTTTCTGAGACGTTTGGCTGATAAACTCTATCCAGACGTTTGGAACCTCTCAATAGGTATCTTCAGAAGCCTTGTTTTGGAGGTGGTGGAAAAAACAGATGGAAATATCTACTCTACTTCCTGGGGTAAAATCTTCTAATAACACGTGGAAACATGACAAAACTAGCAAATGGGTGTGGAGTTCGGAAAAATAGTTTAAGAAATAACTCTCAATTCTAATTGTTGCATGACAAAGGATAATAAAATAATAATAAAAACCTCCCCCTACCATCTCCAATTAATCTGTTTTCCCTGTAGCAGCCACCCAAATTATTCTTATAAGCCTATGACTAACTTCAAAGACTAGAGATAGGTTGTAATCAATGAACTATATTATCAGATATCTAGTTATATGGGGATAATTTCTGTTCAGTTATGAAGATTCTCTTTGCCTCTTCTGAGTTATTTAGGGATATTTGTGAATGGCATGAGGTAATACATAACTAACACCTTTTTTCTTACAATGGTCAATGTTTTAAATGAATGGCTTCAGTTGGATTACTCTGTCTCCTGAAGACATGCAAGTCCATTTCTGACTTGTGCTCCTCTCTCACACTAGATCCCTGTAGCCCTTCCATTCCACACAAGTGAGGACTCAGGACTCAGACCTCAGGACTCAAGCCCAAGCCACCAGATATTTGAGTTAAATGGTCTAGGGACCTTAAAAGAGAAATCACTTACCCTCCTTTACCTTCATTTTCTCTATCGTAAAATGGAGATGTTATTGGCTGAATTGTGTCCCCTGCCCCTCGCTCCAAGTTCATATGTTGAGGTTCTAACCCCTAGTACCTCAGAATGTGACTATACTTGGAGGTAGGGCCTTTAAAGAGAAAATTCAGGTTAAATGAGGATGTTAGGGTGGGTCCTAATCCAATATGACTGGTGTCCTTATAAAAAGAGGAGATTAGGACGCAGGGATACACAGAGAAAAGATCTTGTGAAGACAGAGGGAGAAGATAGCTTTCTATAAGCCAAGGAAAAAGGCCTCAGAAGAAATTAACCCTGCTGACACCTCGATATCCTACTTCTAGCCTCCAGAACTGTGAGGAAATAAATTTCTGTTGTTTAAGCCGCCCAGTCTGTGGTACTTCGTTAACGGCAGCCTTAGCAAACTCATAAGGGTATAATATAGTAACACTGATTTCAAAGATGGTTTTGTGGAATAAATGAAATTGGCACGTTGGTTAACTGTGAAGTGTAGAGTAGATGTTCGTTACAGCTATAGCCACTCACATTTACTTTTCTATCTATACTGCGTGGTCTACATGTCTCCCTTCATCTCCTTCCTCATCCCGCTCTCCATTTCTGTCTTGAACATAGCGCATGGCTCCTAAAGAAAAGATGGTTTAATTCAAAAGTGAAAGAGCTCCACCATTAGATGTTTCTCCCATTGTATTTGTTTATTTATTTACTTATATTTTAAATCTAAATAAGAAGCCTCAAGTGTCCCTTTCCTTGTTGAGAGGTCAAATCCAAAATAAACACTGAGATGTAAATGTGCTCCCGGGTCTAGTGAATCCTCTGGCTGCGTTGATCTGTTGCTACCTACTCCCCACTCTCGTCCTTTATACTAAAACAGAAATATGAGAAAGCAGATAGATTAATGTTTTTGAGGGTAATCCCCTGATAGACTTTTTCTCTTTTGCTGAAGGACCATTTTTCTTGTTAGCCATCTTTAATAAAAGCCCTCATTTTATTCAATAGACTGTGCTAATATTACCCTGAGAATAGTTCGTATTTATATAGCCGAGTTTCCCTAGAAGCTCAAAGCACTATATAAATATTGTCTCATTAAAAACTCATATATCCCCATGAATTAGGTTGGTGGCTGCTGCGATTTCCCTGATGTGCAGATGGAGAAACAGAGGGTGAGTGACTTTTGCAAATTCAGAAAAGCTGGGAGGGAAATACAGAAAAGCATTGCTTTCTCAGATTTGGTGATAAAGCCTCAGGCCAGCTCCCCAGATTTTCACAAACTGAAGGGCATTCAGCCCAAAGCCGTCAGCCTGTGCTTTGATTAGTAACGAAAACAGTGTAAACATCAGGATCATTGCTTTTCTTGGGGGACTGGGGCCCAGTGTTTTAGCTAGTGAGGGCTGATAAGTACCCATAAAATCTTAAAAGCAAGACTGGGCTATTCTGGCTTTTTCTTGGTTGCCAAGCTTGCCATGTATCACCGCTGGTTTGTTCAGGTCACTTGATATTCTCATTTCTGAATCAATCTCTTCAGTAATCCTTTTCCTGCAGTACCTACAACCAAGTCCCACCACAACCTTCTAATTTACTCATGGTTCTGTTCTGAGCTAGTCAGCAATCTCCTAATTCAAGGGTGTAATCCTGAATCTATTTTTCATTCTTTTCGTACGTTGATCTTCTCTGTCTTTATTTCCTCCTCTGCAAATCGTGCATGGGTTAGTTACATGGCTGCAAAAACTAATAAATAGGCTTATCAAGTTCAGTAAATAAAAATTGCTTAATAAAATCTACACAATCAACACAGAATACCAGTATGGCTGTGTCATAAGGCAATTGAAAACAAAGACTGAGTGTGAAGGGGCTGTCAGCCTTAAGGTTGCTTCTGCCACAGAAACTAACTGGTTAATGGAAATAGCAGTGGAGACGGTATGTAAAAGCAGTCCAAGTCTGAGAAAGAAGCCCAGAGGGGAACCAAGACACTGCAGGTGAATTTCCTGCTTAAGGGTCTGGGCTGAATTGAAATTATGACTGCAGGACTGACAGGTTTTTATTATAATCTTCATCTCCCTCTAAAATCTAGTGAACAGCTTCCCTACTGACTCAGATAATGCCTATTGCTGAACATTTGCAGTTAGGGAAAGAACTATTACTTTTGGCTGAAAGCTTTCTGATAGAGGATACTTCATTAGCGAAGAGGCAGCAGCCTGCACCTGCAGTGAAGTGGGGATACGCCACGGATTTTTAATTCAGCATTTTCATATCACAGTGTATTCAAGTGTAACTTGCTTAGTTATTTCTTGAAAGGTTTTGACATTTGTCCCATGGCAGGCAGTATTTCTGAGGTCTTTGTTCTCTACAACATAAAAGTATTTCTCTCTCTGTCTTTTTTCATAAATTAAGAAAGACTAATTCTTTTGTCCTGTTATCAGATTCAAAATTGTAAAAGCACCATTTCTTTTCAGAAAGTTGTTGGTTTTTTTTAAACAAGGCTATTAACTCCCTATATTGATGATTAAAAAAACCAGGTAAAATAAGAGAGTTTTGTTTTCTAACAAGTAATACTGCACTTTCTCAAGAGATGTATATTCAAAGGAATTTGTTAGGGAGAGATTGCAACGAATATATACATTTAAATTGAGCAAGTGCTAGCCTTTCACATAATGAAAGCGAAATCCCATCTGTATCTAGCTTTTAAAAGACACAAGTCAAAAACGTTTTACTATTAGAATTCCAAGTAAATTTTCACAGGAAAAATAAATATTATTCATAAATCTCAAATTTCATTCCACCAGTTTCATATTAAAAGGATGATGATTGATTTCTTGAGGTTAAAATATTTTAAAGTCCTACAAAACCCTAGTTACTCTATTATGTGGTGCTTATCTAAGTTGTTCAAAGACATTATAACCTCTCAGGCAATGACATCTCTCGCTATAGATGATCTTTTTCCTTTTGGCATGAAAAAAATTAGTACTTTTGCGTTGTTGGTAGAAATAGGGCAGTGACAGGTTTGAGAAAAATCCAGAGAAAAGATCTGGCTCAGCCAGTGTCACCGGCCACTTGAGGGATCAACCCAAAATGGCAAAGCAGGTGAGGCACTTTGATTGGGCCTGGGTGGGTCGTGTGTCCACCCCATATTCCTGAGGAGCCAGCCTATCCAGTGCGGTTCTGCTAGGCAAATGTGCCAGGAGAGAGGGGCAAGAGAGTCAAGGCTTGGGGTCTGAGGCAGCTCAGTAATCATTTGTTACTCTCACCCGTGTACTGGCCTTTCCCAACCTCAGAATGTGCACATAACCTATTGGGTCGTCTTTTTATGGCTCTTAACTATATGCCAGGCATTGTTCTAAGCACTTCGGGTATATTAACTCTTTAATCTACTGATGAGAATGGGTACTCATTTCTTTTCACTCTTACTGTGTATACATACACTCATAAACACACATATGCATATATGTTATTCACGTATACTATATGTTATGTATATGTATACATTATTATATATGTATGTATTAGCTTTTGATATTTTATTTATTTATTAAACTATTTTATTGAGGTCATAATGGTTTATAACATTGTGTAATTTCAGGTGTACATTATTATACATCAGTTTCTGTATAGAAAGCATTGTGCTCACCACCAATAGTCTAGTTTTTATCTGTCACCATACATATGTGCCCCTTTACCCTTTTCGCCCACGTCCCCCTTCCCCTCTGGTAACCACTAATCTGTTCTCTTTATCCATGTGTTTATCTTCCACATATGAGTGAAATCATACAGTGTTTGTCTTTCTCTGTCTGGCTTATTTCACTTAACATAATACCCTTAAGTTCCATCCATGTTTTCACAAATGGGACGATTTTGTCTTTTTTTATGGCTGAGTAGTATTCCAGTGTATATATATGTATGCCACATCTTCTTTAACCATTCATCAGTTGGTGGGCACTTGGGTTGCTTCCATGTCTTGGCTATTGTGAATAATGCTGCAATGAACATAGGGGTGCAGAAATCTCTCAGTATTGTTGATTTCATGTTCTTTGGATAAATACCCAGTAGTGGGATAGCTGGGTCATATGGTATTTCTATTTTTAATTTTTTGAGAAATCTCCATACTGTTTTCCATAGTGGCTGCACGGGTTTGCATTCCCACCAGCAGTGTATGAAGATTTCCTTTTCTCCACATCGTCTCCAACATCTGTTATTTTTTGTGTCATTAATTATAGCCATTCTGATGGGTGTAAAGTGATATCTCATTGTAGTTTTGATTTGCATTTCCCTAATAATTAGTGATGTTGAATATCTTTTCATGTGCTTGTTGGCCATCTGCATGTCTTCTTTGGAAAAATGTTTGTTCATATCCTTTGCCCATTTTTTGATAGGGTTGTTTGTTTTTTATTGTTGAGTTGTATGAATTCTTTATATATTTTAGAAATTAACCCCTTGTTGGATATATGATTTGCAAATATTTGTTCCAAATTGGTGGGTTGCCTTTTTGTTTTGTTCATGGTTTCCTTTGCCTTGCAGAAGTTTTTAGTCTGATGTAGTCCCACATGTTTGTTTTTTTCTTTTGTTTCCCTTGCCTGAGTAGACATGGTATTTGAAAAGATGCTGCTAAGATTGATGTCCAAGAGTGTACTGCCTATGTTTTCTTCTAGGAGTTTTATGGTTTCAGGTCTTACCTTCAAGTCTTTAATCCATTTTGAATTATTTTTATTTTTTAATTTAATTAATTAATTTATTTTTCCCCCAAAGCCCCAGTAGATAGTTGTATGTCATAGTTGCACATCCTTCTAGTTGCTGCATGTGGGACGCGGCCTCAGCATGGCCGGACAAGCGGTGCGTCAGTGCGCGCCCGGGATCCGAACCCGGGCCGCCAGCAGCGGAGCGCGTGCACTTAACCACTAAGCCACGGGGCCGGCCCTGAATTATTTTTTTGTGTGGTGTAAAATAATGGTCTACTTTCATTCTTCTACATGTGGCTGTCTGGTTTTCCCAGCACCATTTATTGAAGAGGTTTTCCTTTCTCCATTGTATGTTCTTGGCTCCTTTGTCAAAGATTAGCTGTCGATAGATGTGTGGTTTTATTTCTGTGCTTTCAATTCTGTTCCATTGATCTGTGTGTCTGTTTTTGTGTCAGGACCATGCTGTTTTGATTACTATAGCTTTGTAGTATATTTTGAAGTCTGGATGCCTACAACTTTGTTCTTTTTTCTTAGGATTGCTTTAGCTATTTGGGATCTTTTGTTGCCCCATATGAATTTTAGGATTCTTTGTTCTATTTCTGTGAAGAATGTCAATGGGATTCTGATTGGGATTGCAGTGAATCTGTAGATTGCTTTAGGTAGTATGGACATTTTAACTATGTTTATTCTTCCAATCCATGTGCATGGGATGTCTTTCCATTTATTTATGTCACCATCTATTTCTTTCAATAACGTCTTATAGTTTTCATTGCATAGGTCTTTTACCTCCTTGGTTAAATTTATTCCTAGATATTTTATTCTTTTTGTTGCGATTGTAAATGAGATTGTATTCTTAAGTTCTCTTTCTTTTAGTTCCTTATTAGAGTATAGAAATACCACTGATTTTTGTAAGTTGTATCCTGCAACTTTGCTGTAGTTCTTGATTATTTCTAATAGTTTTCTGGTGGATTCTTTAGGGTTTTCTATATATAGAATCATGTCATGCACAAACAGTGTGAGTTTCACTTCTTCCTTTCCAATTTGGATACTTTTTATTTCTTTTTCTTGCCTAATTGCTCTGGCCAAAACCTCCAGCACTATGTTTAATAGCAGTGGAGAGAGTGGGCACTCTTGTCTTGCTCCTGTTCTCAGAGGGATGGCTTTCAGTTTTTCACTGTTAAATATGTTTTTGGCTGTGAGTTTGTCGTATATGGCCTTTATTATGTTGAGATACTTTCCTCCTATGCCCGTTTTATTGAGAATTTTTATCATAAATGGATGTCATATGTTGTCAAATGCTTTCTCTGCATCTATTGAGATTATCATGTGATGTTTATTCCTCCTTTTGTTAATGTGGTGTATCATATTGTTTGACTGTGGATGTTGAACCATCCCTGCATCCCTGGTATAAATCCCACTTGATCATGGTGTATGATCCTTTTAATGTATTGCTGTGTTCAGTTTGCCAATATTTTGTTGAGGATTTTTGCATCTATGTTTATCACTGCAATTTTCCTTCTTTGTGCTGTCCTTGTCTGTTTTTGGTACCAGGGTAATGTTGGTCTCATAAAATGAGTTAGGAAGCATTCTGTCTTCTTCAATTTTTTGCGATAGTTTGAGAATGATAGGTATTAAATCTTCTTTGAATGTTTGGTAGAAGTAAAAGAACAGAGAAGCCATCTGGTCCTGGGCTTTTGTTTTTTTGGTAGGTTTTCGATTATTATTTCAATCTCTTTACTTTTGATTGGTCAATTCAGATTGTCTATTTCTTCTGTATTCAGTTTTGTGAGGTTATATGAGTCTAAGAATTTGTCCATTTCTTCTAGGTTATCCAATTTGTGGGCATATAGTTTTTCATAGTATTCTCTTATAATCATTTGTATTTCTGTGGTATCCATTGTAATTTCTCCTGTTTCATTTCAAATTTCCTTTATTTGAGGCTTTTCTCTTTTTTTCTTAGTGAGTCTGGCTAAGGGTTTGTCCATTTTGTTTATCTTCTCAAAGAACCAGCTCTTACTTTCATTGATCATTTCTTTTGTTTTTTTAGTCCCTATTTCATTTATTTCTGTTCTGATTTGTATTATTTCCCTCCGTCTGCTGGCTTTGGGCTTTGTTTGTTCTTTTACTAGTTTGGCTGGGTGTAGTTTAAGATTACTTATTTGAGATTTTTCTTGTTTGTTGAGGTGGGCCTGTATGCTATAAATTGCCGTCTTAGAACCGCATTTGCTGCATCTCATAGGAGATGGTGTGTTGTTTTCATTTTCATTTGTATCCAGGTATTTTTTGATTTCTCCTTTGATTTCTTCATTGATCCAGTGGTTGTTCAGTAGCAAGTTGTTTAGTCTCCACATATTTGTGCCTTTCCCAGCCTTTTTCTTGTAATTGATTTCTAGTTTCATAGCACCGTGGTCAGAAAATATGCTTGATATAATTTCAATCTTCTTAAATTTATTGAGGCTTGCCTAGTTTTCCAACATATGGGCTATCTTTGAAAATATTCCATGTGCACTTAAGAAGAATGTGTATTCTGTTGTTTTTGGATGGAATGTTCTATGTATATCTATTAAGTCCATCTGGTCTAGTATTTCATTTAAGGCCACCCTTTCCTTGTTGTCTTTCTGTCTGGATGATCTATCCATTGATATAAGTGGGGTGTTGATCTCCCCTACTATTATTGTGTTGCTGTTAATTTCTCCCTTTAGGTCTGTTAGTAGTTGCTTTGTATACTTTGGTGCTCCTGTGTTAGGTGCATATATGTTCATAAGTGTTATGTCCTCTTGGTGGAGTGTCCCTTTTATCATTATATACTGCCTCTCTTTGTCTCTCATTGTCATTTTTATCTTGAAGTCTGCTTTGTCTGATGTAAGTATGGCAACACCTGCTTTCTTTTGCTTGTCGTTTTCTTGGAGTATCATCTTCCATCCCTTTATTCTGAGCCTATGTTTGTCTTTAGAGCTGAGATGTGTTTCCTGGAGGCAGCATATTGTTGGGTCTTGTTTTTTAATCCATCCAGCCACTCTGTGTCTTTTGGTTGGAGAATTAAATCCATTTACATTCAGAGTGATTATTGATATATGAGGTCTTAATACTGCCGTTTTATCTCTTGTTTTCCAGTTGTTCTATATTTCCATTGTTTCTTTTCTCTTGTATTTTTGATTGCCATTTCAGTGTAGTGGTTTTCTGTGATAGTTTTCTCAGTTTTCTCTTTATTTATGATTTGTGGTTCTGCTCTGATTTTTTTGTGTGGGTTTACCATGAGGTTTGTATTAAAGATCTCATAGATGACATAGTCCATTTTCTGATAGCCTCTTATCTCCATTAGCCTAAGTAGCTTCCATCTCTTTCCTCTTCTCCTTCTGAGTTATTGTTGTCACAAATTGTTGTTTTGTGTGTTGTGAGTTTGTGACTAAAATGAAGTGTTTATAGTTATTTTTGATGCGTTCCTTCCCTTCATCTTTTATGTTATAATTAAGTGTTTACTAACTGATTCTGATATAGAGCTGCAATTTTCTGATTCTATCTATTTATCTCCTTGCTGAAGGTTTTGTAAACATTTGCTTTTTAGATTCAAATGGGAGGGCTCCTTTCAATGTTTCCTGTAAGGCAGTCCTAGTGGCAATGAACTCCCTCAGCTTTTGTTTATCTGGGAAAGTTTTTATTTCTCCATCATATCTGAAGGATAGTTTCACTGAATGGAGTATTCTTGGCTGAAAGTTTTTGTCTTTCAGTATTTTTAATATATCATGCCATTCTCTCCTAGCCTGTAAGGTTTCCACTGAGAAATCCGCTGAAAGCCTAATAGGGGTTCCTTTGCAGATTATTTTCTTTGCTTTGCTGCCCTTAATATTTTTTCTTTGTCATTGTCTTTTTCCGGTTTTAATATTATATGCCCTAGCGAAGGTCTTTTTGCATTGTTGTAATTAGGAGTTCTATTGGCTTCATGTACTTATAAGTCCAGTTCTTCCCCCAGGTTTGGGAAGTTGTCAGCTATTATTTCTTTGAACAAGCTCTCTTCTCCTTTCTCTCACCTGCTACCTCTGGAATACCAATAATCCTTATGTTACTTTTCTAACTGAGCTGGATATTTCTCAAAAAATTTCTTCATTTTTTAAAATTCTTAGTTCTTGCTCCTCCTCCACCTGAAGGATTTCTATCTTCTAAATCACTAATTCTGTCCTCCAGAAAATCAGGTCTATTTTGTATGGGTTCTAGATCATTATTTATCTCATTAATTGTGTTCTTCATATCAGAATTTCTGTTTGTTTTTTTTTTAGAGCTTCAATCTCTTTAGTGAAATATTCCTTCTGCTCATTAATTTTATTCCTCAGCTCATTGAACTGTCTTTCTGAGTTTTCTTATAACATGTTGAGCTTCTTTATGAAAGCTATTTTGCATTCTTTGTCAATTGTAAATTTCTGTGACTTCAGGTTTGGTTTCCGGAGACTTGTCATTTCCTTCTGCTCTGAAGTGTTACTGTAGTTCTTCATGGTGTTTGATGAATTGATCCTTTGCTGGTGCATTTGTGATAGTATCAGGTCACAGATTCCACCTGCCACAGCTGGGGGTGGGGGCAGGAGTTGTGTTTTCTGATCCTGCCCCATCTGCTGGTAGTTTTGCCAGTAAGCCTGTTCTGTGTTTGTGCACTGGCTGCAACCACTTGGCAGGTCACCCAGGCATATGCAAGCAGGGCCTCTGTCCTCCACCAGTGGCTCGCTCTTGCTGTGCTCAGCAGGGGACCAACTGAGCTTCTGTGCTAGGCAGGGGAGGAGGGGGCTGCATGTGGGCCAGCTCTGTACTCTTGGGTGGTTGGGCTGAGCTGCTGCGGTTGGTGGGTGGGGCTCCTTTGCAGGGCCTGAGCCTCCACCACTCAGTGGGGAGCATGCTTGGTGGGCTGCCTTGGCATGGTGGGCACTCCTGCAGGTGGGCTACCACTTGGAAAGCATTCACGTGTGGGCTGGGCTGATGCTGCCTCCTCTTACAGTCATGCAGGCTGCTGTATGAGGACCCGCAACTTGGATCACTGCCACTGGGGGGGAGGAATCTGCTCACCTAGTTCCACTGCTTCCCAGGGATCCAGTCCACCCACCTTCAGATGTATGGCTGCATGGATCTCTCAGATGTCATATTGTGCTGTGTAGGGAATCTTCTGTTGGTTAATGAATGTCCATTTGGTTGTAACTTAGTGGGGGAGAGACAAAGGGAACAACTCACTCCACCATGAAGCTGATGTCACTCCTTTTTTTGATATTTTTAAAAATCCAGGACAGGAGCCAGCTGGTGGCATAGTGGTTAAGTTTGCATGCTCTGCTTTGGCAGCTCGGGGTTCACAGGTTCAGATCCCAGGTGCTGACCTGCACACTGCTCATCAAGCCATGCTGTGGCAGTGACCTACATACAAAATAGAGGAGGATTGGTGCATATGTTAGCTCAGTGACAATCTTCCTCACATACACACACGCACACAAAGAATCCAGGCCATTTACATCCCATCTCCTTTGGCAGCCCTTTTCTGTGAAACCCCACAGTGGCTGCTCCTGCAATGATGCTGACATATGGACTCATGGGGTCATGTTCATTGACAGTCATGTTACAGTTTTGTGCTTGTCACACAGCTGCATTTTAAACTATTTGGGGGGAGGATAATTTTTGACACATTTTGGTGTGTCAGGTAGCTCACATAGACCTGGCACAGAGTACATACTCATCTGTTTGCTGAGGAGTTAGAATCTGCCTCGAACTTTGAAGAAAGAGTGGAATTGTGGTTGGCAGAGTTCAATGGAATTATTTATTTCAGATCGTATTTTATATTTTGCTCTGTCAAATCAAGATCTCTTCTCCAAACTAAAATTCCAATCACAACTGAATATATAAATATGGCTAGAAAGTGGAAAATGAGATTATGTGGGTAATTAGACATTTATTCAGAGAGTAAATGGCTGCACTGACTTTTGCCCATGAAATTGGCTTTATTCATCTTTATTTATAATTTAAAACTAACTTATATTAGTTTTATAAAAATATTACTTACTTCCTTTACTTGTAACTTTAAAAAGTGAATTCCACTGAGTTCAGTGTAATCATTAATGACTCATAGATCAATGGAACAAAAAGGACTTTGAGTATCCCTAATTTTGCAAATGCAGAAACTGAAATTCAGGTATATTAAATGGTTGGGCCAAAGTCACACATTAAGTTGTTAGGACATCCAAGACTCTGACTTAGAATATATATTTTATTCAATAAAGATGCAGGCCTATCAGTTACCTTGTTCTAGATAGGAACTCAAGAAATATTTGTTGAGTGAATAAATTATTCTTGTTGGGCACTGACCCATCAGAACAGAAGCTGGCCTAACTGGTGTGGCCACAGTGGTGCATATGGATTAAATGTCAGCCCTGAGAGCCATGATGCTAACCACTGTGCCTGCATCAAGTAGAGCAGATGCTCAGGGTTTAGGGTTCATTTAATCCAGCCCCTCTTTTTCCAGATGTGTCCCAGGCCACACATTCAAATCAAGAAGTGGAAATCAGGTTGTTGGTTCCTAGTGGTCAGTACTTTCCACTACATTATGTCCTAATCTGTGGATAGAAATGAAGTGAGATTATAGCAGAAAGAATAATTGGTTGATAATAACCAAATGGCTGAACAATGAGGCAAAGACAAGTTAGTCTTATAGGTGGAATAACTAAAAGTCTAACCTAAGCCATGGGCAGAGAGATAAGAGTGAAGCTGAAATTCAAATGAGAAAGTAAGAAATCAAGAAGTTACTGAGATTATGAAACTCTATAACTAAAATGCATCATTTAAAATTATAGATAAGGGAATCCTTAAAACATTTCCTAGAATGGGTGGCGTGAGGATCAAGCTAGGAGAAACAGAAGGAACGAGAAGATAATAGTTGTAATTGACTTGCTAGTCAATGTCTTCAATCACATTCTTTGGTTTCAACATTCTAATACCTCTGTAGAATCCCAATTTGCTGATGCCTAGAGTAGCAGAGGTAAATGACATTCTGGCAATGAGGTAAAAGACATTCCGTGAAGAACATCATGCTACTAGTTGAACCTTTTTCCTCTTAGTTTTGAAATGTTACCCCACAAAGAGAAATAGGGTGAGGACCGACCACCCCTACCCAATTACTAACCAGAGTAGTCCTGCTGAGTCAGTTTTATCCTCGTTTATCATAGCAGAAAGTCAATAAATGATATATGAAAGTTAATACATCTGGAAGTGATGGTACAAGATTTTCTTTTAACATTTGTGGATTATCAACTTTACAAGTGAAACGGAGATAATTAGTGAAATTAAATTTTCCCTTAGCCAGCAGGAGTAGGGGATAGAAAAAGTATGACAAACAGTTATTCATTGCCTTTCAAAATAAGGCTTTCTCTACTAGTTTTTGTTTTTGTTTTGAGGCTTGTGCACACATTATTTTTATAAATGCTTTTTTTAATATCAAAAGGAAAGTAATTAATTTTTCGAACTTGAAGAAATGGAGGGTTTCTTCAAAGGATGTGTCTATAGCCCCCAATCTTTTTTTAATGAATGGTAGGCATCTAACCAATCAAATTAAGACATGTGTGGCTACTTTTCCAGCGCCTCCCCTTTCTCTTTAGAGCTACTTAGTGACTCATCCCTACAATAAGGGTTTAGCAGAGTAAGTGTGATGAGTGAAAAATTCTATCATGTACCCCAAAGCCAAATCCAAATGCTTTTTAGTGACTATCTCGACCGACTATATTACCACTCCCTCACTTTGTATGAATAATGACTGACCTGCATTTTAAGATTATATTATACTAAATAATATAGTATATTTCTTAATATTATACTAAATAAACACAGCTATATAATACACATCTAAAAATCCATTGAATTTCCCTGAGAAGGAAACAAGGCTACTGATACATTTCTTACCTTTTTTGATCTTCAATATTATGAGGCACTCTGAGTGTATCTGTCAGTCACTTTGCCTGAGTTGTAAATCATATGAATGTGTATACCCATTGACCACCCAGAACACAATAATGTTATTGATCATCCACACTTTCACACCTAGGCAATTATCACTGAAATGATCAGACCTGAAATCTGAGCCATATGCCACCAACTCATAAATCAAACCTGGAGCTCAGTGAAAGGTCGAGTGGCTCTGCATAAGAAGATGGGATGCTGGGTTTCTTTTGCCCCATTACTCACTGTGAACCCTGGGGAGGAATACCTTTACTACGAATCCCTTAATTGGCTGCATCCCAGGAAGCCCAGCTATGGTTTGACATTCAATCTGTTAGTGGAAGGCAGTGTGATTCAGACAAAGGAGAAAGCCGACAGCCTCACTCTGCAGTGTATGAATATTTAAAACCGTGTTAGTGTTGCACATGACTGGTAAATAGTGATTTGTCATGCTTAGACTGAAAGAATTTTGCATTTATTTTGCTTTTGTCTTTTGAACCTCTAAATAAAGGAAAAAAGAATCCTTTGACCTCGTAGTATGTATTTCCACTACAAAACCATCTGTGCCCTGTTTTAATCAACTAACAAATGTTACTAATTTATATTCAAAAAGGATTGTTTGTGAATCCTTAATTTCTAATTTCATATTGTAGTTTCCGGGTGCATGAGCTGGAGTTATAATTACCAAGTCTTCTACTTCCTAATTGTAGGGCCTTTTACAGGTAATTTACCCAGATTGGATCTTTATTTCCTCAGCTCTAAAATGAGGGCTGGGGTCAAATCAGAGTGCATGTTTTATTTGACCAGCACCTCATTATCAAGGCAGGACTTAAAAACTTATAATAATTAGTTTTTCAATGTTTAGAGATCAGATGATTTTTTTTCTCCTAATAACAATTCATGTTTTTGGTTTCTCTTGAAAGAAACCCCCAAGATCGAGCAACACTGGGACCAAGGATCACGTGAAGGCAAGAAGCCTCTGAGCCGTGTAGGTGGGGCGTGTGCCGGCCAGCGTGCCGCTGCCCTGCTGCTCCTCATTAGGTTCCTGGCACCGAGGCTTGATGATAGTCGCCATTTATGCAGCCCCCACACCGCGACGTTTTCCTGCAGCTGACCTGCTTTGCTCCTCTATAGTCTCCGTCTGGTCCTGTGAGCTTGTGTTCATAACCTCTGGAACCTAAACTACAAAAATTCTCTGCTTCATGACTTTATTTCTCAAGAAGGGTCAAGAAAAATTTAGCTATATAGCAAGACATTTTGTTGAGTCCTAAGCAGTTTTTTAAATTACTAAAAGGCGTGTTTGGTGGTTTGCAGTAACCCTCTATGAAGGAGGTATTTTGCTGGCCTCGGTTGGAGTCCACCCAGGTCCTAGAGGCCGCCTGTAGTTTCTTGCCACGTGAACTTCCATATAGCTGCTTACTGCGCCAAGCCGGCAAGGAGAGTCTCTCCCTCCGGTCTGCTAAGACGAAGTCTTATAAAATTTAACCTGATCATGGGAGTAACATGCTACCACTTTTACATGCTCTGTTGATTAGAAGCAAGTCACAGTACTCACTGGCACTCGAGGGGAGGGGATTGCACAAAGGTGTGAACATCAGGAGGTAGGAACTGGAATTCACTCTAGGGTCTGTCTGCCACATAGAGTAAAATATTTTTTACTTCAATAAACATTTATCCAGCACTCACCACATACAGCCTGCCTTTACTTAATGAAAAAGAAAGAAAGCTATAGTGACAAGTACTTTCAAAAATATAAAGTTGAATAAGATACAGCTCCTACCTTCTAGAAACTTAGTCTAATGTGAAAGTCAAATTGATAAATTTATAATTTTATTTGTACTCTAAAAAGTATTTAAAATATGTTCAGAATGTGCTTCTGAGAGTTTCGTGGATTAAAATATGTGCACTAGACTATATTTACTTAAGACAGTGGACTAAAATTTTGAATAAATTATTTAAAACATATTGGGTTCTTTGGCTTATCTCTCGGTGTACCAGTAAAATGAATTTGACGGTTGTTGTAGACAGTGGCTTTCACTCTCCACCTCACTTTGCCAGTATAAGTATGATATAAAATCAACAAGGTAGAACAGTCAAGGGCAGGTGCAGAATAGGTGATCAATACACGTTTTTAAAATCGTTATCTATCTTCTCCACGGAACAGGAAGACTATCAATGGAGCAAGGATGTTAGAGACCCTGCATAAGTTATTTGTGAATGCTTTAACATCACACTGAGTTTCTCATGGTGGATTGTCTTTGGAAAAGGTATTAAAGTGCGTATCAAAAATAAGACATGTCTTACTGCCTTACTTGAGTTTACCACTGCCGAACACATCTTACCTCTGTTCCCACCCCCCACACCTCTCAGGGAAAAAAAAAAGATTTCACATTCCAAGTGCTAACACAAATTTCTACAATCTAAAGTCAAAGACTTTAATTGCAACAACTCCTAAAAGATGCAAACACGTAGAACACGTGGGGACTACATTCAGTAATGTGATTGATAGGAAAACTTCATCGGGCACTAATGAGGCCTGTGATCACTGCAGAGGCAGCGTGTTGTCCTTAATTAGGAGGAAAAAGTGCTTTTCACTGTTTTGTTATGATATTTTTAGCAGGGAGAAAAATGGAGCATTGTTCATATTGCACTTAAAATTATCCACTAAAATTTGTCCTGTAAACTCACCTCTCAGAGACAGTTTCCTATATATTCTAGGTTACTGTCAATATATGTGTATGTGTAAATAGCAAATTTAAGAATTTTCTATCTGTGGATGAGCCACTATTTCCTTATTTACTGAAAATAAAGCCATAGCATGTGCCCATTGTTTTTTTCTATTTCTAGAGAGAGGAAAATGTGACCATGTTTGTCTTTTTTTTAATTCATATTTTGTAGATCAGACACTCCAATTTAACTTGTTTGGTCAAATCAACTTGCAACATAAATTCTTGCCAGCCTGTTCTCTTTGGCTGTGAAGGTGTTGCTCATGTTTATCTGAGTCTTGAAGTTAAAATAGAAAAAATGCTCCAGTTGGCATATTTTTCTCTTCATTTATTGAAGATCTGTAGGATATTTAGATTTGGTGACTAAATGGGTTGTATCCCCATTTTACAGAGAAAAACAAAACTTAGGGTGTTAAAAGTCCTGCCTAGTGCCTCCTGGTGACTAGCGCTTGGGATAAATAAGAAGGAGAAGCATGAATATAAATGTGTTGATTATGACAGTGAAGGAATCAGGAGTTTCTATTTGATTACATCGGATATTCCATTTGTACACACATGTGGATACACTAGATGTGTGTTATAGATTCACATCTTGCATTTGCATCTGGGAGAATGCTGTATGTAAATAAGAGCATGCATATGCAGTCCGTTCCTAATCATCTAGAAGCTGACTGACTGAATTTTCTCAGTTGAGGCTTCTCCTTTAGTCATTTCATCAGATACAGGGCTCCATCAGGCAACTGCTTTACTTGCAAATATCTCCTTATTTAAAATTCCTTGTTAATCTTTGTTGGGCCTACATTGTGAAATAACAAGATATCAGTTGTCTCTTTCAAAATTACCTTCTGAATATTTTTGCCTCTGTTGGGCAGCAGCGTCAAATGTATTAGTGTGTCAAATGTGAGTGCACTGTAGATAAAGTGTTTTAAGCAGAATTTCTGGAATAAAATGACTGTGGAGAGTTTTTCATGCTGAGAGTTGTTTTCTTCATGCCAAAAGGCTTTTTAATGGTCAGTTTCTTACCTGATTCATTTCCCAGCATGCTACAGCATCAAGGATTTTAAAGTCTGTTGCAAAGATGTACAGGAATGAGGCAGACAGCTGAAAGGCAGCATTAGTGCACTTTGTGTGTCAGTGAACAGATGAGGCAGCAGCTTGGAAAAGGAGACGTGTCATTTAGGGTAGCCTGGGTTACTCTCCAAAGTGAAAGTGCACTCAGATCATTTCTTTCCGTGGGAGCTGTGCTTCTGACAGTAATGTCATCATCTTCATATTGCACAACCCCACACTTTCTAATCCAGTGGATCAAGTTGAATTACTCAGTCCTCATTATACATGAGACCCTGTGCTGTGTCCCGTGGGGTAAAAGCTGAATGACACACAACATTTGCTCTTGTGAAGTTCAGAGCCTGGTGGGACTGGTGGTGCTGGTGGGGCTTATACTGTCAAAAGAGTAAACCAATAAATGGACAGCCAGTAGAAACCTGTAAAAGGTGCTAACTGAGCACTAACTGTGGAACTGTTAGATAACAAAGACCTATTTTTTGGAAGTCAGCTGAGCTGAGCTCTTAGTCTGGCAAAAAAAAGAATGTGAAGTCTCAGAGACAGAGTGAGTAGAACAACACAATAATTATTATTATAACTGTCTTGGGTCGGGTTCCCAGGAAGCCAAGTCTGAGATGCGTGATCTATTGCGAGTACTCTCGGAAGAAAGCTGGAAGGCAGGTGAGGGAAGCAGGAGAGGGCAGGGCAAGAAGCCAGGTGAAGATGTGGTCTCGGCCTGATGCTACAGGAAGCTCTGGGGAGTGATTGGCACCACAGAGCTGCCACACTTGGGGCTGGGTCCGGCTTTTGTACCCGATATCAGTCAAAATTGGCTGCAGGATGTAGTATTTCTGGGCAAGCTGGCTCCTGTCCCCTGAAGGCAAGTTTCCAGAGAGCCACAGCTGTGAGCTATTTGCAGCTCACTGTGACAGCTACTAGCGGATGGATGGGTGCATGGGCCTGGTGCAACAATAACTAATATTTACTGCACGCTTAATGTTTAAGGGGCCAGCACTCTTACAAGCATTTTACATATATAAGATGTATTAATTATATGATGTAGATAATAATATTTCATCGTTTGAAATTTAAAAAAACTAAAGCATAGACAAATTTGGTGAACTAATCAAGATCACAGCAGGGAGTAGCAAAGCCACAATTTGGGCCCACTCAATCTGATTTTGAAGTAGAGAGAAGCTACCCTATCTCTCTACTACATGGTTATCGTGAGCAATGTTGTTTCAAAAATAGACAAGTAACAACAAAATTGGCTGTAATTTGTGTCTCATTTATTCATAGAAATAATGGTCTAAGATTTGATTAAATTGCCAGCAAGTCTACAGGAACGGAAATTTGACTATACCTTCCGGGAAAATATATTCCCATATCCCAATAGCAATAGAAGCTCCTGGACGTTGACTCTTTTCCCATTTTCTGGGACAGAGCACATTCTTCACATCTCCTGATGTCTGTTTCTCTCTCCAGGCTGGCCATGCTTCCCCTTAATTTTTGTATTCCAGCCACATGTTTGTTTTGTGATTGCATCATGCTCCCTTCTGCCACAGGATCTTGGCACAGGCTGTTCCCTCTAGCTGGAATGTGATTCCAGCCAACACTTCCTCGCCCCCAACTGTGGGCTTAGTTATCTCCTCATGATCTTCCAGATATGATTGATCAGGCTTCATTTACTCCACCTCCTGCCCCTTGTCTAGGTGATGGATTTTTGTCATAGATTCTCATTTACTGTATCCTTTTCCTTCAGAGCTCCTATCTCATCTTGTGTTTATACATACATGGGTGGAGTTGTTTAATTAATGCCAATCTCCTCTCCTGGACTATAGGTTCCATGAAGGCAGGAATTGTTTGCCTCACTCGCTATCATACCCAGCATAGTGCCTGACACATTGTGATACTCAATAGATACTTGTTAAAAAATGAATAAACGAGGGAAAGAATGCCTGCTGTTTGCTCCTGGGTTTCTCCCTGCAGATCACTGACCGGCTTGCCTCTCGGGCGCATTTGCTTCTTGTTCTCTGAAGTTGGGTTTACTCCAAGGACCTGTGTCTATCCAGGAGGCAAGTCTTGCTCCAGGTCTAGAACCTCTTGGTCTGATCCAGCTAGTGCCAACCAAGCTCTGAGCTGCTCTAGAGACACCCACTCCCCACCCTTTATCACTGATGCCGTTCAATTTTGAATTAGACACATTTGGGGAATAAGGACCCATGTTCTATTGCTGTAAGAGTCTTGTGTGGATGCATTTGGGGATTCACAAGGCTTCTCTATGTTTTAAGGTCCCTCTTTGACAATAGCAAGATCCCCGGTAAAAACACACCCATTTAGGAGTATGAATATTTACACTGATATTTTAGTAAAGTATCTTAAAATAAAGAAGACAGGTGCTTTAAGTCTTTTTAATAATGCAGCCCAATTATCTGTGAATAATTTGTTCTGTTGGTATGTGTTCTTATCAGCAACAAGCTAAAAAGAATTTTAAATACAGGATTTATAATGAGTGATGTTCATTAGGAGTTGAAAAAGGAAGCAAAAATATGTCTGCACCTGTGTTTTTCAATTATATTCTCAAATTGATTCTTCTGTTGAATCACATTGTTTCAATTTTTCTACATTGAAACACAAATTTCAATGTAGAAAAATTGAGATGGGGGCCGGCCCGGTGGCGCAAACGGTTAAGTGCGCGTGCTCCGCTGCGGTGGCCTGGAGTTCGGATCCAGGGCGTGCACCGACGCACCACTTGTCAAGCCATGCTGTGGCGGCATCCCATATAAAGTGAAGGAAGATGGGCATGGATGTTAGCCCAGGGCCAATCTTCCTCAGCAAAAAGAGGAGGATTGGCAGATGTTAGCTCAGGGCCAATCTTCCTTACAAAAAAAAAAAAAGAAGAAAAATTGAGATGGATAATACTTCAATCCTTTACATTTTCCATGTTATTTAACTGGCATAAAGAAGATGCATCTTATTGATTTGAAATGATATTTTGGGGGGGTTTTATTATATAAAGGAATTGACTTTGTGCATTCATTAGCTTGTTCATTTTTCAAGAATTATTTACTATAAATCAAATAAAATTTGTTATTACTTTATTATTTATTATTTAAACAATTGAATACTCTGTTGGGATCGTATCCAGATTGTTCCAAAGGAAACAAGCTATTAAAGTTCTTAGCAAAGTGTTCATTATTTTTAGAACAATCTTGTGAGATTTGGACTTAGTGGCCCAGCAGTTCATTTGCATATCTGCCCTGAGCAACTTTACTGAATATTGAATTCAGGCTAGCTCTGGTAGGGAGCACTCCAGCTGCTAAAGTGCAAAGGAAAACTGAATATAATAGTGGGATAAAAAGACGAAGCTTGGCCTGTCAAATTGCAATTGGGGAACTACACATAACGTAATGGCCTGTGTTGGAATTTAAATATTTAAGACGGAATGTACCACATTTAATATTTATCCAACTCGATAATTCTTCTCTAAGCTCAACAAGACACTCCAAAATTCTACTACTTTTATATTTTAATAGATTGTCATTATACCTACAGTTTCCATATACATCTAGAGAGAAAGCAAATATCTAAAATTGGAACCTTGGAATAGATCTCTCTCAGGGTGCAGCATGTATTTCACAAAGTGACCCAGGGCCAGAGCCCAAGAATTCCTTTATGACAAGTAAGGTGACCACATAATTTGTTGGTCAAATTGGAACAGTTTTGAGAGTGAAGCATGGTGTTCTGAAAAATTACACTGGGATAAAAAATTGGGACCATTTCAGATAAATTTGGTTGTATAATTATGCTAGGAGTGAATAAATTCAGATCTTTAGCCACTTCTGAGTCCATGGCTATGGAAGCACATCTGTTGGAGACTATTACTTTCTATTTCAGCTTATATTCAGATAATATTTTTAAATAATTTTCTTAATACTGTCTTTGGAAATATTATTTATAGCATAGACTGCATAAACCCATGCACATAGACGTACCCATTTATTCATCCAATCATTCATTCATCCAAGTAATATTAATTGAGCATCTTATATGTTCCAGGCAATGTGCTAGATTTTGGGACAAGGTGGTGAGAAAACATGATGCAGTGTCCTTGCCTTTATGCACATTGTTTTCTAGTGTATGTAGTGGACATTAAACACAGTTACACAAATTACTGTAAATTTAAACTGTGCTGTGTTGCAAAGGAGATGTCATGGGACTACAGGGAAATACAAAACAGGGATCTGACCCTGTCAAAGAATCCAGATAAGCACTCTTAGCAAGTGACACTTGTGCTGAGATTTAAAGGATGAGAAAAGCTCACTAGCTATGATGAGCGTGTAGACCAGAGGGGGCGGTTTGCTTAAGACTGAATTGATGCTAGCTCCCATCCAATGCAGATATGCCCAAGGAATATTGGTGGGCAGGTCTTAGAGACACACTGAGTTTTTAATTTTTCTTAGTGGATAGCTTTTGCTTTGCTAGTGTGGTAGGTGAGCTTTTGGCATTTGACTGAATGTTGGAAAAGGGTGGGGAGGCTGAAAGAATAAATTTGAGATGGAGAGAGAGAAGAGGTAGGGCAGCTCTCATAGGAAGGGGAACTGGAGGGATCGAGCAGAGATTCTCAAGAAAAGATGTGTTGAGAATATACAGATACAAGATGACAACCTTCCAGAAACCTGGCAGTAAATGACCTGGCTTTTGAGGGTGGATTTGCATTTGAGGGGCTGAGACTGGCAAGATAGAGAGCAATGACGGCCCGAGGAGACCAATCTCTTTTAGCTTGCACACACATATTAAAAGAGATTTATTATTTTTCCTCATGCTTTTATATTCCTTATCTCTTCTAATTCTTGCAGTAATTTTTTGCGGTTTCCAGAAAATCAGCCACAGCAATGATAAAGTGAGTCAGTTGTCTACCTTGTTAGAATTGTCCAAATAGGCTTCCTAGTTTAACCACTTGTACTTTGTATAACAGATTGAATTTTCCCTCCCCAGTTAGAGTTCCTCTAATCAGTTTTAGGACAGTTTCAGGTGCAGAGAGCTACTATTTGACCTGCTCTCATCTGTAAATAAGTATTTTCCAGGCTGTGTTTTCAAGAATTATCAAGGTGGATGGTGTGTGTGTTTATGTCCCTGCACGAGCACATGCATGTGTGTGCAGGAAAGTGAGGAGCCGGTGTGACGTTATTCACGCCCTTAAGCTTTTAAAAATTTACATAGGACAGTAAGGTTAACAAACATAAAGCAATTTTTGTTGTGTGTGAGGAAGATTAGCTCTGAGCTAACATCTGTTGCCAATCTTCCTCTGTTTTATATGTAGGACGTCTGCCACAGCATGGCTTGATAAGCGGTGTGAATGTCTGTGCCCAGGATCCGAACCTACGAACCCCAGGCTGCCGCAGTGGACTGCATGAACTTAACCACTATGCCACCAGGCTAGCCTCCATAAAGCAATTTTTAAACAATACAGAGTTTGCCTAAATATTGATTTGCCCGACAGAAGGGTAAAGGCTAGAGGTAATTAAGTATAAAATAAAGACTGATTGGAGGGATTTTTATTAGGGATGTATGCTTACAATGAAACTTAAAATCAAGAAAGATGCCATCTTAAATTTAGACCCCAAAATTTCTTTGAGCTGATGATTATATTTTTGCTCAATTGACCCATGCCTTTTAAAAGTTTTATTTATTTTCTCTGTCTCAGTGGCTTCCCTGACTTCAAAATGCCCTATACGGAATTCTGCTCAGTGCCGAATGATACAACAGAAAAAAAGCTTTAGTGATTTCTATCAGATTAAGCCTTAGACAATAGCTCCTAAGCAGAAAGCATGACCCCATATCCGAAAGAGTAAAGCAAATGGCTGTGAATAATGCGGCTGAATGCAGGAAGAGAGTGAGAGGCAAACAAATTTTCCAGGCTTACTTCTGGTTCAAGTCCATGACTATCGTTTTATGTATCTGCAGTGAATACAGAATTTTCTCACGGCTAGCCTAAAATGCCACGAAGTTCTGACTTTCATGTTCTTTCTTTCCATGGAGGATTTCACTGCATTCCTCTTTTCCCTGGGATAATAAAACTCTTTATTTCCTAATTGCTCAATGGAGGATCCACATGGCTAGGATAATAATGAGCTGGCACAAAGCCTCTATTTCTGGAAGGCTCTGTGGATTCAGAGAAGTCACAAGGTTTGCTAACACGAATTCCCTTTTACTTGGAATTGGTCCCTCAGGTAATGTAGACTAAAGAAGAAAGATGCAACTTCAGGCATTAGTGGAAAGGCCCCATGATCTGGAAGGGAACTTTGTTCAAGTGAGGGCATGTCAGCCACAGAGCTTTTAAAAAATGAATCAAAAAGTCCGTACATTTTAGCGAAGTGCCACTGAAATGACTTGACATGAGCTGGTTGTATAAGATAAAATCACCTTTCATTGACTGGAAGCCAAACCATTCACATTAGAGATTCAGCTGGAAGCCTGCCTAATGTTTGAGGGATTATTTCTACAAATCCAGGATAGATGGTGTGAATACTAATTGTCTGACTAATGAGAGGAAAAGCTGCACAAAATAAAGGTCGCTGTTGATATCCAAAGATGAACACTCAACGTGTTGTGGTCTGCTGGCTCCAGTCCCCACAATGTGGGGTTAGCATTTTGAAAACCATCATTCCCTGAGCTGTGGGTGGTGGACTTCCTTCTCCTGATTCCTCCCCATAAAGGACCATGAAATACTCTTAAGGGCAAAGCTGCAATATTTGCCCTCGGTTGTAAATATTACTATTTTTAAAATTCAGTGAGCTATCAGTGGAAAAGTACCAGGCTTACTGAAGTCATTACGTGCAGGAGTTAAAGGATCAAGGCTGATTATCAAATTAGTATTCTGTTGTGCATTTTAAGGATGATCATGATGTCACACTGAAATACTAAGTAGGAGCTTAGATATACTGCCTTTGCTGGTGTTATTGTCATCTCCAGAAAACAGTCAGTGGTCTTTGGAGTTTTAATGCTGATAAATTTTTAAAGTTTAGAAAAGTAAACTAGTGCTTGTAGATAAAAGATTGGCTCACATGGCGTTGAATATATACTTCCTCTAACACATTGTTCAGTAACGTGGTGATTTTTCACCATCTTTTACCATACTAGATTATTTGATAATAGATACATTTTTTATTTATGACTGTGTTCCCAGAACAGGCTCAATTATTTATCTATTTATTTCGAATAAGTGTCTATATTGCAATAAGAAAAGCTTGAGCTTAGAACAAGAGTGGGAATTGTTCTTCCTAATCCTGTATTCTGGCTCTGTCCTCTCAGTGTCCCACTACTTTGTATTGGCTAGAACACATGTGACAAGAAGAATGATAAAAAAAGTGATGAGAGTCTTCAGTGGGGTGAAGAAAAGACTTAGAAGGATTGTGCAAACGGTCCTCAAATATTTTCAGGCTTCATGGGTTTATTGAATGGATGGATAGAGGGATAAATGAAATGAATGAATGAATGAAACGCTAGGTGGAAGGCACAGAGGAGCAGCATACAGTGGTTGAAATGACTCACACACTCTTTGACGTTAGGGAGCTCACTTTCTCGTGGGGATGAACACAGATGAGAGGCAATGATTCTGTAGTGCAGTAAGTCAAAGAGTGAAGGAACTGGTTCTGAGTAGCTCCATAGGGCAGAACCAAAGCAAGTGTCATGGCTTGTTAAAGGTTTTTTTTTCTTTTTTAATGAATTGTATATCAAACGACTTCCCAAATCTAACAGTAAATCTAATGCAATTAAATGCATGTTTATTCAAGACCTACTATGCACAATCCACCCAGAGTGGCATGGAGTATGCATCTGGGTGGTGATGTTGGGAGGGGCAGCATGAGGGTGATGAGAACTCTGTTAGGAACTTGTGTCCAGTAGGTAGTCAGCATCCACATCTGCAAATGCTTTTGGAAGTGTCTCCAGTGTGGCACAGTCCAGGTGTTAGGCCAGTATGTTCAGTTTATTCAACTAGAATAGGTTAAACATTCTTTCCTATCTAGTTTGTGATAACTCTGATTTATGTGCATACTCTTCCCTATATATTAACTTTTAGTGAGAGCAAATGGTTTTATGAGATGTAAACTGGTGTTTATTTCTGACCAAAGAAAGAGGAAACGAGTGTTTTTTCTATATTCTTATTTAGGTTTATTAGTAAACTGTTCACTGATTCAAATATTTCTACAGAGAAGTTGAAGACAGCATCGAGGGCAAACCAGCTCCAAGCAAGGTCTGAGGTGTTTGCTGTGGAATGGCCATCCTTCGAGGAATAATCTAGCTCGAAGTAGCCTGCTCTTGGCAAGGTGTTTCTAGAGTTATTTTTAGGAATTGGACTTAGCACTGGCTATTTTTATATTGTGGGGGACGGGTTAATTTTTATAGAGGCAAATTACTTCATGAAGAGTAACAATTTTATATGTTATAGAAAGTGTTGAGCTGTGTTTCTTAAAACAGAAAGTTAGAAATCTCATGGAGGCTTTCAGGAGAGTTATAAGTTCTGAAGATGTCAAAGAGAACAAAATTGTAGCAATTAAGGAACTGTTAGATAGTATCATTGTTGTTCTTAGAAAAACTACTCTCCCTCCTGCCCCAAACAGTATTACTTTCTCCTATTTATTAAATAGACATCTATTATTTGCTCTATATTAGAGAAGCTAGGTTCCTGGCAGAGAACATTTTTTGTATGTTCTCTTTTAAAAATATTGTTTTAATTACTGTTGTATATGTTTATTGTAGAAAATTTGGAAACTACAGAAAAATATGAAGAAAATGAAAAGCAGCGATATTACACATCTATTATTATTCCCATCTATTGTTATTGCCTTATTATTTAATTTCCTAGCTCAGATTTTCCCATTGGGAATTTCTCTGTTGGAAAAGAGAGAGAGAGAGAGGGAGAGGAGGAGAAGGGGAGAAAAAGAAAGGAAAAGAGGGATGGAGAGAAAGAGAGGGAGAGAGAAATCCATTCTGGCTTTATTCTTTTGCTCCATCGGTAAGGTGATGTTGGTAGCCCAGGCTATACACGTACCTGCTCAATTCCGTATAACACATATCGGCTGGACTGCCCCTTGGGCTGATTTGTACTTTACCGAGAGAGATTCTAAAGAAATGAAGAATGCTAGAATGGTAAATGTGTGGGTAAATATGAAAGACATCTTTTTTCATTGTAAATTCTCTTTTAATAACAATGGTTTTAGTACAAACTTCCAGTTATAAAATAAATGTCATGGGGATGTAATGTATAGCATGGTGACTGTATTGCATATTTGAAAGTTGCTAAGAGAGTAGATCTTAAAAGTTCTCATCACAAGAAAAAAAATATTTGTAACTATGTATGGTGATGGATGTTAACTAGACTATTGTGATCATTTCACAACATATACAAATATCGAATCATTATGTTGTACACCTGAAACTAATATAATGTTGTATGTCAATTATGCCTCAATTAAAAAAATAACAATGGCCTTATAACATATGTAGGAGTAACATGTATGACAATAGTAGCAAAAAGAATTTGGGGAGGGTGTAAATGGAAATATATTGTTGTAATGTTCTTACTCTGTAAGGGAAATGGTATATCATTATTTGAAGACTGTGATAAGTTAAAGCTGTATCTTGTAAACCCTAGAGCAATCATCAAAATAGTAAAAAACTAAGAGGTTTCACTTATAAACCACGAGTGGAAATCAATTAATCTAAATGAAGGCAAGAAAATGGAAAAAAGTAACAAAGAGCATATTGGACAAATAGAAAATAAAGCAAGATGACAGAATTAAACCAACCATACTGATAATTATATTAAATGCAAGTGGTCAATTCTATTGCCCACCTATGAATTCAAGGCAGTCAGAGCCCTTTATGCCTTGATGCCAAACAATTTTCTTTTCTCTACATTCCAGTTTTAACCATCCTAATCCTTACCTGGGCAATGAGGATGCCTCTTGCTGATTAGGGAAAGAGTCACATAAAAGAAGAGTGAAAAGGAAGAAAAATTAAAGAAATATTATGCCTATTACTTAATGGAAGTAAATCAATGAAAGAGAGGTACAGAAGGTACAGCACAGAAGGTAATAGAAATACTGTCAAGTCCAAGTCCCAGCATCAGCATCACTTGACTGAGTTGCTTCCTTGCCTCACTCCTGGCTCTACACGACAGAGACCAACTTACCACCTCCAAGGACTTCCAAGGACTCTCTGGGTTTTTCTGTCTTCTAGTTTAAGGAAAATTGACCCCAGGATTCTGAAAAGTGATAATCATTTTCCTTTTACTCTTGTCCACTCTAAGGACTGTTGCCAATGTCTGCCTTACTGTGCCAGAAATGACCTCTTCCCAGGATTATTGACGGTGGGAACATACACTACATTCAGGAGAAATCCATCCCAAGCTGACTGTTTCAATTATGTCTTGCTGTGTAATTAACCAACACAAAACCTAGTGGCTTAAAACAATAGCAATTTATTATTTCTCGTAATTCTGTGTCTGGGTGGTCTTTCTGCTTTCTGTCTGGGCTCATACAGTGGCTGTTTTCAGTTGGATGATGGGCTCAGCTGGGACAACTGGGATGGCTGGCATCACTTTTCATGTGGTCTTTCTTCTGCAACAAAGCTGGACTGGGCTTCTTCAGTGAAGATCATAGTGTGTCAAGAGCCATTGCATTCCAAAGCACAATGTTTGCTAATATCTTGTTGGCTAAAGCAAGTCACATGGCAAAATCCGGTGTCAACATGGGACTAGAAAACTGTGTGGGTACTGGGAAGTGTCATTCATTGGCGCTATTAATGTAACCATCTACCACAGAGTGTCTCCTGTAGCGCAAGAGGAAGGAAAGAATCTTCTTCAGACTTCTCCATCATAGCTCCCAATATTCTTCAAATAACTTCTGAAAGAAGAACACCTATCACTCTTTAAGAACATGACCTAATAGACGCAGTTTAAGTATATACTTCAGAAAGAAATATTTGTCTTAGGAGGCATAATCTCCAGGATTTCTCCTCTGCCCAATGATAAGCTTTTGAAATTTCATGGACAGTACTTTAATCCTTTATAGCCACATCCACTCCAGAAGAGGGTATTTACTCTATATTTATAAAACTAATAGCATAAGGGATGCTCCTTATCACTTCAAAAGGAAAAATATTCCTCTGAGGTAAATTCCAATCTATCACCCTTTAGATAGCAGAAAAACTACTTATAAATCTTAAATATTACTATTTACCCCGAAAAGAATAAAAAAAATACCTTAAGGTCCAGACTCTCCCAGGTAATTTCTTATACTTCTGATAGAACTATAATATCTAGTTTTTGATAAGAATATTTTTTTCTAACATTCCCATTTTTAAAATTAAAAATTTTAACAGGAAACATGTATCTATGCTGACCTCTAGAACAGTTAAATCTTGTTCTCATCTTGGTTATGTTCACATAGGCAAAAATGTAAAACTGCAGATTATTCAATTTGCAGTGGCCCTTTGAGATCATCCAGCTCAGTCCCCATTTTACAGATGAAAAAACTGAGACCTGAAGAGCTTAGGTGACTGGCTAAATGACATAAAGTAAATTAATAGGAGAACCAGATCTAGGTCTGTTTTCTTTCCTACAAACTGTCTTTACAGAGTATTGGACTGAGGGTCAAGAAGAAAACTTAGGTCCTAGTTCTAACTCTCCTTCTTTGTCACTGTGTGGACTAGTGTCACTTTTTTTTTTTAAACTTTTAAAATTAGGGGGTCTAAGTGGATCGTCTCTAAGGCTCCTTCATGCTTCAAACTTCTATGATTTATAATGGATTTTGAAAATAATGTGCCAGATTTAAAATTAAAATCCCAATAAATGCCATTAGTAAATATTAATTCTCATTCATACTGCCTTCAATTTCTCACCTATGAATTTATTTAATGAAATCAGAATTGGTAAACTGGATGGGAGTTAGAAATTACTGAAAAACGCATAAAGGACTGGAGAATGTGAATCATTCTTGGTCTTGTATTTATTTTTCACCAAAATTTTAGACTGAATTCTTCTATCCTGTCTATAATTAAAATTAACACATTGAAGTATCACAGGTGACCTACTTCAGTTTGCCTAACTTGACGCGCAACCCATGATTGTCAAGGATTCCGGAAAATCTCCAAATGGTTTATTGCCCACAAGAGAGAAAGAGAGAGAGAGAGAAGTAAATGTATCTTGCCTATGGGTATTCTTGATTGATTTGGTTAGGAAAGCAAAAAAATGCTCATTCCAAAAGTAGATGTATAAATACTAGAAAAATGGAACATGTGTTTTTATCTTTGAAAAAAAGCATGTTGTAAAACAAATACAATATTAGCTTTCTTACTGCCTTTGATTTTGAGGTATATAATTTTTTTCTTGAATTTTTTCTTCTCTGTCCACCTATATTCAGAATATTGTAAATCCTTAATATTTATGTTTCCATAACAGTGCTAATACCTCATAACAATGTTTTGATCAATGACAGACCATATAAAGGACAGTTGTCCCATAAGATTAGCACCATATAGCCTAGGTGTGTAGTAGGCTATACCATCTGGGTTTCTGTAAGTACACTCAATGATGTTCACACAACGACAAAATCGCTTAACGCATTTCTCAGAACGTATCCCCATCGTTAAGCGACACATGACTATATATGTTGACACCTCTCTTTCTCCAAAACCTATGCCATTACAGCCATTCATGTCCCATCTTCCTACCTGTCATTGCTTTAGTCCTAAACTTATATGCCATTGACAAAATTTTGACAGGATTTCTTCAGATGTTGAGAGGATCCAAATCTCACATTCCTCCCATATCATCACCGAGTTCAGAAAATTCTGTGACTCCTGTTACTTGTCAAATTTTATTTAAAAATCTTTTTTCATTGCTTTTTTTTTGCCATACCTTTTTCTTTATTTCAGCCCAACTCTAGTATTTTTGAAATTACAAAGCACAACTGGATGATGGGGCCAAGAGGTCTGTGTTTTAAACACGTGATTCTGTATTAATGGTCCATACACCATGTATTGGGAAACACTGATGTAGAATACCTATACAAAGCTACTTCCTTTTGCCTTATTGGGACCTACTTAATTTGGATTCTTAAGGGCTATCACCAAGTAAAAAAGAAGAAGAAGAAAAATCTCTCTTAACAGTCTTTGTTGTCCTTCCAAATCCTTTTCCTATCCTCCTCCGGAATCCTCCAGGTGCCTCATGATATAACACTGTTCCCTGGCCACACAAGGTCCCCCAAATCACATCCCTTCTGCGGTTGCCCCATTACATCTATTCCATTCTTTCTAGTATGCTCATATCTTCATCAAATGTACAGTTCTGTGTCCTTTTCCTTGAAGAATATCCCAATTTGAGGACATCACATAAATAATATCATGTACCACGCATGGTAGGCCCTGAACACATAGTGGGTCCCTCTTGTCTATCTGAGTATTCATCGCATGAGCTTTATGAGTCAGAAAGCCTACTGAGGAGAAACTACATAATTCACATCATGTGAATTATGATGGGGCTCCAGGAGCAATTCTGAATACACCAAACTAAGAGTATAAGTAATGAGGGGACCACGTGCTTGTCGCCAAAAGGAGATAGTCATCAATTTCAGCCTCTTATTCCCTTCTCGAAGGAGCTGGTTTTTATTTTCTTAAAAGGCTCAAACATGTTTTCAGGTTTTTTTTTTTTTTTTAACTAAATGGAATATTTTAATTTCTTCTTTTTTAAAACATAGAGAAATCTATAGTTCAGGAGTTAGGGACGAGATCAATATTTGTAATGATTTTTTAACTAGCCTGTCGAGCCCAAACTGTCTATATCCTGGTCCCACAACTCCCCTCACATCCTTTATTCAGATATTCTAGTACAAATTTGCTGTCCAACATTAACAGGAGCCTCCCTTGAGGATGTCTTTTCATGGAGATTTTGAAAAAATACTGGAACGCAGCAGTGTTGCCAGTGACCTGCACTATAAGCTTTGACCTTGATTCCTTTGTGAGAAGTTGCAGGTGAGCTAGATTTCCAAAGGAAGACCCCAGAATTAGAATGACTGTTAAAATTACTGGCTAGAAGCCATCAGTACTCAAAAGTGGATACCACTACATTTGGCAGGAAAGCAAATTGTTCTTCTTACTCACAGGTAGAAACTAGCTCTCTGACAATGTCTGCCTTTCAATGGAGGATACTGCAAGTTCCTTTCAAGGATGCTGCTTTGTTCCTCTGGCTCCACATGAAGCCCATGCAATTAATAGAATTTTCTATTAAACAGGAAAAGCGTTAAGGAAGTTTGTCTAATAGCAGAATAACACATGGTAAAGGTAAATACCTATTTTTAATATTCAGTATTTTGATTATAATAAAACAGATTAAAAATGCTAGTGGGGGGGCCGGCCCCATGGCTTAGCAGTTAAGTGCACGCGCTCCACTACTGGCGGCCAGGGTTCGGATCCCGGGTGCGCACCGACGCACCGCTTCTCCAGCCAGGCTGAGGCGGTGTCCCACATACAGTAACTAGAAGGATGTGCAACTATGACATACGACTATCTACTGGGGCTTTGGGGAAAACAAAAGAGGATGATTGGCAATAGATGTTAGCTCAGAGTCAGTCTTCCTCAGCAAAAAGAGGAGGATTGGCATGGATGTTAGCTCAGGGCTGATCTTCCTCACACACACACACACACACACACACACACAAAAATGCTAGTGGCTGAACATTCTAGTTCAGTAGCACCTGGATAATGCCTAAATCCCTCAAAATATAAAAATGTTCAATTGAACGTGACATAGTAAAATAGGGGAGCAGAGAGAAATGATTAAGAGTGCAGGCTGTGAAATCACGTAGCATCCATTTGGATTGTGACTCTGTCATTTGTAGGTTGTTCGAAGTTGGGAAAATCTCTGAATTCTCTGTGCAGTGTTTCCTCATTGTAAATTGGGGATAATTTACAATAGTACCCATCTCATCAGACTGAGAGTTAATGTAAAGTGCTTAGAATAGCTCCTGGTATGTAGTAGGCAGTAGCGTGCTGGTAAATGATTAACAACTGACTCTCCAAAAAAAAGTTCTGATTTGTAGTGTTTGCTAATTTCTGTAGTGTAAATACTTCCACCATTAGGTGAATACTCTCAAAATGATATCTCTGGATGCTCATTTGGAAAGAGAGAGGTACAATTGGCTCTCACCAGCCTATATGAGCCAGCTCCAACATACTACTGATAGTAAGCATTAAATAAATCCTAATTGTGGTTGTTTTTATATTCAAATAATGGAAGACATTTAAGGACTTTTAACTCATTAGTCAGGTATGCCGTATAATATGATATTCTATTTTGATGGCATATTTAGCTCATGATTTACCACATAAAAGTCCAATATGCAATATATATTTGCTCTAGTTTCCCTCGTGGGATTAGTTAGGGTCCTAACTTTAGATTCTGCATTTTGTGTTTATAGTGTGCAAGACACCCTTTAATTTACATTAGTGTGTGTACCTAACATTTGCATCCTCCAGGTTCAGTGTGTTTACATTTTTGATTGTAATATTGTCTCCCCACAGAGTTTTACTTTTTATTTATGTTCTCATTGTCAGGCATCATCAATTTTGAAAAGAATAAAAAGAGAGATAAATTAAAGGAGCAGCTTGTTAAGGTAATGTCTTCCAGATGAGGCAGAAACTGCTCGCTTATTAGGCTGTGAGTTCTCAGTAGGCTTTCCACATTGAGCCTTCCTTGCAAGCATCTCTCTACCAACCTCAGGTAATATAGAACTCAGCCCTCCTTTTTCTTTAGGACTGTCTTTTAAGAGTGAAGTATCAGCATCTGTGACAAGTAACAGAGAAGGAGGCTGAGAGTCTGTCCTGCCGAGTTTCAGTAACTTTTTTAAGTCTAAAAGTGCTGCCTAATTAATATATCTGGTCTGAACAGGTATTTACATAAAGAGGGTTCAAAATGTGCATTGGAGAGTTTAACTTAGGTGTTATAAAAGAAATTACCTTTATGCTGAAATTTGACAGCATATTATATAAATTAATACAAAGCCCCTCACACTAGAACTGTCCCAATTTTTCTTCAGAACAGTTAGAATAAATAATTTATCTAGAGTCTGAAATTGTAAATATGAAAGTATATAACTGACACTTTTCTGGAGTTTAGATATACACAGCTGGCTATGACGTTACCATCTTGGCTTGCCTCCTAGCTGGAACCAGGAGCTGTATATCATTCAGGTGGGACTTTCACTATTTTAAAAAGAAATTTATAGTTCAATTAAGGAAAAAGAGTCTCATTAGTAGATTTTGGAGGATGGCTTAGGAGAGTTTTGGAGAAGCAGACCAGTTTGCTTTCATGAGTCACTCGTGCTTTATCTTCAGAAACCTAGAGGGGGTTACTTTAGAGACATTTACCCAGCTAAGGCGACAGGGGCTGGGGCACAGCTATTACAAGTTTTATTTTTCAGATGTTGCTAGTAGTATTAGTAACAATTACAGAGCCTCTATCATGTGCCCAGCACTAGTCAAAACTACTCATCCCCACAACAACCCTGTCATTATTATTCCAAATTTACCAATGAGAAAATTGAAGTTAAAAAATGTTTATTAACTTGCCAAAGGTTATGGTTCCTAATGAGGAAAGCTAGTGTTCAAAATTCAATCTATGCTTCCACAGCCTCTTTCCTTCCTCTATGTCACACTGCCTCCAGCAAGACATTGAAAAACAAGACCTCTTATAGAACTTGTTTTCAAAATTTTTAGGTTGTAATTTTTATTCTCGAAAAGAATCTCATTAACTTGTTCAAGAAGCAATGTCTATTCTTTAAATTCTCTCATCTTTCTTTATTATTGCAGCTAAAAAAAAATTTTCTCTTGAAGAATGAAGATGGAAGATTGGGAGTCATAAGAAGAGAAAAGATTTTGTGGACATTTGGGTTCCATGAAACACAATTTATAAAGTCAAGATATTTCATTTCCTTTAAATTCAAGGGATATGAAAGAAAAACTATATTTGGTAAGTATTGGGACTGTTTCAGGATTGTTTCAATATTATTTGGAAAAACAAAAGATTTTTAAAACAATTAGTCACCAGTGAGAATCAGCTTTTCTATTTTGTAAGAAGATAACTTAAAAAATCTCACGTTGCTACAACAGACAATAATCCCTGTTGTGTACTTCTGGGGTCAGTCAGCTCAAACAGCTGACACAAGGTAGCTACCATATTTCATAGAATCTAAAGAAAGTAAAACATAGCCACAGGATAATTGGCATACCTTGATGAGAAACCGATTAATTTAATCCTCCTTTTTCTGTTACTAACAACTTACGGCTTCATATCTTTTCCTGAACTGTTTTAAACGCAAACAGAAAAGCTAAACCTGTTGTGGTTTGTGTTGCATAATGGAAGCAGGGACAAGTGAGTCTCTTCTCTGGTGGGGGTGGAGAGGGGGTGTCACTGAACAAGGAGAGTGAGAAAATCTTGGTTAGAGCATCCGAAAGAATTAAGCAAATGAGAATCTTGGCAAGACCCTTCAGAGGCTGTTGTGACCCAGTGGGCAAGTGAGCAGTGGCATAGGTGTTAGCAGTGGGCAAACATCAAAAGGCCATTTGACATTGAGTCCACTTTCACTGGTTATCCTCAGATGATTATTTAAACTATTCAGTGCTCTGCTGATTTAGAAGTACTTTTTTTTAGAGCTTCGATGTAGCTCTCTAATTCCAACTCTCACTTTAGAAAAGCAAATTCAAAAAGCATTTTTGCAAGAGACAGGACAAGTTATACATAATAAGTACTATATAACAATTGAAAAGTTTCAAAGCTGAAAATGTGGAACAGAACCCTGTAGGACTTTTTGGTTTGATAAGTCATACCAACCTTTTGCTTCAGAATAAGGATTTGTCAGGTCCTGGTCACAAGTCCCTTGCTGCAGCACAGATCTTCCTCCACTTAAGAAGAGATTACTGATAAACCTGCTGTAAGTCAAAAATATTGTAAGTGGATAACCAGGTGTATTAAATGCGTTAAACCCTAACCCCAACCCTACTGAACATCATAGCTTAGCCTAGCCTACCTTAAACATGCTCAGAACACTTACGTTAGCCTACAGCTGGGCAAAGTCATCTAACACAAAGCCTATTTTATAGTAAAGTGTTGAATATCTCATGTAATATATGGAATACTGTACTGAAAGTGAAAAACAGAATGGTTGTGTGGGTACAGAATGGTTGTAAGGTGTCGGTTGTTTATCCTCGTGATAGCATGGCTAACTGGGAGCTGTGGCTCGCTGCTGCCCCACCCAGCATCATGAAAGGGTATCATACTGCTTATTGCTAGCCTGGGAGAAGATCAAAATTCCAAACCTGAAGTATTGTTTCTACTGAATGTGTATTGCTTTCACACCATTGTAAAGTCGAAAAATTGTAAGCTGAACCATAGTAAGTTGGGGACCGTTGTATTCTTCTGAGATGTAGCTTTAAATGCTCTTCATAAATGTGGTAATTTTTATCAATGACAGTAGTTTAAAAACCCATATAATTTTGAACACTTTTTCAGAGAGGCTTAAAAACCCAAAATATGTAACTAAAAATTTCCTTTCTAATTAACAACGAATCTGGTGGCAGGCTGAATGAATGTATTCTCAGATTTTTTTCTTTTCCTCTTCTTTTTTAAAATCTCAGTATTCATACTTGCTAACTTTTTTTTTCCTTCCAGGTTTAGGCTTCTGAACCCTAGCTAATTTGCAAGGATGAATTACAAATTTCTGTGAAGTTGATAGGAATTTCCTTAGTATAAATGTTAAAATTTTCATCTTTTCCCAGCAGTTTTAAAATGCAATTTTAAATTCAGTTTTGTATGGTTCTAGGTTGGATCCATAGAACAAATATAGATTTTTGAAAATTTCTACTATTGTAAAATATCGAGAGAGTGGATATGTAGAAAAATAGGTAATTCTGCATATAAAGTTAACTGATAAATAAAGTACCAACTTTTCCAAGGATAATAGCATTATTCACTCTTAATTTATTTAGTTGAAATGTGTTAAATGAATGTGTATTCCCAATGGAGTCCTGAAAGACCTGAGCTTAAGTTAAGCCTATCCATTTAACACTTCATTACATAATGTCTAGTATTGCTGTCAATTTATTCTCTTCAAGTCTTGGCTTCCCAAGAAAATCATGTGCTTCCTGAGGATAAGAACTTAGTTTTATATTACTGTTGTACATTCATAACACCTAACACTAAATCTTGGATGTAGAATATGCTTAGTAGTTATTTGTGGCTTGGTATGATTAAATCTGGAATTCCACATAGTGTATTCTGTACAGTGCACTGTATTTTCTATAGTATTTTGACTATGATACATCTTCTACATCAAGGGTCTGCAATCTACAGCGAAAGACTGGTCAGCCCTGTTTTAGTAAATAAAATTTCCTTGGAGCACAGGCACGCCCATTCGCTTACGTATGTCTCTGGCTGCTTTCGCACTGCTGTGGCAGAGCGCGGTAGTTGAGACAGAAACCCTACAGCCCACCAAGCCAGACTATTTGCTATCTGGCACTTACGGGATCACAGAATTGCCAATCTCTATTCTAGATACTTATCTTTGATGGAACATATAAATACTTAGAATCTGAATCATTTAATTTTTTTACCTTCCCTAGAAGTAAATTAAATGATAATACTTCCTGATGCTGAATATTTTAACCAGGACTTTCCAGTAAGCGTTAAGTAGCAAAAAGAGAGAGAAAAAATAACAATGGACCCTGTACCCTTTTTCTTGCCACAGCTACTATATTTCTGATTGAAGATAGAGAATAGACACATTAAAACACACCCTAAAAATGCAGTCTGGTTTCTTGCCAGGGTAAACCTTCATTAAAGCCAAGATTCAGTTTAAATTAAAAGGCTGAAACAGTCACTTTGTATTAGAGAAAATACACATCTGCCTTAAAAAAGGATTGAACTGGCTGGTGTAAGCTGCTCTTTGAGGCTGCCAGTCTACCTAAAGTGTATCCGTAAAACACACTTAGTATTGGTTGAAATAATGGTTTACTTAGTCATCTTAAAAACACAATTATTTCATTGTTATGTTGATTTTACAAGACAATGTTCATGTTGAAAAGGTGGAGAGCAGCCCCTTACATTCTTTACTACTTTAAGATAATATTATCATGCTGTGGAAAGTTAACAATTCTTTCTTTATTATTATTTCTATTTAATGCTTCTGAACAGCTTCTATTTAATGCCATCTTAAAACCCTAGGGAAATACAATTAAGCACTTAACATAAGAAATCATATTTGAATTTTTTTAAAAGCAGTTAATGTTTGATTTTCAGTGAGCACTGACTTGCATCAATTATTTAGTGTCTCGTATTTCCTTGATTTTTAGACTATTTTTTAAAATCTCATACTGCTTGTCAGCTGATATTTAGATGGGGAAATATATTTCCCTTGCATGATTGAGAAGATACAAGACGATTTTGCTTTATATAATAGCTAATTTGGTAAGAATAATGCTAAGGTCAGAGAATTAAACCATTTCATAATGCTCACTAAAAAATAACTGTCACATATGGTGCATTTTCTATATGTTAGTATTGTACTAAGCATTATTTATAGATTATTTCTGGTATAACAACATTTGAATGTAGGGAATAATATCCTCATTCTGCAGATAAATTCCAAAGATGCTAAGTAATTTTCTCAAATTTATACCACTAGCCAGTTACAGAGCTGGACCAGGTCTTTCTGACCGAGCAGTGTTATTTAATTCAGGGGCCTCCCGCAGGGATAAAGTACAAAACGGCCCTTTGCTATTGTTAGGAAAGATCACAGCCCGGGAGAGTGGGTGGGAGCAGGTAGTTGTAGTTTGAGTTCTCATCCTGGTAGTTAACTTTTACTGAGAATCTTCTATTTTCTGCATATTTAGTGTTTTACACTTGTTTTATGCACTGATTTTCACAACTAAAGTTAAGTATCTCTCCCAAGGTGCAAACAACTAGTATAATTGGTGATATAATTGGTGCAGCATTAACACCTACATCTCTCTGTTGCCAATTTTTTGGCCTGTAAATAATATGTTCTGTGACTTCCTGGAATTTAGTAAGGTGAATTGGAAATCCTTAAATACCCTGTGGCTGAGATTTAAGTTGACTGAGACTTCAAGTAATCTCAGTAGTACACAGAATCTGGATATTCATTTTTAGATGAACACAGGAGAAGAGTTAGCTAAATTCTCCTTCCATGTATATAGAAGTAGGTAGAAAGACATCATGCTAATTTTGAAAAATATTTACATCAATACTTCAATTGGTGGCATCACCCATCTTTACATGCTGGCTTCTGAGAAGAGTTCTGAATGTCACTCAAAGACCAGCTTCTCATCCTTAACACCCAGGCTCTCTGCTTAATTGAAAGAGAAAATTTTGCCTTGTAAAAGGTAAACCTATAAAAAAATAGTCTTATAGTAAATGATTTGTACTCACTATAAAAATTTACATTGTAGAAAAAAATATAAGAAACAAAAAAATCACCTGAATTCTCCAAAATTCAGTGATACCCAAGAATAATATTTTGTAGTTTTTATGGGCATTTTTCTATGCATATATACCAAGGCATGTGTGTGTGTGTGTGTGTGAATTGAGACAAAATTTGAAAATATTAACAGAGGTTTACTAGTGTGGCTGCAGTCTTCCTCCTTCCAGCTTTCCCACCAGGAATAGACTTTATTGCCTCAGGGGAGATTTATTTGCCCCTGGGAAGGCATCACCCAAAAGAATCTGGAAAGAACAAAGAAGTGGGTTGACTTCTGTAAGATGGGATACTTTTTCCTTTACAAAATATGGAGTTTTTGAGAGGATGGGATTTTTTAGTGAAGAAGTTAGATGTTGCGTGTCAAGGAATTAGCCCACCATTTCTCTGTGCATTCCATAAATAATAGCATTTAGAAAAAAGCCTGATAATCTAAACACTATATCCTGTCCTATAGTAAAGGAAGGCATCAGCTGCAGGAAGAAGCAGAGAATTAAGATGATGGTGGTTTGCTGCGCAGAGACCCAGCAACCTACCTACTCACAGCTGAGTGCTCTGGGGAAGATGCTCAGGGTGACAGGAGCGAGGGGAGATCTCATAGTAGATAAACCATTATCTAACTTCCCTTCATGAAGCTAGTGGAACCTCCAAGTCTTGTGCAGAATATCTGCATCCATCATGGTAACTGGTAGCAATGACTGAATGAGGTGTCTTGTCAGTGGGCTTGAAAGCTTCCTCGAGAGCCCTCTACTCTTCCCCCTTGATATGGGAGAGAATCTAAGAGTATCATGTGTCCCCAAGAGGGATTTGGACATGGCTGGGATCCCACAGACAGTCCTAGAGAGGTTTCATGGTATGAACGAGGAGGGAGCAGAGTGACATATAGGGGCCTGGTGCCTGGGAGGCAGAGGGTGATGAGGAGAGAGAATGTGTGGAATAGTGAAGACTGGTGTGGACTGTACACATTAGTAGAAGCCAGCCTAGACAGATGCCTGTCTACATGGCCCAGACACCTCCCTCTGATGCTAGGATAACCTAGAAGCTCTCCAAGAGCTTAGATCGCCTGTGGATAGAAGGAAGTGGGGTAAAGATGGAGTAGTGGGTGGGAGAAGGGAAAGAGGAATGTTTGGATTTTAAAATGCTGAAGTAATTGAATATGTACTCCCCCAAATGAATTTTAAATTGGAAATGAATGAGTTTAACATGAATTGGCAAATTTAAATTTTCTACTACTGAGAGGAAATGGGGCCTGAAGACTGTTGGAAATCAAAAGTTATATGTTTGCATAATCTGAATTTTTGACTGTGCAGTTTGTACCTACTATATAATTAATTTTACATGAATGGAATCATGCTACATATTTTGTTTTCTAAGTTGTTTTTTTTCCCTCACTCAACGTTATGTAGTAGCTATTTCTCCATGTCCGGAAGTATGGACACTCAAGGTCTGTTTTAATGAGTGTGTGTAGTGTCCAGTGTATGTTTGTCTAACCAGTCTCCAATGTTGGAAATTTTATCTGTTTCCATGAATTATTTACCTCTAATCCAATTCCAGTCAGGATTCTCCTTGCAGTCATTGCAGAGAGTGGTTTTTATAATTATCTAGTTTGGCTGTAATTTTATACATTTGTTGTACTTTAAATAAGCTCTGTTTTCATACTTTGAGAACTCTTTAACAGATTTGAAATTGTGACTAGAGCTTTTCTTATTGTTTAGCCATAATATCTCAAGCTTTGTATATATTTCACTCTAGTGGATCTTCCTTTGACCTCTGTTATGTAATCAGCTATGTTATTTTCCCCGTAGTTCCATATTTCCTAAGACAAAACATGAAGAGAAATGGAAGGCTGCCATGTAACTCTGTTATAAACTCTCAAAGAAAGTATTGTGCACATAATTTATATTGTTTTATTTTTGTATTGCATTCTATTAGTGTACACAGATAAGAATTCACTAGAATTTAAAACATATAAGAAAAATAATGTCCTGTGGTATGGACAGAGTATGCTTGCGCTACTTTAGGGAAAAAAGGCTTCGGTGTTTATACCAACAAGTCACATTGGCTGATTTCACAAAAAAGCATATGATTGTTTAATATGAAACTCAATTGTTATTTATTTATTTATTTATTTGATGAGGAAGATTAGCCTTGAGCTAACATCTGTAGCCAATCCTCTTTTTGCTGAGGAAAATTGGCCCTGGGCTAACATCTGTGCCCATCTTCCTCTACTTTATATGTGCGATGCTGCCACAGCATGGCTTGATAAGCAGTGCATAGGTCCGCGCCCGGGATCCGAACCTGTGATCCCTGGGCCGCCAAAGTGGAGGATGTGAACTTAACTGCTACACCACCAGGCCAGCTCCTGAAACTCATTTATTTTAAGATGCTTATTTTCTGTCTTTTTTCTTCAAGTAAAGAGTTCTAGTTCAATTGGTTAAGAAATAATCAGGCATGTTCTTTTAATGTTTGGAAAAAAATTGCTTTTAAAATAAAATTTTTATTCTCCTTGGATAGAAACTTTTTAAAGAATATTTTAAGAAGTTTGGTATTGAGGATATTTGTGCGGAGGGGAACAAAGGAAGAAAACAATTAGATGTTCACAGCAAATGTGAGTGTTTATTCAGCCCCCAGCATGATGACGCTCTCAGTAACATCAGAGACAGAAGAGCTCAGTAATTAACTGCTGAAGGAATAAGTGATTGAGTTAAAGTTGAATGACTCAATGGCCAGCTCCTTCTGTCAAGGAGGTAGCAGATGCTTGTGCTATAGATGGCAGCTGTCTAATGCTAATAGTGCATCTGATCCTTGAATTATATTTTAGTATTGTCTTGCGGCAGCTACTGAGTTTACTTCTACGTTTCAGCCACTAAAACATAAACAAGGTCCAGACTGGCCTCCTGCTTGTGCAGAGCTGACTATCACATTAAGGCAAGTTTCAGTTACCAAAGTAGAAGGGACAGGTGAAAGTGACCACGCAATGGAAACATCAAGGAAAGTAGAAACTTGAAGGGATATTGACTTTATAAGAATATGAATCATTCATGGTTACTTAAACAGAAATACATTTTCTGCAAGTACTCCAAGAGCAGAGAGACCACAAAATATGGATAGGGCTTCAAAAGACAGAAAAGAGGCATTCTGTGTAGAGAGAATGGGAAAGAGAAAAAGTGAGGAAGAGTTGAGAGAAGAGTCTACTCTGAGTGGGGTGTTGAATGCTTGAGGAGGAGAAGCAGGCGCTAAGACTGGAAAGAGACGCCGCTTTGAATGAGTCTAGAGAGAGGCTAACCTTTGATTACAGATTAATAAGATTACAATTGTGCTGTCTACTATGGTAGCCACTATCACATTAAGATATGCAGTACGTATAATATACACAGCAGATTTTGAAGACTTAGTATGAAAGAAACAATGTAAAGTACCTCATTAATTTTTATGCCAATGACATGTTAAAATGATAATATTTTGGGTTTAGTTAAAGAAAATGTATTATTAACTATATATTATTACATATATATAAATTAATTTCTGTTGTTTCTCTTTAATGTGATTATTAGAATGTTTAAAATTACATATTTGGCTCACATATATGGCTTGTATTTGTGGCTCTCACTGTGTTTCTATTGGATGGTGCTAGTCTAGACTTTTATTTGAAAGCAGTGACTATTGGGGAGTTAAGAGGATAGGAGTGAACGTTTGGACTTATTATGTTTGGGGTGACGTTTCTCAGCTACACTGAAAAGTAAAATAGGGAGTAGAAAATATAGAATTGGAGATTGGTGAACAGAAACTAGAGACATCGCACAGAAGTATTCACGCAGAAATGTTTGTGAGACTAAGATTTGAAGGAATGAGTATGAATAACATCTCCTAGAGAGGAAGCGTCTGCAGAGGAGAGCTAGGAGCAGAGGACCAACCTGAGCTATGTCAAGTTGAGCAGGACTCTTACTTTTGAATTTTAAAGACTTTGAGTTTTAATGTCCAGAAAAGCTATTGCCAGAAAGAAAACAAAACAAACCAGAACCACCACCAACCTTGTGCCTTATTGAATGAATGCTGCATTGTTAAGGAGCAATTTCAAGGAATAGATTCATCAGGCTGAGTGGCCCAGTGATTTTCTTTCCTCATATGTACACATTGTAAAGAATTTAATCCATAGTTGTCAATGAAAGACACCTTGAGAGACGGAAGATTAGAAACAAGAAATGTAAAATAACTCAATTAGAAAGTATAAATCTAAAAGGATTTCTCTATGTGCCATGCCTAAATGTGCTTTCTGTGGCAGAATGAGATATTCTAAAAAAACGAATTAATTGCACTCATAATTGTCCCTCTCCCAAAAAAGGAGGCAAGTAAAATCCTGGCAATCTACGAAATCTCCACCTCAAGGTATGATCTGCTGGGTCTGGCATTTTCAGGCACTGATGATGAGCTCCGCCCACTGCTAGTATTGATAAAGGATGAATGGTTTAGTCTCATTTCCTGTGAGTGATTGAGACCTTGAAACTTTCCATGGTTTCACTGATGATTGTATTGATGGAAAGGCTTGCATCACAAGCAGCTAATGTCCAAGGTGACTCCAGGCAAAGCAAGAACTCTGCCCAGAGCCAAGGCACACCATTCACTGAGAAGGAAGGACCACACAGTGGTGCTGTTAGGAATCTCGCTGCTAAGGCTCACTGTGTAATGAGGACAGATTGAGAGAAGTGTGGACCTTGTATGTTTGAAAGTCCAAAAGAATAAAAAGCAGACCATGAAATCCTAGCTTAGATTTAACCTCTTTATAAACTCTGGGAGAGGAAACACATTCTGTAATTTAATCAAGGGAGGAATGCAGTGCTCAAATTTCCAGAGATTAATCTAGATCTTGAACAGTTCAACACACCAGGAAGGTACTAGTGCGTTTAGGATCCATAAATTTGATCAGATTAAGACAGTCATTCAAATTTATCTTTCTCCCAGTGTCTGAGGAAAACACTGTCTCATCCTTTGGACCAAGGGCAAATTAGCCCCTCTATGCTTTTGACCATGGGCTTTCGAACTTTAGGATCTCTTAACAATCACCCAGATAACTTGCTAAAAATGCAGATTCCTGGGTTTCAGAAGTTACAGATCTTCCATAGTAACCAGGAATGTGCTTTTTTTAACAATCGCCCTAGGATGCTTTGATGCAGAAGATGTTGGACCTAGCTTTAAGCAACAATTTTCTAAGATCAGGCATCTACCTGACACCTTAAAATAGAAACAGAATATTAATTTGGATGAGGCACTGACGTTTTAGGAGCAACTGATGCTGATTAGGAATCCATGGACTAAGTATCTCCTGTTGTTTTTGGAAACCATGATTCCACATTAAACCAACCAGTGATTGCATATATGTATGAAGTCACAAATACTATATCTATCTTTGGATACATGTTATCCATAGAAGTCAAAATACAAACACATGCAATATCTACATGAAAACTTTAGTCTTGTTTTCTGTGGTTGTTACATAGGCCTTATAACTCTTTATGGTTTTACTGGTTCTCAAATAGCTCAATATCCAGAAATATCTAGTGCTTCAGTTCCTGTCTTTTCAGGAAGTAAGAAGGCGTGGATTTGCAATAAATAAGTAGTAAATGATACAGCAATACAGTTGTGGATTGTAACAAACAGAATACAGTTCCTATCACTGATACTTATCTTGTATGATTTTGTTCACTAAGTTATCCAGTGTGATGGGATGCTATTGAGGGATGTTATCCAATCTATATTCCCCTTTTTCCCTGCTGCCAAATTCACAGTAATCACTGGGCCCTATCCCCATTTGGCTACGAGATACAGAGCCTCATTACCACAAGGAGCTACTATCACAGCATAACCAGAAGACATCAATTTCGGACATAAATCAGAAATGTTTGGAAGAATTTTTGAAGACTCATTGCCCTACTATCGCTTTCATAACAAATTTCCACAAACTCAGGGCTTAAAAAAAATAACATTTACTGTCCTTACAGTCCTGGGGATCAGAAGTTCAAAATGCATTGGCAGGACAGTATTTCCTCTGGAATCTCTAGGGGAGAATCTGTTTCCTTGCCATTTCGAGTGTCAAGCTGCCTGAGTCCTTGGCTCATGGCCCCTTTTCTTTCTTCCAAATTAGCAGCATAGCATCTTCTAATCTCTCTGACTCTAACTGTCTTCCTTTTGTAAGGGTCCCTGTGATAACACCAGCCTACCCAGTAATCCTGGATAATCTCTTCATCTCAAGGTCCTTAACTTAATCACATTTGTAAAGTCCCCTTTGCCATGTAAGGTAACATAATCACAGGTTCCAGGGACTAGGATGTGGACATCTTTGGGGAGCCATTATTCTGTCTACCTCATCTACCATAGATAAAACTTTTGGGCTGGTAAAGAAAGGAGAGTCAATGGGAATTTAAGAGAGTTTGGTGTTGGAGTAGGTCTCCGAGAAAACTTTCCACTCCCTGCCCATTTCAAGTTAATTACGAAAAATCCCAGGCAACATTGGGCTTCTGAGAATAGAGGACATTTGTTCTCATTTCTTGAGTGGAGCCCAAGAAAGCAAAAAAAGATTTATTATACCAGCTTGGTGCAACCTTAGAGGATTTAAAAGAGGGAATCGGTGTTTTAGGCCACCCTTGATTCTCCAGTATCCTTAGGGTGGCAGAGGAGAGCACCTGTGAATTCTCTGTGACACACAGAGGTGCTTAGAGGTGGCCGAGATAGGGTGAATTAATTCGAATGGGTCTCATGAGTAGAGCATACAGAACAGAGTACCTTGACCAATGATCTGAGACTTGTACGCTAGTTGGATGGTGTGACCACTGTGGGGACAGATAGGGTGGTGCTCGTCCAGTGACTGTCAGCATGGACAAATGATGATGACTAGGAACCAGGTGCCCTCCATCAATGCCGTGACACTATGTAAGATCTCTAGGGGTTTCCTCTCTGGAGGAAATGGGAAGGAAAAACTTGAATTGACTTGGTAGACACTTGCAATGACTAAGTTTATCTGGAATTAAGTTATCTGCCATTAGGCAGAATGGAGGCTCAAAACAGAGATTAAACTGTATTACTTTGTAAAGTTAATTTTTGGTGTTCATACAGTTGAATTTTATGGCCTAACCATTTTATACTTCTACCTTTTTGAGATATCTTCAAAGTTTTAAGTATAACCTCTTGGAGGTCCTAGGAAAAACAAGGTTGTGAGCAAAGCTTCTTTAGCTCTTGTTCGTTCTTCCCATATTTCGTTTACTTTTTGTTCCCTTTCTTAAGCCTCTGTCTAGTTATCCCATTGACTGGTGGTTATTAAAAATTTAGTGTTCTAAAACTTGGCTCAAGCAATAAGGGATTTATTCACTTATATAATTAGGAAATTCTATAAGACTGTGAGCTTTAAGATTGGTTTGATCCAAATATTAATGATTTGGATCATGTCATTGAGGTGCCAGTCCCATGTCTCTGTGATCTCTCAGTGCTGTCCTCTGCATATTCAATTTGTCCTTAGACTGGCTGATCTCATGATTGCAACGAGACTGCCAGCTATAGCATCCACTATGAGTTTTTGCATAGATCTAGGGGAAGACAGGGGTTTTCTTCTGCTATCCATGAAATAAACATCCTACGTCTTACTTTGACAAGAGTAATTTGGTTATATACCCACTCCTAAACCATCCACTATATCAATGGAATCCCATTTTCTGATTGGCTTGGTCCTTAGTTATCATATCTGAATCCAAAAATGACCCAATGGCTCAGATCCATCAGAGTCCACCTTTGGAACTGGGGTGGAGTCAGTCTTTCTGATACCATCTAGCTGCTACACAAAGAGGGAGGGATGGAAGAGATGCTTTCTCTATAGCTGTCCCACCAGTAAGAACTCTCTGTATTCCCCCCAGTAAATTATCATATTCTTTTTGTGTGTGTGTGTGTGAGGAGATCAGCCCTGAGCTAACATCTGCCAATCCTCCTCTTTTTTTGCTGAGAAAGACTGGCCCTGGGCTAACATCCGTGCCCATCTTCCTCTACTTTGTATGGGCTGCCGCCACAGCATGGCTTGCCAAGCAGTGCGTTGGTGTGCACCCGGGATGCGAACCGGCGAACCGCGGACCGCCACAGCAGAGTGTGCGCACTTAACCGCTTGCGCCACCGGGCTGGCCCTCACATTCTTTTATATAATCTCCTCCAGATTTCTAAGGAATCAATTTTTTAATTTGATAAGCTAAGTTGTTTCATTAAGGTACTCTCAAGAAAATATATGGCTCTTTGGAGTCAATGGACTACTTTTATTGTACTAGAAAGTTAGAAAATTAGAGCAGTTTCGGGCAGAGTAGATAAGACCAACTCTTATGTACTGTAGAAGATTAGCAGGGAGGATCTTTGGGGTGCCACAAATTAAATAGTTCTTGAAAAATGACTGAACATAAAAAAGTTTTGCATTTTTAAAGGCTAGAGGGAGAGTGGCTACATCAATCAATGAGGGACTATTGCTGGCTCTGATTAAGGCACTTTTGGACAAGATGAGACATTGATAAACTAGAATAAAATGACTCATATCTTTGTCATTTTTTTTTTTTTGTCATCTTTGAGAGACTCCTAACATGCACACTATTGATCCTGGGGGAGTGATTTCATTATGTATTTGAAAGTCAAATTGGGGACCTCTTTTTTTGCAAGTCTGTTTGACACAGTAGGGTATAATGGGTCTTTTAGGCTTCTTTGGGTCCAACTTACTCATAAAATTATTCACTGTAATGGCTCCTTTGGAGCAGTGACAGGACTTGATATAAATGTTTATTAAGAACAGTTAGCTTTGCTGATTACATCTCCAATGATGGCAAACAGAAGTTTAAGGGAGGGCAAGGATTTTTGTTTTATGTACAAGATGGCACTGTTTTACCAGATGACAAGACTACAAATCAAGAAAGAACCAATGAGAGTTATCGATTCAGAGTAATGTTTTTCTTAGAGCCTGAGGGATTTCATACATATGGATTTTTTTTTCTGGCACAATGTGTTTTACACAGATTGTAGTGTACATGTAAAAGTATATTGAAAACACAGTGCACAAAGTTATGTAAATATTTTTGTTTTATGTACAAGATGTACAAATGCCAAATAAATACTTTTTGGATGGATAAAGTAGGTATAATATTTTACTTGCTAATTTTTTATGAATTTTTAGAGCTAATTAGTAATTCTGAAATATACTCTAATTTTTTTTCTTAGGAGACATGGAGGCATGGTTTACCAGCTTCTATTCCTATGATAATTTAGCGAATTCATATTTAACTTATTTTTTGAGTAGTGATGAGGAATACACTTTCTCAAGAAAATTTAGTTTACATTTTCAACTGTAACAAAAATTTTCTGATTTGTTTGGCACCTTGTATGTGTGGAATGAGCATAATTAAGGTGTGTGAATACAAGAAGATCCAGTATTGCATTTAGGACTGAGCTCACCAACAATGCTACAGTATGTTTCCAGAGCTAAACGTGACATCTGTCTTACCCTGATGCAAAGCTGTATGAGACAGAATCACCTGCAGACGGGACTCTGAAAAAATCAACATCCTTTTGTCATTAACTTTTACCTTATGAAGGAACAGACAGGTGCACAGCTAAAAGTACTAAAAACTTATTAATCGCAGACCCAGACTGCTTTTGTTCTTCATAGGATCTTAGGAGTGTTAGTGTTAATCAAGTTAATTTTCTTATCATACATAAGAAAGTTCAGGCAGGGTAGGAAATTCATCCTTGGGCTCATGGTTGCTAAATAGTAAAATTGATCTCTTTGGCAACTGGAACCATTTTGACATTTTCTTTACTCTTCTGAAGCTAGAGCTAGGGTCAGGATTTAGGATTTGTAGTCCTCTAGCCCAGCCCTACTACATTTGGATGAGTTTGCAATGCAATGGGAAGTTTTTGGAGGATTTTTAAGTAACAGACTGATGTGGTTTGATTTACATTTTAGGAAGAGACCATTATTGCTACTGTGTGAGCAGAAATTGGATTGGACAGGAGCAAGAGTGGAAGTGAGGAGACAAATCAGGATGCTCTTATAATAGTCAAATGAAAGATGCTGAGTTATAGGATGGAAATGATGGCTATGGAATAGAGAAATTGACACAATGATAATATTTAAAAGTAGAATACTAAAATGGTTATTAGGAGAGAGATGGAGAATTAACAATGATTCCTAGATTTCTGGCTTTGATAAGGGAACGGATGGTGGGATGGTGGTTCTATTTACATCTGTGAGGAAGTCTAGGTAGGGTAGTAAGTTTTAGGGGTATTTTTGGTGAGGAATTAAGATCCACACCCACACCACACCACCAACTTTGGTTTAGATACTTTTCCTTTATACCCCCATGATAAGCATAGTTTTTGTTTCTATTGTGAAATAAATTTATAATTGCCTACCCAGTGTTAATTATTTCTTTTTTCCCCCTTTACAAGGCAATCCAAGTTTTGTTGGTGGCAGCGACATGTTCAGACAAAACTTCATTTCCCTACCTCCCATGCAATAGAAGTGACCAAGGTAGAGGTGACAGATCTCGTCAATGAGATAGGAGTATTGTTGGGCAGAGCTTCTAAGAAAATTTAAAAAGGACATAGATTCAGCTGGCACACGCCCTATTTTTCTCTTGCATTTCCCCTACTTTCTGCCTGAAATGTGAATATAATCACTAGAACTGTGGCCACCACATTGCCACCAATCATGAAAGACCAAAAACAATCACATAGACCTTGATCTTGATATAAAGTTATTCCACTAGCTAGCCCTGGATTGACTTCCTCTCTATTTCTTGTAAAGTGAAAAGAAAATGAAGCTTATTTTGTTAAGCCCCTGTTATCTGAGTTTTCTGTTGCACACAGTTAAATCCAAACTAACTGATAGCATTCATCACACTTTGTGTTGAAAATTGTCGTGGTTTTCTGTCTTCCCCACTAGATAAGTTCCTTGAGTTTAGAGTCCTTGCCTTATCTATCTTTGTATTCATGGCACTCAGCACAGGATTAACAGATGATAGGCACCATGAATGTTAGTCAAAGTAACTTGATAAATAATTACATAATCAACAAAGTAAGATAAGTTAGACATGGCATAGAGATAAGCCTAGAATGCTTGAATTTATTTACCTCATGTAGCCCAGTCTTATGATAAGAAACTTCTCAACATAATGTTCTTCCTTTACCCACAGTTAATATCAAAGAAATCTCAGTGTACCAGAACACTTTTTTCTATAAATATGATTCTACAGGATGTCTGTAGTCATTCCAAAACGTCTAAAGCTTATACGCATTTATAATATGCACAGCACTTTCATGTTGGGCTTCACATTTGACTCTCACTGTAAACATTTCCATTTTACTGATAAGGAAAATAAGATCTAAAACACCTAAGTGACACTATCAAAATCACAATAAATGTTGGTGGCAGAGTTGCAACAAAAATCCAAAAGCTCTTGAAACCTACACCAGTGTCACTTTCAACACATTTCACCAAGTACTTTTTAAATAATTAAAGAAAGATTAAATTTAGATATAATATCATATAATACATAATGACATGATACAAAATGTAGAAATTATGCATAAAGCAATTAATATGATCTAATATAATGCAAATGTATAAAATATGGAGATATGCAAATTAGATGTATTTTATTTTATTCTAATTATTTGATATAATCATAACTGAATAATGCTAAGCTGAATAGTGTCCAATTATAGTCATACACTGACAAATGGGAGGCTTAAGTATAATTTTATGAGTTATTTCCAGATATGTCTTGTCTAGTTTAAATTCTTATAAAATTAGCATGTGTTATCTCTTGGGAATACTGTGAGTTAAAAGTATTTTATTTGTAGCAGAAGCTATGTAAAACCTCTCTAAAACTGGTTCAATATTGCAACTGGACACAAAGACAGACTAATGGAGCTCCATTGGTTAAATATAGGACATTTTAAGAATCAAAATAAATAGTGATATTATTGGATTATACCACATTATATTGAAAATACAATTTATGAGTTTATACTTCTAATAAAGGTGAATGAATTAATAAAATAACAAGGAAAGGAATAATTTTCTTTATAGTGAAATGCCAATTAATAAATATAAAAAGAATGATCAAGTAGAAAAATCACATTTTCAACCATCATAGTTTTTTTAATTGATTGAGGCAGAAATCCTTGATGGACACTAAAATCATTTGTGCAAGTTTGTGGGGGGAACTGGATACTTACATAATGCCAAAGCTTCCACCATATTATTACTTATTAATTACAAAGGAGAATAAGGTACCTTTACAGTGGAGAAATACGACCAACAAAAAAGTGATAACAGTACCACGAATGGGATGCAGTGGACGCTGTGATGTACCACCCAAATCCCCCTTCAGGACTGAAGAATGTATTTCGACAGCTAGAGTACTTCAGTCAGACAGCCTCTAGCTGTCAACTCTCTTTGGAATTGCCTTGGCTGAAGAGGTCATTTCATACACAGGCACACCCTCTTCCCAGTGTGGCCCCCATCCAGTGACTTGTTTAGGCAAGTGCCTAAAGGCCTAGTCCCCTGCCCCAATGCTGGACAATTCTGAAGAGCCATCTCAGTTTCATACCTCCCCACAGGGTTGCTGAGCCTTTTGTTGAGACTGAATCACAGCCCAACATCTCTCTGCGCTGAATCCATGTTTCCTTCACTTCTTTCCCCACTAGCGATCCCAAGAGTACTTCTTGATAAAATTCTTTCATATTAGCCTCTCTATCAGAGCCTGCTTCTTGGGGAATCAAACCTATCACATCAAACAAACCGACCTCAAGTGCCTCTGGATATGCTGTACTCAGAAGGGCACACGTCAGTTATGTAATATTCTTCTCAAAAAAGCAAAAACTGAGTCTAATTATGAGGAAGTATTCAGACAATCCCAAAGTGAGGTATTTTATAAAACAACTGGTCTATACTCTTCAAAAATGTTTATTTCATTTATATTTTCTACTTTTCCTATACTAATAATTAAATTACTAAGTAAAAAAAAAGAGAAAATATCATTCCCATTAGTAGCATAAATAGTAGATGAAGTGCAGATAGGTAAATTACATGTTGATGGCAAATTGCATATGTATCTTGCATACTGCAAGATTCTCCCTTCTAAGGGATAGGTCCTTTTAGGAAATAATTGTACAGGCAGTTTGCATAAATGGTAAATTTTAAAGTGTTGCTACAGCAAGTGAATAAGTAAACTGAAATTCTCTTTCCCAGAATCTCCAGATTTGAAAGAAAGAAAAGTGATGAATTTTCCCTACTTTAAGAATAAAGTGGGAAGTTTTTTTTCTGAACGGTGAAAAATGGCAGGGCAGAATGAATAAAGGAATGGAAAGTAAGATAATAAAGTGGAAAGACATGATGGTAATAAGGACCTGAAAAAATGAAGAATAAGTGAAATGAGAAACTAGGAATATTCCCCTTTCTGTAATAATATGATTGCCAAAGTATGGTGAATTTGAAACTATTACCCAGAAACAGCCTTGACTATGGATCAAGGACAATGCTTGATGTTGGCCTCCAGGAAGTGTAGTTATGGGCACGTTTCTATCCGATGAAGGGAAAAATTTCTATGAACACAGATCCTATTCAGGATGTAAAAACACACCCTTCCCTTTGATGCAACCAGAAAAGAGTATACTGCACGAGAAAAGACCAGACATCAGCTGTTCAAAACAGGTGTGCATGTATGTGTGCGTGCGCACGTGTGTTTGTGCGTGTGTGAGAGAGAGAGAGAAAGAGAGTGAGTGCTGGTAATTCTGTTAATAAATAGAATAGTCAGCTGACTGACACTCCAGAATTGTTGGAAAAGCAAACCTCCTTAACAATTTTGGGACACAGAGATGTTTCTTAAAGCATAATCTAATCAAATAAATAAGTAGCAGATTGAGATTAAAGGCTTATAAACAAGAAAGTGACATAGTGAGAGAGATTCGCATAGGATAAGAACAATGTGGAACAGTAGGGAAGAATCAGAAGTTTGGTGATAATGGAGGAGAATTATAATAAAGAATAGAAAGTGAGGAATAAGGAAATCCCTCCTTCAGGTCCCCGCCTTCACCATGACGTTGTCTACCATTTGGTGGTACCACTTAGACCACAGAATATAATGTGGATATTTCTTCTAATTATCCCTTTCCAAAATTACAAATGAATACTGACTATTTGAACCAATCAGAACTTTTTAAAAATTATTTTTGAGAATGTAAATCCCATAGAAAAACACAGACAAATAGGTAAGAGTCAGAGGCCAAGAGACCCTAAGCAGAAACCTTGAGGCACTAAAGACAGATTTCTGAAGAAATTGGACAGTGAAAACAGAGGTCTATCAGTGTTTCCACTGGTTCTCTCGAGTTCCTATAGCATTCACCATGCTGCTCCATGAGATCTGCCAGTGTTACTGTTGAGGATGTTGGCTAAGACTTGTTACCTCCTCAGGTGCACTTAACAATTAAACTCCATCACTTGAGAAAACCCAAGCATGATTTTGCACAGGCAACTAAAAAGAACCTAACCAACCTATAGATTTCACTCATCTTTGAAATTCCCTCTGTATTCGGCCAACAGCTTGAAAATGATGTGGGCTGTTATCATGACTCCCTTACAAAAGTAGAGCTAAGTATTTTGACTCTCACTAAACCCTGCTCTGTCCTCCCAAAGCAAACACACGTACAAACAAGTCTCTGTGCAGAAAGGGAAGATGACTGTGGTGCTGGATTTACCTTTCTGTTGCATATGGCAATAGGGCAACTCCTTATTGACTTCTACGAGCAACTTCCTGGAAGGAGGCTGTGACGTAACGATGTACAAAATGCCCAGGAATACCTCAGTGTGTCCTTTTCAGATTACGACAACTTCGAGACCGTCCCTCTTTCAACTTTGTTGAAACCTACAAATTTAACAGAGTAATGGACTCTACCGAGAGACCAGATTGACAAATGTGCATAATGAAATGATTCATGTCCTTCTTAAGAGGGCTTTCCTGGAAACTAATTGTTTATTTCCTAACTTACAAAACAAAAATGATAAAGAAAGAATACCAAACCAAACAAAAAGCAATCCCAAAACAAAAACCTGTAAAAATTAATACTCTACAAATTTATTAATTTTGGAAACACTTCTGATCTGTGGGTATGTCTTATGGAGATGTTTCTCTTGATTTTTCACAGCCTTCATATTGTTCCTATGGGAGTTTATTTATCTGAGATTCGCTCATTGTAGCTCTTCTGAGGTTACACTATGAGGGAACAACCTCAATATGGATAGTGGAGCATTTATAGGACAGTTGGGGCCGTTTTCAATCATAGTTGAATTTTGGAAAAGCTTTCATTTCGTTGATGTATAAACAAAGAAGTTAGGGGCCGGCCTTGTGGTGTGGCAGTTAAGTGAGTGCGCTCCGCTGCTGGTGGCCCGGGGTTCGCATCCTGGGCGCCCACCAACGCATCGCTTGTCAGGCTATGCTGTGGCGGCATCCCACATAAAGTGAAGGAAGATGGGCACGGATGTTAGCCCAGGACCAGTCTTCCTCAGCAAAAAGAGGAGGATTGGCAGATGTTAGCTCAGGGCTGATCTTCGTCACACACAAAAAATTAATAAATAAAGAAGTTAAAACCAGCTGGAACAGCAAAGGTTTCTTCACTTTTCTTTTTTCATTCAATAATTTGTAAGAAGGACAAAACAATGCCTAGAACCATTGGGTAACAGCTTGCCTAATCCTCATGCTTGCTTAAGCTGGGAATTCTTTATGTCTAGTATTGCCAGTAAGTTGGGTTGTATTGCTTTTATATGAAGCTGACCACCACAGGTAGTTTTTCTTAACATTTTAGAACACCTGAGATTTCATAGGCTTAAAATTAATTGAAGTAATTTGGATACAGGTAGTAAAGATCAGTAAATGTTCAGTTAGTTGCCAGGCTTGTTTCAAGTTAGTTATGGGGACATAGCTGTTGGGCATTTGGGGAAATCCATTGATATTGTTTAGTGTTTTCCGTACTTGCTGTCCTACCCCATTCCTCCACACTGGCAATGTTTTATTTTGTATTTTATTTCTCAATCAGATAATATTGTGTTAAAGATGAAGTAATCTTTTGACTGGTTTAAAGGTAACACCACACCACTTGGGAGAAAATGGGACTAAGACTCTTTAGAGAGATTTATTTCACACCATTAAAAAGAATGTCTTTAGAATACCTGTGAGTATTTCTCCAGATGGGAATATACTACCTTCTTACAGTCCTGTGAACAGTGCTCACATAGGTAAAACTAATGAGAAAGCAACGAACAACAGCAAACTTTATGGCATACTTTTTCTTTAAAAAGAAAAGACTCTATTTATAACTAGTGCCAAGTAGGCCTTTTTCTCTGTGCCAATAAGAGCAAAAATCACAGACCTAAGAGAATAATCTTAAGAACAGGAAAATAAAGACCTTAGGACCTCCACACCGAAAAGGATGTATTACAGACATCTTCCAAAAGCAGCCCAAAGTTTCTAAAGGCATATAGATTGATTAGGGCATGATCTTTATCTCTATCTGGAACTCTTGAAGGGTCTTGCCATCAAGAGGCTGATGCCATGGTTAGGACCAGCATCCAGAGTCAAATATATCCTCCCACAACCAATAAGCATTCTGCCCCCTGACAATTGACTTGACACAACTGAATTTGTGGTGTTTGCCTGGTGACTGGCAAGATACAAGAGAAGAGAGATCCACTTTGAGTGGATGTTCTGAGTTAAGGCTCATTCTTTCTGCATCACTCTCTTTTCCACAGTGAAAATCCTCATCACTTTCAAAAGTTCTCATCTACTGTCCTGCTGTGACCTTGAGTACAGTGTGTTTAAAAATAAACTCATCTTCTTCACACACACACAAAAAGTCCTCGTGAGTTAAGGGCTAAGAGTTAACGACCAGCCTTGGAAGAGAGAAAAGACTTAAAATCATTAGGTTGTTTACTGTTCATTCTGAGTGATTACTACAAATGCCAAAAAACTTCTAAAACAAGAGTGGCTGTTATTTTGGAAATAGCAGGGAAAAATAGAAATATTTATAAGCTCCATTTATAAACTTCAAAATGGAAACAGCCTTATGAGTCTCAAGGAGGAGGAGAGCAATGCTGTTTAAACTTAGATTCCCTTCTTTACTAAACAGAATGTTAATGTCCAGGACGTATTTGAGAAGTAACAACATGGGAACAGTTCTAGTCTTCCATTTCTCATGTTTACATGACACTTTTGAGTAAACAAAGTGCATTTACACATTATTTCATTCTTGAAACAACCTCATAATTTAGTGACTTTTATTGTGTTGAATTTACAATTGGGGAAACTGAGGCTCAGAGAGCTAAAGTGACTTGCCCAATATCATACGACAGTTAAGATGTTGCTGGGGCTCTTCTTATGTGCTAGTCTTCATGTAATGGAGATACAAACATGGCCAAGATGCAAGACTTTCCCCACAAGAACCTTCCCCCCAAGTTGGGGTTCTCTTGTGGTAGAATGGCTGGGATACAAATGCATATGTATGCATAAACTGAGATAAGAACAAAATCCTGTTAATGCAAGAAGGAAGGGCACAAACTGCCTGAGGCAAATAGGGAAGGCTCTAGGAGAAGCAGGAATTTCCCCGTGGAGCAGAGGAAAGCTAAATTTAAAGCAGAGGAATTGACATACACAGAAGACACTGATAAGTGAAAGAAGACTAGGAGCTTGCCAGACTGGAACAAAGGGTCCCAGGAGATGAGGAAGGAGGTTGGGAGGATTTGAGGTTACCAAGGGATGAATCTGGAAAAGTAGGTAGGGACTAGATGTTGAGTGTTCTTACATGCCAGGCTCAAGTTTTATAACCTGAATCACAAAGGCTTTGGGAGCACAAGTAAGGATAAATACAAATTTAATTCTTGGAGAGTCCAAATTTAGAATCCACATTTTAATTTGACTTGTGGGCTCCATAAAAACGAATTATATTTAATAGAAGCCCCTTCACTTTTGATGTTGCCTTTAACTTCAGCTTCAGAGAGAAATCATTACTTTCAATCTAAGTCTTTGAACTAAAAGATGAGTTTGTCAGTCTCAAAGAGTCACATGTTTATTTGATTAGAAGACTTTTACACTTTATTTTACTCGACATCAGGATGTCTCTATGGAAATATTCACTTCCAGTCGATCAGAAATCAAAGAAACAGCACAAAGCAAATTCAGCTGAAAGAACTAATACAAAAATGTGCATTTTGGAGTGCTCTTTATAGCACTGTTAAGTGAATATCTGAATGTCATGTCAGGCAAGAGTCTGCAACCTTCAGTTTGTTCATCTGGCAGATATCTGAACGGTAGCCAGCAGGCTGCTGCCGCATTACCCACATCCCAGCTGTCTTCCTTTCCAGACATTGTCTCTTATCCCTTGTTTTATAGGAACAAGGAATGTCAGAAGAAACAAGAAAAAGAGAAAAATTCAAGCAATTACTTTTGCTCATTAAATTAATTCCACCATCCTGCCACTATCGGTTAAATCTTTCAATCCTCTTTCTATTTCCACGCTCATAGCACTGTTTTTCTTCACTTCCTCCTACACCGAATGATCATGTTGCCTGGGTCCCACCCACGCTATAATTATTTAAACCTTTATTTTTTGGGCACTCAGAATTCACAGTATTGTAGAAACAATAAAGTACTACACAATTGTATAAGGTGTAAGTCTTTTCTTTAATAATAAACATCTGGCTGGTGGAAGATGAGGGGAGGTTTGTTATGAGTGAAATTGAGGCTGGGGCCACTCATGAATATAGAATAAAAAGGATTAATAAATCCCCAAATCACAATGAGAAAGCACAGATTTCCTTTTACTTGAGAGATCCCAAATCCCACACTCTAGGTGTATATAACGATAGGTTAGTAAATCTCCATGCTAGCTCTGTCCTTGGTTCTCTGGGGACTGAGACCAACAATCACTGCATAGAAAATGTGCGTCTATTGTGACGTGAGGTGTTCAGCAGGGAGACAACAGGCAGCCACTTTCTCTTTACTGGAATACATTCAGAGAAACCATGGTCCTGGGGCTTTGTTCCACAAGCAGATTAAGAATTAATGTAATTTTCTAAGTGAGAAGCCCTCAGATGCCGTCACACTGCCCTTCTGTCTTTCTGGTTTAAACTGAACAGGAAACGCGTCTTACGAGTGAAGGAAAACTGCAAATGGCTTGCAAGATGAATTGAGGAATATGAAAATCAAACAAAAATAATTTCAATGCAATTGTTCAAGCACATGCCTAGGGAAAGTCCACTGTTTAACTGACTCCCAGCTTGCCTTTTGAAAGTTGATAGACATTAGTTCACATGTCAAGAAGATAATTTATTTGCAATATTACAAAATAGCCCTACTTTACTCTTTAAAGTCTGGTTTAAGGCATTCCAATTTTTTCACTTCATGAATTGTATCTACTTTCTTGCCGCCTCCGCTTTCTGGCATGGCAGACAGATTTCAGCTTTGTCCTCACTGGAAATGCCAGATCACAGTGCTATGGCAACTGCTGCTGTCGCCGGATCCTTCCAAGGATGCCACCCCCACAAACTCTTCTAACCCATGACTATTTCTCATAATTTCCTGCTCCTCCAAAGGGCAGGGCAGATGGCCCAGGCCCCAGAGCACACAATGCTCACAGTCGCTCCAGACCTGACACTGTCAGAAAGACCCACTCTAGAGGCCCAGTGCTTTTTGGATTTAGACGCTAACATCAATTTCCTACTTAGGATGGATGTTTGCAAACTTGTGCTGTATTTTTTTTCAGTCAGTCATCCTATACTTTTCACAAGTGATATTTATGAAAAATATTTCTGAAGTAAAGCACTACTAGCATTGACATTTAATATAAGCACTGCTTCCTCATCTATATTCCTCGAGGTACAAATTTCTTAGGGGCAATTGATCTCAAGCCCTTTGTTCTATGACACCCAAACTAAACACATACACACATACACACATGCACACACACACAACAAAATAAGAAATAAAATATTCTCTGAAAAGCAAAGGAAGAAATTCACCTTTAATCACCTCTGTGGCTCCGCCAACACCCTGCAGTTGGAATTCTAGTGTTATCCCTGCATTCTATCCATCTAGAAACTCCAGTAACTTTATTTTTATGGGTGAAAATGTGGTTGATTTGTTGACTTGTTTAAACTTGGATTCTTAGCTTGGAGGTCTACTAGATACAACTTTTGCATTTATTCATTTATTCATGTATTGGATAAATATTTACTGAATGCCTATGTGTCAGGCACCTTCTAGGCACTGAGGGTACATCCATAATCAATATCAACAAATATTTCTTCTCTCATATACTTACATTCTAGAGGGAAGCTGTAGAGAAGTCCAAAAGCTTGATTACAGTTAGTGATCAGGAGAACTAGGTTTCAGTGTTGCTACCTACACTGAGTTATTATATGCCTTGGCCTAATCCCAGACTTCTGTGGACCTCATTTTTCTTGTTTGTAAAATGAAAGAGTCAGACAGGATGATGTAGTTCTGTAGGCCAGTTGCAAGTTTGTTGTTCTTTTCTTTTTTCACTAATATCCTGATAATGCAACTGGTAGCACTAGGCATCTTTATCCTAAAGAAAAACATGAGATTTGTGAATCTAGTAATTTTGTCTGTGGTCATTTATTCATTCCTGCATTTAATAAGTGTTTAGTGTGTGTCTTCTCTGTGTGCAGAACCCGTGCCTAGTAAGTCAGGGGTACGCAGCTCAATGAGACAAGTCTCTTTCCTCGTGGTCTGGCTGAGGAGACATGCATTAAAGTAAGCAGTAGAACTCCGGGGAGATAAATGCTGTACTTACCAGCAATCTGAAGAAGGTGCAGTGGGAGACAGGCCAGGGTACAATTGATTCTGCCCACGGGATTTAGATAGGGCTTGCAATAGAAGAGACATTTATCCTGGGTCATCAGGGGTTGGAAAAGTAGAATGGGTGAGAAAGGGACTTTCAAGAAGAGAGAACAGTGAGCAAAATGGTATCTCCGTATCATGTGAAAGGGCACTGGTGAAGGTGAAGGAAATAAAGAATTCTCTTAAGATCAGACTTAAGGGATCAGCATTCAAAATGAGTTGGAGAGAGAGGAATGGAAAAGAAATTGAGATTAGATAGTGAAGAACCTTACAAGGTTCATTAGGAAATTTGGACTTTTATCATTAAGACAAGGAACTTGAACTGAAGGTTTGTTTGGGTCCAGATCAATGGTATTAATTTGTCTGATGAGTTTGTTTTCAATGCTAGCTACAAGGTAGAATACTTAAGATTATTCTAAATCAGTTGTATATTTTATTCATACAAAATATGTGATGATGGACCAGAAGGATTGGCAAGTTTGCCTGTTTATATGCATAATCAGTTAACTAATTAAGATGAATTAGATGGGATATAAGCAGTGAGTGAATTTATTTTTCTTCAGTCTCTCAACCTTTAAAATATTCTTCTAAATTCCCTTTTCCCCTCCCTTGAAAAATTGGGATCCATGCAGATGTCAAAGCTTTCGGTTATATTCAGCTATAAGGACAGTCTCATTTTGATAATTAAGGCCACTTTTAAAGTGATAAAAGTCCATTCCAATCTTAATGAAAACTTCAATCCCCATCTCAACTTAGAAAGATATTCCCTTACCCCCAGTAAGCCTGGTCTGTGAATTAGAAACCTTCCATGGGGAATGGGGTATGAACTGTTCTTTTATTCTTTGTTTTTTGTGTTCCTGGATTCTCCAGGGTTTTAGCCCTGGGAGGAGGAATTAGATGACAAGTGCAGAAGTCGTTCACTGACGTGATGCTCTTATAATTTTCTGTTCATTCCATGTCACCTGTGAGGCTAATATTAAATCTCTGGGTCTCCTGTGGACCTAGGTGTGCGTGCTTCAGAGCCCCTGAAGAGACCGCCCCCCTGCACAATCTTCTAACATGGGTGACGTGCTCTCAGTGGGACATTTTGTGAAGTTTTCTCAGGCTCCCGCTGCTATCTACATTCACTTAGCAGACTTCCTTCTTGGGTGGGATACCTTCAAAATGGCTCAAATTCCTTGTTTTCTGTGGCATCCATTTTGTCATCAGAAAACTTGTGCATCTTTACCACACCAAGGAGCCTTGTCCTACTGCTGCCCTTTCCCTCTGCTCTGTAATCGGGGGGTGATCTAAGTATACTCCAGCATTCAGAATTATCCATGCAAGAAATGTAATGTGGTTCCTTGCTTCAAACGTATCCGCAAACTCTGGAGGAATTGTGAGAATTTCTCCTACACTGATCTGGAGGAGGCACCATATTTAGCCCAGTAATTGTCACGGCTCAGCAAGCGTCCACCAGGGGATTGAGTCACCATTCTGTTTTTATTGGCACCTCCAAAAATGATAGTGTTTTTTCTTGGAAGCTCTCCTTTCACTTGGTGGGGCTATGGGTGTGAGAAGCAACAAGTCCATAACAAGCTGAGAGAGAAAGGCATAGCACGTCTTTCAAAACAATCTCCTGGATGGAAGTGGAGGAGGAAGAACCAGTTCAACCAGCTCATAGTAACTGGTTGACGAGATGGGGAGTATCTGGTAGCTTCCTACTATCTTCCTTTAGAAAGTGGAACATCTTTTATTGTCCTCAATTTTGAAGCTTGGTTAAAATTGTGAGAAACAAGGAACAAGTCCCATTCTACATTCTGTGACAGATGCGTCTTTATTTTCCCAGTGTATTTTCTTTTCTTTTCTTAGTATTACATAATGTTCATGTTGACAATTCTAGCCTGTCTTGCTGGGATAATGAGAGCTAATGAAAGGCTAGATTTATAAAAAGTGGAGCAACATCTTGCTGGTAGCCAACAGTGATAAAGACAGTATTAATGAAAGTGGAAACTCAAAAGGAATGGGCCAGGTGGGGGGTATTGGATTGAGCTACAGTTACAACCTTGCTTTCTTAGAGCTCTTCTGTTGAAGGACTGGACCCAGTTTTATCAAAGGAGGTCCTCACCTGGAAATTCCTCCGTTATAATGCCAGTCAAGTTATTTCCATAACATATATCTTAAACAATTTTTGCTCTAATAAAGCCAAATCCATCTACTCTTATCCCAGGATTCATATGGAATCCAAATATTGAAAACCCTCTTTATTATACTATTTCATAAGTTAATAACTTATAATAATGACTTTTCAAATTCTGGTGTCTATTAAAGAGTACGGCGACAGTTTGACAATTTAGTAATCTGTCAATTTGCTGGTGGCAAAGGGATGATCAGTAGCCAAGCTGTCTTCATCAACTGACAACTCTGATTTGGACAGTTCTGCTTCATTGTCTTCCAGATGCTTTTATCGAGCCACTGATGAGACTGTCTCTCTCTAGTATGTTTCTGAGTGTCGGGGAGGTAGAGCAACATCCATGGGCTTGTGATAAAAGCAGCAGGAGACGGTGAAGAAGACAAGGAGAAAGCTGAGAGAGTAAGTCTAGTCCAATAGAATTTTAACTTTGTAAATGATTTTTAGAAACTATTTCACATCTTGTGTGTTCAACTCACGTGCAAAAAGATATAGGATTAGGCGCTGAGGTTGGGGGGAGCTTCTGCTGCAGCCGCACTTCTCCATTCAGAGTCATGCAAGGGAGTTCTTCTCCTGAAGGCTTCAACATTGTAATGGATTGTAAGTTACCACGTTTAGATGTGAGAGTAGAGAGGAGGCGTGCGCATTCCATTGCCAGATGTGCATAGGAATCAGTGTGTTTATACCAGCAGTTAAGCATGGAAACACTAGAAGAGTTGCAGGTATTTGTTCGTCCTTGGATTTATTGAGGTTCTGGCTCCAAATTTTTTTATTATGGATAATGTTCATCTTACTTACAGCATTTACCCAAATGGGAGGTACTTTTCAGTATAAGTCCCTTAATTCATAAATGATATGTACCAGATGTGGGTTAATTCTAAAGGAGTGAATTAGGCATGATATCTTGGTTAGAAATCTATTTATCTCCTTTTCTTCCCCTCCTCTCTTCCTTATCCCCTGTGGCAGCCTCGTATGCTTGAAGGAGTAGAGATTTTGGAGACAAATAGGACTAGATTCTAATTCTGACCCTGCTATTTAATTTTTTGTCATCTTAAATAAGTTACTGGACCTCTCTGAGCCCCAGGATTCTCATCTGTAAAACAGGAAACATAGTAATTTAGCTTTTGTGGGTTGTGTATACACATATCATTTAAACCTCGCAGAAATTTTATGAGGTCGGCGCTATTATCTTCATTTTATGGAGGAGAAAACAGGAGCTAAGGGGACTTAAGTAACTTGTCAAGCCACGTAGCTTGTAAATAGAGGAATTCCAGTTTGAATTCATTCTCCAAAACCTTGCCTCCACTATGTTTTACAGCCTGAATGCCTCTTTTTAAGAAGAAAAATAACTTCGTTTGTAATGCATCCTTGATGAAATTATTTAAGGGAAGATATTTTTGTTAGGGCTTCTTTTGTGGAAAGTGATTGAAATCCAATTCAAATCAGCTAAAACAAAGAGGGAGAATTATCAGATGACAAAGGGGAGAGCTGCATGGCCAGATACCTGCAGGTCTTTGGTCAGGGGGAGGAACAAAGACCTGGATGACATTAGCACTCATTATCAGATCCTTAGCTTTGCTGGCCTCTAGGCTGAGGCGTTTTTAGGATTCTCCATGTGGTGAGGAACGAGACTGCTGGTATCTCTGAGGATGTATCTTTACAAAGTTTGGTAGAGAACAGTGTGTTCCATGAAGTTTCAGTCAGATAAATCCTCAGGGGAAGGACTCCTCCTTAGGTCACATGACAGCTCCTGTCCAGTCAGTAGGGCCAGGGCACTGGGTTTATCAAGGTTTTACCAAGGCGGGGCCACCTGCTTACTCTATGGCCAGGGAAATGGATTCTACTTTCAGTAGGAGGAAGCAGCAGCAGTAAATAACCAGATAGCGGCAACCACAGAATCTTTATAGAAATCATAGTAATATTGTGTGAAGTTACAGATGATTTAGTTAAACTTTTAAATTTTTTTCTAAAATCTAAAGAATTTTCTAGCTTTTTCCTTTTTATTCCTGAGTGTGTTTATAATATGAGTAAATCACAGAGGAAAAAACTCCTCTTATTTTGTAACGAATAATCTTAAATCATTTTATTCACCTTAGGTTAAACAATGCGTCTGTTAATTTGTGTAACTGGAACATCCCTGAGAAATATCTTTTCTATTTTGGCTGGAGGGGAAAGACAACTTACACACATGGTGCAGTCATTCTGAATGTCCAAAACAGAAGGACATTATGGGGGCTGCTGCTGTTTGCTTCCTGTTGTAATGTCATATATTTAATGGGCAAAGAGTGGGAGAAGCTGGCAAGCTATTTGAACAGTGGCATTGTGTGGTACCCGGGAGGTTAATCAAAAGTCATATAATTTATTGAAGTAGATATATTTACAACAGTGTAAAATACATCAAACAGCAAATGACTCTGATATGCCTGACTAGTAAGGTGAACAAAAATCAATATTTAAAATGAGAAAATGAAAACATTTTATCTTCATATTAACAGTCTTAAAGAAGAAACAGCTGTTATATTAGTTATCACTTTCTAAATCCAACACGGTATTGTCATTTAATTTCTTGGACCCATATTTCCTTGGCTGCAGCTTCACCACATGATTTAAACCCTGCAAAGTTTGGCTTACCACTGACTCCAGGTGCAAAATTTTACACTGAGCCTCTATTCCCTTTTGAATTGAGATTCTTCCCAACTAAAGGATATTTTCAAGCAATTTAAGTTTTTAAGACACAGACCTTCTTAGTGAATTCCACTTGTTGTTTCTTGGACTTCTAAGTATAGTGGTTGGAAATGTACTGAGTATCCTGGAGCAGGATGTTAGCATATGTCCAAAGTTTCCATTTTCATTATCATTCTGTATTATCTTGTAATATGTTTTTTTTTTTTTTTTGTTCTTCCAAGCATTAACAGTCTAGTACCATGGAACCAAGACGATTTTCAGTTATACTCAGGCTCCAATAAGATCTTAGGAGATATTGCAAAGTAGACAAAGTATGTGGCACACACATACATGCATGCATGCACACACACACACATGCATATACCAATAACTGTATGCTGTTTTTGTCAGTAAAAAGCTATCCAAAAAAGCCTCCTGGTTTATTCATGCCACCCACCTTTATTTTGCATCAAGGTCTTAGATGACTAATCCTCTGCACACTAGAATCATACAGGCTAATGGAGAAACCACCAGCACCCCTACCACGATCCCCATCACAACGAACAAAAGTATCAACTATATAATCAAGGGTGGCCCTTCTTCAACTTGTTCTATTCTTTAAAGTCAACTCATACCCTCTACTCCTAACTCTTTATTAATACCAAGACTTTTATACAAAAAACTAAGAGTCACTCCTTAAAATGCTACACAGAAGTTAAGAATTCATTCAGTCATTCAGAAAATATGTATTCAATAGTTGTATTGTGCGTACAGCTATGAAAAAGACAGAAGCGTTTCTTGAATCCATGGAACTTGAGTTTTAGTGAGGGGAGGCAGGAATAAGTTAATAAATAAGTAAAGAAGATCTCACAGATTTGTAAGTGCTATGAAAAATAGCACACATTTTACAATCCTGGAGAATGTTTGCGTTTTAAAACAATCACTTGCTAAATTAATTGATTCTGGAGTACTTGGAAGGTATGTGGGAACTGATGCCTAACACCCCCTTCCATCATTCCCTCTGCTGGCCTTACATTTTGTTTTCAGCAATTGGAATTTTCTTTTTAATCTGCCTTATAAAAGGAAGGGTGTGGGCTGGCCATTTGACTAAAGAGACAGATAGAAACAGAACCACAGGTTAAAAGGGAGCCAACAACTTGTGGGTGTCTAATTTGTTTTATAGAAACTTTTTCTCCATGTACTTTTTAAATGCAGACAGTAGAAACAGAAGGGAGAGGAGAGGAGCAGAGAGTCATTCCAGGGGGTGTTGGCCTGCGTGGGAAGAAGTCTCACGTGGGAGTTAAAATATATCCAGCAGCTGACGCCTCTTTGGATAGTGAGGTAACAGGTTCAGACTTTACAACACTTGATGTTCAAGTTATTTGTGCAGATGCCTATCTTGGCAGCTTGTTCTAAGCTTCATCCACTCAGCTAGGTAGAGCTAAGATGAAAGAACATATTTGCTAGAAATCTGGGATATTAGTCCCAAACTGGGCAGCTGCTCTATCCTACCTTTAGGTCAAGTTCTTAGACAACTAACTCTCTGTACACTAGGATCATGTAGTCTAATGGAGAAACCACCTAAAGGGTCACTTATGCTTTCTTATATGCTAAGCCCCTATACTGAATGATGATTTTTATTAAATGATAGACAAAATTTCATTTTGTGTACAATCTCATTTCCTAACAAATGTTTTAACTTCAGAGAGAGAGAGAGAGGGAAGCACCAGGGAACAGTATCAAAGAAAACCTGAAGAGAGTTTCAAGAAAGAAGGTGTAATCAACAGCGTTAAATGCATCTAAGGGGCCCAAAAAGATAAGTGTTTATTTGGCTATGTGAGGCCATTGGTGACTTTGGCAAGAGCAATTCAGTAGAATGATGGTGGCAGAAGCTAGAGGCCTGTGTGTTGAGTGGTCTCTGAAGAAGTAGAGTCAGTAAACACAGTCCACCTCTCTGTGAAGTTTGGGTGCTTAGGAAGGAGAGAGATTGACAATGTGAAGAGAAGCTCCTTGTAGACCAGGAAAGACTTGGGCACATTTTTAGGCTGAAGAGAAAGGACTAATGAGGAGAAGAATTCAGAGATATAGGATCTTGAGGAAAACGTTAATGAAAAGGCAAGAAAGGAGCAATTCAAGGCGTAGATAAAGGGTTAGCTTTACCTAAGAGGAGGAAGATCTTTCTCTTTGAGGTCAGAGGAAAGCTGGTAAGGATGGTTGTGAACTATGGACGTGATAGGAGGTAACAGTAACTTAATGAAGACCTTACTATAATAGCATGCAAGATTGTCTTTTGACAGTACATGGAGCAAGGGTTGATTATGGGGCTTAATAAGAATGGAAGCAGTTTGGGATAATAACTGAAGATATTAGAGGAGAGTACTGATGTTACTGAGGTTGGAGACTGAATTTGTAGTGGCACAAATTTGCAGTGTTGCATGATTTTCTCCATAAGTGTTCAGCCTCTTGGGTACAAGAGCAGAGGGCTATCTATAGCTTTGATTCTGCATTAGGGTTTTACCAGGTAGGGAAATGGGAGGAAAAGGGGGATTGTGGGTTTAATGAGACTAGAAACAATGAGACGTGGTTCAGATGATTTACCTTAGTGTCCAAGCTGGATAGGGAAAGATAAGAAAGGAAATGGTCTAGAGTTTGGGGTATTTGAGAAAATGTTGAGTAGAACTGAATTATGACCTAATCCTTGGTGTAGTTCTGGGAGTGGGTAGTTGAAGTGGATTTGAAGAGGTCAAGAATTTGAGGGAGAATGAGTATAGGAGAGAATTTCAGATAAATATAGAAGGTAGAGCATTCAGAAGATAGGACTGTAATGATGGAAAGAAATTCCACAGATATAGTGGAAAGAGTTGACAGTAGGATCAATAGTTGGAGAAGCACAAGTTATGTGTATCATAGTGAAGAGGGAAGTGGGGAAGTTGGGGTGGATTTACACTGAAGACTAGTTATAGGAATGAGAGTCCTGCTTGTTTATTACTAATCTTGAATACTGTAATTCTAGCAAAAAATAATTCTGAGACTACAACTCTTCAAGGTTCAAGGAAATATTGTGCTATTCTCTATAAGAGTTGGTGAGGGCTCTGTTCTGAGGGTGGGTGATGATTGTTCTTTCATATATGGCTTTTCTGCATTACATGGTTTGGCTCTTTATATCCAGGTCCAGGATTCCTGACTCTCAGGATTCATAACTATAAGCTATATTTGAGTCCTGGACTTAAAATCTCTAAAACTGAAGTCTACCTATTAGTTTACATTGAGTATAATTTTGGGAGGAAGAAAACTTCTGCCTTCCATTTCCTATTTTCTCTCGATACTGTTTATCCTTGGGCAGGGACTTTTTGGCTATGTGAGTTAGTTTTGAAATTCTTGTTTCTATTGTTATTCATTTACATGAGAGAAGGTAAATTACAGTGGAAAAATATAACTTTTAAAAGCTTTTGACAGAGATTGCTAGTTGGTATTAGATATCTTTCTTATAAAGAAGTTGCTTGCTGCTGTTCCATTTGAAAACCATGCCATGGTTAATATGGAAGTGATTTTGTCTGCAATTATTGAATTACACAATGGTGGATGTCTACAGAGAAGCAGTCATGTCAGTCCCCTGAAGTTTACATGCCAATCTCATGGTCTTCTTCTCTGACCTGGAGTAAATCACTTAATTACTGTACATTTCAATTTTGCCAGCTGTGAATGTGAGGCTGCATTGCTTAGTAAACAAAAGAGCAAAGGAGAACGAAGAGAATTACTTGAATGTTAGCCTGTCATTGACATTAATGACTTTGGACAAGTCAATTACACTCACAAAGACTCAGTTTCTTCCCACAAAAACAGCTTCCACTCTCACTCTTATAAAAAAATGGTAAGGTTTTAGGTACATGACAATATCTATAAGGCATTTGAACTGTGTTTACTTGATGGCCAGCATATTTCCAAGGAATAAGTTGATGAATAAGGTAATGACCAAAAATTGTCAATGTGAAAATGGAATCCATCAGTCTCCCTTCTTGTAATTTTACTATCTAATTTGTACCCTTGTTTCACATATTTGATTATATGTACAGTATAGCGATTAAAATCTAGAAGCAGGGTAAATCAATTGCAAACGAATAGTATTTGTTTCTATTTGCATACCTATTTTCACAGGAATTTGCTTATGTTAAAGAGTTGGTCTCAATTAGGATTCTATATTTGCCTAATATCTACTGATATTATTAACACGCACCAGGGAATGTGGTAGGCCCTGAAGAATAAAAGATGGTAGAATGATGTGGTCCCAGATCTCCATAAGTTCATTGTCTAGAGGTATCAGTTAATAAGTCCATGTGTTTTGATATGAACATTGTGAAATATTGATGAAATATTATGGAACATATTTTATGTGTTCTAACAAGGTATGGACCTTGTAGAGTTTTTAAAAATAGATAGAATTTATTTTTTAGAGAAGTTTTAGGTTCACAGCAAAATTGAGTGGAAAGTACAGAGAGTTCCCATATACCCCATATACACCCCGCACCTGCACATGCATAGCCCCCTCCACCATCAACATCCTGTACAAGCGTGATACCTTTGTTACTGTCCGTGAACCAACACTGACACATCATTGTTACCTAAAGTCCATAGTTTATGTTAGGGTTCACTCTTGTTGTTGTAGATTCTATGGGTTTTCACAGATATATAATGACATGTATCCACCATTATAGCATCATACAGAATAGTTTCACTGTCCTAAAATTCCCCTGTGCTCCACATATTTATCCCTCTTTTCTCCCAAACTCTTGGCAACCACGATATTTCTACTCTCTCTATAGTTTTGCCTTTTCCAGAATGTCGTATAGTTGGAATCATACAGTATGTAACCTTTCAGATTGGCTTCTTTCTCTTAGTACTATGCATTTAAAGTTCCTCTATGTCTTTTCATGGCTTGATAGCTCATTTATTTTTATTGCTAAATAATATTCTGTTGCCTGGATGTACCACAGTTTATTTATCTATTCATCTACTGAAGGATGCCTTGGTTGCTTCCAAGTTTTGGCAGTTAAGAATAAAGATGTTGTGGGGCTGGCCAGGTGGCATAGCGGTTAAGTTCACGTGCTCCACTTTGGTGGCCCAGGGTTCACAGGTTCGAATCCCAGGCATGGACATCCACACTGCTCATCAAGCCATGCTGTGGCATTGTCCCACATACTAAATAGAGGAAGATGGGCACAGATGTTAGCTCAGGGCCAATCTTCCTCAGCAAAAAGAGGAAAGATTGGCAACAGACATTAGCTCAGGACTAATCTTCCTCACACACACACAAAAAAGGTGTTGTAAACATCTGTGTGCAGGTTTCTGTGTGGATATGTTTTCAACTCATTTAGTTAAACACCCAGGAGCATGACTGCTCAATTGTATGGTAAGAGTATATTTAGTTTTTTAAGAAACAGAAAAACTCTTCCAAAGTGACTGTGCCATTTTCATTCCCACCAGCAATGAATGAGAGTTCCTTTTGCTCTACATCCTTGCCAGCATTTGGTGTTGCCAGTGTTTTGCATTTTAGCCATTCTAGTAAGGCGTATACTGGTGTTTCACTGTTGTTTTAATCCTTTTGGACTTTTGACTGATATCTTCTCACTAAATATTATGATGTGTGGTGTGTTGTAATAAAGGCATACCTTGACGGGTTAGTAAGAATTTGCCAGAAGGACACCGAAAAATGCAGTAGGGGGAGAAGGAAAGGCCAGGGGTGTTCGACGGGAAGGAAACTTTTGTGGAAAGGTTCATGGGTGAAAGAGAACATGGTATGTAGCAAGCAGTTGGCACGTGGTATAGAATAGATAAGGGGAAATAATAGGAGGTGAGGGCATAGATTTAGTAGAGGCTAGATTTTGAGAACATTTATGACTTACATTGTATTTTATTTTTATAAAAGGTGGGAGAACTTAAATAATTTTAAGTGGAGTCACCAGAGTTTCAACTAGACAAACTTGATTAATCCACATGTATATACATTTTGTAAAATCACATAAAAAATCAAAACATATGAGGAAATGTTCTTTTATTTTCAAGAAATGCATTTTGGAGCACTTAGGGATTTGTTAAAAATACTCCAGCAATAAAAAGAAATAATACAAAAAAGAGTATATAAAGTAAGTGTGACCTAATGTTGATAATTGTAGAATTGTAATGGGCACATGAGGGTTTGTCATACTATTCTGTCTACTTTTGTTTATGCTTGAGAATTTTTCTAACAAAATTTTTTTTTTAAAAAATCACAAATACTAGAGCATCTAGCATTGGCAACATATATAAGCAATGAAGTGACATAATTAGATTTATAAGTACGGTCATTCATGTAGCAGAATTGGCAATGAGCAGGAAGGCGGCCATGACTAGTTGGGAGTATCTTGCAATACTACAGGTAAGAAATGATGTGGACCTTAATTGATGCATCATAAGTATAGAGATGGTATTTAAGACTATGACATCTTCTGGAGTGCCTGGGTAGAACAAAATAAAAGACAATCAGGGACTGAACTTGAGAAAACAATAATATTTGAGTGTTGAAGAGCACAAGAGAAGCCATCAAAGGACTGGAGGCGGAAGGACTAAAGAGGTGGGAGGAGAATTAGGAAGAAGTGGGGCAGTTATTGAATGAAAATACATTTTGCATTTGTTAAGTATGATTGAATTTCACAAATTATGTACTACCTTGTTTTAGACTCAAGGTGTTTGCTATTGTAGGCAAAGTCATCTATTTAAATAGTTTTTGTTTCAGATTAGTAGTTCTTTCTTGCTCAGAATTATTTTCTGGCTGTCAAGCCATATTATTATTTCAAATAAAACTTCCTAATTTATTTATTTGTAGGGTAAGAATGAGTCTTTGGAGACCATGACTCAGTAAGGAAAATAAACCTCAGATCAAAATGCAAAGGTCTAGCTTTCATATACATTCAGAACCCTTATTATTTAGTTCTAAATAACCCATACTTGAAACATGTTTTTGAATCAAAGCTAATTAAATCAGATAAATATGGTTATTTACCTAATATTTTGATTATCAGATCAATCAAATTTGTTTTCCCACTGTTGATAACAAAATATAATTTAATCAGGCTGAAAACCAGCAAACTAATAACCAAGCATGCTGCCGTTAATTTCAGGTTGAAGTCCTTTTTAATAACAGTTGATATTTATAAATGCATGATGGGTATTTGTCACCAGGCCAAGCACCATTCATGATTCATCTCTTTAATCCTTATAACTCTTCTGTGAGATTTGTAATATTTATGCAAACCTTTTTTGATAGATGATAAACTGATAGATGAAGATGTTGAAATTCAGCGAGATTAAATAATTTGCCAGTTACAGAACTAGCAGGTGGCAGAGCAGGAATTTGGTCCCAGGAAGCGTGACTGTGGAGCCTGCACACACTACACTACATGTAGCACTCTGGCACTACACTGTGTTACTTTGTCTCCGTGGGCCAGGCCTTCAGATCATCCCATCACAGGGACCTACACCTGGATCGTAGGATACTCAATCATGCTGCATATAACCAGAGGGCGTGAGAATAGATAGACTTCACCAGGTGCCACACACAGCGTGTTTCTTCTCAGAGCCCCTGGGGATTGATACTATAGCTAGGTTTTCAGCTAACATTCGCTAACTGAAAATAGATTTCCCAGAAGTATTTTTGGGTTTTAACACAAATTTCATAACTTAGGGTAAAACAAGGATAACTAAGGGCATATTATCAAGTGAATTATTTCCAAGTAGAAATTTTAAAATGACTGAGATTAGAGGTTCACCTTTTTTAACAGCATAGAAAAAATTAATGAGTTGGGTGTTCATAAATCTTTGCAACAGACTGGCATTCTCTCAAGAGTTTTAAAGGAATTCAAAGATGAAATTATGGAAGTAATAGTTAAAATGTATAGCAACAGTTCACTCTACGTGAATATCGTCAAGCTGTTAAGATAATGTTTTTCTACAGCAACAACTAGAGGAGTGACTCAGGAAACCTGAACACACAACCATCATTTCTGTGATGATGAGGATTCAGATCAGTATGTGGTGCTCCAGGTCAAGTGCCTGTTGGGTCCGCTGCTCCCTTCTGGGAAGTCTCTGAATGCCTGCCAGGCTCACACTCACCTCAGAGAGGCTCCTAAGGCATAGGTCACTGTGCTCTGTGCCAGATGGCCCTGCTAGGTTAATCATGCTGACTGGTTGAGGAACAGGTCCTGAGAAGAGCCACAAGGGGAGGAAAGGGGATATCAGCATTAGCAGGAGAATGATAGAATCAAACCTATTCCTGATTTCCCTCCAATATTGATTCATACTTTTTCTACACAGATTACACATATTCATCTACAATTCTTTCATTTGATATGAGAGAGAGAGAGGGAGAGTGCTTTGTCTTACTCATGTCCCTTCTAAGTGTAAAGGTTTTTTTCATTTCATTTTTTTCAAGTCCTCTTCATTCTTTAGGGCCAGCTCAGTTCCACGTATCAATGAAGTTTGCAACAATGACTTCAATTTTTAGGTGTACAAAAGTCATCTTAAACTTTACATGTCCCAAACTATCTCTTAACCCCTCCCCCCCAGCAAAGTGTTCTTCCCATCTAGGTTGATGACAACTCCATTCTTTTATTTTTCCAGGCCCCAAACCTTGAGGATCAGCCTTGATGGCTCTCTTTCTCTTACATTTCATACTCAATCAACGATCAGCTCTTTCTTCAAAATGTGTCCAGGATACAGATACATCTCACTACCTCCACTGCCACCACCCTGGTGAAAGGCTCCATCATCTCTTACCTGGTTTACTACCATAACTCCCTAACTGGTATCCCTCCTTTTGTCCTTACCTCCTTCAGCAGCCAGTGTGGTCCAATCAAAATGTGAGTCAGAGTATGTCAGGTCCTATCACTCCTCTGCTCAGCACCATCTACTGGTTTCCTAATCAGAGTAAAGTTTGAAGCCCTTACAATGGCCTCTAAGGCCCTACATAATTTGTCCCCTAACCCCCACCACTTAACCTCTTTTATATTAACAGTTTCTCCCTTCCTTAATTCTTTGCTCCAGTCACACTGGTTTCTTTGCTATTCTGTGAATGTGGCTGCCGTGTTTGTATCTGGAATTCTTCTTCGGGAGGAAGAAGAGTTCAGGTCATTTCCTAAGCCCCTCCCTAGTGAGAACTTTGCCATCTGACAATGCAACCTACACCCATGCCCCTACCCCTACATTCCCTCTCTCCCTTATCTGCATTATTTTTCTCCATACCACTTTTCTCATCATACTATATATTTTACTTAGTGTCTCTAAGTAGTGGAGTCAGGGGTGATTTAAATTTTTCATAATCTCTACGTTTTCTCAATATTAAACAGTAAGCATATTCAGAAGAAGGAGGGATTTCTATGGGCTGAGAGAGTCAGGAAAGGCCTCGTGGAAGAGGAAAGATTGAAGCTGTGTCAGGCAAGCTTGCTGCTAGGCTAGAAGATGGGGAGAGAGCATTCTAGGTCAGAATAAAACATGTGCAAAAGCTGGAGGGTACGTCATACATGGCATATTTTAGAGACAGTGAGGAAAGCAGCCAGGCTAGTCTCCTCCTTTATCACAAAAATGTTGAGTGTGAAGTTGGGAACAGATCGTACTGGACCCAGGAGTGTGATTTTAGTCATGTGTGTTTTTGAATAGAAGAATGCTATGAAAAAAGCAGTGGCAGAATTAGTCTCCTAAATTCTCCTAGTCTTTTCCTTTCTTTCTCCTATTCCCAAGTAATCTTTAGTGTTCTGAGAAACAGTACTTTAATGTTCCTAAATAACTCATTTTATGTTATAGTAGAAAAATTTGTTTCAATAAAGTGACATAATTGTCTGTTTCTATCAAAATCTAATTTTCTAGTCATTGCTAGTTGATTTTTTCTTCAAATATTTTTAAACGGAAAGAAAATTAATATGAATATTATCATCAATCTGGAAATAAAACTTTGCAGACTTAGGAATACAGAGATCTTAACGTTTTCTCTTTATTTTGTTTGGCTGAAGAGTGTCAAAGGATTTCTATTATAAGTGATTATGTTGATTTTTCTGTCTCATTTCTATCACCTGTGTAACTGTGGGTAGAAGATACCACCTTCAAAATATATTTGTCATCCTCTATAAATGTGTCTTTCCCATGTGTGGCACACGGCTGTGATTTCAGCATTTGGCTGTGTCAGTTAAGGTTAGGTCAGTGCTTCATATTGAAACGAGGAAGGATGAGACAGAAACACCTCCATGCTATTAGAATCTGTACTGCCCGCTCTGTACTGAGGCCTTTCCAGGAAAAGGGGACCAGTCATAATAGAAAGCTTGTTTAACAGTGATTAATTTTTTATCAGGGGACGAATGATATGGTTGGGGAAAAGACCGTCTCAAACACTCTGCAAGGTAGAATGTGCAAGGCATTTTCAAAGTCAGATTTGAAGATTTTGTGGGGGGGTGGTGCAGAGAGTCAGCATTGTAGGCTTTAAAAAAATAGTATATTAGTACAAATCCAAATGATACAGAATAGCACTGAGCAGGGTAGGGTTTGGGGTCTTTTTTCTCTTATTGAAGCTTATCCCACCTATAATACTTCTAATGATTTTCTGCCAGCGTCTTCATGCAGAGAACTCAGTAATTTCTAATGTAAGATGTACACTTCTGCCCTTTGGATTTATGGAATGGGATAACAACTAAATGTGAATTTAATGGATTCATTTGCATTTCTGGGAGATTCTTCCTTTTTAACATAATAGCACAAACATGGGATAAGAAGTGAATGACTTTAATGTAAGGTGATGGAGTCTAAGATTAAAAGTGAAACACTCAGTGGAAATGTAAATTGAAACAAAAGAAAAGAAAAAGAAAAGCAGCTTATAGGAATGATTGTTTTATAACATTTATTTTTCAATTGTACGGAACTGTGACGGAACTGTGTGTGGGGGGGGGAGCGAATGGTAGCGAAGAGTCAGAGTGGGGCTCTTCTTAGAGTCAGGGTCCAATGGATCAGAGAAATGACCAGGTGCAGTCAGCTACTTAAAATTTTAAAAACTTATTCTACAACAGGAGAAACTGCCAGTGGAAATGGCAATGACATCACTAAGGTCTATTGCTCTAGACTGATCAGTTTCCACTTTGGGAATATAAATGGTAGAATTTTTGTCACCAGCACTGTCCCCTCCCTTTCTTCCTCTCCAAGCCCTTACCCTTTACCCAGTCCCCCCTTTCAACTGCATTTCCATCCTTCAAACTCGATCTTCCATCTCCTCCTACCCCATTTTGAACTTCCTCAACTCTCTTGACCATATGTACCCACTTTAACTTAGCGACCTCACTTTATCTTCTGTCCCCACTTTAGACTGAGCAGCTAGATTCCGATGTGTAATGTTTCTGGATGTGCCAAACCTTGCCTCCTGAGTCGGTTTTCTGATAAGAGCTGGTAAGCTGCCCATGGATTGCACCCTGGCTCGGCATGGGCCTGACAGCACATCAGCAGCAGTTGCTGATATTCCCTTCCTGACAGAAGCTTCTTCACCATGGAGAACACCCCATGGATAACAACAGCCACCAACAGTCCATATACAATAAACAAACCCCACACACAGGTCTAATCTTTCCAAAAAAAGTTGCAAGAGTGCAGTTTTACGTGTGTTGGGGCAATATTTTGCTAGACAAATTACATTTCTTCCTAGTACTTCCTGTTACCTTACGATAATTTCTGCTTTTGGGAAGCTAGACTCTGATAACTATTTCCTCACGACGAGGGTAGTACTGCAGGAAGAAAAGAGTCAATTTTTGGTTTTTGGATTTCAAAATAGATATTTTGTGGCTCATGGCAGAGATAAATATTTGAATTTCAAAAGCCTAGGACCCAGAAACTAAGCTATCTGTTTTGAGAAAGAAATAAAGAGCCAGGCTACCATGGCTTCGGATTAAATAAAGACTCTCTGGACTGGGGGAGGGAAAAGATAGTAAAAGGAAATATTTTCTATGAGAGGATCCCTGAGCCCCTGTTTCTCCCACACTTCTCACCACTATCTTCTTTAGGAAGATAGAAGCCCTAGAGAAGTTTGGACACTTGAGACCAGAAAAGACCCTTGGCTCTTCCTACCTGAGTGGAACCCATTAGCCAAACAGAACCCATAACCCCCTAGTAGAATGACTATATCACTTAATTATCAAAACCAGGACATTTTTGAAGGTCTAGGAAAGTGCTAAATCTGGTGGAATGCCTAGACTACAGGTGTCAACCAGGACTGTCCCAGGTAATTCGCTAATACTATGAGGTAGCACAAGAATTGTCTTTAAGGTAGACAGAAAGTGGAATAGCAGTTACTAGGGACCGGGGGGTGGAGGTAATAGAGAGTTATTTTTTAACGGACACAGAGTTTCAGTTTGAAATGATGAAAAGTTCTGGAATGGATGTTGGTGATTGTTGCACAACAAGGTGAATGTACTTAATACCACTGAATTGGACACTTAAAAATGGTTAAAATGGCAAATTTTGTGTTATGTATATTTTACCACAATAAAAAAATTACTAAAAAAAAAAGAATTATCTGTAGTGGGTTGCTAGATTGATGGGCTTGAGGAAGCCACACAATTTTTGTGCACAGCTCAGAGGATGAAGAATGTTCTCATATAGCCAAGAATGGCACTGACATGCCACTGGGAGCTGGAGAAACCCAAGATGGGTTCTTTTGGATTCCAAGTCCCAAGTTAGAATAATATATATTAACTCTGTCCATACTGCTATTGTATATATTTGGTATATATTTGTTGAACAAATAGATATGCTAATTTTAAGAAGCATTTTGCAAATAAATCTGAGTGTTCTCTTGAACCCACATGCTAGACTTACACATCTGGTCTGTCATCTCTCTTTATTTTGGGATAGTAACAAGTTCCTAACAAAGTGCTGTTTCTTACAGAGACGGGAGCTAACCTTTCAACCCAGCTACATTATTCAACGAGAGAAAAGATTCATCTACAGATTTTTAATTAAATATGAACTCTGCTTTTCTACCCCCATCAATATATTCTTTGAGACCATAATATTCTGAACCCATCAGAATTATGTAAGGGAATATAGTTTAAAAGAGTATGTTGTTCCAATTTAATGGAAATGGCCTGGCAAACAGAGGTTTTGCATTCAAACTAAATTCGCCCTTGGGGTCGTCTTTAGAGGCATTGTGAATATATTAGAGGTTTCAAATTAACTCCATATTCTCAAGTTGGTTGTGTGAGATGAAAATGCTTTCAAATTCCTTTTTAGCAGCTCCTATTCAATGAAAGGTTTGGCAAAAAGATGTGTCTTTCGTGAAGCTGGGAAATAGTTTACATCAAATTAGAGAAATAGCATAAGTTCTGTTATCAATACATGACTAACTTTCATATATACACAAAACTGACAACATTTATGCCATCCTTTCATTTTAGATGATGCATCTTTGGATTTTATAGTTTTTATTCTGTTTCTTAACTATGTTACTTATTTCTTTTCATAGCAATTTCTGTCCTGTAGAGACTTAGATATTCATTCATTGTTTGAGTTATTTGCCAGCATTAGGCAAACTATGTAAATAAACAAGGTAAATATTTTCTTTTCAGGTATACTTTCTTTTATAGAAATGAATTTGCTTTTTTTTTTTTATTTAATGTAATGAAAGAGTGACAACACGTCAGATTTAGAAAGGATCTTCAAAGTCAGCTAGTTCTGTTCACCTCATAGGAGAATCCTCCTTAAAACAGACTCCAGGCCAGTGGAAAGGATTTGTAATTTTGACCCTGCTACTTAGTGGCTATACAACTTTGGGCTCATGTGGCTTATAGTAATGCAGTTTTCTCATCTATAAAATGTGGGCAATAACATTTACCTCATAGAATTGATGTGATTGAGTTATTTGCTTTGCAAGTAAAAAAATACATTTTTTATTTATATATAATTAGCAAATTTTGGGGGGCATTAATGCTTGGAAATTTTATGTATCTATCTATCTACCTATCTATCTATCTGTCTATCTATCTATCTATCTATCTATCTATCTATCTATCTATCTATCTATCTGTTTACCTACCTACCTACCTATCTATTTATAAAGAGAATTTTTCCTCAGCTTTATTGAGGAATAATTGACAAGTATAATTGTATATGTTTAAGGGGTACAATGTGAGGATTTGATATATGTGTACATTGTGGAATGATTACCAAGATCAAGATAATTAACACATCCATCACCTCACATAGTTAACTCTTTATTTTTTTTCGTGGTGAGAATGTTTATGATCTACTCTGAGCAACTGGGCTTGGGGAAGGGGCAATGGGAAGATATAGGTCAAACGGTACAAACTTTCAGTTATAAGAAGAATAAGTTCTAAGGATATAATGTACAGCATGGTGACTGTAGTTAATAATATGTTATTGTATAATTAGCAAATTTGATGAATCTATTTTCTGTATATTTATGTAAGCAATCTAGCTATTAAAATAAATTAGAAAAGAAAAAGCTTGTGGGACACTCAACTAAAATCTTTTCTTCAGTTTGATATTGACACACAGATCATTTTCTTAACAATTTTTTCTCTCTCTTCTACTTACAAAACAAACATTTAAGTAGAAAATGTAGAAAATGTGGGAGAGGATAATGAAGAAAATTTAAATTATTATCTGTTGAATTCTAGGGCAGCTCATATAGATAGATAATTTTCTCACTTTCAGAAAACAAAAAGTCCCCCAGTCATTTATAGTCTCAAATAAGAGACTCCTCTTGGTAATAAATGTGTCCACTATAGTGTAAGAACCAGAAATTATACATTAGCTTGTAGCTGGCTCCAGGCTAAGGGCAAGAAAAAGGGGCTAGTGGGTTTCCACTCGATTCCTTCCCCAGCACAGGTTCCACCTGTCCTCCCCACCCCCAGCGGCTCTCCTCAAGAAATGGGATTTCAGCATGAGTTAGAAACAGTCAGCCCTGCCCATGATCCAACCCACAAGCCCTCCAAATGGTCACTTTGAGGACCTTCCACTTGACAGACGGTGAAGCAGAGTGTCGCACCCCCTCCCTTCACCTGGCAGCACGGAGAGAAAAGGCCACAACACTTTTCTGACTTGCTTCAGATATGTCCTTTTGCCTGTCTCTCTCTCTGCACTCAGCCTTTCTAACCTATTTTGTAGGTAAGGGTCACAAAAACCAGTTCTCCTAGACCCCTGTTGCCAGCCCCACTTGGGGGCCCCAGCCCCTCTCTTTGTAAGGTGGGAATGGTTGGCACCTGCTGCCTTTGGGCCTCGAAAACTGACACAAAAGGAGTCTGTTTTTATACCCAGTTACAATCGCTCCCTTAGGATACGTTATGTGAAATGGATGTCTGCATTTCAGAATCTGACCATTTCAAGACTCTTGACATATGCTAGTAAATCTCTATCTCCCCAAATAAAAATATGATATCAATTCATACTCTCATCCTCACCACATAATATCGAGAAAATAAAAATAGTGCAAATGAGTAGAACAGGGCAGAGGAAAAAAGCAAGGGCCTGAGAAGAGAGGAGCAATATAGGGAAATGGAAAGAAGCGAGTGCAGTTTGACAGGAGATGGACTAGAAGCTTCTATAACTCAGGTAAATCCATGTGGAGCCAAGCTCCGGCATAAATAAATATGATTTATCCCTGTCCATTCTTTAAATGAGCAAGACCTTTGATAACGATTTATTCTCTGATTCTAGCCCTGGAAGGATTATTGAGAGCTGGATTTATGTAATCATTTTAGAACTCTTTCCACATAATATAGCACAATATTGCCATCTTAGTTCAGGCCTGAACAGAGTTTGCAAAGGTAGCATGGAGTGGTAGAAAGAAGATATTTTCTGTCTCCAGGTTCTGCCACTTACTAGCTGGTTGATCCCAAGACTGTTGCTCGATACCAGTGGGTTTCAGCCTCTTCATTCCTATAATTAGAATAATAATGTCTTTCTTGCTCAGTTCATATGTAATTATGAGATGAGATGAGATGGGATTTGGAATTTATAAACTGTAAAGATCTTAGAAAGATCAGATATATGGCCTTATCAATCACCAGACAGCAGCAAGGAAGAGTTGGAAGTTTCTAACTGATCTCCCTTGACCTATTTTCTGTCTTGTTGACAGCATCCATACTATTTTTTCTCAAAAGAGTTTTCATATGTCAAGTATACCTTTCATTTTTCTGGGTGCATAGTAGCTACTCAGCAAATACTAGTTTTTATTTTCTTTTCTTTCCCTAGTTCCTCAAATGTGTACTCTTTGGAAATATCTTGTTATGCAATATCCTCAGGGCTCTTTCTTTCAAGTAGGCATCAGAGGGTATGTGTATTCAGGATACATGCTGCTTGGCATTCTCATTGTCATTCAGTTTTGTTTGCATAGAAAGCATTTTCTTCCTAGCCTAATTCAGTGAAAATGATGTCAATTGTTCCCCTAAGTCTGTCTGAAATCAGCTCCTGGATTAAATAGGTTGCGTATCTTGACTTTATTTCCTCATTTAATTTAATTTTATTGATGTAAAGACAATAGGAATAACAAAATGCTTCCAGTGTCAATGGTAATTAAAAAACAGGCAGAAAGGTAATAAAATGCATTATTACTTTGGATGCATCCTTCCCTCTTCATTCACTTGGGGAAAAAAAAAATCCAATCTTGAGAGAAAATGTAGAATGTGATTTTGTGCCAGCAGTAATTAGCAGGAACAGCTTGATGAGAAGCAGTGATGAAAGAATCAATCATAGACGTCAATAAAGTAAAGCCCAAATGAGGCTTCTGTTCTTTATATTGGGTCTTTACACATGGACTTAACCAAATGATTGAGAAGTGGCATTCTTAATCCCAAATAGAGTGCCATAAATAGATTGTAAACTATTTTGACCTTTTTAAATTATGTCAAGCTTTTCCAATTTCCCTAGAGAGTATACTACAAGGTTTCATAACCAATAATGCCTTCCCGTTAACTACTACTGTTGTTTCATCAAAGAGAATTTTAAAATGAAGTCAAAAAATTGCAGGAAACCAGGAACCAAGTGAGACATTAAAAATTTGTATTAATATGACATGCTCAGGTCTTGGCTCTAGGCAGAATCATGAGAAAGGTAAATATATTTTCATTGTTTATTTGTTTGTTTTAAATTATGAAACTTTTATTTGGCTTGATCTGAGTTTCTTCTCCTCGTTTTTTCACCACTGTAGATCAAATGACCTAGGGAACTTCTAACAGAGTTTGCTGACACTTCATGTATTGTTAAAAACCCACCCTTTGGGGCTGGGCCCGTGGCCTGGTGGTTGAGTCTGGTGCACTCCACTTTGGCTGCCAGGGTTCAGTTCCTGGGTGTGGACCTACACCACTTGTCAGCAGCCATGCTGTGGCAGTGACCCACATACAAAATAGAGGAAGACTGGCACAGTTGTTAGCTCAGGGTGAATCTTCTTCAGCAAAACAAAACAAAACAAAACAAAAACACCCTTCTAGGTGAAACATGGGAACCTCATGCCCCATGCTTAGACCTGGATTCCTCAACTTTGGCACTATTGATATTTTGGACTGGGTAATTCTTTGTTGTGGGGAACTCTCTTATCCATTGTAGAGTATTTGACAGCATCCTTGGCCTGCACCTGCTGGATGCCAGTATTACTTCTGAGTCATGATTATCTAAAATCTCTCAAGACATTGCCAAACATCCTCAGCAGGGTGGGGTGTGGTCAAAAATTGTTCTTGTTTGAGAACTCCTGCCTTAGATGGAGATTTCCTATGAATTTCACGTGATACGTATAGAGCTCATTCGATACACTAATATGGCCAAAAAATGAAGAAGTCCAGAATAGATAGGAAATCAAATTGTACCAAGCTATAGTGGTTCTCAATCATGGATGTGCATTCAAATCACCTGGGGAGGTTTAAAAAATCTATACCCAGGATGTGCATTCAAATCACCTGGGGAGATTTGAAAAATCTAAACCTATACCCAGACCCACCTCAGACCAGTTGAATCAAGATCTGTGGGTAAGCCACTGATAAAATTGACTGCAGAAGTTTGCCCTGTGAATTTGACATGTTGACTTTGGGACAAGCTTACAGGTCTCCTTTTTGCAGAGTTCCTCATCTTTTTGTTTATCTCTTTTCAGTGTACAGAGTTGCTTCTGTTGGCCGTGAGTTTCTTGTAGTGCAGAGGGGCTACAAGTATGATACAGATTAAACTTTCTGTAGGAAGTCTCTCATGAGCAAGAATAAATTCAGGTGAAGTCAAGACAATTCATTTCACTTGCAGCCACTTTCTGCTGTGGAGACTAGGAGACTGAGTTCTCAAAGTGAGATTTCTGAGAATCAGCAACATCAGCATCACCTGGGAACTTGTTAGAAACGCAAAATTTTGGACCACTCTATATCTATTGAATTAAAAACTCTGGGGGTGAGGTTCAGAAATTTTTGCCTTAATAAGGCCTCTAGGTGATTCTGAAGCATACTAAAATTTGAGAACCATGGGTTAGAAACATTCTCCATATTCACTTATGTGTTTTCAGTGTTTTTCCAACCAGCCCTGACAAACCCACACTTCATGAGACTTAGATAACTGATAAACATTTTCATTGAGTCTTTTGAAGACTTTCACTTAGGATTCCATTTTCTTAGAAATATTCATTATTGAAATATGCCTTATTTACAAAGGTTACATACTTCTGCAGTGGAGGAGTGGTGGAGGGAGAGGAGAGTTCAGGGGGAAGGAGAGGGCACAGATCACAGATCTGGCCCAAGTGAGTGGGCAAAGACACTTTTCCAGACTTATAGGCTACACTGTGTACCCATTCAAGTCCCCATCAACAGTTTAGTATGAATTCCACAGGTGACATTTAACAGCTAGTGGGCCAGGAGAAAATGACATTTGAGAATCATTCAGAAGAGTAGGCTGCATGCAGAAAAAGAAAAACATGATGCTAGACAGAGCCACTGATGACTGGTAAAGGAAGGAAACAAAGGTACTTTGTGCTTTTTCATATTAATTAATTAATTAAGTGGACTAAACTCTTGCATTCTACGTCATTAAGTTCAGTAGGTTGACTATTTGTTATAGGTCAGTAACGGAGGTGGGTTCCTATACTACTAAGTCTCACTTGCTAGTTCATATAATTATCTCTTGGTGGATAAAATCATGGAACTTACTTTCTAGTGGAAAATATCACTATAATTTTTGTGTTTTTTGGTGAGGAAGATTAGCCCTGAGCGAACATCTGTTGCCAATCTTCCTCTTTTTGCTGAGGAAAATTGGCCCTGAGCTAACATCTGTGCCCATCTTCCTCTATTGTGTATGTGGGGTGCCTGTGACAGCGTGGCTTGATGAGCGGTACATAGATCCGTGCCCGGGATCCAAACCTGCGAACCCCGGGCCGCTGAAGCGGACCATGTGAACCTAACCACTATGCCACTGGGCCGGCCCCATCCTGATAACTTTTACGTGAATACTGGACCATAGAGGGGCAGAGTGGAAAATGGGTTCTAGTTAGAAGGACATTGCAGGAGTCTAGGAGAAAGGTGCTATTGTAGTAGACTAGGATAGTAGTGGTAGATATGGTGTGATGTTAGCTTTGAGATCTAGTTTGAAGGTAGAGTTCTTAGGATTTTCTGTAAAAAAGAGAAATCAAGGATGACTCCTGGATGTTTGCCTAATTGTCCAGGTGGATGTGAAATAACGGAAATTAGGAAATCTGGGGATAAGCAGTACTGGAAAGGTTGAGTAATCACATTTTCTGTTTTGACTATATGAACTCTAAGATTCCTATTACACACAAAAATGGAGGTGCTAAGAAAGCAGAATGATAAGTCTGGAGCTCAGGGGAAGGGAGTTAGGCTTGAGATTTAAATTTGGGAATCATCTGCATCTAGGTGCATAAAACCCTGGGAATGGATAAAATCACGTAAATAAAAGAGAGGAGAAGAGAACAGAAGAAAAAGAGATGTCTGAAGTCTGAGGTTTTTCACCTTGGTATTCCTTCAGGCTCAGTAGTCTATTTATTTTTATCATATTGAATTCCATTTTTCTTGAATTTAATGTTACTCTTTACGATAGTCATGTACAAGACTTTTTAAATTTTCGTTTTCAAAATTTTTACTGAGCAATTAAATGACACTGTAATGTAGCCCACTGACAGTAGCTTCTTCGTTACCATTCTGGTGTCAAAATTTTCCCATTGGAGCTGACAGAGGGTGGCATTCAGGTAATCGATAGCCTTCTGGGCCTAAGAGAAAGGATTTGGGGCAGCTTAACAACACTACACCAGAAAGGTTGCTTTTTTATTCAAGTCATTAAAATTTCCTGTTATTTTCTTTGTTTTTGGCTACCTTTTGTTTGTCTTTTCAGGCATTCTAAGCCTGACAGCCATGTGAGGTCAACCAGAAGAAGAAATGAACTGGGAAAATAATCACATTTCTTCAATAGACTTATTTTTTTTTTGGTGAGGATGATTTGCCCTGAGCTAATATCCTTTGTCAATCTTCCTCTTTTTGTCTGAGGAAGATCAGCCCTGAGCTAACATCTGTGTCCATCTTCCTCTGTTTTGTATGTGGGATGCCACCATAGCACGGCTTGATGAGCAGTGCATAGGTCCGTGCCCAGGATCTAACCTGCGAACCCCAGGCTGCTAAAGCAGAGCACGCAAACTTAACCACTATGCCACCGGGCTGGCCCTTCAATAGACTACTTTTAAAAACTGGAGATGAAGGATGAACATTATAGATATAAAATGCCTTCCATTTTGTAGTTAAAAGAATTCTTACCCCCCAAATGATGATAATTTGTGGAATTACAAGCAGAGGATTTGTGTATATGCATGTGTGCCTGCACACATATAAACATGTAGAGGCTGCATTATTTTCTACCAATAAATTTTATGGCTTTTATATCAAGTAAAGATATTTCGCTAATATAATCCCTGAAGTTGGTAATATAACCCTTTGTGGGCTAGACTAACCACATGGCTTCCCAATTGGGCCGTAAAAGAATCAACAGTTAGGTTAGGGTTCCTAGGGGCAGCATTTGGAAGATTAAATTGTCCAGTTTGGGCCATTTATATTGCTTCTCTATCTTTTGCTATTCCCTGGGGTCTCCTCCTCGGCCTTGGTGCTTGAGAAAGCTTTGGTGGAAGGCTTTCTGCGGATAACCCACTTGGCACTGACAGGCTGAGAAATCCAGTCTGGAGCCAAGATAAACCCAGGGATCATTTTTGCATTCATTTATTAACATACAGAATATGGCTATTCTTTAGAGATTATTGGAAAAGCACTTTCAGATAATAGACTTGAACTTGCACCCTGATGCCAGTTCTGTGTTCATTTGTATTTTTGTTTATTTCTTGGTAAGGGCTCAGAAAACAACTGGGTAAGAATGTTTTCTTTTTGCATCTCTGAACTCACCCTTAACGAGAAAGCAGTTTTCCTGCCAAAGGAGAAGAGGTAGGAAACAAACCCACATGACTCTATAATATTGACTTTCTATTAAACTAACAAGCAAATTGGCAAGCAGGAAATGCAAGAGGTCATGTGTAGCTTAGGGAGACATCTGCTGAAGGCTCAATGTGAAACCTATTTTGCCCTGAACATATCTAAATAGGTGCTACAAGAAAAATAAATATTGGAGAGATTTCTGGCATCTTGGGTTCCTTCTGTATGGAATTCCACGTAGAATTTCTTCCATTTCCCGCAGGTGTTGGGTTTTAGAGAGCTACAGAGGCGAGAGAAGGTAACATAAATAATCTTCCCTGTTAATACAAAATAATAAAAACAAATGCTCACTTGAACTTCACATAGCACAGAGACATTAGCTCAACAGTTACTGGGTTCCTACTACGTGCCATCAACTGTGCTGCATGCTGGGGATATGAAGATTAGTGAGATATGGGCCCACTTTTCAAGGAATGCACAGTCTCCAGCCTGTTCTAAGGCTAAATTCTGACTAGATCAACACTCCTTTAGCTCTTACATTTTCTTAAGTTCCAGAAACTGGGACTACATAATTGTAATGGTTACTTTTATGTGTCAACTTGACTGGGACATGGGGTGCCCAAAATTTTGTGAAAGATTATTCTGGGTTTGTCTGTGAGGGTGTTTCTGAATAAGATTAACATTTGAATTAGTAGACTGAGTAAAACTTATTGCCCTTCCCAATGTAGGTGGGCCTAATCCAATCCATTGGAGGCCCATGAAGAAACAAAGGTGGGTAAGGAGTAATTTGCTTTCTCTGCCTGTTTTCAAGCCAGGACATCGGTCTCCTCCTGCACTTGGACTGGAGCTTACACCATCAGTTCTCCATGTTCTCAGCCTTTCACACTCTGACTAGAGCTGCACTGCCAACTCTCCTGGGTCTCCAGCTTGCAGGCAGCAGACAGTGGGGCTTCTCAGCCTCCATAATCATGTAGCCGATACCTTATAATAATCTCTCTGTCTCTCTCTCCATATATATATCCTATTGACTCTGTTTCTCTGGAGAACGCTGACTAATACACCAATGTACTCCAGGAGCAGGTCTAGAGAGCCAAAGCAGGATAACCAGGACAACTTCCCAGAGGGATGCCCTGTAGAAATCCGGGAGTTTCACACGCTTTGTGAAATATATTCTGATAGTCCAGCACCACTGACTCTGAAAATAACAGTCTAGATTCATCTTTGGGAATGTACCCTTGAAAATTAAGTTATGAATATCTTAAACTAAAGTTAAAAAGTGTAAATCAGACAAGCAAAGACAAGACCCAGACAAGCTGGGTGTGTCTGCACCCAGAAACACATGCATATACACCACACAGTCACAGATGGATTTTTGACTTATGGGAAAGGGACATAAAAAAATAATTTGGAAGAGGATTTTCCCAATTTGCAATGGGAAGAGAACCAGGGCTTGATGTTCAAGCAGCAAAGAATGGAGCTGGAACACCCATAACTACTTTCCTTAGCTTAAAATTTAGCTAAGATAAAAATTTTAACCTTTCTATATACTTGACTACAATAAGCCAGTGCTGGTCAAATGTCCCCAACAAAGCGGAGGCTTGGATTTTCATTTAATGACACAGAAGTAGGTGCTTGATTAAATTTCATGCAATACATAGCCATCCTACAATATAAAACCCATAAAAGGATTGAGTGAAAAAAAACACCAGAGGATTATTGTGGTGTTAAAAGCAATAGTCAACCAGAACAACTAACCACAGGTGCAGTCAATTGCTCTTCTTTTGTGGGGCTCATTTTATTTTGTAAAGTTTTATGTTCTTGAATTCACAAATAAGATGTTGAAAGGAAATAATGTGGAGACATTCAAACCCATGGTCCCAGCATGTACTTGTGATGTCCTAGAGAAGCACTGGTGGTAGAAGCTGACCAACGTTTGTCCATCGTGATTTTCTTGTCAGCACAAAAACACCACAGAAAGTTCTAGAAGAATTTGGGTTAGGACCTTTTTATGGTCACTTTTTTTCCACTCATTGGTTAAAAGTTGAAGGTTTTGTTCTGTTCTCTGTGTGGACTAAATCTCCCACTTTAGCTTCATGTATGAATCTCTTTTTATTACCATTAGAAATACAGCATGAGACCACAGCCACCATTACTATTTATTCACCAGCTATTTAAAAAAGAATAAGACAAAAAATCCAGTGTGAAAGAAGTAGGATCACTTCTTCACACTTTCGTTGAGTAACTTTCTACCTGAATGCTACTGTCCCCACGCATTCCTCTGCTTTACTTGTGGGTGAATGATTACCATCACTAGACACCTGGTAGAGTTTCTTATGAGCAACATACATGAAGTAGTTATACACGACTGATCTGAATCTCTTTCCAACAATATATTAACTCTGTGATGGCTTAACAGATATGTGTCTAATTTCCTCAACCACATTATTGTGTTAATAATTCCTTCTTGGTGGCCTTGTCCTGTGGGTTGAAATAATACAATAAACATATCTAATGTGTCTGGCACATGTCAAATACACAATAGCTAAAAGTGTTATTTTGTTTATTTTATAAATGTTTTTAAGCACTGCTATACATTTGGCACTAGTCTAATTGCTGGGGAAACAGAGGTGAAGACAGATATGATTTCCTACTTAGGTTAAGTGATATCTGCAATGATCTATCAACTTATTCTACAAATTTTCATTGACTTCCAATTGTATGTGAGGTAATAGAGAAGAACGAAACTGCGATGCAGGCTGTGCTGATGTTTACTAGCATGCACCTATTTGGATGTACTGATTGTTTGTGGCTGGCAATTGTTCTAACTGGTCAGTGCCTGTGCTGGAACAGTTGTTAACTATTGAATGTTATTCCTGGAAATAAATAAAATATTTAATGAAATAATCCATGAAAAGTGCTTATTGTGTATCTGGCCCAGAGTATGTGTTCAATAAATATTAACTTTTGTTATCATTATGTAAAGATTAATTATATTCATAAAAAGGAGCTTATAGTCTAGTATCAGAGAACAGATATTTTCCAAATGACCATAACATAAAACAAAAGATGGTAAACACCACAGAAAATTCTAGCAGATTTTGGGGAGGAATATCTTGTTCCTATGACAGAGATAAGGAAATGCAGAATAATGAGAAGCTTGGGTAAGAAGAAGTTTTCGAACTAGAGATTGAGAATAGACCTGGTTTGGACATATGAGAATGGGGAGGAGAGATTACTAGTGCAGCAAACAAAAACAGAACAGTCCAAGGCCAGAGAATTAGGAAAGAATATAGAGAACTGTGTGTAGGTGGGGGTGGATAGGGGGAGAAACCAAAAAGGTATTCCATTTAACTGCAGCACAAGTTAAGCATATTCTGTCTGGCAAGGTGAACTAGAGGCACACTTTAAAGAGTTCTTAATGGCAGCCTGGAATTTGGATTTGGCTTGGCCAACAGATGAAGCAGAGCAGTTAGTAGCTGCAACCTCTCATCTCGTCATAGAACCATGTAGGTCAGCATAGGTCAGGGTTCTCAACCTCGTCACTGTTAACATTTTGGGTTGGCTAATTTTTGTTGAGAAGTGTCTGTCCTGTGCTTTGTAAGATGTTTAGCAGCATTCCTAGCCTCTGTCCACTAGATACCAGTAGTACCCCTTCTGTGTAACAACCAAAAATGTCTCTAGACACTGCCAGATGTTCCCTAGGAGGCAAAAATTGCCCTTGGTTGAGAAATACTGACATAGATGATAGTGTGACAGGGCCAATTTTTTAGCAATTATTGAAGTTATTTCCTTTTTCCCTACTCCTCACATATGGATCAATTTCTGGGCTCTCTTACCTCAAAGGGAGGTTTGGTAATGTAGGAAACTACGTGACAATTTTCCTTTCTCAATTTTCTTTCCAAAATCAAGTCAATGAGGAGATTATGTTGTGTGTTCTTGACATAGAGAAGAGAAGAAGGGCTTTTGAGGAAAACTTTAACAGAGAAAGAGGATTTTCCCTAGCTAGGAAAATTTTTCTAAAGAGAAGAAGGAAGGACAGAAGTCCGTGGGATTACGGAGCAGTGAGAGCTTGTGTCTTGCTACTCAGCAGATACTCGGTGAGATGGGAACCTTCCATGGAGAATGGCTATACGTGTCTCAGCTTCTCCAGAACATACGGCTCACTCAAAAGGGATGATTGAAGAGTGGTTTATGAAAGGATTATTTACATAGGTGTGAGCAAGGTTTAGAAAAATCAAGAAGTAATGATGAAGCACTTCTGGGGAAGGAAGCTTGAAGCTGTAAGTAGAGGAAATGGTTAGATCTGTCACGGTAGCTGAAACCCTGGGAGGGAGTCACCCAACAAGAGCTGTGCCATTGTTGAGGAATGCATTCTCTCTTAACACAAAACACCGTGGGAAGGTAGCCAGCAGAATATACACGCCAACCTCTATCATTTCCCCCATCCTTGATTCTATTGTCTGTACCTCCCTTTGTCTATACCTCCCATTCTATATCCAACCAGAAAACAGAGGGCAAGAGAGCTGGACTGATGCAATATGTAGAGTTGGATGCTATATGTTTTGATTGACATTTCCCTAATAACTAATGATGTTGGGGATCTTTTTTTATGCTTATTAGCCATCCATATAACTTCTTTGGATAACTGTCTATTCAAATGCTTTGCTCATTTTAAAACCGTGTTGTCTTTTATTATTGAGTTGTAAGAATTCTTTATGTATTCTGGATACAAGTACCTATCAGATATATGATTTGAAAATATTTTCTCCCAGTCTGTGCTTTGTCTCTGCACTTTCTTGATGGCACTTTTGATGCACATATGTTTTTAATTTTGATGAAGTCCAACTTTTCAATCTTCTCTTTTATCACACGTACTTTTCATGTCATGTCCAGGAATTCTTTGCCTAACCTAGGTTGCAATGATTTATTCCTGTGTTTTCTCTGAAGAGTTTTATGGTTTTAGTTCTTACATTTAAATCTATGATAGATTTTGAGTTAATTTTTGTGTAATGTGACTAGGGGTTCATATTCATAGTTTTGCATGTGGATATCCAGTTATCTCAGTACTAATTGTTGAAAAGACTATTCTTATCCCATTAGATTGCTTTGGCCTCTTTGTCAAAGATCAATTGACTATAAGTGTTAGGATTTCTTCCCGGACTCTCAACTCTATTCCATTGTTCCATATGTCTATCCTGATGCTAGTATTGCACTGTCCTGATTACTGTAGCTTTGTAGAAAGTTTCGAAATTGAGAAGTATGAATGCTCCAACTTTATTCTTTTCCAGGATTTTTTTGGCTATTCTGAGTCTCTTACATTTCCGTATGAATTTTAGTATCAGCTTATCGATTTCTGCATAAAAGCCAGCTTGGATATTGGTAGAGATTGTATTGAATTTGAATTTGTAAATTAACTTGGAGAATATTGCTATTTTTAACAACAGTAATTCTTTCAATTCATGAACATGGGATTTCTTTTCATTTATTTAGATCTTTAATTTTTTCAACAATGGTTTGTAGTTTTTAATATAAACATCTTGTACATATTTTGTTAAATTTATTCCTAAGTTTTATTCTTTCTGATACTATTGCAAATGGAATTACATTTTATTTTTGGATTTTTTACAGCTAGTATATAGAAATACATTTTTGTATTTTTGTATATTGATCTCATTTTTTTACAGCTAGTATATAGAAATACATTTTTGTATTTTGTATATTGATCTCATATCCTGCAACCTTGCTTTCATTCATTTATTAGTTCCAATAGGTTTTTTTGGTGCATTCTTTGGAATTTTCTATATGCCAGATGCTGTCGTCTGCAAATAGAGATATTTTTACTTCTTCCTTTCCAATACAGATGCTTTTCATTTCTCTTTATTGCCGAATTTCCCTGTATAGATTCTCCAGTACAATGTTGAATATAAGTGGCAAGAGGGGATACTATTGTCTTGTCCTCGACCTTAGCCGGAAAGCTTTTAGTGTCTCGCCATTGATTATGATATTACCTGTAGAATTTTTTTAGATGCCTTTTATCATGTTGAGGATGATCCATTCTAGTCCTAGTTTGTTGAGTGTTTTTATCATAAAAGGGCGCTAGATTTTGTCAAATACTTTTTATGCATCTATTTAAATGACCATATGATTTGTGCCCTTTATTCTATTAATATGGTGTATCACAATATGTGATTTTCATATGGTAAAACAGCCTTGCAGTTTTGGATAAATCCCACTTGGTCATGACGTATAATCTTTTTTATATGTTATTGGATTTACTTTGGTAGTATTTTATTGAGGATTTTTGCATCTATATTCATAAGGGACATTGGTCAGTAGTTTTTTTTCCCCTCATGTTATCTTTGTCTCATTTTGGTATCAGAGTAATATTGGTCTCATAGCATGAGTTGGAGAGTATTCTTTTCCTCTTCCATATTTCTGGAAGAGTTCATCAAGAATTGGTGTTGATTTTTCTTTAAATGTTTGGCAGAATTCACCGATGAAACCATATTGATCTGGAATTTTCTTTGTGAGAAGTTTTAAAATTACTAATTCAATCTGTTTACTTATAGATCTATTCAGAGTTTTCTAATTCTTTTTGAGTCAGTTTCAGTAATTTTTGTCTTTCTAGGAATCTTTCCATTTCATATAAGTTATTCTGATTTACTCCTTTTTAAAAAGTATAATATATATCTGCTATGTTCTTGGAGGTTCCTCAACTCAAGAATCTATAGTCTTATAGGGGAGAAAGATATAATCGCAAGTCAATACAGTGCAATGAAAAGGTTGTGCTTAAAAAGAACAATATAGACAAAATATAAACATTCAGAAGAGAAAGATCTTACTTGCAAGTCTAACTAGTTTGTGTTTGAAGTATGGTGAGATTACATGAGACTGTGTGAAATATGTGAATTTTTTCTAAGTCTGGAAGGATGTTCAGAGCTAGCAGTGTTGAGAGACCATTCTCTATGAGTCTCTTGTATTTCTGCACATTTTGTCAGCATAGACATTTGTTACCATTTTTCAAGGATGTTTGTATAGCAAACAGCTTTGGAAGATAGAAATACTGTCTCTCTCTGAAGCAAAGAGCTGACATACTCACTGTCTAGTATAAAAGATCCGATTTTCCTAAACTCAGAGTTCCTTTCTGTAATGCAATCCTATTGTGTATGTAGCTGTTACTGGGCCCTCTTCATATTGTCCTGTGGGAAATTGTGCTTAGGGAGTGGTCCAATGGGTAGGGTAAAGGGAGTTACAAATGGAGAAAGAGCATTGGCAAAGACATGTATGGGGAAAATAGGAGAACTGTACATGATGTTTTTGTGGGGCCATGGTGTTCATAGACAGCAAGAAATAAGCTTGGAACAGTTGCACAGAGTGAGAGTTTGATATGCCATGCTAATGTTATTTAAACTCATTTTGTAGGAAAGGGGAATAGCCATTGGCATTTGAATAGTTTCTGTTCTTCAAAAGATTAATGTTACAGTCATGTCCATGAGGGATTACACAGAGAAGAGAATGAGAGAAGAAAATCAGTTAGGAGGCTGTTACTATAATAGGTAAGAAATATTTCCCTGAGTTGGTTTAGTGGCAGTTGGAACTGAGAAGATGAATATGAAAGGCTTTATGTAAGTACAGCCGCAATAAACTGGATTCTGTGTGTTGGGCAGAGATCCTGTCTGTTGTGGGTACCGCTATATTCCTAATGAATAACATGATGCTTGCACATTATCGATGTACAAGCAGTACTATAGAATGAGAAGTTGAATGAAAGAATCAGCAAGAATTCTAACAGAGGGGAGAAGAGAGAAACATTGCTTCTATTTGTCTTGAGTTGGAGTAACAGGGAGAATGATGGTGTAATAAAGAGATGAAGGAAATACTAGAGGAAGAATAGATTTAAAGAGAACAATTATGAGTTTATTTTTCAGCACATTGAATTTGATGCCTCTGTGGATCAGCTCAGATGGTGCTGAACAGCAGGCAGTTAGGAATGGGAATTATGAGTCTGGGAAAGTTGTCAAGCTGACAACCACCAGCATACAGGTGATCACTGAGGAAGAGAGAAGGCAGAGAAAAAGAAAAAAAGAAGAAGAGAAGAGAAAAAAAGGCCGAGTTAGGAAAGGAACCCTGGACAATCCCCAGTCCTGGGTCAAGAGGAGGAAGAAGTTTAAGAAGGTAGAGAGTAGGCAGAGAGATAAAACAAAGCACACTTATCTCAGAGTTTCAGAAGCTAAGAGGGTGGAGTGTTTCAAAAATAAAATGATAGTTGCATTCACTGAGTTTTCAGCAGGGCTTAGAAGAAGAGGTCTAGAAAATGGTCATTAGGAGGTTAGTGATAGACTTTTGAGAGAGTAAATCCAATAGAGTGATGAAAGCAGAAGATAGATTGTAGAGGGTGGAGAAATGACTGGCAGGGAGAATATGTGGGGAATGTGTGAAGGCTTTATCAAAAGGCTCGATGGCAAATTATACTTTAGGTTAACTAGGTACTTGTTTTTGGAACGAACTAGGATATGAGAGCATTTGATAACCAGTGAGGGTGTATAGCTTGCTGAGACTCAAATTCATAACATAGATTAAATTGATAATAAAGTGATATTCTAGGAACAAGGCTACAATTGTAATTGATGGATCTGAGTATTACAAAGATGCCTGGAGAATGTGGTCAGGCTACCCAAACATACACTGTTATGCCTGTTTAGTCCTAAAACTACTGCTTGGCAGGAAGGTCTGAGAAAAGAAAACACAGTCTTCTGCACTGAAACAAAATGAATATATTTTCTTTTTCTTATGTAAGTAGCTTTCCATTTAGATTTGATATAAGTTAACTTTTTGCAAAGGCTCATCATTATGGGAGAAGTCTGGTGTTAGTTCATGAATCTTGAAGCTAATAAATAGACAAGACTCAAATATGGTCACTCGCCCTGGACAAAGCCCTCTTCTTAGAGAATATAATATCCCAGTTTTTGCTATTTTTGTCCCAAATAAGAGTACCAGGTGCCATGAGCAAGCCAATTAGCTGCTACATCATCATTTACAGCACATGCTATATACAAATGAAAACAGATCCTGACAAACAGAGGGGAGCACTGAGGCAGAGAGATGCTCCTCTCAGGAAAGATTTTTCTTGTCAAGATTTAGTGAAATGTCACCTGAGGAAGACAGTGTAGTTTTTTTTAAAGAGATTTAATTCAAAATTTTTAAAAAAGGAGAGAAGATAAATCCACTAGTCGAAAGCTTCAGTTTAAATATTAAATAGAATTCTTAATCTGATTTGAGCATGGGTAGAATTGAAACACTCAACTCAAAGAAGTTGCTTCTGCTGGTGTGCGGCTGTGACCATAAAGTGATCTGTAAAAACCTAACTGAGGGATTGCGATGAGGTGACGTGAGCTGAGAGCTAAGTGGCTGCTTTTCTGGGACTCCTGGGCACAACCAGGGGAGAAGATTAATAGATTTAAAAGCTGATTAGAACCTTGTTTCATAAACTACTAAACGTCCACTCATGTTAATCAGGTTGCATTTCTGGGGAGCTGAAAAGTTAAACAGCTTTTTGTCTTCTTGCCAAGCTTTTAATGAGACCCAACAATCCTGCAGACAGGTTTCAGTGTGTCAGGCATGTTCGGGTGGGGGGACCCCTGTGGACCTGCAGACGATAGGAGGACCCTATCTGTAAGTCTAAGTGGGCTGTACCAAATGTTCCACAAATGATAAGTAGAAGCTAAACATAGGAAAAAGCTATTAGCAGCTCCATTTGGCAGATACAAAGGAAAAAAAACCTGATGTTTTTTAATGCCATGAGATACCACGTTTCTTTCCTAGCCTGAGCAAGCTTGGCTTTCTCAGCACGTGACCTTGCAGGAGCAGTGTGGGGATGTGTTGGTCTGCCATTTGTTTAGAAGGCTGAGGTTACCTTTTCAGTTGAGGGCTTTAATTTTCTGGTTTCTGTTAGAGGGACAGTGCGGACTTTGGGACTCAGAGGCATATCTGTGACAATGTGTCTATCTGAATACCTGTCAGCAGACCCATACAAGCCCGTTCAATTAATCTGGTGCCAGGGGACAAACCTAAGAGTTGATACCAACAGAGGAGAGAAGTAACATATTTTGCAATCACTTTAAGTATTTTTTGGGGGAAAGCATATGGATTTTGCTTATGTATTTTCTGAGAATTTTGGATTTTAAAGCTATGGAGACAGTGCTTTGTGATCTCTTTGGATTGCTTTATATTATCATCATGATGCAGCAAGAAGATGGAGGTGATCAATCAGTCTCTGAATAACCATCTGGCAGGAAAAGGCTAGAACTGGGAGGTGATTCTAGTGGTCTTTGAGGTGCCTTTGCCTTCTCATACACAGTCAAGAAATATTTATTGAGTAGCAACTATGTGCCAGGCTCTGTGGGGGGCGGTGAGGATATAATGTATTTCACAAGGGGTCTGCCTCCTGGATGCTGACAGGCTGGTAGGAACAGGAGAGCAAACCAGCCCAGGATAATAAGAGCGTAACTTGTGCTAGAGTAGGAATATACCTAGGGTGCCTGAGATCAGAGAAGGCTTGTTTGAAAAGTTTGCATCTACATTGAATTCTAAAGGACAAATACAACTAGACAAGTGTAAGGAAGGAGGAAAGTATGCCAGGTAGAAGAACAGAATGTGCGGAGTTTTGGAGGCAACAAAGAACCCGGTGTGCTTAAGGAACTATAAGTAGTTGGTTTGTCTGAGCCAGGGTGCTGTGGTTTGGAGACAGTGCAAGAGTGGGGAGCCGGGAGGATGTAACAGTGAGTCAGATGGGGCTTTAGAGAATTAAGAATTTGGACTTTATCTCTCTCTGAAGACAAGCAGGAGCCGTTTTGGAGTTTTGAGCAGAGGAATGACATAGTAAAATCATCCTGGTTGCAGTTGAGGAGTGTTTAGAATATGAGAATCTGGATATAGGGAGACCACTTAAGAGGCAATATAGTAATCAAGGTGAGTGATGACAGTAGCTTCAGTCGAATTAAGATAGTGGCGGTGGGGAAGAGTGGATTAATTTCAGAATTAACAAGCAAGTATTTTTCTCACTCATAACGGAAGTCTGTTTATCATTTTCAGTCCCATATTTCCACAGAACCTGCCTCTGCTACAGGCCCTGCAGCCCATATGACCCTACCTCCCCCAGGGCTCCCAGCCCTAGGTGGCCTGGATAGAAAAGATTGGCAAGGCCAGTGAGATTTTCCATTCATTTTTTAGGATTATGGGAATTGAGACACCAAAAAATTGGGTCAGTGAACATTGGGAATTTGACCTGGGAATTTGAATTTGAACATTGGGAAAAGTCAGATAACTGTTGATGACTAAGGAGAAGAAAAATACCAAATAAAAAACTCATCATCAGAAGGAGGTAAATGAAACAGATTATGGCAGAGACAAGAGTCAATGTAGCATTTGAGAGACTAAGAGTGTTGCTTGATTCTACTTCATATCCTGTTCTTAAATTACCAAACAGTGACATCTGTACATCAATCCCACCTTTTTGTACTTGAGCTAGTTAGAGAGAACTTTTGCTTGAGCTCTCTTCATTATATCTCTCGCCCTGCCCCTCAGCATCATTTTGGGATTCTACCACATACTTTAGGATTCCTGTGCTGCTAGCTGGGTTGCATGACAAATAAGTTTGAGGCCTCTGAACATTCAACTACTCTATCCTCCTGTTCACCTCTGTCTCTCAAGCATTTGAAAGAAAGGAAAGAGCATGCCATTTCCATTATCATAGATTCGGTACTCCAAGTTTCTAGGTTTGGGACCAAGTGGGTTTATTGGCTCCTTGGAAATCTTTATTTCCATTTATGAAAATGTTACGAGACTGACCAAAGCAGATTCACCCAATCTTTTAGAAGCCTTGTGAAGGGACAAGATGATGTGTTTTAAGTTGGTGTGTTATTAAAAACACATCATATTGGTACTGATCATATTTTCCTAGGGGATGCTGCTTTGGTTGTGGAATGGACCATGGGAAGTGATTGTTCCATTTGACAGTAAGAAGAAAAGCATGAGGGCTGCTCAGATTTAATGTTCAAACTCCAGTCTTTTCAGAACAAATAGGCTCCTACAATCTGAAGTCTCTGAAGCTGGTAAATGGAACTGAAAGCATCTTAGAGCTCCTTGTTGACACCACATGGTCATAAACCCTTCAGACTCTGCAAAGAGGTCGTAAAGCAAATTGCTCCTTCACAAGTAAACCGATTAAAGGGAGACAGAGCTTAGACATCTTGGAGCCTAATGAGGGCGTTTCAGGGAAATGATGCTCCTTTTCTAGAACAAATGATAAATTTTTGTTATGTGTGAGAAACAGAATTGCTCATAGGAATAAAGTCAAGGGACAGGGTAGGCAGTATATTCTATTTTCAGTAACGCTGGGTTGGGAATCAGGAGACTTGGAATTCCTAATCTGACATTAACTGGGGGACCTTAGGGATGTAAACTAATCACTCGGTTCGTCTTATTTGTAAATGAGAACATCCATTTATTCGATAGACATTTATTGAGTAAATATTATTAGCCAGTTGCTTCACGTTTGTACTCTCACCTCAGCCTCATAAGAATCCCATGAGAAGCCATTATTACTCATTCATACTAACAAGGAATCTGAGGCTAGGAGGGTTTAAGTGACTTGCCTGAGTCACAGTTAGTAAGTGGTAAAGTTATGCTTGGTAAGTGGTAGAAACAGGATGCAACTTCAACTTTCCAAATCCAGTGTTGTTCCTGCTATAGGAACCTGCTTTCCTTATGGTTCAATTGCATTTATTAACATATGTAATTATATTCATTAATGTGTGTTATCTCACAGAAGTTATTGTCCAATTTCCTGTGTGTATGCTTATTTTCCCAACTAAACCGGAAGTTCTTCAAAGGCAAAGATCCCAGTGTTTGTATCTTTGTTACTAGCCTCCTCACTCCCCACAATATAGAATACTGGTCTTCACTCATTTATTCATTCATTGATTCATCGTTTAACAAAGTATTAATCTAGTGCCTATTATGTAGCAGACACTGTTTGAGGTGCTTGGAATACGTTAGTGCACAAAATAGATGATATCCCTGACCTCATTCACTTATGCTCTAGTGGAAGGAGAAGCAAATAAATAACAAATGGCATAAGTAATGAAACATGTTAGGAGGTGATAAGGGCAATAAAAAAAAGTAGAACAGGTTAAGGAGGATTGGAAATGTGGCAGAGAGGGTCAGTTTGCAATTTTAAACAAGGCCGTTAGGGTAAGCTTCATTGACAGCTGCATATTTGTTACCTAAATTCACTTGGGAATGTCCTCTGACAGCTTCAAGCCTTGGCTCCGCTTATGTACAGCAAAAGATGGCACAGGCTTTGGCATTAACCCCAAATTTACCGACACACATTCATTTCCCAGCAGAGAACTTCAGATCAATCAATATCTTCCATATTCATCTACAGAACCACCAGGGTATGAGGTGGAAGCGGCCCAGGCTTGAATTTATGTCATGCCCTCTAAAATAGATAACTCGGCATCAGGGCACAGGGCTTAATGTAATGCTGACCTTAGCTAGAAAAAACATGAGACTATGAGCCTCACAGATGTGTAATCAATAGCAAGGTAACTAGCTACAAGGGGTTTTACACATCTGTCAGCTAAATCAGAACCCCAAAGGGCAAATGCTGCTCCAGAGAACATTAGCCAGATTTGTGGTGCTGACTCAAGGAGTTTGGGTCCATAAACCAATGCATGCATTATAAGGAGACATCAGTATGACAATTTTTCATTGGTGACAGTCATAATCTTGTTTCAATCTGGTTTTTTAGTTGATATTTGCAGAAAAATGTTGGATTGGCTGGACTGTTGTCAGAGATCATTTTGTTTTTATTTTATGCTTTCTTTTCATTTTTGCTCCCAACAGCTTATAATACTTTGTTCTTTGTCTCTATCTTTCCTCTGTTTTCTGCTTGTTCTTTTTTTGTCTTTGCCTTACTTTTAAAAGTTATCTGCTTCCTCTCTGGCTTTCCTTCTCTTTAGTTTTCATCACTGTTCTTCCTCCTTTCCTTAAATAGTTATTGTGCATCTACCATGTACTGGGCCAGGCATTGCTGTGTGCTGCATAACATTGGTAGGAAACAGAGGATCCTCCCTGTGGACCATATTATCCATTGTAAAAGGTGACATCATACTTGTAAACCCACAAATAAATCTGTACTCAATAACTCTGGTAAATTTTATAATGAAAAAAGAGGATACTATGAAGGAGAATAACAAGGGACCTGCTGTACACCAGGTGGTAGAGAAGGCCTCCCTGACAAAGAGATGTCATGCTGAGACTTGAAGGAAGAAAAGGAGCTATCCAGGCCAATGGCAGGCAGGAATCCTCCAGAGATTCCTGGAGGCTGGATTACAATGTGGGAGTAGAGCATGTGACGTAGAGAGATTGGAGATTCCAGAGAACGTTCTCCTATTCTTCCTCCTTTCCCGATACCCATTTAGTTTGGAAATGAATACAGAATTTATCTGAACGTAACCTTTGATTTTTTAAAGATTATTATATGGTCAAAACGAGTACAAAATAGAACATGATAAAAGTGGGGAAAAAAAAATAGTAGGACAAGAAGCTTTTGATGAAGGAACTGAGAAGTTCAAATGGGCACTGAGCAACCAAAAGTGGCTACCATGTTTTTCTGTGGCACATGATTCAGCCCAGTTGCTAAGATAGACAACGTGCCTGTGATTCGTAGTTATAAGGGCTAAAGATTTGAACGGGATTTGCATATGTGTGTAGTGTGTGTTTATATGCATGCCAGTGCATGTGTGTAGTTTGTACTGGAAGATAGTATTTATGCCTAATTCATAATCAAATCTTTTCGCATGCATTAAAGAAAATCTTATGTTATTTTATTTCAGTACTCTAAGTTGTTTTGTGAATTAAATGCCTCTTTCATGCTTCTTCTCTGAAAGTGTTTTTTCTTCATCTTTTTAAGAACTATAAGAAAATTATATATATATACACACATACGTTTATTTATTTGTAGTTGAGATAGCTGGGTTAGGTTTTAGTGGTTCCATTTTGATGGGCTCATTGTAGATGTGTGATAGAGTGGCAAACACAATCAAATAGTTCTAACAAATAAAAATGCCATGTATTATGAACTAGATTGTATCAGAATTCTCTGTAGATACCAGCAACAAAATGGGCATGCAACTTCAAAAATAAATATGCGTTCTTTCTAGATGTAACATTTTAGTTAAATGGTTTTGCACAACTTATGAAGACATTTCATCCATAATATGTATTTTGAGCAGAATATTTTAGGAAATGACTTTACACTACACTTTTTCTTAGAGACTGAATTTAATTTACTAAAAGTTAATGAGAAAATAAATAATTATTTATTGATTCACTTTTTTAAAAAAGTATTAAAAAGCAGTACCAACAAAAATCTTTTGTAATATAGCAAATATAAAAATATGATACAAAGTAGCTAGATTTGATATCTGGATACCAGTTATGTGCTACATTTGTGTTTCCTAACAAAGAAAGGGTTCTTAAAGGGCTTAGGTAGGGCTGGCCCCGTGGCTTAGCGGTTAAGTGCGCACGCTCTGCTACTGGCGGGCTGGGTTCAGATCCTGGGCGCGCACCGATGCACTGCTTCTCCAGCTATGCTGAGCCTGCGTCCCACATACAGCAACTAGAAGGATGTGCAACTATGACATACAACTATCTACTCGGGCTTTGGGGAAAAAAAAAGGAGGAGGATTGGCAATAGATGTTAGCTCAGAGCCAGTCTTCCTCAGCAAAAAGAGGAGGATTAGCACGGATGTTAGCTCAGAGCTGACCTTCCTCACAAAAAAAAAAGGGCTTAGGTGGTCAAAGGACATAGGATGGTTTTGAGGGTCGCATGATCTTATCATAATAGATTCTTATCTTTTAATAGTAAGGATAATTCAGATCAGAGCCAATGTGTTGGCACTAGGAATGGAGAAAATATTAAGAAAGGAGGGCTCAGTGACTGATTAGATATGGTGGATTGAGGAGAGGGAAAAATTGAGAATAATGTAGATGATTTTCTTATGCATGATTCATTGTAACACAGGCAGAAGAAGGTCAAATTTATTGGGAAGACAGTGAGTTATGTGATGACCTTGGTGAGCTTCCCTTGTCTATTGGGCATCTAGAGGGAGAACTTTGGGTGGGAGCTAAATATACAGACCTGGTGATTGGAGAAAAGATCTGGGCCTAAGTAAGGGATTTGGAAATCACTGGCATATGAGTAGATATATCACTACAGAATCATAGAGGTACAGTTTGGTGTAATGGAAAAAGCAATGGGCCAAAAATTATAGCGTAGACTTGATCCTATCATTTAATAACCATGTCATTTAGACATGTCGCCTAGCCCAGTTCCTTTTAAAATGACTCTCAGAGTAACTCTATCTTCCTTAAAAAGTTATTGTAAGATTAAAATAAGTTAGTACAAGTAAAACATCTTTGAAAATCATATATATAAGATAGGATACTTCCTTCTTTGCTTCCTACTTTCCTTCCTTCCTTCTTTCCTTTCCCCCCTCGCCCCTTCCTATCTCCATTAAGACATGTTTATTCTTCCTCCTTCCTGGCTCACTTACCCACTCCCTCATTGTGTTTGCTGAGATCCTTCCCCAAATAAACCACCTATCTTCGTGCCTGCTTTGGGAGGAGTCCAAACCAGTATGCTCTTCTCTTGGAATAGTGCTATACTTCTTTGGGGAAGTAGACTAGTATAGACTATATATTTCAGGGACTAGTATAGGGCATGGTTATTCAAATGGATGTTAGTCCTACCATCTTACAGCCCTGCTGTTCTTAACAGAGACTTCCTAGGCGGGAAAATAAAGACTTGAAAGCACTTCAAGAGGTGACTTTCTTGGCTAACACTCAGATTAGGCCTCTTGAATTGACCAAGAGAATTATCGTGTGTTAAACCATTGATTAGTTCTTTTAAATTAGTGACTGACTACTAAGATTAGTTATCAAAGTTATAATTTTTATTGAAATGGGCAGTGATTCTATGCATGAACTCTTATATGAGGAATGCTTGGATATCGTTTCTCGATTTTACTGTTGACTAGCTATTCAATAGCAATCTATTTTTTTTAGAAAAGCCTTCATTTGTAGGATGTAACAAAACATTTCAAGTCAGTTATGTTAAAAGTGTTTTTTTTGCCAAAATAATAAAATCAATAAAATATGGACGCCAATTAGCAAGCATTGTGTTTTTATTGATCACATAACCTGAAGGCAAAACAATGACAATTGAATGTACAAGTCTACATTTGCTTGAGGAGTAGCTCCTGTAACCTGCATTCAAGAGAGGGACTCAAAATATGTTGGTAAATAAACAAACAGAGGACCTCAGGGAATGGACACACTTTTGGCACACAAGCAGGGAACGGCAGACTGAAGAAGTTCTGCAGAGAAAGTAAAGTAGGAATGCCAAATCTGTTTTCTAAGTAGCAAATTGCATAATACTTCAGACATTTTTTTCGACATAGTAAGTTTCCCCATGAGATAGACATGTCATTTAGAACTATATGCAGTCATATTTGAAGTTGCAGAATATGAGAAAAATGTATAAAATAAACATTCTCAATAACCAAGATGTAGATATAGTGACAGATCAAATCTCATTTGCAGGTTTCGGAATAAAAGTTGATTTTTTGTCTTACTTTAATTATGGATAAAGGCTGGGTATCTTACTTTTGCTTCTTCTCACCAATGACAGCTAATGGATCTTTCTTTGATCAAGTTCAACATTTCATACATTAAGAAATAGGCCCAAAAAATTTTATTACTTTTTTTGCGAAATTGAAACCAGATTGGTATTTTCATTCAGGTCCCAGAGCTACTTGTGTGCCAAAAGTGTGTTCTGCCTGTCTTTCATTCTTTATTATTCTGTCTTCTGTCTGTCCTTGCTCATGTTGCTTTCATTGTCTTCAGCTCGGTGAGGTGTCCGCACTTTCAAAGAGAATATATGCTACATTCCCCTGAGCCCCTTTCTCTAACATAGCCAACTACTAGCGGCAAGTGACTTTAATAGGGAATATGTGTCTTTATTCATTTGTGGAGTCAGAGGTTCTGTATAACGAAAGTTCTGGCATTATGGTGGAGGGAGGTCTCATTGTTCTCACACAATTCTACTGTTATCAACTTAATCGATCCTGCTTTTGTCAGAAGGCAATTTGTGTCAGCCCAGCACAAAGGGAGACAACAAATAAAAGGCAATACCCTTTAGGGCAAAGTAGTACACTTTTACAGAACTGCTGTCAGGCAGATTTATATCCTTTTAGCATTATGCAGGGAGTGGAAACAGAGATAAGGGTTGAGAACCATTTTCTCAGTAGGCCAATTAGATGAGGGAGTTGGATGTGAAGAGTGAACAAGTTGGACCTCTGAGGTACAGACTACCTAAATGCAATTTAACACCTATAGCGCATAGAATTATCGTTAATTCATGAGTAATGATCAGTGGAAAATTCACTTTAATGCTTAGAAAGGATAATGTAGTGTTACAGAGTTTGTGTGAAAGTGTTTCAAATGTGCACAGTGAGCCTAATAAACCATTCTTTTTGATGGAAAGAGGAAAAACAGTTGTGATTAATTTTTGCCTTATGTGCAATTTAAGGGCTGGATTTTTCTTAAAGAAAAATAAGACTCGAGATACTCAGACTTTTTTTTCCTGGAGTGGCTAAACTAATATACGTGGATCGTAATGTTTCATTTCTTAGATGATTAACATTTTGGCACTGAAACAAACAAAACAAAACAAAACACTGAATGACCTGGTGGGCCAGAGTTGGGTAGGGGAGAAGTCTGGAGAATTCCTGGAGCCACACCAATTGATATTCACCTGATAGTCACAAACATGCACACACTCACGCCAATAAGAGTCACTGAGAGCCAACAACACTATGAAAGAATAGATTTCTGGCATGCAAATCTCAGTGTAAAAGGCTAAACACTTCGATGGAAACATCCTTGCTTTGTATTTTTTAAATATTAATTTCGCAAGAAAGAAATCAGCCTTGTTGGAGGACAGTTTTCTAGAATATAGATTTTGTTTGTTTGTTTTGGGCATTTCTCTGTAGCTTTTCATCAGCAGGATTTGTCTGGATACTTTCCATGAATTTTTCATCTCTACGCACCTGTCTTTATTCGGATTTTGACTCGCCTTCACACTTTCAGATATGACTGAGAGGCGACCTCGATTTATTGCTAAATAGAACTAGAGATAGACAATTCTTGTAAGTTTGATGAAGCTTGAGACTTCTTATCTTAGACTTGAGTAGTGTAGGATATTACATCCAACTAAAAATTGTTCTTAATAACTTCTTTTACAAGTTGCTGACTAATTTCAAGCACACGCTGATCTTTATTCTTCTTTTTCTTTATCATTTCTCTGTAGTATTCTTTGCTTCATTTTACACAGGTTGAGCTCTCATTGTGGACACTCTTTGTGAGTATGGATAAAATATAAATTATAGCACCTGACCATAAATAACTTAAAATCACTTTCATGTATTTCTTCCTGGAAGGAATGTGTGTGTCAGTCAAGAATTGGAAATGAAACTGGAGATAGGGAAGGAATCTCCTCTGGCTTCTTAGTAAAGAAAGGTGGCTTTCTAAGACTAAAATTTAAATTTAAAGTATTTATTAATGAAAATGTACACATAAATATTACTTGATTCTGCACCCATTCTAAGAATGTTCGAGTATACATAGAACATCCATAAGTTCTCTCATACTTGTCAAGATAATATTGGGGCTGAAAAAAGAGAGATAATATTAGCTGATAAATAAAATACACATAGGCTAATGTCTAAATTTCAGTTTACATCTTTTAGTGCTGAGAAGGCAGTCAATTCAATCTTACCTAGCATGAGTGTATCTGTGCTGAATAGCTAAGCTGGCCTGAATGGAAAAATACTCTCTGCTAAATAGATGCAGTTTTTGAAAATTTTCCACTCTGATAATATTTACTTTTAATTTTACAACCTTTCCAGGAATATCAGTTATATTTTTAGTAAGAACCAAAGGTATAGAAGTATGGAAGACTTATTTCCTATGATATACACAAGCACATTTGGCAGAACGATATTTGCAATATTAATTTATACATTCCTCCTCCTCCTCCGATGTTTCCGAATTGTTCTGTGAACTGCCTTCATTCCAGCAGCTAGACCATGAGGAAGCCAATGTGTCAAGGCAGTTTTGTGACAGCGGACAGCAGGGAATAAAAATCAAGCTTTTAATTTTTGAATTAAAACCTCAAATATAACACAAAAATTTTGTAAAGATACAAGATAAATAAGCCAGGTTTTGCCTGTGTCCCACTGACTATGTAAAGAATATCCAGACTGGGGAGAGGTGGGGAGAAGAGAGAGGGGGAAAGGAGCCCTTAGTCTCTGGTGGATTCCTGAAAAAGGGCCAGATATATATTTTTTCCGTTCTCTACCCTTAACCGTCAAATCCAAGAGGGGGAAAACATCTCCCACCCCAGGTGGACTTGTTGAACTTTGAGAGCGGAATGATCCTGTGCTCTTTTTTTTCCCAGGCAGATTCTAGGAAATAAAAGGCTCCCCTATTTCTCTGTACCCCAGCACAGTGCCGAAACATCTGTGTGGGTGTCTAGGTAAATGGGCCTGAAGCAGCCCTCTAGAATATCCATGTGCCCCTGCAGAGCTCCAGGAGCAGCAGAAATATTTTTCTGAATGTCAGAGAGCAGAATGGCCATGGCACAGAGAACCAATGCAACTGCAAATACATTGTTTTCAAGATGAGAAGGCTGTGACACTGATGTGCATGAACTGAAGACAGAAGACTGCTTGGAACACAAACATCTAGCTGATTGCAAGGGAATATGTACCTAAATGACGATGGAAAATGCCCAGATTTCCACCCACACCCCCTACAACCTGTCACTGTGTAAGTCCAAAAGAAATTAGCTGCTAACCCGGGGAAAAGACGAGAAGAGATGTTGAAATGACCAAGTTACTGCCACTCAGTGATATAGGTGCTTAGAATACAAATTAAGTTTAGTTATAGCAAAGAAAGTTAAAATTTTTGAATAACTAATTTGGTAGAATGAGATTGATATTCACTATGTTTATTTTTAATATATGTATTGTGAATTGGTGTTTCTAGACCTTGAAATAAATAGTTCTAAATATGTATCTATACATATCTAAATAGTCCTAAATCTATGGTTTTCACATACACACACAACTCATGTTGCCCCTTTTCAATATGAATTAGTGGTGATGGAAGTCATCTAGTGAAAGATCTCTCACTGTAATTTCTGGCAGCCGTAGCAGTTTGAACATTTCTCCCTATTTAATAACTATCAGAATTGCAGATACCAAAAGTTCAAATGTTGTAGGATTGTAACTGAAACTCTTAAGGAGTGAGATTTTCAACCATTTTAATCTTCTCACAGTTATTTTACACTTTTATCAAAGTTTGTCAAGTATGTAAGATTTTATTTTCACATCTGTAAAAAGAGAATTAAACAAATATATCCATAAAGCAAGGAAAGTTCAATGAAATATCTATTTTTTTCTCTTGATAACGGTTTCAAAGATGAGAGAAAGTAGGAAACAAACACGTCACTTTTTATGTCCCTTTTCTATGAATCTAATGATACCAGAAAAACAATCTTAACATCTCCCTGTAATGTCTACTTTGCAAAAACACTATACCTTTCTTAGGTAACACTCTATGAAGGAAATTCTAAGAATGACCGTGAAGGATGTAGAAGGGCACGGCCTGTTCTCTGTTAATTATCTCCCTCAACTACTCTGGTAATACCTTCTTTCCCTTGATGCAGAAATAGAAGTACAATGATGTACACCTGAAATTTTTGCAATGTTATAAACCAATGTTACTGCAATAAAAAAAAAATAAATAAAATAAAATAAAAAAAAAAATCTTATTTCCTCTTAAAATTTTATTTATTTAGTAATAATATAAATTTTTTTCAGAAAGAAACAACTACAGTGCTGAAGGAAAATTAACTTGATTCTTAAAAGTTTGATGAAGCAGCTCTTTACTCACATTATAAATTTCAAATTGAATCAAAATTAGGTGAAATTAATTCTCCTTCCCTAGGTATTCTTAGGCTTAATAAGATGAAGCATGACTAATTTTAGAGTGATAGACTAATTTGATACATGAGTAATGAGTAACTTCCTGCTGCTCTAAGTTATAAAATGCATTAGTTATCTGTGATGGTAGTTAACCAAGAGAAATATAATTTGGCAATCTCTGAGTCATGTTGTTGAAAATAATCATAATTAATGTGATTAAAAATAATTAAAATATATAAAGCCTAAGCTATTTATTCAAGTTCTTTGAAAAGACTTTCATTTGTTTGACCTACTGTTTCTTGGTTATTTGGTCAGATTATTTTTGTTACTTTTACCGAAGTAAATAAAAGTGCAAAAGGAATTTTTTGTGACTAACATAGCATCTTTCATAACTAATGGAGTTTAGACTTGTTCAAATGATGATTCTGGGCTCTGCTTCCCACAATTTCTGTTTCAGTAGGACCTGGCGGAGGGGCAGGGAGTGAGAGGTTGGGGGGGGGTGGCTCTGGGAGTCTGGTTTATTGGGTTCCTTTGCCAGATCCTCACACAGGTGTTTCTAGGACGGCATTTTGAGAAACATTGATGTAAAGTCTCCTCCATAATTACCTCTCTTCTTCTGTTTGCCATCTTAGAGCTCAACCAAAAACGTAATATATTCACAATTAACTTATTTTAAATAAACTTTATCTTTTTGAACAGTTTTAGATTTACAGAAAAATTGAGCAAATAGTACAGAGAGTTCCCATAAACCCTGTACCTAGTTTCCCCTATTAACATTTTACTTTAATGTGGTACATTTGTCATAACTAATGAACCAATATGGGTATGTTATTATTAACTAAAGGCATACTTTTTTCAGATTTCCTTGCTCTTTACCTAAGATCCTTTTTCTGTTTCAGGATCTCATCCAAGACACCACATTATATTTAGTCATCATGTCTCCCCAGGCTCCTCTTGACTATGACAGTTTTCTCAGATTTTCCTTGTTTCCTTGTTTTTGCAGTGTTTGTCAGGTTTCTCCACTATAAAGTTACTCCTTTTTTGCTCTTTCCATATTTTTTGGAAGGAAGTTCACATTTAAGATGTGGGGAGTTATGTTCTACATTCTCAACAGAGGAATATCTACCTAAATTATTTGAATTCTTCTGCACAGGATATTTGTCCCTTCTTCCCCATTTATTTATTTATTCAAGTATTTATTTATCACTGGGCACTCATGGGATATTTATTTTATACTTTGGATTATAATCCAATACTACTTTATTTTCTTGCTCAAGTTGTTCCAGCTTTGGCCATTGGGAGCACTTTCAGCTGGTTCCAGTGTCTCTTTTGCATGCCCCCATCATTGGTTTTTTGTTTGTTTTGCTGTTTATTTGATTTAGCACTCCTTACTTTCTAGCACTGTAAGACGGTCCTGGCTTATCTTGTATGTTTCCTACCCAAGTTCTAGAAATGTCCATTTCTTCAGCAAATCCTGGTTCCCTGACTGGATAGTGGTATTAAAAACCAAGATCTGGGTGTGAGGTGCACAATTATCTTTTTAGGAAAGAATAATCATAAATGATGTGGAATGTTAATAACATTAATGATGACATTTAAGAATAGTTTAAAACAAAATCTCAAACTTTTTGACTCAGGATGCATTAAAAATTATTGAGAACTTCAAGGAGCTCTTGTTTATGTGGGTTATATCTATTTATATCTACTGAATTAAAAAGAAAAGTCGAGACATTTAAAAAATATTTATTTAATAGTCCTTTTAAATAAGACAATAATAAACCCAACACTTGTTTATATAACTGACATATTTTTATGAAAAATAACTGGTTTCAAAAACAAAAAACTTGTCAAGAACAGTGTCATTGCTTTACATTTTTGCATATCTTTTAAATGTCTAGCTTAATAGAAAAAAGCTGTATTATCAGATATGCTTCTGCATTCAATCTGTTGTAATTTGTTGTTTTGGTTAAAGTCTATGAAGAAAATCCATTCTCACACAGATATGTAATTGGAAACTATTTCAGATAATTTTGGATACATCATGTAGCCTCTGGAAAAATCTACCATATCTTTATGAGAGAATGAGAATGAGATGGATAAATAATATCTTAGTATTGTTATGAATATAGTTTTGACTTTGTGTACTCCCTGAAAATTCTCAGGAGCTAATAAGGGTCTCCAGATCGTACTTTGAGAACTGTTGGTCTTAAATAATATTGTTTCAAGAGAGAAAATATGAGAGTCTACAGACTGAGTCTTATACTATCACTTATTCACTATCAATTTATTTAATCAATCATCATTTTCACAGGATGATTTTTTAGTTTACTTCTTTGACAGAGGAAGAACTGGCATAAACCCTACAAAGTTAGTGGTAAAATGTTGGACTAAATGTCTGTGTAAAGTTAGGCAAAGCAAGTAAAATTAAATAATTCATGGTCTGATGATTCATCTTCACTTGGTATAATTTTCTCTTCTATGCCTTCTCCATTTACTTTCTTCCTATTTGCACATTATAACTTGTCTTACTGTCACATTCTCAGTTTGGTTTAGGGGAGCTATGTGACATGTCTGATGAGGGGGTCACTTGGAGGCAGTTTTCATGCTTTGCATTGACCATCAATCAGCCATGATGAATGCTCATGTGAGCAATTTCCACCATGAAAACACCTTGTGCGGCACTTGAGAGCGAGAGAGGAGAGGCAGGTTTGGCAAGAATGAGGGGACAAGAGAGCGAGCCCAATGCCAATTTTCTAAATCTGTTTCTCTGCTGGAATGATTGTGAGAGATGATGGATGACTGATATCACTCTCAAGTGTCTTTTATCCCTTAGGATAATTTTGCCAATTTTCCAGTGAACTTAAATGTCCACAGATGTTTGAGATGAAACCTGCTGATTTGTAACTCAAAGACTTTAACTGCCAAATTGTTGGAGAATGTCAGTGGAAATTGGCAACTTGACTACAGTTTCAGCAAAAGACCATTGAGTGTCCTGAAGATACTCTTGTAATTTGTCACTGGCACAAATGTCAAGTCTAATGATTTTTTTTTTTAGTAGATTAAGAGTAAGAACGGAATGTTAAGTGTGGCTAGTTGCAGCTCACAGTTGGTGAATACATACTACATCTGTCTTTCGCTGTTGATATTCTGTAATTCAAAGAAAAAATGTTAACTAAGAGGTTAGTTCAAATTTTGTTGTGTTTTACATTTATTAAAATGACTGTGAATACTAAAAAAGAATTTTAAAGAACATGGAACAAGAATTTTTTTAGAAAAATCACCACTTATAAGAAATGGATGAAATGGATATAAGCTGAAATGAAAAGGATGTCTCTATAGTTAAAATATTGTTATGCAATTTTTGAAAAAGAAATTGGCCTCTCTGTGTCCATCTGGTGTGCAGACCTCAGCCACCTTTATTCTCTCCTCTCCTTAATGCTCTCTCAGTGCTTTAGGCAGATTAATAAATGTTTGGTGAAAAAGAAGACTTGCCTTTGTTTCCCCTTCATATCCTCCATAAGCACATTAAATATTTTAACTGTAGTTCAACCCTTTTACTGGGAATGAAAATAGAGAAGCTTTATATTCAAATTTTAAAATATTTATAAGCTGAATTTCATAGTGAATTATTTTTTACTTGTACTCTTTTCTGAAAAATCCATGTCAATTCATTCTTTATCTATATTTATTGTCCTTTTAAAATGCTAATAACCATATTTACCCACAATCTTAGCCAGATTTTCTCAACTTGATTTCATATTAGAAGACCTGGGAACTTTAAAAATATGTAGATGCATACTAGGACATCTGGAAACTTTAAAAAATTGTATAGATGCCTACACCCAGATCAAATAAATCAGAATCCCTTGAAGAGCCAGGGTATTGATATTTTTTAGAAATTCTCCAAGTGATTCTAATGCACGATTACAGTTGAGAACCACTGGTCTAGTCTATGGATGACAAATAAGTTTTCACCAACAATTGTTAATAGCTGTCTAGAGAACTATGTTAAGAATAATTCCAAGGTCATGTTTGGGCTCAAGGTAAGAGCGTTACCATGCACTCATGATGTCTGCCAAGGGCTCTAGAGAGGAGAGTAATAGCTCACATGTCAGGTTCTTGCCATCTCTCATCATGGCTTCCTGACTTTAAATTTCTTCCCTCATGAGAGTTGAGTCCTTCCCTGTTTCTCTGGTCTCTATCCATATTATAGGGCCCATCATGCACACCTTATAATATTGGAACTGAGAAATTTTATTTTATGTAAATTTTGCTGGTAGTTTTACTAAAGAGTGGATTCTAAGATTAAGTACTACACACACACACACACACACACAGATCACACACACACGCACACACACGCATACACTTCACATATTCCCAAAGTGAGCATTTATTATGGCCATAGTAAAAAATATGATGGATCCTTTCTTTTGCCATGACAATTGCCAATATATATTAATAGTTAAATGTTATGAACTCAAAAGTGAAGGGGAAAAATCTTTATATTCCCAGTTGTATTAGTTCTACTTGCTCTGTGACTTCTGCTTGCTACTTAATCTGCTGGAACATCCGTTTTATTATGTGTTAAACAGAGATAACATTATTATGTTCTTCAGAGTAAGAATATTGTGAAAATCATATGACTTATATTGCATACTTGTAAAATGCTTTGTACAGAATAACTCCTCAGAAAACATTAACCACTTTTAATTATTGTTATTGGCATATGGAACATCTGATTATTTGTAGAAATTTCTCAATTCAGTTCAACTGGGCATTATTGTCCATCATACTCCCTAGCTTCCTCTAAGAAATCATCTAATGCACAGAATATAAATCATTGGAAGGATTGTAATAGGCTATAGAAACACCCATCCACCAACAGGACTGGAATTACCTATGCAAAGTCGCAAAGCGAGCAAGTGGCAAAATCGAGATTTAGTGTCAGGTTGATCTAGATCCACTTTAAATAGCTTATAGACAACACTTCGCAATTTGCAAAGCCTATTGATTTACATTGTCTCATTTGATCCTTATAACAACCTATGAAGTAGGTATTATTGAGCTCATTTTACAGATGAATAAACAGAGGCTCAGAAAATTAAAATGATTTGTTCCAACTGTCTCATCTAATTTCAGTTAAAATTATATTGGCTATAGCTGTAGTGTCACAGATTTTCTATTTCCACAGCTAAATGTTTTCCTTAGATTGTACTGTTTCAGATTAAATGAATAAAGAAGCATTATATATATAAATTCTGAATAATGCGTATTTTTAGATTATATAACCTTAGTGCAAAAAACTGAGAATTGATAAATTTATTTTATTTTTGTTGCACAAAATATCCCTATCTTGAGATATGTTGTTTTTTATAGTTTATCTTGTGAAAATTGCAGGATGGTGGACATTTTATTTTTGATGCTGGTTTAAGTCAACTATCTTGTCTACTTTGAAGAAGAAAACCTTGGGACGGACAAATATTCCCATTCCAAATTCAACTAGTTGAGATTACCTCTTGTGTGGAAAGAATGAGATTTCTTTCCCTTTTCATAGGATAACCATTTCCACTTATATTTGCAATGAAGATTTATAGTTTTGTGAGATGTTATCACATCCTGTATACTACAGGTGTTAAACATTTAAAGGTCAGCATTTCAAAGAAATGTCTAAATTTCTATGCCCAATAGCGTTTGCATATGTTTTCTCATGCCCTTGAATTAGCCATGCATGCAGAAAATGCATGTGCAAACCATATGGCAAGAGATCTATGTGTCACTTCCAAGAATCTCTTCCTGCAAGGGTTTGAGTCCCACACAGTAAAATCATAGTTGAAGCCTGCAAGGACTTGGATTCCCAAATGCCTGATCAAGCCCAGGCACTGAATTTATTTTTAGAATAAAAAAGTAGATTCTAAGAGTACCTAAATGACTCTTTCAGTTAGAACATTAGGCACAGAAGCAAGAGTGTTAACTCTTTTGGGAGCCATGTATTCCATGATGTCTAAATGCCTTCCTCCCTACAAAAAAAATTATCTTCAGCAATAGCAAAACTGCAACAGAAACATAGAAACAGCAGCTTAGTTGACTTACCACTTCTTAGTGGAACTAAGTGAGAAATCACATCCCATGAGGAAGTATAGCTCAGGGGTAATGCACATACATTTAGGTTGCCAGTCTGGCTCCTACTGGCATTTGAGTTTGTAACTCCTGTAGGTGACAAGGCTCATAGTCCTTCACAATGCCTACCCTATTCTGCCCCCCAAGCATTCTGAGACTAAATTAGTTTGGCTCAAGTTTCTGCACTGAGAAGAAGCTAATCATGCCCTTTTTTATCCCCTGATCTTCTACAAACACTGTAATGTAGTGTTGTATGTGTGCTAAATAACTCACATAGTTGATTGAAATGAAGTAACTCTTTCAATTTAATGTTTTGTCATGTGACTATTTATCAATCCATTTTATCAAGCATTTTCATATAAAATATAATAATTGCTGATATTTATTTTGTTTAATCTGGTTAGCCACTGTGCTTGGCATAAGAGATGGGGCGAATTTTAAATAGAATAGGCAAGGAGGCCTCATTGAAAAGATGACATTGCAACAGTTACTTGCATTAGGTGAGAGAATTAGCCATGTGGCTGTTTGGAGAAGGAACATTCCAGAAGGAAGTAACAGCTTGAGGGAAAGTCCTAAGGGCATAGCATACCTGATGTAACCAAGGAATAGTAGGAATCTCACTGTGTCTGGAGCAGAGTGAGTCATGCGGAAGGAAAGAGGAGAAGGTAGACGAAGTCAGAAAGGTGGTAATGTGTGTGCAAGTAGCAGATTATGTAGGCCCTTGAAGGTCAATGTTATAATTTTAGTTTTTACCATGATGGAAATAAAGTTATCAAGTTTTGAGCACAGGATTGACATAATATTAATTACGCTATAAAAAGACAACTTTAGTTTATGTTGAGAATAGACTATAGTACAACAATGGTACTGCAGGAAGACCAGATAGGAGACTTTTCCTGTAATTGATTATCTCAGGTGGGAGATGATGGTGGGTTAGACCAAGGAGGAATTCGTGGATGTGGCGAGAAGTGGTCAGATACTAAAAACTAAAGGCAACGTTGATGACACAATGAATTTAAGATATGCGAATAAGTAGAAGTCAAGGTTATACCAAGGTAAAAGGACCAAGTAACTGGAAGGATAGAATTGGCTTCAACTGGGATGAGAAAGGTGTGAACAGAACAATTTTAAAGAATCAGGAGTTCAACTTTAGACATATTGGGTTTGGAATGCCCATTAGACATCCAAGTGGAAATGCTGAATAGGCAGTTGAAGATACAAGTTTGGAGTTTGGGAGAGAAGTCTGGGATGGTGACGTACATTCTTCATGGTGTTTTTTCACATTTCTTCCGTTTAATCTGTGTCTGGGTGATTTTCCGAAATATCTATTTCTATTCATTACTATCCCTTCAGCAATATCTCATCTACAGTTGATCCATGTAGAGCAATTTTTATTTCAATTACTATATTTTATATCAAGAAGTTTTGGATACTTTTCAAATCTGGCTCTTCTTGTTTCCTAATTTTCTATCATTGGTTTATGGAGTTAATGACTTCATATATCTTTTTAGACATTAAATGTACTTATTTTTAATAACCTTTCAGATTGTTCTATTTGCTCTAGACCTCTGGATACAAATTTTTCATTTTATAAAATATGAGGACTGTATTGTTGGCATTGTGCTTTCTCATATGTTTTATAATTATCTATGAACTCTTCTTCCCTGGATATTTTCTTCCTTTAAGAATCTTTGAGTACTGTGGATAATATCCTCTCCCTGAGTTAATATTGGATATACTTCTAATTGAGCCTTAGCATTTTTACTTATTCTAGTCCAATTTTTATGTCAATTTCTTAATCCAGGCTTTTCATAATGCATATAGGATGAGTTTAGGCTTGAACCAATAAGCTGGTAGACTTGAGAATTTGATTTATTGAAGAGAACTCTGTCTTTACATATCATTTAATTCACTTTCTAAGATATCTCTGGGTCAGTAAGCAGAATTTTTTTGGTCTCATTTCAGGTTTGATGCAATATTTTTCTTGCTCATGATTCTGTAAGTGAGCTCAGTTGCTCACTTGCGTGGGACTCATAGCCTCATGCCAGATCACTCACAGAAGTTAAAGTTCTCTGGTGCGTAATGTACCCATGTGTAACACACTTCTTCTTGTTGCTAAGACTGTGGGTATAGAACATATCATTCATGCATAGTATCTGAGGAAGATACCTGAGAAAGAATTATTTAAACAAAACAAACAAGGCAAATGAACCAGAACAGTGTTCTAAAGATAGGAGAAGATGAAGAAGAAAGGAAATAATGGTGAATAATAGTGTATACTGTAATATAGATAGATCTATATAAACTAATAATGCTAGATTACCTAGAAATTAGTTAAAAAAATAGTAAATAAGGACCCTTAAAATAGAAGAAATGTAGGAGAAAGACTTCCAGAATGGCTGAGTGAGGAACTCAGCAAATCCTCGCCACAAAAAGCAATGATAAAACAAGACAAAATTGTCAAAAACAATTTCAGGACTCTGGAAATTGACTGAAGGAGTACAACAAATTTGGAAATATTTACTCAAGAAAAACTACTGAAACTTATAATAGTGGGAGTCTGTGGCATTTTAATGTGGGACTTTTTAAAATCCTTTTCTCCTTGCCCTCCCAGCTTGAACAAAGCATTATTCAGAAAGAATCCAGAAGCTAACTCTCAAGTATCAAACAGGAATATGCATGGTTCAGTGATTTTCGACTTGATTTAAGATGTAAAATTCTCCTTCAACTTGATTTAAGATGTCAATTCTCCTACAAATTTCCTGTATTTCTACATCATAACATGTTGAAAAAATGGAAGGTACAATCGATAGTCAAAATTAAATGTCTTTTTCAGTGGTACCAGGAAGCTAAGGATAATTAATAAAATTCCTATTCTTCAAAGATCTTTTTAATATGCTATGTATTTATAGATATATAAACTATTAAAAACTAAAGTGTCCCTGGAAGAAAAACAATTGATGTGGAAGGGTCAGTTTCTCAATTAGCCAGTACTAATTGAATGTTTACTATTTCTTGGCATTAGTTCGGAACCATAAGGGCTATAGAAAAATGAACGCTAGTCTCTAACCTGTGGCAGGGTAGTTCTTTTGCTGCCTTCATCTGGGCTCATTCATGCAGCTGCACCCAGCTAGAATGTTGGCTGGGGACTGGCCTCAGCTAAGACAGTGAAGATGGCTTGATGTCTCTCTACATGCGGTCTTTCATACTCCAGAAGGCTGAACTGGGCTTCCTCACACGGTGGCAGCAATGTTTCAAGAGTTTAAGCCCCAATGTGCAAATGCTTATCAAGCCTCTGCTTGCATTACATTTGCTAACGTCCCATTGGCAAAAGCAAATCCCATGAGGGAGGGGATCTCACAAAAGTATCATTACAAGAAGGTATGATTCATTGGGTTCCATTTTGGTAACAATCTACCACGTTCCAACCTCTGACTTCAGTGATTCATATCTTTCCCACACACAAAATACACTCATCACCTCCTAAACACCCATGGCTTCATCCAGTCATAGCATCAATTAAGAAGCCCATGATCTCATAAGCAGAATCAGGTCTGGATATGGATGAGGCATTTTGGGTGGAGCTCCTCTTGATCCAAACACTCATGACCAAAAAAACAAGTTGTTTGCCCCTCATATACTTAACAGTGAATCAGGAAGAGGTGGCAGCAGTAGGCACTCCCATCCAAAAAGAAGAGGAAAGAGAACATAGCAATCATTGGACCATAGCAATTCTAAAAGCCAGACAGCACTAGTAATCAGGGCTCCCCACACTGGGGGTGGGAATATTCCTTGATTAGGGCTGTGTTTGCCCCCTGGGAGTAATTCTCTAAAACAGTATTCTGTGTTGCTCTTGGCTCTCATCTCTGAGAACTTGGTTCTGGCCTTTGAGACATCTTTCTTCTTTTTTATTAGAAATGACCTGAATTTGGAGTTGAGTGGCTTTCTTAGCCTACTACACTTAGTAAATTGGGGAGCCAGAGACTTCTTTTCCTTTTAAACTGTCTCTATCCCTTTTAGTTCATACTGATAAATTCTCTTAAAAACTTTGTGATCTTTCTATAAGGTCAGATTGGAGTTCATTTCATGCCCATGAAGCCACATCTACAATTATTTTAAAGGCAGACCTCTTTTTTTTTTTACTTTAGACTGCATATGTGGCTGCTGTGGGGCAAGGCTTGTAAGATTCTTAGAAGCCTTTTTTTCTGGATGAGCATGTCTACTAGGCTTCTCCTTAAAACTCTTTTTAAGGTCTTAACTAAGAGTCTTATAGCCATACCACTGATTTAGTAATTACCTTAGAGGTATATATTTCTTTGAGAATACTTTGCTGGCTGGAGAGGCTGAATATGTGAAATAATTTTATGTTCCAACCAAGCAGCTTCTGGCTTCTTTATATATTCTCTAAATTCACCTTGCAAAGTGAAATTCCTTTTTTACCTCCTCTTTCTCTTCCCTGACACTATCATACACAGCTAAAAGAAGACAATTGACACTTTTAACATTCTGCCTAGAATTCTTAACCAGATCTACAAGTTCATTATTGAATCATTAAGCATATTTTCTACATCCCAAAATACTGCAGAAAACAGTTTTGCCATTACTTCAATACTACAAGACATCTTTCTAGCCTCTAACCGCAGGTTCCTCACCACCGCTCCAGAGTCCCCCCACTGCCCAGTCCCAAAGACAGTACCACAATTTTTAGGTTTGTGTTATAGCAGCCATCCAATTCTGGTATAGATTTCCAAATCAATTCTCTATTGCTGAGTTAATGAAATGAAAAATTATTATTTATTAAAATTCTATGGGTTGACTCAATGGTTCTTCTATAGCTTTACCTTGGTCTCACTCATGCAGATTCATTCAGCTAGAGAGTCTGTTGGGAGCTCAGCCTGGCCGGGACATTTGTGATGGCTGCCTCTCTCTCTGTATGATCTTTGGTCCTCCAGAAATCTAGACTAGTCTTTATCACTTGGTGACAGCAATATTTCATGTGGCAAGCCCCAATGTATACATGCTTTTCCCATTGACCTAAGCAAGTCACATGACCAAGTCCATTTGGGAAGGGAACACACAAGGATGTGCATACTGGGAAATGTAATTGATTGGGCTTCATTAGCATAACAATATGCTACGCGATCCATCTTCTTTTTTTTTGCGAGGAAGGCCAGTCCTGAGCTAACATCCGATGCCAATCCTGCTCTTTTTTGCTGAGGAATATTGGCCCTGGGTTAACATCCATGCCCATCTTCCTCTATTTTATATGGGACACCACCACAGAATGGCTTGACAAGCAATGTGTCGGTACGCGCCCGGGATCCGAACCTGCGAACCCCGGGCTGCCAAAGCAGAGCACACACACTTGAGCACTGTGCCACTGGGCCGGCCCACCCATCTTCTTATTTTTTATTAAATATAACAATGCTGGGATATGTAATCGTATAGAAATCTTCTAATAGGTGATAAAAAATTGAATTTAAGTTTTCTCAAAAGCCAAGCACTATATTTTGATGTTACTTATTCTGACAAGGAAATAATTTCTGCAGTGAAACTCAACATATTTTCTGTAATAAAGTTTGGCATATTCTGGTTTAAGATACTAATCCTTGTTTAACATAGACTATTTCCCATAAAATACCTTAAAATGGAAAACAAATTTCAATTTACTTTTTAGGCTCTTCTTTCTGTTTTTAAATGTCCTCTTCTAATTTTGTTACTTAGAAGATCTGTTGAGCACTCAAGCAACCAGCGCTCATCGACTTTGTGCCCTGGATTATGTAAGAAGAATCACAGTTCTTGTAGTGATTCTCTTATTAGTATATTTAAATCACATAGAATGAGGATGATAACACTACCTATTTCATAGGATCGTTGTGAAAATTAAAGTAGTGCATGTGAGTGCTTAGCACAGTGCCTAGTTCAGAGTAGGTGCATATTAAATGGAAATTACATTAAGGGTTAGCACAAAGAGACTATTACACTGATTTATGTGGACCAACTCTCAGTCTGTAGGAGGATAGTTACAAGGGATTTAGCTGGCTTCTTAGCAGAAGTAGAATTCGATCAAGGTCTTAAACGAAATCTACAACACAGAGGAAGTGGAGAAGATATTAGTCAGATGGCACTACAAAAATATATCGAGACAAGATTTCCATTTTTGATTGAGTTAAGATATATGGTCCCAAACTGGACATCTTTCTGACATTTGAAAATCTTTTACTATGTAGAAACTTTTTCTATGGTGACACTTAATAGAAAAATTCAAGGATATAATAGACATTTGTCAGTTTTGTCTGACCACCATAGATTCACATTTCTGCTGGTATTGGCATCCTTTTATTGCTTTAGGAACTACTTCTCTCCTGATTCTAGTCTCTATTGGCATTATCAGTCAAGGATGGGGATGTCCTCCAAGCTAGATCAACCCGAACAGGTCAGTCTTTTTCCTCTCCTTTCTCTATTCCTTTCTCTCTTACCCCAACCCCCCCAACATTTTCCTATCTCTCTCTCCTTCCAGCCTTCTCCTTATTACTTCCTAAAATATGAATTTGATTATAGTGAGAAAGAATAGACAGTGGACAATAGTTGGAGTTTTGCTTGTTTTTGAACTTCACATAAGTTTAGCAGCAGCAAGAAAATCATTTTCACAGTCAGAATTTCGATTACCTCTAGGGAGAAATGATTGGGTTGTAATAAGGAAGGAACACATTTGAGATTTCTAAGAGTACTGTTAAAATTCTATTTCTTCATCAGAGGGACTGCTACATGAGATTTGCTTTATAATCATTTGTTATTTGTAATTATTTGTTACATGCATTTGTGATATGCCTATTTTGCATGTGTTTTATATGTCATACTTTTAACATATGGTTGGAATTCAATGTTTTTCCTGGACGACAGCATGTGGAAGGGACTCCTATGAGTTTCTGCTATATAGTTCTCCAGATCCTTTTTGGTTCCTCTGCTTTCTAAAATCTGTCCCTCTGATTTCCTTAGGTTTGACATCATATTTTTTCAAATTAACTCATTTTATTTTGACTAATTTACTCTGAGTTAATTTCTGTTGCTTTCACTATAATAACCCTAAATGATTTAATGGACACAAAGAATTGAAATAAAATAATTTGTTTTAAAAAACACCAAATAGACGTTGGCCCCGTGGCCTGGTGGTTAAATTCGGCACGCTCCGCTTTGGTAGCCCGGGTTTGGTTCCTGGGTGCGGACCTACACCACTTGTCAGTGGCTATGCTGTGGCAGCGACCCACATACAAAATAGAGGAAGATTGACACAGATGTTAGCTCAGGGTGAATCCTCCTTAGCAAAAAAAAAAAAAAATCCACCACCAAATATTTTCAGTTGCCAGGAGGCGATATAGGTTTTAAGTTGTTTGTGGGAGCTAACATAAAATTTGGGAGTCAGCTGAAAGTTTAAATTTCTAAAACATCTTCTCTAAAACCCACCAGTGTAGAATTAATCACTACCTCATCTATGTTCTCAGAGAGCTTGAGTCATTGCAGGACTGTGGGTCGGAGGAAGATGTGGACAATAGATTATATTTTAAAGAGCACAGATAAAAATGCACTTACATTATACTATAATTGTTTGATTGCCTGTGTTTTCTTCTTCTTAGATTGTTAGCTAATTGAGGGCAAAGAGCCTCATCTCATACTTATTTTTGTATATATTCTACCTATTTCAATGTTTGGTACTATCAATATATATTTGTCAAATTCATTTGTTGAATTGATTTTTTCCCAGAATTCCTTGTGAGGGTTCCATAGGTGTGCAGGGATGTTTGCTTTGCAAACCTTTGTAGAAAGAATGCAGTAATAGGCTACATAACCACTGAAGAAATAGTTTATAGATGACTGGTATTTTTTTTTAAAGAGGGCAGTTAAAATTAGGAGGGCTTGCACAGCTGAGGTGGCATAATTCATGCCACTGTTCTTGTTTACGACATTTATTTCTATTTCTGGCATGGAATAAAAACTCAACATGGATAGCTGTGATAGACTAATGTTGTAATGAGCTCCCTTACATATGTTTGGAGTCAGTATATCAATATTAAGCACCCAGAAGTTGCATGGCAAAGAACTGGGATCTGGAACTCTTAAACATTCTATTCCTAGCCATACAGAATTTTCATTATCTGTATCAATCTTCTTGTTAATATCCTAATTGCAACTAACCTCCAACCCTAGGGTTAATAAAGAAATCTGCTTCCCTGAAATTACTTCAGACTTTGATCTTAACAGGATTTCATATACATCTTCTCCATTAAATATAATTTTTACTGTACTTCTCTGAATTATAGCCTTTCCCAAATTAAGGAAGTTCTCTTCTATTCCTAGCTTACTAAGAGTTTTTGTCCTAAATAAATGCTAAACTTTGATAATTGTTTCTTTGTGTGTTTCTATTGAGGTAATTATAAAAGTTTTATCTTTGAGTCTATTAATATGGTGAATATTATTGGTAAATTGGTAAAGTTTGATGTTGACAAACTCTGAGCATGATCTATTATTTATGAATACATTTATTTCAGAGTTCTTGTTTCTATGTTAGTAAAGGAAATGGACCTCTAATTGCTTTTGTATATTGTCCTTATCTGGTTTTGAATAACTGCACTAGCTTCATTAAATCAGATTGGCTTTGTTTATCTTTTTCTATATTCTGGAATGACTTTTATTAGATAGGAATTAACTGTCCATTGAAAGATTCATAACATCAATAATGACAGCAGCAAATATTTATTTACATCTATTCTTCTAAATGATTTATATTTATTAATTTTTTTCTTTCAACAATATAGCATGATAGATACTACTGTTATTTCCATTTTACACATAAAGAAACTGAAATATAAAAGGTTAAGTAATTTGCCTTTTGAGGTTCTTAATCTGAGGTCTACGAACCAAGGGTTCCATGGATAGAATTCAGTGTATCCAAAAATTTGGGTGGGGAAAAATTACATATTTATTTTCACTAACCTTAAACTAATATTAGCACTTTTTCCAATTATGAATGTAGGCAAAGTAGCACAATAATATTAACAATATCTGTTACTCCTCCAATGATAGAATTTAGATATAGTTTTATATCACTTTTCAGTTGTTGCAGATATATCTCAAAATAATATTGATGCTCATCATCTTTTTGAAATTATGGTAGATATCAGAATCACTTCTAGATCTTATTTGCTGGTTTATTGCATTAATGAAGAAGCAAGATATGCATTTATTTATTTATTTATTTTGTACTTAATATTTAATAATTGTATTTCAATATGATTGTTTCTTTGCAATTTTGTATACAGTCTTTGCTTTGCATAGTTTTGTGGCAACTTATATAAAATCTGTTACCATAGTATTGTGCAAATCATAAACTGCTTGCGTTTATTTTATGAAACATATGAAAACACTATTCTGAGGTGGAGTTCATCCACTTCACCACAAAAACAGGTTGAAATTGTCTGCATTAGATCAAAATAATTACTAGCTATGTGAGTGGTAATGTGGGTACAGAATTCTCTAGTAAAATCGTCAAGAACTAGGCTTTTTGTGAGGAAGTCTTGGATTCACATTTCAATATATTTAAAAATTATTGATAATTTAAAATTCTGTTTTTTATTGAGCCAATTTTGCATTGCTGTATTTTGCTGAAATGAATCCATTTAATGCAAATTTTATAGCTTATTAGTAAACAGCTATTCATAATTTTATTTTATTACATTTTACGTCTCTGTTGTGTCTATGGTTATTTACCCATTTCTCTGATTTTCTTTGTTTAGTTCTTTTTTACTTGTTTGGTTTTGTTGGACTCTGACAATTTTTTCTAAGATCTCATTTTTGTTTTTGTTAATGTTCTATAACTTTTGTCTACTTTTATTTATTTATGTCCCTATTTTGTTTATTTGTTTAGTTTTTCAAATTTCTTGAGTTGAATGATTATCATTATTTTTTATTTTCAACCCTTATTTTGTCTGGTAAGTGTATTTCACCTAAGTTTTTAGCCCTATAATATTAGGTTAAGTAATGTGTTATGTACTTGCCATCCAAATCACACAATTCATTTTCCTGTGAATGTTGCCCAGGACAGTTCTCACCTCTTAGATTTGATTTTGATAATCTTTCAAAATAATTTCTTGCTTCAATCTGGCCAGATATAAATATTTTTTGAGTAAACTTTTAAAAATATTTTTTTGAAATTCAGGAATTGAAAGTCATGCAAATAAAATCTAGAATACAATAATAAAAAATTAATGGATTTTTACCATAATTGGTTGAGATGAGGTCTCTGGCCACAGGTTGCCTTGTGGCAGAACCATCTGGGCTTAATGTCTGAGTTCAGAGAGTTACATCATTGACAGGAAGAAACAAGAAATAAATTTGAGCAACATCTGTTTTCCTTCTTAGACGAATTTGTCTGTTTGGATCTCATCTTTTACAGCTGTTTTCCCTTTTGTTTTATAAACTTTAAAATTTTCTGGTTCTCATCATTCCTCTAACCTCAGCAGTATTGGATGGTGACACGGGGAGCTCCCTGGATTCCTTCGTCAGTTTATTTGACTACGAGTACCGAATCCCAGATATCATTATGACAGATGCACAAACAATATTAGATTCACCCTAAGCCAGCACACGATCAGAATGTCTAATGGTAAAGTAAATGTCTTTGTTCACTCAAAGTTTGTTCTACTTTTCACTGTGCCAAAACAAATCAAAACAAACCAAAAAACTCTCAATAATGTTGAAGAAACAATATTTTACTACGATTTTCACTTACTCTTTTGGGTGCATTTCTTGGTTAACTCAAAGATATTTTCATGTGCTTTGTGAAGTGTCAATATTTTTTGTATGAATTATCAGGAATAGAGTTGCAGATACAATGTGGGCTTTGGGAGATGGAGTTGAGGACACCAGCGCCTGCATTTCCATTGGCTACTCTCTGCTCTTTTTTCTACCTATGTTTTAAGGTGCTACTTGAGGATGCTATTTCTCCTATCCCTGCCTGTTTCTTTAAACTAAAACAGTTTCTATAAACCATAGCTTTTTTTTTATAGTACTTAATGGTGTTTTCTTATATTTTCCCCAAATCATTTTTGTGCATTTCTCCTATGTGCCACCTAGCTCAAAATCTATTTGAAATCCTTAAAATGGCCAGGACAATGCTAGCAAACTGGGGTGCTTATAAATCCTCATGGAGGAGCGAAGATGAATTCAAGTAAAATAGTCTTATTTGGCAAGATAGAGATATATCAGAATTTTAGTTAAGTAAGATTTAATAGCCATACTCTGGAATATCTGGGGATTTCAGTCATGGTATCCTTAGGAGCTGAGAACGCAATAAGAAAGCTAGAGATCAGGGATGAAGAGCTGGCTGGCTTCTCCCTCAGGGCGCAACTGCAGTACTCTGTGGCTCTTAGTTACAGACCTAGAGGAGCCGCTGGGTAAACCCCACTGGTATAAATGTCTTCTAACTACTGTTTTATTAAAAGTCCTTTGAGTTTCAGTTAGCTATGGCATTTTGGGGGGGCATTAGTGCAAAGATTTTGTTTTGTGGTAATATTCAAAATGTTCGCTTTCTGATATTCTGTATTAAATGGCATTCTCATTAAATGGCAAGCAACCCATTTCTTTGGGCAGAAAACAAAAGTGTAGCAGGTAAAATGTATCATGATTAAAGAGTCAAGGCTTTTTCTCCAACAACCATGCACATTCACCATGAATTGTGTTTCTTTATTCAGTAATTTATTCATATAGTCATCAGGTATTTAGGGAGTTATGTGTGTGGCACTAAGTTAGACAATGACATATTGGATTTTATTAATTAAAGGAAAATCAGAACTTATAAAGAAGGCACAGCAGCCTAGACATGGAGAAAGAGGACCAAAAATAAATATATTGAGAAGAACTGTCTTGGATTTTCTTCTTTTTCTCCCCCCTCAAATTCCACAAGGTAAAGACTGAGGACAATGGAAGAATTTAATGAATCCTTCCTAAAATGATCAATCTTGAGCACTTCCAAGAAGAGAAGCCATTAAAAGTAATATATTTCCTTTCTTATACTGCTTGAACTCAAGAAGCACTAAAAAAGAAACCAAATGTACTCATGTGCAGTAGGGGACTCATTGATGCTAAAGGAAGGGAGATATGCCTTAATATCACTAGTACTGGCCCCCAAATTGGTGCCTGCCCTAGGGAAGGGTGTTGTGTTTAATAGGTTCAATAGACAAAGAACTAGCTGAGCTTTTATCTCACATTAGTGGAGACATCAAAAATAAAATCCAAGCTGGAGGAGCCAATTTCAGATTGGCCCATGGAACGTGGAGTGCTTGAGCCCTGCTACCTGCCATTCTTCTAAGAGACTTCTATCTCTGGCTGGCCTTCAGAGTCTCAGGTTGCTTCTCCAGACCAACTGTCATAGATGTGGAGTACATGTGGAGTTCTTGGGCATACATGTGGAGTAAGGATAGAATGAATACAGGGAACAAGATCCTTCTTTTGGTTAGAGGTGGGGTTTCTTAACACAAGAAGGAGAAAATGTGAGTGTAGGAACTTATAGAAAAAGGCTCATGGATAAGGAATCCTCAGACCTCAGGGTGAGAAGAGAGATCAAAATCTAGGGATGCCTGTAAGTGCACTTCTAACTAACTCCTTAAAAGCTTTCACTTTGGAACTCTGTGAAGGGTCAAAATTCAGATGAACTTTACATTTCTCTTTCTACTTATAATAGCCATTGATACTACCCTATGAATTTAACATACATACATACTTGTGCCAACACACTTAATTGTCTTAGGAGAACTGAAGAGACAGGGTGGCAACATAAAAGAAGTGCCGTTCTATCCCACCTCCTTCAATGGAGAGAACATATCATCCTATTAGGGGACTTGGAATTTCTTTTGGTGGCTGAGCAGTCACCACTGACAATAAGAAAAGAACTGATGAAGCTGAGAAGTGATCTTTGTCCTCAACTATTTCCTTAGTTCTGTTATTGGAATGCGGCTGGTCTTTGAAATGGGGAGAGGGCAGTTATCTAAGCAATCACTTAGGAAAATTAATAAATAAATTACACACTGGATAATTCAGAATCATTCATTAAAAATCACTATCATTAACATTATAAACTGAAATAATGAGATCTTCAAATAGTACTACAAAGGGCATAATTTTAACACAGAAAAATAATCTTCAGAACATAGATGGTTAAGTACTGGCATATAGCATTTTTTTTTTCTCTCTGGACATCTTTAAAAATATTATATATCTTACTTGTGTGGAATGGTTTATGACTGAACATAAAATCTGGAAATAAGATTGAAAGGAGGACTTTTAAGTTTTTACCCTGCTGTGTGATCAGACTTTTGTTTTAGAAATCTCTCTCTGATGATAATGAAGGCAAGGACAATGATAGCCTGGTAGCAAAATCTTATATGGCACTATATAAGTTATATATGGCACTATATAAATTAAAATTGTATATCTCAGGCAACTAGCGGTGGGAATGGAGAAAATGGATATTAGCAGAAAAATGTGATTTAGTAACAAATGGTATTGTAAGAGTGTACGATTATTCTCAAGTTTCTGGCTTGGATGGCTTCATGGGTGATAGCTCCATTCACTGATAAAAGGAAAAAAAGAAAGGGGAGTAGATTTTAAGGAGAAGACAAACTCTATTTTGGACATATGAAAACTAAGGTGCCTAACGATGCATTCAAAGGGAAATGTCTTGTAGGTAATTGGTTACATCAGTCCAGTTGCCCCGCATACCACAGAATTCCTTAGAACTACTATTTGCTGCCATGACTTCAGGCAACTCATTTGGTCAGGAATTGTCATGGAGAAATAAACTCCATGGCTTTTAATCCACTGGCTCTCCACTGGGAGGTGTGATGGTGGAGTGACTGTCTGAGGCTGGGCGGGGCAGCCTGCACCTGTTTTCATTAGCTCCTCACCCCATGGGCTTTCAGGCTGCCTGATGCTTCTCCACTGACTCCACCATTACTGTTGATATCTATGAGTGACACCGGCTCTGATGGTCTCAGGAGATTCTGGGGGATAAACAAGAACAGAATTTAAATACTCCATCCCAGCTGCTCCTTCCACAACAGTGTAGGGCCACTTTGCCACAGGCTTTCCCACTGTTCTCACCACTCCAGAGACCCTACACACAAACACACACACACACACGCACACACACACACACACGCACACACACACACTGGTTCAAGATAGTCTTTTGCTTCATTCTCATAGTATTAGTATTCCAGGGCTTCTTATTCTTTTAGTGCTAGTTCCTCAGATCCATGTTTCTATCTTACTTGCATAGTTTCTCCCAGGCTGATTTTAAAGGAGTGAGCCAACAGCCCAGGCTAGTTGGCCATCTTGTCAGGATTTCAGGGCATTATCAATTAGTAATGTCCATCTCATTTGTAATTCTTCTGAAATAACAGTCACTATGATCTTTTCTGAAGATCTTTTTTTTTCTTCAGCCTTCTCATTATCTTTAACCCTACGCAGTTATTTACCCCTCAATGACAACTTTCCAGTTCTAATTCTGTACTGTCTTGGCATCTAGAAAAAAATATATATAACTAGGAACGTTCAGTGCCAGCATTCTTGTTATCATTTGTTGAAAATCAATGACATTTAAATCAAAAGTACGATATAGACCCACATATTTCCATTTAAATGAAGAGAAAGGTCAGCTTCTTTTCCTAGTGATCCTTAGTAAATTGGCATTTAAAGTGACATTGTGAGTACATGTTTTCAAAGAAATATCTTTCAAGAAATATCTTTTTCTTAGGTCCATTTCAATTTCAGAAGGTTTTCACATAGTACTTTGGGACCTGCAGTGAAAAACAGATTTCTGAAAGTATGATTTCTACCTATTTTTATCTGCAGCATCAGTGAGAAAATTAATATAGAGATTATATATTGCAAATTTATTTCTCCATTCTTGCTGTAATGTGGCACAAAAAAATCTTTAGCCCCCCCAATTCCTTTGTATTCAAACAGCTACCTTTTTGTCAACTTCAGCTCTATAGAAGTGAGAAGAATTGGCTTGTATTTCTGAAGCATTTCTGACACTCCTGTAAAACTTGAGACATTAGTATATCTGTATTCTTGTCTGCTAATAAAAATCCTAGTTTTTGCTTTCTTTTTTCTCAAATTAGCCAAATCGACTGTATTCATTATCTATTGCTGCGTAACAAACCACCCCAAATATTTGTGGCTTAAAACAACAACTATTTATTGTATCTCACAAATCTATGTGTCAGCTGGATGTCTCTGCTGATCTGGCCAGGATTGGTCTTGGCTGGGCTTCACCAAGTATCTGTAGTCAGCCGGTAGTTCGACTAGGACAGCATGGGTGACTGGACTATGTGCTGTCATCATCCAGAAGGCCAGCCCAGGTTTGTTGGCATGGTGGCAGCAAGTTTCAAAGAAAGATCTTGGAAACATGCCTGCCTCTTGGGGCCGAGGCTCAGAATTGGCACAACATTTCCACTGTTGGTCAAAGCAAATCACAAGTCCAGCTGAAATTCAAAGGGAATTGAAATAGCCCCCTCTTGATGAGAGGATCCTCAAAGTTACATTGGAAAGGGCCATGGTTACCAGGAGAGGAATAACTGCACCAACTTTGCAAACCACAACAATCTATTGGATGTTGTGGGTAAGAAGAGAACTGGATGGTTGTGGTGCTCACTTTCTGGCTTTTCTTCTTCCCTGGGCCTTATCCTTGTGAGCAGTTGAATTAAATGATAATCAGAGAGGTTGCCTCCCAACATAAACATCAATTATACATCAACTATTCGGTTCTTGAATGCAGAGTCTAATTTTTTTCTTCCTCCTAAGGCACCTTTCTCTGGGTTGTACACAGTTCTGATATACTGGTACAGGAATACATCTTTTTTAATAGCAAACATCTATTCTGATTGGGTTGGTATCCATTCTAATTGGTCAGTAATTATGCCATATAGAAGGTTAAAGATTTTGAATATCAGCCCTGACTGAATACACATTTATACTTGGTCATTGATTAATTAATTAAACAACTCACTAAGAAATCTGGAATTCAGCTCTGAACTGAAGGCTCAGACCCTAGGTAAAGATAGTTAGGAATCTCACTCCTTTTTGCCGAGGAATATACACTGTTACTCTTATTCCAGCAAAAGTAAGAACTGAATTCTATATGGTGAATATAGAACTCTGGAAATTACATCCAGGCAACTCTGCGCCTAGAATATTTTACAGGAGCAAAGCTGTTTGACTCACAATACTGCACATGCCAGACAATTTATATGAATGCATCAAGGCTTGGCACCAAGCAAATAAAAGCTCTTACACCTATCCACTGAATTCAATTTAGCACCAGTAAAATGTTCAGCTACCTATATTCATCATTTTTAATGGTGTTCCTTGTGAAGTACCTCATGGTAATTCTCTAAATGACTCCTTCCCACAGCTGATTGGAAAGCCATTATTTTATTTTAATTAGGAAGTTGGGACTTGCACACCATCAGAGGAAATCATTCTTACCTAGTAGAGATATAGAAAATTTTTCAATTAAAATTGCCTCGATTTTAGTACTGAAGAAACATAAACATGCTTAATTAACAAATAGAGGTTTAAAACGAGCTACAGTTTGCTTTATTCTAGTAAATGTTACCTCAAGTAACTTTTCATTGTTTTCTGTTAGAAGCTCTTCCTTGTGGGATTTAAATAAAAGAAAAAATTATGTTTTTCTTGATATAACCTTAAAGTGGTTGACCTGACTATAATTAAAGAAACGTATTTGAATTTCAAAGGCATATCCTGATTTTTCTAAGCCACAGAGCTCTCTACCTAAACTAGTCAAGTAGAATGAGTTTGTATGTGGTATCCAGAGTCTCTTTTCTCCAGCATTACTTCAACCTGTCCCTCTCTTTTTTCCAACTTCCTTTGAAGATATTGTGGCCACATGTTTTTTTCCGTCTTTCCCTGTCTACACCTGCTCTCAGAAAATCACTGACATGAAGAAGACATTAATACGCATTAGAACTGTTTCTTCCAATGGTAGATGTGTTTCAGTCTCTATTCTGATTCATAATCTAATATCAGAGGTCCCTAACTGATGGCCTACTGCCATCATCTGGCTTCCAGATGTGTTTTTAAACATTTGAATCAGTTACTGAAGTTTAGAAATAAGGAGATTTCACAAGAAAGTCCAGATTTCTGGTAGCTCTTGAGAGATTTGAAGAACTAGCAACTCTAGGCTCACCCTCCTGGATGGCAACAGCTGGGTGAGGCTAGAGTTGGTAGATAAAATACAGGATGTCCAGTTAAATTAGAGTTTCAGTAAACAATAAATAATGTCTTAATATAAGTATGCCCCAGGCAATATGTGGGACATACTTATACTAAACCAATAGAGATTTATCCGTTGTTTATCTGAAATTCAAATTTAACTGAGCATTGTGTATTTTTGTTTGCTAAATCTGATATGCCTATCTGAGGACGAGCAATGATTTCCCACCTTAGATGGGGCACGGTTTGCTGCAGACCCACTGGGCTCACTTCACTTCTTTATGTGGCCTGCATGACTTGTAAGCCTTTGAGGTTTTCACCACTGTCTTAAACTCAAGAACCGAGTCTCTAATAGTATTTCAGTCTTCAATTCTACAAACTGAGTGTGATTATTTCAGCCCAAATCATCCCACAACGTACCTGACACATGTGGGAGTCCTTGTGCCTTGGGCTTCTAGCTGTCCTTTCAAAGGTCTCAATAGTGGCCGCTAGACTAGGGCCTCAGCCTCTGTCTATTCTGACCCTCTTCCAGCCTTTTCAATGGTTATCCTGCCAGGATAAAACAACAGTGTGGGTCCTAGTTTTAGACCAGTGAGAGGCCTTTAAATTTTGAGGGTTTCCTTTTAAGCCAGTAATTATGCCTCTGTGAATAGATTCTAAACCTAGACTCTAGGAAAAAACGTTAGGGGTAAAAAAAGTATTTATGGTATTAATAGTCATAATTGCTAAAATTTGGAGCCAATCATAATGTTTAACAATAGGGGAAGAGAAAAATAAATTGTGGTACATCTCGCTAGTGGGCTAGTTTATGCCTACTAATTCTATTTGTAAAGTGTTTAGAATCATATGGAAAATGCCAGAGTTAAGTCAAAAGAAATCCTGATGCGAAATTGTATATAGAGTATTACCATAATATGTAAAGAATCATATGTGCAGAATAAAGAACAACTGGGTAGAAATAAATCAAAACGATATATTGTTGGTTGTCTGTGGTTGCTGGAGTTATGGAGCATGTTTTCCTCTTCTATTTTTTATATACTTTCTTTTCTTTTATAGTATTTTTATAATGAGTATGTATTGTATTTATTTCTGCAATCACATTCTGAATTTCTAGGAATTGTTTGATTTTTTTAATATCTATAATAGGATACTTAACTTGGATCTTCCTGTCTCAATTTTGTCTGAGGTCTGATGACAGTAGACATCAGAAGCCACAGTGAATTATAAAGTAGACCACCATGAAGGTTTTGTAAAAAGTAGGTGGCCAAACATTTGTTAGATAGTTCTTAAATCTCTTACATACATTGTGGGTATATAGAGTTGAGAAAAGAGTTTAGGAGAGAGTTTGTGGAGAGGATAGTTTGTAAACCCCCCTCTTACCCTAGGAAAGGGGTCAGAGATTTCTCTTGCCATCGTAAACCTGGTATGAAGCTTCAATAAGACCATTAAAAGAATCGCATATAGGTGTCTTGCCGTTGGAGGGATGCAGGAGACTCTTGTCTAGCTCCCATATGAGAATATCTAAAAGCAAAAGTGTGCTGGTTCACTGACGCAGTGGTGGAAGAAAGGAAAGATGGCTGCATGAATTACCTGTATTTTCAGAGTTTGTCAGGGTAGAGGGATCAGGAATGTTTTCTGTAGATGGATGAGGTCCATGTACACCAGAGAGGATCAGCATGGAGTGGTCATAAATCCTGCCTAATAGGGCTTCCTAGAGATCTAAACAAGCCTCAGGACAAAGAAACTATAGCCAAGGATTTCTTGTACCTGCAGGAGGAGAAAGCTATGAATCAGAAAAGATTGTCTTGAGGGACCTGTGAGAGAAAGGATCCCAGAGAACCTACAAGAGTACCCATTAAAGAGCAGGCTTTGTACATTGGCAGAGTCCAGAGAGCACTTAACACCAGTTTGTGACAGTTCCAGAAAAATAAGAACTTTGCATTTTCCCTTAATTTTTCTCTTTTCTATTTTCCAACTTTGCAGAGCTCATGAACCAGAGACAGCAAAATAACATGGGGAAAGGAGTTGGTATAGAAGGAAAGACAATGATGACCACCTTTCTAGGAGGAGGTGGGGTAGGCAAACCTTTGACTCACATTGGAAGCATTGAATATTACATGGGACTGGGCATTTTAAGTATAGAAATAAGGCTGTTTTGTAATTTGAAATGACAAAAGGTAGCAGACATTGAAGATGGTCTGCTCATATTTTCCTGGTTCTCACTGTATGTGTGCATAATGAATCGATAGCTTCCAAGTGGAAGCACCTGCCGCTCTTTACCTAAAGGCTTTTGCTGATGCCGATAACTTTCTTCACCTGCAAGCTTGGCAGAGTCGTATTGCCAAGTAGTTGATACTCATCCACTTCACCCCCGTGATCAGCCCTCATTCAATGACTAACTGATGAGAAATGATGGAGAACTACCCCAGCTTATTGGCTTCTCAGATGGGATAAACTCAAGGTACATGTTATATTGCTTACACAGTGTTTCCCACTGGGATTGAGCTCCAGGTGCCTTTTGCAGTTACCTGCTCCATACAGTATCCTTTGTTGCTTCGTCCCCTTTCCTATCTCATTTTCCCACCCTTCTACCAGTGGTGGGAATTGAATTGGAATTGAGTCACTGATGGCCAGATGGCGACGAAGACCCTGTTCCTGGTGGAGCTTGGAGTGATGATCATTCCTGGCATGTTGTCATATCAAAGTTACTAAAACTTTAATTTATAGGGAATTGAGATTGAATATATGTAGACGGAGATACCATAGTTCATGCAATGTCTCTAGTACTTGAATGATATGGAGACAATGGTAATTATAAGACTTGAAGTATCATTGGCTATTAATTGCCATTGAAATGTGGAAAGAAGAAAAAAGGATCATTTCACCTAACTATCAACCCAAGGAATAATCACAACCTCCATGGCAGCATTTAAAGAGATACGTCAGACTCAGGTACTAATCAGACTCAGATACTAATAGCAAGAGAAGCAGAGTAACAAAGAAGGTTGAATTCATAGTACTAGCAAATTTTCTATGCTAAAATCAGAATCCTGATAGGAGAGTAGTGGAGCACGGAGCCCTGTGCATGCATTGTTGAGAAGCTAGTAGTAGCTGGGTTGAAGGTACTTGAGAATATTGAATTCCAAAATTCTCCTGAACGCTATGAGCCAACATAAATGACCTCTTTCCCCTTGATAAAGGAGCATGGCTTCTTAATGTCTGAATATCGTGCAAAGAATTCCCCTGAAGCCAAGTTTTGACAAGATGATGCTTCCCTGCCTCTAAATCTGCCCTTGAATCCCCTCATTTCTTCCAAACCAATAACTAGGGTCAAATCTTATCAAGGAAGTATTGGCTCAGCAGAGAAGTAATGACCTGAATAGAGAAGTACTGTCCCTGCTACAGAATGAGATTATTGATTAAAAGAGCTACAGACCCAGCTAACATATGCTGACAAGAACCAGGAGAACATATCTGAGAATAGATTTTAATGGTACCAGACCCCAGGTAATGCAGAATATAAAAGAAGTTAAAGTCTATTGAGATGAAGACACCCTCTCATGACTCAGGATTCAAAGGAAGGAGAATTGGAGCCTATCTCATTCCATTTCTGGCATTTCTCTTTGAAGTTTGGAAACAAAAGTGGCTTACAATAAATGAAGTAGTGTTGTAGAACTGCCTTATAGAAGTATTGATAAAGTGGTCAAAAGTCTCAGAGAATAGAAATATTATAATTGATTAATGATGTTAGACTAGAGAACACACAGTTGACTATGTGCTTTGGCAGATCCCACATGATACATTCTTCCCAAAAGCAATATGAATACATCAGTGAAGGGGACACATGCATTGTTGAGAAGCTAGTAGTAGAATGCTATGGATCTATCAGTGAGAATGATAGGAATACCAAATAGTAGAGGTAAGGTGATGGCACTTAATAGTCAGAATCAAAGTGAACTACAGTATGAGGGAGCATGGAAAGAATTGGCAATCAGAGATCCTTGATCACCAAGAATTTATGGATTTGGCTAGTAGATCATGATGATCCTAAGTTTGAGATAGTTGAGGGTACTACTTGCCTTATATGACAGAAAAGATGAAGAACAAGGAAGAGAAAGTTAATGTCAATCACCATAGTGAAAGATTATAATTCTTTTCCTAGGTTCCAGACTTGACTGAGTTCTCAAACCCAGAGCCCATAGAATGAAAGGGAGACTAGTCCTTTTGGGAAAAGACTCCACAATCCCATAGCATGTGTTAGCTATTACCTCAATACTTCTGCATAGTGATTTATGGCCATTTTCCAGAATAAGTTGGCTTTTGGGAAAAGGCAGTATCCGAATAATTTGATGATTTTTGGAGTCAAGATCTAAGCTGACATTGATTCAGGGGACGTTGATTCCTCCCCTCCCTCTTTAAAATGAGAGCATATAGAGGCTCAGTAATAGTGAAGTCTTAGTGCAAGCTCAATTCACAGAGATCTAGTGGGTCTAGGGACCAAACTTCAGGTCATTTCCTTCATCTCTGAGTGCATAATTGGAATGGTTATAGGTAGCAGCCAGCATAACATTCATATTGGTTCTACGAACTGTGGAAAGGAGTTATCATGGTAGGAAAGTAAAAGTGGAAGCGCCTGAAAATAACCCTACCCTAATTCTGACCATGATAGTAAATCAAAACCAATACTGAGTTTCATTTGGAAAAGATTTGGGTATAATTAGTGTCACTTTCACAGACTCTGACAGTATAGAGGTTGTGGTACCTACCTTATCTCCATTTAATTCACCAGCTCAGTTCCTTCAAAAACCGAATGTATCATGGCAGAGAATGGTGGAATACCGTAAAGTTAACCAAAGGGTTACCCAAGTTGCTGTCGCTGTGGTAGATATGGCATCTCTACTAAAATAGATCAATACTGCCTCTGGAACTTGGAATGTGGCTATAGATCCGACAAATGCATTTTTTTCCCCAATCTGTATCAAGAAAAAAGAGCAAAAGTTTTCACTCATCTGGGATAGACAGCTGCATGCATTCACAATCTTGCCCCAGGGTTATGTTAACTACCTGCTCTGCCACAGTATAGTCCAAAAGGATGATAATTATCTGGGCTTTCCACAGACGTATTTGTCCACTATATTGATATCATTGTGTTAATCAGACCTCAAAATGGTTCTTGAATTTGTTTCCTCTTATCCAACCATATTATCACTCTCCTAGTTCACTCCTTTGTTGTAGATATTGCAATATTCTCTTAGCTAACCCGTCAAACTCTAGTCTGTCCCCTACTCCAGTGGTTCTCAACAGTGTCCCTTTAGGGGACAGACATTAGGCAATGTTTGGAGACATTTTTGGTTGTCACAATGAAGGGATGCTACTGGCATCTAGTTGGTACAGTACAAGGATGCTATTAAACATCCTACGATGCACAGGGCAGTCCCCTGCATCAAAGAACTGTCCAGCCCAAAATGTCAACAATTCCATGGTTAAGAAACAATGCCCGGGGGCCGGCCCCGTGGCTTAGCGCGCTCCACTACTGGCGGCCCGGGTTCGGATCCCAAACACGCACTGACGCACTGCTTGTCCAACCATGCTGAGGCCGCGTCCCACATACAGCAACTAGAAGGATGTGCAACTATGACATACAACTATCTACTGGGGCTTTGGGGAGAAAAAGGGAAAAAAAGGAAGAGGATTGGCAATAGATGTTAGCTCAGGGCTGGTCTTCCTCAGCAAAAAAAGAAAAAGAAAAAGAAAAAGAAACAATGCCCTTCTCAATCTACTTTTAGTACTGCAATCAAGTGTCAAGGTCTGTGAAGCATATGAGATTTTACCCCTACTTGCAAGCTAATACCACAATTGTTTGGATGTTGGCAGAAGACTCCAGAGTCAGAGACAAAGGAATTTATTCCCTATTGCCCAGCAAAAAATGAGCATCAGTATATGTGTATCAATTCTTCCTACCCTCAAATCCACCAGAGTGATACAATGGGCCTGGATGAATGCTATCCATGCAGTGGCTTTACCTCTTAGTTGAGGAACCCAGGAACCTAGCAGTTTTGGACCAAGAAACACTGAATGTAGCAAGAAGCAAACAAGCCCGCCCCTTTTCTCCCCTGGGATGTGAGCAGTTACACAGTAGATATACTGTAGTCACCTTGACTTACTTATTGGCCTATGTCACTAACTACAGAAATTGCTCAGTATCTGGAGATGGATAAGCCTTGCAATCTGGTAGAATTAACAAGAATGCAAGGTGGCTCAGAGACTGTGATGGATTGTCTTTATTCCACTGCTTTTACAGTGTCAATTCAGTCTACTTCATATGGCAACACAGGACCCTTTGTGACTTGCCTTCTAACTCAACTTCCACTTCTTAACCCAAACTTTAAATATTAGTAATAATAACTTAAAGTTATGTTATTTTACCACCTTATACCGTTTTATTCCTCTTTTGGCTCATCCTTATCCACTCAGATACATTATCCTTATCTTCCAGGACTCAGTTCAGGAATCCTCTACTCCTGGAAGCCTTTCCTAAACTTCCTGATTGGATTCAACATTTCTCTTCTGACTCTGATAGTACTTAAAATCTAACTATTTCCATCATTTGTCATTGAATTTAAGGTCTATGAGGCAGGACTATGTCCTACTTCCTGTGTATTCCTGGCATTCAAACAGTACCTGCCACATGATGGACATGTAAACATAGTTCCTCTCTATTTTTAAATTTATTGGTATCATTATTATTATTACCACTACTACTATACTCAACGGTATCCTCTTGCTGTTATATTCATGATATCCTCTTATTAGATGAACTCACTCCATCTAATTTTCCTTGCTTTCTATACACTCTTTTTCCACACACCCCCTGCCACCCTCAACACACACAGAGTGTAGAATAAATTTTGATAACATCTAGGTGGTACTCACACGCCCCAAATCTTGAGCTATCTCTCTATTACCATTATATATTTGCAAAGGAGATATGCGGAGAACAAGGCAAACCCGTGCACACTCTTGGATTCCAGCTGGGCCTTTGCATCCCGAATCCTGACCTGGATTAAACCATGTGGAGCATCGCCTGGTCTTGTTCTCCAAGCATACTCCTGTGTCCTGGGGCATGGAGTGCCCATGGTAGACGCTTGGACAGGCATTGGGTGGTCTAGGTCCCTCCTTGACTCCATTTCTCTCACCCTATTTCTGCCGATTTCTCTCGTGCTACAGTAGAGACATGACTATTATACTTAATGTACAGCTGCCATCACTAAAGAGTGACGATGGAACAAATGAGGATTGAAGAGTTATTTTATCAAGACTTTATTTTCTTTTTGCTTTCAAGTTGATGCGTTCATTGCCCACAATTGTTTAAGAATTGCAAAATAGCACGTTAATTCACCCTCCTAACTGCCCCATTAATTTAAAGTGCTATGCAGCACTGTGGAATTTTTAAATTGCTTTTAGTTTTTAGTTCTGAGTTTGACTCAGCAAAAACTAAGAAGAAAATGGAAACTGATAAGCTCTTAACAAATTAATATGTCCCCTGTGGGTATGCAATAAATTCAGATGCACAAAAACGATTATTGATTCGATGCAGATTGTATTCTTTCTGATTTTGGTAGTACTGTAACTGCTATAACGGGAGCACCATGTTACTCTTCTCTTAGCATTTTACTTTCCTTAAAAGTCCACCTAAACTAATGCTGGTGAGTGATACCATATGGGATGGGTTTATTCACATTTTAATTCAGCTATGAAACAGCTTCAGCCAGATGTGCATTATGTACCTTTCAAATCTATATCCCTTCCCTGCCCTTCAACCAGTGAGAATGACATTGTTCAATGAATATGAGTTAACATGCATTCCAGGTCCAGATTTTGTCTCTACTCTAAAGCTGCAATATAGATCATAGCTTTGAGGAATTGGATCAAGTTTTTAAAAAAAAGAAAAATTGTAATAAAAATGTGTGCAGGTACTTTTTTTTCAAAGAACAGAACTTTTGTTCTGCCCTCAATAAGATAAAACAACAGTCACAACTGTCAGGACAAAGTTTAACTGCATTGCCATTTGATACACATGTTCAATTTCCTATTGAGAAGAATCATCCCTATACATAATGGAAGATAAATTAGATTAAGAGAGACAATATAATTGCCAAAAACTTAAAGATATAAGTTTTATTTTCATTACCAAAGCTAAATATTTCTGGAAACTTGGATCAAACATTTGGGTCTTCCTAGTCCAAAGCTGAATTGAAATGATACTGCTGTGTTTTTGGAAGTAGCCAAATTAAACCCTCTATTTCATTCTCATCACCATTATCCATTCAAGCGAGTGCCTTCCTACAATATCTATTTTTCAATACTCCTTAAGGCAATAGCAGAAACAGTGCACCTATTTAAGTATCTCTGAGATATCTTCTCAATATATATAAATCCAACAAATTCCATACTACTAGTACACCCACTACTTGTCAGATTCTGGTTATCATATGTAATTCCTGTGAGGTCAGGAATAATACTTCCCTTTCATGAATCAGAAAACAGGTTAAGAGGGTTAAGGATATGTCCAAAGTCATACAACTAATATATATAGCAGATCCAGCTCAAATTAGTAGAGTTGAGTTCTTTTATTACTTTTCTAAAATTTTTTTATCTTGGTAAAATATACATAAATTTACTATTTTAACCATTTTTAAGTGTACAGTTCTGTGGCATTAAGTACATTCACATTGTTCTGCAATAATCACCATCATCCATCTCCAGAACTTTTTCAAGGTAGGAGGTGCCTTCGTACTATGTCTTTCTTATCTTGATCATTCATTCATTCATTCATTTATTCTTGCTGCTACAACATTGAGTCAAAATGAACATTCCCCCTGGGCTCATGGAGCTTCATTTTCCTGGAATTGATTCAAAATAATCTATCATTACACAAATATTGGTTAGCTCTTTATTTGTAAGACAGTGTGAGACACTCTGAAAGACCCTAGACATCCAAGTTTGGTAGATAGATATTAATTACAGTAACATGTAAGTAAGTATGAACTTTATACTGAGATAAGTGCTATGAAGGAAGAAGAGGTGCACTAGGGCCATGAGACGATAAAATAAGGGGATTTGATTTAGCATGGAGGTAGGTGTAGTTTCTCTGTTGAAGTAATTTTTGAGGTGAGAGCTGAAGGAGAAGCATGTGAGGCAGGAGGGTGTGGATAGGAAGATCTGTAAAAAGGAGCTGCATGTGCAAAGCTACAAAGGAAGGAGGACAGAATATTCTAAGGACCTGAGAGAAAATCGTTGTGGCTGGAGTCCAGAGAGGGAGCTTTCTGTGATATGAGCAGTTAGGGGTCAGACCACAAGTATCTTGAGATTCATGTTAAAGAGTTAGTCCTTTAAGGGTAAGTGGAAGTCTTTGAAGTGTTTTAAACAACAGAGTAATATAATCAGATTTGCATTAGGAAAAAATGACATTGGCTGCTTGTGCAAAACAGATCGCATGGAAGGCAATCCAAGTAGGTGTTGGAAGACCAGTTAACAGACTCTTGAAGTAGCTCAGGTGACAGTAATGGTGGCTTGGATTCTAGTAGAGGCAGCGGAAATGGCAAGAAGTAGAATGGAAAGAATTAGTTACTGGGAAGTAATGATATGTCCAGCGAACGTGTTAGTTTTCATACTGTCCATTTGAGGTTCTTCAGGGACAGGAACTATGGCTGCTTAAACTTTGTTTTTATAATATTCAATATAATTACATTTAGGACTTTAATAGCTGTCTCTGATCATAAAATCATAGGCTTATAAAGACCCTGAATAGTTGTTCTATTTTGTTGCCTTTCCTTAGGGTAGGAAAATACAGTTTCTATTAATGGTATATTTTTTTTAATTTTTTGTTTATTGCAGTAACATTGGTTTACAACATTGCAAAAATTTAAGGTGTACATCACTACACCTCCACTTCTGCATAGATTACATCATGTTCACCACCAAAACACCAACTACAACCCATCACCACACACATGTACCGAACCATCCCCTTCACTCTGCCCCTCCCCCGGCAACCACCAATCCAATCTCTGTCCCTATGTGTTTGTTTATTGTTGTTATTATCTACTAATGGTATTTTTTACTCTTCTGGTAATCTAGATAAGGGGGTTTTGGATTAATTTTGGACTCCCTCTCATTAAAACTTCCTGCAATCTAATCGACTGTGAGAAAACCCACTGGTATTTTTGTATCCTCCCCTATAACTTGATTTTGGGTGCTCTTTGTGACCCAACTGGATTGTTTCTAATAGCTTCTGTGTCAGCTTGTTTGACTGCAACTTTAGAGTGGTTTAACCAAACAGAAGTTAATTTTTTTAAATCACATAACAAGAAGTCTACAGGTAATGTGATTGTTGATTTTGTTAACTTTGTGTGCCTACGTATAAATACCCCAATCAGATCAATGTCTCAAGGATGTCCAAGCTAAGGTTTCTATTATTCTCTTGGCCTTTTTCACCTGAGGCCACAATATAGCTGCCATTATGTTTCCATCCTGGCTGGAAGGTAAAAGAGGCATAAGAAGACAATGACAACTCTATCAGAAGGGCTAAGGATTTTCCAGATCTCCTAAGAGAACTCTTTTTTTGTCTCACTGGGCAGGATTGTCACATGATTTCTCCTATGTGAAAAGGAGTCTTGGAAGTTGTGTTTTTTAGCTCACAATCCTTTATAGTTAAGGAAGTCTAAGGAAAAGGAGATTGGAATGGGTGCTGAGACAGCCAAACTACAGTATCTACCACAGTTTCCTAAATAGTATTTGTTTTTTTCTTTTTTTTTAAATTTTTTGTTTATTGCAGTAACATTGGTTTATGACATTGTAAAAATTTCAGGTGTACATCATTGTACTTCTCTTTCTGCATAGATTACCTCATGTTCACCGCCAAAATACTAGTTACAACCCATCACCACACACATGTACCAAATTATCCCTTTCACCCTCCTCCCTCCCCCCTTCCCCTCTGGTAACCACCAATCCAATCTCTGTCCCTATGTGTTTGTTTATTGTTGTTATTATCTACTACTTAATGAAGGAAATCATACGGTATTTGACCTTCTCCCTCTGACTTATTTCACTTTGCATTATACTCTCAATGTACATCCATGTTCTGATTCTTTGTCCTCTTAACTTTTCTACCCACCTACACTTCCCAATACAATGCCGAGTCTTATCAAATTAAGCTTTGTAAAACATCACTTGGGTCATATAATTTCCCATGTACCACAGGAAAAAACAATGCTTATTAATCTGGCATTCAAGGATCTTTATAGCTTGGTCCCAAGCTACTTTTTAAATTTCATCTCCAACTATTCTTATACGTAAATGCTCTACTCTAACCAATATCTGTCATGTTACTGTCTCATGTCCTGTGTTTTCCTAATTTAATTCTGTTTTACATAATCTTTGCCCTACACAGAATTCCCTCTTTCCTCCATCTATTCATTCATCTCGCATACATGTTCCATTTTAAAATTTGTCAGATTTTTTCCTCCTCCTCCATTAGTAATGACCCCTGCCTTTTAATTCTTATATGTATTCACTCATTTGCCTTTTGTTTATACCTTAGTTTTATTAATTATTTTATGCAGTCTACCAATTAGACTCCAATTCTGTGAGGGCAAGGTCTATGTCTTTTGCCTTTTCTTGTGCTCTTATTATATTACATTGTATTATACTATATTATATTACACAGCAGGAGCAGAACACATATTTGGGGGTTGATAGACCATGTTGAAACAATTTCAGACAGGCAAATTATTTTTATTTTAAAATCTTTCCAGTAGTACATCAGAGTTTAACTACTTCTACTGTAAAGAAATCTCTCTTTAGGTTTGACCAATTTTCTCCATATGTGCCCCCAAATCAAGATAAACAGCTATATTATAATAGGTTATTTTAATATTAATTTACAACTATAAAGGTTTTCCTTTTCAAGATCTGATTGACTGTGTACAGGATCAGCATTTCATATTTATATTGAATTTTCTTCCTCATATAGTCTTATTTCCTTAATCATTTGCACATTTGATAACAAAATTGACTGTTATTACATATACAAGCTTCACAAAACAGAATTCACCTCATGACCTTTTCTTATTGTGATTTAATAGTTTGGATGGTATAAATTGATGTAATTATGTTGGAAAACAGCAGAGACAAACAAATCATATGATCTCATAATGTATACAGTGATCTGGGAGCTGAGAGTACATTTTTAAATTTATTTATATTTTGGGGGATACCTCCCAAAGACTCCATTATGATGAACTGACTAAGATGTTTACAGTGTTTCAGAAGAACAAGAGCATTTACTACCGTAGGTTTTCAGACTAGACAAATTTAATTGGGGTTGCCAAGAGGCAAGCAGATGAAGCAAAGATCTGCCTGCCCATTCATTCTCCACTTGCCAGCTTCATTTCAAACACAGCAACTGCTTTCTGGATCAATTACAGGTGTCTGGAAATAAGCAATAATAGACTATTTCTGTAACATTGCAATGTGGTGAATTGCATCATGGACTAGCACAATGGGAGTGGTATCAAACAGTTACCTAATTTGTGAAAGGAGTTATCTTGAAACAGGCATTTTCTGAAATAAGTTGCCTAACACTGATGTGTTAACCTCTACTTAGCAGACAAAACATTTTCAATCTTATGTTGAAACAGTGGTATTTTCAATCCAAATATTTGTAACAAATACAATCTAAATATTTTTTTTGTTTTGTTTTGTTTTTGTATTTTATTAGGTTTGCTGGTTAGTTTGTTTCATCGGCACACCAGTTTCTGTGGCTTATACAAAGGTTGCAGGATGTAGCTTATAAAATTCAGCATAAGATATCTGGGTGTGAATCTTGTATCCATTATTTGTTAGTGTGGGCTAATTAATCTCTCTGAATCTTGGTTTACTTATTTATAATCACAGAATGGGCTATGAACATTAAATACAAAAATTGTCTGTTTATGAATAAAATAGTATGTGTAATAATTGATGCTTAATAACTATTAGAATGTTTTTTCCCTAGCAACTCATGTTTACAATCCACTAAGTACTTTTCTAATGGTCACCTCAGTGATCCACATGGCCCACGTTTAGCATCGTTAGAAAACAACAAACACCAGTACATGAAAAAGGTAGTTGTAACACGATACCAATTTAACTTGTATCTCTCAAATAGCTCCAAATTTCAGTCACGTTTATGTCTCACAAAAATATGTCTAAAAATCACCGTATTTTCCTCTCCTTCTTTGCTCACAGTCTACAGGTTCTGATAAGCCTCTCATTTTCAGAATCTTTCACCCTTTCTCTCCAAAAAAATTGCCTGAACTTCAACTCATGCAGATTTTGTCTTGATTTTCCTCCTGCCATGTTAGTCTTGTTTCTCTCCACTCATTCTTTCAAGTCCCTATGTGAAATTTGGGATAATGGGCTGGGAAAGGTATGTTTTCTTGGGGGATGGAAGAGGGTTAAGGAAGGAAAGAACAATATAAGAGAAATAGAAGAACATTCACATTTCAATACATCTTTTTTGGCCCTTGTCACAAGTGAATGGACTACATATTTTAAAATTATTTTATTATAAACACAAAGTTTGGTCTTGGGTTATCAACTTTGTCTTGAAGCTCAAAATAGATTTTTCTTGTAATTTAGATTTGAATACAAAGCTATTAATAAATCCTATTTCTTAGAAATTAAAAAAGTTGTTTTGAAGATTTTTCATGTCTACCTCATTGAGAAATCAAGGATACTCTTCTATATACATTTCACTCTTTCTATTCTTTCCAACATTGTCGTTCAAAAGTGTGTCCTGTCCAGATTTATTCTATTCATAAAAATTATGGAAAATTTCCCTCATTTTATATTTGTCTGGCATTTTGAAGTAGTGATTCAGCAATCGAAAATCACTTACTGAGCTCCAGATGTATGTTAGGGCTGAGTCATTTCCTGGAGACAGTCAAACAAGATAGAAGCTCTATCCTTAAGGCAAGTGATAGTAAACTCTGTGTTGTCCTCAGCTCTATAGAAGAGGGTGCACTCTATGAGAAGTTACAGTTCCTAGATGACTCATGATACATACTCAATTATATTGATTTGTGCCACATTCTGGTAGTAATGGGTGCTTCTTATGGGAAACCAAAAAATTGAAGGGTGAAAAAATATCCTCCTTCCCCCAAAAAGTCAAGTACATTTTGTCATATTTTTGTAGAGAGTTAAGACATTGGAAGGGACATAGTTGTCAGGGAGGAATTGAGAAAGGTGTTCTAAAAGGCAAGAATAATCTAAACAGGGTGACTGGAAAAAAGGACATGTCTAGTGGCTTTTAGGAGGTAGGAGCCAAACTACTCTTTTCTTAAGAGAGAAACATATACTTCCTTTGGCCGACTTACAGCTCTACATGAATTGGAACTTATCTAAGAGGAAAAGGGAGTTAAGAAAGGACAATACAGTTAATAGAAGATTTAATTATGAAAATATTAGTAGTTAATTTTGAGGGCTCATCATTCATTATTGACCCAACAATTATTTATTGAATATCTACTATGTGCCATATATTGTGTCAGATGCTAAGAATACAGCAATAAAAAGATAGACCCCTCTCTGATCTTTGGGAGCTTTCAGTCTAGAAATAAATAAAATTATGTATTTTTATGATTTCTCTAAGTGTTTAATGTCTACAAAAGGTTCTGTAAGCACTTGTGAAATATTCAATGTGTAAGACCTGAATGTCACTCAAAAATTATTTGCTGAAAAAAGACACAGTTCCTGATTTTAAGAAACAAACAAAAACCTAATAGGAACTCACATTTATTGAGCCCTTGCTGTGTGCTAAGCAGTGCTTCATGCTTTATGTTGATTTTTTAAAAAATCGAATCCTTGTTATGACTCTGTGAATTAAGTACTGTTCTTATAGATGAGGAAACAAGTTTAGTGATGTTAAGTAAGTTGGTCTTAAGATTCTATAGCTACTAAGTGGCAGACATAAAATTGGAAAGGAGCAACTGCAGATTCCTCTCTTAGCCACTGTGTTACACTCGATTGTACTGCCTCCCTGATATGGTTGGAAGATTCCCAGGATATGAAAGTCCTGTATGCATTTACTCTCTGTTGCTGGTATTGAGACTTGAACAGAACAATTTGAGAAGCCTTGAATACAGGAACTGATTTAGTCATCACACCAATTCTGTGAAAGTTTTCTTATGATAATTTATGCCAGACTAGGTCGTCAGTCATTAAATGGGACAGAGAAAGATCTACTTTCTGAATTGGCATTTTGTCTCGATCAAAAATCACAAATTTACCACTCTCTGCCTGTCAGAGTTCCCAGTGTAAGTTAGACTTCTGGGGTAAGACCTTAAATTCTCAGTGAAACAATAAGTTTAGTTGTTTGGGGTTGTTTAAATCACTTGTTATCAAGTATATTCCAATAATTTGTTGAACAAATTCTACTCAGTATCCTGCTCATTAAATTGTTTGGATCATCTTTTACTTGTCAGATACTGTCTTAGGTACTTGGAAATACCACAATGAAAACAGCATCTATGTTCTTATGGAACTATATTTTAGGGGAGAGGGGTAAGGAGACAAAAATAAATTATCTATCTATCTATCTACCTATCTAGCTAGCTAGCTAGTAGGTAATGATAAATGGTAAGAAGAAAATGAAAGTAGAATGAGAGAAGAAAGTGAAGGAGAGTGCAGTTAATAGGTGGATTAGGAAGGGCCTCTCGGATGAGGTGACATCTGAGCATATATTTGAGGTAAATGAGAGATAACTGTGAGGATATCTGAGAAGAGCCTTTACCTCAAGGAGACTGGGACAACTGTATGCTGAGTGTGGGAATGCTGAAAGGGATGAGGAAGGGAAAAGCATTAGGGTGTAAAGAGTCTGAGAGAGAATTTGACTGTTGCCAATTTGCACACACACAACAGCGATTTGCATTCATGTCCCTTTGGAATATTTGTCTAATTATATTCTCTATAATTACAATAAAATAATTGTTCCATAGAAAGACTTCATTATTTCCTTCTAGTTAGAGGGTTGATTGGTCCCCCGACTTTTGAAAGCTGCTGTGTAAGAAGTGCAGCATCCACTGGACTTTTCTTTTGTGGATGTGAGTCCTCCACAGTAATGCATGCTAGCTGTGAACTCTTTATTTCTATATGCCTTTCTTTGTTCTTTTATTACACATTTTACCTCTTCTTATTATTTACTGATGTCTGTGGTTGCAGATTTTGTATTGTGCTGTCTTGTAGATGAATAGCAGAAGTAGATTTCTAAAATCCTAGTCTGCTGAAAGGTGTTAGAATTTACTTAGAGTTTTTTAACCTGGAGGAATTTTTAAATGAGCTGATAAGCCATTGTATCTTCAGACTGTTCTGAATAAGCAAAACCTTTTTTTAAAAATTTTATTTTTCCAACCATGGCAAGATTCATCACTAATAAACTAGTCTCGTATTAGAAAATGAATGATGTTTCAACTATTAGTCACGGGTGGTTTATGAATACTGCAGCCAGTAAATAGTCCTTCCTCCTTTAAAAAAAAGATATGGATGAGATTATATTTGAGACGCGAGAGACACTTTTTTTTCAAATGCTAAGCACTGAAGCTCATTAGAATATCATTTTAAGAGGTAAAAAGTGGGAAAGGTACCTTGGCAAAAGAATATAAGCATATAGGAATGGTACAGTTGGCATTGAAAACTATTACTAAATGATTTAGGAATCTTGTAAAATAATAACAATTATTTCATTAAAATAGCGGAATTCAGAAGACCAATGCTACCATTTTGCCTGTACTTGTGTTTGGATGGGCGAGCAACCTTCTAAGACTGGTTTTCAATTTACAGTGTGGATGATGCCGAAGTACGCAATCAGATTAGCCCCATTTATGATGGTAAATCACAAGCATAAGTAGAGTGTAAATTCGCCAGATATATTAAAACAAGCCATAGAAGTGATTTCATGCCTGTCTAAATCTGATTAATTTATTTGTGTATGCACATGCACCATTCAGGCACAGAGCTTATCCTTATTTCATGAGAGAAATGGCTCCATTTGGAACAGTGATATTTCTGGTCCAAGTTTGAATTCTTTTGATACCAGATTTTATTATTCCATTTGACTTTGAGAAGCAAGTGATAAAAACACTTTTTTCAAAATAATTAAGATCAATGATCTTTTGTCCACTTCATTTGATTATGATTACGAATTTAGCACATCAAACAACACACGTTAAAATTATTCTGGATTTATTTTGATGGTCTTTTTTTTAATGATCATAAGATGTTTTTGAACAAAAGTATCTACAAGCTACATACTTTTTTGTAGGTTGCTCTGGAGACGTTTTATTTTTAATTAAACTTGTCTTAATCTATATGCAAATATACATATTTTATTATATACAATATATTGTATAAAATATACAAAATATTTTATTATATATACAAAATATACAGTATATTTTATTATATGATATAATATCAACTACATTAGAAAGAACCTTGTCAATTAGACAATAAATAGTAATCCAAAATTTTCTGTGTGCCAAAAAAAAAAGCAAACCTTGCCTTTGGTACAGAGTTACAAAGGAGTCATAGCTGTACTTTAATTGAAATCTCTATCTGAAGGAACAAAACACCGATTAGAAAGTAAAAATCAAAATAAGAGGACAATGAGATAAGAAGAAATGTATATTGGAGTATTATAGGTAAAGCTTTATTAGAAAATAAAAGCTTATCTTTGTCTTATTGAAAGATATAATAGACAAAATGAAGGCATTTTTAGAAAATATTTTTGTTTCTTTTGAAAGGTAATATGCCCATAATAAATAATTCAAACAGTAACAAAAGGAAAAAATTAAAAGCAAGTAATCTTCCCACAGCTGCCCTAGGTCTTCCAGACTCTCTCTTAGAGGTAATCCTTGCAACAGTTTGAGTACATCATTCTAGAAATGTTTTACACAAATGCAAGCGAATAAATGTATACAAATATGTGATTTGAACACATACAGATGCACACTTGCCTTAGACAACGTTTTGTAGCTTGAGTTACTTATTCATGTAACTTAGAAATATGCTTGCACTTAGAAATATGCTTCATTCTTTTTCTTTTGCTTTGTTTTAATTTTATTTGTTTGAGCAGATAATAGAAACAATGTCACAAAATTCAAAAATCACAAAATTATAAAGCTTAAAGTTAGATGCCTATCCTCCAGCCACCCAGTCCTATTCATTAGCAACAACCATGTGACCAATTTCTTAACTATCTTTCCAGAGATTGCCAGATATTCCATTTAGTTACAAATACATATAACACCCCCCCCACACACACACATACTGAAGGTTGTATAATATACAAACTGCTCTGCACTTATTAAAAATAGAACAAAACAAGCTGTCTTGGAGAGGATTCCATTTCCGCTGCTTAATATTTTTTCACAACTGCACGAAATTTCGTGTTATAGACGTACCAAAAATTATTTACTCAGTCCCTTTCAATGGAAATTTTAATTTCCCATCTTTTATTATTATACACAAGGCTACAGTGCATACTTTAAACTATACAGTAGAGTATATGTAACAGTATACATTAGAATATACTTCTAGAAATGGAATTTCTGGAACAAAGGCTTATGCAAATACAGTTTTTATAGATGATATCAAATTGGTCTCCACAGCTGCTGTACAAATTTGCATTTCTACCAGCAAAGTACAAGGATGCTTCTTTCTCCACACCCTTTACAGCATAATCTTTAGAACATTTCTTCTTTTCTGACCTAAATGATTTAAAAAATTTTTTTAAAAGAACCTCATTGTGGCTTTTATTTCCTATTTCCCTTTTTTATGAGTGAGGTTGAGTATCTTTCCACATTTTTAGGCCAATTGCTTTTCCATTTCTGTGAACTCTCCTCCTATACTTTTCCCACGTTTCTATTGAGCTGTTGCTCTTTTTCTTATTGGTGAAAATATTATATACGGAGTTAATTTACTGGGTGTCTATGATATAACTATATATATTTTTTCCCAGTGGGTCATGTGTTTTTTAACTTTGCTTATTGTATTTTTTTTCCAGTCACACATTTTTTTATGCATTTACTAACCTTTATTTTACGGCTTCTGCTCGGGGTTTGGGTTATTTAATAATCTGAAATTTAATTTGTAATCAAATGTGATATAGGAATCCATTTTTCCCCTCACATAGTCAGCCAGTTGTCCCAACACTATTTGTTGCAGATTAATTAATTTTTAATATAAATTTGAAATGTCAACTTTTATCATATTCTAAATTCTCAGATATATTGGGTACTATCTCTGGATTTCTATTTTATTCCTTTGAAATTTCAGTCCTTTCATGAGCCAATGCCACATTTATTTCTTCTGCTGAATAATATTTAATATCTGGTAAAGCTAGACCTCTCATTGCCTTTTCAGATTTCTTGGCTCTTCTTGTATGTATATTTTTCCAGAACTTTTGAATTGACTCATCTAATTTACAGAAAAAGATAAATAGCTAGATATAGACATTAATGCAGACATAATAGACACTGATATTTGGGGGTATTGAATTATACTTATGGATTAATTTGGGAAACATTGACAATTTTTAGATTTAAGTGTTTCTATCAAAGAATAAGCTATGCTTTTCATTTTTTGTCTGTGTTTATGTTTTATCTCTGTTTATGTTTATGTTTTTTATTTTAATGATAATAAAAATATCTATTGCAAGTTTTTGTAATAGATATTTTTAAACAAAATTCTTGTTTATTCTCAGATGTTTTATCTTTTTGGTGTATTTTAGACATTTTTTTAAATTGTATTTTCTAATTGATTTTATGTATTTGCAAATCATCAATGCCACATTATTAGATTCTTTATTATTATTATTTGTAAGGGTATTTATTATTGTTATTTTTAGTCATGGTAGTACTAGGTGTAGTAATGATAAAAATATTGATTCTCTAGGTTTATCTAAGAAATCCAATAACGTTTGCAAATAATGGTAATCTTTATCCTTTTTCTGTTTCCCATTATCCTTTCATATATATATATATTTTGTTGTTTGTTTTTTTGTCTGTTTACATATTTCCTTTTTGGCTTAAGAATTGTTTAGAGAGACTATAAAGCATTCCTTGTATGCTTGTTTATGTCTAGGTGTTATTTGTTTCTACTTTAGTTGCATTATGCTCAGAGGATATTGTTAGTATTATTTTTATTTTGAAATCTATGGAGAGTTTTGTGGGGCTTAATATATGGCCATTTTTACAAATGATCTTGGAGAAACTGAAAGCAAAGTATATTCCTTGTTTTCGGATTTAACTTATTGAGTATGCTCTTTAGGCCTTTACATATTTGCTTGGGTTTGTTCACATGATCTGTCACGTACTGAAAAAATACTTAATATTATCTTTTTCATTATTTCTTCTTGTATTTCCCGATGTTCTTGTGCAAAAATATTGATGCTATGTTACTTAGTGCATAAATATTTCTAAATTCTAAAACTCACTATTTATGGTATTCTTCAGCAATAGAAACTGCCTTTTTTGATCTCTTTAAATGCTCCTTTTTGCCGGCCCCATGGCTTAGCGATTAAGGGCATGTGCTCCGCTACTGGCGGCCCCGGTTCGGATCCCTGGTGCACACTGACGCACCGCTTCTCTGGCCATGCTGAGGCCACGTCCCACATACAGCAACTAGAAAGATGTGCAACTATGACATACAACTATCTACTGGGGCTTTGGGGAAAAAAAAGGAGGAGGATTGGCAATAGATGTTAGCCCAGAGCCAGTCTTCCTCAGCAAAAAGAGGAAGATTAGCATGGATGTTAACTCGGGGCTGATCTTCCTCACAAGAAAAAAAAAAAAAAAAATCCTCCTTTTCTTTGATTCAACCTTTTGAATAGAAAGATTAAATTACATGAATTATCTTTCTTTTTTATAATTATCTTATATGACTCTACACATATTTTTATCATTTTTAATCCATGTTTAAAAGTACTTTGTGATTTACTCTGAGAATATTTTTCATTTTAAGGATGTGTCTTCCCCATTTGCACTTATTGATATAAGTGTTTCTAGTCCCAGAGACATATTTCATGTAATACTTTCTGAATCTATTGCTTCTTTTTGAGTCTTTCACTCTAAGGAATATATTTTTGTCTGTGGATTCTTTTGTATGTCTCCAGAGATTTTGTTCTAATGATTACTTTTATAATTAAACCTTCATATCATTGCGACTCAAAGGGGAGTCTGTGAACTAGTGCTGGTCTGCAAACTGTTGGCTAATGATCCATGCTGAGATGAGTACAGAAATTGTGAATGTGCTTTTAGAAACTTACCGGAATTGATGTTGATGAACATCCAAGTAGATGATCAGTTGACAGGCATTGATGAATAAGACTGGACAGACCAGTTTGGATGTTATTGTGCCCATGTAATGAGTCACAGGTAGCAAGACATGCATACCGGTTGAGCTCACTAAGACCATGATATAATGTATAATATTGTAAGTTTAATTTGTCAATGATAACGGGTGTATAAATAAACTGAGGAAAATATAAGGATTATCAAGAGAACTTACAAAGTTAAAACAGAGTTTCTCCAGATAGTTATTATGTATTCCGTAATTTAACACAATTGCCAGTGAAGTAGGAGATAATATTGGTATTGCACTTCTGCAAAAAGTTATCGTCAAACCCCTTTAACATTTGAATTTTATATTCAATCAAGAAAAATCTTGATATATAGGAAATTCATGTAACCATTTTTATTATTGAAAGATAAATTTAATTTTTTATGTTATAGAGTAAATAGTTGGACTGACTACTGATGAAGAATTGAAGATAAACTTTAAAAATAAACAATAAATAAATTTATTAAGATTATTTTAAATTTATTTTAAAGTCAAAAATAAACAAAAATTTTTAAAACTTATGAAACATCGCCTATCTCATTTTAGAAAGAAGGTAAAAGTGAATATTCTGAATTTCTTAAGGTAGCTTTAAAATATCTTCTTTCCTTACAGTCAAGGTAAATTTTAAGACTGGCTTCTCTTCTATGAGTGCTAGTGAAGTAAAACATAAAAACAGTTTAGATATACATTACCCATTGTGAGTAGCACTATTTTCAATCCAAAGTTGATGAATTAACAATCAAGAAGCACATGCATTTGTCATATCAAAAACTTTAAATATAGATAAATAACGTGTTTGTTTAAAGTGTCCATTTAATATGGGGAATCACTCATATCATCATTTTTTGTTTAGTTACAACTACAGAACTACAAAAAATTAGAGTATAATAGCAATTCTGTATATTATTACTTATATGTATACAATCAAAAAACAATGTATACAGTTTTGTTATTTTCCTATTTTTGTGGTTTGTATTTTTTAGACTATTTTTATTAAAATGTAGTTTTGTGTCTTTTGAATCTAACAATATAAAAGGAGGTTGTATTTTGTATATCTGTCTTTTTCTAGTAACTCATTGTTTTTGTTTTGAGGTATAATTTACATACCACACAATTCAGTGCACTGCTCATTGATTTTTCAGTCAATTTATACAGTTTTGAAACCATCACCACAATCCAGTTCTAGAACAATTCCATGACCCAAAAAAATTCCTTTGTGCCCATTTGCAGTCACTCCACGTTTCCATCCCCAGCTCCGGGCGAGTACTGGTCTGGTTTCCTCTTCTACAGCTTTGTCTTCTCTCGGCATTTCATGTAAGTGAAATCATACAATATGAAGTCTTTTATATCTGGCTTCTTTCACTTAGCCTAACGCTTTTGAGTTTTATTCATGTTGTAGCATGTACCAGTAGTGTCTTTTCATTACTGAATTGTATTCCATTGCATGGATATACTACATTTTATTTATCCATTCACCCGTTGATGGACATTCGGATTATTTCTAGTTGTTGGCTGTTACAAATAATGCTGCTACACATATTCACATGAAAGTTTTCATTTCTCTTGGATATGCAACTAGGAGTAAAATTTCTGGGTCATATGGTAAGTGTACATTTAACTTTCTAAGAAACTGCCAAACTGTTTTCCAAAGTGGCTGTACCATTTATCTTCCAACCAACAATGTTTGAGGTTCTAGTTTCTCCATATCTTCACCATTACTTTGTATTATCTGTCATTTTTATGTTAGCCATTCTAGTGGGTGTGTTGTGGTATCTCATTCTGGTTTTATTTGCATTTTCCTAAAGATGAATGATACTGAGCATCTTCTCATGTAGATCATCTACCCTGTCTATCAATATGTGTCTTGGTTGTGGAGCACATTCAAAGTTTGGCCAATTCTCATCCCTCTGACACCAAAATTTCTGGTTTGGGCCTTGAGTTGGTAAAACTACTATTCTCATCAACACAGCTGTAAGTGGGGATATGAGCATATCCAGGCGAGAAGACCAGAGACTTCTGCTGTTTTTTTGTGTGTGTGTGTGTGTGTGTGTGCGGAAGATTCACTCTGAGCTAACATCTATTGACAATCTTCCTCTTTTGTTTTTCGCTTAAGGAAGATTAGCCCTGAGCTAACATCTGTGCCAATCTTCCTCTCTTTTGTATGTGGGTCACCGCCACAACATGGCTTAGCAAGTGGTGTAGGTCCGCGCCCAGGATCCGGGCCCATGAAACTGGGCCGCCAAAGCAGAGCGTGCCTGAACTTAACCGCTACACCACAGGGCCACCCCAATTTCTGCTGTTTTTACCTGAAGCTCTAACAGATTTTCCAGAATGAACAGTTTGTGATTTACAATTTTTTTTGTGGGGGGGTGGGTAGAGTGAAGGAGAGGGGGAATTTGCCACTTTCCTTACATCACCATAGCCAGAAGCCTCATCTTTGGTAATTGATTTTTCTCATATATTTTTTTAAAATAGTCTGTAATGGATTAGATATTTAAAAAGGAGAAAGAAAATCTGATCCTCCACCACAGACAGCTTAAGAAACACTGCTTCCTATTAATCACTTAAGTTTCTTTCCCTTACATAATATCTGTTTACTCCCTACTATAATTAATAGCATAATTGATTATTTTAATTTTTCCTCCTTCTCTCCCTCCTTTCCACACCTGACTACTGAATTTACTAAAATCATATTATTTTCTTAATATTTAACTTTATGTATATAATTAGTATACAGGTACTTCTATTACCACTTTACTACTTTTTATTTATTTATTTTTAAATTTTTTATTATTATTTTTTTTTCGGTGAGGAAGATTAGCTCTCAGCTAACATCCAATGCCAGTCTTCCTCTTTTTGCTGAGGGAGATTGGCCCTGGGCTAACATCTGTGCCTATCTCCCTCTATTTTATATGGGACGCCACCACAGCATGGCTTGACAAGTGGTGCATTGGTGTACCGCTTTATAAATATTTTCTTTAAATTTCATCTTTACATGTTTGTTTTGTACCACTATTCTGGTTCTTCTATATGGGGAACCAAATATGCATATGATTGGTCTCTTTTTGGCTTATCTTCCTTAACATTTCTTTTATAGTCATTGTCATTGTTTATTTCCATTTCACTTTGTTTACTGTTTTCAATCCTGTCCCTTGTGTTCTTTACTCTGTTTTCACTGGTGTCTATTCTCTTTTGAGCCCCTTTAACTGTATACCTCATTTCTGTGATTTCTTTCCTTCTTTTTCTATTTTTTAATGAGCTCTGACAACTTAAATTTCATCTCCTTCTGCTGCTTCCCATACAAACCTGAGCAGTCAGATCTCTGTTTTTATTCTTTGTTATAGAGATAATTGATTTCTTGTTTTTAAAAATTAATGTAGATGTATTTGATCACAATTTTCTTCCGTTCCATGTGACAATTTTCTGATGTGCTTTCTTCTTTAGTTATTTGTTTCTTTTCTCCTTCTTCTTATAGTATCTTTGGATAGATCCTTTTTTCATTCCTTTCGGAATTGTTGAAATTATAAAAATAATGATAACAATAATAACGAGGAGTAGAGGGTTATCCAGGGATGTGTACTAGGCTATTATTAATTCTTCTAATGTTGCAGAATTGAGTGTATGAATGAGGTCATTTAGCCTTTATGTTTTCACTGTCTACTGAGATCCTCAAGGCTGGTTCATCCACAGTGGGAATTCTCTTTCCTTTCTCTATGCTCTGTTCATCTACAGAGGCACATGGACCCCCACCCAAATTTGGTTCGGATGTCGAGGCTGATGATGCCACATAGATAAGAGGATGTGAAAAAGTTTGCTGTTTACATAATTGAGTTCTGTGGGGAGAACAGGACAAGCTCTTGGCAGGTCCAAAATAGCTTGAAAGAGCAAAGAGATTGGTTCTGAGCTTTACTGTGGTTCAGAGGTGGGTCAAGGTTGAGAGTTCCTGCACACAGGCAGGGGTTTGCATCGTTTGAACCTCCTGCTAGTGCCAAAGGAGGGAACACTGGGCTTTCTTATTAGCTTACCTGGATGTGGGGCACAAGTGGAAGAGGGTGCAGGAAGCTTAAAAGCTGTCAGTAGTCAAAAAAGAAATGGATTCAGACTTCTCATTATACCCCATCACACTGACAGAGTGCTTCCTGTAAATATGGCTTAACTGTGTATTTCTGTGTGGGGTGCCACCTTTCCAGATTCATGGGAGGTTTGCTAAATAGATTGCACTGTTTCCAGCTCACCATATTTTTTCTTCCAAATGAGGCCTTGGTGATTCTGTATCTCGTTATATACTATTACCCACTAAGTAAATGTGCAGAGTTGACACAGATCTGCAGCAGTAGGCATTCTCTCTCCACAGCTTCCCACACCCCTTTTATCTTCACTGTTTATCAGCCTTTCTTCTTGTTTATGTTTCAATGTTTCTGTTGTCTCTTGGAGTTATCAAAGTTGGAGATGATCTCTATATCTTTTACTCCCTTTGTTGCATTTTGGGATTTCAATGAAGGGAAGTAGAGGAACATGGCTTTTTTCTACCATTTTTATTTAGAAGTCTCATCCTTCTACCTCGTTGTTTTTTTTCTTTTTTTGCTAAAGAAGAGTCACCCTGAGCTAACATCTGTTGCCAATTTTCCTCTTTTTTTCTTGCTTGAGGAAGATTAGCCCTGAGCTAACGTCTGTGCAAATCCTCCTCTATTTTGTATGTGGGTTGCTGCTACAGCACGGCTGACGAGTGGTGTATGTCTGCACCCAGGATCCAAAGCCGCGAACCTGGGCTGTCTAAGCAGAGCACGCCGAAATTAACCATTACGTCATGGGGCTAACCCCTCTTTTTCTTTTTATAGCATCATTTGATTATGGTGTAGGGTACAGTGTAACTCACTTGATTATTACCCTATTGATGTATATTAATGTTGCTCTTAGCCTTTCTACTAACAAAGGAAAATGAAACAAACATATCATTTAGCTTCATAGCACATATAGCTCTATGCATATTTGCTAATATGTAGGAATAAATTCTGAGAAATAGAATTGCTCAATCAAATGTATACGTGTTTTATATTTTAGGAGTTACTGTCAAATTGTTTTCCAGAAAAATTTTTCCAATTTATACTCAGATCATAAAATTCCAGAGTCTCAGGAGAGATTTATTTTTTTTTAAATAAATCCTTAGGATTCTTGAAATGAGGGCTGAAAGAAGCTTCAGAGGGAGATTTTGAGCCTCTTCTTTATATTCGCATATGTTTGCTGGAGTCATTATTAGAAAAATAAGAGACATGACAATTTTGGTACCCCAGACTTTATTGTACTGGTTACAAAAGCAGGGGAATGACATACAATGATTTATAACTTTAAAAGAACACTATGGTTTGTTGTATGGAGAATGACTTGGAGAACATGAGCAGTGCAAGAAATAAGTCAAGATGGCTTGGACTAAGGTGGTAGCAATGGAGATATTGAGACGACAATGAATATGAGCTATTTTATTGGTTATTATTTACTGATACTGAGTGCTTTATTTCACTTAATGCATATAACTCTATGGAATAGTTCTTACTAACCTCAATTTTTGGATGAGCAAACAGAATCTCAAAGAAACTATGGAACTTTCCCAAGATCATTTATTAAAAGCTTGAGCTGAATTTTGCCTTCCAATCAGTCTGACTATAAGTTTTGTTCTATTTTGTGTTTATTTTGGAACATCAAAAGCTGATTATTTAAAACAAAACAGAACAAACGAAAAACCTGTTTTGTGGAGGAGGGAGTTATAAACACAAATCATCCAATGCAACCCAGTATAAACATTGAATCATTTCAGTGTGTGTCTCTACACAATCTCGGTTTTTTATTTTTTTCACCTGTGAAAATGTGTCGTTTCTCTCATATCAGTTTTATAACCTCAATTTTTACCTACAAATTTTAATATAAGCAGTTTTCTATGTCATTAAAAATTTAAGGAGCTCAACAAATGAAATATATATATATATATTTATAGCAATAATATGAACAAATCCTTGAAATGAAAGGACAACTAAACCTACATATCAAAAGGCAAAATTAAATGCTAAGAAATATTGATTCAGAAAAATCATCAACAATATCAATATATTCTATGTACATTATTGCAATTTAAGTGAAAACAAAGGAGTCTTCAAGAAAAAAATCTAGTGCCCTCTAAAGAGGAAAAATTTCCAGTTGGCCTTAGATTTTTAAACAGAAGTATTCAATGACATAAGACAATTTGGATATATTTAAATGAAAGTATAACTAACAACAGAATAATATTATTTTAAGCCAGTATGTCATTCAAATTCAGAAACAACTGATATACATTCTCAATCATGAAAGAACTCATGTAATAATGCGCTTATGACTCCTTTTCAAAGGAAGTTCTGATGAGAGATTAATTTAAATAAAGAAGTCAGTGATGAAGTCTTAGAAAAAGGACTGGTAATAAACAGTGAATTTACTTGAGTCTAAACAACTGTGGGAAAAATGGTTGTAAAATAGAATGTAAATGCAACAAACCTCAATGATCATGAAGCTGATAAAAATCGAGATGGGGAAATTTTTGATGACAGTGTGAGAGCATCAATTATGTAATAATCCATAAAAGAAAGTCAATATATACTATCTACATTTGAAATACATAATATGAAAGCATGATTTTGTCCTCTTAATTTTTATATCTCTTCTAAATAGAGTTTTATTTTTAAAAGATAATATCTTATGAGATTTAGCGTTTCCTTCAGTTTCACTTCAAATCTTTCTTTCTACTCCATTCAAGCAAAATTGTATTATCTTAATTTTAAAATAACTTATATAATATGATCTCATTATTTATAAAACTATTTCTATTTTTGTATCTATTTATCTATATACATATCTCTCTGGAATATTAATAATTTTGTGTGGTGTGTGTGTGAATGGCTTATTTTGCCTGATTTAAAAAATATATCTTCTTTGGAATTCTCTCTTATATTGACTTTTTATAATGAGTCGTATTATTTTCCAAAAATGTTATTATAGTTTTAAAATTAGTATTGTAAGTTTAAAAAATTGAAAGCAGAATTTTTAATTATTGCATCGTCATCTTCAAAAGGATGAATTATGTTTTATTTAACCATTAGGCTATAGTATATACGATTCATGTTATTTCCATTTTTCATGAGTTCATTCATTCATTCAAGAATTATTTCAGTATAGTTGGGGAAATAGCATTGCAGTAGTCAGCTATTGCCACAATAACACTGTATAACAACCCATCCCCAAGCTGACAGATTTAAAACCAAACCATTATTTTCTTCACTCACAAATCTCTGGGTCGGCTCTGACTCTGGTGAAGCTGAGTACAGGATGCAGAGTGGATGCAGTTCTGCTCCAGGCATGCCTCATTCTCTTGATCCAGTGCACATTCTTTTCATGGTAAATGACAGAAGAGCGAGAGCAAGACAGTAAGCGAAACACGATGCTTCTTAAGGTCTTCGCTCAGACATGGCCCATATTCCATAGTTAAACAGTTCACCTGACCAGTCCCAACATCAATAGAGCAGAAAAATATATTCTGCATCAAGAGGGAAGGTAACAAATATTTGCTGAAAAATAATACAATCTATCACTCTCGTTAGTCAAATATTCAAACCAATGAACGTGTAACTATAGATCAGGTCTGTGTTTGTATTACCTATTCTGTGGTTACGAGAGTGTTTACTGGAGTTGACATGTGGCTGACAATAAATAGGATTTCATTAGGCAAATAGAGAAGGAGAGTGAAAGAGTGGCCAAACAGAACATTATCCAAAAAGACTCATTTATGAAAGGAGCATACTGTGTTGAAGGGTTAGGCTTTAGCGTGGCTAGAGCATAGTGAGAGCAAGTCACAAAATGATTTTAAGTTAACTTTCTGGGGAAGAAAAATATTAATCCTCAGAAAGCTAATTTGCCAAATGACCAATCTGTTGAAAGGTAATTTACTGAAAATCAATATTTACCCAATAATCTAGTCACTAGTTTGAAAATTTCAAGCAGAGTTTGTAGCAATTCATGTTACATGATGGCTTCTATATACTCTGAGGATGTTTTTAACATTTTATTTTTACTTTTATTTTTACTTTGTTACTTTTGTTTTGCTGAGACTGGCCAAAGTTTAATGTATTCATTTTGTTTTCTGCACTTTGAACCTTTGACTTTAGAAAATGAAATATCTTACATACTTCTAATATTAACATCTATATGTTTTGTATAGCAAGGATTTTTTTCCTTCAAATCTCAGTTTCTCTCTTCTAATAAATTTGCAACCCAATCTTTTCTGAAACGTAGTTTAGTTCATATCTATCTTGACTTACTTGATTAAATGAATATTTTACATTATTTTGAAAATGTAGTGCATGCTAAGTGTCTGAAATGTGAAATACATTCAATGGATATACTTCATCTAAGCTGCACTGAGAATCCTTGGTGAATCAACGCTGGGGAAACTAAAAGTAAGTTAAAACACAGCTAAAGCTTCAAAAAAATAGTCTTAAAAGACCACTGACTTTATTCTGCGAAGACAAATTTATAAAACTTCACATATAATTAATGGAAGCACATTTTAAATTTGGGGAGATGTGTTTGTGTGTGTGTGCATGCGCATGCGTGCGTGCATGTGTATACACATGCATTAAGTGAATCTTTAGTGACTTTTCAGATTCAATATTTAAAATACACGTTTTCCATTTTACACAAAATTTAAACCTACTATCTTTTGTTTGCATATTGTGAACTGCATGATTGGCAGCATGTAGCAGATACTAGTTTGTCTTTGCGTTATAAATGAGTCCCAAGAGTAACGTTGCTTTCAAATTTGGTTTAGGTTCATGAGGTTCCTTGGTCATTTATTGTTAAAAGATAATGCTCCAGTGTTAGCATTCAGATGTCCAGAATTAACATCAATGTACACCAAAATATCGTCCCGCAAATAAAACTACTAACCAATGATCCTACAAACTGAAAGAACATCAACAAAAAGCAATCTCAATTTATAAGTTTCTTCTCTTTTATTCCTTTCTCATCCAGTCTCTGTCATCCCTTCGGAACTGTTAGCTTGTGGTGGAATCCACTGCCTCCCCTCTTGCTGATGACAAGAGCCCTGGGAACCACTGACACAGAAATACGACTCTTCTAAAATAGGAAATGAGTCCCAGGACCTATGAGTTACCATATAGTCTTTAAGTCTGATCTAGTTACATTTTTTTCACCCTATTTTCTTCTCCCAGGCACTCTGCGACTTAACTTTTTTTTTTTTTTTTTTTGAGAATCCATCTCTTTGCAGGACTCATGCCTCAATGTGGCCTCTTGCTATATAAGCAGGCCTTTCCCTGGCTGTTCTTGGAGTCTTACTTATATGGCTAAAACAGGAAGTATTCTCCCTGCAGTTCTATGCTGCTGCCCTTTCTTACCTCCTGTCTATTTTGGACAGGACTCCTAGCCAGCCCATGATGTTCTATCTCTTTAAACATAAGGCAAACTTCTTTAGCTACTTTTCTATACCATCACACTCCTTCTCCTCCTCCTCCTCATCTCCACTTTTGAAAAAACAAATTCATATGCTTTTATGATTACAAGGAGGAAGGTATAAAAGAATATTGTGAATTGCCATTTTATTGTGTATTCACATCTTTTTACATGTATATTTTAAAAATGAATTTTATTAGTTTTAGCCTGAGCTCATAACATTACTATTTAAACATTTAAAACAATAGATATTTTACAAATATCATATTCTATTCTTCCGAGTGTTCCCTGGGTTGAAATTTGTGACCTAATCACTTATTGACGACCTTTACTCAAACAGAACAACTCCTTAATTGAGACTATTCTATCAGATTCTGTCTAGGTAAGCTCAGACATGCCCGCATGTACACATATTATATAGATATTTTTAAAGTCTTTGGTATTTATGTTAAATCAATCAATGTACTTGATAAAGTAATGCAATTAATAAGAAACCCTTACCTCCCTTTTAAGATGCAGACTCTCCTCCCCCTCCCATTGTATAAATGATTTGTAAAGTAAAGAACCTTAGAGTTTGGCCTGCAGTTCATTTCATTCCCAGTCAGAGTGGCTGAGAGGAAAACATCTGTTTGAAATGTGGTTTTTCTTTCTGTTTACATTTGTTGACTTTGCCACAATGTTTTCTGAAGACCATGAACGGTAACATAGCTCAGTCATTTTTTCTTTTCCAGTAGTTATAATTATTGTTTCTTTAATTAAATCTCTGCAAACTATGAATTATTGAGTTACTTGCAGTTATTGGATTTCTTTTTCTTGCCTACCCAGAACTCACATTTCGAATCACAGAGCAGGCTGCATTTCCTCTGCGTTTCCCTCCCTTCACTATATCTTACTTGACAAAACCAACACAAAAAATATGAAGAAATCTATAATCCTAACATAATACATTTGAATTTCCTTTTTTATATAGAAAAATACGGATTTATAATTTATTTTTATATTTGTTTTCATTTCTTTCCTAGAATGATGATTTTTCTCAAGGGATATGCTGGTATCAAAGCCCTAAATAAAATCCTTTTACTCACATTTCAAATTTCCTGTAGATTTTTAATAGCTTATAACCAATGTTAGAGTCTCTCACTTTCATAAAACATTTTGCTTATTTCTTACATCCCACTCCCCGTGCGAAGCTCATGCTCCCTTTGGTCATGTGTATATATTCAGTTTTTCATTAGAATTTATAAGGCAGGATAAACTGCAGAGCCAATACTTTTTGTTTTAGGTAGAGAGACGTTTAACATAAAGCTTTGTCCGTTTCATTAGTCCTTTCTCAAGTTTGGTTTTATTTGATTGTTAAATTTCTCCACATAAGTTCTTCTTAAATTTTACTGTGCTTCAAGACTATTGTAATAATCCAGTTCATTTTCTATATTATTTGAAACTAAATAATATTTGAATCTATATTTTCACATAAAAATTATATTATTTTTTAGCTGTTTCTTAAACTTAATCTTGACATGAACAATTTTTTCCATTATGTTATTCAGGCTCACTAAATAATCACCCTCTTTTATTAAGATGTTTTTCCTTCCAGTTGATATCAGCCTGGCTAAATTACACAATTTTATTATGCCTCGTTATTAAAAAGGAGATCATTTCAGCCATTATTAAGCTTTTTTGATATTTTGCTAGCTAGCTGCAAGTTTTTGTTGGAATATTTCTTATTGATGTCAGTGATATTTTAAAATATATATTACATGAAATTCTTTTTGTGTATTAAAATCTTGATCAGTTTCTTTATTAGGTAAACACATATTGATGTTTTTTCTATTTCTGAGAGTTACATTCATTCAATTTTGGAAGACATTTCATTGTCTCCTGGTTTGCATTGTTGATAATTATGAATCTTCTGTCAAGCTAATTGTCATTTCTTTTCTCTCTGAATGGCTGTTTAAAGTTCCATTCTTTAATTTTGATGTTCCACAATTTTCCTACTAGGTGTTATGTTGTGGATTTTTAAAACATTTATCCTGTTTCAAGTTTTTGTACTACCTGAATTTTAGGACTTATATATTTAATCGATTATGGGAATTTCTTAGCTAATATATTTTTAAATATTGCAACTAATCCATTATCTCTATACTTTTTCTTGCACTTAAATTGAGTGCACATGGCAAATTTTCTCGCTCTATCCTCTTTTTATCTCTTAAACCATCTCTTTTACTATTTTTTAGTTTATATCTTTGTGCTGCATTCTGTGCAATTTTAAAGATCTATTTTGTAATTCACTAATTATCTTTTCAGCAATATCCAGTGATATTTAATTGCCCATGGAAATTATTTTAAATAAATAAATTAACTAATTAATTTTTAAATACTATACTTCATTTTTTAGAGAAGTTTTAGGTTGAGCAGAAAGTAAAAAGAGTTCCCATTTACTTCCTCTCCTTTTGCCCACAGTTTCGTGTATTATTAACATTTTGCATGGGTGTAGTACATTTGTTACAGTCGTGATACATGATTATTAATTACAATCCATAGTTTACATTATCATTTACTCTTTGTATTGTACAGTTGTATGGATTTTGACAAACGCATAATGTCATTATCCAATATTACAATACATACAGATTAATTTCACCACCCTAAAAATCCCTTTTTCTCTGCCTATTTATTCCTCTTCATTCTTCCCTCCCATCCCCTCACCCAAACCCCACCAAACACTTGGAAAACACTGATCTTTCTAATGTCTCTATAGTTTTGCTTTTTTCCAGAACGTCATATAGTTGGAATCATACAGGGTGAACCTTTTCAGACTGGCTTCTTTTACCTAGCAATGTATATTTAAGCTTCCTCCTTGTCTTTTCAAGGCTTGATAGCACATTTCTTTTTATCATTAAGTAATTAATATTCCATTGTATGGACGTACCACAGTTTGTTCATACATTCACCAATTGAAGACTGTGTTGGTTGCTTCCAAGTTTTGGCAATTATGAATAAAGCTGCTGTAAACATTTATTTACAACTTTTTGTGTGAGCATAAGTTTTCAACTCATTTGGATAAATACCAAGGAGCGTGATTGTTGGATTGTATGGCAAGACTATGTCTAGCTTTATAAGAAATAGATAACTCTCCTCCACAGTTACAGTACCATTTTGCATTCCCACCAGCAATGAATGAGAGTTTCTGTTGCTCCATATCCTCATCAGCGTTTGGTGTTGTTTGTGTTTTGGATTTTAGCCATTCTAATAGGTGTGCACTGGTAACTCGTTATTTTAATTTGAAATTCTTTGATGATGTGATTTTGAGCATCTTTCATATGCTTAATTGCAATCCATGTATCTTGTTAATGAGATGTCTGTACGTATCTTTTGCCCATTTTCTAGTTAGGTTGTTTTTATTAGTTGTTGAGTTTGAAGAGTTATTTGTATATTTTGAATACAAGTTCTTTTTCAGGTAAGTGCTTTGCAAATTCTTTCTCCCATCTGTGGCTTATCTTTTCATTTCCATGAGACTGTCTTTTGCAGAGCAGTTTTTAATTTTAATACAGTCTAACATCAATATTTCTTTCATGGGTCACACTTTTGGTATTATATTTAAGAACTCATTGCCAAACCCAAAGTCATCTAGATTTTCTCTTATGTTATTTTCCAGAAGATTTTTAGTTTTGCATTTTACATTTTGGTCAATGATTAATTTTGAATTAATTTTTTTGAAGCTTGTAAATTCAGTGTCTAGATTAATTTTTTTTTTTTGCATGTGGATGTCCAGTTGTTCCTGCACCATTTGTTGAAGAGACTGTCCTTTCTCCATTGGATTGCCCTCGCTTCTTTGTCAAAGATCAGATGGCTATATTTATGTGGATCTATTTTTGGGCTCTATCACTGTTCTATTGATCCATTTATCTATTCTTTCACAATACCACACTGTTTTGATTACTGTAAGTAATATAGTAAGTCTTAAAGTTTAGAAGTAAGTCTTAAAGTTAGGTAGCATCTGTCCTCTGACTTTGTTCTTCTTCAATATTGTGTTGGCTATTCTGGCTATTCTTTGCCTTTCCATGTAAACTTCAGAATCAGTTTCTTGATATCCACATCCATTGAGATTTAAATTCTAATGTCATCTAATGATTTCATACATAGACAGAGATGGAGATATTTAGAAGTCCTATTCAGTTTTTGTGTGTGTGTGTGTGTGTATCTCTTCAAATCTTCCTTATTTATAGACACATTCTTTGTCTATTTAATTAATTTAAATATTTTAAATATCATTAGTCTATATGATGCATCAGATAATTCAAATATATGACATCCTAGAGGGTCTAATTGTGCTGCTCATTGTTTCTGTTGACTCTCATGCAAGATAGCTTCTTTTTTCATGTGTTTTGTTATTGTGGATCATGAACTCATATTCATCACATTTTAAATGTGGGAAAATATCAGACTTTGATTAGGCAGGCGTTCCTTTACGGAGAATTTTTTTTGTATCTGAAAGGACTGAGGCACGTAGGAGTATTACCAACATGTATCATATAAAGTTAATTTTTGAAGTTTATTTTGGAGTTTTTCCATATGATTTTTCTGGACCACATAGGCAATATGTGTACAAATTTTAAACCCATATGATGATAGGCCTCTGGTTACAAATTCTCAGAGAATTTTTCATCACTCAAATTTCAGTACAAGAGGACTAGTTTTTTGTTCATTTGATGGCAGGATAGTTTTATCTCCCACTGTCATAGATCAGGTACCCTAGATACAGAGTGTGAGATGGAGATCTTTGTTAATATGATTTATTGGGGAAGTTCTCTCAGGAAAAGAGGAGTGAAGGGAGCAGAATAGGGTAGATGAACTCGTCCTGCAACCTGCTAGTTTAACGACTCTTCTCCATAAGATAGTCTCTCATGGAAAAATGCTCACGGTTTGTACCCAGTCTCATAGTTCCATCTGCATAGTTCTTCCGCAATCTTTCAATATTGTTCCTTTCAGGCTCCTGATCAACCTTCTAAGGCATTTGCTACTGTTCAAGGATCTGAGTATACCTTTGGCCACTTCTTTTTCCAGATAAAATGGATAACTTGATTCATTGTCCAAAACTCAGCCCCTCAGGAGGATTTTCCCTCACTGTGGTCCTTCAGGGCACTTCCAAATGGGGTAGTCCAACAGTAGTTCATTTTTGGCTTGCACCTACATACCATGCTGATCCGTCTTTGAACTAAGATGGATCTTAGTTCCTCTTTCTTCCTCTGTCAGTTCATCACAGGGGGAAACTCCCTTAGGGACATGCATGTGAGCTGAGGGAGAGGCATCAGTGAAAGTGGGTAAGGGATATGGAGGGTCCTCACCTCCTATTTTCGCAGCTTACTTGTGGTCTCTAGACTTGCTTAATCACAATTGCAAATATACCACTTCCACATCATGAGAGATTATTGCATAGCTTCCCCTCTTCCCTGAGCTTGTGACTTGGTGGGTATCTTAGTCCATTTAAGCTGCTATAATAGAATACTATAGATTGGGTATTTTGTAAACAACAGAAATTTGTTTTTCACAGCTCTGGAGGCTAGAAGTCCAAGATCAATGTGCCAGTAGATTTAGTGTCTGATGAGAGACCGCTTCCCGCCTCATAGATAGCCATCTTCTCACTGTGTCCTTGCATGGTGGAAGGGGCAAGAGAGCTCTCTGGGTGTCTTTCATAAGGGCACTAAACCCATTCATGAGGGTTCCACCTTCATGACCTAATCACCCCTAAAGCCCCCACCTCCAGGTACCATCACATTGGGGATTAGTTTCAACATACGAACTTTGGGGGCATGGAAACATTCAGTCTATCGCAGTGGGTTTGTTAACACCTACTTCATTTATTTATTTATTTTTTGTGAGGAAGATCAGCCCCGAGCTAACATCCATGCTAATCCTCCTCTTTTTGCTGAGGAAGACCGGCTCTGAGCTAACATCTATTGCCAATCCTCCTCCTTTTTTTTTTTCCTCAAAGCCCCAGTAGATAGTTGTATGTCATAGTTGCACATCCTTCTAGTTGCTGTACATGGGATGCGACCTCAGCACGGCTGGAGAAGTGGTGCGTTGGTGTGCGTCCGGGATCCGAACCCAGGTCCCCAGTAGTGGAGCACTTAACCGCTAAGCCATGGGGCGGGCCCGACACCTACTTCATAATGAGCACTTCTGGCTGCATAGTGCTGTGATTGATGTCTTGTGGTCAGTCACTCAGCTTCTATCAGAGCTCATTAGCATAACAAGAGCTATTTCTCAAATGATGTATTGTTCTCTGCTATGGATGGCACGGTTTTGTTCCAGGATCCAAGTGGTTGCATTGCATATATCCTACTAGAATTTGCCAAAACCTCCACATGGTACTTTCTGTACCGCGGGTACTTATACTACCATGGAATATTTTGAATCATATGTGCTAAGCTACAGGGCCCTGTGTTAGGCCCAGTCAGAGCTGTGCCCTCCTACCTTCTCCAATAAGTGGGCCAGGGCAGTATTGCTAAGTACAATATATGCTGCTTCCAAATCTCAAAGAGGTCTACTAAGTGTTCTGCTTTCTTCTTAGTGGTGTGAGGTGCAAAGTGCAGAACTTGTCCTTTACTTTGACTTCACTGATATACCAGGCCTGTGAATCTTTTTACTGCTTACTTCTCTTTAGAGTGCATGTATCTTATTAAGGTATTCAAAACCCTTGCCATTTCTTGTTCATCAGAATCAATTACATAATATCATCAATATAGTGGATTAATGCATTATCCACTGAATGAATTATATTCATTCATATGCCCAGGTAGTTCTCGTTCCTTCACAGAATATTATGATAGAGAACAAGATAATTAACAGCCTTCAGGCAAAACCAGAAATATATATTGTTGCTTATCCCAGGTGAATACAAACTGATTCTGATTTTTCCTCTTAATGATTAGTGAAAAGAAAATTCTCACCAGATCAATAGCCACACACTATGTAAACAAAATTGTGTCAATTTGCTCTAGAAGAGATACTACATCTAGTGCAGCTGTTACAATTGGGGCTATCACTTGGTTAAGTTTGCAGTGGGCTACTGTTATGCACCTGATTCATTCAGTTTTTGCACTGACCAGACTAGGAATTAAATGGGGCTACTACTCCTCTACCATTTAAGTCTTTGAGAGTATTATTAATCCCTACCATCCCCCTAGAATGCGTTATGGATTTCCTCTTTTGCCAGAGGGAAGATATTTCAGGGGCTTTTACTTGGCTCTTAACTTGCAGGTAAGGTTCTGCCCTGTGACCATTTTGCCAACATCTAAGTTATGTCTGTTCCAAATACACATTTAGAAACTAGGGAAATGATCCATTTATGGGTCTGTGGACCCAGTGAACTCAGTGAGAGATGAGGCATGTGAGGAAATAAGATATCATGTTAGAAAATCAAGAGAAACAAACAAACAAAAAACTGTAAAGATTCCCACAGAGGATCTGAATAATATAATATCAATTACAGACATTAAAATAGCTAGCTTAATATGATCAAAGGAACAGAAGACAAACTTGAGAATTTTAGTAGAGAACTAAAAAATATAGTATGAAACAAGAAGATATTATAAAATAGAAAAAAATAAAATGACTAAAAGGAATAATTTAATTGATATGGTTAACAGTAGATTAGAAACTGCTGCAAGATAGAACTGAAGAAAATTACCAGAATGAAGCATAGAGAGACAAAAGAATGGAAAATAGAGAAGAGAAAGAGAGTAAGATTTGCAGAGAAGAGATCTAATATTCATGTAACTAGAATTCTAGAAAGAGAGGAGAGGAGGGACTAGGACAGAACCAATATTTGAGAAGATAATGGATGAAATTTTTCCAAAAATGAAGAAAGATTTTAAGTTACAAATTTAAGAAGACTTATAAGATCAGAAGCAATATAGTAAATTTTCATAGTAAAACTGTGAAGTAAAGAGAAAGTAGATATTAGGAGAAGCCAGAGGAAAAAAAAGACATTATTTTCAAAAAAATAACAATCATTCCAACAGCTGACTTCTCAGTGGAAACAATGGAAGCAGAAGACATTGGAATAATATCTTCAAAGTGCTGAAAGAAAAATAACCTATCCAGTGAAAAACATCCTTCAAAAAGGAAGCTGAGAGATCATAATGAAGAAGCTTGTATATGACAGCAATTATAAAAGATTGACAAAAAAATAACATCAAAAGAAAACTATTGTTGGGCTCTGAAGGACAATAAAACAAGAAGGAATCTGCAGGGATGAAATTCTTGAAAGAATTTAAGCACTTGAGATGAGCTTCACACTTATGAATTTTCCCTTGAAAACATTTTCTAGTTTCTGAGTGCACTAGGGAAAAATGTTTAAATTTGAGATTTATTGTATTCTTACTAGACTGAGGAGACCAAAGTTAGAGTTTGGGGACACCCATATGACTGGAAGTTGAGGGACAAAATCCAGGAGAGAAGGGAGCCGCAGAAAATGCTTTTTCAAGTATAGGAATTCTGATATGCTCTTATTTCTTATTCCAATTCTTGGATTTTATGCCAAAATATTTTTTCTTGAGTATGGAGCACAAAAGACCTTCCTTTATTTCCTTTTCTCATATATTAACTATATTTTCTCATTTTTTCTATTCTTGGTGCTCTGACGTTTGTGACCTCGAGGACTGCAGGACCACCCCTACGAGGGTTAACTAATTCCTAGAGATAACAACTTGGCTGTCATCATGTCTTTGATATGCAAACCAAGCATCCCCAGCCTGGAGTCCATACCCCCACCCTCCCACCCCCCCAAAGTCAACTTTTATCAGACTTCTATAATCTGGGACTCTATCCCCTGCCCTAATCACTACAGGACCAGGTAATGGACAACTGGGAACCTCCCCTATAGCCATAGCCCACTGAAATTATTCCAAGTAACTAATCATAATTTGTACCACTTGCTTATCTTGCTTTGCTCGTTCCTTTCCTGGAAAACAGAAACGTCAAGGAAGGCCCCGTGCCCTTAGCTCCTCTGTCTATCTGCCTGCTCATCTTGCTTAGGTGCTTCCCCACGTGATGCGCATGCCCTCTGTTTCTACGGAACTGCAAGTATAATAAAAAAACTGCTTCCTTCATGGCAATCATTTTTGTGTCTGTGTGTCTTACTATGCCTTCTCAAAACAAGTTAGGGGTACGTTTTTAGAACACTCTTCAGTTTTAAGCAGCCAGCTTTTTTCCCCAATAAACTAAGAACTTTGCTCTTGACTTGATGGAAGCACCAACTTAAAGATCTCTTCTACTTCGATCTGAAATATGTGGACTGAAAATGCACAGAATTGGCCTACTACTATACCAGTTTTATCCCTTCTAGCCAATTTACGTTTTAGTATGATTAAACCATCCCTGATTGGGACCATTCAATTCTCCATATGGGCACAAAGAATCTCATATTTCCCAGCCCTTGGGGTAACTTAGGCGGGCTATTCACTGAATGTTTGTACAAGTTGGATCACCCTTCCTTTCTATAAATAGCACAAAAGAATATCCTGGTAAAATCTGATCTGGGATTCTGAGAAACAGAATAAAATTAAAACAAGAAACCAGATTGCAAAATACCTTGTGGAAACATCAAGAAATTGGCTGAAGATGCACTTGACGGGAATCTTATACCTTGTTTCTTTTTTCTGCTGCTCTTTGAAAAAGCTAGCTAACTGACTTACCTCTGGATAAAGGAAACAATTAATTCAACCAAATGGAGATTTACTGCCCACGCTCTCACCCCTTTTTGTCTTCTCTGAAAGTATGGATGTTGCCTTCCTCTTTGGCTTAGTATTCTTTTATCTTATGTGCCCAAAATGTGTTTCACTCATAGCCTGGATTACGGATTTATTTTTATTGCAACAACTCATCAAAATAGATGGGAGAAATAAATATTTTGATTTAGATAGAGTATTCAAAGTTATAGCTATAACATTAGCATTGTAGTGTAGGCCTTCATCTAATTATTTGGATTTTACAGCAATTTGAAAGTATACACTTAAGAACCATAAAGACAATCTGCTTTTGGAAATATTTTATGTTGCTTAAATATATTTCATTTTTCAAAAAATATTTTTCATTGTTTGACCACACTTCACCTGAGTTTGTGAGACTTTGTAGGAGAAACATTTATTTGTGCTTTGTATGATTTGAAAATGAGTGTACAATTAAGGCAAACAATAATAGTTATGACTAAGACATACTGAGCCCTTACTATGTGTCCATCCCTGAGGTAAATACTTTGTGTACATTACTCAAAACAACCCTCTGATCTAGGTCTCAACAGCATTCTTTTTAAAAAAAAAAAAATTGGGTCATTGTTATTCTAACTTTTTAAGACTTTAAATTATTTTAGAGCAGTTTTAAGTTCACAGCAAAATGGAGAAGAAGGTACAGAGATTGCCTATATACTCCCTGCCCCTACACACGCATAGACTCCTCTATTATCAACATCACTCCAGAGTGGTACATTTGTTACAATTGATGAACCTACATGGACACATTATAATCACCCAAAGTCCATAGTTTACATTCGAGTTCACTCTTGGTGTTGTACATTCTATGAGTCTGGACAAATGTACAATGATATGTATCCATCATTATAGTATTATACAGAGTATTTTTACTGCCCTAATAATCCTCTGTGCTTTGACTACTCATCCCACCACCACTCTCCCTAACCTCTGGCAACTACTGATCTTTTTACTGTCTCCATATTTTTGCCTTTTCCAGAATGTCATAGTTGGAATCATGCAGTATGTAGTCTTTTCAGATTTTGTTCTTTCACTTAGTGATATGATAAGTTTCTTCCATGTCGTTTCATGGTTTGATACCTCATTTCTTGTTAGCACTGAATAATAACTAAAGAATGTACTACCATTGATTTATCCCTTCACCTATTGAAGCACATCCTGGTTGCTTCCAAGCTTTGGCAATTATAAATAAAGCTGCAATAAACATCTGTATGCAGGTTTCTGGGTGAACATTGGTTTTCAATTCTTTTGGGTAAATATCAGGGAGCACAATTGCTGGATTGTATGGTAAATATGTTTAGTTTTGTAAGAAACTGCCAAACTGTCTTTCAAAGTGGCTGTACCGTTTTGCACCCCCACCAGCAATGAATGAGAGTTCCTGTTGCTCCACATCCTCACCAGCATTTGGTGTTGTCAATGTTCTGGATTATGGTCATTTTAATAGTTGTGTAGTGGTATCTCATTGTTGTTTTATTTTGCATTTCTCTGATGACATATGATGTGGAGCATCTTTTCATATGCTTACTTGCCATATGTATATCTTCTTTGGTGAGATGTCTGTTAAGGTCTTTGGCTCATTTAATTGTGTTGTTTGTTTTCTTATTGTTGAGTTTTAAGAGTTCTTTGTATATTTTGGATAATACTTCTTTATCATATGTGTCGTTTGCAAATATTTTCTCCTTGTCTATGGCTTGTCTTCTAATTCTCTTGACATTGTTTTTAATTTTAATGAAGTCCAGTTTTTCAATTATTTCTTTCATGGATTGCGCCTTTGGTGTTGGATCTAAAAGGTCATTGCCATTCCAAAGATCATCTAAGTTTTCTCCTATGCTATCTTCTAGGAGTTTTATAGTTTTGCATTTTACATTTAGGTCTGTGATCCATTTTGAATTAATTTTTGTGAAGGGTATAAAGTTTTTGTTTAGATTTATTTATTTGCATGTGGATTCCAGTTGTTCCAGTACCATTTGTTCACAAGACTATCCTTTCTCTATAATATTGCCTTTGCTCCTTCATGAAAGACCAGTTGGCTATATTCATGTGGGTCTATTTCTGGGCTCTCCTCTGTTCCATTGATCTATTTGTCTATTCTTTCCCAAATGCCACATTGTCTTGATTACTGTAGCTTTAAAGTAAGTATTAACATTGGGTGGTGTCAGTCCTACAACTTTGTTCTTCTCCTTCCCTATTATGATGACTATTCTTATATTTTATTTTTCACTCTATAAGAGAAACACCTACAAAAAGGAAGTATGAGAGAGCCTATATGTGTATACCTGAATGGTACTGCCAGGATGAGTGTTTCTGTGGATGTACTAGTCTGTCAGAGTAAGTAGATATGGTGACACATGTGTTTAAAAATCATTTAAAAAAATATCTTCTGTATTCATACCCCTGTGTCATGTGTCAGTAGCTGGGGAAGGATATAAAAATGAATGGCATAAACTTATCTTCAATGAGCCACAATTCCAGTAGGACAGATAGATTTATAGCCCTCTCTCCACATGGATTCCATGACATTGCACTTGTCTGATTTTCCTCCTGCTTCTGTGCCCATACCTTTCATTTTCCTTAGGAGATTTGTTCTTAGGAGATTTCTACTTTGCTTCCAGAATGATGTTTTCAAAACATAAAGCAGATAATATTGAACATATCAAACTGGCTACCCATCTGCCCCACCCCCAAACATGTACAGGTAATCAATATCCCCTTTGCTCTAAGAAAATCATAAAACTCACTAATGTAAAGCCTTATGTCTGGCATCTCCTCATTTTCCAGCCTCATCTCTGCTTCAGTCTCTGTGCCAACCACTGGAGAGTGTATTTTTTTCAGATCCTCATCCTCACCGTGCTCCTTCCTGCTATGGGGCTCTGGTGCATGCTTCCTTCTTGTCTGATGCAACCTTTCCTCCTACTCTTTACCCTCCAGCTCTTCAGTTCTATGTCACTTCCTCAGGGAAGTTTTCCCTGGCCCTCCTGGCTAGGAAAACTCTTTCTTTCCTAAGTTACTATAGCATTTTCCCTTCATGGCACTTATCATAGTTACAATGTTACATTTATCTTGTGATTCATTCACTAACGTCTGCCTTCCCCCATAAAATTGCAAGCTGCATTAGGGAAATTCCTTGCCTACTTTCACTCAACATTGTATGCCCAGTAACTACAAAGGCTGGCATATGGCTGACAATCAATGCATGTATGTTGAAGGAATGAATGAATCTAAACAGATGCATATGGTACCACATGAATAAAATGATAGTAAACATATAAAGTGGACAGAGTAATACTTGGCAGGATCAAATATCGGTAAATGTCTGTTCAAGACTCAGTTGCATATTGCAGGATCTTAGGGTCTCAGCAGGAAACATGTCATGCTCTCCTGTTGAGTATTTAGACAGTTTGCTTACTTACATGGGTTTGGGCAGTGTTTAAAGAAACCAATACAGGATGTGCAGGGTGGCCACGAGGTCTGAAGGAGAGAGGATGGAGTGATTACTGGATCCTAGTGAAACTAGCTGCATGAGAGGGGCCATTTGACAGGAGTTGTGGCCTTCAGTAGAGAAACTCACTCAGCAGATGGCAAACTTGCAGAGAGGGAGCTGAGGGAAGAAATATCCTGTGTTTGCTCTGTGTATTCGTTTCCTATTGTTGCTGTAACAAATCTCCAAAAACTGAGTGGCTTACAACACGAATTTATTATGTTACAGACCTGTAGGTCCGAAGTCCTACATGGGTCTCACTGGGCTAAAACAAGGTGTTAACAGAGCTGTGTACCTTCTGGAGACTCCAGGCATCAATCTATTCCCTTGCCTTTTCCAGCTTCTAGAGAACACCTGCATTCCATGACTCATGGCCCCTTCTTCTATCTTCAAAGCCGGTAGCATAGCATCTTCAAATTTCTCTCTGCCTCTCAGACTTCTGCTTCTTTCCTCACATTGCCTTCTCAATTTCTCTCTCTGTCTGTATTGCTCTCTCTCGTGCTCTCGCTCTCTTTCTCTGACTCCAATCCTCCTGCCTCCCTCTTACAAAGAACCTTGTGAATACATTGGGCCCGCTGGGATAACCCAGAATAATCTCTCCATCTCAAAAATCCTTAACTTAATCACATTTGCACGTTCTTTTTTCAGATAAAGTAACATATTCACAGGTTCTGGGGATTAGGATGTGGACATCTTTGAGGGGCCATTATTCACACTACCACATTCTCTTTGCCCTCTGTTCTCCTGCCAGTGCCTCCCATTAGCCAAACCCAGCTGTAAGCAGAGGGAAAGGGAACCCGTTGATATATTCTGTATGATTAGCCTCCTAGGGTACACTGTTTGATGGATTTGGAAGGGCAAACGGAATAAATGCAGAGAAGCCCGTATGTAGGATTAATATTATTACTCAGTTGTCTTCGGTTCTACCCTACCCATTTTATGACCTGAGTAGTTTCTTAATTCATATCTTCAATTTTTTAATAACATGTGCTATGCTTCAACTATATATTTTTTAAAATTTAAAATGGCAATGAACATAAAGTAGTTGTCCAGAATGTCAACATTTGATTTAATTTATTTGAGTTTTATTCCTCTCAAAAATTTCCTAGATCCAGAAAAACAGGAAAAAAGTCAGCTCATTACACTATTCTCTGACTTCAAATATTTTAAAAGACACAATCATTTAGATAGTTTGAATAAAATATGGCAACAATATGTTTGATGCATTGGATAGAGATCTTGTTCCTCTCATCTAAGATAATTGCAATTATGTCATTGGGTTCTAGAAAATTATTTTAAATTTAAATAAATATGTTCATATTTATGTGGGAAATTCTTAGACCAGATGTAGACTAATATCTTCAAATATTTAAGGCATATAAACCCAAGAAATATATAAAAATTCATAAATTGAAACCAGTGTAAAGAATATTTTAAGGGGACAGTTCAGAAAAGAATAAAAGAGAATGGAAAGATTTTCTTGATTTGAGATTGAAAAGTGAAAGACTCACCTTGGAACTAAAGCAATGATTAATTAAATAGCCAAAGTGATACTTGTAAACAATTTTCTATTGACCAGGAGAGTGTTGGATAATTTAACTTCCTTTTGCAATCCGCCTTCTCTGTCATGAAGGACACTTGGTTTGCATGGTAATAGCTGTTATCTTATGAATTGTGGCTCAAGCTCCTGAGGATGTTTGTGAAATGTGTTACTGTAGTTATGAATCATCCTAGTTACTGCCAATATCTCTTCATTTTCAGGAGTTAGAGGAAAATGATTCAGTTAAGCCAACCTAATTGATGTAGCACATTGGTGAGGATTTATCATTATGGACAACTATTCTTGAATATTATCTTTCCCTGGTCCCCCTCCCTTTTGGGGGGGCATATTTCCCTAGTACGTGGAGGTCTTTCATGCAAATTACTTCTTCTCTTAGGAAGTTAACAGACTAACCATAGGTATTGAAACGTTTAAACCTACCTGATTCTATAAGTAGGCTTGCTGGTACAATCAGAAACCAGTTTCCTCTATCAACATTTCCATAATTTACACATAACTCATAATAACTGTACCTAAGAATCACTAAGATACACTTTGCTTCCAAAGATCTAGTCTTTTAATTCTTCTTTCTTACTCTAATCTTTCTTCTGATGTCTAGATGCTTGGTAGATATCAATTAAAGCTTTCTTTCACACTTAAGGTTTGGCAAAATTATTTACCTCTCACAATTTTCTTTTTTATATATTTTTCTCTAAATATTTTCTAAATTTTATACCATTTATCTTATTCTATTATATTTCAGGGTGATAAGGAAGAAACAACATAATTATTACTTGTCTATTAATTGAAAGCTTCTATACATAAATTCATGTATTCAAGATGGACAAATCCATCTGGTATTGTTTCACACCTAACAATTATTCAAAATTATTATAACCATTCCAAGACGAAGGCAGAAACAATTTATTTTTCTCTGTTTTCATTTATTCATTCCATAAACATTGTCACATAGGTACTATGTACTTGCCCTGTAATATGATGTTCCCCTCTTTGTGGGGAGGGATATATTTAATAAATATTTTTGTTTCTGAAGGTGTCCATTTTACAACTTACATGTACATATTGTGTAATGTTTTCTTTTTACCCTCAAAGCTGGAGTTAGGTTTAAGTGAATTTAGTAATCAGTGGTATTGTACAATTAAGGAAACAAGGGATCAGGTACGGATAAGATGGTACTTTGTTACCTCAAAAGAGATAAGTAAATAGATGATTTATAATTCAGTTGATAATTTCAGTGACAGAGAAAACCATAGGTATTTATGGGAGGACGTAGAAAGAGGAGTCAAGAAAAAGAGAGGTCAATGGAGAGAACTTCTGCTAGGCTATACCGTTTGCCCTGCATTTTCAAGGATAATTAAGGCCAAGTGGGAAGAGGAAATAGTGATAAACTTGACGGGTATCGCTTGTTCATGAAACTAAAATATGCTAGCAGGGGTGACATGCAGGATTTGAGGAGAAAGGGAGGCTAGCTCCCAAAGAGACCAAGGACCACATCAGGGCAAGTCTTGTATGCTAAGCCAAATATTCCTGTTTAAACCTCTGGGAGGATGTGTGACTAGTGACAAGGCATTTACCCCTCTGTGCTGCAATGTCCTTATATAAAAAATGTGGATAATAATGCTGGCTACCTCAAAGGGTACTTGTGAGAATAGAATGATTTTACATATATCTCTCATAAAACAGTACCTGGCATGGTAAGTGCTGGATAGAGGCCAAGTGAACTATTGAAGAATGTAAAGCAGAAAAATGGCACCATATATAAAATCTCAACCAGAGTGCATGTCTTTCTTTATGATATGTTTGGTATTTCCTTTATCATTCTGTAATTTTCCTGGTTTTCTTAGAATAATAGGGTAAACTAAGTGAAGAATTGCTTAATCACTAGGAAATTCATTAAAAATGGCTTAATTGAAATTAAATTTTAAGACCACTTAATATCACTCAACCTTTTCCTGTTAAGGATAATTTATTATGTTTTCCACAGTCTATATTTGGACAGCTACTATAAACACCGTTTGATCAGCTCAATATTCTCCATAAATCTAACAGAAACCAGAGGTTCTCTGGCTGTATGTTTCCTGAAGAGAACAGTTCATGCCACGTTTCTGTGGCAAAGGTCAGTGCTTAGCAGATGCTGTGGTACGCTTGATAAGCCTATGAAGTCCTGGATGTTAAACCACAACTTGGAATCACAACCCTATTTTTCACATGCATTCTCTTGCACATAGATTTAGATGCATAAACAGATTTCCTAAACATTTCCACTTCTTTTCTTTCAAATGTATGCAATATAAAAAAAGATATGTTTTTGAGTTGTTTCCACCAATGCCACCCTTGTTTCTTTTATTTTCAGACTTTTTCAATGTAAAATTAGATTAGTAATTGCAAAGAAAAAGAAATCTCTTTATTGAATAACAAAGCACAATGGTTAGTGCTTTTCAAAACTATGTGAGAATAAAGGCAGCCCTGCTTGAGGCATTGCAAAATCTTCCCTTCCCTTCCCTTCTCTCTATATGAAATCATCTCTGTAGACAGAACTCTGATATTTATTCCATTAAGATGCTGGATGTTTTCCAAATCATTTTCCATCCAAAATTATAAAGGAGTAATTGAAAAACAATCAAATATATCAATATGTAAAACATTCCACTTAAAGAAGAAATATTTGGAACTTTCTATAGCATGTTTACTCATAAATTAGGTGTTGTATATTGAGATGAATGTATGTTTATGTATATATCCTAATTAGGGCAATAAGATGATTTTTCCGATGATAAAGATGCTCTTTCCTACTCCATTTGATTGCCTTCTGTACTTAAGTGAAAAAAGAAAGAATACTTTCTGTCCATAACATTGGAATTTTAATTGAGATTGTAGAGAATATGGCTAGCGCAGTAAAATTGCTAGAGGTGCTCTGTTGATTTCATATCTATTGATTGAATAGATTGCACTTGAATGGCGTCTATGTGAAATCTGATTATAGCTTTGAATAAAAAAGGGAAGCAATCCAGTCTAGCTGAAGTTTTAGTAATGTTCTTACACCATAGAACTGAAAAGACCCTAGGAGATCATCTAGCCCCACCCCCATAAGGAGAGATGAGGACACTAAGAACCAGGAAGGTGAGGTTGATCGCCATTGTTGCTGGAGTGTGGGGCCCCTACCTCAGATGGAAGGAAGGAACATTCCCAGGCTGCTGCCAAGTCCATCTGGTCTTTCCTCGTGTTTCCTTGATGGTCTTTACTTTCAACTTTAAAAATATTTATAAAGTAATACGTGCATTTCCATAAAGACAATGGATTATTTCTTTCTCACTCTGCCTGTTCCAATAGCCTGTCATGAGGTACTTTTTCGACTGTCAGGGAGAAGGTGACAAAATTCAAGCACCTTCCAGCTGCTCAGCTAATCATCCTCCAATCTCCTTATGTTATGTCCATCATTCTATAGTACACACTTGGAGGAGACTTTCATTTGATGGGACTTGAAACTGTACTAATAATGTTGGGCACTGCCCTATTTTTTTACTTAGAATAATTTCTTCTTTTCCATTTTTCTAGTTAACTTCTTCTTATAGTCAAAGAAATAAAAACTTATATTGTTGCCTTTCCAACATCAAGAACACATACTAACTAACTAATGTATTACTCAGAACCAGAAAAAATATTAGCTATTCTGAAACTGTAGGATGGAACTTGATTTAGGAGGGCAATTTTTATGCCATGGGAATAGGAAAAGAAATATAAATAAAAAATAATATAATCTAACATGCTGAATATCTATGGAGGCATGTTGATCTATTTTATATGCATAAAATAAAACTGATATTATTGATTATAAGACTAAATCTTCAAATTTTGTGTGCATGGGAATTTATTTATCATGAAGTGCTCAACTCACTAAATCTCAGAAAAAATGTTACATGATATAAATGAATAGAGTTAATGTGGTTTCCTGACTTCTGGCTCGTATGGACATTTCTACAACATGCAGAAGGAGAGAGTAAGGAGATAAAGAAGAATCAGAGTTCAGTGAGTGTATCATTTATCTAATTCCAACTTTTAAAACGTTAATTGAGAACATGAGCAATGAGAGAGGAGCTGGGGCATAGAGGCTCAAAACAGGCTGACCTTGGAGAAAGCCGTGAGTTCTTTAGTGGGTAGCACGCAATGTGATGTGTGAGGAACAGCTCTGAGAGTGAAGACTAGAGAATGAATCCAGGCCCCTACTGTAGATGGCCTCGTCGGCCACATTAAGGGACCTGGATTCTTTTTTCCCATGATATTCATCTCTGCTTTTTCACATTTATTTTCCATTTTATAGGAGTATATCTTTAAATATACTTTTTTTTTAATCGATACCTGGGAAGGAAAATTTCTGAGGAAAGTTCTCATGCGTTTTCTTAATTATCTTCATTTTCTCTGGAAGACAGCATTTTATCTTGTTCATCCTAGATTTTCTCTTTTCTAATGCTGGTTTGCGTCAAATGTCCGGTGGTCATTGTTTGTTTCTTCACATTTATAAATGAAGAATTAGGTAGATTCATAGATACCCTCTGCTATTATTGGCTTTTCATCTGACAGCTCTATGTTAGCAGGGTATAGTGACTGTGAGGTTCCAGGTAGGATCCTGTGTCCTCTTAGCATCCAAAGCCACAACAGTATCTTATCCCACGTTCTTTTGTAATGTGACACTTCCAGGCTGAGTTAGTGGGTCCACTGAGAAGTAGATATCAAGATTGGATTAGAGGTGTAAGAGATTAACTGGGGGAAAACATCTATAAGGAGGACAGAGGAGAGAGAAGAAGATGGAGTGAGCGTTCAGAGCATGAGGCAGGCCTGACCCCAGCGATAGAGAAAGGGAAAGAAAGAACATCAAGTAGATCTTAGAAAGGTTGTGTCAGGTTCTTGAGGTGAGGAGGTTTCAGGCCAACGTATCCTATCAGAAGATTCCCATATCATGTAGGAGGGGCCTGCTGTGGTGTCCCTGCCACTCTCAGTCATTGGCTGGGAGCGCCCACAGGAAGTGTGGCCTTTGTATGTACATGGTGGTGGATTCAGAGTACAACAGCTGAGAATCTCAATCAATGACTTTCCCTGTAGCAGAAGATCCAAGTGTTGCATTTTCATGGTTGCTATACATGTTCCCATCAAAGGTAGAAGAATTTATTTCCCTTCTACCCAGCAATCTATGCGGGGCCTATGAGCTGTTTGGGCCACTAGAATGTAACAGAAGTGACTGTGTGTAACTTCTGGAACTGAGCCTTAGGTCTGTAATGTCTTCTTCACCACTTGTAACGCTCTCCTTTGAAATTGAGATGCCACATAAGAAGTCTGAATACCCTGCGATGACCATGAAGAAGCCCACTTTAGTCATATACAGAAAGAAAGTCCACATGGAAGGGCATGGTGGTGCCAAACATGTGAACAAAGCTTTTTGGAATTTCTTGCCCAGTCCAGATACCAGCAAATGCAGCTGAGAGCCTGACCCCAGACAACACTGTGTGGAGCAGAAGTACTGCTCGACCAAGCCCTGCTCAAAATCTTGATCCAAAGAATCATGAAAAAATACAATGCTTGTGGTTTTATACCACTGAATTTGGGGTGCATTTGTTACTATATGGATAGACCTGCCTTAGCATCCTTGCCACACACAGTCATTGGCTATGAGCAGCCTGCAGGAGGCATAGCCTTTGCACAAATATCATGGTGCATTCAGAGTGCAGCAGCTGTGGATGCCAATCATCACACACAGGTAATCAACTGAAACAGAAGTCAGTGTCTTCTGCACTAACAAAAACTTTAAATATGTGTCATTGGCTTACAGACCAAATACAGGCGAAGGCCTATGAGAAGGAGAGGAGCCTGTTGCAGAGAATAGAAAGGCAGTGATCAAGTTGTTATTGGAGGCTGGAGAAAATCTTGCCTGTTTTATTTGTTGGTAGAGTGTTTCACAACACTGTATCTACGGTACCCTGGAAGATAGGAATATATCTAATTAACCTGTGGATCTGTCTAAGGGAGTTTCCAGGAAGAATATTGAAAATGTTAACTGGCTTCATGTAACTGACTATTTTAAAGTAAGGTAAGAGAAAACAACAACAACAACAACAAAAAAAAGTAGCTTCTACATTTTTAAGCAGAATTTAGAAGAAGTATTTCTAATCTAACATACCAAGTCTCTCATTCCCAACTTCTCCAGCTGGTACCAACTCCTTAAAGTAGAAAATGGACACAGAGCCAAGATCAAATCTAGGTGCTGCCTATAGAATGTGGCCTCAGGGTCAATATTAAGTCAAGAGTTTTCTTGGAAGACTCTTTGTTAAGACTTCAGAAAATTTGGAATGGTAGTGGTTTGACCTCTTGGCTTGATAAAAAGCCTTGTAAAAATCTTGAGTGATTTGTCCCATGGCATCCTGATTCACAACCCAAAGTCGAGGGGAGCACGTCTTAAAGATATTTGTGGATTGGATTTTTGTCTAATGCAGTGTATTATAATTTGATGTATAAGAAAGGTACATTTCTTTTATAGGAAATGTACCAGTTTGGACTGAAAGGAACAAGAGAGTTCAAAATGAAAAGAGGCCTCTGGGCCCCCAAACTTCTACAGGCAGGAAGCAAACAGAGAAAACCACTCAACTGCAAACGTGGACAATATCTTATGGAACATAAAGCAGAGGGCAGAACAAAGTTCCAAGGAGAACCACTTCCTGGGAGTAGAGATGGACTGTAATCAATATGCATTCTTTGTCCTCAGAGCAGTGGGAATTAGTGACATATGCTCAGTGGATTTCAAAATTGCTAAGGGTGAGTGACTGCTGTGTGCCTCTTGTTTTCCCTGCATTTTGAGTAAGAGGGTCTATTGCAGTTACTCTCTCTCTGTTTCCCCATTATGTGGGGTGTGCATGGAGGAACACACCTTTTCTCTTTTTATTCGTATATCCCTGAAGCTAAGATGCTGCACCCAAAGAAATGCACCCTCAAAAATTTATTCTCGTCTGGACCCGATTTAGTTAAAGAAATCCTGAAATCAGAAAATCTGAATCAGAGATTTCCAACCAAAGCTGTTTATATACAATGTAGTTAACATGAAAATTGTGGCAAAGGATCTTTGCCTGGGTCAGATACTTACTCCGCTCCTCCACAGCTGTGATAACATGATTTAGATTGTGAACTGAGCTGCCACTTAGTCTGATTCATTAAACATTTTAAAAATAGACATTGAAGTAGTAACATGAAATCTTAGCAAATGGCTGTTAATGGAGATCTAAAAACCCATTATCTGGTAACTTACTCATATTTTTTTCTGATAAAAATAGATTATTCAGACCATAGGTAGCTCTTAATTGCATTTAAAGGAGTTCACTGAAAGAACTCATTTCTAGTGAAAATGCAGTGAAATTCTTTTAGCCTTAATCCCAAGAAAATCAGAAAAAAATGGTTGTGATGTTTCAAATTAAAACTAATTTCTTCAATTTTGTGGACAATTTTGAAAAATATATACAACACATGTACCTGAATTATCTGAAAAGGAATCCCACTGGATTACTAATAATTCTAATCTGATTAGTGTTTCTGGATCTTTATGCCACATATTATTTCATTGCTTCAAAACTTTCTGAATTGTTAACTTTTCTCCCAGCTTACTTACTCCAGGCTTCTTACCTGTAGGTCTTCCTCTCTTTAGTATGTAGGTTTCGCCTGTTGTCCACTTATAAAAACCTCCTTTCTATAAGATATAAAAATCTTATTCAATGTTATGAATGAGTAAGAGATAAATGGATCTCTGGTGTCCTGAGCCTTGAAATCCTAGATAAAAATCAACTTTTTCTGAAGTGCGAAATAATCTTTTATTTCTTTCATCTTCATGTCACTCTGCCTTCTAATGAAACTAAGTTATGTTAAGGAGTCAATGGCTGGTATTTCTCCCTGGAGGGTGTTGGCATTTCAAAATCTTTTTGAACAAACTTCTAAAATGTTGAAATAAGAGTTTTTGGAAGATCTTAAAGCATAAAATTCAAGAAGTATGGAACAGATGAGAAATTGTCAACTCGAAATTTCATGAAGTAAGTTGTCTGGGGAAAGGAGTTTCATAAATGGGGAACAAGTTTGGGGAAAAAGGGTCTTCCCAGATTTTGAAATCATATCATACTGGGAACTATCTACTTTTCCAATTTATAAAGGCACTATTTGGCCGGCTAGCCATAGTTCCTTGGATTTATGTTATGTCACCCAAACCATCTGAAATTTAACTTGAAATAGACTAGTGAAGTTAGGGAGAATTATGAAGTTATGGAATTATGAAGAAAAATTAGACAAGGAAAATACCTTTGCTGAGAATCAATGAGAGTATTAGCACTTCTCTCTCCTTATGAATGCCGTGCTATTGGGACATGGAGAGAGTTGATAGTGTAACCTGGAAATAGGGGCATACTATTAGATATGGGCATAAGAAAAATAAATGCACAATATGGATTTAAAATATTGACTTACACTAGGGAAATAAAATGGCAAGTGGCAATGTTTTATCATTGTACTATTAAAACGAATCTCCCAAATGTCCAACACAAACAATTCTAATATTAAGAAATCTCATTAGCAATTTATCATAAGAGTATATAGACACAAATGAGATTAGAAATAATATTTCTGGAAGGTCCTTTAGCTCTATATCTGCATGGACATAGAAGCCTTGATCAAATTAACATGACCTCTTATAATTAAAACCCAGCCAAGATAGGGCACTAAAGACAATTTATGGGATTGGACTTGTATAAGAGCTACATAACCTGATGAATCATTTCCCCAATCTTTACTACTGTTCCATGGCTCTCATTATTATTCTAGTGATAAAAGCACCTAATGAATCAGTTCTGAGGAGGAAGCATGTTTATCAAACTTTACTAATTGTATTATCCTTTGACCATCGATAGCTGAGACCTTAGGGGAAGACTGTCTACTATCAAAGGAAGACTCCGATTCTTCTCTAGTTAAAAGGAGTAATTTTTCTCCTCTAAAAAAGTTGGCAGTGAGGAGAAGATTATTCTTTTCTTTCAATCCAGGAGAAACTTTAACGTCAAACTAAAAAATAGTAAAAAGTTGTCTTTACCACTTCTTCCCTAATTAATGCCCCTTTGGCCACACTCCACTGGTTGAGCCAATAGTCCTAAATTCAGAGTAAAATAAAAGCTACATATCTGGATTTATTTTTAACTATTCAACTTGGTAAAGGTACATTAAAGCACAAATGTAATATGCTACTTCAATAAGCCTTGCAAAATTTATACCCAGTATTTTCTGCTTCTCCTCTCCTTGATTTTATTTATAGATTCAGAGAAAAGCAAATGGAATTGAAAATAGGATTTTAAAAAATATATTTTTGAAGTCAGGTTTATTTAGGTATGATTCACATATGGTAAAATTCACCTTTTTTAGGTGTTCAGTTCTATGAGTTTTGACAGACATAAAGAGCTGTGTGGCCACCACGACAATCAAGCTATAGTATATCAAAATAGGATATTTGTTTTAAAAACTTCTTAAAGAAGTGGTGAGTTGAGGAATGATTGAAGGGGTAAAATAGAGTAGGTTGATTAGAGTGAGTGGGGCCATGAGAAAATAAGGCTGAGAGCACAGAGGCAGGAAGAGAGAGGTGGTTAAGAGAGAAAAGGAAAATAAAAGGGAAGACAGAGTCAATAAAGGAGGTGGGCTGCGAGAATGGCATGCGCGTGATGAGGGTTGGGGATTTGGACCCCGTGAAGGAGACCATATATGTGTTGTCTCCCTACTACCCCTCTTGTGTTTTCCAGTTTTCTCTGTTTATCTTTCCCCTTAATGAGTCCTACATGGTAGGACACTGCTTTAAGCCACCTATTTTTTATGTTGATTGTCTAATCCAGTTACTATCTGATGAGCAGTAATTTTCAAACTTTAGTATGATTTCAAATTGTCTGTGGAGCATGTAAAAATATATATGAATCGACCCAACTCCCGAAGATCATGATTCAATATTTCTTATGTGGGACCTCTTTTGAAAAGTTGAAGAAACACTGCAGTTAGATGTTGCAAAAACAAAATACTTTAGTATCAAGAATACTTAAAGACACAAAATATGCCATGAAGTGATTACACAGTGAGACCTATTCTTGTTAAGATGCTAAGATGCGCGCCTACACAGAGAAGACCACTCCAGGCCTGGCTGTTACTCCTCACCTCACACAGAGGAGGATGAGTTGGGTAAGTGGCTGCAGAATTGGGAAAGCTGCCAATTAGTTATTGGGGTCTTTACTCTTTAAATATACTTCCTGATGGAGAAAAGAGCTGGTAGTCATTTAAGTCAGATGAATACTCATTCATTTTAGTTTATTAAAATTCATTTAGTTTATTAAATTTCTTATTAGCATTTTCTAGCTATTTACGTCTAATTAAGAAAACAAAAAATATTTAAACTTTTATTAAAACAGGGACCACAAAACAGAAGCTTGCCAAACGATTGTGTGTTTTATTTGGAAAACATTTTTAAAAATAATTTGAATTAGGTGCCAATATTTAAAGATGAAGATTTTGACCAAAAAATATAAATATCTTCCTTGGTAAAATGTCTTTAATGTAAAATACTTCAAGGTAAGCAATACAAACATATTTGCATGTTAGTTTAATTTTTTTTTTTTTTTTTTTTTTTGGTGAGGAACATAAGCCCTGAGCTAACATCTGTGCCCATCTTCCTCTATTTTGTATATGGGATGTCATCACAGCATGGCTTGATGAGTGGCGTATGTCCACGCCCAGGATCTGAACCTGCGAACCCCGGGCCACTAAATGGAGCGCGCAAAGTTAGTCACTACACCACCAGGCCAGCCTCATGTTTAATTTTAATTGTAGGCATGGTCAGCCAAAGCTATTAATTCACAGGAAGGGCCACGCACCTGAGATAGCTGTTTGAGCCTCTTTTTTGCTTCCTTTCAAAAATGAATTTTTATCAGTGAAACTTTGGTATTTTTACTTGGCTTGAATGAATGTTAAAATTGGATTTGAGCAGTGAAATTAAAGGCGTTCAGCAGGATATGCACACTGGCTGCTCATATGTGTTTTTAAATCCTGCACAGATGATTATGAATCATACCTGAGCCTGTGTCCTGCATCCCACTGGGATGGACCCCAGGTTGGTCTCTCTGTTCTATGTATAGCCATTGCCTTAGGAGTTGTTAGGGTTGCATCATGCCAACAAGCGGGCACAGAACACTACCTCAGGAATCTCACAGTTTCTGCCTTGAGTAAACCTTTCAGAAGGCTGTGACCAGAGCACCTAAAGGCCAGAGTGTGGCTTCTATAAAGAGCATACTGTATTAACTTTTTTTTCTTGCTTGCAACTTAGTGTTTGTTTAAAAAAAAGTCTGTACGTCGCAGATTTTGGTCTGAAAGCTGCTTTCCTTATAACCCGATAGTGAGTTTGTGGGTGAGAAGCTAACCTTCATCACTCTAGACTTCTTTGTCAGCCACTTGTGTCAGGAAAAACCTAAGAATTATGCATGTCCAAACTCGATTAGGTCCGTTTGCAGCACTCCTCTTGAAAAATAAGAAAACTAAGCAACACTGAGCCCCCCATTATTTGAAAGGAAACAATCAGAAAGATCTGAGAAGCAGCTGCATCCTTTACTGGGACATGTAGTCTCTGCCTCCCACAATAAACACCACCTACTTTTGCCTTAATCCCAGCCTGGTGCTCTTATTTACATTTTCTGCCTGGTCCCTTGGGGATTGGGACCTGTGATCCCTGAACTGAAGACATTTCAGATCCTGTTAAACAGATGTGGGAGCAGCTTTAAGGTAAGGCCTCTTCCCTTGGTGTTCAAAATCATGTAAATGAATAATTCTAAAGATAATCTTGTGTTTATTCATTTTGGTTCTTAGAGGGAATGAGTTAGACAGGCATTCAGGACCACTGAACTGTCTGCATTCTCTTCCTTTCTCTTTCCTTTCCCTTTATCTTAATCTTTCCTATCCTCTGTCCCTAATAACACAAAGCTAGGGGTCCAGAGATCTTGCCCTCTCTCCCCCCATGGTGCTAATGCCAGCCAATGGAAGCCATCCTTAGCCCAATGACCCATGGCTTTCAGTAGGCTGGCAACTAGGGCACCAGAGCTCAGAATGAGTAGTTGCTCCCAAAAGCCTTTAATGAGTGTCTGGGGGAGGGTGCATCAAAGGGAAGGACAGGGGCCCAGGACAAACACTACAGCTGGTGGGAAATCAGGTCAGGAGTCTGTGACCTAATGTGTGTGTGTGAATTACGGTGAAGTTGAAAAAGTATGCAGATACATGGGGACGGGGTCAGGGAAAATTTGAAGTTTAAATATTGAATGATTAAAATGAGAAGAGAAAACTAGGTATTACTTTACTATACAAAGTAAATGTTCATCTCTACCTTTTGAGTAAGCTGCCTTTCATGTATTCTTAAATCCCATTGGGACCATGGTTACGTATACCATTAAATATAAGCATAATTGTTATATTATTGATTTAAACAGAAATATCTCCCTTTATTGCCATTCTCAACATTTGTTGCTTGTTTGATATAGTCACGTACAAGACTACATGAGCGATTATTTACAAGATATATAAGATCCATGCAAGTAGGGATTTGGTTTGGTGTATTCATAGTATCCTCAGTGCCTCGACTAGTTCTTGGCACATAGTATGATGGATTCTTTTTTTTAATGAATGAATGACTGTGTATGTGATTGTGTGAGTGTGTGTGTGTGTGTGTGTGTGTGTGTGAGACAAAGAGAGAGAAGTATCTGAGCATTAGAGAAATATAATTATGTCTTGTTGCATTATTAGGTAAAATTATGGAATAAAAAGTATTTCAGTTCCTATGTACACGTTTCTTTACATAAAGATTCAAATTGTTTAATATTTGCACAATGATAATATTAAATATAAAATACGTCTTCTTTTATTTGCAAATATAAGTTTTAGGTCATGAAATAGAAGTACCAAATCCTCACAGAGAATACTTTCCACTCAGGAGCTGCATGGTGGTAAACAGGTGTTCTGAGTTAGATCTCAGAAAGCAGAGCTCTTCTTCCCTTCCCCAAACAAAACAAAACAGTCGGTGGTGTAATCTTGAAATCATTTTCATCTTTTCATCTGGGAGGGGGTGAATGAGTATGAAATGGTCATTATTTAGTGAGTGCTTGTGCTCTTTCAGTGAAAGGCGTTAATTGGTACAAAATGCCATCATTCGCTAGCACTCTTGAAAATTAGTGTTGTACTGAATTCAAATTCTCATCATTTGATTGACATGTGTGTCAGAAATCTAGCCCCGTGGAATCCAAAGTTATGATTTGTAGTATTTTTCATATTGATCATCCTTGCGTTAAGACCTCAAAATATCGGGAGGAAAAAATTTAACATTGATTTTGAGCACTCTGCCAATGTGCTGCCAGCTCAGAGTGTGGAGAAGTGTAAAACAGGGAGAGATAAGAGAAAGGAAAAATCCAGAGGACAGGATTTAAGGCTCCTAAAGGTAGAAAAGAATACTTTGTTCTTTGTTTTCTTTTCTTATGCCACCTACACCTCTGTACTCAGGTGACAGCGCCCCTGTTCCATCTCTGCCCTGGCTCCAGGGAAACCTGGTTTACTCTGTCCCACTAGGGCACAGGGAGGCGTCCCTCTCCCACAGCCCTGCTGTTCTCCTCAGTGTCTAGGGCCCGACCCTCCAAGTAAGAGGATTATGAGTGTCATGGGCCATTGAAAAGGCAAACAGTCCAGAATAATTCAACGAAGCTGAAAAAAGTCTCAGGGGAGATATAGGAGGCTCTGATGCACAAATTAGGAGGTCTTCACCATGCAGCACCCATACACAAGCCAGAATGGCTCTTTGCTCCTAGCACTAGAGAGTGCACACTCGGAGGCACCCGGATCTGTGGGTGCTGTTTCAGCTTCCCTTTGACTCAGCAAAGACAGATGCTGCAGGCCCAGGCAGAGGCAGTGCACTCTCTCCTGGCCGTGTGGTCCTTCCAGCTAGTTTATTTCTTTTTCTCACCAACTTCTGTCATTTATTGCCTCCCCTATTTTTTCCCCCTTACCTCTAACCTGTGAAATACTATTTTTTCTAGCGAGTAGGTATCCGGGCTTCTTCTGTTTTCTCAACCTATGTTTATGGCACTAACTTTGTGTCCTGAGATTTTCAGGGCTTGGGGTTTTGAAACTCACAAAGCCCAGTCTCAGTGGTGACATTCTGAGTTAGTTTAAGTTCAGTGCTATACGTGTCCAGGGTGTAGTGATCACTGCGGACTTATTGAGAGATCCTGCTTACTTGATTTTTATTTATTTATTTATTTATTTTTTATTTATTTATTTTTTTTGTGAGGAAGATCATCTCTGAGCTAACATCCAGTGCCAATCCTTCTCTTTTTCACTGAGGAAGATTGGCCCTGGGCTAACATCCATGCCCATCTTCCTCTACTTGATATGGGACACAGCCACCGCATGGCTTGACATAGTCTTTGCATTCCTGGGGTGCGATCCTGTGAACCCCGGGCTGCGGGGTTCGCAGGTTAACCTTAACCTTAACACTTAACCACTGCGCCACCAGGCCAGCCCTGTACTTGATTTTTAAAAATGTAGTACTTGATAAAAGGTCATTTATTGTCAATAAGTTAATATTTAATTTTAACAATTATCATTGAAATCTAATTATAAGTTCAGTTTATTATAAGCAACATAAGATATAATAATTATTATACATGTAATTTTGGAATAATGTTTACACTTCAAATTATGCTTATTGGACAACAATCATGTATCAACTTTAGGTTTGTAATTATTCTTATGAAATTATTATTATTTTCTTCCTAATACTAAATATTGTCCTATGTATAAAAAAGGGAGAGTTACCTCTACAGAAAGGACACTACAAAACTATTCAATAAACACAAAGACCAAACACGTCTTTGGATTAAGAGTAGATAACAGAGAATAGCAGATGAATGAAGAGAAGGGAAGGAAAATAGAGAAATGGGTGGGTAGAAAAGCATGTAAAAAGTCAGAGACTGAGTGATTCCGAGATAAATTAGAGATAGAGAAACACATTTCCTTAACCACACATAGAGGAAAGGAGACAGAAGATAATGAATGATCCACCAAGACACACAAAGAATGGGTTTAGCTCAGTGCATGAAGCATATTAGAAACTCAGCACATGTTTATTAACCGAGAGAATGAAAGAAATACAGGCAGAGAAAAATAACTTCATGAAATAAAAGGATCCACACTGTGACCTTTATATTGCATCTGAAGACTTAAATGCTGATGTGATGTTACAAATACTGTTTAGGCATAAATGCCTTTCAGGATTTGCAGTACAGTCTGGTTCATGTAAAAGAAAAGGCTGTGGGGCTGGCCCTGGTGGTGCAAACAGTTAAGGGTGCGTGCTCCGCTGTGGTGGCCCAGGGTTCACTGGTTCGGATCCCCACGCGCACCGACGCACTGCTTGTCAAGCCATGCTGTGGCGGCATCCCATATAAAGTGGAGGAAGACGGGCAAGGATACTAGCCCAGGGACAGTCTTCCTCAGCAAAAAAAGAGGAGGATTGGCAGATGTTAGCACAGGGCTGATCTTCCTCACAAAAATAAATAAATAAATAAATAAATAAATAAATAAATAAATAAATAAATAAATAAATGAATGAATGAAAGAAATATATAAAATAAAAGGCTGTGCTTGCTTAACCATAGTCAAGTTTTGACAATCTCTGATGTTAGAAGGAGAAAAACATGTCATTTAATACAGAAGATAATTTAAAGCCTTTTTAAAAGTACATCGTGAAGCAGTGTCCATAGTCACACATACATAAATTATCATGTTAATGGATTTTTCTCTGTTAATCATGATTTCCATAGGAAAATATTAACATTATTATTGTTCTCTGGGACGTAATGTTATTGGGTAAGGCATTTTAGAAAACTAAAAAGTCAACCTTGTCCAAAAAATTATTGTAAAAGTAAATGTCCAAACATTGAGAAATGGTTATATAAATAATGTTATATCAACTTAATTAAATTTTAAAGGATATGTAACCAATTATAAACATTCTTACAAAGAATAATGTTACAACTATGTATAAGAATAAATGCAAATACACAAGGGTTGGGAGAAAAATTGGAAAAAATAAAAATATTTAATTTATTAACAGGGTAGGATTTGAGTTTTCCTGTTTTTATTTCTGACTGACATATTTGTTCCATAAAAAATGAAGAGTTGTCAAAGACCATTCACAAAATTTATTTTCTGTGCATGACTTTCCCAAAGTTGACATTTGCTATATGTTCCTTTGAAAAATTCTGAAGTGAAATTATTACATGAAATTAAACCTTCCAACTATGGAACTCACAGTTTTTCATTAGATGAATAAATGACTGTCCTTTTGTTTAGTGCTGGTGAGATCTATCATTTACCTTTAAGGGCATTTTCCAATGTCTATTTCCTCTAGTGAATTTCTGATGCAGACAAAGTCAGGTATTTTCAAACCTTATCCTTCCTTCGGTCATATTTTGGTTGTTTAAGGTCATCACTCTGATGGAGGAGAAGGATGATAGGTTCTTCAAAGGTGAAAAGGAAAATTAGTTTAATGTCATGTCATCAATATTCCTTATGCAAATTATAGAGCTGTGTGATTTTTACTACAATTATTGGTAAGTAGTTAATCTAACCTTTGGCATCAGTAAGCGCAGTGAGCTGGAGGCATTTGTTTAAAAAATCAATGTTATTTATTTTTTTTCCTGAAATACAATCCAATAAATTAAGGCTTATAATTATCCAGTTAGAGAATTCTCATTACTTAGACATAAAACAAAACATCTCTACATTATCAGCACAAAGCTTATATTGTGACAGTGATATTAACAGATAGAATTGACACTTGGTCCTAATGGAACCTAGCAAATGTACTTAAAAATCATTAACTTCCCTAAAATTGTTTTTGACTTGAGCAATTGTCATTAACTCCACCTACATTTATCAATGACACCACCTTTCCTCCTCGGTTCTCTGTTTCCTTTAATAGTTCTTGAGATCTGTAGATCACTAGATTCAATGAGAACCGGACAGCATCAAACAGAGTCGCAAGATGAAGGAGAAGCAGAGAAGGCGCTCTTGATTTTGTCCTATTTAATTTTATTTATCTCAGTGATTGTTTCATTACATTTGAAATATATATTTAGAGTTTTAAGAATAAAGATATCTGATCTTGAACGTTAAACAAGTTAAGTTGAGCCTGGTGAAAATGGGAGGCCGTAGAAGACATGAAAAACTAAGAAGATGATGAAAGTTAACATAAATTGAGGTAGAGCACAATTATTAAAAAACAAAGGTGTTTGACAATAAGTTTTCTGATGTCTTGGATATAATAGGCATGATGCAACTATTACTTGGGTCTATTTAAGTAGCATCCAGCTCAGAACACTCAGTTTAATTCCGTTGATTATCAATCTAGTCTACTTTGTAGATTGAGGATCTGAGCCACTGTTTAGTGTGATGGCTGCCTTGGGTGTCATATGAGTAAATGTGGGTGTAATAAGAGGGAGGAAGATAAGCCAGGTCATTCTACTTTAATACACATACATTAGAGTCTGGGCTTTAGCTCTACAATCAAAATTTAAAAACATCATGAATGTTCATACTCAAACCCTCTATATCTGATATGTGATTATTTGACTATGGACACCAGGTCCACAGACTTTAGATACTGGTCAGCAATTATTCTTTATTACATTCTATTTTATCCCTCCTGTGTTCTTATAGTTAGTGACCATCTTCATCAAAAGTGAATGATTTTTCTATTTTTGTATTTCAGGAGATTTTTTTTTAAGATCTAGAAGAGTTATTTTTAACTATACAGGATTTAGAATTTTACATATCTCTTTTCTCTTCCTTCCTTAATTAATCAGATTTTTTTTTTTAGTCGTCTGTATTCTACTTGGCTAAAGATATGAGAAAGGATGGGGATGAGAGAGTTTACTTGAAGGAGACACCTCACTGAAATGTGGTTAGAAGTAGGGACTCTGGGTAATATTTAATCTGGCAGATGTGAAACAAAAGATGAGTTTTTTGGAAAGTACAATCTGACCTACAGTTGCAAGTCAGTTATTTAATAAGAGTTTGTCAGAAGTTTTCTGTGATCTTGCTTCAGAAATGCATGAACCAAACATTTACATTTTTTATATAAATTAGTGAAGTCTTTAAAATATACCTACTCTCTGAATGTTCTCTTTGAAAACTTAATGTTACGAGGTGCATTCATTAAAATTTATCTTGTGGTTTTGGAAAATAATGTGCATTTTATGAGATACTTAAACACATATTTAACAGCTATATATATATATAAACAAACATGCTGATCAACCTTTTTAGAACTTTGTCGTAGTATACAGGCATGGTTTTCAGTACTTAGCTACAGAGATTAAAAATATCTATGCTTAAACTAAACTCCTAGAAATCTTATTTAATGGCTCTGAACTGGGGCCCAGAAATGTCTAGAGTCATGTGTTGCTTAATGACAGGGATATGTTCTGAGAAATGCACCATTAGGTGATTTCATCATTGTGCGAACATCATAGAGTATACTCACACAAACCTAGATGGTATAGCCTACTACACACCTAGACCATATGGTACCAATCTTACGGGACCACCGTCATATATGCAGTCTGTCATTGACTGAAACAACATTATGTGGCACATGACTGTATTTTTAAGAAGGTTTATGAGTAACTACACAGATAAATTTGAGGCATACTGATTTACATAATGTCAATAGTCCAAACATTTTGGGATCATTTGATTATTGCTTTGTTCTATTTATTAAGGAAATCATTACATGTATGTATAGCTTTATATAACATTATAATGTATGCGTGTGTATAGCTCTATAAAACACTATATATATATAATTAAAGTTATCTACTACTTTATATAACTTTAGGTGTATATATCTCACCTATTATTTTCTGAGCACAGTGGGAGATAATTACAATTGTGGATCAGAGGACCATCGTATGTTTCTTGTGGCTGCTGCAACAAATTACTACACACTTGGTGGCTAAAACAACAGAAATTGATTCTCTCACATTTTTGGAGGCCAGAAGTCTGAAATCGAGGTGTTGGGAAGACCACGCTCCCTCTGAAGTCTCTAGCAAGGAAGGAAAACTTCTTTGCACCTACCAGCTTCTGGTAGCTCCTGGCATTCCTTGGCTTGAGGCTGTATGACTCCAATCTCTGCCTCCATCTTCACATGGCTCCTCCCCTGTGTGTCTCAAATCCCCCTCACCTTTCTCTTGTAAGGAAATAGATATTGGGTTTAGGGTCCAGCACAATTTTATTTTGAGATCCTTAATTATATCTGCAAAAGCCCTATTTCCAAGTAAGGTCACATTTACAGGTACCCAGGATCAGGATTTGGACTTATCTTTTGGGGGGACACAATTCAACCCACTACAACTGTATATTACATATGGTTATTTTCATTTTAAGCCAACTCGCATCAATCATTTGAGCAATCCATGGCTTTTCTCAGTTGTTAAACAATAGTAGTGGCCCGTTCCTTTAAAAAGTATCTGACTTACAAATCATTTATTTGTATTTCATCCAGTTCCTACCAAATAACCTGGATTATTAACAGCATTTTTTTATACCTGTTTCTGCACAGGACCATGAAGAATGTGGCAAGTGAAATTTACTGGAAATGGCCAGCGTGTATTTGCAGGATACTGGTACATGGAAATCATGGATTTCCTCTTGATGCTAAGCTATCACAGGATCTTTTTTACAACTTTAGAAAACTGGAAAAACAGGACATTTATAAAAGAAGTAAACAACGGTCTTGTAAGAAATATGTAAGAAACTTATTTGTGAAGTTGTAATTTTACAAACCATTAGTAGAGATGCCCATCATTTCCTCCCTGCTTACACCACTCATTTTAGAAATGATATCATGTCTTAGACATAGATAATTGCATCAGGGGAGAATGAGAATTTCTGGTTCAATAGGATTATGTGTCCAAGAAATTCAAAAGTAACCTTCAGGTACAAATCAATTGCAGGGTGTTAGGTACTGGGTGAAAGATCATGGTGAGATCGGGCCAGATTTGATGATCTGGCAACACAAAACCACTTGAAAAGTTTACTGATGGGGAAGCAAAACGTGAACACTTTGCTGAGGAAGCTGGATTCAGAAGGGTGAATGAAACCCACAAACGCGCACATGTGCACATGAGCAGGCATGAGATTCCCTGCGATGTGAGAGTAGCTGCCTGATAATGCTTCAGCTCCTGTGAGATTTCACAGGACCTCCTACGACTGGGGCCTCTGAGACTTCCCTAGATCCTTACCCCAAATCTGGTTTGAGTTGGTTTCTGCTCAGCGGCTAAGCTATTCCCAAGATCAAGTTTGACACCCAAAGTGCAAACCTCTAGAAGATCGAAATAGCTGAAAGAAAAAAAGCACTTAAAATTGGGGGGAAAAATCGTATAAATAAAAATGGATTTAATACCTTGACATGACTGTGTTTACTTGAAGTAAATGGTGAATATTATTACCAATAGTTAAGTCCTACCTGGCTGCTTTAAGAGAGACAAGTCTTATACAAAGCATACAATAATTGAAAGCAAATGGATGCTCACATTTAGTATAAAGTGTTTGAAAACAGCTTGCCCACCAGGAAGTTGAGCGCTTCCTCTTTACATATTTACACTATATACTTGCTTTTCAAAACATTTTTCACAAATAGCAAAAATGTAAATTTATATTCCATCCATGTCAAATAATCACAGCTCTTTACTTTTTGTAATAATAGTAATAGTGATATAATAAAAATATAATAGTAAGTATCATGTGTTATTGAGAGCTTACTAAGTGCCAGGTCCTGAAAATGCACTATGTCATTAATACTCCAAAGAAATCTCTGAGGGGCTGGCCCCGTGGCATAGTGGTTAAATTCAAGTGCTCTGCTTTGGCAGCCCAGGGTTTGCTGGTTCAGATCCCCGGCACGGTCCTATGCACCACTCATCAAGCCATGCTGTGGTGGCTTCCCACATACAAAATGGAGGAAGATTGGCACCAATGTCAGCTCAGGGACAATCTTCCTCAAGAAAAAGAGGAAGATTGGCAATGGATGTTAGCCCAGGGCCAATCTTCCTCACCAAAAAAAAACAATTCTCTGATAAGGTAATATTGTGTGTGACAAGGTAAAAAGGTAAAATCATTTTTACCTGATAAGGTAAAAATGTGTGCTCACACTTACCAGATGAAGAAACTGATATTAGGAGATTTAAAACACTAACCCATGGATACTAAGCTGAAACACAATAGAGCTGGGATGTGGACCCTCGTGATTGCAAGTCGCATGCTGTACTGCCCCACCAACACCACTGAGCTTTCATAACAACCCACATCAATATCACTCCATGAGTGTATTGAAATTACATTCAGGAACAAAAATGAAGAAAGCATGCAACTAGCTTCAGGAGACAAATATTCAGAGTAAATCTGGGAAACATCGAGCTGGAAGAGATTTGAGAAGATATTAGCTCCCACTCCATTCCTCTTTTACTGGACTAATTAGATGAGTTGATGGTAGGAATTAAGCTAATATTTTAGTTTTTAATAACAATATATAGTGTTTCTTTAGAAATGAAATAGTCACCATTAGTTCAAATTGGATGCTATCATATAGACCAAAAGCTTCCCTAATAAAAATGTGGGAACTGCTAGAAGGGAAGAGAAGCAGAGATCAATGAGTTCTTGTCCCAAATTTACCATATATGACCTTGAGCATACCTAATGACCTCTGCGGCTCTCAGTTCTTTGGGTGTAAAACAGGATAATTAATTTTACTAGCCTTGTCTAGGTTTTGTGAAGATTAATGAGTTAATAATGTCCAGAACACACTCTGTAATTCTTTAATGACAAGTACATGAAAAATGTTTGGTATAATATTGAGACTAAGAAAGAAGGCTGTATTTATCATGCACACTATCTAACGGGCTGCCATAGGGGTTAGGATTAAGTTCTTTCCTTTTTAATATTACTGATGGGAGTAAACTCTTCATAATGACAAGACCCTGCAAGAATGTTTGTGAGGTCGCTGGAAGGGAGTACACCACTCAAAGTAACTCTACAGTCAAAGTGCCCAAGTTCTAATCCTGGCTCTGCCACTAAATAGCAACCTAACAGCAGGCAATTTCCTCTACGTTTCCAGGTCTTGGATTCTATCGTTGTAAAGTGAGAACAATAATGCCTATCTCAGGGGGCGTTTACACCAATTGATTAGCACACGTTTGTTATCTACCATATTATCGCATGCTGTTTAAGGTGCAAGGGACAAGGAGAGGGACAAAAAATCCTTACCCTAAAAAAAGCTTACATTCTAAAATAAAGAGAATAAAGAAGAGGAAAATAAATGAACAATATGTTTTCAGAAATAACAAAAACTACAAAGAAAATAAAACAAGTTAAGGGGAAGGGAGAATGATGTGGGTTAGGAAGGATAGTTTATATATGGTCAGGGTGGCCTGAATGATGCAAATAAATAGGCCATATAAAGACCTACAGATGGAGTGTTCCAGACAGAGGGAGCAACAAGGGAAAGGTTCTGAGGCAGGCAGGAGCTTGGCCTCTTTGTGGAAAAGCAAGAAGGCTGTAGTGTGTTTGGAGCAGCGTATGTAAGAGGGAGATTGTGGGAGATGAGGGGAGAGTGGCAGCTAAAAACCACAGGGTCTTCTGCACCTAGTAAAGAGTTTCTGTTTTATTCTAAGTGTTGTGAGAATCAACTGGAAGGTTTTAACACAGGAAGAAGTTTCATAAAGGTTTTTCTGGCTGTGGGGTTGAGCATAGATACACAAGAACAAGAATGGAAAAACTACTGTAGTGATCCAGATGAAATGTGCTGGTGAATTGGATTGGGGGAGCAGTTAGGGAGGTGATGGGTAGCTGTAAGACCTGGGGTGTATATGAAGTTTGAGTAGATGGTTCATTCAGATGGGTTAACGTGGGGGTGAGAGAAAAAGAGGAATCAAAGATGGTACTTGGGTTTTTGTCCTGAGCCTAGGAGATAATAACTTAAAACAAATACATGCAAAAGTTCGTATGATAAAAAATAGAAGCTGTGCCAATCCTCAACAAAAAACAAGCAAAAAAAGAGAAGACCCATGTTAGCAAAAATGCAAATATTGGGGTACTTTGGATCATGCAAAGCAACTTTGAATTCTTCCACACACATATGTACACCACAGCAAGCAATCATTTGTGAAAATAGATTCAGAGATGAAAGATGCCAATTATGTAACATGCACAATGCTTCAACCATATAAAACTTTCTCACAATTTGTATCTTAAATTGTTAAATTGAAGTTGAAACTTCAAAACAAATTAAAAAAACTTACCAGTAAATATCAGATAGAGAGAAATTTGAATAAAAAAGAAAACAACTCCTGATGTGATATTCTGGTTTACAGAATATGGTTTGTTTTATCTGGTAGATTCCATATACACATCTGCTAACCAGGAGAATATATTCATTTATCTGTCATTTTGGAGGTCTAGTCTAAAGGGCCATAAGTGATAATTTGTATAGTCGGAAAACAAAAGGCCGACATATCACAAATAAACAATAGAGTTTGATTTGATCACAGGTGTTTGAAAGAATTAATATAGTTAGCAAACATGTATCTACAATGTAATTGGAGAAAAAATTCCCACACTAAAAAAAGAAAAAAAGAGAGAAATAGAGAAATAAATTAAGATCAAAAAAGAAAAAAAAAAAGAAAAGCAACACTGCTGGCTTTGGCTTATAAACAAAAAAAAATGATTTTTAATAGATATGAATGTTAGTCTCTCTCTTCACTTAAACACATCTGAAACATGCCAGTCTGCTGTTGGGAGAATGTGAAATTAGGGAAGATATAGCTTAGCTGGAAAACATTTAAGAAAAAACAAAAATGGTGTACAAGTGAAAAGGGGAAATAGTCACTGAAAATCTGTTTCTGACTCAAAAATTTCCCAAATTCGTACAGATGAGCCAGAACCATGAATCCAGTAGTTCAATACATTCCAGGACAGTTAAAACAATGTGTAAATTAGACACAGAGGCATAGAAGTAGGTGATAAATAGCAATCCTTCGATACATGTAAGCAGACAGAACAGGTAAAAGAGATTGCTACAGTGTGGGAATAAATTTGCTTACAATATGATCATCCACATCTTTCCTCAATGCAGTCTTGTATTTTCCTTCACTAATAATTTACTAGTATCTCAAAATTTGATATGCCGCTATGGGTAAAGAGATATACAGATAATTTACATCTTTTATGGAAATAATATCCCTTTACTAGTTGTGAATGGGAAAAATATTTGCAAATAATAATATAAATTAAATATAAGCAGTTGAAAGCTATTATTCATTTTTCCTGAAAACCTAGAACTAAAAGTTTATAAAATCTCATTTTATGATAGAAAAATCAGAGTTTTTCATATTATAAATTAAATATTGAGGTTACATGGTGGATAATGATCACAATTTTGGGCTCCTAGCTTGGTTTTCTACTTTTTATTTAAGAATATAGAATTAGTGAACATTCTGGAGATGGTGGCACGGGAGTGATGCTTTGGATTATCAAAAAAGATGCATATATGTTTATTAACTGGTTATATACTGCTGGTAGCATTGCCATTTATTTTTATTAAATAGTTTTTAATGGACTGTTTCTAAGAGGCAAGATATCTGTTACATTTTTCTGTTTCAGCCAAAGACCCATATTCTATACTCAGGGTCCATTCTACCAATGTAAGTGATTCTGATAAATGGACATGGAAGTTTAGTGTATGCAAAAGATATAAAAATGTTTCTCATTCTATCTGCTGCACATACATTTTCATCTTTATTTAACTGAGGGCATATTTCTGATTCTATTGAGGACATTTTGTATCAATCCAAAAATATGAGCAAGAATAAAATTTAGTATATGCTATTGGTGGTCCTGGTTCAGCCTAAGCTGGGGGCTGGAGTCCATTTACATAAATAACTTATATGAAGACTACGGGATAGGCCTATAACGAGAATGTTTTCTGAAGATATTGTTCGAGGTAAATAAAAGGTGGGGGTAGAGGATAGACTAGAAGTGGAAGGAAGATCATGTAGTCCCAACCTGGACTCAGGGATTTTTTCTGACTGTGCCAGAGAGAGGAATTTTCTTCATTTCTTTTAAGGTAGTATGGCTCTGCTCAGTGAGGAATGCAGGGAATGGAGCACAATCTTGGCACCCCTAACCCTCATGCTTTTGCATTGGGTAAACGTGGGGAAAGTATGGACTGAGAAGGGTAGTGCTATTCTTGGAGAATCCATGGTGAGCGGGAAGACCATGACATGGTACAAAAGAAGATGAACCCTGTCAGGAAAGAAGTAGCAGCAGTGGGATAGAATAGCATCCATGCATTAATATCATGTAGTTATTTAGCACCTACCACATGCTAGACAGTAAACCAGGGACTGGAGATAAAGCACTGAATATGACATACCAAATTTCTGCTCTCAAAGAGTGTATTCGTCTGGAAGAGAGGGGGAGAAGGAATAAGTATGAGTAAATGTGTACGTATAATACTCATATTAAATAGTGTGATAGAGTATGTTCTGCGAGAACATAAAAGGAGCAAATAATCTAGTTTAGGAGATCAAGGATGGATTGTTGAAGTTCTATTATCAAATGGCTAGGGGTTGAGTAGGATTTTGCCTGGGAAAAGGGAGAGTATTCCAGATAAAGAAAACATCTTATACAAAAAATTACCAGTAAGAGGGAGTGTGGAGAGTTTAAGAAATTAAATGTTTGCCTGGAAAGCTGTAGTGTAATGTGCTGGTGGTGGTGGAGTAAAAGTAGTTAAAGATGAGAACAGAGAAGTAGTCAGGTGTTGGATCATGAAGCTGTGCAGCCATGAGAAGGAGATTGTGCTTATCCAAAGAAGAATTAGAAGCCACAGAATGGTTTTAAAGCAGAGGAGGATTTGGTTAGATTTGTGTTTTATGGAGACAACTCGGAGTGGAGTCTTTTTGGGAAGAAGTTAGGGGCAAGAAACCAGGATGCAGGTTGCTTTAATAATAGTACAAGAGCAAATGGTGATCAATGAAAACTCACATCACAGGAAGAGTCTCATTGAGACTGGACAACCCAGCACTACAGTCTGGAGATGCTGGGAGCCACAGCTGCCATCATCAGTGCTAGAATGAATTCTAAACCATCTCCTGCTTCTTTGGGCCACTGACTCCAGATTCCGAGGCCATTGGCTTCTTCCCATTTCTAAGGTCTGTTTCCTCTTCTTTTCTATTGACAATGATGTTGGGGTTAGCAATGAAGAGAAATAAATGTATTTGAGATATAGCGAGTAGAATGAGCATGACTTGGTGATTGGATGTTAGGGATGAAGGAGAGAAAGAATCAAAGGAAAAGACAGATTTGGCATGTAAAATGTCATGATTTTGGAACGTGTCAGTGCACTAGGTATGTGGGTTGAGGAAATGTGTATTTGGTTTGGGACTTTATAGTCGAATTTCATCACTTTTATTTACTCACCATCTGAACACCAATTAGAAGAAAACTTTAATATGGAAAGGAAATAGGGGAGGAAATATTTTTCCAAGCTTCTCGTCATCCAGAGCCCAGGTATATGAGCTGAACTTAGTCAACTGGATGCTGTCACCCAAGCCTCTGAATCTACAACTCAAGATTATTTGACTGTGTCAAACTCTGGAAGAAATAAGATACATAAGAATTGAAACATGGCCCTTGCTTTTAGAACAGGTTTTCCCAACCTCCACACATTTTGAGCTGGATAATTCTTTGTTTTGAAAGTTGTTGTCCTGTGCATTATAGTATGTTTAGCAGCATCCCTGTCCTCTACCTGCTAGATGCCAGTAGTATCCCTCAGTTGTGACAACTAAAATGTCTTCAGATGTTGCCAAATGTCCCATGGGGATGTTAGAATCATCCCTGGATATTTGTGAGCTTGACAAGAACAGTTCTAGTGGCGTGACTGAGATGGAAACTGGACAGCAGCAAGCTGAGGAGGGAGGTGGAGGAGAGGGCAGGCAGACTGATGGTTATTGTAGATTGTTCTTTCAAACTATCTTGCTAAAAAGTGGAGCTGAGCTATACAATGGTGGTTGGAAGGGAGAAACATGAGCTTGCTTGAATGTTAATGAGAAGAAGCCATTAGAGGAGGAAAAGGATGCAGGAGAGAGGATAATTAATATATCCAGGTCCCTGAAAAGATGGGAGTTGCCACACACTCATAAATGTTACTCAACTCAGGTCTAAGAACCGGTGCTGGGTCATCCACTTTTTTACTGATCTGTGATGCTGATGTACAGAAGTTGAGGATAAACATTTAGAAACTATAGTAATTTGACAGTTATTTTATATAAGTCGAATATAGTAAAAATTTTGGCTTGCATTTTTTACCTATGTTTTATTTTCTTTTTCTAGTTATTCACTTTTGTTGAATATTTTAAAAAATGTAGGCCCATGATGGATTGACAATAAGAAAAATATAATTCTTTAAAGAGACTTTGAGAAACACTGCTGTAGAGCACAGGTAGAGTGATTAGACAAATACCTCACTCTAAATCAAGAGAAGGAGGAAAGAACAGTACAAGAAAAAGAAAGTATTATTGACTTCTATTTTCTTTGCAAAGTAGGCTAAATGTCATCTGTTGAAAGCGAGGCAGGAAGTGGCTGAGTCAATGGTCTGGGGGCGTGGAGTTTGGAGTACAGGAGAGCACCCTGACCAGAGGGATAAGGAAAACATGCCTGGTTTTTGAGGGCTCTCTGGAGGTCAGATCCATGCATTTACAGTGCTACCAATCAAGATGCCCAGGAAGACTTCCAGAAATGGTTAGGAGAAATGCTGTAGAGGGTAATACCATGTGTGAGCAAGTGGGAGATAATAAACCAATAAAATTGGTGAATAAATGCTAACGTAACATTGGTTCATAACACGTTGATAAGGAAGGAGAAGAAATTTTTAAAATTATTTTAACATGCTTATTTAGATATATTACATACCAGGATCAGTGGTAGGTGTTTAAATGTTGTATTTTATCAAGTCTTGTGAAATACGCATTTTATACACATCTATAATCTAAAAACCAAGGTTCGAGAGACTAAGTATCCCTGTAGTCATGCGATAAACTAGAAGTAAAACTAGGATCGATTCCAGATTTCTGCTTCCCTATCTTGGACTCATTTTTATAGTCGATATCCTGTGACAAAATAAAGGCACAAGTTCTTTTCAATGAGAAAGATGTCTGCGAGTTTTCTCAAAATTATTTTTTCAGATTGCTCATTGTGCTTAATGTTTCAAATACAAAAGACACCTGGGAATCAGCTCCAGAGTGTTAACGTTCATTGTCTTCTAAGAATGCCGCTTTACAATAGATTGAGCTGCCATTCTTCTGGTGTACAGTCAGGAGCATATAATAATGATAATAACACCTTCCATTTATATACTGCTTCACAGTTTGCTAAGTACTTTCACATACATTATCTTATATGAACCTCATCACAGCCCAGTGAATATATTTCTGATGCTTTGTTTTATTCATGACTGTCATATTGATATTAGTCAGACACCTTTCCCTTACTCATATGGTTGGTTGGCTACGAAAAGCTTTATTCAGACAAACAGAAAGATACAAAGCAAAGAGAAGTTGAAGTGTTATCTGTAGCTCTGAATTGCTTGGTTCCCTTCTTTTATTTGTTTAAACCATCAAAAGCATGCCTTATGCCTCTTTAGGAATTAGCATTATTTAAATACAAATTCTTCATATCTGGTCAGAGCTCCCCAGATCATTTACAGGGTAGTGACTGAATGAATATTTAAAAATTGAAAGCCATTTTCAAGGTATTATTTTTAAATTTGGAACAGTAATTATTTTAATAAGATATTGAAAAATTTCAGAAAAATATATTTTAGAATTTTGTTTCTCATTATGTAGGAAACTCATAGTTACCCAAAACTTTTGAAGAATATGATATTACTATTAATTAAAAGATTGCTTTTCAAGATTAGTCCCAGTGTACCAAGATCTTTCATTTGCATTAAAAAGAAATACAAGTCTAAAGTTATTCTAAGTATAATTTATTCTTTCTTTAAAATTCAGAAAGAACTATGATATCTTGAAAAATAATTAACAAAATACAGCAATGTAAAGTAAATCTGGTTGAATTTTCAGGCTATTTAAACATTCATTTTTACATAGAGATTAACTTTTCAGTTTTTCTCCCGTTTTTTAGTGCAGGTTCATACTAACAGTAGACAGAAAAATTTTGGATTTATTTTTCTTTTTTGTCTCATATTTCAGGGGAAAATATGTTTGAGCACAGTGGGCTGAAAAAACAATCTCAATGTTCTCTTCATTTATTTATTACTGGATTAATTAATTACAGGATGGTCTCATAGTCTTTGTATGAAATTTGAAATACAAAAAAATTGCTAGTTGATGGAATGAGATGTTGATTTATTATCAAAATATCTCTTTCAAATTTGTGACCCTAAATATTGTTGAATGTACTCTTAAGCTGCACTAGGAAGTTATCCATTTCCCTGTAGAATGGTATTAATGAACACTATTTGAAAGAAAGAATTGCCTACCCATTCGAAACTAATTAATCTTTAATTATTAAATTATTTAGAGTTCTTTCTATCAAAGTATTTTTTCCAGAATATTATATCATAAAATTAACCTTAGTGACTGGAGATAGGTCATAAAAATATTAAACAGATTTCAACACCCTTGGAAAACAATTGTTATTTATAAACATTATTTTTCATTGAGTTAATAGTGTGGAAAGAGTTTTGCCAATTTTGAATATATTGGCAGTGTGGAAAGAGTTAGCTATATTTTAGTCATTAGTAAAACAGAAAAGCTTTTGATAATCTCTTAGAATCCTGCTAATTGGTCTGAACTGTACTAAAAGATATTTTAATTGAAAACTGTAGCTATGCAGTTTAATTGAAAACTGTAGCTATGCAGTTTAATATCTGACCCTCAAAATTTGATAGAAAAGAGATCATAGGTGTCATGAGGCTTGAATAATGCCCCTAATGTAAATAACCAAAGAACAAATTACATCATGAATTATCTCAATATACTCTAACTTCTTTCTTCCTGTATAGATTTATATTTATCATAGAAAATGGTAATACGTTTGGAACAAAATTCTGTATTTGATTTCAGTTGTAGTCAATGTTTGTAATGAGGTATTCTTTCTGCATACTTTTAAATTCATGTAAATTAATAGGGATTTTAAAGAGTTTATGAAAAGAGATGACTATGGAAACATATAATTACTCTAAATTTTTATCTTTCCTTTGGAAATAAATCTCTCTTGAATTCATTTAGAATTGTTAAACAACTTGTCCTCTAGCTTTGACAAAATGGACCAAACCTGGTATCTACAAATAGACGCTGGCGCCTGCACATCAACTGTATAAAGAGCGGCAAAGTGGAGTCTGTGAAAGATGGAAGATGTTTAAAGTGATAAGAGGGTGAAATATTATTGCTTTGTGGATAATGTGTATAAAATATAGCACTGTGAATATTTAGGAAGTATACAGATGAGAAAAATTGGCTAACACCCTATGCTCTTATTCTTTTATTTAAATTTTTTTATAAAGGAACAGTCCTAAACATTTTTTTTTTTTAAATTATGAGTCCTCCTCTAAGCATCTAGTTAATGTCAAAATGTAAACAATTCAATGATTATTTTGGGGGCGAAATTGATTCCATTGCTGTTCTGTTACTTATTGCTCTAGCTGTAAAAGAGCAGATGTTTGACTCACATATGAATTATTTTAATAGTTTTCATTAGGTCTTTATCTGTGGTTTGTCAATGTGGTTCTACAGATACAGTCAACCATCTGTTCTTTGGACCTGTGCTTCATGTGACTTAACGGGAGTGTATTAATCTTATTGGATCAGTCATTAACAGAATCAGAAGTTTGTTTACCCTGGGTGTGTTCCAAAAAAGACAGACTTCATCAATAAAAAATATCCAGTCTTTTGCTAAATGATCTTTCTACTTTTTATATAGTTTCTCCTATTTATTTAACAGTCACAGATTTTGAAAAAGCATGTTACAGAGTAGATTTGGTTTCTAGACTTTAAAATTCATTTTCCTCAGAGCTTCCATGAGCAATACTCAGAAACATCCACAGCCAGTACTTTTAAGAATTTGCTTTTTGCGGGAAAAGGTGTAACGTAATTTTCTATCTTTGTTATCACTTTCACATCCATTTCTGAAATGACACAGTGAGGCCTTTATGGAATACTGCGGATTTCTGACGGGACAAATTTAAATGTGTGAGACGTGATATTTATCATAAAGGCAGTTCTCTCAAGATCTCAGTTCTACAGACTAGTGAATGAGGCACCACCGGAAACAGCATCTGCCCCCTCAGTAACTGGGCTGTTGCCCAGAACTAGGCAAAATTAATCCTATCTTTCAGAAATTCGCTGCTAACACTGGTGGAGAATAATCTTAGGTCAGGCCTTTCTCTTGAGTAGCCTGCATATCTCGGTGTTCCCCAACTTTCTGAAGTCACTCACTCCTTGCTTTAGGGTTTGTAGGTGATGCCTTGAGTTCCCAGGCGCACACTAGGGGAAGTCTCATCTAATATTTTGGTGAGTTTCCAAGGGGCTCATCTCATCCTGGTCTGTCTGGTCTGACCTGCTTCCTACCTATTATTCTCTCTGCCCTTTAAGAAGATTGTTCTGAGTATTTATTCAAACAAACCAGCCTGAAAACTTTTTGGATTCCTTCATTTCTCCCAAATTTCCCCAACACAAAGCTAGTTTTAACGGACTTTTGCTGTTGGTTTGGGAATAACAGAAAGAGGTTACAAGCAACAATATAAAACGGAATATTAAGCATCACTACCCTAAAATGCCATCAGGCATTCCCGGCTGTGGGAAATTTCTGCTCTTAGGCCTTGACTCTTAACTTCCATTTTCTTGAGCTCCTTTATATCTTTCTCTCCAGAAATCTCTCCTCCAAGCTCTTGAATCCCATTTCTTTCTTATGCAAAGTTGTCTACATCTTCACCTCACGCATCCTAAGCTCAGGACCGGTTTTTACATTGTCCAAAGTTGATGAAGGTTCTCTGCTAAACAAACGACTATTTATTTTGGATCCTCACCCTTCAGCATCAATAAAGAAAGAGCAGAAGCTTTGGTATTCATTTCTTTCATTTATAAAATTCTTATGCAGTGATCCCTCATTCCAATATATGTAAGTGATAAAGATTTCTTTTTCCTCTAGCCAGAGCAAGTCCTTGCATTTTTACTATATAGTACATTCTTAGGATTGTACTAAGAATCCTGTACAAGCACAGGATTTAGCATCAGGCAGATAGGCTGTGTAGCTTTCAAAAATTTATTTAACTTCTCTGAGCTTGTTTCCTTTTTAGCAAAACAAGTGAAGTATATAACTTTCAAGAATGTTGAGAAATTAAAAATACTAAATGCAATGTAAAAACTCAGCAATATGATCTTTCTCTCCCCCTACTTCTTAGCCCAGGTGTCATTTTACTAATTAGAAATACTTTTTTTCTTCCTAGACATTATACTCCTAGTTTCCCAAACGCACAGCGCGTCCTCATCTCAGGACAACAGATCACTGACCCAGCCCAATCCAGAGCCTGAGAAGTCACCTGTGTCAGCTTTAGTTCTTGCCTCCTTGATTACTTGGAGCCAGTTTGTGGTCTTTGCATGAAAAAACTCACTCCAACTCTGGGATTTTAAATTCTTCTGGAAGAATGAGACCTTTTAAATTTCTTCTTTCTACAAATAACCTCCATTTCCTTCCTCTTTCTCCTACCTCTCTTTATTACAGTTGAATTCCTATTTATATCTCTTTGGCTAGGTGATTTTTAATTACTGTCAGATGTAAACTCTGGATTAATTAATCCCACCAGATGGACCCTTAAGATTCATGAGTGTTATATTTAAAGCATTAGCCCTGCTCATAAGACAATCCTGGTAATAATATGTAGTGCTCCATCCCTGGTGCTGAGCCTCAGTTGCCCCTGATTTTAAGCCTGACTTAGGTCTAAGGATTGAATGGCTTGTAATTATTTCCATTTGCCTCTGAGCAAGACCTGGTTAGCACAGTTCGTCTTACTTTACACTCACGTGTTTTAGTTTCACCAATAATTCTACACTAACTGTTCTCAATTTCCCATATTTTAAAATTAGGTATAATTTAAGGGCTCATATAGTCTTATTTTTAAAAATAGAAGCATATGATTAATATATCCTAGAAAGTTTCCTTGGATTATTATTTTATCCAGTACTTAGGTAAGCATAACCAGTTTTTAAGAGGTAACCATTAAAACTTAGTCACAAATCCAGACATTTCTGAGTAACTTGGAAATTATGGGGCAAACAGGCAGCTGCATCTGGGCCTTCCCAAATGAGAGAGTTGCCCTCTGAGTACAGGAGCATTGACTTATCTCTGTGCCATTTCTTCACCAGGATGAACATATTAAGACCTCAGTGGTGTCAATCATGAGAGCCAGTTGTGCATATTGATTCCCAACTCTGAGTTCAGTGATGTCACATTCTTACCTAGAAATTGGCCATAGTGGTAGCTTGAAATTGGCAGCAGCTACAAATCGGATTTGTTTGTTTTTAACACCCCAGGTAGCCAGTTGTTTATCATTTATAAGCATACCACTGACCTTAAGAGATAGGTATGTGAGATTTCTAAGACTCCTTCCTTAGAAGTACTTCTTCCCTGCTTTTAAGTTGTGTCTGTAATAACTTTTCTGATCCCTGCTGGTGAGTGAGAATCTCCAGAGAGATATTTTAATGAGAAATTCTCAAACTTTACTGATGCACATACAGCATTCTCAGAGAAGTGGTAAACCAAATAGCATGACTCTGTATATCCTGAAATTCCTTTATTGAAATGCTCATGATTATAATTTGGATAGAAAGGAAGTTATTACATACACGTGATGATAAAATTAGTAAAAGTTGGTGAAGCATGTGGACGTTAGCACAGATCAGAGAGAGGAAAAAGCGTATGTAAGAGTTCCCTCATTTTCCTTGCTTTGACCCTTTGTTAGTAGTGAGAAAAATCTATGTGATTCTCTGTAAGCATAAACTTGATTCCCAGCACCCCTTGAGCTCCTGTCTCTGGCTTCCAAATTGTAGCAAGAGTTCACAGTTCTGAACCTACCTGCAGTAAGAATGGCTAAGTTTTATCAAGGTTCATAATGAATTGTGCTTAACTGAATCCATCAGAGATGTGTGGACACCACAGGCACACCAATAACCTGGGGCCCTTCAAATGAATATTCTTGAAATATTTGCCCAACATCTTTTCAGATGAAGAAAGAGAGCAGAGAAAGGACCACCGAGGACAATTCCAACTTTCATGCTCCACACATTAAAACCAAAGTCCTACTCTTTACCAGTTTAACGTCAGTTGGAAAGCCAGTTAGTGACTGTTTTTACCTGGGTGTGCTTCAAGGAGCCTCACACTCATGACTCAATGCGATTTATCAAAGTATTCCTTCCCATCTACTCAAGACAATTTTCCTAAGATGAATTACAATTCCACTTTCTCCATCACCCTTTCAGAGATATTTCATTGTTCTGTATAATTCTTGAGATAATAGGTTATGGAATGAGATTTTCATCTCAGCTCCGTTATTTGCTAGCCTGGTGATTTGGAAAGTTATCTAGACTTCATTGTACCTTAGTATCCCCATGCAAAAGTGGGGATCATTAAAACTTACAACATAGGCTTTAGGCAGATCTAATCATATGGTTATTATGTGATGTGCCTTGCATATTGTAGGTATATAATTCAAAACACAATAGCTAGAGATTGGTGTCTTTGTCAACTGCACAGCTGATCTGTTTCATCTGGTGCTGATTGTCACTATGTTCTGCTGCCTCAGCTCTGCCTTCTCCTCACTGCTACAATGTGGTATCTCTAGGGAAACCTAACTATGCATACTGCAAAAGTATTTTCCTCAAGAAAAATAACTTCTTTCTATTACTTCTCTTCTCAATGGTTTCTTATTCACTCAGGAAGAGTTTTCAAGAACGTTTGATATTCCCAGGCAATCTCCTTCCTTATGAATCTTCCATTCTAGCCAGACTTGTCTACTCACTACCTTTGTAACTTTTCTCATGACCTAATCACTCAATATGTCTCCTTCCTAACCATTTATTTAATCTTACTATCCCTAAAAGTGTAACTCAAGTCTTATTTCCCTCAGACCTTTTCCTGAAGACAATTTTTATTTATTTATTTATATGTTTTGCTGCAAGGCTGATAAAGCTTTGTCTGCATTGACTATGTAGCACCTGCCATTAATTTTCTTGTATGACTACGATCTCCTGAAAATTACTTCTTCCATTAGATTGTAAATTCTTTGAGGGGCAGATCCTATCTTTATTTCTGAGCTCTCCCATTACTTAGTGCAATGTCCTGTACATATCTTATTTATTATCAGGAACAGTGCATAACATAAAACATGGACCTGTTTATTTTTTACCCAAAATTTTATCATGAAATTCCCAAACATTTAGAAAAGTTTAAAGGTTTATGCAGTCAATACTCATGTATTCACCACTTAGATTCTACAATTGTTAGACATACTCATTTTCTATAACTAATGATGCAGTTTCAGAACATTCCTTTTTTTTTTTGTGAAGAAGATCAGCCCTGAGCTAACATCCATGCTAATCCTCCTCTTTTTGCTGAGGAAGACCAGCTCTGAGAACATTCCTTTTTTGACTTGACTAATTTTTGAAAGGTTTTAGATTGAGGTATCAAATTTGAAGACATTATCCTTTATTAGAAAACACTTAATTCTGCTTCATAAATCTTTTCACACTTTTTCTCCAAGCTTCAGAATATATGAAATAAAGATGTTTAATTTATTACTATAAATCTTAGTTCCTATGGTCATTGCATTGTTCAAATTTGTGGGTCTACAAGCTATTTATTATTTTTAAGTCCAGCAAAATTGTAATTTTTATTTCTATGGAAATACTATTTATAAATGAAATACTATTTATAAATGCTTTTTTGGGGAAGTATCTGTGATGTTTTAAACCTATTTTTAAAACTGAGTATATTATCTTACTTCTAAAGAAATGTTTACCTCATTGAAATCATAAATAACCCTAGTAGATTCGATGAATAAAACTGGTAAATTATTAATCTGTATATTAAAGTTAAGACATGTAAAATTAAATATTGGTTATGCTCGAGGTTTTTTTCTTTTTAATTTTAAGAAGAACAGATTAATGCAAGGTAAATTTTGTAGTTAAGACATGTAAAATTAAATATTGGTTATGCTCGAGGTTTTTTTCTTTTTAATTTTAAGAAGAACAGATTAATGCAAGGTAAATTTTGTATGTAAGGCCTGCTATTCCTAGGGACTCTAACAGAGAATTGCCTTGATCAACTTAAGACAAGATTGACCAAGAAGTTTAAGCTCCAAAATACTGTTTGCCTATTTATCTTTATGAAATTTCAGGGTCACTCAGAGTTGGTTTTACATTTATCTCATTTATAATTAGATTATAATCTCCTTGAGGACAGATACTCTGTCTCATTCAAAACCCTCAGTGCGTTTCGTAGTACCTCACCGTAGTTAAAATATAGCTGTTGAATGAATACTGGGAAGAAAATAGGGTACTCTAGCCTTGAATTTGTCCTTATTTTAGTGAAACAAACATTTATTGAATCTTCAGTTTGCAGAGTTCTAGGGTACATTGACTTTGGTGCATTGTTGTGCAAAATACATGAAAAAAATCTTTTCTTTCTTCTTGCAATAAGTTGTATAGTCTTTTTCTTTTTCTTGAGGAAAATTGGCCCTGAGCTAACACTTGTGCCCATCTCCCTCTATTTTGTATGTGGGACACTGCCACGACGTGGCTTGATGAGTAGTGTAGGTTCACACCTGGGATCCGAACCTGCAAACCCCAGGCTGCTGGAGCAGATCGTGCCAAACTTAACCACTGTGCCACCAGACCAGCCCCTGTATAGCCTTTTTGAGAAATACCTTTCAACTGTCTATGCCTAGAGGAAAGAGAACTTTCTACTTACACATATTTTTCAATAGAGTGCAAAGGCAAGCAAGTAAATTTAAGTCTATTTTGTGACATTTTCCTAAATAGGTGGACTTTTTGGAGGCTGTATTTAGTTCCCAGATATCCATAGGAAATTGGTGCATGCAATTATTGTTAAAATTCCCCAATACAAACCAAAGGAAATAAAACGTGATATTCAAAGCAAGTATATTTAAAACTTTTCGCTATGGCAAGAAATTTTTACTGTTATTGCTGGAAAGGAGGAGAAAAATTATCACTAAAATAAATTCAATTATAAACATTTAACTTCTGAGTAGTTTTCATTTTATTTTCTTATGTATACAGGTGAGGTGTATGAGTCAATATAATTAGAGTGATTGTCAAAAGTGCTTCAGGCACTCACTTAAACACTTTCCTCCCACTAGTACTTGAAGAATGTAAAATACTTTGTTCACATATTCTTATCCTCTTTTGGGAGCTGATAAGGAGGTAAGCAGGAAATTCTTTTCAAGGCTCTATTTCCTGAAATGCTTTATCTTATTTTCATGCAGTCCGTCACCAATTTACCGTATCATGTCAGGTTCTCCTCTTCAAAAGAGCAGCCATTCTCTAGAGCCTACCTTTAAAGACCCAGTGTCATTGAGTTTTCTCAACATTAGATGCCCCATTAGATGGGTCATGAAGTTCTTTTCTCTCCTATATCTATCAAGAGCAACTTGGTCTAGAAGACATGTTAAGATATTACCAAATATTAGTTTAGCTATATTGGAGGTAAAGTCAAAAGTAACTTTCGTTCTATGTCATTCATAAAATTGGGGATTGCCTTCATTTTCTAACTGGTAATAGCACTGTATGACTAGAGGTGTTCTATCATGTCCTTGCTTCCCAGAAACCAATGCACAGAGCAGAATATCCTTAAGAGGATCTCATTTTTTAGATGTCACAGGTTAATCATTGGGACAGTGGACTTGGCACCAATGAAATTATAAATGTGACCACTGCATATACATATATGAAAGCAATGATACAACTAAATATTAGTTTATTAATAAATGTAACCAAATATCAATAAATATTAGTAGAACCCAATGTTAATTTAAGAGGAGAAATTGTCTAAATAATTGAGCATCAGTTCATATACATATTAATTTTAAGAAGTTTCTCTGGATACCACAATCGGTATTAACATATATAAAATACAACTCTGTTATATTTTAGTGATGTTTAAGAAATTCACCTATAAAAATTTTAGTCTTATTTAATTCCTAATAATTCATAATAATGTTTTAATAATAATGCTTTTCACCTTCTTTGAATTTAGAATTATTTTCCAAGGTTGGTTAAAATTCTTTCTCCAAATAATATTGATATTTTGTCTTCCTATTTACTAAAATTTTTCTTTATTAAGGGACAGATATTGAAAATTCTCCAATTTTATTGGAACTGTGCTTTACAAACAATATTGATAATATTCTATGTGTTTGCCGCTCAATGTTCCATTGTACATGAGTAAAAATGGGGATCGAAATGAAGCCACTTTGCGTGTTGTAGAGTGAGCTTTGCAAATGACAGAACCTGGAGCCTCCCTTCGTAGGTGTGACTGTAGACTTCTGTGTGAGCTCAGCTGGAGACTTCCCGTGTTTTTTATAGGCAAACCCAAAACAAGCTTTTCCAAGATAATTGGACTAAAAGGTTTAAGGCTCAGTAAAATGTGTACATATATATAAATATTTATTATGTACAAAATGTAAATATGTATCTATATATTTATTATATATATACCTATATATTGGTACTTTGAATAGTGGAATGCGATGAAATACCTCCTGATAGTCAATACTTTTTAGCGACGTCAGTGAAAAGCAAACCTTGTAGAAAATTTCCAGAGACATTAAGGAACTTTAAATTTATTTTTACCTTAATATTTTTATATTTGTTAATAGCACAATTTACTATTTTTTTGTGTGTGTGTGTGTGTGTGTGAGGAGGATCAGCCCTGAGCTAACATCTGATGCCGATCTTCCTCTTTTTGCTGAGGAAGATTGGCCCTGGGCTAACATCTATGGGCATCTTCCTCTATTTTATATGGGATGCCACCACAGCATGGCTTGAAAAGCGATGCGTTGGTGCATGCCTGGGATCCAATCTGCGAACCCCGGGCAGCGGAAGCAGAGCGTGTGCACTTAACTGCTATGCCACTGGGCTGGCCCCACAATTTACTATTTTTTGTATTAAAGGATCCAAATGTATTTTCAGTGGGCATTTAAAGATATTACAATAATCAATTTGTGTTGTTTGTATTTTTAAAAAGTTGTATGATTTCATACTTTTTAAAATTCATTGCTTTGTGAATATATCTTTTAGATATCGTTTTGTGGCCTTTACTTTTTTGTCCTTCTCACCTTCGCAGAGTAGGCATTGAGAAAAAGGAAAATTCGTTTTAAAATAAATCAAATGATTCATTTAGATATTGTTTCCATTTTTTCTTCTTCAGAAAGAACACAAGACCTCTGTAAATAAAGTATGACTTTCAAAAATTTACTCAAGTTCTACAAGCCAACAATGACTTACGGTAAATACAAATCAGACCTGCACTTTCTAATATGAACACATGTGGTCTTGAGCACTTGAAATGTGGCTGGTGTGAGTAGTGTTGTGAGGAAAGTGTAAGATAAACACAGGATTTCAAAACTTAATCTGAAAAAAAGAATGTACAATATCTCATTAATAAATATGTCATAGTTGCACATCCTGCTAGTTGCTGTATGTGGGACGTGGCCTCAGCATGGCCGGACAAATGGTGCGTCGGTGCATGCCCGGGATCCGAACCCCGGCCTCCAGCAGCGGAGCGCGCGCACTTAACCACTAAGCCACGGGGCCGGCCCTTTATTCTTAAAATTAATTTTACCTGTTTTTAAATGCATAACCTAGAAATTTTAAAATTACATATGTGCCTTCCATTATATTTCCATTGGACAATGCTGACTTAGTCCCTCACCTCCTGGTGTTGACATGTATTTTACTCACTGGTGCATTTGTGAGTCGTTGCCATTAGTCACTAACCAATGAACTTGCAAAGACCTTTCCACTTTCATGTTGACTGTGAGGGGTAGTCCAGGTGATGAATTATTCATTTGTAGCACTGAGGAAGCATTTAGTGGATCCCAAGAGGGGTGTTGAGCTGAGGGCAGTGTTAGGTAGACAGGCAACTGACATCTGTTTCAATCTCAGCATATATCACTATATTCCTCCTGCCATTTAGTCGTGTATTTACTCTCAGAAAGAGTGAGCCATTGCTTTCCAGGTTCATGGAAAGAGCTATGTTGACTAGCTATGCTAAAATTTTCATCGTTTTTATTCTAACTCATTTTTTCCAGCTATATATATATAACGTTATTATAACATATATATATAACACAATATATGACATTGTGTTAAGTTTAAGGTGTAAGAATGACGTGATGACTTGATATATGTATATATTGCGAAATGATTACCACAACAACGTTAGTTAACACACACATCACCTCACATAGTTGTAATTTTTTTAGTGTTTGGTGAGAACTTTTAAGATCTACTCACTTCGCAACTTTCAAAGATACAATAGAGTGTTGTTAATTGTAGTCATCATGCAATGTGTTACATCCCCAGAACTTATTCATCTTATAACTGGAAGCTTGTACCCTTTGACCACCTTCACCCATTCCTCCCACCCCAGCAATCACCAATCTACTCTTTGTTTCCCTGACTTTGGTTTTTTTTAGTTTCCATATATAAGTGAGATCATACAGTAGTTGTCTTTCTCTGTCTGACTTATTTCCATAGTATAATGCCATCAAAGTTCATTCATGTTGTCACAAATGGCAAGATTTCTTTATTTTTTATGGCTGAATAATACTCTATTATATATATATAACATTTTCTTTATTCATTTATCCATTGACGGACACTTGGGTTGCTTACATGTCTTGGCTATTGTAAATAATGCTGCAGTGAACATGGGGGTGCAGATATGTCTTCAAGATAGTGATTTCACTTCCTTTGGATATACACCTAGAAGTGGAATTGCTGGATCACATGGCAGTTCTACTTTTAATTTTTTGAGGAACCTTCATACTGTTTTCCACTGTGGCTGCACCAATTTACATTCCCAACAACAATGAGCAAAGGTTCCCTTTACTCCGCATCCTCACCAGCACTTATTGTCTCTTGTCTTTTAATAATAGTCATTCTAACAGGTGTGAGATATTATCTCATGGCGTTTTTGGTTTGCATTTCCCTGATGATTAGTGATGTTGAGCACTTTTTCATGTATCTATTGGTCATTTGAATATCTTCTTTGGAAAAATGTCTATTCAGGTCATTTGCCCATTATTTTGCACCACTCACAAAAAATTAACTTGAAATGGATTTAAGACTTAAAATGTAATACCTGAAATCATAAAACTCTTAGAAGAAAAGAGAGGCAAAATGATCCTTGACACTGGTCTGGTAATATATTGCCAAGATTTATTTTTGGATATGATATCAAAAGCACAAGCAACAAAAGCAAAAATAAACACATGAGACTATATCGAACTGAAAAACTTCTACACAGCAAAAAAAATGATCAAAAAAATGAAAAGGCAACCTATGGAATGGGAGAAAATATTTACAATACCTGAAGAGGGGTTAATATTCAAAATATATAAGGAACTCATACAACTCAATAGCAAGAAAAAATCAGATTTTGATTTATTTTTGACACAATATTCTCAGTATTAATGTGTTTTTATTTGTAATAATTATTTTTTTGATGCTGATATCATTCTTGTCAATGTAATATTCTGCCCAAGGGAACTAAAATATTTTCCATCAAAGGAAAAAAAAATCGAATGGCAAATGAGATTGACATTTGTGGAAATGAAACTGACAGCAAAAGCATGGGTAATTATCCAGGCCGGTTTGGCAGGGAAAAATTATTAAAATGCTAACAAGATTAACAATAGATGTGTGGAAAGTCTGGGTGCTCTCTGTCAGGCACAGCTACTGAGGTGCTTTGGCTGAACTGTCAGGATTAACTCATTTGGCTATTTAGCCCTTCATCACAATGCTAGGAAGATGAATTAAGAAACTGATGCAAGCTATGCCCTTGGTGCGACTATTCTGATGTTATAGTTTCTCTAACTCAATATTTATTTATTTAAAGTAATCCCAAGCAAAATTAAGAACTCAAACTCGAAGAAAATATCAACCAGGTTGTCTTTTCACATAAACTAAACAACTATTGGTTTTACTTTCTATATCATTTTTTTAACAATCCATTTAAGAGCTGTATAGGTTTAATTGCATGAAAGATAAAATAGTCATTCAGAATTTACTTCATTACTTTGATAAACAGACTTTTATGAAGACTTACCTATATTTGCTCGTCGCTAGGCTGAGCTCTGTGGGAAATACAAAGAGTAGTTCTTGACCTTACATACCTCATACTCTACCTCTGAGTTTCCTTCCGTTTCAAGGGGAATGACTCTGTATAGATCTAGATAATAGGTGCATTCTTAATAATATAAGGGTACAGCCATCCCTCATTTGTGACATAAAGAGTAGAGGTAACTTGGAAAACTGAAATCCACAGATTATCCTCAGACTCTGAACCATTCACATTCTGTTTTAGTCTTTTCCCTGTCTTATTTTTTTTCTTAAAGAGCTCTTTTAAAATTAGTAAAGGTGAGCTGATTTACCTTTTACTTCATTAGACTGTGAAAGTGTGGAATAAGTCATATTTATCATTTTTCTCCTGGCACCCAGCACAAATCCTAGTACATTATGTACCTCATCAGCGGAAGCTGGCTTTGATTATAGTAAGCAAGGATTTGGGTGGGATGAGGAAGCTGAATAAAGGAAAACATCATGTACAGGTTGGTTTGTAGAGATAACCTGTCCATTTTTTTATTCACCCTTTTGTGTTTCTTATAGCATCTTGTAGGATACCGTGCATACAACAAAATGTTAAATGACATAGGGCCCTGCTTAATAACTAATAAAATAATGAAGAGTGGACTGTAGAGTATTCGTGATTTATGGTTCTGCTGTGTTGGTGAAGAAAAAACATTTATTGTTCTATTTTTTGTTTGTTTCTTTAAGACCCTTACAGGGGCTTCATTTAGTGATGTATATAGGGTAGATATCTTTAGGATATATATGGGATATATGGAAAAGCTATTATCTTATTTTTTCCGAATAAATCTATATTATTAAATTGTCTGAGTTATGCAAGCCAATATCGTTTCTTTCCCCTAAACAATCTTTGCAAATTGTACTGAAATTTGCCCTGAGAATAAACTAAAAATTTAATGTGTTGTATTCGATCTTATCAAATATAACCCTTATTTCTTTTTACAGCCTCATCCTTCCTCTATTCCTCACTCTCCATACCAACTAACTTGCATGTACTATGTTTCCCTGTTTCTGGGCCTTTACAGCCATTGTTCCTTGGCTAACTCCTACTCATCTTCTGCCCAGATTTGTAATCACTTTACTTGAGAAACTGTCCCTGATATTTTGATCTTCAATAGGTCCCCATGTGATGTGTTCCCATTGCATCCCTTACCTACCCTTACCATAGCACCTACCCACCATATTGTCCATTTCCTTTGTCACCCACAATATACTTTCTCTTTGATGGTAGGGACCATGTCTTACATTGTGTACTCAGAGTTGTCAAATAGGATTATTCCAATTCAGCTTTACTTTAGAAATAAATGAATGACGTACACAGAAAAAAAAAAAAAAACCCCAAACAACATCTTAACAGGGGAAGAGGGATTAAGCCGAAATGATTAAAATGACTTTGAACACTGCAGAAATTGACCAGATTATTGAAAATTTCTCCTCTTATTCTACAAGTCTCTAGAGTAGCATCATTTTCTATCTATATCTTGACAACAATTCTCACAAGTTAATTTATTTGGATCCTAAACCATAATTTTTTATTACATAAAGTCACTTTGAGTTGTAGACCTTTCACTTCTTTATGGAAGTACTATATATTTTTTTTCTTTGGGGAAAAGAATAATTTTCTGAGCTATAAAAAACGGTATTATCTTCCATGGAGCATTAGGTTCATCACTCTGGTTTAAAATTTTTTCACTTATGGTTAAAGGACCAGATGTTAAAATTGCTTTATTGTCTAACCATCTGAAACAAAAGCAGATTTTGTTGATCTCAGTTTTTTGGAGCTTTGTCTCTTTGAGAAAAAAAATCTACTTTATATCATATGTCACATTCACAAATCAATACACAGAATAACTAAAAACTATATAGTTATATACGTTCTTGTACTTTTAAAAATATTAAATGATATAAATGAATGCTTATATATTTATCTGGGTATAAAATATTTATGTTATTACTTTTATATGTTTCAGGTATCTGGGATAGTGTAAATCTGAAGTGACGTAATATGGTAATGCAACCGTCTTTAGAGAAATCTATCGAAAGGAATCTGCCTGCCACTAGCCACATTTGAAGGGCTGATGCCATTCAGGTGGCCTGCATCCTTGATTAAGGTCACAAGCTAATGATGCCAGATCCAGATGCTTATCTATACTGGATTGAATAGTGCCCCCCACCCCAAATTCACATTCACTTGCAACCTCAGACTATGACCTTATTTAGAAACAGAGTCTTTGCAGATGTAATCAAGTTAAGACAAGGTCATACTGGATTATGGTGGGCCCTAATCCAGTGACTGATGTCCTTATAAGAAGAGGGAAATTTGAACACAGAGATTCACAGACAGACAGGAAGACATGTGAAGATGGACGCAGAGTTCAAAGCGATACAGCTACAAGCCACCGAACACCAAAGATTGAAGGGCAGAAACGAGGAAAGTGGCAAGAAAGGAACCTCCCCTATAGCCTTCCAAGAGAGCACGACCCTGCCAACATCTTGATTTCATACTTGTAGCCTCCAGAATTGTGAGAGTATAAATTCCTGTTATTGTAAGCCAGACAGTTTTATTTAAAGGTACCTTACTTTATCATGGCAGCCCTAGGAAACTAATACACTATCCTAGAACAATAGATGAAAAAGTATAACAACTACCCTGTGTCGGTGCCTCAGGCAAGCAGCAGATAGACTGAAGTGGAGCTAAGTCAAGGCTTCCAGAGGATTGATGCCCTAGAATTCACTGAAAAAGGTGAGGGAGAGTGCTCAAGGTCTGTGGCAGGCGAAATTAATTTAAGAAAAAGTAATTTCTGGTACCATGGGTAGCAATCAGTTTCTTATCTCCAAAGCTGGAGAGTGAGAAGGAGTAGAATGTGGAATTTGGGGTCAGGGATAAACAACAGGGATTGTGACAGGTTTTAAGTTGTGTGGAAGACGTTATTTGGGCTGTACCCATTAGAGACTCAAAGAGTTGATTATGAGAGAGTAGAACCCATTCTCCAGTTTTTATTCCAGATAAAGTTTGAATAAGAAATTGGGATGGGGATTTGGAGTATTAAAAATTATGAGTACAATTTAGAATCAGTGGGTTGTAATGTCATTTTTATGTTTGCGAGGTTTTAGTTTCTCTGTGCTTTCTGTTTAATTGTTTTTTAAAAAAATGTTTCAACCTTGCCTCAGATGAACTGGGAGAACTTATTTCACTCATGTCAGAAAGGATCCTCCAAACTCCATTTTACCCAGAGTCCAGGTTAGAGTGAAGGTAGCTCTTTCAACTCAAGAGACTGAGAGGGCAGCAGAGTTGCCATAGACACCAAAAGGGTACAAGAGGGTCAGACTTGATGTGAGTTTAAGTGTTTATCAATTTAGTTCTGAGATTTTCCCTCACACTGCCAAATAGCCAGTTAGCAAATGTTCTTTTTTTTAGTATAATTTTATTTATTTATTTTTTCCCCCAAAGCCCCAGTAGATAGTTGTATGTCATAGCTGCACATCCTTCCAGTTGCTGTACGTGGGACGCGGCCTCAGCATGGCCTGAGAAGCGGCACGTCGGTGCACACCCAGGATCCGAACCCGGGGCGCCAGCAGCAGAGTGCGTGCACTTAACCGCCAAGCCACGGGGCCGGCCCAGCAAATGTTCTTGATAGCCAGTGATTTCTCCTGGCTGCTTGATAGCAAAAGAATAAGAAGTACACCTGATGTTGGCAAACGTCATTTCCCTCTGCTGTAGTCCAAGTGAGGATGTAAGGGATGACAGCAAAGGCATTCATTGTGACGTATTTTATCTACCTCATGCTGACAACTCACTCTGATTACTTATAATCATTACAGTCTGCCATTTTTCTGTCTGGCTATAAAATGACCTGAATATTTTGACCTTTGTTGAATATCCTTTAATCTCATTCAAATCTTAAGAACCACTTCAAGAAATTTATTCCAACATAGATTCCCTTGGAAGTCTTCCATTGAAGATGGACTTAGACTTCCAATGGAGAAATGTTGGCTGCCTTAACCATCTATTACCAGTTCCAGGACACACCCAGAAGGAGTCCTAGAAGTGAGCTTTATATTTCTTTCCCTCTTGTTTGTTATCTCTTTTAATCAATAAAACTTTTAATTACCTAGTGTCATGAAGAGAGTAGAGTTTATTTAGCTCCAATATTTAATAAATTGAGCCATATAACCATAGATGGAGGAAGTACAATCTGTAAAGGAGAAAATATTAAGCTTCTGAATATTGTGATGAAAAATCGGCCCTTACTGGCACATGTGTAATGTTACATAAAGAACTGTGTTGGATTTGGACTGATTTTATGTAAAACTGGCAATACTTAGCTATAAGATGGATAGCTATTAGAGTTGCCAGAGATTCTAGCATCCATGTAATCTAATCTCATTTACAGCTGAGAAAACTCAAATTGAGAGAAGTTAAGGATAGATAGATTTAACCATTCCCTACTTTGTAGACATAAATGTTCCCTGGACACACTTCTAACGTGACACTTCATTGAACTCATTATTTATTTGGACTTCCTGCTGGACTATAATCTCTGGAAAGCCAGGGGCCACATTTAGAGCCTTAAAAGATTGGACAATGCCTATCTACTACTTATATCTTGGGAATGTCAAGTAAATATTCTTAAGTGGTAAGTATGTTGCTCTTAATATACCATTATCTTCTAATCCTATTTAGAGAAAGAACTTCTAGGAAAAATCAATGATGAGCTCTCAGCTACCACAAGTTTCTTTGAGAAAAATCAGACTACCTAATGGTAAAAAAAAAAAAAAAAAAAAAAATGTGTTTTGTACTGTATAAGAAGGAGTTATTGGTATAGAGATTGGGCCAAAGAACCCCAGAAAGGTGTATTTAAAACCTATTTTTATTATTTTAAAGCTTTTCTTGCATTATTTAAATTTTGATAGCTAACTCTTCTATATTGATGTCCTAGTTTAACAAAGCAAATTGTATTTCAGCAAATATTGATTTATTTTCTGAAATTTAAATCTCCAGAGATGAATTAATATTGTGTGAAAGCAACCAGGTCCAAATCCAAATTTTCTCCATTGGATGCCAATATTTTATATCTCTATGTTCTCTTCTTCCTAATTCTTCTTTTCTGCCTAACACTTATATTGGGAAATTCTCATTGTTGTAATTTGACCAGATGGCGCATTTCTGACTATTCCTTTTGGTGTTTCCAATTTTATCTTATAGCTCAAAGTCTGACTCCTTGCCATAGAATTGTGAAGGGAGCCACTCAGAGAGTTAGTGACATTCAGGAAATAAGAATAGTAATGTGTTTGGTCTTTTCTTTCCAAGGATCTCAAAAGATATTGTAAGGATTCTGCTTGATTCTTTCTAAATAGTAATGCTGTTAAAACAAATTCTGCAATATTGACTAAAAGTCATTTTTTTTTTTCAACCTTCCTTAACAGCTTTCTCCTTGAAACAAGTGTTTGATGACCTCAGGTGAAACCTAGCTGCCTCTGTGGCTCTGTCCAAACTTATTGAGGTACGCTTCTAAGCCTGGAGGCAGAGGCCGGCTTAGACATCCTTATGAAATCAGGTTGGTTCCTGCCAAGATTCTCTCATGAGAAACGTGGACTTCTGTTCCCAAAATTCAAGAAGGAAAGAATTAATGAGGGGCTTTGATTTACTCAGCATTCGTAGTGTTAGAGTGCCTTCCGTTGGAATCACACATACCTGTTGTCCAAACTGCGCACTGGATCTTAAAAGGATTGAAAGGACTGTCTCAAAGCATTAGATAAATTAATGAGGTGGAGGAGATGCAAGATAAGACTGGGAGAGACCTAATCCTAGTGTGCGTCCTGGCCAAAACACTGATAGCTGTGCAAGATTAACTTCTGGGGCTCAGTTTCCTCCTTCTGAAACTGATTGTCCTTTAACAGATGATCTTCAAGTTATCTTCCAACATTTAACTTCTATAATTAATGGTAAATTAAAATAGCTTATACCTGTTGATCTATAGAGATGAGAGTAGCTGAAGTTCCAAAGACAACGGTCAAGATAATACCTATCTTGATAAATGAAGAGAAGGCTTCCATGCTAAACATTCAATCATAAAAAGATTAAGAGTGATCTTTAATACAGCAACTCGGCCTCCTGCTAGTCAGTCTGAAATTTTGTACACTTTGCCAAATTTCTTTTTTGAAACAAAAGATAATAATTCAAAGTTCTGATTTCAAGACACTTCATTTTTATTTTTATGAGAATAAACACATTCTGATTGACAATTTTTTTTTTTGTCTTGGAAAGCAAGCATTAATGTTTAAATAATATCTATGTGGATGTGGTGTTTTCAGTTGAAGAGATCTATTTAGTGAAGACTCTAGTGTCTATACTTCAAACAGAATACAATCAAATGCAGATTTTTGGATGTGTTCATTCGCATTCTTTAACTTATTACTATAAAGACTACAAATATTTGAGAAGACAATCAATAAAGGAAAAGCATGCAGGGCATGGATGGCTTCTAAGGTGTCCAACACTTCCAACATCACATATTCCCTTGCTTTGGCTTCAAGGAACCCCCAAACTGAGACAATTACAGTAGTCTCCCCTTATCTGCGGTATCTTTCGCTTTCTTCTGTTTCAGTAGCTGTGGTCAGCCTCAGTCCGAAAATATTACATGGGTGAGAAAGAGAGAAAGACCACATTCACCTTATTACAGTATATTATTATAAATGTTCTATTTTATTATCGGTTATTGTTGTTACTCTCTTACTCTGCCTAATTTATAAATTAAAATTTATCATATATATGTATGTATAGGAAAAAACATAGTATGTAAGGGTTCAGGTACTATCTGCTATTTCAGGCATCCGCTGGGGGTCTTGGAACGTATCCCCTGAGGATAAGCGGGGACTTCGCTACTACCGAAAATGCCATGCCCCTCACCCTTGATACTCCTCATACCTACAAATTCTTTACATTCCCCATCCCAGCATTACTTTTGTTAGAGTATGGAGAATCTAATGTCAACATCAGTGCAAGGCTTATAGCCAATTGCTTTCAAGAAGAAAAAATTAATCCTTTTTTCATGTTATGACATGCGTGATGAAGCTTGGGTATAAATGGCAAACTCATTGACAGCTGTTAAACTGCACTATAGTTTCTGGATTTCTCTTCAAGTTTGCCAAAAGTATATTTTTTCTTTCTCATCCAAACTTCAGCTAGTTTATCAAATTGCCAAGCAATTTTTGGGATAGGTATTGTTAGAATCGTCAGCCCTGGACGTCTAGTGGCTCAGATTCGGCGTTTCCGTCACCGCGAGTCTGTCCGTCTGTCGGTTGTCATTCTGTGGCGGCTGCGTGTTGCTGTGATGCTGAAAGCCACGCCACCAGCAGGGTCACCTATGTTGGACAGGTTTCAGTGGAGTTTCCAGAAATAAGAAAGACTAGGAAGAAGGACCTGGCCACCCACTTCCAAAAAAGCTGGCCATGAAAACCCTGTGAATAGCAGCGAAGCATTGTCCGATATAGTGCCAGGAGGTGAGAGGGTGGCGCAAAAAGACAGTGCAGGGCTCCGCTCTGCTCCACACAGGGTCACTAGGAGTTGGAATCGACTTCAGGGCACCACCAGCAACAAATTTCTTAAAAGGATTATTTATTGTTTGCTTTTGGTTCTAGATATTTTTGCTCTGTTTCTTGAATATAGAGGAGATACAATTTTTCTAGATTCCCCTAATTCTATCATTTGGAGAATATGAATTAAATACTTACTATGTTTGATAACTTGAGTAAGACTTTGAGATAATATCAATATATTTAAAGGGAAAATTTTTTGAAATTTTTTGAGTATGGCTTTGTTTTGGGCTAGTTGTTGTTGTTTTTACCCAACATATTGTTTCCTTTAGTTCTCTAAAAAAACCTATGAGAAAAGTTTAATGATCTTCCTTTTTATACATGAAGCTGAGAAGCTAAGAGAGGTTAAGTAACCTGCTCATGGTCACATTGCTTCTAATAAATGAGGAACCAGAATTCAAAGGTGAATATCTCTCTAAAGTTCATGGTTTTAGTAATTCTGTGCTGCTTTCTTCTAGATGCTTATGGGCTAGTGGGAGAAGTGAGCATATTGACATCCCAACAATGCCGAAAATTACAATATTGACTAAAAGTCCACCTGAAGAGTAGAGAGTAATCATTTTTAAAGTCTGTTTCATGAAACACAAGAATTCTGGGGAGATATTTCAAAGGGTGCACAAATGTTTGGATTAAATTTCATGAATGCTGTGGTTGATATGAGACCCCATCTGTCATCAAATAATCTCTAATTCCAATTTTTGTCATCACCAAACAGCCTCATTCTTCTCATTGGTTGATTTTCCAATTAGGAATTAGTTTAAGTTTAGACACATCAATAAAATTATATGAACACATAACCACCTTTTTTCATTTTTCTTATATTTTCATGGTAAAATTATTAAAGAAAATAAGACTATTCCAATGTAATAATTTATACTTTACATGCAGTCTTCTGGTATTTCTTTCTATTAGTTGTAATCAGAGTGTACCTGTAATTGAGTTTACTGCTTTTTGCACATATCACATAATATAGTCTTAGCTTATGAAAATTTAAACTGAAAAGACTGAATTATGTTTCTAAGAGACAATAATAAAAGTACTCTCATAGAACACATTTTTAAAATTTATGATTTAAGATCTTTGGTAGATTTCTTTTGCTTTAAAAATACTTCTTAAATACAGAAAACTATAAAGAATAAAAGAAAAGCAGCCTATAATCCCCTCTACCAGATACTCTCTAGTGATTTTAAAATAAATAAAAGTATCAATCATTTCTGAAGAGAAAATTCAGGTATTTAAGAAAGCTATGGAAAAAATGAAATGATGGAAAAAAATACAACTCCTTCACCTTCTTAATCCTTGTCTGCAAAAGTAACCACGGTTAATTTGCTGTTTATTTTTCCAGATAAAAATAGGCACATACCACTATGTGTACATATGTCCTTTTATTTACACAAAAGTGAGCATGCACATATCCTGTCTAGTCAATGTGTAGAACGACTATTTCACTTAACAACACTTCTTAGGACTCTTTCTACATATCACAGATAGCTCTATCACATTTTTGAGAGCTTCATTCTGCATAATATTCCATTATATAAGTTTCTTATTTAAACAATGCCCTATTTATGAAATATTTCTTCCTATTTATTTGCTCTAGTAATAGATTTAGGCATTGAAGTAAGAAAGCTACAAACAGTATCTTTACACATATATTTCATTATTGTTTTTCTATCAAATCTACATGGTAAGTTTTTACAAGTTTAGTCGCTAGATCAAAGGGTGTTGGCATTTTGAATTTTGGTGAATAATGCTAAATTGTTCTGCACATATGTTGTACCAATTTTGTCCCCCAAAATGAATGGCAATAGCTAATTTTCCATAGTGCTCTGTGCCAGGCACTTCCTATGTACAATATTTAGCGTGTATTAACTCGTTTAATTGACCCTATGAGTTAGATACTATATCACTCCTACATACATTTTATAGATATGGAACTGAGGAACAATAAAGTGGCTATGTCACTTAGCCAAGGTCATTTGGCTGATAAATAATGGAGCCAGAGTGTGAACTCAGGTGGTCTAGCTCCAGGATCTGCTCTCTTAACCACCCTAACATATTGCTGAATGGTGCGGAAAAGAGTGGATATTATCAACTTTTAAATTTTGACTAATATGATAAGTAAAAACAATAGGTCATTTTGAGTCTTTTTTTAATAAGTGAAATTAAGTATATTTTCGTATTTTATTTACCACATCTATTTCTTTTCTTATAAACTACTTTTTCATATCTTTGCATGGGTTTATATTGGGTTACTCAAGTTTCTCAGTCATTTTTACAAATGCTTAATTTTAAAAAAATGAACAGTACTACTTTGTCATATGTGTTACAATAAATTTTCCAGAGAGAAGTTTTATATCTCTAGACATTTAAATTTGTTAATTTTTGGCTTTTAGATTTTATGTTCTTCTTGAACATTTTATTTTATTTTAATTCTTCCTGTTGTAAGAATTCTAAGAATGCAGAGGAGGCAGAAATAATTTCTAGCTTTCATAATGAAAAAGAAAGATTGTCTTTGAGACAATCCTTGAAGGCTGATAAGATTTTTATAGACTGAGAATTGGTAAGAAGAGGAAGACAAGTAGGTGGGAAAGGCCATATATAGATAAGGAAATGGCAGAGCGATCTGCCTCGGTCTGACTCTCTGAGTGAATAGGGAGAAACTGATCTTGACTGATAAGGACAGCTACTCTCTCTGCATGCAGCGTCACTGGACATATACACCTGATGGCCTGCTATTGCCCACTTTTCTTGGGCTCATTTGTGTAGAAACATAGCAGTCCAGAGAGTGGGAAGGGTATAGTAATACAATGCAGAAATTAGTCCATGAAAGCTAAGAAAATCCTTACATTCTTTGTTTGTGACCTGGAAGACATCTAAGTCTGTTGATGAAAAACCTGCAGTTTTTACCTGTCCTCTTCCCCCTAAACAAATATAAAATTAAAATTCTCCTGTAAATATGGCAAGGGCATGATAAAGTGACTTTACTGTAGTGTCTGTAATTTTTTCCTACTCTGACATTTGTTGATTTTAATATCCATGACTGGTTTCTAGCAAGCTGCCTTCTATCTCATGTCTGAAAAAAAAATTAATAAAAGATTAGGAGGCCATTATTTGTTCGATCAATTTGTATGAGCCCAGCTGCTAGAACATTGAGTTTGAATTCATATAAGAGAAAAAAAATTGGCCTCATCTCTCCAGACCCTTCTATTGTGTTGTTTTACCAATTATAGTTTATGGGAAAAATCAGATGGAGAAAATGTTTGGCAGTAATGAAGCAGCTGACAAAGGGAAAATGAGCATAGCTAAATTCTAAGAGCATCTTGGTTTTCTAGCCTTTATTCACACATTCTCTGTCTTGTTTCCTCTGCTCTTTTTCTCTTTCTCTGTCTCCTGATGTTCTTAATTTCCCTTCCTCTCTTCCAATTTATATAAAATATCAATCAAAACTATTTTTCTTCCTAAGGGATGGAGACAATGGCTAATTGTTATTAGAATTATACCTTTCCCATTTTAGACTTTCTCTGAGAATTGACCCAGGTATGAGTTAGTCCTGTATTTTACTAGACAACTCTTTATATAAGACATTCATACAAAACCTCTAATAGAAAAAAATAGCATCAGATGAAAGTCCAAACACATAACCTCGCTAAAGATAGATAGAAAAGATTCTGTTGCATCCATAAAAAAATGTATTTAATTGGCAAAAGGCAGATGGGCATAAATCCAAGCTGCTCGCCAACGCTGTTCGAATTGAATAGCCTTACTGAGGTGTGGACTCAGGCCCTGGGGAATTCCTACTCTGAGTGCAGAGCCAGTTACAAATGTGTTTTCAGTCAAATATAATTACTGAAGAACACAAACATAATGTTTGCCATCCAAGATCTTTGCCACATGAAACCACTCAGATTAGCTTGCACTGAAGGCCTTTTGAGTGAATATCAATCTGAAAAGATTTTGTGGGAAAGATGGTGTAGCTAACTAGACAGAGAATCTGACTCTGGATCTAGCTGGTGGCCCCTCTTATTCACAAATATCAGCCACAACTATTACATGTTTGCTTCATTAACATGACAGAGGTGAGCAAACATAAAGAGGAGGGTATTATCTCTATCTTTATTGTAATATCAGTGTTATGTTTAATATTTTGGGACAGAGGATTAGGTTCATTTTCCAAGGAGGGATTTACACAATGATGAACTTACTCTGTGTTTAATAAGGTTTTTGTTCTTTTGTGTTCACTGTAACATGGAAGTAATTTCAGTCTGTCTGCACAGAGGTCCCCACTGGCTCACATCACAGTAAGGTACGTTATCGGCAGAGCTCCAGCCAGTATCACACAGTGAAACACATCATCTCTGGCTGCATGTGACTGATTGCCTTTGCAGGTTGGGTTTAAATTTATAAAGCATTTCTTCACCATCCAGTAATACCTGATACAACTGGGTTTTATTATATTAGTATTTTACTAAACTCCATAAAATCAAACTCTTTCCAGAAATATTCTGTAGTTTGTACCCTACCTCATAACACTTACATAGTATGCACAGACTTAATTTCCATATTATTAGAAAAATTAATATGCTTGCCTTTGAAATATATATACACACATAAAAATACATGTATATACGTGTGCATATATGTGTGTGTATATATATATACATATATATCAATAAGATACTGTGGTACAAAGGTGAATATCTTGGTAGATCATAATGTTGAATTTGTTGGACTTTTAAAATATGGAAATTACTAAAGGATTATCATTAATTATTTAGGAAATCTATTGAAAATGGTATTGCAGAGTAAGTGCACTGCTCTAGGTGTCAGGAGATCTGAGATCTTGCCCAAGTCAAATGTTGATCCTACAACATTGGGTAAGTCATTTAAACTCTCTGAGCCTTCCTTTCTACTGTGTAAAATAAGAAAGTTGAACTAGCTAATCTCTCAGCTGCCCTCCAAGGCCAAAGGCTGTGGTCTTGACCAAAGGGATCCATTAATAAACTTCCCTTACAGAAGTTCCCATGTTGATGTAAGAACTGTAATGCTTATAGAGGAGCACTGCACTACTGAAAGTTATGTTTAACACTGCAGGATGCAAGAATGAAACTGAGTAAAGTAAAAATTCACACTTTTTGAAGTTCATAAGTGTCAACATTATTAGACTTAACAGAAGCTTTATTCTCTCTGATCCAAAGCTATTTATATTCTTTCGGATACATGACGTAAAATACATGTCCCTAAATACATCTCCATAAGGTCTCAATAGCTTATTTAAGACTGCTTCAATTAACTATTTATGTGTAACAAACTACCACAAAATTTAGCACCTTAAAATAATAATCATTTTCTTTTTCTCACAAGTCTGAGGGTCAGAAACACGAAAGTGGCTCACCTCTGCCACAAGGTGTCAAGGGTCTCACTTGGGATAGCTCAAACAGCTGTGCACTGGCTGGGACTGCTTACTTGAGACCATGTTGTGTGACTTTAGTTCTTGCAATTGGCTGAGGTCTCTCACTCCCTTGGCCTTAGATGATGGCTATACTGGCTGGAAGGGCCAAGAAGTCGTCTCTCACATGTCTGGTGACTCAGTGCTTCTCCACGTGGCCATTCTCTCACTCTTTGTAGCTAGGGTGGGCTTCTCACAGCATGGCTGTCACAGGGTAGTTGGATTTCTTACATGGTTACTCCCTTCCAAAAAGGAGGAATCAGAAGCACCAATCCTGTTAAAGATTGGGCTGGAACTGGCATAATGTTACGGCCATCATATTCTATTGGCACAGACAGATTCACTGAGTAGAGAAACAAGCTCCACCTCTGGATGGTAGGAGTGCACAAGAATTTGCAGCCATCTTTAATCAGCCACAGTAATCACTTCTGATTTGGTTATTTCTCTAGAGGCAGAAGATGTGTTCAGATTTTGTTACCTATGTGGATATCTGCTCCTTTTTAGTTATATGCAATTTTAAACTGCTAGATTTTTGCCAAAGGCATATTAAACCAGAATCAGGGTATAACTAATATTTAGAAGGCCAATCACATGCCTTGCTTGCAAAATTGTCTTTAACAGCTCAACATAGGCACCAGAATGTAAAGTGCTGTTTGCATCAGAAACTAGCACCTGACCCTTAAATGGAGAACATCTCATCTGGAAAAACTGTAGAGCCTCACTGTTGATGAATAAAGAATTAACCCTGTAGAAATCCAGTGTATTTGTTTGCTAGGGATGCCGTAAAAAGGTACCACAAATTGGGTAGCTTAAACGGAAATTTATTTTCTCACAGTTATGGAGGCTAAAAGTCCCAGATCAAGGTGTCAGCAGGATTAGTTTCTTCTGAGGACTGTGAGGGAAGAATCTGTTCCAGGCCTCTCTCCTTGGCTTGTAGATGGTTGTCTTCTTTCTGTGTCATCACATCATCTTCCCTCTGTACAAGTCTGTGTCAAAATTTCCTCTTCTTATAAGGTTACCGGTTACATTGGATTAGGGCTCACCCTAATGACCTCATTTTAACTTGATTACCTCTTTAAAGCCCTTATCTCTAAATACAGTCATGTTCTGAGGTACTGAGGGTTAGGATTTCAACATACAGATTTTGAGGGAGACAGAATTCAACCCACAAAACCCAGATAGCCTGCACTACCTTTCTCTTCCAAGCCCCCATGCCTGTGCCCAGCACTTCATCTTCAAACTAGCTATATTAGAACAGAGAGAGAGAGACACTGAGAGGAAGAAAGAGAATTTAGATTATATGCCCTAGAAACAGGCCTCACAAAACTGGAGCAAATGTTAACCAATCACTCTACCAAAACCTTTGGTTGATAAAGCATTGTTATTTGCTGTGAAGGCTGAAAGGAAATTCCATTTTGTTTCTTTTCAGTCCACTCTACCTGCTAATTAAAATCAACATGACATGTTGTGCTGTCTTTTCTACCTGAGCCACTTATAGTGTACTGCCAGGCTTGGTTTATTTGATTTTCTGGGTTTATTTGCCAGTGAATCATTTGTTTTCATATTACAAAGTGGCTCAGCATGCTTCATTGCACACTGAAAGTATTGCCTGACAAGTGACTGTCCAACACTCACCATGCTGTGCTTATGCAGGCTGGCAAAGGATACTCGGGGCACAGAGAGCTGACTTACTCATCTCGCTGTCGGATCCTCTCATAGGCCCTGACACAGGGAAAAATCAGAATGACATAGAGAATTAAAGGATAATGGAACTGGAATGATGTTGAGCATCTTAATTAGGGACTTTTGGCAGGATATAATCACACATTTGGGTTGAATATTGTGATTAGGAGAATATTAAAATATTTGAAAGAGAAAGATGCTTTAGTGATTCTTTAGCTAGCAAAATCCATTGTTGTAGAGAATGTAAAATAAACAACCTAGACAAACTTTTGTAAAATAACTTTTCCAAGGTTTATCAGTTTCTTATTGTGAGAGTATGCTTCCAATTTCCTGCAAACATCTATAGCATTATTTACTTATTTAGAAGAAAAATTTTTATTATTTTGCTAACATCTTTTGAGTCTTTCTCTGTTCCAAGATCTATCAATAGGTTGATGAATTCAGTGGAAACCGAATGAATATGCTTTTAACACATCCTATGTGGGGCGCTGCATTTACTTGAATGAAGCTATTGCTCTAACATTAATAAGACATCCACTTAAAATTTTTTTTTCTTTGATGAGAATAAATAATAAACTTTTACTATTTTCATCCGTATTTAAGCCGTCTATGGCAGGCAATACATATCTGCTGAATAGATGCTGGGATGAGAGCTGGAGTATGACGCTAACTGGTTAAAGTGATGATTGAGTACATGACCCATAGCCTGAGGTTTGTAGCACTGCCCTAATATTGGCCATAGGGCTAAGATGTTTGAACATGGCTCTAGGTTTAATTTTCTGAATGGGATTACTTTCCAATCCAAGAAATTATTTCCAATGAATATAACTTTAGAATACAAAAACTCTAAGCATAAGGTCATTGTAGGAGGATTAGAAAATAAAATTTACTGGGAGAAAATAGTTATTCTAAAATTTAATTTTATTATCTACTGAACAGCATGACTAATAAGCCTAAGAGTTAAAGAGCCAGTGAGAAATAAATATATTTTGATAACCTGTGACAAGCTGTGACAAGCACAGGGCTTGGGGTGGTGAATAATGCAGTGCTGTGTAAGATAGACCCTGACATCGAGAAGTCCATGGTTTCTGTCACTTATTTAAGACATATTTATTGAGCACTACCTATACGGTAGGCACTGTGCTAAGTATGCCCTGGGGATTAAAGAGAAGATTAAGATACAGTCTTCTCCTGAAGGATTTGTCTAACTGCTTCACCTACCAATTTCTGGGAATTCTGGAACTAGGTTTGTATTTACCCAAAGAAGACACTAGCTAGTTGAACAGAAATTTCCTGCAATATTATTTCTCAGCCCCCAAGTAATCCATGTCTTCTTTCCCACTTCCTTCTATATTCTTAATTATTACTTTGTCCAGTTTTTGTAATTGGTGTTCCTTCTGGGTCCTGTGTTTTGGAATCTTTGCTCAGGTAACAGTGTTTCCCACACTCTGATCAACTTTTGAACTAATTCTTCTCTACTTTGACCACAGTTTTGTCAGCTGTCTTCTGTACCTGGTTCTCAACCTCTGCTTTCTTTGATCCCTCTTCTGTAGATCCTAGAATTGTTGTCTGCTGCCTAAAAATGTCCTTTCCCAGAAAGACTAGTTCTAGTCTTCCACTTTGTTGCAGTACTAGTGTGAGAACTATTCATTGTGTGATCTACTTGAGAACTGACTAAAATCCCTATTGAACATATATTTTTAATTCTGATGCATTAAAATAAAAATGCTATTGTTTTTTAGCATATTAAAGGAAGAGAAACTTACAAATGAAAACCGAGAAATTTAATTAATTCTACTTATAACTTTTCCTTGGTTATTTGAAAAATAAACAGAAGAAGATTGGAAAAAGAGACTTGACTTTGCCATTGTTGAATTCAAAGTTACCAGAAAATAAAATTTGACATTAGAGCATTTTTTGTTTGTCTTTTCAAATCTCCCACCATATCTTAGGCTGTTGTTTGTTAGCCCCTGGAATGCTTCTGCCTTCCTAGATGTCCTGTAAATTTTTCCAAACGTATAAGTTTAATTTACTTTTTGATACCAATTTCTCTAGCTGGGGTATTATTGAGTACAGGTTTTCCACATCGACTTTGTCTCAACTTGTTACAGTAGCAAAAAGTGTTTTACTTATTCCAGTTATATTTAGAGGGGCTTCCTGCAATCAAATTAAATCTCCATTTTGCAAATTTGTGAAAAAAATTCTTTAAAAAAGCTTACTAGGAGAATCTGATTACAATGTCAAAATTACGTGGCTGGTTTCTAAAGTGCTGTGCCCTTCTCTGCTTATAGTAAGAATTTAAAAATCAAAATTGAGTTAACTGTTACAGTTGTGTTTCTGATTGCCTTAAAGGGCTTGGTTGAGAGATTTTAAGAAAAAAATCGTATATTGATGTCTTTTCTACTTGGACACTCATAGACCCTGGGCTTTTCAAATTTTGTTTTTATAAGATCTATATTTTCTACAAAATATCTTTTCCTAGATTACCAAAATCATTGTTAAACATAATTAATAAAACTAGTTGAAAAGGAGACAAAATCAGCTAAGAAATGATTTCTTTGGCCTGTATGATGTTGAATTGTTAGTTTAAATGCTTTTCTACAGTGCACTCCTTCTCTCTACCCTTTCTGCTGCCCAAACTTGACTGTGTTAAACTGGGTTGACTATTCATTATTTTATAATTTACAAATACATGAAATTTTAATTCAGAGTTAATGATAGTGGAGAACAGACTGGTTGCTCATTCATGTGAAAATGAGTTTACCAGACTTATACTTCAGAGTCATGATCTGGCTTTCTGGATTGCTTTGATTTTTACATTGAAGAGTTTGTCAAGAGCAATCTCTGGGTTGCTAGAGCTGTGTCTTCATAGACAAACATAATTCTGGAAAAGTATTAACAAAATCACCCAACCTTGACAGATTTTGTTTATTGTCTATCTGTTAAGATATGAACCAGGCTTTCACTTGTTCAGAAAATTATTTAGTCTCTGAAAAATTGTAATATACCTTCGTTATGCCTTTAGAGATTCAATTAGTTCAATGATGTTTGAAAATACTAGTGAGGATTAGTAATGGGCTATAGACTTTTGCAATGAGCTTCCGTATATTATGATTTCCCTGCAACTGATATGCCAAAGAACCCAAAGCTATTAAGGTCTGTGCTATCTGCCTGAAGTGGAATTGTAAAGGGGAAGTGGGCACTGAGTCCGCTATGCCAGGCATTGTTTTAGGCACTACTGATACAATGATAAACAAAACAGATAAAAATCTGTGCCTTCTAACGAGAGAAGATAGAAAATAATCAATAGAAAGAGATGATGGATAGATAGATATATAGACAGATAGATGGAATATATGGCATGTTAGTGATAAGTCCTAACAATACAAATAATGCAGGTGAGGGTGATAAGGAGTATGGAGAGGACAATAAAATTTGAAATAGAGTGACAAAGGAAGGCCATACTGAAAAAGTGATGTTTCATTGAAGAGTGAAAGAGGGTGAGGGAACAAGCTGAGAAGAATATTCCTGGCATAGAAAAGAGGAAATTCAAAGACTGTGGGGCAAGAGTGGGTGTGTTACTTGTAAAGAAAAGCTAAGATGTCAATGCAATGGATTTGTTAATCTCACAGATGCCAACTCCCCATTTGGAAAGTTAATTACAAGAAAATATCACTAAAACTTTGAAGTATAAGAAAAAAATGCTTTTGTGAGATCTCAGAGCCATTCATGCCAATTATTTACTTATTCCATCAATTTCACGTCTAAATCTACTTTTCTAAAGCATGAGGATGTTTGTATATGATTATATATGTGTAAGCTATTTGGAAAGTTTTCTTGTAACAGGCAAGATTCTGGAGGAGAACTGAAAGTCAAGAGAGTTGAAATGGATTTTACATTAAATATAGACCTGAGAATTTGTCAATCAGAAGATGATAAAGAAAAAACTCAGAAGTAAATTATAACACATTTTCACCGTTATTAATCTGCTTTTTGTAGGTCAGTGATATTTTAAACATTTTGACTAGGTAATATTTTCCCTAGGCTACTTGCCCATTTTGTTTACTGTCATAATCTTCTATAAATAAGGGCTGAGGAGTTTTATGTATATATTAGTAGTCATGTGTGTGCTTCATAAGATATATAATAATAATTATAGTGGCTATTATTTTTGAGTGCCAGGCACTATTCTACTTATTTTATGCCTGCTAGATCATTTATTCCCCATAATATCCCCATAAATTACATATTATTATTATCTTCATTTTCTAGAAGAAGAAACTGAGGCCTAGAGAGGTTATATATTGTGGCCAATATTATCTAGTTTATAAATGGATAGGCCAATATTTGGTGCCAAAAAGTCTAAACAAGGGCCCAATAAGGGAATCAGGATGCATCTGGTAACTACACATAAAAAAAGTGGCGTTCTGTTATCAGAACCAAAATTAGGAAAGGAATGGGGCAGGAGCGCAGACAGCTAGAAAATACACATAATATAACCCCATGGTGCAGAGTAATTGGGTTCTTAGGGATACGTAGAAGATGTAGGCTCTAGATCTTACAGACTCTATAGACGGTGAAAGACGACTCCTAGAACCAAGAATTACTAAAGGTGATACATAGCTAACTAATGAACCAATTATAATGCGTAAGAGGCTGACAAACCTATAAACATATGTAATGTTTTTAAATTTTTATAATTTATTATTAATTATGCACAGTATACTATTTGAGGACAAACTTTTCATTGCAAAGAGACATTTAAAAAATGAGTTTTTAAATTTTGTTTTTCATAGTGTTTCTAGAGTAGAAGTAAATTTTGTTTTATGTTCTTCTGTTTAAGCCAGCAGAAAATAATTGATTTACTGAAAAAAAGTTGTGACGCTATCGTTCACTAGAACATACTGAAACAAAACACATTTTCAGGTTTTCACACCAAGTTAGAAATTCACAAAATTATTGTTATTTATGGCCTTTGTTTCACAAACAAATTTCCCTCTCTCTGCCTGAATGTATTTTTTTCTTTTGTTTTTATTTGCTACCTCATTCCAAATTTATTTTCTGGAAGCAATAATATGTTATTTTATTTTTCATCAGATAGGACAAATAAATTCCTACTTTTAAAAAGGTCAAGAATTCTGTAAGAATTGATCCGTGTGGAACAGTCTCCTTCTACTGGGTGATGACTGCATACCCAAGGGACAATCATGAATTTTTAAAAATCGAATATTAGTTTTGAATTGAAACAAGAACGCAATTATGCAAAGTAATTTTCTCAAAACAGAGTTGATAATGCATGGTGTTCAGGTGCAAAGGAGCATACTGGGCCCTAGGTATATGATTTAAAATCTTTAATCAGCTGTCCCAGACTTGGTTAGGGACTGCTATTCACTAGGGTATATTGTGCTCTCAGGGCCTCCTTCTACATTAACACAAATTGCATCAGATTCATCCAAGGTGAATGAGAAATTCTATTCCCCATGACACTTAGGTAATTTAGTGTGTTTGAAGAACTCGGGCTGTTATAAGAAAGATGATTACTTTGTATTGTGTTGGGAGGAGCTCATTGATTGTTCACTGCCAGTTTCTTCTATGCCAAGTTTTTTTTCATATTAATGCTGTTTTCGAGAATAATTCCAAGCGTATTTTTATAGTAAATTAGTAGAAAACCGAGAAAATCTTCCATGCTTGCAAGTCAACCAGCCATCCGAATTGCTGCAAAGGCAAGGGACTCAATATAAATTACAACCAGAGAGGGTGTTGTGGAGAAAGGACCAAGTTTTTTGAATAGCAGAGATTAGCAAGTCTGTTTATGGGAAAACCATTCATTGCAAGTTCTTCTTTAAAATGATTTAATTTTAAAGTAAGAATTGGTAACTTATATTTCCGCCTTTGAACTGGCTAGCTATAAGTCTTTTATATGCTTGGTCTTAGTCCATGGAGAAATTTAAATGTAATAATTAAGCCTCATCTCTTTCTAGCTTTTTAACCACAGCTAATAATATTATGTTGTTGTTTCTATGAGGTAGAGAAAATATTATTGTTAAAAACAAAAGGTAGGTCATTTAATTATTTGATTCTCCACATTTTTCTTTCCTTTCTTACTTTGCCAGCAGCTATAGGGGACATATTTTATTATTTTGTTCTGATTGCACAGAACATTTTTGTTACAAACTGAGAGTTTTACTCAGTATTATTGGAGGAAGGCTTATAGAGTCTTCTGCACATTTTTATCCTTTTCATTAAAGTAGGTGCAGTTTGGAGCTTATTTTATTAAACATTTACAAGATATAGGACACTGGCTTTGCAATAAATAAAACACAATTATAAAATTCCATTGTGTCATAGCAGAATTTGAAACAAAATATCTAAAATGATAGGATATCTTTTTCCTTCATATTTGCTTCACCAAAAGTGTGTAAATTCCATATTTATTACTCAAGGCTTGCTTGATTTGTTATGACATTGATCACTCAGATCTACTTATTTTCATTTAAATACTGAAGATAGATTTAGGTAAACAACTTTGGTATCAAACAAAATAAACAGATGAATGTTTCTAGTTGTGGTTTGAATATTATCAAATATAATATCTTGGAATCTGACATTATCAAATTTTTTATATTGTTGCTCAGTATTTGTATGGTAGATAAGTAGTCACCAGGCTGTTTTTGAAGAAAGAACACTGTTGACAAAAATAGTGTGAAATTATATTTGAGAAATGAATTCAAATCAAAGATCATAATTATTATTGTAGTAGGTAATTAGTAAAAGTATTTTTTTCCCTTTGAACTTTGGAGCCCATCTCTACAAAACTTCCATTTCTCAGATCATTTATACTCAGGGAAAAAAGAAAATCAGGCTTTCTCAGTTTACCAAGGGCAAAAAAATTTTGGTTATGGCCATGGAGTTAGTGTTCACAAATATGGCTCAGTGCGGCCCCATCCTTTTTAGGCATCGTCTCCTACCACCTCCTCTCCTTTCTATTCTGCACCCACACACTCCTCCTTTCTTTAGTGCCTACAGAGACTTTATGTATGCTATTCCTTGCCTTGGGATACCCTTCCTCACTTCCCTTTCCCAACCTAAATCTTTTTTTTGTGACCTTCTTTAAGCTTTCTTAGTGCTTGGTAGATTCCTATAAATATTTCATATCATTTATCAGGCAGTATTGAAATTGTATGCCTGCTCTTCTCTTTCATTCTTCCTCTATCTTGTTCCTCTTCATTTATAAATCATCCAGCAGAGTGTCAGATAGCTAATAAATGCCCAGTAAATGCTAATATAACTAAAATAAAAATGACTAGTCTCTTTAATAATAAATCAATGTACTTAACCATACAACTTCTGAATTCTGAAGCTCGTTTAAGGTCTTCTGCTCCTATACAGTCTTGTTCTGATGATTATTTATACATAATATGCAAATCATGACTTTGATCAAATGCAAAATTATTTGAACTCACATAAAAACTCCAGATCAAATAAAAAAAATGGCTCTGCATATGATCTGAGGGTTTCTATTTTGTTTTAGCATGAAAAGCTATATGGATGCACAGAAAAGCTGTAGGCTAAAGCTTTCAAGTGCCTTAAATAGGTCCATGGATGGTATATTGGGTTAAATAGCATCCCCCAGAATTTCATGTCCACCTGGAACCTGTGAATGTGGCATTATTTAGAAATAGCTTCTTGGCATATATAATCAAGTTAAGATGAGGTCATACTAGATTTGGGTGGGCCTTAAATTCCATGTGACTAGTGTCCTCATAAGAAGAGGGAAATTTGGGCACAGGGACACAGACCCACAGAGAAAGCCGGATGAAGATGGAGGTAGAGATTAGAGTGATGCATCTACAAGCCAAGTAAAGATAAGGATTGCTAGTAACCACCAGAAGCTGGAAGAGGCAAGGAAACATTCTTCCCTAGAGATTTTGGAGGGAGCGTGGCCATGCTGACATTTTGATTTCAGACTTCTAGCCTCCAGAACTGTGAGAGATTAATTTCTGTTGTCTTAAGCCACCCAGTTTGCAGTACTTTGTTACGACAACCCTAGGAAACTAATACAGATAGTCTGCACTTACTGATAAGGAAATATTGTTTTAGATCAGTTTGATTAACATTTATGAAGTTTGCATGATAGACATAATGTGATAGATATTAGGAATATATTCTTGAACACTTTCAAAAAGTGTGGGAAAGACAGACATAGCAACAGAAACGTCAATGTCACATGTGGCAGGCACTATTGGTTACCCATCAGTCAGACTGTACTCTTCTTTTCTACGTTTGAATATAGTTGGATGAGCATATGAGGTCTGGAGCTAGGGCAGCCATCTTAAGAGTAAGAGAACTGCAGAAAAACTGATCCAGATACCTGACATTACTAAGCTGCCAATCAAACCTGAAATGTCTTCCCAACAATCGTCTTATTATGCAGATAATGAACCATATTTAGTTGTATTCTTTCATAATTTTAGATCAAATATTCTAAGAAATACATCGAAATATGTTCAAGGCTTTTGGAAGCATAAAAAAAGGAGCTCTTGTCCCAAACTGGAGAATAGGCAAGGTTTCAGTACGGATGGAAAGGTGAGTAGAAGTTACCTGACCAAGAAATGTGAGAATATCCTCCTAGGAAAAAATAATAGGTGATAAAGGCAGAAAGCTATAAAAGAGCATGATGGCCACCTATAAGTATTTTGGCATTATCATAACACAAAACATAGAAGTAGGTTGGATTAGGGAGGTTTAAGTCATGAAAACTTTTGTATGCTCTAATAAGGTCATTGAACTTTATTCTACAAGCAATGGGAATCTACTGGAACGTTTTAAGCAGAGTGTCTTGAACTTAATTAAGTCATAGTTATATATTTCTGTTTATATTGTACACTTTAAATTTATACTATAAGACTAGAATCATAGTAACAATATCTCTGTAATAGTTCATGCATGAGATGATGAGGATATAAATCATAAGTTGTAATAGGAATGTTAAGGAAGAAATATTTTCAAAAAAAAGTTGGGAAGTATAATTGTAAGTGCATGATTTATTGGACATTGCGATAAGGAAGATAAAACGACTTAGGATGATTCTCAGGTTTCTGGCTTGAGGAGAGGGTGGATAGAGAATACAGGAGAAAGAACTAGTTATTTTAGGAGATGATAATTTAATTTCCAAATAACTAATCCCTAAACTCTTGTTTTAATCATTTTCTTTTTTTTTTTTTTTTTGTGAGGAAGATTAGCTCTGAGCTAACATCTGTTGCCAATCCTTCTCTTTTTGCTGAGGAAGATTGGCCCTGGGCTAATATCCATGCCATCTTCCTTTACTTTATATGGGACGCCACCACAGCATGGCTTGACAAGCGGTGCGTTGGTGCATGCCCGGGATCCGAACCTGCGAACCCCGGGCCGCCGAAGTGCAACATGCACACTTAACCACTACGCCACAGAGTTGGCCCCCTTAATCATTTTCTAAGGGAAAGTTAAATAAAATACATGTTCCTACTACAGCACATACAGAATATAATTCAAATTTTCTTGATGACTCACGGTAATAATTGTGAATATCAATTATTGTTTGGGGCTATAAAATATTTGTACACTCAGGGACTTGAATTGATATAATACTTTTCTATAGCAAGTAGTTATGGAGTTCTATGGCATTATTTCAATTGTTCTGTATGATTTTCATGATTACTCTTTATCCTTCATTATTTTGAGGCTATAGGTTAACACTTCATTCATTCCTTCAATCATATATTCAATCCACAGCACGTTAGACATTGTTCTAGACATGGAGCATATGGTGCGGAGCAAGACAGACACAGTCAATCTCGTTAGTGGCCTTACATTGTAGTGAGGAAGGACAGACAATGAAAAACCAGAGACATAAATATCAAGATAATTCTACATAGTAATAAGTGCTTTGAAGGAAATGAAACAGAAAAGGCAAAGAGTTGAGCCAATAGAGAGTAAGGTATCTTAGGGATAATCTGAGGGAAATCACCTTTCAAGAGGAAGTTATTAAATGAAGCTAGCTAGATGACAAGGAGCTGGTGGTGGTAACCTCTGAGAGAGAAGCCAGAAGCCAGAAGCCAATCAGAGAAAAGATGGGGAGGGAGAAGTAATTTTTCTGAGTTTGAAGAATTGAGAGGTTGTTGAAGATGAGTGATCAAGAGGTTTGTGGTAGTAAGAGTTGAGGGTAGAGAGTTGGACATGGCGCACATCATGTAGACCTTCTAGGTTGTCCTGAGGAGATGAATATTATTCCAATTGCAATGAGGAAGCATCGAAGTATTTTAACATAGGACTGACATAATCACTTTTATACTTTAAAAAGACAGTTCAGACTGCCCTGTGGAGAATGGAATGTACGAAAATAAAAGTGGAAAGAAGGAAACCAGTTAGGAAGGCATTGCATTAGTCCAGGCAGAAATGTAACAATGGAAAGGAAGAGAAGTAAATGAATTAAGTATATATTTCGAGGGAAAACTAACAAAACCTATTGTTGATAGCATATTCTTCCCCTTTCAATTTTGCTACTACTTTTCTGTGGATTATTACTTTCTGATTATCAGGTAGTTAGGATTATCTAAAATGGATACTGAATGATAGTTAGAAGGGTTTCTTATAAGCAGAGTTTGAAATTTAGTGTATTATCTTTGTCTTTACGTTGATTTTTGGGTCCTCAGAAGGTTGTTGGAGAGAATCTTCTATAAAAATATGATATTGGTGTATTATAGAGCAACTTCAAGGTTTTTACTTTGTGGACATAAACATCATTTTGAAAAAGCTTGCTTGAGATTCTCAGAACACCAGGGCAAAGCAGTAAATGTTTACCAAGGAATTTTGTCTCCTGGCACATAGACCAAAACTTGGAACCTTTGGGATATTCTCATTTTCACTGACCCTTTACTCTCTGACCTTGCTCAATACATTTAATGGTTCTGTGTTACAGTTGCTCAGTCTATGAATGGTAATAATGATCTTTTCCATCTAAGTTGAGATATATTTGTAAAGTACATGGAACTCACAAACAGGAAATCACTACATACATGGCAGTTTATTGTTAGTTTTATGGCCAATTCAAATCCCAAGGGAATTGAAGTCATTGCCATTTGAAGGTTGTCCAGTTCACTTTTTAGACAGATGACTGACCCAATATAACAGTCACATAGTCCCTGAACAATTACACTCAAGCTCTGCCTTGGCTATCATAGAAGAAAAATATGATTGTTGAATCAATGTGGCTATAAAAATGACCTGACTTTCTTTAAGCAGTTGGGAACTGTGAGAACATGCTGGGATTTGAGGATTGAAGAGATAGCAGTGTTTTTTTAAATATTGTTTCCATTTTGAGGTGAGAGAATTAAAGACTGCTTAGGGTTTTTTTCTTAGGTAAGTATTCATGAGAAATATTTTCATTTAATTCAAAATTTACTGTATACCTCATGATAATAAAGTCAAAATCTGATGAGTGTGATGAGAAATACTAAGTATTTATAGTAGCATGAATTTGTGAAAATTACTTACATTTGGTGAAATGAAGTAAGCTACATAGAGAAGGTGACATTTTGACTAGGTCTTGAAAAATGAAGAGGATTTCAGTAGAGATAAGGGCAAAAGAAGGCTTTTCTCATGAGAAAATAAGGTGAGTTAACACATTCAAATGGAAATACCATGGTTACATTTGAGGAGAGCTGGGTACTTTGATTTCACTGGAGCACAGAGGGGGCAAAGAAACCAGATAAATAAGAAAAAGAAACAGATTAGCCATATTGGAAATACCTTTAATGACATTCTTAGAATTTGAATTTTATATCATAGATGAGGAGCCTAGAATTGGGGTAATTTGATCCTTGCTTAATTAAAAAACAAGTCTTTTCAGTGGTGTCTGCATAGAGACACCATTACCTAACATTTCCCTTCAAATGAACCACGAGAAGTAGAAAAAAAATAGGATCAATATAAATGGTCAGAAAAAATTCATTCTATTTTTTAAGATATATTTATTACGCTGTAAAATTCACTCTTTTACACTGTACAGTTTAGCGGTGTTTGCTATTCACAAAGTGTACAGGCATCACCACTGCCTAATTTTAGACAAGTTTCATTACCCCAAAAAGATACCCCATACCCAGTGGCATTCACTCCTCCCTCCCCCATCCCAAACTACCAGTATACGTAGTATTACTATTTAATTAGTGGTAGAAACTACTAATCTGTTTTCTGTCTCTATGGATTTGCTATTGTGGACATTTCATATGCTTGAAATCATAAAATTTGTGGCTCATTGTTACTGGTTTCTTTCACTTAGAATAATGTTTATAGTTTCATCCATGTTGTAGCATGTAACAGTATATCATTCTGTTTTATTGTCAAATATTCCATTTTATGAGTACACCACATTTTGTTTATCCATTCTTCAGTTGATGGACATTTGGGTTGTTTCACTTTTTGGTTATTATAAATAATGGTACTGTGAATGGTTATGTATAAGTTTTTGTGTAGACATATGTTTTCAGTTGTCTTTAGCATACACCTCAGAGTGAAATTACAGGGTAATAGGATAACTCTATTTTAAAAATTTTAAGGAACTGCCAAACTGTTTTCCAAAGTGGCTGCACTATTTGACAATTCTACCAGCAATGTATAAGGGTTTCAATTTCTCCACATTCTCTCCAACGTTTGTTATTGTCTCCTTTTGATTTTAGTCATTATAATAGTGAGTGTGAAGTCATATCTCACTGGGGTTTTTGATTTGCATTTCCTTAATGACCAAAGATGTGAGTTGAACATCTTTTCATGTTCGTTAGTCATCTGTAAATCTTCTTTGGAGAAATGTCTGTTCAAATCCTTTTCCCATTTTTAAATTGGATTATTTGTCTTTTTATCATTGTCATAAGAATTCTTCATATATTCTGATAAGTCTCTTACCAAATATCTCAGATATATGGTAACTGATGAAAATATATGATATATGTCCTCCCCCTCTCTGGGTTGCCTTTTTCTTAGCGGTTTCCTTTGGAGCACAATTTTTAAAATTTTTGTCAAGTTCAATTTATGTATTTTTTATTTTGTTGATGATGCTTTTGGTGATATATCTAAGAATCCATTGCCAAATCTGAAGTCTTGAATATTAGTTCCTATTTTTCTTATAAGAGTTTTATATTTTTAGCTCCTATATATAGGCTTTGATCCATTTTGAATTAGTTTTTTGTATATAGTATGAAATAGTGGTCCAAATTAATTCTTTTGCATGTGAATATCCAGTTATTCCAGCTCCATGTGTTTAAAGACTACTTTTTTTTCCATTGAATCATCTTTGTACCCTAGTCAAAAATCAATTGATCATAAATGTAAGAATATACTTCTGGATTCTCAATTCTATCCCATTGATCTATATGTCTGTCTTTGTGCTAGTACTACAATGTCTTGATTATAGTAGTTTTTCAGTAAGTTTTGAAATAAAAAATCATGAATCCTCTTGCTGTGTTCTTCTTTTTGAACATTGTTCTAGGTCTTCTGGTTCCACTGTAATTCCATATGAATTTTAGGATCAGCTTGTACGTTTCTTCAAAAAGCCACCCGGGATTTTGGAAAGGATCATGTTTTATTGGTAGATCAATTTGAGGAGTATTGCCATCTTAATATTGCCAATCTATGAACATGATATGTCTTTCTATTTCTTTGGATCTTCTTTATTTTCTTTCAATAATGTTTTGTAGTTTTCAGTGTACAAGTCTTGTGTTTCTTTTGTAAAATTTATTCCTGAGTATCTTATTTTGTTTAATGTGATTGTAAATTGATTTGTTTCCTTAATTTCATTTTTGGATTGTCTAGTTTATAGAAATACAGTTGGTTTTGTATGTTAATCTTGTGTCCTACATTCTTGATAAACTCATTTATTAGGTTTTAACAGTTTTTCTTTTGTGGATTCCTTAGGATTTTCTATAAACGAGATCCTCTCATCTGAAAATAGAGATAGTTTTACTTCTTCCATTCCAATCTGGATGATCTTTATTGCCTTTTCTTGTCTAATTCCATCTATAACCTTCAATGATGCTGACTAGAAGTGGCAAGAGCAGACATCGTTGTCTTGTTCCTAATCTTGGAGTAAAGTTTTCAGTCTTTCACCATTAATTATAATGTTAACTATCAGTTTTTTATAGATGCCATTTATCAGATTGAGAAAGTTTAATTTTATTCCTCTCAGTGCATAAAATAACTTAACCTCTCGATTTAAACAAACATAATCTCTTAATACATAAAATTTAAGTTCTGCACTGCTTCTTTCTATAAACAGGTTTTATACAAAAGATCCATGTGTCGTTCTTTTTTCTTTTCATGAGGAAGATCGGCCCTGAGCTAACTGTTGCCAATCCTCCTCTTTTTGCTTGTGGAAGAATGGCCCTGAGCTAACATGTGTACCCATCTTCCTCTATTTTGTATGTGGGTCGCTGCCGCAGCATGGCTTGATGAGTGGTGCAGGTCTGTGCCCGGGATCCAAACTCGCAAACCCTGGGCTGCCAAAGCAGAGCACGCTGAACTTAACCACTACACCACTGGACCAGCTTACTGATGTCATTCTTACTGATGTGAGCTTGCTTAAGAATTTAAAATTTTTCAAATGTAATTTTTAAAATACTTAATTCTTCATAAAGGTTTAAATTACTCTAGGCATTTGTTATTCAGAAAAGCATTATTGAAAAATGAAACCAAACACTGCTAGTTTTAAAAAAGCTACTTTTCTGGATCTTGAGAAGAGGAGCTTGCAATGAAATGTTACCCTCCCACTCTTTCTGGGCACACTAAGCCACCCAGCATTCACCCAGAATGAAATACTCCATAAATTATCTCGAATATATGTTTGTTTTTACTTTTGCATAGAAGAAAGTGAAAAAGAGAGAGAAGGAAGAGATAGACAAACAGAGACAAAGAGAGTGACAGGCATAGACATTCAATATTATTTTATTTTATTGTGAGAAGCCACCTTGGAAAATAATGACCTTTAATCACAAACCACATTCAAAATTTCCTCAATGCACTGCAGAGTTCCATGTCTCCATTTATTTTCTTTTAATTTATAGCTTTTAGTCTTATTTGGATAATCTGAAAGTCAAGAGAGGTAGGATGTGTGTTTGGATATTTGCCTAGTTCCTAGTGAGCCAGCATTGTATTGTTGTCCTTAGAAAAATGATTATTTTAAGAGAAATGGGTTGGAGTTCCCCTTCCCCCTTTTTGTACACTGCAGGCAACTGTTAATGGAGCCCTCCACCCAAGATACCTGTACTGGCAGAAAAGCAATAAAATTTCTCATATTTGTTGCTTATAAAATTTTGCTAATAGTTTTAAAATTCATAAAAAGTCAATACTTTGTTGCAGTCCTTTGTAGTACTTATTTGTATTTCCCTATCCTAATTTGCAGTCCAAGTTGTTACATGTCTTAATTATTCTATTCTGCAGTGAGTGATTTTAAATAGCTTTTACCACCTACTTACCAGAAAGGAATAATAAGATGATTAATGAGAACATGTATAAAACATTTTGAATGCAGATAGGAGCAGTATTTAAAACTAAAAATAATGAAGTATTTTAAAGAGCGTTCTTAATTTCTATGTCTACAGAAATACATTTGTTTTGGTATAATAATACATGAATCCACACTTTCAAGATGCTGTATTTTAATTAATTAATTTATTTATTTTACATTTTTTTTGTGAGGAAGATCAGCCCTGTGCTAACATCTGCCAATCCTCCTTTTTCTTTTTTTATTTGCTGAGGAAGACTGGCCCTGGGCTAACATCCGTGCCCATCTTCCTCCACTTTATATGGGACGCCACCACAGCATGGCTTGCCAAGCAGTGCGTCGGTGCGTGCCTAGGATCCGAACTGGCGAACCCCGGGCCGCCTCAGTGGAGCGTGTGCACTTAACCGCTTGTGCCACCAGGCCAGCCCAAGATGCTGTATTTTAAAGACGTGTCCTCTATATGAATGGAAAATCTATAACTCTTGGATTAATTTATTTTGAAATAAAATTTTATTTTTTATAATAAAATAGTTACATTTATAAAAGAAACATTACAATAAGTAAAAATTAAAAGTGAAAATAAAATCCCCTATATTCATCCCTCCTCAAAGTGACTCTTGTTAATCAATCAGTAAATGTCTTTCTGGTTGATTTATCAGTCTATTAATCATATAGACACCTAGTAGTCTGTCACAATAATTATTAAATAAATGAATGATATACTTATAATTTTATTTTTTTGCTATATAGTGTTATTATACTTTACATATTTCTTTTCTACCTCTTTTTTTTAAATAATGTATTAAAACTTTCTATAATTTCCAGAATTCTAGAACCCCATTATTTAGTGGCTAAATAGTGTTCTACAGCTAATATAACCAATTTCCTAATGTTAAATACTTACTAGATTGACTTTCTTTGTTGTATTTACAATCTATGATGAGTATCTTGGCAATCAAGTCCATTGTATAACTTTAGGAAAAATTCTCAGAACCAAAACTACCAGGTGTTCTGGTTCTGAGAATACACATGTTTTAAGGAACTAATACATACTGGCAAAATACCTTTCAGAAACATGATACCAACTTACACTCCCACCAGCACTGTATGAAAGTTCCCATGCCCTGTGACCTAGGCTGGATCTCTGTATTATTTTCCATTATTGCCAACTGCATATGAGAGAAAACACATCTGATATCTCATTATTTCCTTTTATTTGAATTAAATTCCAAATTAAGTAATAATACTTTTTTTCAGTCTATTTTAACTCTCTTAAATTACATGTTTTGCTTGAGTTTGAGGCTCAATGCCAAAAACTTAAGAAATGAATAATTTAAATTATTTTTTTTTAAAGTTGGGGGAAAAAAGAAAATCATTTATTAAATAGAGTAACTTGTTACTTGAAATTCTTTTTTTATGGGAATACTTAAAATGTTTTATTTTATTATCAACATTTGTTTTCCTGTGATTCTTTGGCTTGCAATTGGGGATGGGGATGTTACTCTTACTCTTTTCAAATGTATTTATTTTTGGGCTTTATAAGATTTTAGTTAATACTTAGAATATATTATTTATGATTTCTTAGATATAGATACTTCAGCAATAGGTATCTAAAAGGTATGTGAATTACAGAATTGTGTAAGAGCAATAAATTTCTTTTCAAAATAGTAATCTTTCCAGAACGGATATAGTATAAACTCCTAAAAATATTGGCACAAACTATGTAGTATATCTAAAATATTATATATAAAATGATACAGTTGTTGGTGCTCAGGTATTTTGAATGAATGTACAATTCATTTGATGAAACATTGTGCAAGTAAAATGTATGTGGATGTGTATGCTTTACTATGTAGGCTAAATGGGAAAACTATTTCCTGCAGTACTGACCTAAGCTAATGTCCATGCTGTACTATTTAATGAATTTCAGGTTATGGAAAAATCCAACTTCACGTGTAACGGTTTACTCTATCATTGCATTTTGGAGAATCACTTTATTTTTTAAGACCCTGACCACATCAGACAGGAAATTGCTCAAAATATAATATAGAGCTTGAAAGGTGTTGGACATGTCACCTCATTACACCTATTTGGAATATTTGTTTATCTTTAATTGAACTGCCAAAATACCATGTGTCTTTTATAGAATGTGGATTTTTACAATGAATCTCGGTTTCACAGTATTCTCAGTTTAAAGAAAGATAATAGCAGTAAAAGTATGCATTCTTCAAAAGAGCTTAGCCAACATCAAGTTTTGGCTGGAACTAAATACATAAACTAACTAATAAACATCTCCATTAAATAGGATATTCCATGTCTTTTCAGAACAAACTAGAATAAGAGGTAAGGAAGTGCTTATCGAGTATTGTGTAGTGGCTCCTGAATTTTAGCTTTAACCAAAAGATTTTTTTTTTTTTCTTGCTGAGGAAGATTCACCCTGAGCTAACAATGACTGCCAATCTTCCTCTTTTTGTACGTGAGCCGCCACCACAGCATGGCCACTAACAGACTAGTGGTATAGGTCCACGCCCGGGAACTGAACTTGGGCTGACAAAACTGAGTGCGCCAAACCTAACCACTAGGCCACTGGGGCTGGCCCTAACCAGTGGAATTTTAAAGGAAATATTGGGGATCAACATTCATTAGCCAACTTTTTATTTTTCCAAATGGATTTAATAAACTAAAAGTACCCTCAAAACTTACAATCATTGCATAAAAAAAGGAGTATTTTACACCAAAAGAGTAAGACATGCATAATTTCTTTGTAAAGCACATTCCTCTAAATTGAAAATATTAATCTTTAGGGAGATATAATTATGATGTCTTGATTTTCTCAATTTGTGCAGATCTACAAAACAGACTTTAGGAATGACTGACTACAGTCTCCTTTTGAGAAGCTCGAATTAGAAGGTTAGAAAAGAGATGTTTCTTGGGAGAGTGGGAATAGTCTTGATTAAATAAATGGAATAAAGGCAATTCCATTAATGAGCCTTTCAAGAACGTAAGTCTGGATTACCTCAAATCAGACACACTGGGGCATGTGCCTAGGTCACATGTAGTCTCTGTGAATGTCAGTTTATCTTTCCATGGGTAACCCATGTCATTAGTTTGAAGAACTATTCCTTTTGCATTATATCCTGTCCCAACACCCACTTCTCCTGACTTGAGTGACCTTAGAAACATATAAAGTATGGAAAGGCTTTTGACCCAAATCTCTTGTTATATTAAACACTAGGTTAATTGAGTAGAATTGTGTAATGTAAAGTTGGATGTGGAAACTGCAGCTCTCTGGGCCTAGAAAATCCCTATCTTTGGAGTGATTTCAGCTCACTCACAACTTGTGAAAATCTCGGTACCCTGGTTTATCTTCTTCACTGGCATCTGGTATAGAACTCTTGCCCACTTGGTCCTGAGAAGTTTCCAAAACTATAGAACTGTTGCCAGAAATAGGGTCATCTACTTGTTGTTATGCCCTGGAATGGATTCCGACTCCTTAGCAATCCTGTGTACTACAGAGCTGAACCCTGCCCAGTCTTTTTGCGCCATCCTCTTATCTTCCGGAGCTGTATCAGACAACGATCCATTTGCTGTTTATAGGGTTTTTATGGTCAATTATTTTGGAAATGGGTGGCCAGGTCCTTCTTTCTAGTGTGGCTTAGTCTGGAAGCTCCACTGAAAGCTGTCCACCGTAGGTGATCCTGCTGGTATTTGAAATACAATGGCACAGCTTTCAGCATCATAGCAACACGCAGCCACCACAGAATGACAACTGACAGATGGGTGGTGGGGTTCCCCCACCAAGAAACTAACCTGGGTGGCAGCGGTGAGAGCACCAAATCTTAACCGCCAGACCACCAGGACCATCTACAGTCTCGATTATTTGAAATTTACCACTCACGGTCATTGACAATGAAAGGAGAGAATTTAAAAAATAGATTTTGGGGATATATTTGCTATTTACCCTCTTTTGCCCCTTCACAGAGTGGCTCTTATGTATCTCTGGGATATTCTCATTGAAAAATGCATTTTTATCGGTATATAACATATACACTGTGAAGTGCACAAATAAGAAGACAAAAGAACAATTTTTATGACCCGTTCCCGTCATTACCAACCAAAATATAACCAGTATTTTTACTTCTATCATCAAATATTAGTTTTGTCTATTTAACTTTATATAAATGGAATCATATATAATGTTATCTGTTGTGTCTGGCTTATTTCACTCAACGTTATTCCTGTGGCATTCATCCATGTTGTACATGACATTAGTTTTATATTTTTCCATCACTATGCAGCATCACATTGTATAAATATACCATGATTTATTTATTTTTTCTATTTTTGATTGACCTTTGGATTGTCTACAGTTTGGTACTATTATTAATAATGTGACTATGAACATTTTGTACGTCTGTTGGTGCATATGTTTATGCATCTTTATTTGGTTTAGTATTTCCTTTATTGAAACTGCTATTTCATTGCTTTTGTCTATGTTTAGATATATTATATATCGCCAAATAATTTTCCAAAGCAGTTTTCTATTTTATACTCCCAGAGAATTCCAGTCGGTTAATGTTCTTGTCAACACTTGTTTTTGGCAATTTTTAAGATTTTATTTCTAAATCCATCATAGTGAATATGTATTGAATAGTTAAGAATTTAACTTTCTGTGTGTACTTAGGCACATATTTAAAAACTCTGAGCTCTATCAACTGACCTAAAGTTTCAACCGTTTCAAAATATGTGTTCTTGAACATTCATATTTACAACGTTTTTGATAATTTTAAAAGATTTAGTGTGCGTTAGAACTTACATATTTTAACTGACTTTGGAGTAACTGCAGGATAACCCTCCCCTTGGTCTGCCATTTAGGAATCTCTACCATCTGATCACATCCTTTTTTACTGTGTTATACAACCCATGGTGTGTCAACAGCTTCTGGTTGTAAAATTAGGTAATGTTGACAGAGCTAAAGTTTGTCAGGTGAAACGTTTCTTCCTACACCTACCAAAAATAAGGCCTTAGCCTTCTTCTGAGATTCCCTTCCCCATCTAGAAAACCTTGAGGTTTGGGGACTATATCACATATAATGGAGAGCAGTGATTAAGAGCCTGAGTTTGTACAGATGTATCTGAGTAGATTTATTCTACTAAAATCCCTGCTTCCTTCACTTACTTGCTATGTGACTTACGCATGCACACTCTTAAAATGTTTCTCCTACAGGATTGTTGTTGCAATTAAATAATATAATATAGGCAACACCAACTTGTGTTGTTAATATATAATAAGTACACAATACTTATTAGTTACATCTTCCGATACTTCAAAGTTAAGTTCAAGCCATTTATTTTCCACTAAATCTTTTCTGTGCACTTTAAATTTTTTTTAATTAAATTATCTTTAATTATTCCTTTGATAAATTTCCTCCTTCAGATTTATTTTGCATATTTTTAATCTATCACATTTTTAATTTCCAAGAGCACCTTTCATGCCTTGCCTGCTACTTTTCGTAGCATTATAGCATCCTGTTCTTGCTTCATAGATGAAAAATTATAATAGCTGCCCTGAGGCTATTAGTTACAGATTTTTTTTAACAAAAATTGTCTATGAGCTTTGTGTTGTGTGTTTCCTCACAGCTTTGTTTTTCCATTTGTGTGCTTTGTTTTTTTTTTCGTTCTCTATATTTCCAGTTAGAGGCCTTCTTCACATGTCTGATGACCATGAGCTATCCACTCATATTCAAGAATGAGAAACAGGAAAGCAAACCGGGCCACCTGTGCCCATGGACAAGGCTTGTTGATGGGTGGGTTTCATCGAAGAGTGGTTTCATTAGGAGATTCTTTAAAACTTTATTATTTCTTTTTAGGCTGGTCAGTTTTCACAGAAAGTAATGACCGGTTTCTTATCTTGGAGATATAACCTTGGATGCCAGCTTAGAGAAGAGAGAGATGGGAGCCAGTATAATATATAGACTTTCTTTTTTATTGAAATAAAATTTATATTTAAGAAAATGCACAGACTTTACATGTATAGTTCAATGAGTTTTGTAACAAGCAGACATTTATGTAACTGCTATCTCAAATACAGAATATATCCATAACCCTGGAAAGTTCCCTCTCGCCCCTTGCTCATCAGTCACCTCTGCTCAGAGGTAGCCACCATGCTCATTTCTGTCAACTCACCCAAACACTATAAGCTTAACGTTCTTCGTTCTTCAGATCAGCAAGTCAGTTGCCACTTGTCTCTCTGCTTTCTGGGTTTCAAAATTCTATTGCTATCACATCTTATCTTGTTCTCTTTTCTTTGTTGATTTGTCCCTTTAAATAATCATTTTGTGAGATTTTAGAAGGAAGCAGAAGTAATTATGTGGTTAATCTTACATTTTGAATGAACTTTTCAATGTAATATCATAATTTTTCTGATTATTGTATTTATTTAATTCTTGAGCCATTAGTCTCATAGCCAATTATAAGAATGCATTAAGTCTCTTACTGTTCTAGTATTGCCATATCTCTTTTGAGTAATTGGATGGATATTTTGAGCATTTTTATAGGTATTACTTTTACAACTCTAATCCTTTTGTGTCAGCCCAAAATAATTCACTTTGACATTGTTCTGTTCCTATAATCTTTTTTTTTTACAATGTTAAGTGTGTCTCTTGCAGATTATTTTACTTTCATAATTATTCATATTTGATAATACTTTTCCATATAAAGAGTTGTTTATTGATATAAGTACAAAACCCCTCTGGATATAGCTGATGGCTGACCTTGAATATGCTACTGCAAGATAAAGTGGATTGTGACATGTCAACACATTTATTTTCCTGGATATGACCACATTTTCTCAATCCTCATAAACCAAACCAGTAAAGATATTGATATTTTATAGCCATGCACAAATATATCACCAAAACAACTTGATTATAATTTCTTTTATAGCAAGAACTATGTGATTCATCTATCACTTTATATATATAGATATTCTATAAATGCTTAAGCTATTATGCCTTTGGATTCAATTTTCACAACAAATACTCATGGTCTTGCTTTATAGATGAGCAAACTGTGGCTTATGGAGATCACAATTGCTCCAAGCTAATATAGTTCTTTACTAGCAGTCAAGATAATATACAGGTCCCTTAAGGTTGATCCAGGGATTTTTTTTTTTTTTCCTTAATTTCCAATTTTACCACATTGGCTGCCTACTTGGGCAGATATCAGAATTAGTAGAAAAAAGAAGAATGGTTATCTGGCAGAATACTGGCAATATTCCCTGAGTAGGTTCTTATATCTCAGTGTCTCTGAGACTGAAGTCCAAAATGTAACACAGTAGAGCTTCTAAGTAGAGGAATACTGTAGTTTTGTCATAATTAGGAAGCTTTACTCAACTGTCTAGGTGGTAGAGGATTCCTGATTCAGGAACAAGGCTCTGAGGTCCACAGGCCTTAGCCTTTATTGCTCATTACTTACACAGTCCCTGTCCTCCTCCTCCTTCTGATTAACATCCCCAGTGAAACATGGTGCACTGAATCAAGCATTTCAAAGGTATGGACTATCTTAATGAAGCATAAGAAAATCTTGGAGAGACAAATTTCCAGAGATCAACAATGTACTTAGTGAGTAGTCAGAGCCAACTCAAGGGCACATGGAGGGGCACCACAGAGAGACTGATCAAGACACATCACTTCCCAGAGATTGGTCCTATCATGGATTTTCGTGATCCTAGATTCAGTTGTTCAGAATAAGGTAACAGTGAGGAATATGAGAGCAGTGAATCTAGTACCACTGCCAATGCTTGACACCAATAAACTAAAAGCTACTGTTATTAAGAATATTAATCCTTTGAAGCTTAGCTTGATTTGAACTCTGCCTTCTTGCTATTTGAACTTCCTTGTGTCTCCATCCCCAAAGCCTTATTCCAGCTAATGAGAACTTGCTCCCGTAGACTCTAAGTGGAGTAGAGTCTACCCGGCCTGCCATTAGCTGGTTAACAGAAGCCCTAGCGATCTCTCGCAAGGTCAGAAACTCAGTTTCCACTAGGGATTTTGTCTTTGAATGTTTCCTGTGCATTATTGTTGCTTAACTTGATGAAACAATGTTACATAACAAAAAAGGTACTTTAAGATGCTATGGAATAAGAGTCTAAGAAACACAAATCTTGCCAGCTCATTACACAAGGTAACTGAAGGAAAAAATAGATGTAGAGGGGACAATAGCTTGGTCTCAAACCTTAATGTAGAACCCAGTGAAAGAGGCCTAATTTCAGGTAGAAAATCTTTTACTTTGCTAGAAGCATCCACAAACCTTAAAACAAATGCAACCAAATGGCTTATTCTGTCTTTTTCCTTGTGGAAAGCTCACAGGTAAGCTTTAGATCTTATCACATCACCCGAAAAGAAAAACAGGAGAAAGAGGGAGGTTGTCCAAATACCCAGGTCAGAACTAGTCTAGGCTTCTCATTCCAGATTTGTCAAGGATGGAAAACAGTTCTTAAGAAAAGCGACTCCGTGCCCACTATACATAGTTGCATAGTAGTAAGTATTCAAAGAGAGGGGGAAATGTTAGCGAGTCTGAGTCTTGAAAGACTAAGAAATAACCGAGTTTGACAGGCCCCAGAACATTTGATCTCACCACCACCCTGGGAAAAGAAAATCTCCGAGGTAGAAGGGATCCTGGAAAGAGGGCAGGGCCTCTAGTAACTGAGAGTGGGCCCTCCACTGTTTCAGCTCTCCAGGATGACAGAAGGAAAAGTATGTTAAGAGGTAAATCCTCCATTGTAGCACTGATGCTTAACCTTTGGATAAGAATGGTGAAAATCTTTATCCACTAGCAGAGTGGTCCACAAGAGCTCCAAAAATAAAGACTGAACCATAGCGAGGCTTCACTTCCTTGGAAATGGAACCAGGGCACAAGAAGCAGAGCTTTCTTATGCTAATATTACAGTGATTTCCTCTCCCTTTGTCTGACCTTTACTCTTATCACTATTACAGGGTTAGGATTGTTTTTTTCCTGTGATTTTTTTTCTTCTGGGAGTGATACCCACACCCAGCCTTAGATTGATACCGCTTTCTAGCATTTCACAGGAACTCGGTTTCTAGTCATCAATTCAACTTCTTATTTTTGCCTTTTCCCAATTCCTTTCATACCCCTTTAGTGATGTGAAGTTCATACAATTATCATATTTACAATTTATGGTCATTTTCATTAGTGTAGCCACAGACAGCCTGGTTGTGCTAATTCACATCTAAATTTGGTAAACAGATCCGCCACCCAAGGATGGATGTGCAAACACAGAGAGAACATGCAGATTGAATAGTTTAGTGATGACCCATTGCCTTGAGACTGAAAAGTAACATTCCTGGGTAGGTTAACAATGTCTAATTACTGTCTCCCGGCTACCAACTAAAATGATCATTACAATGTAAAATATAGTCACATCAGTGTTAATAACTAGGAACTAGTGCTAAAATGATAATCTCTGGCATTATTAAGGGATAGGGAAAGTGGCATTTGAATTTGCTTAATTTGTTACTATTTTTTGGAATGCAAAACGTTATACATTTTGATTTGGTCATTCTACTGCCAGGGATTTATCTCTAATATATAATTGGACAAAGGCACAAAGGTATGTGTAAGTGAATATTTTACAATATTGGTTAAATATACATAGATAAAAAAGTAATTAAATAAATAAAGCTATACAGTGAAATACTATGCAGCTATTATAAAGATGATAGAGAACTAAATTCTAAGGATCATGACATATACTTGAAGAATAAATCATGCTACTGTGTGGAATGTAGAGTACTATCTATATCTAGATTTTGATGTGTGTTTGTATATATAAATATATTTGCAAAAAGAGATATCTGGAAGGATTATATCCAATATATTATGAGTAATTAATTCTTATTGGGCAAATTTAGGTTGATATTCACTTTTCTTTATATATATATATGTAAAGTTATATATATATAACTCCATTATTAATTTTTACAAATGAAATAACATATGTATAAATCACATAAATATCAAATGTGAAGTGCTTTTTATTTTTCACATGGGTTATTTCAGTCACACTGGGGGTATTCAAAGACACTATCTTGCCATTTAATATGGTTTCTTCTAGTAGATTTCTTGCACAATCCAGGAATAAAGCTTAAAACTGAAAGTCATTTAGGAGTGGTAAAACCTAAATGAACTAAAGAAAATGTATTTCCTACATTTAGTCATTTTATATCTTGATATTGAGTTACTTATATATAGTTATTCAGAGTTGATATATACAGTTGTTTACAATTTTAATTCTAGCACCTTGTAGGAAGAATCCAGGCTAAAACTATCTTTCTCAAGGCAGGGAGGTGGACAATCATCACACCTAACTTTACCCTGTTGGCCTGATTATTAGACCAGATTTGCTTTGGCTTTATTGAATACAGAAAGTAATTTACAAGACTGACAGTCTTCCAGTTGAAGGACAATTGATACCACTCTTCAGTCTAGTGCAATGAAACAAGACAACAAATGGTTCCAGGACAGCTAAGAACTGGTACATGAGAAAGAAAGATCTTTGGAGAGTTTTATATAAATCCTTATAACATGATTTTGATCTAGCACCATTTTAAATTCTAGAAAGAATAAATCCTGACTAAACCCAAACAAGATTACTTAAAGCAAATTATCCTGGAAACCTAATGATAGTAAACCCAAAGAATTTGGAGTTTGCTTGCTACTACAGGTGCACATGAAGAGACTTAGCTGTAACTTTTTTTGGCTTTTGGACCTGCTGTTATGGGCTGAAACAATAGTAAAACAGGCCTCTAAGATCCAAAACTACAGCAGATGTGTCCACCTGTAAATCAAAAAGTCCAAGTCAAAGATAGTTGTAGCACTGATTTCCTTACAGTTCTGGAGAGAACTTCTGAATTACTTAACTCTATGGTGCATTGAATCCTCTCTGAGTGACACCCATTGAGCAAAATACAATGAAAATTGTAAAGTTACTCATAACTCACCAACAAAATCAATGCCACTAAGACTTAGTTGTTTTTTTCTAGACTTGTTTTCTCTCATAGTTTTATTTTCCTTTTAGTGTAGCCTTTTAATACTCATTGGAACTTTCAATATGGTGGTGTACTGTGCCTAAGGAAAAGTCTTTTCAGGGGAGAATTTTCTATTTCCAACAGGATTTCTTGCATTGGGAAGAAATACAAGGTATAGTGAAAGTCAGCATTTGACAAATATTTATCAAATTCCTACTCTATGCCAGGCTCTCTGCTAGGCCCTGAGGAGACACCAGTGAACACAACAGACATGGTACCTGCTCTGATGATACTTTCATCCAGATGAAATGCATTTGCTCTTAGGCATTAACAGGACACTATTTTGAAGAAAGCACATTTCAAGGTAGACTGACAGGATATCCTTCTCCACCACTTACTAATGAGTGCACATGGGAACTTAGCTAGACTTAGCTTCACCTTCCTCATCTATGAAATGTGGATAATGATAGTTCTTGCCTCAAAGGGTTGTTCAGGGAATGAAATGAGATAATACATATCAAGTGGTTAGAACAGTCCAAGCACATGCTAAAAGTACAATGGATGTTAGCTTTTGTTTGTTTTTATTGAAGCTTCATTTGTGTTGTTTTGGAAATCAAGAATGGTTTGCAAATATTTCTCGTCCAGATTCTGTGAATAGAGATAGAGGTGTTTCTTGTTGGAAGTCACGCCAGGCAGTCCTCCAGCCCTCTATGCTACAAAGCCCCGAATCTTTAATACTCAATTCTGATTCATCACTTATTCAGCTCTTACATTTTCTTCAAGTAATTATTTTAAAGATGCATTTTCTGAACTTTTGACTTGCTTGGCCACATCATTCTGCTGCCTTTACATATAGAAGACAATTGTAGTGACTAAAAAATTCTTGGATGTGACTTTGCAGCAGATGCCGTTGGTGCCCACTCGAATCCCTTCAGCACTTAGATTTCAGTGCACATCAACCAGGCTTCCAGCTGCCAGCATTTGCATCTGTTTGCATAAAGTCCTTCTCTGGCTGGTAGAGCCCAGCCTGCTCAGGATGCCTGTGTATGCAGTAAGGGGGAAGTGAAATTAACACTGCCCAGAAGCCTCCCTCCACCAAGGAGTGATAGAAGTTGGTGGATAAATACCTTGGCTCCCTTTTCTTGGGATGGGATGATTGTGAAGGACTTGTTTTACGCCATTTCTCAGAGTTCCATGGAAGGAATAGGTTCCAATTGCCCATGGAGGAAACTTGCTTGATAATGCACCCGACATCTTTCCTGTCTCACTGCCCCATTCCTCCATTGGTGTTTCTTGGGATCATCTCCAAGTAAACTACTTGCACCCAATGCTTTTTCTGAGTTGTTATTTAGAAGAATTCAATCTAAGAGCATCCTTTTACTCTGAAAACTGTAAACCTTGCTCCATTTTCTTGTGGAATCTAGAGTTGCAGAGAATCCTGAGAAAAACTTGAATATTATTCCATTGCTAATTTTTCTTTACACTCATAATTCTAAAAGTTGTCAGCATGTGTATAAATGTGGATCTTTTTCCTTGTATATTGTCTGAAACTTTGTGAACCATTTTAATCTGCATATTCAGATTTCTAACTATCACTAAGAGTTTTCCTCTATTAAATATTTTATTATTAATTCTCTTCTAGTTGTTCTGGTCTCACTTTCAGAAATATCTATAATTTTGGCACAGATTATCTATCCTGTATTTCTATTATTCTCGTTCTAATTATTTCTAACATTCAATAATTTTTCTCCCTGCTTTGAAGGAGAACTTTGCTTGTCTTTCATGTAATTGATTCAATTTCCTAGTGTCGATTTTGTTGTTTTCACAACTTTTAAAGCAGAATTTTGCTTTCAGTTTCCCTGCAATTTTTTCTAGTATCACTCTTTTCATCACAAAGAATTTTCTATTGTTTCTTTATATTCTATTATTTCTCTAATTATTGATATTTCTGCCTGCTCCTTAGGTATATCTGCCCCTGTTACCTAGAGATCATGACATCTAGCATCTTATTAAGGTAAAAAATTATTTTCTCAAAGCTTTGTAGATCTTCTCTGGGTTCTGTCAGAAACTGTAGTAATACAGTTGGTCTGTTGTAATATTTTCCGGTATCTCATATAACATTTCTTTGGAAATACAAGAGAACTCTATCCTGAGTGTACAGCTTGCCACATGCTGGTTTGTGAATTGCCCTTTTCCCTCTCTCTCTGCCTTAATGCTGGTGAAATCCCCCCTCAGTTCTACAGTTGAATAGCCCTAAAATAGGCACAGATCTTAGTTTCATTTCTAGAGGCTGGCTTTTATCTCCTACGGCTTACTGGCTGGAGATGAAAACTTAACAGGACTCCATCGTTTGGCTCTCTGATATTCAGAACATATGGAATACATGAGCATAATTCTCCTATGTGTGTGTATGCATATACGTGTGTATTTCCTGTCGTATTTGAAAAATGATTCATGACAACCCAATACCAGTTATGCACACTAGCAGATCTGTCTCTGTGATCGATCTTATTTATAGTACTTTAATTTGGTGTCACACGTTTCAGTATAAAATATACCTCTTCAGGGATACTTCTTTCCATGTAGTTTTTCTTTCTTTTTTTTTTCCCCTGAAGGTTGAAATTTCTAAATCAGTGCAGGTACAAGTAAATATGTGGTCTCCTTGGTATATCCAAAGGCAGCCACACAGTAGAAGGATTTCTGCTCAATTGTCTGATTTCTTAATCAGGGGTCAGACAAATGTGCATACTAATTACTTTCTATTGGCATAATAAAATGGTGAGTGGCCAATTATTTTTATTTCACTTGTGTCACCCTTCATGAGAGAAATTATATATATATTTTTGAAATATTGATTTTGTTGTTATGATATGATGCTTCCTTTTGTCTTCTTCCATGCCTTTATATTATTTTAATTACTAGAGATTTCATAATACCACATTAGAGGATGCGAACTACTTTAAACTAGAAGTTGGAAACTTCAGCTTTCTTTTTTTCTATTTTATTGACGTCACATTGGTTTATAATATTATGTAAATTTCAGCTGTACATCATTATATTATGGCTTCTGTACAGCCTGCATCATGTTCATCACCAAAAGTCCAGTTTCCATCCATCACTGCATATATATGCCCCTTTGCCCCTTTTGCCCTCCCACCACCCCCTTCCCCTCTGGTAACCACCAATCTGTTTTCCATATCTATGTGTTTATCTTCCACACGTGAGTGAAGTCATATGGTAATTGTCTTTCTCCATCTGACTTATTTCGCTTAGCATAATACCCTCAAGGTCCGTCCATGTTGTTGTAAATGGGGAAATTTCATCTTTTTTTATAGCTCAGTAGTATTCCATTGTGTGTGTATATATCTATATATATCTATATATATACACACATTTGTGTGTGTATATATATATATACACATTTGTGTGTGTGTATATATATAGATATATATATATATATACACCACATCTTCTTTATCCATTCATCCATTGATGGGCACTTAAGTTGCTTCCAAGTCTTGGCTATTATGAATATTGCTGCAATGAACATAGGGATGCATATATCTTTTTGAATTAGTGTCTTCATCTTCTTTGGATAAACACCCAGAAGTAGAATGACTGGATCATATGGTACTTCTATTTTTAATTTTTTGAGAAATCTCCATACTATTTTCCACAGTGGCTGTACCAGTTTGCATTCCCAACTACAGTGTATGAGGGTTCCCTTTTCTCTACATCCTCTCCAACACTTGTTATTTCTTGTCTTTTTAGTAATAGCTATTCTAAACAAAACTTATGGTAAGAATACTGATGGCCTAGAGTTAGAAAGAAATGAGTTCAAATCCTGACTCAAACACTTCACTTCTCTGTGAACATGAGCAAGTTCAACTCCCCAAGCCTCAATTTTATCATGGGAAACGAGATTAATGGTATTTACCACACAAAGCTGTTGAGAGGGTTAGTTAAGACAGTGTCTTGTAAGGTGCTTAGCACAGTGTCTAACACAATAACACTCGATAAGCATGGCTGCCATTTGGCCTTGAGTCTGTCGGTGAGTGAGATGACTTCTGGATGGTATCAAGATACCTATTCCAAATCAAATTTATTATCAATTCTCCCATCTGCAACCTATTTCTCTTCCAGAGTTTCCTTCTGTGTGCATATTAGGTAAAAAATAAAGAAACTAGTGAAGTGATCTGTCACACCTTGTCTATACTCTCCCATCAATGTTATGTCAAACTACACAAGGGGTATAAAATGTCATTCAAATTGTGTTATCTCTCTGAAGCTTCATTTTCCTACCTGCAAAAAAAGAGACAAGTCCAGATGATTTTTGACGTTCTTCTCACCTTAAAATGTCTGTGGCTTTAAATAAAAATGAGGTACTCAAAGATTATTGCTTGAAGTTTCTGTGGAGGAAGGTGGGGGAAGGAGAATAAATCCAGCAGGTCAGTTACACCCTTAGAAATACTTTAGATAATCATTTTGATTCTTTGGAATTTTGTTTTTACTGGATTGTTATTTGATACCGGATCATATGCTGCTTTTTATTGTTAATATTTTCATATGTGAAAACCTCTTGTTCCTAATTAGATTAGAATACCCATAACCTGTAAGACCCTGACTTATATTTCTTCATTTTTGCCAGCAGAGTCATATGACCATAGGAGGCTCTCAGTAAATTCTTGTAGAATTAATGAAGGACTAAATTTGTAGAATTAATAGTCCCTGCAGGCAGGGATGTATCTTAAATTTTTTTATTGTACAAGTCTTTTTTGTAGACATACGCTTTTGTTTATCTTAGGAAAATACCAGGAGCAGAACTGCTAGATCATTAAATTGGTTCATTATAAGTAACTGCAAAAACTTTTTTCAAAGTGGTTTCACTATTTACACTTCCACCAAAAATATTTGACAGTTCCAATTGCTCCACATCCTCATCAACATTTGATATTGTCAGTCTTTTAATTTTAAGATAATCTAGTGTGTGTGTAGTGGCATCTCAATGTCATCTGTTCAAGTCTTTTGCCTATTTTTATTGAATTACTTGTTTTTTTCTTATTGAATTGTTAGAGTTTTTTATATCTTCCAGGTACAAATCATTTGTGAGATATCTTTATTATACTTTCTCCCAATCTGAAGCTTGCCTTATTAATTTTTTCAATGATGTATTTTGATAAGCAGGAAAGTTTTAAATTTAAAACATTTTTGTCTTCTATGATTCTTGCTTTTTGTGTCCTAAGATACCAGAGTTTATCCCCGGGTAGTAAATATTGTCATTTGGAAGATTTATAGATTTAGCTTTTATGCTTTAGTTCTATGATCCAATACAAATCATCCATTTTCATATTTGGTGTGATGTATGGTTAAGGTTCATTTTTTTCCCTATAAGGATATCCCATTGTTCCAGTAGCAATTATTAAAAAGACATTCCTTTCCCCACTGAATTGCTTTAGTGACTTTGAGGAAAATTAATTGGTTATATATAAGTGTGGATTAACTTCTTCAAGCATTTTATTCCTTAATAGATTGTTTTAGTGTGAACAGTACTGATTGCTGAGTTAAATACACAACACAGAGGGACTATTTTTCTATTAAATTTGCAAGTTATTATTTGTGGACTAAATGTACTGTCTTAATAAAAAATATTTACATTTAAAGCCTTCTTATATTTGCAAGAAGCCACATGAGAAATAATATGATGGGCAAACACAGTGGAAAGAAATGGCAAGAGATACAAATGAGCCATAAGATGCTGTAGTCAAAGTAGTCAGGGAGATCAAGAGACAGAGAAGGAGAAAGGGAGTAGACCAGATACATAACACTGAAGAACATGGAAGGTAATTTAAATTTTTGGTAGAGGAAAATAAATTTTAGTTTCTTTGAAGCACAACCGTTATCAGAGATTTAGGTTTTTTGTGTTACAGTTTTTAAATTAAACTCAGTTTGTCAGAGTGATGAACACAAAATGTGACAAAAGGTCATGTAAGCCGTAATTTACTGTCACACTTTTCCAGTTTGTTGTTCCAGCCACCAAAAATATAGATTTTTTTCCCCCGGATATGAATAGATGGAGATCCCTTTTTTATCTTTAGGCACTTTTCTACTTACCTGGACACTTAGTCTTTTATTTGAGGGGAAACTATGTTCTGGTGGTACATTTAATGAGAAGTTTAAGGCTGCAGTGGTTTTGATAGACGTCTGCTTGTAGTAATTCATGACGGGATACTGATTAGTCAGCTGTGCAAATGACCCACTCTCTTCTTGCCTGGAGATTTCTTGTCCCATTCCCATCTTTACACATGCTCCAAGGTTCTGCTGAACAGTATGGATTGCAGACAAGTAGGCATGTGGTGCTGTCAGTCAGTTGGCCATTTTCCATCTATTTCATCCACACACTCTCTAGATATGCACTAAATTAATGGCAAATTGATTATAAGAAAATGCTTAAATGAAGCACATATTCTGTTGATCTTTTTAGAGAAAAATTGCCTCCTTAAGAAATATCTATTGTTGGCAGATGGAGGAGAAGTTGGACATCTCCTGGGCTGCTTATCAAGTTAGATCCTCATCTTTCTCACAGTGCCAGTTATTTTTTATATTTCCTTAATTTTCTGTCAAAAATAGTATTTTTATTTGGAAATAAAATCCTTAATATGGCATGCATGATCATTCCTACTGAACTTGCCTTTTTGAGGCAGTAGTATAAAATAGACTACAAATTACTCATAGTAGAAAAATGTAAACATATGCCAGAGAGACTTTATAAGCCAGAGAAACTTAATTTTGCTTATTTTGTCATTGTTAGATGTGTCATCTCAGGAACTTCTTTTTCTCCTAAAGAGGTGCTTGAATGCACTAATCTTGACTGGTTTTTGTACATGTAGTTGTACGAGTTCAATGCTTCGTAAATAGTGTCATGTACTATAAAGTAGCAGAAATATTTTTAACGGTGAATTTCATTTTAAAACAAAATAAAAATAAAATAGTGAAGTCCGGTTTTTTTCCTACAGGATAAAATTCAGTCTAGTTAGGTACTTTAATGACATTAACTTTTCACTGCATCTCAGGAGAAGGAACTACTTTTATGATCTATGAAATACGAAACACAAACCTGAAAAGATGTGTTTGTTTTTTTATAGTCACGTTATTAAGTGATGTATTTGATGGTTTTTTTAAAGGATTTTTGTGATTTATTTATAGAATGTTATTTTGTAAATGGACTTCAGGGAGAGGTAAGAATTCTTGACTCTGAAAACTGCTAGTGCTATGGGGAATTATTAAAGTTACAAGCTAGATAAGAGGAATATTTTCTCTTTTCTAAACATAATCACGGGTCTCTTCGTTTAAAACAAACTTTTTTTATTTTTTTCATTCTAAAACTAACACCTGTGTACCAAATGAGGCAGAATGGTGATCTGCGGGTGGCCTTCCACCACAACTTAATAAGGACTTGACTTATTACTGGCATTAAGGTTTCCCTGCCCTGGTCCTCACCCCGTTTCAGCTTAAACCAATGGGGAGACGCACACACGTGGAATTACCTTCTTCCCCTTTCTTCCTCTCTTCTACTGCTTCCAGGAGATGTTGGCTTTTGTGGTAATTCCATGCCGCTGAAAACTAGCGGAGTCTTATGATCCACCCAACAATCTGAAGAGATGTGTTTTTTTTATGGAGCTGACCTTGTTCTCTCTCTCATTTAATTCAAATCTTTCTTTCCTTCCTCAGCGAAATATTCAATGAGCTGATATTGCCTGTCCACTACTAAAATTGATGCAAAAAAATATTATTTTGGAGTTTTTAGAATTTTATTTAGAATGACTCTACAATGTAAAGGAGTGATGCTCTGATTGTTTGCATTACTTTTTCAGGGACACAAAAACAGTACACAGCCAGGATTAGGAATCAAGTGCTTGATTTCTAGTTTACAGCTTTGTGCACGGTACTCACCATTGCCTTGAAATCAATTGATACCATTTGTTTTGGACACAGGAAATATATTCAACAAATAGATACTACAATACGTAGTTTACTGTCAGAAAGAATGGAATAAAGCTTCAATAATATAAACAAGCTCTTCCAACATTTTATAAAAGTTTCCAGTTTTTACTCTAATCTTGAACATAGATGCCAAATGAATTTGGAACATCTGGGTTAGACAATCTGGTTTCCTTACAGCCAGACTTTACAAAATCCTACACCAATCTACAGTCCCACCGGCAATATAAGAGAGTTCCACTTGCTCCACATTCAGGTCAATATTTAATAATGCTTGTCTATTTAAAAAAATGTTATCATTCTAATGAGTCTGTGTTGAAATCTCATTAAGTTTCTTAATTTGCATTTCTCTGATAACTAATGATAATCAGCATCTTTTCATGTACTTATTAGCCTTTCATTTAGGTTCTTTTGTGAAGTGTCTGTTCAAATATTTTGCTGACTTTTTTAATTGATATTTTTTTGTATTGAATTGTTCTTTGTATATTTTAAATGCAAGTCGTTTGTCAGACATATGTCTTTTCTATCAATCTGTGGCTTACCTTTTCATTTTCTTAACAGTGTCTTGACAATAGCGGAAGTCTTTCATTTTTACTAAATCTAACTTATGTATATGTGGTTCTAATTTTTGTGTGTCCTATATAAGAACGATATGCCTTCCCCAAGATCACAAAGTTTTCTCTTGTTTACTTCTAGAAGTTTTATAGTATTAGCTTTTATATTTAATCAACGATCCATTTCAAGTTAATTTTTGCAAATGTTATAAGGTAGGGGGTCCATGCTCATTTTGTTTTTCCCATATGAATGTTTAATTACTACAGCATCATTTATTGTAAAAACTATGCAATCAACATTGAAATACCTTGGCACCTTTATTGAAATTCAATTCACCATATCAGTCTGATTGTATTGCTAGACTATCTATTTTGTTCCATATATGTATGCCTATCTATACACCAATATCACACTGACTTTATTATAGTTATTTTCTAACATGTCTTGAAATCAGGTAGGATAAGTCTTCCAACTTTGTTTTTCAAAATTATTTTGTCTACTTCAGGTCTCTTGCATTTCCACATAAATTTTGGAATCAGCTTGTTAATTTCTACAAAAAGCTTGCTGGACTTTGATTTTCATTCCTTGGAATCTATAGATGGATTTGTGGAAAATCGATGGCTTTACAAAACTAAGTCTCTAGATTCATGAACATGGTACATCTTTCTATTTATTTAGGTCTTCAATTTCTCTCATTAATAATTTGTAGTTTGCAGTGTATGGATTTTAAATGTATTTTATTAAATTCATCCCTATTTCTTGTTTTTGGATTCTTTAGTAAATGATATTTAATATTTATATTTTATATATATATTTTTTTTGTGTGAGGAAGATTAGCCCTGAGTTAACATCTGTTGCCAATCCTCCTCTTTTTGTTGAGGAGGATTGGCCCTGGGCTAACATCCGTGCCCATCTTCCTCTACTTTATATGGCACGCCGCCACAGCATGGCTTGATAAGCAGTGCGTAGGTCCGCGCCCAAACTTGTGAACCCTGGGCCGCTGAAGCCGAGTGTGCGAACTTAACCACCACACCACCAGGCTGGCCCCTACATTTTATATTTTTAATGCTAGTAAGTAGAAATATACAAGATATTGACCTTGAATCCTACGGTCTTGCTAAACACAGTTATATGTTCTACTAGCTTTTCTTCTTCTCTATAATTGTTAGGATTTTCTATGTACATAATCATGTCATCTGAAAATAAAATTTGTTTTTCTTCCTTTAAATATGTATGATTTTTTTTTTCTCTTTCCAACCTTATTGCACTAAGATCTCCCATAAAATGTTGAATCTAAGTAGTGAGAGTGGACATCCTTGTCTTCTTCCTGATCTGAGGGAGAAAGAATTCAGTATTCACAAGCAAATATGATGTTACCTATAGGTTTTTCATAGATGCCCTTTATCAAGTTCAGGATATCTAGTCTACTAGTATAGAACTTGCCAGTCCAAATCTAGATCAACAGGTGTATTTCCATTATACAGTATTTAATTTTAGCGAGCACTGTCTTTAAGGGCACTTATTTTGTGGGTCACAGGACAGTCTTGATATGTATTGTCCTGCCTATCCAATAAAACTCCATGTTATATTTTTCATATTTTTTTTACAATTATTACCATTAAGGTGTTTCTTCCTCATTCTACATACACGTGGGGGCTTTCCCTTTGTATTCTCTTATATTTCCTTACCTCTCCCCCCTTATTTGGCTAAATTCCATCTTTTAAGGTTGCATAGTTAACAAAAGAGGTCACAATCTTATCGGCTTTATTTTTTCTATGAAAATTTAACTCCATATTGATATGAGGGTATAAAGTCTTTTAAACTTGAATGCTATTGTAAAGTAAAATTATCACAACTCTTAATATTTACAAAATTAAAAGCCAATAACTTTTCACTAACTAATTATCTTCAAATTCAGATTAAAATTTTCCTGTTATGAAGTAAATTTTTTAATTCATTTTTGTTGACCAATTATTATTCCAAAGATTATAAAACCTCATCCATTAGCTGACTGCAGTTGCATGCCAAGGTACTTTGCCTTGAATGTTTAAGTCCCTTGTAGCAGTTTTTCTTGTTTTCTATATTCATTATGTCACTTATGTAAAGCATCCTTATGGCAATACTCAGATTTCATGAATTAATGAGCCTCTTTTTCTTTTTTTTTAATTTTTATTTATTTATTTATTTTGCCCCCAAAGCCCCAGTAGATAGTTGTACGTCATAGCTGCACATCCTTCCAGTTGCTGTATGTGGGACGGGCCTCAGCATGGCCAGAGAAGCAGTGTGTCGGTGCGCGCCCAGGATCAGAACCCAGGCCACCAGTAGCGGAGCGCGCGTGCACTTAACCGCTAAGCCACAGAGCTGGCCCTCTTTTTCTTTTTTTAATGGCATTACTAATTTCAGGAAGGCTTTAAAAGTGCCTTTATTCATCTAAATTATATTATTTTCTTCTTAATCTAATCAGATAAAAAAGCAAGAAAGAAAAATATTAATCTTGTCCACTTGTTCAGTCTGCTTAAAAGATTACCTCTCTCTCCTCTCTACAATGATTTATTTAAAAAAAAAAATGAAACAAAACTCTTAACTTAGCTACCAAGTTAATAAATAGAAGAAAAACAATTTATTTATATAACTTTTTCATTTCTCAAAGTAAATCAACATTGAATAATTTATCTACAATATTTTGAGGTTTTACCTCTAGGTGCCAATATTCTTCACTTTATATGGTACCTTAAATATGCTTTTGGACAAATAAATTTATATATGAAAGAGTTTTGAGGTGTCCCATTTAGCCCCCCGCCTTTTATTGTTTAATCACCTAAGAAACAACTGTTTGTTTCAATCCACAGGAGGTAGTATAGTCCCAAACATGCAGGCTCTAAGCATGTAGACTGCCTGGGTTCAAATCTCTGCTTCTTCACAAATTAACTCTGTGTTTTTGGACTACTTATTTAATTCTTTTATATATAAAATTGTATAACAATATCATCTAACTCGTGATGTAGTTCCTAAGAGCAAATGAGATATTTTTTATAAAGTGAATATCACAGTGCCTAGAACAAAGGACATAGTAATTTCTACCTTAAACTCATAAACATACACAAAGGGCAGATAAACATGAAACTAATTAGACCAACACCAAAAATACCTCTTTAAACACTTTATTGTGTATCCTTGCAAACTTTTCATATGCAGATATAGATTGACAGACACTGTCATGTGATACATCTTTTTATAGTACAATGTATTATGAACAACTTACCATGCAAACAAGCATTACGCTTAATGACCGTGTGTACCAAATATTTCTTTGAGTTTATTTTTGAGCATGGAAGTTGTTTCAACGTAAAATTAAAATACTTCTAAATATAACATAACTTTTAAAGCAATTTATAATGATAAACACTGTATCATCCACCTGTGGACATTAGATAAATATATATTTTAAAACAATGAGCTTATAGAAAAACAGGGCAATCCTTGGTTTTCTTATTTATATTACTCACTAAATGGACCTTTGTTGTGCTTTCAGGGTTTCATTTTACAAACCCTGAACTGACTGTCGATGAGAGCCATCAATTCTTGATCCATTCTAGGACCTGATTGAGTAATTACATTAAAGAGAGGCATCAGCAATACTAAATAACCCTGATTATACTGAATGGGAGATGAATGATTAAAAGCCTGCATGAGGCATTAATTTACTACCTAATTGTCACGTAATACCAATTGACTATTCTATTTTTCCCTCCCTTTGGGTAAAGTTATTTTGGATGGAATAAAAATTGCAGCGGAATCGTTGGCAAAGATCATAGATAGAAGCACTATAATTCATCAAGGGACCTAGTTGGACAGCCTTGTCAAAGTAGGTTAGGAAATTTCTCATGACTGGAGCCAGTGTTGCAACATTTTTAAAGATAGCAATCCATTATCACTTCTCTTCTGCCACCTGAAAAAAATCATCCCACAGAATCTGATTTCCTCCTGGGTTGACATGACACTGCTCAGAAGGCAATAAAATATCCTTTTTCTAGAATATCAACTATTGAACGACATACTCTAAACCTGAGCCATGTTATTTTGTTCCTCAAGTCTGTTGTGTATTACTAAGGAAATAGAAAACTTAACTTTGATTATCCTATATTTGGATTTAGTTTTGTTTTGATTATATCAGTAGTAAAAATTAAATCAGCTGCAATTATATTCTAAAAGATATAACATGTCCTGCAGATGTCATAAAAAGAAATGTATGATATATATATAATTATATATATAGTTTTACATATATAGTTATATACAGGAAGGGTATAGCACTTGTTTTATTGGTATGCCTAAAGCCAATGAATTTAAGCCAAGTGAAAGCTAGGATAGTTATGGAGAAGACTCTTTTTTGTAACAGGAAATTGGTAAGTTTCAATTTTTGTGTGTGTGTGTGAGGAAGATCGGTCCTGAGCTAACATCTGCCAATCCTCCTCCTTTTTTTTGCTGAGGAAGATTGGCCCTGGGCTAACATCCATGCCCATCTCCCTCTCCTTTATACGGGACACCGCCACAGTATGGCTTGACAAGCGGTGCATCAGTGTGTGTCCAGGATCCCAACTGGCAAACCCTGGGCCGCGGCAGCGGAGCGCATGCACTTAACTGCTTCTGCCACCAGGTCGGCCCCTGTAAGTTTTAATTTTTTAATAGCTACCATTTATGCAAGTCAGCAAGAATCTTAGGCTTCATTGTGATAAAACCACTCTAAGGACTAAATTGAAAATAGTATTTGTTTTTCTGTTATAGAAATCCGTTCGAGGATGACTAGATTTCTTGTAGTTCTTATAGAACTAGACTCTTAAAAAGGAATTAATATGATGACACTCAATTCCAAAATTATACTTCTCTTTTCTAGAAGAAAGACTCATAAAAAGCCTTTATTAAAAAAATCTCAGAATATTTCCTGGTTATCAAATTAATTTGTTGCTTATGGCAAAGACAATCACTGTTTATTGATTATCCATAAGCAACCCCATATTTCCCACATCCGTGGAGTGAGGCAGGACCTTGGAACTAATTCCTGCCAATGGGTTGTGAGTGGATGTAACAAGTGTCACTTCCAGGATGAAGCCATTAAGAGCCAGTGTGCCCACCTCCTAACTTCTCTTTTCCTTTGCCATCGAAACCATGGAGGGCATGGAGAAGCTACAAGATACTGGAGTTTCTGACAACTTGTGTCACTGAGTGATTGTGTAGAACAAGAATTCCCGCAGCAATTCACACTGGAGGTGTCCTGTGATCCAGAAAGACGAAACCTCTTGTCATAACAAGCTGCTGGGATTTCAGGCTTGCTCTGTTACTGCAGCACGATCTGGACTATTCAAATTAATTCGGTGAATTACACCAAAGAAAATATGACACACGAATCAAGTTTCCCTAGCTGTAAATATGGTTTAAAAACGGGAAAAACAAAACAAAATAAGAACATCTTGATTGTTCGCAAAATGTGAACTCTATTGAAGAAAATTGTGCCACTCCACTTCCAAGAACTGACCTGATACCACGTTTAGAGCCTCACCTAAGAGTTAAGGTATTCCGGTCTGAGGGGCTTTGCTCCTCAGAGCAACTGATTCAGGCAGCCTGTGGAACAGCAAAGATACTTGTGAGTTCAGGGCAAAGGTTCTCAACTTTGTCTGACTCCTCTTCAGCTCTTTTCCACTCTGTTTCTCAAGCAGGAAGTGTTAACGCTTGTATCATACGTGTCCATATGTTGTTAGGATTGCTCAAATAATGTTTTACTTACAACTTCTCACTACTCCTGAGGAGAAAAAAAGCCTAAAAATGCACTGTGTGTATTTGTAAAGAACTATGGTTTTCATTGGTCATACATGCAGTACTGACATGTGGAATTGTCCACATATAGAACACCAGAATGTGAAGGCATATGGTGAATATTTACGAAATTAAGGCTTGACATTTACTGGATACTCATGTTTGGTTTTGGGAAAATTGAGCTTATCCAACTCTAATGCAACATGTCTTGTTTACTTTCAAATTTAATATTCAAATTGTATTCACAATAACATCTGACCCAAATTCATATTTATAAAATATGCCCTCCTTGTCTTAGATCTCTTGATATGAAAAAAAACATTCTTTATATTAACAATAACTTTCCCAGAAACTTCAGAAGTAATTGCCTACTTATTTGTAAATACAGTGTCTAGTTTTTGCCAAGTTCTGTGCAAGAGGTTACACATACCACCTTTCTCCTGCCCCACCTCCACAGCTTTTTTCATCTTTTCCAGAAAAAAACAACATAATAATGACTTTCTGGTAAAATGGGGGTTTGAATAATAATTTTCCATTCCTCTAGTTTACATACTAAACTCAGGTCTATTTTTATATCCCAAGCAGGAACTTAATTCAAACATCCTGTGAATTCATTAGCATTGTTTGAACTGCAATATCCATCCCATTCTTTGGGTTTCATACTGCCTTTAAATTCTCTTTTTCTTTTGTCTCTTTGGGATTTTAAGCAATTGTAATGAATAGTTATCCCGCACTTTTTGCTTCTCTCTGGACCACATTATCAGGGTTAACATCCCTGCTGTGTCTTTACCAGCTGAATGGCACTGGATGGGTTTTATCACTTTCCTGAGAATTGACGTCCTTAGATGTCACCTAAGGATCATCGGGTAGTGATGAATTCAAGCATTACTACTGTTGTTGATATAGTGGACCCTCTACCCTCACCCCTCAGTTCTACCCCCACTCAGTCCCTCACCCCTCATCCCAGTCCAGGGAAGGGGAGGCTTGAGATTGTTCTTGTAAACTTTGACCCCTTCTGTGCGGTGTGGCTTTGGGCAACTGAATCTTGTTCAAAGGAATTTACCCACGTATGGATATGGATATGGATATGGATATGGATATGGATATGGATATGGATCTATTTGCTAAGGAAGACATGCCAAGCTTCTAGTTGCTCAAATTCCTGTAAGCAGCTGCACCGTGAGGAACTGGGAAGGCTGTATTACACATGGGCACCCTATTTAGAAATCTTGGAGTATTGCCAGCTATTCTTATTTCCCACTACTTACAGCTATGTAATTTGGAATGGAACCTCCCTTTCTCACTTTGTTTTCTCTCTCTCTCTGTCTCTTGATTTTAAAATTTTCCAGACTAGATCTGAATCTGTTTCTAAAAATTAGAGGCAGTAGGAAAAGGCTCAAAGAAAGAACTCTAATAAATAAAGATTTTGGATTTGGCAGAAGCCACAGAGTGTTCAGGGAATCAGATGTTTTTATTTGAAAATGTTGGCGATACTCTCATTCTGCACCTCTCATATGTGTCTTAGTGTTCAGTGAGCGCTGACGTTTGAATTAGATAATAGAGTATAAAAGGAGCAGCTGGTAAGGATAGTATTAGTATTTGAAATTAGAGAGATGAGTACTTCTTGGACTGTGGTCCTTATGCCTGAAGAGCAATCGAAGGCGGTGGAATGCAAATGATTCTGCCTTAAAAAAAGACCTTTTACCCTTTATTGAAAAGGTCTGATTTGTCCACCATCATCATTAAAAGTCACTGCCATTTCAGAAAATATTTTTTTAAAACTATACTTTGCTTGGGTGCTTTAAAATTCTCTCTTGCCTTATTATACAGGTAGGTGATTGTAGGTGCAGCCTCTAATTTATCCTACTCGGATAGACTTCTTGAGGTCAAGGGCTGTCCCTCACCCAGAACTGTACACTGTGCAGTACTAAGTGCCTCATATATAATGCCTAATAAGTAGTTATTTAATTTTATATCCCTGGGCATTTATAATATAATCTCCAACGCTGGTCCGGTATTTAATTTACTTTATTAGAAATAATTAAAAAAGAAAGTTCAAGAAAATACTAATTGTTTCTATAAAAGAGAAATTACTCTCAGCAAATTATGAAATTGTAATAGAAAACCATGAGTGCAGAGTACACACTATCTGCTGAATCAATCAACCCATCTCAATTTCGAAAACCTTCAGCTTTTTTAGAAATTCTCCTTTTCTTAAAACTTGAACAGCTTGGTACCAGTTTTATCCGTTGATGCCACCTACCATATAGCTTATGACTTACCTAAATAAGACGTCTGCAGACGACCGCTTGCTGTCTCTTCCTTTCCTTGCTCTCTTGTTTCCAGCTGAAATCATAATGACAACTGCCTTCTCTCCTTAGCTCCATTTTCTGACACTTCTCCCCTTTTATCTTGATTCCAAATAATAATCATAACCATGACCAAAATCAAAATAATAGTAATAAATGATTCCGCTATCATTGGTACCTCAGCAGCATCATCCATGACCATAATTTAGCAACTTTGGGAGACAGCCTGGGAAGAACGGATTTTGAATTTCCTTATCCGTCTTGGACTGCATCTTTCTCTCAGTTGTTTCCTTTCACTCTTTTTCATCTGAAATTTATTTTTAACAGAAATGGCAGCAGAAATATATGACCCAAGGAATTCTGTTCTCTTTTTGTCACACATCAACGTTTTAAAATTGACCCAAGCAGTGGGCCTAGACTACTCTCTTTGATTTTATCTGAGAGCTGATATAGTTTAAAATCATAGCAAATAAACAAACAAATAAAAATCTTGGCCAAATAAAACCCTAAAACAAACAAAAATACCACCACCAACACCGCCAAAACATTTTCGGTGTGTTTTGCTTTTATTCTATGATCATGGACAAACTCTGATTCTAAGAAGCCCCTTTTTAGCTCCCTGAGACCTTCATATTGTTTCACCCTAATGAGACGAGGAAAGTTAAGGAGTGTTTCCTTCACTCTCTAAAGTCACAGGTCTCCTAACTGACAGAGGTGGATGTCGTTCTTTAAGCCCAAATCTAGTGCTACTTCCATAACGTTTTTCTTGATGTCAGTCCAGACTGTGGTGCCTAAAAATTCAGCATTGGATTCCTTAGGAGCCCACTTTGGGTGTAATAATTGTGGGTTACACGAGAAGTATGCTTCTAATGATCAATTTAAACTATTGTGAATCACTACTTAATTTAACCTATTTGTTTGCCATTCTGACTCCTTTGTCCTCATACTTGGAGAGGTAAAGCACCACCAATCAAATGCAAGCTTCAGCCTGGTAGGGTGTCTTTAGGCTGCTTAAAAATGATCTGAACTGTTAATTGCTTTGCTGCTGACTTCAGTCCCCTATCAGAGAATCTTGTCTGTAATATTTCCTGCTAATCTCATTCTTTGCACAAGCAGGAGCTGCTTTCTTTCCATTTGGCTTTTAAATATACTAATGTTCATTTAATTTATTTTCCTGCACTATTCAGCTTGGGTTTGCTACGTCTGTTCCATGACAAACAAGAACATTAAAAAATAAAGAAGTAGAAAGAAAAGTCAAGTGACTTATATTTCTTTATACGTTATGTTTTTTTTTTTTTTCTACTAGGAAGACACTACTTTGGTAATTATATGTCTACTACGTTCTAATAGATTGTCCCATCAATAAATTATCCAAATTTCATATTTAAAAAACACTTAAATGGCAAAAAGTATTATTTGCTATGGTATTTACATCTAATAAATATTTTTATGTATTATATTGTTTCATATTCTATTACTATTATTTTCTGCAGCCTCTAAAGACAAAATAATACAGAGAAATTTATTCCCATGGGAGACATTGAGTTACATATCTTTAGGCAGATTGCATAAACTCTCTGGGCTTCATTTACTTCATTTATATATTAATCCAACAGTGATCTTTGAACCCCTTTCTCATGCACTGTTAGAGATTGGGAACCTGAAAGTAAATAATCACAGCCACCCTAAGGTTCTTACATTCTAGGGAGAGAGGGAGTGAAGAAGGTGTGAGGGCAGGTGATTGAAACATCTCAGAGACAGAACATCTGGGCTGACTTTTAAAGATGAGTAAGAATTAGCTTACTGAAAAGGACATGCAGATAGGGGTGGACAGAGGCAGTCCAGACAGAGAGGATAGCTTAACCAAAGTCACGAGTGGAAGGAAGAGCCATATATTTAGGGAAATACAAGCAGTGAAGAATTCCCAGCTCAAAAAGTGTAAGGCAGAGGATGTAGGGAGAGGAGATTAAAGAGTGATAGAAAACAATAAAATAATAATATGTATGCCATACTAAGTAGTTTGAAATTCATTTGGTAGGTGATATAAGGGAACTGTTGAAATGTTTTAAGCAGGGAAATCATGGGGTTATATCTGTGTTTAAAATAGGTAACTCTAAAAGTGATATGGTGAATGGGTTTGAGGAGTCTAAAAACTACATTGATGAGATAGTCCAATTTCAAATATATCTCATTGTCCCTATGAATCCATTTGTGTTCATCAGACAACATGAATTATTTCTTTTGGTTTAGTAAATGTGGACATGATATTACTCTGGAAAATGGGGACAATAAAATTTGCATGGCTGGACTGAAGGAAAGAGATTGTACCGTATCATCTTGGAAGTTCTAATACCTACAATATATGAATTTAGTCGAGAGTCAACATCTGTTGTATATTTTGAATAAATGAATACATTTTTTGAGTATCTATGACATGTTAGATATTGTGTTAGGTCTTTTCATCTAGGTACCAATTTAATTCATACAATAATCCAATATGAAGATGTAGTATAACTACAGACTGCTATAAAGTGTAAGTGCTGACTACATGCTACCTGTGCTATAATACCTTATTTTAGCTCACAGCAGCCATGTTTGTGGTTATTCCCATTATACAGATTGGGAAATTGTGGTTCAGAGAGCTTTATGCAAGATTATATAACTAGTAAGTGATGGGAATGAAATTAAATCCAGGTCTCTGTGCCTATGAAGCTCACTCTATTGGTATAGATTGGGTCCACAGCACAGCGTGTTGTACTGTCCTTCTGGGGGGAAATGAGAATTAGAGTTAAAATAATTTACCCAGGGATTCATAGCAAGTGACAGTGCCGGTCTAACCCAAATCCGCTGATTTTAGGTACAGTGTTCTTTCCATTACACCAGAGCTGTCTTCCTACTATATCCATGGAGCTGCACTCTAAAAGCCAGAGCTCCTCGCAAACATCCTCAGACTTTGGGGCTCTGATTGCATTCTGGATTGCCAAACAGAGCTTAAGCCCGAACATCTCCCATCCCCACATCCCCTCCACCATGATCAAAAAGTAATCATCTGATTTCTAGGTTAGGTCTCAAAATACCTTATTTGTATTTTCTCGACATCTATTTTTTAATTGATAGTGTAATTTGATTTGACAGACTACACAATTAAACAGAATGCACCATCCCCCAATCATTTACTCGATGCTTATCTTAAATCACAGAGATTTTTTTAAGAAAATAATATTTCAGATCCATTTCAGTCTTATTTTCTACAAAGGATCTAGAATTTGTTAAATTTTGGGGAAAGGTTTAATCTACAATTTACATTTCCCAATTAATTTTTTCAGTATGTCAACCCTATAGATATTGAAAAGTAGATAATAACCATCTCCATTCCAATGAGGGAAAATAAAATACAAATATCTTCATTCACTAGCTCATTCTACATAAAAATCATCTGATTGTCTGCTCTTTATCAAGTCAGTTCCTCTGGAATTATGCTTTTTATGGCCACCAAAGGTACTATCTATCTTATTTTTCATTTTCCTTAGCTTCTTTGAGACATTGTCACTGTTGAATATCTATGTGACACCCTTCTTCCACAGGGGCCCTTCTGTTGCTTCAGGGATGCCATACTCTCATGTTCTCCTTCTTCCTCTATAGCCATTCTCTGCTTATTTTCTTTTAATTGGTGTATTTAATTTTATCTTATTTAAATTCTCAACCAATCCTATACGTACTCCAAGAACTAGGATGTGATTATGAACTAACCTGCAAAAAGAGGTACAATTTATAAGCTATTAAAATAATATATTACATTCTTGAAAATCTCTTGATCCAAGTTGTCCTGGAGATTCCCACTTACTGAAACTAATGCATCTGGTATTGAGGACAAATTATTTGTTGCTCAGCTTTGAGTATCAAATCATAATTATTGCATATATGGTGGGAAGGCCAAGTTTCTAAATCCTAAAATTAATAGGAGCTTCCAACCTCCAACATGAGAACAAAATGCTCTCAGTAGCATTTTCCTGGTAGCTTCCAGGTAGCTCCATTCTCTCTAAACTGGGGTCCAGAATAAGACATATGAGGGAGAGTTGTCCTAGTTGATCTTCAGACCTATAGCCAGAAGCCGAGGCACCCAGTGAACCCACAGACAAGTGAGTTAATGCTTTATGCCAGTTAAGTTTATGAGTGGTTTGTTAAGTAGTATTATTGTAGCAATAGCTAGCTAATACAGAAATTGAAGCTTGAAGTCTGAATGTAGGGTTTTACTGTAAGATAACAGAGAGAGGGCATTAGATTTGAAGTCACAAAAGCTTTTGGCTGAACAGCAAAATGTAGTAAAAGTTTGAGCAACAGGTAGGAAATTGAGATGTTGTGAGGAAAGCAACTGGGGTTGAGATGTGCTCTGTATCCATTAAATTATTTAATCCTCACGCCCAATGGAAGAGAGGCCCTTTCAGTCTGCCATAAGGTATAAAAAGATAAACTCGTGGAAAATTTCTCCAACTGTAGTTAGAAAAATCTGTACTGTACCAAATCCTTGGCGCAATTCTGGACATTTCTTCTCAATGATTATCCTAGCTGAGCACATAGATCAATTAGGAAAAACAACGGTACTAACAAAACCACCGTTACCATTTCTACCCATACATTTATGTGACATGCAGGCAGAGGGAACCTGGCTGTAGGCGACCTTCAGCTCAGCTCAGATTTCCAAATTTGAAGAGACAATGTGGTAGCTTCTCAACCACCAGACCATGAAGCAGTTCATCTCTTAGGTGAAATGACTTAAAATACAATATTTTTGGTTCACTATAAGTAGGATAAAAATTTTACATGAATTACTAAGAAAATGTATACAATTTTATTGGAAATTAGTGCTTGCTATGTAACAGCGATTTTTCAAACCCTTTCCTTCTCCTGTTTTAATAATTAAAAAAGAAAAAAGAAAAAAAAAACTATGTACTTCTCTAACCTCTGGAAATTGATATTAAAAATGTTCCTTATAAGTCTAAATTGGTGGAAAGGATTCAATCTCCGGTGCATTATACATACTCACTTTAAAAAATCAAACCATCTTTCTTTTTCATTTTTTTGCTTATGTGTTTCTTTATTTTAATGAGGAGAAGACAGATTCAGTTTTTTTTCTTTTTTTCTTTTTTATGAGCAAGATTAGCCCTGAGAGAACATCCGATGCCAATCCTCCTCTTTTTGCTGAGAAAGACGGGTCCTGGGCTAACATCCATGCCCATCTTCCTCTGCTTTATGTGGGACGCCGCCATAGCATGGCTTGACAAGTGTTCCGTCGGTGTGCGCCCGGGGCTCCCAACCTGCGAACCCCAGGCCGCTGAAGCTGCACGAGCACTTAACCCCTGTGCCACCAGGCCAGCACCCAGAATCAGTTTTTTTTAATTTTATTTATTTATTTATTTGTTTATTTTGTGAGGAAGATCAGCCCTGAGCTAACATCTGCCAATCCTCCTCTTTTTGCTGAGGAAGACTGGCCCTGAGCTAACATCCGTGCCCATCTTCCTTTACTTTATATGACATGCTGCCACAGCATGGCCTGACAAGTGGTTTGTCTATATGGGCCCGGATCCAAACCGGGCCGCCAGCAGCGGAGCTTGAGCACTTAACCGCTATGCCAAGGGCCAGCCCCCCAGAATCAGTTTTTTTAAGAACCAGATTTTTCAAATTCTCACCTTCTTTCCTTTTTAAATTTTATGCATTTATTTATTGTTTGTTTTGTTTAGAATAGGTTATATCTTAACTTGGTTCAAAATCAAAATAATATCATGAGGCAAACAATGAGAAGTCTTGTTACTACACTTGTTCCCCATAGGTAACCACTTTTATCGGTTTCTTGGTATAATTCCAGTGTTTTTTTAGGCATATACAAGGAGACATAAGTATAGGTTCTTCTGCCCTCATTTGTTCTTTTATAAATGTGTTGATGTTTTTTCTTCTAACAGTGGTATTAGTTTTCTATTGTTGTAACAAATTACCATAAATTTAGTGGCATAAAAAACATACATTTATCACCTTACAGTTCTGGAGGTCAGAAGTCAGAAATCAATCTTTCAGATCTAAAATCAAGGTGTATGCAGGGCTGATTCTTTCTGGGGGCTCCCAGGAAGAAACTGTATCTCGCCTCTTCCAGCTGCTGGAGACTGCGTTGACTTTCCTTGGCCCACAGCCAAACCACTCCAATATCCCCTTCCATCTTTGCAGTGCATCCCCTTTCCATCTTCTCCTGTCATCAAATCTCCCTTTGCTTCCTTCTTATAAAGATACTTGAAATTACATCTAGGGCCCACCTGGAAAATCCAGGATCATGTCCACATGTCCCATCCTTAATTTAATCACACTTGCAAATTTTCTCTTGCCAGATAAGGTGACACTCACAGGTTCTGAGGATTAGGATGTGGGTATTTGGTAAGAGTGAATGATTTAGGCTGACACAGCAATCTGTCCCAGAAATCACTCCTATCAGTCCTTAGACAGGCAACTTGCTCGTTTTTTTTTTTTCTTTGTAGCTGCATAGTATCACCAGGTATAGCTGTACCATGGTTTATTTAACTAATTTCCTACTGATGGACATTTTTTTGCTTTTGCAGACAATGCTGCAATTAATAACTTTATGAATACAATATTTTGGACCTGCATATATATGTAATATATTATATGTAATATATTTAAGTATAAATGTATATAATAAAAATATAAGGATATACAAATATAAAATATTGATTTTAATACATATTAAGCATTATAAGGAAAATTTTATGAAAATACACATACTAATGTATTGGATTGACTTTTTATAATTAGCTCATGTTTCTGAGGATAAGATGTGTTACTTATTAGAATGAGATAGTATTCAGCATCAATTCTATTCTATTTTTCTTTTTATAGATGTAAACTCTGAGAAACCTTGTTCACACAAATAGATAGGTGAGAATTAAAGGATTTACAGCAATATCTTCAGATTCTTTAAACTCCTTTTTAATCATATGCTTAAAACCACATAGTGATCTATTATCAACAACTATTTGATAACTTGTCAGATGACAACTCAGTTATGTGCTCCTTTAACCTTTGTTAAGGATTTATTTATTATTTGTAGTCCATTCATCAGAGTCAATCACTTTTTCAAAATCAAAAGCAACATTTTAAAAATCGTTGTTCTGTTTTGCTATTCTGGAGTTTTTAGCTCCTAGAATAATGGAAGATGGTAAAATCTGGAAGACAAGAAATAAGATCTAAGTTGGAGAGGAAAATTATGAAGGGAAGTTAGGAAAGGGAGCAAAACTCAACTACGTGTTCCTTCTTGGGCAGATCAATTGTGGTTACATGTGCATAAAAGAGTTGAAGATCTGAAAATTGATTCCTTTAAAATATTCTTTTGGTATACTCCTTGTGAATTCTTCATGTACCCTCACAATGTACATACGCCACCCAATATTGAAGGCTACAGCTGTTTGCTACTTCAGAATGTATTCTGAAACACTGAAGGCTATTCTTTTATTCTCTTCTTAATGGCATATATAAATTTTAGATGCATTGCATTAGAGCAAAAGGTCTCTAAAATAACCCGTCTTCAAGAACAGGATGATCTCTTTTACTTAATTAAATTATTAAGAATGTTCCTTGTGCTTGTCAAATATATGCAGATAATAAATGCTTATGAGTTGACTAAGAGAAATTTATCAAGAGTACGCAAACACAATGCATAAACACCTAGTTCAAATTTGGTCAGCTTGCTGTTCACCTGCCAGTTCCTTCTAAGGAAGTCAGGGTCTTGGCCCTCCTAGGAAGAGTCTACCCAGTTCAGCTGCCTTTATATAACTGTAGCAGGGCAGTAAGTGAGACTTTTCCTGCTGTTTTAGATGTCTGGCTGGGGTTTGACGTGTGTGGGTGTTAAGTGCCCACACATTCTACAGAGGTGCTAGACCGTCTGTGCAGAACTTGGAAAGTGGCCCAAATTGGTTCTGCAACATTTAACCCATCATCACCTTCAGCCTATATACAAGAGGAGGCTAGTAAATTATTGAGTGAAGACTGATGAAGGAGGATTTCCTTGAGGAAAATTTTGGAGTGCTATGCTTTTCCTCTCCCATTTCTTGAGAGGGAGAATGTGCTTCTTTTCAATTTAAGCCATGTGACTAGAACTTCAAGGAACCATCCAAAGAGCTTGGAGATATAGAAGCTCATGCCTGACTTTCACTGGAAAAGAAATAGTTAAACGCTGTCTGGTATTAGCTGGGAATCAGAACAAAGAGAGAGGGCTTCATAGGGGATGGCTCTTATTTCTAGTATTTGGTGGAAAAGGATATGAGTTTTCCCTTAGATTAAGAGGATGTGGACTTATGTAGCCAAGTTTAAGCCAGGATGACATGACCCCAAGAGCAACAGGACGTGTGGGACATTACCGAGAAGAGACCAGCTGAAGAGAAACTTAAGAGGCGGTATAGCATCTAGGTGAAGAGTATGAAAGTGGGAGACACTAGAATAACTCTTGAGAGAGAGCTTATATTTAGGCATTGGAAATCAAGAGGGCTATAATTTTCAGATTAAAATAGCATTAGTCAATTCAGGTCCTTTGCCCATTTTTTTTAATCAAATTGTTTTTTTCTACTGAGACATATGAGTTCCTTATATATTTTTCTAAAGAAGATATACAAATGTCCAGCAGGTACATGAAAAGATGTTCAACATCACCAATCATCAGGGAAATGCAAATTAAAACCACAATGAGATATCGCCTCATACCTGTTAGGATGGCTATTATCAAAAACACAAGTGATGACAAATGTTGGCGAGGACGTGGAGAGAAGAGAACACTTGTACAGTGTATAATGTATATTGGTACAACCATTATGGAAAACACTATGGAGGTTCCTCAGTAAATTGGAAATAGAACTACCGTATGATCCAGCAATCCCACTTCTGGATGTAAATCTGAAGGAAGCAAAATCAGTATCTTGAAGGGATATATGTACCCCCATGCTCACTGCAGCATTACTCACAATAGCCAAGACATGGAAACAACCTAAGCATCCATCAATGAATAAATAGATAAAGAAAATGTGGTACACACACACATACAATGGAATATTATTCATCCATAAAAAAGAAGGAAATCTTGCCATTTGTGACAGCACAGGTGAACATAGAAGGCGTTATGATAAGTGAAATAAGCTAGACATGGAAAGACCAATACTGTATGGTATACATAAATGTGGAGTCTGAAAAAACTGAACTTGTGAAAACAGAGAGTAGAGTGGTAACCAGGGCCTGCTGCCAATGTTTCCTACCACTGCTATCTACTCTTAGTAAATGCCAATACTTAAAAATTAAAATAGACTTGCCTCGTGAGAAGAACAAGTGAGTACTTTCTTCTAGTAAAGTCTTCTCAAGTATCAGTGTAGAGAGGGTTCTTTTTCTCCTCCATCATTTTGTTTTGTTTTCTTCAGGTTTTAAAGGGACAATAAGATAAAGTTGCTGATTTTCAGGGGATATTTTCAGCTTCAGATTTCTGTGATAAAAATGAGAAGACAGAAGTGCATAAACTACCAGAAGATGCTGCTGAGGTAGGAGACCCAGAATAGGAAGAAAATGTAGAGAGCAACTTAGATGGAGGAGGTGATGAACATGCATCAGCAGACAGTTACTTCTCAGCTGCCTCTGTGATCAGTGCAGATATAAGTAAATGGTCCAGGTATTCATTCCAGTTGACCCTGGGTGGGCTTTGCAAATATTTCCTAATAACATGACAGTGGCATCTACTGCCAAAGCATGGATATTATGAGGAATCTAAAGAGAAGACACGGCCAGGTATGTTGATCAGAAGCCACATACTGTCTCTACTTATCAGCCTCTCCGCACTGCCCTTCCTTAAAAACAAAATCTTTTCTCAGGTTAATAATTTAATAATTGTACCTATTTTGCACTAGGCAGTCTGTTAAGAGTGTTTATATACATTAGATCATTCCATATTTACCACAGGCATAAAGAGATAAGTGTTATTATTTCCATTTTTTAGATGAGTCTCAGAGAGGTAAAACAACTGGAACAAACAGAAAGGTGCAGAATTAAGAATCAAACTCAGATGCTAGACCCCAAAAAGCATGTTCTTAGCCTCAATACTACATCACCGTGTCTCTTGGGTTTAAATGCATGGGGCATTAATATCACTCTGGAATCTATACTCAAGTCTACTGTCGTAGTCCTAATTTAATTTACTTCTTAACTGCATAATCCTTGAAACATATCAGAAGCAAATGGTAAAGAAGTGTTATTTTTTCTAGATATCTCTTTGCTTTATTCAAGTGTATCCCATTCTCTAGGTTACCTAGTCTTAAAATCCAGGTAGCTAAGTTAATTCAAGTAACTAATGTATCAATTGAGAGAAAAAATACCATAAAAAGGGTCACTTAGCAGGACAAGACTCTTTCCAAAAGCAGAGGTATTCGTATGTCTATATATTATCCATCCCTTAGCATTTTCTAGAAAATAAAGTAGCTGAAACATACAAAATAGATGATAATATAAATTTAAATTGAAAAGAATAAGAAATGCTTTTGAATTTCTAATGTCAACTTATTACAGAATTTTTAAATAAAAAAATACCTCTAAAATATCGCTGTTTTGGGGGCTACACATAACTGCATATAACTCGTGTTTCTTTCAAAGTGATAAATTGGACATAATTAAAAACAATTATTAAAGCATATAGACATTGTGACATTGAGAAATGATTGGGAATCATGTAAAGCCTGATATTTTGTATTTTAAAATAATACTAATTTTTAGGGCTAATGACTACATAAAAATAAATTAGTGAATACTCTTTTTGAACTCAATTTCATAATCTTTAAGTGCCAGAGATAGCTATCCAATTGAGACTTTGAGGTGTGAAATGGTCAATGAAGAGGCGAACAGTGCTTAACATGAAGCTGATGACTCATCCGATTCTTCAAACTTCACTCACTGGTTGTGGGGTCTTCCAAATTAGCATATACCGTTGATATTTGAAATATAAAGCCAAGTATAGATTTTAAAAGTTGTGTTGTTGATGTTGGTTTTCTCCTAATCCATTTTTCTTTTTGAAATTGTGTTGTTACAAATTTGCATGTCAACTTGCATGTTCTCAAATTTGCCTTGTTACATCATCTACAGATCATCTTTTATTTTTAAGGACGTTCATAAGGTTTGTATATTCTCAGCTAAGAAATCTATGAAAAACTAAGAAGCCTCTAAAAGGTTCATGTGAGCATAAATAGGAAAAAAATATATCTGACTATCTCACTCTTTTTTTTCTCTAATGCTTCCCTTAGAAATATATTGGAAAGAAAATTATCCCCGTGGTGCAAGGTTTATCCCTAGGTTTCATTTTCCTTGCTTATGTATACAATAAAGTGATTAATATTTATAGAAACCTGATTTTTAATTTGTAGCCCTGATTTCCCTCACTTGAGATTTCCACTTAGTACCAGTATACTAATGTGATGGAACTCAGTCTTGTATTTTAGAGCTGGATACTCTTCCAAGTGTTTCCACATATAAAACTCCCCATCTAAACACCAAATGTTGGACTCTAGATGTTTAGAATTCAACTGATGTCCAAAAGGTCTAGTTACCAAGGCAAACAACCAAATGAGTATCATACTGGGGCAGAGGGTCAGGAGGTAGAGCTATTAGGACTAGGATTTCTGAAGTATTTTTATCATATGCAGCAGGAAAATCTGCGTGGAAAAGAGGTAATTGGTATAGTATATTCTGCAGCTGGCATGAAAAGTGTTTGCCAAAAGTAAATTACACTTCAGTTCAATAACGCTATCACAAGAGTCTATTTGTATAAGCGTCTATTTAGAGTTTTGATACACTTTCAATAAAAATTAAAACAATATTTATTCTCATAATATGTGGATTAAATTCATATTATTTCATTTAATACGTCTTGACAGGTATTAAGATACTTAATTTCAAGCATTTAATACCCATTAATCACCAATTTGAACATTATAAGTGCATGTATGTGTCTATGTGTATTATCACATACAAATATGATTAATCATGTATATGTATGTGAACATGCGCATGTATAAAATATTTTTATCAGCTATTCCCGGCCTCATACCATAGGGAACAATCTGTACTGTCACAGAAATTGGACCTTCAGTAAGAATCTCTGTTATCACTTGTTGCTTCCATTTTCCCAGATGCTTTGCAGCTACCCAAATAGATTGAAGGATTAAAGAAAAAATCTTCATCAGAGATAAAGATATGGCACTGTTTATAGAGTCAGCTACAGTTCCAACACGATATGAACAAAAAGTGTCCAAATAACTTGAATTATTACTATTATATTTTGATGATGTGTGTGTGTGTTTGGGAGGAGGAGGGTATTGTTCCATATCCTTCCTTAGGGGACATCAATATAGTAAGCCTGTAGTAAGTTTAGACGAATCAGGAAAGATAAATATTTCTCTTTGTGATATCTTAGGCCAGAAGAAGTAAAAATATAATTGATTAAATATATAATCAAATGTCTATAAGCAAATTAAATAACTACTTTTGCATCCTGTACGTTATCCCAACAGCTTTATAATATGTATCTCATGTGGCGGGAATATTCCATTAGTGAGGCATGCATCTAGTTGTTAGCTAGTCACTACAAATAATTTTTTTTGACATAGATAGTCTTTCTTTCTTCTTTCCTTCCTTCCTCCCTCCCTCTCTCTCTTTCCTTCTCTTTCCCTCTTGCTCTCCTTCCTCCTTTCTTTCCTTTTAAATAAATAGTCCTCATAAATTTTTGTGTGTGTGATTTTTTTGTTTGTTTATAACCCCCTCTTTTGTATACATTCTTGGATTTTCCAAGGAACATATAATTTGCTTCATTTGTGGAGAAGTGTATATATATATATATTACAAAAGATCCTTGCTCAACAAATATTCAATTATATTTAAAATTGAATATATATATTCAATTATATTTAAAATGTAATATAAAAATATCAATATATATATATGAATCTTTTGTAATTTTTTTGCAGTTTTTGAATGAACCTTTTGTAATTTGTGCATGTTGGAAGACACTGCTTACATATTTCAAACTGGAGATTGTTAAAGTTTTGGTTTATGCAACTGATATCACTGATAACATCTGGATAATGCTTGGCAGTATAAAAAGTCTGACCATATATATCAATCAGTTAAGGCTCTTTTCTCATTCCAAGAGGTCATAGTGAAAGTCCATGTGGAAATTAGTCTATATAAGGAAAGATTATTGTTCAAATTCGAAGGGGGCAACAGAAGGCAAGTGAAGTATGCAGGAATTTTATGGGATAGGAGATGAGGAACAGCTAATAAAATTATGCCTGCTGACTCTGCATGAGAGGAGGGTCAAGGAAGTTGAATGTTAAATTACCAAAGGAAATATTTCAAAGAAAATCACATACTTAAATGGAGTCAACCCTTCTTATAATTTAGACCTAGAAGCTTAGTGTTTTAAACTCAGAACTGAGGATGTGACTTGTGAAAGTCGGTTTTCAGACAGGACAAGACAGCTATCTGGATTTCTGAGCTTGAATTAGATGTCCTCTGGGGAATAATTTAAGGAAGAGTTTGAGAAAATGAGGAGATAAGAATCTAATCTGCTGTTACCTACCAGCTTTAATATCAACTAGTTGCATTTTTATCCCATGTCAGAGTGGTCTTTAGAATAAGGCTGCAGTCTTCTCTCCCGGTGCCATAGTGCAAAACCTCACAAGCTCTTGAGAATCGTGTGGTTAGAGGGACTCTTCTCAGTGTGATTTTCAAAGGTCTCTGAAAGGACACCTCCATTCTGTCTCTTCTCTCTGAGGTGAAAATAACCACAATCTCCATTTTTTCCCCCAGACATACATTGTCTTTACATCCAAAATGGATATCAATAGTCAAATAATACGACAGCCTCTCCAAAATAAGCGAGCTGGTCACCTTCACATTAGCTGGTGAATTACAACATTTTTTTTTTTACCACCAAGACTCTCTTCTACTATTTACTCCCCACTCTATGAAGTTTGAAATTTGAAAAACAAAGTCTATATAGAGAATTTAATCACAATAAGTAACAGTTCAATTCCCATTAATTTTTTCCCCTAGGTAAGAGTCAGTTGGAGATTCTGATAATCATAAGTAGAGTCAAGGGCAAAGAAATTCAAGAGATGGTATAACACCCTTGTGAAGAGTATGAAAGCTGAAGACCAGTTTTCTATCCTGCCTCTGCAACTTCCTAGCCGTGTAATCATGGACAGTTTATTTAATTTTATGCCTCTCTTCCTCATCTGTGATAATTGGAAAACAATTTTACCCACATAATGTCACTGTGGGGATTAAATGTATTTATGTGTATAAAGCACTTAGAATGGTTCCTGGCACATAGAATCCACTGTAAGAGTGCTTGGTGCTCTTGATATTTTAATTAGCCTAAGAAGACTTACAACAGGTAAATGTATGACTCCCATAAAGTTTCATTTTCTATAACCATTAGATCTTTTGAGAAATTAAAAAGGAGATTTCTTGGGTCTAAGAGGTCTCGGACCAGAAATCACTATAGCAGGGAGTGCACCCCTGGAGAGGAAGTGCATTAACTGCACTCATTTTCATATCCCTGTTCTATGTAACATGGGCTTTTGTTCATAGACCTTCGATAAAGCTGTTGATATGTTTATATTTTCATGATATTTTTGAGGCAATATTATGTATATGTATCTATTCTAAAAAGTTCATGATGAAATTTGGTTATAAAGTTTTATAGTATACACTGTTTCAGTTAGTTATTTAACTTTTATCATTTGAGCTGGTCACATTGCAGCAACTTTCATCACTTACAGTTAACTCTGGTTTGCCAAATTTCTTAATAATGACAGTAGGAAGAATTGCCCCAAACTAGAACTTGAGCATTTCCTTAATTAAACAATAGGGAAATAGGAATAGTTAAGAAACAGGGGAAAATTTTAGAGAAGATAAAGGGCATAGAATAAGCTAAGCTTAAACTCTGAGGATACTTAATTAACTTTTCATCCTTGATTTATATTGCATATTTGTAAAGTCCTCTGTAAACTCTAAGAGTAACATAAAAGAAAGATATCTTTACTTTTATTATTTTACTAGTAATATCACGGTCCCCAACCAGGCTACATCTGTAGAAAAGGAATCACTGAGACAGATTTCCAGATTTTAGCTGCATTGGCAAAATGTTTTCTTTCCCAAGGCTGAGAATAACAGCTCTATGAAGCTGCGGTCTAATAGCATTCAGTGCACTGAGCCTATTCTTGGTCAAAATCAAGCATTCAGGGTTGTGACAAAGGTTGGCAAAGACCAATCAGCTGGAACGGATAGCATTGTGTGCAGTTGGATCATGACATGGTATCTAAGGACACATCAGCCAGAACTGATTGTGTTAAAACAGAATTCTCTAAGTGAGAGCCTTGGAGTCAGCACTTCCTAAAGGATAAACAGCTCAGAATGTGCCTGTGTAAGGACTCTGAATCTTATCTTGAGTGCTGAAGGGTGGCTTTGAAATCTTCGGTGGCTTAGTTAGACTCTGTGTGTTGAGCATGCAGATATTTCCATCTCTTTTGTCGTATCTGGACATATTTCCTTTTAAAAGTGTATTTTTAATAGCACATTTCTTTTGAGATGCTCCAACAAGTTGGTTAACAATCTGTGGTCCCCTGTCACAAAACTACTGATGAATTACACATAAGGTCAGTTCTTAACTTTATGTTAAATACAAGAGAAGTAAGATACTTAAGGAATATGAAGGTGGGGTGGAGGGGAAGGGACTCATTAATGTAGTGGAAGAATTTTTATCTAACTCGAGTCTTCTCTTTATCCTCTATAATAATTACATACTCTCTACCACCAACATCTCTAACTGTGCACACACAAATCTCATGACATATTGTTTAGTTGCATCACTTTCTCATTAATCCAAAGCATTTCTCCAATCTTTTTTGGGTGGAGGACAGTAAAACTCCAGTAAAATCTTACATTCAAGAAAATATCCCTAATGTCTTTTAAAAAATTAAAGAATGCCCAGGATTTTTGGAATAAGGCATGCTTATCATATCATAAAGAGCATTTTTTGTTTTACCATTCTTTTCTTATGTCAGTACACATTAAAATCTGCTTAAAGAATGTGCTTGATTTCCAGTGGAACTGTGTTTGAGTATCATGGATTGCAAGTGGGAAATGAACAGTATTTTAAATAATTATTTTTTTTTATATATACTAAATTGGTAATTACTATATAATTATATATTTTAAATGGAAGCATTCTTCCATTAGTATGTTGAAAATGGATCATTCTCAAGAATATCCAGTAAGTGAGTGACGAAGATGAGTCTTACCAGTAAGACATTTCTAAATGAGAATTTAACTTTCTGTGAAAGAAAGTACTTATATCTCAGACCTGACAAATCAATTGGTAGGACCTCTCTAATGGAGAAGCAAAAGAGGAACCCAAGATGAGCTAAGTCAACATCTTTCAATTTTTAATGACCAACTTGCGTATTTCCTAAATTTATGTAATTATGATATCATATATTGGTTTATCTGATCATTCACTCAGATAAAAACTATGATTGGGGTTTATTCTATAATAGTTAAAAGCACCTCATGTGAGAATAAAAAATACATTTTATTCTGTTAATAGCATTATTAAAAGCTAGAAGTAAAATCCTTTGATTTGATTCCATTTTGTATTTTTGGGAGATTTTAAAAATATTTGTTTTCTCTCTTTTAAAGAAGTAAAATTACTAATTTGCCCATCAAAACAGCACCTAATGCTCAGACCAAGTAATCAGTGTATCTTACCAAGAGGAAAATTGTTCTGGGTGACTGGTGCTCCGTTTTCTCTCTTACAAATCTCAAAAGCTATATTGACCGTAGCCAATTTCAGATGTAAGTTTGTTTGGTCCAGAGGGATTTTTGGTTTTAATTGTTAGCCCTAGACCAGTGTTTCTCAAACTTTAATGTGCAAATGAATTACCTAGGATTTTATTAAAATGTAGAATGACTCAGAATATCCAAGATGGGGCTCAAGATTGTGCATTTCTAACTAGCTCCCAGGTAATGCTGATGTTGCTGGTCTGTATACTACACTTTGAATAACAAGGTCCTGGGACATTTCTTCTTTAAAGTTTGAAATGCCATCAGTATTATTAGATAGTTATGTCCAACTTAGATTGTTTCCTAGTACTGCTTCCATAAATCAGCTTATCTAATATAAAGATGACTTAAGCCTTCTAAGTACTCCTCCAGAATAATGTACATCAACTAGGCTGCCTATGGCTATGTTTCACCTTCTGATAATGAGAGAAACTGATTGCTAAGGATGAAGATTGGGCAGTATCAAAGACTATTAATCCTTTAGAAATAATTGTGGTATTAGTGAAATACAAATAATACGTGCAAGCACCACAGGAACACATGCCAAATATTTATTTTTAAAGAAATACTTAGTCCCAAAATATGTGGATTATAAAGAACACAGCTCTAAATTATACATGGGTCCAAAAAGAAATGCCAAGAGAAATTAAAAAATATTTTATGCTAAATGAAAATGAAAATAAAATTTATCAAATTTTGTGGGATGCAACAAAAGCAGTGATTAGAGGGAAATTTATAACATTGAATGTATATATTAGAAAAGAAGAACGATCTAAAATCAACAGTCTAAGTTTCTACATTTCAGGAAACTGAAAAAGAAGAGGAAATTAAATTCAAAGTAAGCAGAAGAAAAGAAATAATAAGAATTAGAGCAGAAATCAGTGAAATTGAAAACAGGAAATCAATAGAGAATCAATGAAAACAAAAGCTTGTTCTTTGAAAAGATCAACAAAATTGATAAACCTCTAGCCAAGCTAACTAAGAAAAAAAAAAGAGAGGGGCCGGCCCGTGGCATAGTGGTTAAGTTTGCATGCTCCACTTCAGCAGCCTGGAGTTTGCAGGTTTGTATCCTGGAAGTGGACTTATGCACGGCTTAGCAAGCCATGCTGTGGTGGGCATCCCACATATAAAGTAGAGGAAGATGGGCACAAGTGTTAGCCCAGGGTCAATTTTCCTCAGCAAAAAGAAGAGGATAGGTAACAGACGTTAGCTCAGGGCTAATCTTTGTCACCAAAAAAAAAAAAAGAGAGAGAGAGAGGACACCAAATTTTAATATCAGAGGGGACGTCAGCACAGATTCTATGGACATTAAAAGGATATTAAATGAATACTTGGAGCAACTCTATGCCCACAAATTTGATAACCTAGATGAAACAGACCAGTTCCTCTAAGGACACAAGAAGAAATGGACAATCTGAATAGGCCTATATCTATTAAAGAAAATGAGTGAATAATAAATAACTTTCCAAAAGAGAAAGCACCAGGCCCAGATGGGATCACTGGTAAATTCTGTCAAACGTTAACGAAGAAATTATACTAATTGTCTACAATCTCTTTCAGAAGATAGAAGCAGAGGGAGTACTTCCTAACTCATTCTATGATGCTAGCATTACCCTGATACCAAAGCCAAAAAAGCATATTACAAGAAAAGAAAACTATAGACCAATATCTCTCATGAACATAGATGTAAAACTCCCCAACAAAATATTAGCAAATCAAATCTAACACTGTATAGAAAGAATTGTTCACAACTAAGTAGAATTTATCCCAAGTGTACAAGGCTGTTTCAACATCCAAATATCAATTAATGTAATCTATCATATCAATATGCTAAAAAAGGAAAATCTTCTGATTATATCAATAGATGCAGAAAAAGCATTTGACAAAGCGCATCACCAATTCATGATAAAAAATTTAAAAAAACTCAGTAAACTAGGAGTAGAGGGGAACTTCCTCAACATGATAAAGAATATCTACAAAAAACCTTCAGCTAACATCATACTTAACGGTGAGAAACAAGAAAGTTTCCCAGTAAGACCACCACTGCTTTTCAACAATACACTGCAAGTTCTAGCTGATACAATAAGAAAGGAAAGGAAACAAAAGGCCTTTAGATTGGGAAGGAATAAATAAAACTATCTTTGTTCACAGATGACACAATCACCTATGTAGAAAATCCAAAAGAATCAACCAAAATGTTCCTGGAAATAATATGGGATTATAGCTATGTTGCAGGATACAAGGTTAATGTATAAAAGTCAATTATTTTCCTATATACTAGCAATAAACAAATGCAATTTAAAATTTTAAACCCAATACTACTTACATTAGGACTCCAAAAATGAAATATTTAGGTACATATCTAACAAAATATGTACAAGCTCTATATGAGGAAAACTACAAAAATATGATGAGAGATGTCAAAGAAGAACTAAATAAATAGATATTCCATGTTCGTGGATAGGAAGACTCAATATTGTCAGGATGTCAGTTCTTCTCAACCTGATCTGTAGATTCAATGCAATCCCATTCAAAATCCCAGCTGGTTATTTCATGAATGAACTGATTCTAAAGTTTATATGGGGAAGCAAAAGACCCAGAAGAGCCAACTCAATATTGAAGGAGAACAAAGTCTGAAGACTGACACTATCCAATGACAAAACTTACTACAAATGCAGTAAGCAAGACTATGTCATACTGGTAAAAGAATAGACAAACAGATCGATGGAATAGAATAGAGAGTCCATAAACAGACCTAGATAAATGTAGTCAATTGATCTTTGGCCAAGAAGCAAAGGGAATACAATGGAGCAAAGATAGTCTTTTCAACACATGGTGCTGGAAGAACTGGATAGCCACATGGCAATAAATTAATCAAGACACACAGACCCTACACCCTTCACAAAAATTAACTCAAAATGGATCATAGACCTAAACGTAAAACACAAAACTATAAAACTCCTAGAAGATAACATAGGAGAAACCCTAGATTACCTTGGGAATGGTGATGACTTTTTAGATACAACACCAAAAACATGATCCATGAAAGAAATAATTGATAAGATGCACTTCATTAAAATTAAAAACTTCTGCTCTGTAAAAGACAAATCAAGAGAATGAGAAGGCAAGCCACAGTCTAGGTGAAAATATTTGCAAAAGACATGTCTGATAAAGGACTGTTATCCAAAATATAAAAAGAACTCTTAAAACTCAATAATAGGAAAACAAGCTATCCAATTACAAAAAAATGGGCCAAAGACCTTAACAGACATCTCACCAAAGAAGATATGCAGATGGCAACCAAGCATATGAAAAGACGTTCCACATTATATGTCTTCAGGGAAATGCAAAATAAAACAACTATAAAATACCTCTATGCACCTATTAAATGGCTATAACCTGGACACTGACAACACCAAATGCTGTTGAGGATGTGGTGCAACAGGAACTCTCATACACTGCTGGTGGGAATGCAAAATAGTACAGTCACTTTGGAACGTAGATTAGAGGTTTCTTAAAAACCTAAACATACTCTTACCATACAATCCAGTAACAGCTCTGCTTGGTATTTACCCAAATTGTTGATAACTGATATCTACACAAAAACCTGTACATGGATGTCTGTAGTAGCTTTATTCAATTGCCAAATTGAATTCAAGCTTTATTTAATTGCCAAAACTTGGAAGCAACCAAGATGTCCCTTAGTACGTAAATGGATAAATAAACTGTGGTTCATCCAGACAATAAATATTATTCAGCAGCAAAAAGAATTGAGCTGCCAAGCCAACGAAAGACATGGAGGAAACTTAAATGCATATCACTAAGTCAAAAAAGCCAATGTGAAAAGGTTACATACTGTATGATTCCAACTGTATGACTTTCTGGAAAAGGCAAAACTATGGAGACAATAAACAGATCAGTGGTTGCCAGGGGTTACAAGAGTGGGGTGGAGGAATGAATAGGCAGAGCACAGAGGATTTTTTAGGGCAGTGAAAATACTCTGTATGATATCATAATTGTGGGTACATGTCATACATTTGTCCAAATTCAGAATGTACAATACCAAAAGTGAACCGTAATGTAAACTATGAACTGTGGGTGATTATGATGTGTCAGTGTAGGTTTATCAATTGTAGCCAATGTACCACTCTGGTGGGGCATGTTGATAATGGGGAAGGCTATTCATGTACAGGGACAGGAGGTATACGGGAAATCTCTGTACCTTTCTCTCGATTTTGCTATGAACCTCAAACTTCTTTTTAAAAAAATAGTCTTAATTAAAAAAATACTTAGGGGCCGGCCTGGTGGCATAGTGGTTAAGTTCGTGTGCTCTGCTTCTGCGGCTCAGGGTTCACGGGTTCAGATCCCAGGCGTGGACTTACACGCTGCTCATCAAGCCATGCTATGGTGGCATCTCACATACAAAATAGAGAAAGATTGGCACAAATTTTAGCTCAGGGACAATCTTCCTCAAGCAAAAAGAGGAAGCTTGGCAATAGATGTTAGCTCAGAACCAATCTTCCTCACCAAAACATAAAAAAATAAAAAAATACTTATCTGACCATGGAATATTTTATAACGGGATTTAAGACATTTTTACTCATCTTTCATGTTTTCTGTAAAGAATTCTTGCTTCTAATGACTTTCCTCATTACAAAATAATTCTCCCACTTCATAAATGGTGCCAACAATTAACATACTTCCCAGGATTGCAACATCAGAACCATTTATATTTCCATTTATCTGGAAATATAAATTATCTACTTATCTGCAAGACTCTATCAATGATTCTTGCTTCCATCACACTGACCCAAGTCATTACCATCTGATACCTGAACTACAGCCAGACCCCATAACCGGTCTCCTGCAACCGGTCTACTTTGCTTCTTATTTCACTTGCACGATGCTTTTTCCTTTATCTTCTTAATCTGCTTGCTTTCGTCATTTCTCTCTTCAGCCAAACATTTCTAATGATCTTCTAGACAAAATCTAAAATCCATTTGTCTTTCAGAAACTTCCACAACTTGATCCTAAACTACTTCCTCAGATGTATCTTCTCCTTTTCTATACAGACCTTCCTTTCCAGCCCAATGCTTTTGCTCATATACCCTCTGAGGTAGAGAAATAACATCCCCAGCTCCTTCCTCCACATACACTTCCCCTGTCAAAGACATCCGTATCCTAATTCCTGGAAACTGTAAATACGTTAGGTTATGTGGCAAAGGGGAATCAAGGATACAGATGGAATTAAGGTTGTTAATCAGCTGACCTTGCGCAGGGGAGATTCTGCATTTTCCAAGTGGGTTCAGTGTAATCACAAGGATCCTTATAAATGGAAGGGGGAGGCAGATGAGAGAGACAGAGAGATGGCAGTGTGAGAAGGACTCAGCCTGATGTTGTTAGCTTGGAAGATGAAGGAAGGGGGCCATGAGCCAAGAAAAGCAAGTGGCCTCTAGAAGCGGGAAAAGTAAAGAAACAGATTCTCCTCTGGAGCCTCCAGAAAGGAACTCAACCTTGCTGACACCTTAACTTTAGCACATGGAGACATATTTTGAACTTCTGACTTTCAGAACTCTAAGATAGTAAATTTGAGTTGTTTTAAGCCACTAGGTTTGTGGTAATTTGTTACAGTAGCAATAGAAAAGTAATGCATCTTCTATTGACTTCATCTTATTAATTACATAGAGCACATTCCACCTTTAGTTATTTGCTACTTGTATGTTCTTGTCTCTTTAATTATACTATAAACTAGTGAGAGCAGGGAACTAATATACTGTATCACTTAAGAGTATGCTTATATACCCTATATAGCGTTGGATATGGCAGCTCCTTGGTTGTCTTTACTGATAATTTGATTAAGTTGGGCAATATTTTTTTAATACTTCTGGTAAATATCCATCATAGAGGCCAATTCTCAGAGAGACAAGGTATAGTGACAGTTCCACTACCAATTTGCATGGTCAAGGAAATTTGCCATCTTAATTGGTTAATATGAACAGCGTCTCTGGGGGGTTACACATCAATTAACTAAATTAGGAAACTAAGCCCTAGTGAGGCAAATAGATTTGTGTATGATTAAGGAGTTATATGGAGGAAGAATTCAAATTCATAGGTATCGTGTTTGTCTGATTCCAAGTTCTTGAACTATCCTGATTTCCAAAATACTTGCTTACTACAAGATTAAGCGAGCTGCTTGGTCCTGGCCCCAGCTATATGGATTTAATTCACACGCGAGTTCCTATGACTCTTAATAGACCTGGAGAAAGCTGTAGCGTATCACATTAAGAGATACTACACAGAGAATATCTAAAGAGTATGGGAACCTCTAAATCAACATCTCACGGAGAAAAAAGAAGAAAGGTAAATGAGAGCAAAAAAACCTGTTTATTTTATTTAGAATAAAGAGCTATCTTGATCGCAAATTGCAATGACCAGTAGGCACATTTAAAAACTAAAATTGGATTTTTTTAATTGAAATTGTTTTTTATTCAAAATTATGCTCTTTCAATAACATAATTAATTCAGTCATACTTACTGATAGTAGGCACATGTATACTTCCTAAAATTCCAATATTTCAATCTAATTCCTATCTATTTTATGAAGATTATTATAGATGTAACACTTACAAGGTGCAAGAGATGAATTGGGGGGCCGGCCCCATGGTGGAGTGGTTAACCTTCCGCATGCTCCGCTTCAGCAGCCTGGGTTCACAGGTTCGGGTCCTGGGCGTGGACCTACACCACTCATCAGCCACGCTGTGGAGGCATCCCACGCACAAAAAAAAGAGGAAGATAGGCACAGATGTTAGCTCAGGGCTAATCTTCCTCAAGCAAAAAAAAAAAAAAAAAGAGGAAGATTACCAATGGGTGTTAGCTCAAGGAGGATCTTCCTCAGCAAAAATAAAAAGAGAGAGAGATGAACTAGTGCTCCTAGAATCTTCTGAAAAGCTACTACAAACACTCATGCCCAGGCTCCACTGTTACAGCAGAATCTGTAGAAGTGCAGCCATGCTTGAGTATTTCTTAATGGTTGAGTATTTCCCAGTTGGTTCTAATGTGCAGATAGTTTCAAGAACCACTGGGATATGAGATAGAAGATATATTCCTTTTATCCAGTTATTTCCCCTTTCCCTCAGGTTCAGTACAAAAAAAAAAAGAAAAGTAAAAGAGTTCAGCAGTTGCTGAAATTGAAAGATAAACATTTTTCTGTGGAGCTACAAAAGGAAAAGGTGATATGGTACATAATTGCTGTATGGTGCATGCTTAAAGAGAATAATTTGGGTATCTTGGCAAAAAAAATATGATATTTTGGTGGGGTCCAATATGAAATACCAATTGTTACAGAATACAAAGTGTTTATAATTTTAATTCTGTTCTATAATACTGAAGAAATATTGGCCTTCACTGTGCACCTGAAACAATTATTTTCAGAGGTTATCTAGTTGTATTCTTTCTGTGTAGTCTTGGTTTTGGCATCTCTGGTGAACTCTGGGATCGACAATTCCCTATGCAAATATTAAGACCAGGCACAAAAACTGTAACCATCTAGTTCATGGATTAACTACCAATTTATTTAGAAGAAAATCTTTGTGAAATGTCTACATTGGGTGTTACATTTTCCTATCTATTTTAAAATAAATCTGTTTGTTAGAAACAGGAGAATGGTAAATATATTGGTTGGATTTTTTAATAAAAATCATGTAGCACATTAACACATTTTATCTTTCTAGTCCCATTTTAACATTCAAATTTACTTAAGAGGAATCCAAATAGGAGAGCATTAAGTATAGTTAAGATGATAAAAAACCTGTACTATAAATCTATTGTTGAAAATGAAAGAGTTTGAAAAAAATTCCCAGGTTTCAACTATTACAAAAGTTTTGGTATTGTATAAAGAAGGTATTCCAAAAACTACTTAACATCAAAGGATCAAAAGGGAATGGACGTAACTCTCAGAGTGAATTACAAGCAACAGCAAAAGACTGACCATTAAAGCCAATGGCAATCAGAAACAAGTGAGAGGATTAGAGAATCAAAAAATTCTCCATAAACTCTAAATACAGATGTCACATGGGCATTGAGAATACTGTGTGTAGATTATAACTGTGTTATACAGAAAAAGGAATTGAAAAATTGGTTTTTGAGAGTAAATCAACCGTTTCCACCAAGATACAGTAGTCCCACTCTGCCCAGATACTCACTCTTAGAGCTATAAATCCCTTGACACAACACAACAACAAACAGCAAGACACTGAAAAGCAGAAAGCCTAGGAGCCTCGGGACTTGTGGAATGACAAGGGGACGAGTTCTCTGAGTTTCCTTAATGCCTCCCATCTCTCTGGAACAGGGCATTGCAAAAGCCTACAGCTAATAGGCACAGATAGAAAAAGTTCAAAGAAAAGCCTGTCCTCCTTAGCCAAAGGATCAGGAAAAGAATAGCTTTACAACAGAAAACTTTTTTGCATTACCTGCCCTATGCCAACTAAATACAAACAATAAAATGTGCACACACACACACACATACACGGCCCACAGTTTCAGTGGGGATGGGTGCAGTCAATCTTCCACTCCTACTCTACCCATGGAAGCAGGTGGTGTTCCTCTAATCCCCCAGCTGATTAGTGGGACACAACTGGGAGCTGGTCTTCCCTCCCCTACCTAGTAGGAGCAGACAGTGCTCCAGTTCCCCCATCAGAGTAGTTTCAGTGGGTCCAGTGGCAAGCTGAGCCTCCACAACCACTCAGCAGCAATGAGACAAGGATGGGGTAAGAGGTGAGGCTACTCACCAGTAGGCTTCACACATCCCCTCTCCATGGTTTAAGGGGGGCCAGTGGGGAGCCGAGCTTCCACGAGATCTGACATCACTGAGAATGAACAAGGTGGTACAAGTCGGGGTTTGTAAGTACTCCACAATCCCCCTACCTGTGTTGCCAGGGAAGCCCATTGTGTGAACTCCTACATCAATCTGGCAGTAACACAACTATACAAGTAGTCTGAAGCAGAGCTCATGGGCACTCCTACTCCTCCTCTGCTCTGGGGGAGCTAAGCCTCCACCCCTTTTCAGTATCAATGAGGCAGAATGAGGTGGTGTGAGGAAGGGTAGTTGACACTCTGCCCCTCTCCCCAGCCTTGCATCAACAGGGCCCAGTGGGCAGCTATGCTTCAATCCCCACTTGATATCAAGAGGCCAAATGAGGTAGTAGGAGGCAGAGCTAATGGGCTCACCACTCCCCCTTCCTCTGGTTGCAGAAGGGCAAGTGGGAGCTAAGCACCCATCGTAAACCATCAATAACAAAGTAGTGTGAGTCAGGCCTCCACATCCTCCTCCCTGGTGTCCACAGGGCCCTGCAGGGGACTGAGCTCACACCTCCACTGAGAGGTTGTGTGAGTCAGTGCCCCACTTCAGCCTGTCAGCAGGGGTGAAGGGGAAGCTGATCCTCCACCCCACCTGCTGCAAAGACGCAGTGTCTGTCACCGCCCCACTTTTACCAAGGTGGTGGCAGCAGAGCCCAGCATGCAGATAAACATACACACATGCCTGGCCCTCATCCTACACCTCAACAGGGGGACTGAATGCTAATTAAAAAAGCAAAAGATTAAATGGAATCCAAAGTCTCAAAATATAATACCCAATATGTCCAGAGTACAATAAAAAAAAAAAATCATCTGCCCCTCCAACCCCTGGCAATCACTGATCTTTTTATTGTCTCCATAGTTTTGCCTTTTCCAGAATGTCATATAGTTGGAATCATGCAGTATATTGCCTTTTCAGATTGATTTCTTTCACTTAATATTACGCATTTTAAGTTCTCCCATGTCTTTTTATGACTTGATAGCTCATTTCTTTTTAGTGCTGAATAATATTCCATTATCTGGTTATACCACAGCTTATTTTTTCACTCTCCTACTGAAGGATATCTTAATTGTTTCTAAGTTTTGGCAATTATGAATAAAGCCTCTGTAAACATCCATGTGCAGGTATATTGTGGGTATGTTTTCAGTTCATTTGGGTAAATAACAAGGAATGTGAGTGCTAGATTGTATACTAAGAGTATGTTTAGTTTTGTAAGAAATTGTTAAACTATTCCAAAGTGGCTGGACAATTTTGCATTCCCACCAGCAATGAATGAGAGTTTTTATTTCACCAAATCTGAATGAAAAAGGCAATCTCGTGATTCCCGTTACATAATATTCTTCAAATGACAAATTATAGAAATAGAGAACAGATTAATGATTATCAGGGGTCAGGAACGGGGTTGAAGACGTATACCAGGAAGGACGTGGATGTGTCTGTAAAAGGGCAACACCAAGGATCCTTGAGGTGATAGACATGTTCTGTGTGTTGACTGTATCATTGTCAATATACTGTTTGTTCTGTTGTACTACAGGTTTGAAGGATGTCGCCTTTGGGAGAAACTAGGTAAACAGTACATGAGATTTCTCAGCATTATTTTTTTTTTCTTTTTTCCCCCCAAAGCCCCGGTACATTGTTGTATATCCTGGTTGTAGGTCCTTCTAGTTCTTCTATGTGGGATGCCACCTCAGCATGGCTTGATGAGCAGTGAGTAGGTCCGTGCCCAGGATCCGAACCAGCGACCCCTGGGCCGCCGAAGTGAAACACATGAACTTAACCTCTACACCACCCGGCTGGCCCCCTCAGCATTATTTTGTACAACTGCATATGAATCCACAATTATCTCAAAACAAAAACTTAATATAAAAAATTAATCAGCTGCCCCTCCTTCAGAAAGATAACAGAAAAAGTTAGCTTTTTGGTATAAATTCTTTCATCTCCGTGAAGAAATTTGCGTTTACCTAAAAATAAATGCCATATGTATAGAGCTTATCAGTTTGCAAAGCAACTTCACAAAGTTACCTCGTTCAATTCTTCCAACAACCCGTTAGTTTTCATCTCCATTTGATACATGACAAAATTGAGAGAAAGAATGTGTGACTTGCCCAAGGTGATCCAGCTAGTAAGTCACAGAGTAAGGACTGAGTCTCTACTGTGCACATACATCTTGCTTCTCTCACAAATGCATTCCCTTTGGCTTTCCTCATCTGTTCAGACACCTAATTCCTATTCCAAGAGTTAGCTTCTGTGTCTAGATTTATTGTCCATAGATTTTTACCCTTTCTATGTGGCCAGCTGCTGCTTCTTAGAAATATTGTTAGTGCCTGAATTCACCGCCTGGGACTTTGCAGCTTCAGCCTCCAATGGTTCTTCCCTGGGCCAGTGAGCCTCCCTAGTTCTCCCGTGGGCCTGAGTCTCAGCCTTGAGTCACCATCAGTACTAACACTTTTTATTCACAGAAGGCTTCTCCCGGGTCAACAAATCTCCCTCACCCACACCTGGCTCAAATCTTCTTTCCCATTAGGCTGTGACGAAAATAAAGGACACATTTCTCCAAATGCATTGTTTGCTTCAGTATGTGGAATATAAAGGGTAAGTGGCCCAAGATATAAAAGTGATCCTAAGCAGTAGTAATTCAGCCTCTGCAGTTATACCCACATATGGAACTTGAATTTCCATTTGGTGTGCCAGGCTTCTGAGGAATGTTGAAAGTGTTTAAACATTTGTGAATAACAGAAGGAAGAAATGTAATGGGCCCAGAGAGAGAAACTTTTCACCAGTCTTTTAAAACTCTTACGTTCAATGTTATAAATAATATATTTAGTATTCTTCAGTGACTTCCAAATCCTGAAAAGGATACCTTTTGGATTAGATGACATTTGAATAAATTATAATCTTTCTTTAATATATATTACCTATATGTATAATCAATATTATATAATCAATAAGTAATATTACTGAATCAAGAAATGCTGAATCTGTCATTTCTTGACCATAAAATATTTATGCAGAGTCATGCATGGAAGCTTAGCTAATGCCATTCTTTGTATTGATGTCAAATTCAAAATCCAAACGAACACAATCACTCCCAGATTTCTACTTCTTTCATTTACTAATTTATACAAATTCCACTTGTGCTCATATATAGCAACACTCATACTAGCGGAGATGGGATCATGAGTTTAAAACAAAAAAGATTTTCCTGATTTTCCTGCATCCAACACAAGCTACAAACTATAGAAACATCTTAATGGAGACAAAGGATTGGAATTGGGCCAAAGAATTTGCAAAATCGTGTCTTATCATCATGTCTTACCATTTTTGTTGCTAATATTACTTTATAGCATATGGTCTCATAATTAGATGCTCATCTTGTCCTCTCATCCCCTTGCCTCTCCACCTCACCCCTTTCCCTTCTCTCTACCATCTCACCTCCCCATTGTCTCACCTCTGCATTTCCTTCTCTGTCTCCCTTTCCCCAGTAGTCCTTATCTCTTCCTCAACTCTTCACCGTCTCTCCCCTCCCCTTCTTACCCATCCCTGCTCCCCTTCACCTCATCACCTCTCCCACATTCACCACCTCCCATTCCATCTCTACCCTTTCCCTCCATCTCCTTTCTCCATTCCCCAAAATGTGGCTTTTGAAGTATTTCTTCTTTATAAACATATTTTAATCCACTGAGTCAATATCCTCGGCTTGCCCAGAAGGACATCTAGTCCTAATCATCTCTAATGTAGAGAGAGAACCAAGATGATCCCACCCATAGGAGATGACCAATTCTTCAGTTATGAAAATGGGCATTGAAATCAGAGATCTTTGTGGCAACTAGGCATTCACTGCAACTTCATATTTTCTATGTGTGTGCCAGTAATTCATCATTTTGGAAATGTGTGTTCTTATTCCGCTCTGAGTTTTAAATCCTAACTACGGTAATAACAATGACAAATTCTTTGTAATACCATTGCCATGAGCTCTATTGCTTGCCCTTTTTACTGGTTAGGTCCCAACTAGTATTTTTCTTCCTGCTAGTTAAGAATTTATTATACAGTGTACAGATTTCCTTGGCAAGATAATACCCTCTTTCCTCAGTTAAAAAAATAATGTGTTTTTTTTCCACTGCTTAACAAATTTTTGGTGGGAAGTTTACAAATGTGAGACGAGCAGTTTTATGAAATGTGCTGAAGGTATAGCTATGTTGTTAGCACTGACTCATAGCAAGTGAGAAAATATAAATTAAAAATAAAGTCCAACTACCATACCTAAAAATGCCCCTCTTCTTTCATTCCAAACAAATGTTCTAGTATTGCACAAAACAAAATACACCTTCAGTAAAAGAAGACTGAATAAAAGTTTTCTGCCTAAGAGAAAGAAGAATGGAGTGAAAAGTCAATTCTAATGTACTTAAGAGAACAATAGGATTTTTCCTTTTTAAGAATACTCGAAGAATATAGGTAAAGCCACATTGAATGACTTAATAAAGTACATTTATAGCTATATCAGAAAACTTGGTGTAGAGAATATATAGTATCTTAAGAAAACTTCCATGAAGAAGACACTACACTAAGTGAAGAAAAAGTAATTGATGTAAAGGAGAACTTTACAGATGCATAAAATAATTAGCTTACTCCTTTACTGAATTCCAAAGAACCATGTGCTAGGTCAAGTCTTGACCAGTCTGAAGAAGCAATTTAATTTGTTCACACATCATTTTACTGGAGCAGATTTCTGAATGTTTTTGTTGTCGCTGTTGTTATTTTTCTGTATCAATGGTCTCATTCGGGCTATCAGAGGTGGTTTAAAAAATGCAATTCAACAACGTAATTGGGAAGCTTAAATTTAAATTTACCATTTAAATTTAAATGGTAATTATTACCATTTTATTATGTTTAATTACTAGAGCCCTCTCAGGTGCAAAGGAAAAAGAAATGGTCCTTCATACTTTCTTCCCATTGATATCTAAATTCAAAGTACATAGTATTCTTTTAAATTGTCAGAAGGTCCTGTATGACTTTTAGCAAAATGTTTACCCACTACAGTGCTTCAAATGTCCTTATGTCTTTAAATATGACATTATTTTTTTAGATCAGTGATTTCCAACCTTGGCTTAACATTGGAATTATCTCGAGAACTTTGAAGTAAATTCACTACTTGGGTGTCACTCCCAGAGATTATGATGTTACCAGTGTTGTGATTGCCTTGGGCATTGGAATTTTTTTTAAAGCACCCTAGGTGATTTTTATTTGCAACTGTATTTTAGAACCATTGCTGAATATGAACTTTGGAGACAAAGAAAATGCAGTTCAGCACTACACTTTTTTTTTTTTTTACAAAGTTACCCCTATTTTGTAAGTCTATAGTTTACATTAGAGTTCGCTTTCTGTTTTGTACATCCTATAGGTTTTGACAAATGTATAATGGCGTGTATCCACCATTACAGCATCATACAGAATAGTTACACTGCCCTAAAAAGTCCTCTGTGCTAAGCCTACTCATTCCTCCCTTCCCACAGCACTCCATTTAAAGAAAAATCCCCATCCCCATTGCCATCTTCCAGTGCAAAGATATCCTAATCCAAGAACAAAAGACAAACCACTAAACCAAATATTTTGGGTAACAGGGATTGGTGGGGAATGGGGAGGGTGAGGAGGGCATGTTTTCATAAGGAAACTGGTTCCTATGTTGGAGCTCAAAATCAGAAAGATGGTATATGTTATACACATATGTTACACACATATGTTATACACATATATAGGATATGTTTGTTCGTAGACACACACACACATCATTGTATAGAGAGAAGAGAGAATTGTGTTTGCACCAGTGTGGGGGAGGAAAAGATAATTTTCCCTTTACCCTTCTGGGTTCTTGGCTGACACCTCCCTGTAATAAAAAAACAGATTAACAGAAGAAAAACAAACAGAAGTTTAATAACATGTGCAGGGGTGGAAAAATTTTTGTTTTTTCCCTTCTAGGGTCCTTGGCTGATTTAATAATTAAATTGATGTAAAGACAGATTAACAGGAGAAAAACAAATTTAATTTCAGACATATGGAAGCCCCATATAAATATGAAGACTTGAAAGACAGCCAGGTAATTGAGGCTTATATAACATCCTGAGCTAAAGAAAGGGGTAAGGGTCTGGGGATACAAAGGGAAAGAATGCCATTCACAGGCAGGCAGAGGAGATGTTCGAAAACAAAGGTTGCCCTACTTCTTAGGTAAGTTTCTTGGGTAAAAAGGTATCTTTGGTAATAGCTTTCTTGCTGGTCCAGGCCCCCTTTCCAATGTAAATTTAGGCAGTAAATTTTCTGAATCTGCTGTGTTTTAATTGCCTTTAGCTCAAAATAATCCTTATGCCAAAGAGACACATTTTGGAGTGGCAAATTCTGCTCCCTTTCACATGGATACCTCCTGTATACAGGGGAGATACCAGGGAAACTGAGTAACTCTCCAAAATGGCCCAAGCCGCCACCTTAAATAACATCTCTAGCTAAAGACAAAAGATGTTGGGAGTGGGGAGCTAATTATAAGAGGTTTTTCAGGCAAAGCACATTAGAGGAAGGTACGGTTGTTAAGCAGATTTAAGTCCATGCCTTCTCCATTGATAAGAGTTTCTACAGATTTGGTCATCCTTCTCTTCCTGGTACAGAGAGGGAGACACTCTTACAAATGATTTCCCTCTAAATGTCTCTTACAAAAGGGTAACTTCTCCTAGGTTTTCAGAGCTTTTCTTGTGTCTGCTGCTTCTTAAAAATAATCACCCTAAAATAATTCTAATGCCAAAGGGGCATATTTTGGGATGATAAATTTTGCTCCCCTTCACCAGCAATGGCCAAAAAGAATCATAATAAAATAACAGTTTTTACATCATAAAGACTCCATATGCTATTGTTACCGCACAAAATTGGAGTTCTCTTGCCCAACGCACATAAACAAGCCAATTAATTACAGCATCAGCCTTTGGGAAAAGAGATCAGCTTTATTCTGCAAGATCAATCTGCAAAGAGACAGGGGGTACATAGATCTGTCTCCTCCATTCAAGGTTTAGGGCAAAATTTAAGAGGTTAGGGAGAACAGACTGGCATGTGGAAATGCTGGTGGGATAGGTTTTGATTGATGGGCTTCAAGCATTTGTGCTAAGGTTCTAAATATTTATAAGAGGGTTCTAAACATTTATGATGAAGTTCTAAACTTTTGTGACAAGGTGGGGAAGGAATTTTAACACTGGATCTTCCGGAATGAGAGACCCCTCGCATCTGATAAGAGTCCGACTTTTAAGTTTGGGTCACGTCCCGTTCCTTTGGTTCCATGGGAAGGAAACTCTTTGGTTCCACAGTCATTTCAGGTCAAGATTTCTTCTTCCACACGTGCTCTGGCTATGTGACTTAGCAAATTTTCTGAAAGGCAATTCTTAGTCACTGTTGACAAGAGATGGGGTCAGTTGAACTGGTCCTGGAGGGCCTGCGGTTACACTGTCCACCAGAGTGTCTGGCTGCCACAGGTGCTCAATAAATGTTTGTCAAATGAATAAATTTATTTGTGGGACCCAAGATAATTTAACCTCACTATGAAATTGCATTTAAAACATGTGTTTTATAGTCAGAAACAAAATTGGTTATTCAAAAAGGAAATAACAATTCACTAGTATTATTTTCATAAATGAACACATTTTCTTTAATCTCTCACGAAAAACTCTGTCTCCATTCTTTGGTTTATACTCACACACACATATTCATTCATACACACGTACACACACATATATACACATCTGTATATATATGTGCTTTCTTTGACTTTGCCTTTTCCTTTTTACATCAACGGATTTACCAGATTGTTAAACTCGCTGTTTTGCATTATCTTTTATAGTTGTTCATTCAATCCTATAGAAAGAGGTCAACTGAGATCAAGGCCAGATTTATTTTGTTTTGTTTTTAGTTTCATTTTTCAAGAGTTTAGTGCTCATTGCTGATTAAGTTTGGTAAATCAAATTCTAATTTAATAAAACACAGTTTTTGAAGGAACGCTTTGGCTTAAAGTTGCTCCTCTGCATGCCAAATATCTAGCATGTATTTTTATCTCACCATTTTATGGCGAGATACCAGTATCATAACTCTGGTAATAAGTTGAAAACTTTGGGTGCACACTAAGCTCTCTTCAGATAAAAAATATTCTTCAAAAAGCAGGCAGTTTAATCTCAAAGAGATAAGCCATTCACAAATTTGCTGAAAGTATAAAAACAAAGTGCCCACAAGTTACCAAAAGTGCCTTCATAAAAGCATATTATATTTTTATGTATATTGATATTTATAAAATAAAGAGATAAATGAGGTTTATGTAATCTAAAAGAAGCAGGTATTCTATATAGTGCTGTATATATTGAGATTTAAAAATGTTGAATAATGATAAGAATACTTACATATCTTCTATATTTTTTCAGATATTCTTATTTAAAGTAGCAATTGCAACTTATTTTTTTTCTATTACAGTAAATTAACTTTTAATTGGACTTTTACTTTATGAACTAAAAGTAGCCCAGAAAAGGGAAAAATTCAGAAATTACTCTAATCTGTTTTATTTGTATTTCTGTCAATAGTAGAACCAAAATCTTCATTTTTTCCAATAGTGATTAATAAGTCAATTTTCCCCACTTTCATTTTGTTATTTCCTGGGTTTATAGGCCCAAGAAAGATTGTTTTCACCATGGAGAATTATCTACAACTATTCCAAAGAGAAATGTTGAATTGGAAGCTGTCTAGGGAAAATATGTTTTCCTGATTTTTTTTTCTCCAGATAGCTCTGTACACTATCTGTCTACAGACTTCTCATGTGTGAATTAAAATGAGCTGAACATGAGAAACTGAGCTGACAAGAAAGCTCATTTCATGTCTTTTATTTTATTGTTTTAAAGTGCCTTCAAGAAGAGAGGAGATCAGATAGTGCAGGGATTAGGTGAGTAATCTTTTAACTCTGAGATCTGTACCTCTAATTCAGCTCACTGAGATGATAAAATTAAAAAAAAACTTTTTTGCTCCTAGTAGAATTACTGGGTTAAATTTGAAAATGAAGATCCCAAAAGAGCTCCCTACTGGAGCCTTAGCTCCTTATGGGGCTGATTTGACAATCACTGTTTTCAGAGCCACTGCCTTTCCCCCTTTCCTACCCTCATGCAGAAAGTGTCCTCTCTGACTCACCCAATCGGCTATCCCGTGAAATCTCTCATTGCAGTTTGAATTACCCCATCCTCCAAAATACAGCCAACTTTTTCACTTATTTTTTCATTTAACAAAACACATATTCAGGCCTTCAATGATCTGACCAAGTCCTGATTTCCATTTCCACCCGCATACTCGTCTTACTCAATTTTGCTAACGTCACCTGGATACATGTTCCATAACTCCCAGTTTTACAAAGGGTGTGGTTCAATATTTGCATTGTGCAAAATTTGGGTGTTTTATACTCTGTTATAAGTTCCTTGAGGGCAGGTATTGTACTGCAGTCATCTTTGTATCACTTGTACTTAGGAAAATTTCAAGAATAGAGCAAATGCTCAATAAACATTCATAGAAAGAATGAAGGGATGAATCAACGGTCTATAAGTAGTAACTTTGGAATAGTTGGGGCAAAATGTGATTATCTTTCATGAATTTAATTTAAAAGGTAATTATTTAGTTCAGGAGGGAGCATGTGGATGGTGAATCAATATCCAAAAAGATCTACATAGATTTGATTGTTTATTTATTCCCAACAATGTTTAACAAAAGATTTGAGGTCCCTTAAATGACCAGGTAGATGAGCTAGCTAGGATAAACTTGCAAATAAATATGGCATTCGGGCTCAGTAAGAGATGTTTGCAAGATACTACAGCACTCCAAATAGGAGGTGAACACATACTGGTATAGATGATGCGAGATCGTGAAAAACACCTAATGGAGAGAATTAAGTAAAAACTAAATAATTAAATATTTGAAGATATGAAGCTTAAAATGAGTCAGTAACAAAATAATGATAATTGGTTGAAGGAAATAATAAATTTATGTCTAGCCTTTGTTTTTAATCCTTTAGCTATCTGCATTATTTTAGGTTTATAAGTAGGATTTACATACTTTTTATGCTCCCTAGATAAACCAATCTCTTATTTTTAAAAAATTAACATTTCGAGTGTCATGGACCTAGGTTTTCTTGTAATCCACACTAGAAGTAAGTCTTTTGTTTTCAGACAGAATTTTGCGCCTTATTAAAGCAACATTCAGCGTTGAATGTAATTTATCCAGTATTATGCAATCTCAACACAAAAATCTTGGCTGCACTGGACTGACAGGGGCTGCCCAGTCCAGATGTCGATGGCAAAGCATAAAGGTATTTTCCCTTTTTTTTCCATGTCATGATGAGATCGTTCCACATTTTTTCATTCAGCTATCATGAGCAGATCCTCGCAGAACTACCACGATGGAGTGGTGTTCTGATATCAATGCCAAGGCCTTTTCGGAAGAGCCTTGCTGTGACTAAGAGTCTTTTTCTATATTTTTATCTGGATTTATTTTCTTAGATATTTTGTGTTCTGGAATATTCCTTTTCCGTGCTGTCGCTGGCCACCAGCAGTTTACATGGAACAGTGTACTCTTATGTATCAGTTCTTACTCCCATGCTTTGCTCATGCACTTTATTCAAAGTTCACTTTAAGCATAGTTTTTATCAATTTTATTGCCAATGAGAGTTGCTTCCCCTAGTATGTTCTACAGGATGTCTACTGTAATTTACTTGCTGTTTCTGAAATTGTGTGTGTGTGTGTGTGTGTGTGTGTCTAATCTGCATGTCTTATTGTCCTGAACTGTTTGCTACAGTGTTGAAGGTGGAAAAGAAGTTATTTTTTTATTTATTATCTTAGACAATGGTCACAATAAATTCCTGAATGTTTCCTTAATAAAAATACAGAACTGCTGTTGGACAGAACACAGTTGTCCTGACATGTTCTATATTAAACTTTAAATACATTCTCACAAAGGACCTAGCTATTTAATTATTTCATGCTCTCTGTTGTGTTGGATGTACTTGCCCAACAACCTTAGCAGTTGTTACTAATCACCTGAGAGATAGTTGCCCAAGCTGTAGGCAGGGTGATTGGAAATGTTGATTCCTTCTATAATTTTGGTCACCTTTGACCGATGGAAGTGCCACAATATGATATTTGAAGGGAGACACATAATATCCATGAAGAAGGTGGACTGTATACATTATGAACTTTTAAATAATATGAAAGTCTAGGGGTTAGAGAAAAAGGGCACAAATGACAACTGAAACATACAGATGATCTTGAAAGAATGGTGTTGGAAAAAAGGGGCAAAGAAAAGGGAATGTTTTGATACACCCACAGAATAAAATATCCTTCAGCTCTGGGGGAGATAAAATGAGTGTAATAAGGAGACCGTCTTGGTGAACGTTGAGAGCATCGCTGCTTAGGAAGAAGAATCTTTCTCTGTATCCCCTGGTATTCCCCAGGCAAACCAAACCTGGATATGTTTTAGTAAATAAATTAAATTGTTAGAATATATTTCTGGGTTTTCAGTTATCTTAGGAGAAAGCATCAATCCAGGAAGAGTGTTTCTTTACCACCTGCAGTTAATATAATGAGATTTGAAATCTTTCCACATTGCTTGCATAAGACCAGCTTCCTGATAGACTCAATATTTCAAACTAACTTGGATTTGCTGTGAGGTAACTAAATATATATATGTAGAGAGAGAGAAAGAGGAAACTATACATGTGTGTGTATATATACATGTGTGTGTGTTTATGTGTATGTGGCTATATATATATATATATATATATATATATATCCACAAAGAAAAGACTTCTTTAGGTAGTCCTTAATTTTTCCACACTCTTTTTTTGTTGGGTTTTGCAACAATTTAGCTGTAATGACACACTTTTAATGTGAAAAGCAATAATATCACCATTACCACCTTCATTTGAAATGGGGTGTTTGGCGATGGATGAGCAAATCTATAAACTAGTAGCTTAAAATGTTTTAGATTTCTTCTGTACACAATTATTTTTTATGATTACATCTGAATACAACCTCAGGCAGTGATAACATTCCAAGAGTTATTTGAAACTCAGTGGGATAATATAAGAAACCAAGGGGTAAGATGGTTTGAGCAGACTGGGTATTTCTGTCTGGCTGGCGATGCGCTCTAGTGTACAGTCTTCCTGCTTTCAGTCTGAGCTGATTTGATCTGAACTTGGTGGATCAGTAGGATTCTTGGTGGCTCAGAATTAGTTGGGAGTTTTATGGATCAGGGCTGTTAAGGTCCTCAGAACTGTTTTCCGAAAGTGTTAAATTCTACCTATGCACTTTTAAAAAATGGAGCTAGTAAAGTAGGGAAGACTCAGGTAACTTTTGACACTTGTAACACAAGTCCAAACTGTGATCTCTACACTTTGTGGCATTTCAATTTATTTAAGCTCTAATCAAAACAGCACCCAGTGCTTCTTGCCCAGTGCATCTCATCTTCTTGACAAGTCCCATTTCCATTTACCTATTATCATCCTGCTCTCTGGAAACCTTATAATTATCTTTGACACCTCCTTCTCCCTCACCCTGAAAATCAGTCCGTGGCCAACTCTCTTAGTTTCTCTCACTGACATGTCTCTCCCATCTACTCTGTCTATTGGTTTTCAGTTTTAGTACCCCAGAGGAGAACCTTATTATGTCTTGCCGGGCCTACTCGGGCTTATTTAATTTATCCTCCTGACAATAGCCAAATTAAATCTCCTAAAATTCAGCTCATGTTTTATCACTTTCCAATTCAAAAAACTTAAAATTATCCCTTCCTTAAGTCTCCATAATATATCCCAAACCTTACTTTCGACCTCATCTTTACTGCAGTATCACTAGTTCCGTGTACTTCTAGCCATTTAAATGACTAATTTTCAAAACATGGTCAGAATCCTTAACTTTATTCTTGCTTTCCTTCTAACTAAAATGCCATTTCTCGTTTTAAGCATCTCTCCCTCTCATCATAACCTTAAACCACAAAAAGCTTCGCAACTTATTAAGGGTAACCTAAAATTTAGAAAGCCTTTTTAGATACCACTATACTCAAGTACAAGCTGTTTGTGGACCTTTTAACCTCTGGCACATTTAATTATACTTCTCTTTGTCACTTACCTTATTCCTTCCTTATTATATTTTACTTTATTTTGAATTTGCTTACCCCCAGGATCTCTGTCTCTCCTCCGAGCGGGAAGCAAAGTCCTCATGGGAATCTGTTGATACCATGCAGTCATTTTACATGGAGTAGGACTTAAATAAATTTTTGTTTTATTCAGTTGAGGTGCTTCTACCAACTTCTATTTTTCCTTGATAGAAACATTAGCCAGTATATGTCCTATAATTTTCTTTTGCCATAAAGTAAATATCAGTTTATTATCGCTTTTATTCAGAGAAAAAGATAAATCACATTCAGAAACTATTATTTCCTATTGAGTTAATTTGGCTTATATAGAAATTCTATCAGTGATACAAAATGGCAAACTCTCATATCTGTACTTATAAAATTACTTTAAAATAACTTTAAATGAGAAATCAATGAAAATAATATGGTGTTTCCACAAAAGAGAAATGATGGTAATCACTCATGGTTTTCTAGGAGAAAACTACATCTAAGAATTTCATTTTCTACTGATATTTAGGATAGAAATAAGCTGAATGCAAGTCATGAAATTCTGATCAGACACTACTTCTTTTAAAATAGTACAGCGGTGCTATTTACATTTCTTTTGGTAAAATTCACCAGTTATTTTGATGTTTAATGTGCTACTCATTACACATTGAGATTTAAATTTTAGGAATTAAGAAACTGGGACTCAGAGATATTAAGCCAAGATTACAGAAATAGAGACAAAGAAGTAGGAGTGAAACCCTGACCTTCTACTTAAAGAATATATGCTTATTCTATGTCATTCTGGGGCTTTCCATGTAAGCCAATTAATTCATCAGGAAGTGATAGGAATTATTGACATAGTTTCTTGATTGGAAAGTACTTGTGTTCAGTTAAACTTCTCTGTCTAGTGAATCCTGTCCATCAATTTGAGATTTTATTTCTTCTCATGCTATATTTCCTTATTCAATAATTTCTTTTTATTTCACCAAATGTTTATTGATCATTTTGTATATGCCAGGAACAGTCTTGGGTGCTAGCTGGAATGATCAACAATGCAGACGTGGAGACTTGCCTGGCAAAGATTACAGTTTAGCAAGGAAGACAAAGAATAATTAGTCTATTTCTGGCAGTGTGGGCAACCTGCCCACTGAAAAGACTAAAAACGCTAGATAATTAAAAAAAAAAGTATTTCAAACTCCAAGAAACACTCAGAGGCCCTAAATAGAGTGAAAGTGGGAAACTAAAAAGATAACTCTTCTTTTAAACAGGCTGCTATTTTGGGACATCTCCTAGACTCAGGTGACTCTGAGATTACATTTTGATGAATTCACAGGATACGTGGGCTGAAGAAGGGCAAGATAGTGAACCTCATAGGACATCCAACTTAAAGCTGTTTCTCCAAGAGGCTACCCTCTCAGAAGAAAGGTAAATTAGAAATAAGACATTCACAAGGTGACTTTTTTTTTAAGTCTGTCTCTAACTGGGTAGAGAGAAAACAAAAATCTCTCATCATTTAAAATCAAAAATTAGTCCTTCCGTGGGTTTGCAACATAAAGGCTCACTGCAGGTACCACACAGGAACCAGAAAGATGCACTTTATAAGGAGATAATATTTCACAGCCATTACATAGGCAAAAACTTAAATCTGTTAACAAAAAGCACCGACATTAACATGATGAATTGGAACGGTTATAAAAGGATGATAGGATAGAAAATAGGTACAACCACTTTGGAGAGCGTAGAGTCAGTACTTGGGAAAATTGAAGATGCTCATATTCTGTGACACAGCAATTCTGTATCCAGGAATATATCCTTGGAAAAAAACCTATACATGTGAATAAAGAGACTTACACTGGGATATTTATTGTAGTACTGTTTGTAATAGGAGAAAAACAAAATAATCCAACTATTTATCAGTAAGTAAATAAATGAACAGTGGCTTAAACACATAATGGAATAATATAGAACAATAAAAAAACACAAAAATATATATACACATATACACAGGGATAAATCTCAAAATAGGATATTGAAAGAGAAAAGACAAATTAAAAAAAAGACACACAGAGTGCATCTTTTGTGTAAATGAATATATTGTTTATGGACACATATATGAAGTAAAGTGTAAAAAATTGGTGATTGGTACACAACAAATTCAGGACTAGAGAAGGAGGGAGGAAAAAGAGATGGAAAGGGAGGCTTAAGATGTATTTATAGGGCATAGTTTCTCTATAAAATGAAAAATGTGATTCAAAGATGGCAAAATATTATCATTTGATAATATTGTATCATTTCGGTGTTTTCTGAATGTTTCAAATATTTTATTGTTACATGTGAAATTTTCAAGAGAAAATTAGTAACTAGAACTCACCACATTAACTGACTGAAGGAAAAAATACTATGATTATTTCAATCAACATAATAAAAACACTGGATAAGATTTGACCTCCACTTGTGATTTTAAATATAGTAGCAAATTGGATATAGATGGAATGTTCTTTACTATGTGAAAGGGACCTGCTGAAACACTCCAACAGACTTCATATTGCATCATAAAATTTAGAATCACTCTCTGAAGTCAGTAATAAAGCAAGGTGCATTCCATCATTCAACCCATTCAAAATTATGTTGAAGGTCACTGATAGCACAAAGAATAAATTAAAGTTACAAGGAATGGCAAGGAAAAAAACAAAATTTTCATTATTTGCAAATAATCAGTTGAATGTAATCACAATTCTTCGAATTAAAGAGTCTGGTCAGGTTGATGGTTATAAGATCAGTATACAAATATCAACAGTATTTCTACACAGCAGCAACAACTTATTCAAAAATGCAATAAAAAGAGATTTCATTTTCAAAAGCAACCGCTATTTTACAGTACTGACGAATAAACCTAACAAATCTGTTTAAGATGTGTAATTACAAAATTATAAAATATAACTGAAAGACACAAAAATGACCTAAATCAATAGAAAGCTATTCTATGACCTTGTACGAAAAGTATAAATATCATCAAGTTGTTAATTCCCTAAAAGTCAAGTCTCTAACATTGTTTATTGTGGAAAATGAATCTAAAATATGCATAAAATAAGATAAAACACCCAAAATTAGAGATAAATTTTAAGAACAGGTGGAATGTGAATAATAGGAGTGAGGACAGAATGACAGTATATCATATAGATATTACATTATAGTATAATATCTGGTATAATGTGGTATTGACATAGGCATAGCAAGTAGCCTAATGTAATAAAATGTAACTCCTGGAAATGTACCAATATTTATATAGGAAAATTGGCAGAGAACGTAGATAATAAATATAATGAAGGAAAGAATGGATAATTCAATAAATGGAATTTGTATAATTGGCTTTCAATAGATATAGAAAAATATATAGTTCATTTTTATCACACAAAATACATAAAATGCATAAAAATATTTCCAAATGGATTCAGGACCTAAATGTGAGAAATATTGATAAGAAAATATATTATTATTCTTGTATTATTAGAGTATAAAAATATTATTGAATAAGAAACAAAAACTAGAATCCACAAAGAAAAATTGACAAATTTGGCTACATCAAAATTATAACTTTTCTGTGACAAAAAACAAACCAAATATATTTAAAAGTAAGTCACATGTAGGGAGAAATTATTTGCCACACCTGAATTACAAATGTTTAATAACTGAGAATATAAAAAAAACTCCTTCAAATCAATAAGAAAACAAGTAGTCCATAAAAAAAGGAGTAAAGCATATGAACAGGCAAGTCACAAAAGAAGAAAACTGAATGGCTATAGCATATTAAAAATGTTCAGTCTCACGAGTAATCAGGCTAATGCAAATCAATCCAACAAGACATAATTTAACATCCATAAATATGCATAAATTTAAAGTCCAGTAATGGTAATATTGGCAAGAAGGTGGGGAAATACTTTCATATGGTGCTTATTGGAGTTTTAATACTTACAAGTTTTTTTGTTTTGTTATTAATAGACTTCATTTTTTAGTAGTTTTAGTAATTTTTAGTAGTTTCAGGTTTACAGCAAAATTGAGCAGAAAGTGAAGAGAGTTCACATATACTCCTTTTTCCTCCATGCACAGCCTCCCCTATTATCAACATCTCACACGAGTCAAACATTTGTTACAATTGGTGAACCTACCTTAACTCATCGTTAACACTCAAAGTCTATAGTTTACATAAGAGTTCACTCTAGGTGTAATATAGTCTATGAGGTTTTGACAACTGTTTAATGACATGTATCCACCATTGCAGCATCATACAGAACACTTTCACTACCCTAAAAATCCTCTGTGCTCAGCCTATTCATCCATCCCTCCCCCCAACCTCTGGCAACCACTGATCTTTTTACCGTCTCCCTATTTTGCTTCTTCCAAAATGTCATGTGGTTGGAATCACACAGTATATAGCCTTTTCATATTGGCTTTTATTCACTTAGTAATAAGTTTCCTCAATGTCTTTAATGACTTGATAGCTTATTTCTTGTTGGCACTGAATAATATTCCGTTCTCTGGATGTACCACAGCTTATTAATCCACTTACCCACTGAAGAACATCCTGGTTGTTTCTAAGTTTTGACAATAATGAATAAAGCCTCTATAAACATTCGTGTGCAGGTATTTGTGTGGACATAAACTTTCAATTCATTTGGATAAATACCAAGGAGCACAATTTCTAGATTGTATAGTAAAAGTATGTTTAGTTTTGTAAGAAACTGCTAAGCTCTCTACCAAGTGGCCATGCCATTTTGCATTGCCACCAGCAATGGCTGAGAGTTCTTGTTACTCTGTATTCTTGCCAGCATTGGCGTTTCGGTTTTGAATTTTTGCCATTGTATTAAGTGTGTAGTGGTATCTTATTGTTGTTTTAGTTTGTAATTCTCTAATGACATTTGGTATTGAACATCTTTTCATATGCTTATTTGCCGTCTGTATATTTTCTTTGGCGAGGTGTCTGTTCAGATCTTTCACTCATTTTTTAATCTGGTCGTTCATTTTCTTATTGTTGAATTTTGAGTTCTTTGTATATTTTGGACAACAGTCCTTTAACAGATATAAGTTTTGGAAATATTTTCTCCCAGTCCGTGACTTGTCTTCTCATTCTCTTGACATTGTCTTTCACTGAGCAGAAGGTTTTAATTTTAATGAAATCCAACTTATCAATTATTTCTTTCACGGATCATGTCATTGGTGTTGTAGCTAAAAAGTCATCACCACTCTCAAGGTCATCTAGGGTTTCTTCTATGTTATCTTCTAGAAATGTTATAGTTTTGTGTTTTATATTTAAGTGTATGAAAAATTGTGAGTTAATTTTTGTGAAGGATATAAGGTTTGTGTCTAGATTGTTTTTTTTGCGTGTGAATGTCCAGTTGTTTCAGCACCATTTGTTGAAGAGACTCTCTTTGCTTCATTGTGTTGCCTTAGCTTCTTTTTCAAAGATCAGTTATCTATGTAGGTTTATTTCTGGGTTCTCTATTCTGTTCCATTCATGTATTTGTCTGTTCTTGAACCAATACCACACTGTCTTGATTACCATAACTTTATGGTAAGTCTTGAAGTCAGATAGTGTCAGTTCTCCAACTTTGTTCTCTATCAATATTGTGTTGGCAATTCCTGGTCTTTTGCCTCTCCATTTAGAACCAGAGTGTCAAAATCAATGAAATAACTTGCTAGGCTTTAAATTGGGATTATGTTGAATCTATAGATCAAGTTGGGAAGAATTGACATCTTGTCAATATCGAGTCTTCCTACTCATGAACATGGAATATATATCTATTTGTTTACTTCTTGTCTATTTTCTTTCATCAGAGTTTAGTAGTTTTCTCATATAGATCATATACATATTTTGTTAGATTTATGTCTAAGTATTTCTTTGGAGGGCGTATAACCTTTTTGAAGAACAGTTTTTTGTCATTTTCAGTAAAGTTGAAGATGTAGGAATCTTACACAGCAGAAACTCCCTTTTTGTGTATTTATTCTAGAAAAACTCCAACATATGTGTTCCAAGCGTCTCATTGTAGCATCACATGTAAAAGCAAATATTAAAAATGCCCACTAGTAGAAAAATAGATAAATAGATTGTAGTAGGCTCATGGAATGGATTCCTATACAGAAGTTTTAATGGAACACATCTACATTCATCAACATAGATAAGTTTATTAATAATATGTTGACTGAAAAAAGCAGGTAGCAAATGATACAAGTAGTAAACATTATATAAACTTGAAAAGCAATACTGTATATCATTTAACATAAATATTAGAAATGTATGAACATAGATGGGAAAAATACAAACCAATATCTGAACAAAAATATCTTTGTGAAAAGATGGAGGGAAAAAGATGGGTTGAGTGGAAAGGTGTTTCTGCCTTATCTTACTTTAAAAACAAACAAACAAAAAGAATGAAGGAAATATGGCAGCCTGTTAACATTTATTAAATCATGGGTTTCTTGTGTACTATTTTATTTACTTTTCTATGCAATTCATAATTAAAAATAAAGAGTAAGTAAAAATGAAAAGGCAATAATAACAATCAATTACAATGTCTTTTAAAGTAAAGGAAACACAGATTGATGGGGAAACAAACAACAGTAAAGCCTAAAGTAATCTACACAATCAAGAATGGTATCTGGTATCCCAGTAGAAGCTCCTATTTGAAGGATGGGTTGAAACAGCAAGGTGAAGGATCCAGCAGGGAGCCAGATGGAGAGAGAGTTCAGACAAAAGAAACGTCAGATGTGAAAAACCTAATGTAAGAGATATCAAGAAGGATTCAATTAAATGAGTCAGGTACAGCTAGAGCAATGCTTCTCAGACTTTTCTGAGCATTAGAATACCTGGAAAGCTTTGAAAACTCTACTGGGCTTTTTCAAACTTGAATGTGACTCTAAATTACCTGAGAATCTTTTTAAAATGCAGATTCTGATTTGGCAGATCAGAACCCTACTGAATTCTGATCTAAACTCAACATTAAAAATATCAATAATAGCCCTGCACAGCAGAACTACTAACTATAAAATGCAACAAAAGTTTCAATTTTCAAAAGAATAAATATTTCACAATACCTAGGAGTAAATCGAACATGATATGTTGAAGAATTTTAGTAACAAAATTGTATAAGATATCTGAAAAGTGCAAAAGTGATCTAAATAAAGAGATATATTCTATGAACTTGAATGAAAAATTTAAATATCATATAGGTGTCAATTTCCTGAAAGTTATATCCCCAACAGGTTTATTGGGATTGGCCCTAGAGTTTGCATTTCTAACAAGATTTCAGGTGATGTAAAAACTACTGATCCTCTTTGCAAATCTAGAGTACAAGGTTGTATGTGTGTTTGTAGGTGGAGGGAGGGGAGATATCAGGTTGGGTGTGTAAAGTTTTAAGAGATGGATGATGGAAAACCGGCAAGAGTGAATTCTTGAGGGAATCCAGGAGGTAGATCTGGACTTGATCTTAAGGACAATGAGAGAACTGTGAAGTGCTTCAAGCCAAGGAATGCCATGAGCAAATTTTTGTTTTAGAAACAGCACTTGGGCTACAATGTGGGGGAATGGGTTGGGGAGAGACCAGTGAAGAAGATGGAAACAACTGAGGAGGCGTTTACAATAATTGAGGTGAGAGAGAACGGCCATCTAAAGAGTGGTAAGACAAATGTTCTAGCATGATCATAACCCTGTATTCACTTTCATCATGATCTTCCTCAAGTCCTTGAGACACAATGAATGATTTTTATCTGAGTTTTTATTACAAGTAGAATTAATTTAGGAGATGAGAGAGAAATTACCAAAATTAAACTGCACGTCATATTTGATATTCTGAGAGATGTATTTTCTTCTTATTCTCAACTTTCAGAATACGTTCCCTTAAGGTGATTTTACATCCCGTTTTGTCTGGAATAATCCAAGATGTATACCTCTTGTCCCAATATAGTTATTAATACCATTCTTTTATTCTAAAAGTGATGTATTTGGACAGTTTGGTCATTCTTCCTTTAATGAAAATATCTATTGTCACATGATTTCTTGGTTGTAATATTCACCTTCTCTGGACCAGTTTGTTTTAATAGCAGGTACAGTCAGCTTTACCCAAAGGAAATCTTTGCTGCACCAAGGGAAGTGTACCATAATCAGCCACGATATTTGTGCTGTGGCAGCTGACTATGTTTATCGCTCTACTGCAAAAGCAATTGGAAATGCCTCTCAGTTTGGCAGCAGCGCCTCTACATACAACTTTCAGCATGTTGTTGGTTTAAGCAATAATCCTAGAAGAGTTTTCATTTGATTCATTGCATGGAAATACGTTGACTCTCTACAGCTCGTACCTCATCTCCCTCCCTTGTTCACTAAGCTCCAAGGTACCTTCTTCCTGTCCCTCAAACACATAAAGCTCATTTCTGTCTCAGAAACTTTTCAGGCTTTTTCTCTGTCTGAATAATTCTGCTCCAAATTTTTACCTGCTCCCAGCCTTCTTATACTTCATCTCAGCTCAAGTGTCTGCTCCTCAGAGAGGCCTTCTTTAATAACCTGTCCTCACTCACGCCAAGTCACTCTTAGCTCATTTCCATGCTTTACTTTCTTCATAGCTACTTATAACAGACTGAAATTCTTATTCATTCTTTCTTTCATTTACTTGAATTACTTTTTAATATATTTATTGTCAGTCTCTACCATTACAATGTAAGTGTCATGACAGCAGGAACCCTTTCATAAATTTAACTACCGTATTTCTTGTATGTACTACATTGTCTAACTCAGAGTACATGTTCAATGAATACTAAAATGAACAAGGGAATTTATACCAGCTCTACCATTTACAAACAACGAGACCTTAGGCAAGTTATTTAACATTTCTGAATCATGGTTTTCAAGTCTATAAAATAGCAATAAAAATATTATTTCCTGGCCCAGGGTTCGCTGGTTCAGATCCCGGGCGCGCACCGACACACTGCTTGTCGAGACATGCTGTGGCAGCGTCCCATACAAAGTGGAGGAAGATGGGCACGGATGTTAGCCCAGGGCCAGTCTTCCTCAGGAAAAAAAAAAAAAGAGGAAGATTGGCAGATGTTAGCACAGGGCTGATCTCACAAAAAAAAGTTCTCGTCACAAGGCAAAAAAAATGATATTTCCTTTATACGGTTATAAGGCTTTAAAAATAATATTTCAATTAAGGCAATTTTCATTCCAAGTAGCATACAGCACGAGCTCAATAAATTAAATTTTTTTTTATTTTTTATTTTTTTGGTGAGGAAGATTGGACCTGAGCTAACATCTGTGCCCATCTTCCTCTATTTTGTATATGGGATACCGTCATAGCCTGGTTTGATGAGTGGTGTATAGGTCCACGCCCAGGATCCAAACCCGCGAATCCCAGGCCACCAAAGCGGAGCACAGGAACTTAACCACTACACCCCCAGGCTGCCCTGCAGTTATTTTTTATTATTAGCTATAATAAGAGCAACATCCCACTTCCCGACCACTTTGACGTCACTGTTTGAAAATACAGGGTGTATAATAAACTTAAGAAAAATTCTGACCTGAAGGCTATTGATGATATACTTTATTTGGAGTAACTCACATAAAAAGAAGAGCTTTCAGAGGCTGGCCCAGTGGCATAGTGGTTAAGTTGCGTGCTCCACTTCGGAGGCACAAGGTTCACAGTTTCAGATCCTGAGTGCGGACCTATGCACTGCTTATCAAGCCATGCTGTAGCAGGCGTCCCACATATAAAAGTAGAGGAGGGTTGGCATGATGTTAGCCCAGGGCTGATCTTCCTAAGCAAAAAGAGGAGGATTGGCAACTGATGTTAGCTCAGGGCTAATCTTCCTCACCAAAAATAAAGAAGAGCTGTTGTAGTTTTAGGAATGGCCAATCTGGTCATTTTCATGTAGTTCCCCATGTGATATTTTTAGGTCATTTTGTTATATTAAATGTAAGGACACTCGCATGAAAGAATAATCTTTCTGTTTACCCTATAGATGTGTCTTGGATTTCCTGCACCTAATTTTTATCTTCTATTTGAAAATAGTAAAAAGAATTACTCTTCTCTCAGGTTAGGCTGACAGAGCGTCAAGGGAAACCCTCACAAATTGGTCTCACTTTTTCCCACCATTTTACTAAATTTATACTATATTCTTAGGCCAATAAATTCATTTTTCCTATATTATTTCATTATTTGAAAATACTCTATCTAAATAGTGATGCATTTGTCTTTCACATTTATGCAAAAGAATTCCAATAAAAAGTGAAATGGAAAGCAGAGCTTCTTGCAAACCTTTATCTTGTTTATTTTTAAACACAAATTGCTACTTTTCTATAATTATTGTAATATAATTCTGCATTTTATTTCTTAATGACAGGACTTAATTGATGGAAGATAGAGGCTAATTGGAAGGTGAGGTGATGAGTGCTTGTGATAATGAGGTGAATGTCAGGCCATGAACAGTATCTTTTTAATCATCACTATCTTTCCTGCAGATTATCCAATTTGGCATGTTGTATTCTCTAATAAAAACGACATTGCAATAGGAGTCAAGAGACTATTTACTCTTCTGTCAGTTTGCTGTTAGATCTTATCTGTCTATATGCACACATTCTGATGGTTAATGTTCTAACCCTTAACAAGAAAATAATAACTCGATCTCCAAGATGTCCTGAGAATTAAGCACCTCCAAAGTATATCAGGTTTTTGGACATATGGTGAAATACAAAGGGCTTGTACCTCATAAAAAGAATCAGTAGCAGCAACATGTCAAGCTGTGGATTGCCCTAGCTTTTGTGTTATAGAAAAAAATCAGTTTTTGAAAAAGTATTTATTCTGCTAACCCCGTAAATTGAAGATATTGGATCATCTTGGAGAGTACGTGGGGAGATGAGAGACGAAAGGCTACCAGTGAAATATTAAAGTTAAATAATCCCATGGATAACTCATCTTGTACTCAATAGTTTTGGTCTTTTGAGGCAACTTGCTCTTCTGCCAGAGTACTCATGAAATGGTGACAGAAAACCTAGTCACTAGCTTTGTGACTACCTACAGGCTCCTGTTTCCCATTCATAAAACAGAGAGAGCTCTTTGTACGTAGTAGAGGTTCAATATCTGTTCAGTGAAAGACTACATGAGTTACCCGGATCAATCAGTACTTGGCATCCTTCATAACAGTGAGTGATGAAGCTATCTCCAGCACCAGTTTAACGCGTACATCAGAAAGCCTTACAAATCACCACAATTTCCAAGAAATGTTCTCCCTTCTTTTCTTTTTTCTTTTAAATCTTTTCAAAATTGTTCCATCTTAAAAGCCTGGATTGTAACAGAGCTTTGCAAGTCTGTTTGAAGTTGCCAGGAAAGTGAAGTTACTCTTCTAGGTGGGGCGGACATTATAAAGGAGTCGACAAAGAAATAGATATGAGGAAGAACAGATTTGTTGAACTACTGTGACTGATCAAACACTTCTTGGGAGCATGGAACAACAGGCTGTGAGACCTAGTGACAATGCACAACAGAGATTATATTCTGCAGGAAAACTGGCAGAATCTGAGAATTAACTTTACAACACGATGAAATTTCAGAGTAAAAATAGTACAGCACCTGTCTTTTCAGCCTCATCTTAGATATATTCCCGTTGAGTTATTCAAACTGGTCTGCTCTTCCCGAATTCTAGGCCTTCCTGTAGTTTGTACACACTGCTGATAAGGGTGTTTTTCTCGCTCCTTACCTCACACATATTCATTCTGCAAGTGTCAACTTAAATGTCATTTCCTTCAAAAAGGCAATTACTTGGTCTTTCCCGTTGCTTCAACCCAACCTAAATTGGTTCCTCTATATTTTTATAATATCCTATATGTATTATAAAATTCTTGCCAAATTACAATTATTTGTGACCTATATATCTCTACACAGTCCTGTAAAATCCACAAAGGCAGGAATCATGTCTGTTTTGTTCATCTCATATCCTCAGTATCTGGCATAATTCTTCTCACATGGGAGATGTTCAACGCATTTTAGGAAAGAAATGGAGGGAGGTAGGATGAGATACTCTGTATGGCACCATACAAGAAATTACAAAATAAGTTGTATATGAGCATTTGAATACAGAAAAAATAAATAAAAATTTTGGCCTTAATATAACCACAGATGTTAACATGGAAAAAAAGTTTGTGAAACATATGGATCGTTTACATAAGGAGATAATTATTATAATTTCAAATAAAATTTAGTAACTCCAAGAAGAGGTATGACAAACACTCGTGCATTTAAGAATTGTTCTTAGCTAGTCAGTTTATGCATGTAAATTATTTTTGCTTTTGAAAATAATTCCCCCCAAAGATTCTGTCAAAAATGGTGATATTCATGCATACAAATCGAACAGAAGATACTTTGTCCTTTCTGTTTTGTTTGAAAATAAAATGTGGCAATTTCTAGGTTGTCATAGCAGGTGTTTCAAAATATATTGGTAGCCATTCCATCTCTCCTTTTCTAAAATTAGTATTAACTTTAAAACTTAAACTAGTTTTTATAACAGTCCTGAAATTTAGCCTCTAAGACCTTGTGCATGAAAAGATTATATCTTATAATAAAGCTTAAGGTCTAAAATACACTTCTAAAAACTGACTCTATAGATGAGTTAATTATAATAATTATTTAATTATGTCTCTAGGCCATAGCTCGTTAGCAAAGGCAGCTAGAGACATTTACAGCAATATTGTCCTCACAGTTAACCAGGAAGGAATAATGGGGATAAGGTGAGGAAGAAGCCTGGGCCTCAGAAAAGAGAATTGAGCTCTAGTGCTAATGTTACCTTCCATGGCTATGCGACTTTGGGCAAAAAGAGTTCACCTCTGTGTCAGTTCTCTCAACAATAAAATAAAACAAATGGACTAGATAGAGTTCTAAGTCCCTTCCAGTTCTAAAACTTCTACATGTACTTTTCTTTTTGAAGTTTGTGACGATGATATTTTGCTATCCTGGAAGACACACTGAAGCATCACCATTCCCTGTACAGCTCTATCATTTTCAAGTCCCTTTCCTTGGATAAAACTGTGGGGTACATTTACATTTTAGGGTGCTATCCCAAAGACCCTTGGGAGAATCAAAGGGGAGTGTAGGATCTCCTGATTTATCCCCTTAATTCTCAGATGAGGTAACTGAAGCCACAGATGGTACATGCTCAGCATCACACACTCAGTGTATAGCAGACCCAGGACTGGAATCCGTGGGTGTTGGCTTCCATTCCAGTGTGATTCTCGGTACACAGCACTGCCTGGTTGTAAATGATGATGCTCCATCCCTTGCTGTGGATTCTTAATTTATTAATGTTAAATGAGTTTTAGTGCTCTAAAGCCATTTGAGTAGCAGGAATTATTATTAACGATCTTTGAAGTATGGAAAAGCATGTAATAAGTATGTAAAAAGATACTGAAATTAGTAATAATTATGAAATGCACCCTATCCACAAAATGTACACAATCCATAAAAATTAATTACCTGAAGATTATTGGGTTAAAATTATAAGTATATAATTTGTGGATTTAACACTTTTAAGTTAATCACGTGAGATATTCATTAACTATTTCCACATTTCCTATTTCTGTAAACTGCCTATGTGTTGCATCTAATTATATTTATTGAAATAATTAAATTCTTTCCCTTTTTGACCTAAATTATACATATTTAAATACTATTATAAAAAGAATATATATATTTTTCTTTAGCCTGCTTTCTTGGGGTTATTTTGGCTGTGTTTTAAATTTCGTTACCATATTCATCACATATTTTAATGTATTAATGGTTGCATTCAGTTTCATTTAACTTCATTATATAATTTAGATTTTTAAGTATTACAGCTTAAAATAGTGTCTATATCTTTTCTGTACATTTCCTCGTAATGCTTTCCTGTTTATTACCTTACATTTTTATCTGTCCCTATCTTAGTAAACCAAACAATATATCCCTAGTCTGGATAAATTTTAATAAAATAACTCAGAAAAATACGTTGAAATGTTTGCATTTAGTGAACATTATTAATTTTTATTATACTCCCAAAAATAATAAAAATAGCCCTCAAAAACCAAAATGCTGTTGCCTACTTTCAAAGTAACCCCGTAGAAATTTTCCTTTGAATGTAAAAGCAATTTGTGGTGATTGATAAGAATAAATTGGGCCTATTTTCTCCTGAGATGAGCTGAAATAAAAAATAAGTTAAAAGTTTTTTTTTCCTGGTTTGGTTTACTTTTCTTTTGCTCATTTGTATTAATGAGTTCTTTTAATATTATTTAGTAATATTCTGTTACAAAATCATATTGGCATGTTTATACCTTTATTCTCTTTTTTTTTTTTCGTGAGGAGATCAGCCCTGTGCTAATATCTGCCAATCTTCCTCTTTTTTTTGCTGAGGAAGACTGGCCCTGGGCTAACATCCTTGCCCGTCTTCCTCCACTTTATATGGGACGCTGCCACAGCATGGCTTGCCAAGCTGTGCGTCAGTGCGCGCCTGGGATCCGCACCGGCGAACCCCGGGCCGCCACAGCAGAGTGCGCGCACTTAACCACTTGCACCACCGGGCCAGCCCCTACTCTGTCTTATTCTTAAAAGGACTTGAGATGACTGCCATAATTTTTGGTTCCTTTACCCTTAGTGGTGAAAGTGCATAGCATAAACTCTAGAATCTATATCATGTATGGAATGTCATTTATGTATTCATCAATGATTTATTAAGCATATGATCTGTACCAACACTGAGCTAGGTGTAGAATCATTTTGAGCAAAATTGTCATAATCTTCACCTTAATTGGGGGAGGGGAGCACCGAGAAGGGGAAATAAGAGATTAAAGTATCGCATGATAATATAGTGCTCCTCTGGCACCCCACCTAGGGTGGTCCAGAAATTCTTCCAAAGAAGGTAATGTCTAAATTGAGTGTAGTGGATACATAGTCATTACCTAGTTAATTTTGAGGTGAAAAAACATCCACGATTGTTGCAAGCAAAGAAAACAAGAAATGTAATATACTTGATGAAATAGAAGACATTTTTAGTGGCTAAAGTACAGGAGACAAGGGAGGTAGTGATGAAAAAGGACACTGGGGAGGAATACAGAGATTAATCACAAAAACTCTTGTGAGCTGACTTCTCAAAGAGTTTTAACTTTGTTATAAAGATAGTGGGATGCCTTTCAAGTGTATAAGCATAGAGGTGACACGTTCAGAATTGAGTTTGATAAGAACTCTAGTTGTCATAAGAAAAAGTTATCATGGGGGTGGGATGAGAGAAGAAAAGAGGCATTAAGACCAGTTAGAAGATTATTGAATTAATATAGGCAGGAGATGGTGAAAATGTAGACCAGGATAATGATAGTTTAGGTGAGGAGATGCTTAAGAAGTAGAGGGTCAAGCTTCAGCCAATGCAGCTGTTGTCTGTGCTAAGTAGGCCTAAGTTTCAGTACAACTGTTCAGTTTGGTCAATTTAATGCCAGAAAATCAGTCAAACCTATTTTTTCTTAATGACATCACTCTGGATGACGGAAATGGCCAGCTAAAATAGCACAGATAACAAAGTACAACCAAGTAAATAGGCTGATTACATCAGGTCAATGACTACTCTTGTGAAGAGACCAGTCACATCATTTCAAATAACTAATCAGTTATATATGAACTGATTAAATTAGTACAAACAGCTATCTAGTGTATGCCATGAAGGCAAAATCTGCTTCTCATTGCCATCTTAAATTTACTCACAGTTTTTTATTACTTTTCCTGAAAGGTATGGCCATGCCTGGTCTCTTTCCTCAAAGACAAGAAAGCTAAGTGGATGGACATGCTGTCTGGAGCAGCACAGTAGCTAGACGGGGACTAGGAATATGATGGAGGGAAAACATTTGCCAAATATTTTAATGATAGAAAATTAAAATAGGTAACCAAATAGGAGCCCAGTAGATGAACAAAGATTAAACTAGCTATTAGATAATAAGTGGGAAGTAGTAAATGAGAAAAATATATGCTACTCTTTTGAAAGATTTGGTTCTGAAAGTAAAGAGTTGTAGATCACTAGCTTGAGTAAAGGCAGGTTAAGAAGGTGATGGTTTTTGTCAATCGTGGAGATTACTTATGTTCATGGTCTTGGGGGATAAACCAGAAGGAAATGCTGAAGAGAAAAGAATACTTGATATAATGAGTGGATTACAGTCCTGAATGAGACTGCAAAGAATAAGAGCAAGGAGTGAGAAAGATAGAGAATTAGCTGTGGAGTGGAGGCTTCCACTGAGCTTGAAGGAAGGGAAGCAAGGACGGTGAGAATGAGATAAATTTAGAAGAGTGAAGGGAAGTTGAGAGAGTTTATGCCTCATGCCACTGGTGGAGACTACATAAACACTACCCATCTCAACAAATTAACTATTTGTACTAAAGTTCGGTAGGAGTCAGAGACTCGTTATACAAGAGTGGCATTGTCTTCCGATGAATATTGTGGCTTTTCCGCTACTGGTAGCAAGGGGAGAAACAAATAATTTTAGAAGCTATTACAAAGTGTTTTTGAAAGAAGAGGGATAAAATAAGAAATAATTTTGGAGTACCTATTTTGTGTTATTTTCTGTTTACAAAATGTTATTAAGTAATATATTAGCTGATAGAAAAACAAAGATAGGTTACATGAATTAATCCAAACTGCCTTCACCCCCACAAATTATAGGATATCCAAAGGGTCACAGACGACGATAGTATATGCTTCAATTTAATCTCTATTAGCATTAATGGTCCAGCTTGGTGTGAAAATGTGAAACAATCAGTCAGTACCATTTTTCCATCAAGAGAATGAGGACTTAAAACTAAGAAAATAGATATTGGAATTGGATCAGGTGGGCCAGAAAGTATGGAGGGAAGGAACATAAGCTGCTACTAGAGAATGGCTGAAGTGAACAAACTTGGAGGACTTGATTGTACAAGAAGGAAAATAAAGCCATAAAGTATGCAGTAATATCCATAGGGATGCCAACTAGATTTAGTAGGAATGACAAAAATATAGGCAGAAGAAAAGAAATATCCAAAAGAAAAAAAAAGTAGACCTAATTCTTATAAATCAATCCAAAAAAGTGGAGATGATATTTGTTTACATCATAACAAGGAGAAATTTATGGCTCACATTGCTATCTACACAAATGACAGGGAAAATAACTGGAAATCAAATTGATGTCCTTTGTGCTCAGCCTAGATTTAATACCATCTCCCTTCACTCATCTTGTGTACCCATTCCCAGCTTCTAATAGTTCTCACTTTATATCTTCTTCTGACCACTAACCTTGACTACTGGAACCAGTTTTCTTCACCATGTGGATAACAACATAGTACTAACAAAGCAAGAAATTAGGCAGAAAATAAACTTGCCAAAAATTCCCAAAGTTAGACAGGAGAATGACCTCAAAGGCAGCAGGTGATAATCAACATAAATGTGAAAAGGGTAACTGAACTTGATTTATTCATTCCGTAATTATTTATTTGTTTCTACTGTGTGTTAAGCACTGTTCTAGGCCAGAGATCAGCCAAAGACATCTGACTGTGCCAGAAGGCAAAGAAACTCTTGGAGACTAATGAGTATTGTCAAAAGGATACAGGAGCCAACAGGAAGTGGCTCCCATTGGCTAAAGGAAGGAAAATTTAAGCATCAAAAAAGAATAATGAATGTAATTGATTGTAACAAATTGAGTATAGAGAAAGGCATTGGTCTTGATACTCAACAAGAAAGAGGAAGGCCCCCTTCACTCTCTCAAAAACAACAACAATAGCAATGATAACAACTCCTTCTATAGTGGGGGAAATAAGTAGGCATCAGTTTCTTTCTTGGTAATTAACAATTGAAACGAAATGATTAGATATTTATTCTGCTTTTTCTTTACAAACTCTATTTTACTGTAGCCTGTCTTAGTTCAGGCTGCTGTAACAAATTACCATAGACTAGACTAGATGGCTTGAACAACATTTATTTCTCACAGTTCTGGAGTCTGTGAAGCCCAAGATCAAAGTGCTGGCAAATCTAGTGAGGTCTGGTGAGGGTCCGTTTCCTGATTTGCGAATGGCGGTCTTTTCCTTGTAGCCTCACATGGTGGAGAACGGAGAGCTAGTTCTCTGGCCTCTTCTTCTTCTTTTTTCTTATTGCGGTAACCTTGGTTTATAACATTATATAAATTTCAGGTGTACATCATTATATTTTGATTTCTGTACATATTACATCATGTTCACCACCCAAAGACTAATTACAATTTATCACCCCACACATGTGCCTAATCGCTCTTTTGGCCTCCTCCCTCCTGCCTTCTCCTCTGGTAACCACAGATCCAATCTCTGTATCTATGTGATTGTTTATTGTTGTTTTTGTCTTCTACTTATGAGTGAGATCATATGGTATTTGACTTTTTCCCTCTGACTTATTTCGCTTAGCATAATACCCTCAATGTCCATCCACGTTGTCACAAATGGCTGGATTTGTTCTTATGGCTGAGTAGTATTCCATTGTGTGTATATACCACATCTTCTTCATCCATTTGCCCCAATGGGCACTTAGGTTGCTTCCAAGTCTTGGTTATTGTGAACAATGCTGCAATGAACACAGGGGAGCATGTAGCTTTATCCATTGGTGTTTTCATGCTCTTTGGATAAATATCCAGCAGTGGAATAGCTGGATCGCATGGTAGTTCTATGCTTAATTTTTTGAGGAATCTCCATACTGTTTTCCATAGTGGCTGCAACAGTTTGTGCTCCCACCAGCATTGTATGAGAATTCCCTTCTCTCCACATCCTCTCCAACACTTGTTTCCTCTCTTGTTAATTATAGCCATTCTGATGGGCATAAGGTGATATCTCATTGTAGTTTTGATTTGTATTTCCCTCATAGTTAATGACGTTGAACATCTTTTCATGTGCTTGTTGGCTATCTGTATATCTTCTTTGGAGAAATATCTGTTCAGGTCTTTTGCCCATTTTTTAATTGGATTGGTAGTTTTTTTGTTGTTGAGATGAATGAGTTCTTTATATGTTTTGGAGATTAACCCCTTATCAGATATATGGTTTGCAAACATCTTCTCCCAATTGTTAGGTTGTCTTTTCATTTTGTTGATGGTTTCCTTTGCTGTGCAGAAGATTTTTAGTTTGATGTAGTCCCATTTGTTTATTTTTTCTATTGTTTTCCTTGTCAGGTCAGACATGGTACTTGAAAATATGTTGCTAAGACTGATGTCAAAGAGTGTACTGCCTATGTTTTCTTCTAGAAGTTTCATGGTTTCAAGTCTTACATTCAAGTCTTTAATCCATTTTGAGTTAATTTTTGTGTAGAGTGTAAGATAATGGTCTACTTTCATCTTTTTACATCTGGCTATCTAGTTCTCCCAACACCATTTGTTGAAGAGACTTTCCTTTCTCCATTGTATGTTCTTGCCTCCCTTGTTGAAAATTAGCTGTCCGTAGATGTGTGGGTTTATTTCTGGGTTCTTGATTCTGTTCCATCTATGTCTGTGTCTGTTTTTGTGCCAGTACCATGCTGTTTTGGTTACTATGGCTTTGTAGTATATTTTGAAATCAGGGAGTGTGATACCTCCAGCTTTGTCTTTTTTCGTCAGGATTCCTTTGGCTATTCGGGGTGTTTTGTTGTTCCACATAAATTTTAGGATTCTTTGTTCTATTTCTGTGAAAAACATTGTTGGAACTTTGATAGGGATTGCATTGAATCTATAGATTCCTTTAGGAAGTATGGACATTTTAATTATGTTAATTCTTCCAATCCAAGAGCACTGGATATCTTTCCATTTCTTTGTGTCTTCTTCAATTTCTTTCAACAATGTTTTATAGTTTTCATTGTACAGGTCTTTCCCTTGTTTGGTTAAGTTTATTCCTAAGTATCTTATTCTTTTTGTTGCAGTTGTAAATGGGATCATATTCTTAATTTTTCTTTCTACTACTTAATTATTAGTGTATAGAAATTCAATTGATTTTCGTATATTGATTATGTATCCTGCAACTTTACCATAATCATTTATTATTTCTAAAAGTTTTTCGGTGGACTCTTTAGAGTTTTCTATATATAAAATCATGTCATCTGCAAATAGTGAGAGTTTCACTTCTTCCTTTCCAATTTGGATCCCTTTTATTTCTTTTTCTTGTCTGATTTATCTGACTAGGACTTCCAATACTGTGTTAAATAGGGGTGTTGAAAATGGGCATCCTTGTCTAGTTCCTGTTCTTAGGGGGATAGCTTTCAGTTTTTCACCATTGAGGGTGATATTAACTGTGGATTTGTCATATATGGCCTATATTATGTTGAGGTACTTTCCTTCTATACCCATTTTATTAAAATTTTTAATAATAAATGGATGCTCTATCTTGTCAATTGCTTTCTCTGCATCTATTGAGATTATCATATGGTTTTTTTCGTCATTTTGTTAATGTGGCATCTCATGTTGATTAATTTATGGATGTTGAACCATCCCTGCATCCCTAAAATAAATCCCACTTGATCATGGTGTATGATCTTTTTAATGTATTGTTGCATTAATTTGTTAGTATTTTGTTGAGGATTTTTGCATCAATGTTCATCAGTGATATTGGCCTGTAATTTTCTTTTTTTGTGTTGCCCTTGTCTGGTTTTGGTATCAGAGTAATGATGGCTTTGTAGAATGAGTTAGGGAGCTTCCCCTCCTCTTCAATTTTTTGGAAGAGTTTGAGATGGATAGATATTAATTCTTCTTTGAATGTTTCGTAGAATTCACCAGGGAAGCCGTCTGGTCTTGGACTTTTATTTTGGGGGAGGTTTTTGATTACTGTTTTCATCTCCTTACTGGTGATTGGTCTATTAAAATTCTCTATTTCTTCTTGATTCAGTTTTGGAAGGTTGTATGATTCTAAGAATTTATCCATTTCTTCTGGATTATCCAATTTGTTGACATACAGCTTTTCATAGTATTCTCTTATAATCTTTTGTATTTCTGAGATGTCCGTTTTAATTTCTCCTCTTTTACTTCTTTTTTTTTTTTTTTTTTTTTTAAAGATTTTATTTATTTATTTTTCCCCCCAAAGCCCCAGTAGATAGTTGTGTGTCATAGCTGCACATCCTTCTAGTTGCTGTATGTGGGACGCGGCCTCAGCATGGCCGGAGAAGCAGCGCGTCGGTGCGAGCCCAGGATCCGAACCCGGGTCGCCAGCAGTGGAGCGCGCTCACTTAACCACCAAGCCACGGGGCCGGCCCTCCTCTTTTACTTCTGATTTTATTTATTTGAGCTTTCTCTCTTTTTCACGGTGAGTCTAGCCAAGGGTTTGTCAATTTTATTTATCTTTTCAAAGAACCAGCTCCTGGTTTCATTGATATTTTTCTTTTTGCTTTTTTTTTTTTTTTTAGACTCTATTTCATTTATTTCTGCTCTGATTTTCATTATTTCCCTCCTTCTACTGATTTGGGGCTTTGTTTGTTCTTCTTTTTCCAGTTCCTTTATGTGCACTGTTAGATTATTTATTTGAGATTTTTCTTGTTTGTTGATGTAGGCCTGTATTGCTATAAACTTTCCTCTTAGAACTGATTTTGTGTATCCCATAAATTCTGGCATGCTCTATTTTCATATTCATTTGTCTCCTGGTATTTCTTGATTTCTCCATTGACCCAATCATTGTTCAGTAGCATTTTGTTTAACCTCCACATATTTGTGGCTTTTTTGATGTTCTTCCTGTAGTTGATTTCTAGTTTCATACCGTTGTGGTCAGAAAAGATGCTTGGTATTATTTCCATCTTCTTAAATTTATTGAGACTTGTTTGGTGGCCTAAAATGTGATCAATCCTAGAGAATGTTCCATGTGCATTTGAAAAGAATGTGCATTTTTGGTTTTTGGATGCAATGTTCTATATATATCTACTAAGTCCATCTGGTCTAGTGTGTCATTTAAGGCCAATGTTTCCTTATTGATCTTCCGTTTGGATGATCTGTCCATTGGTGTAAATGAAGCGTTAAAGTCCCCTACTATTATTATGTTTCTGTCTATTTTTCCTTTTGTGTCTGTTAATAATTGCTTCATATATTTAGGTGCTCCTATACTGTGTGCATAGATATTTAGAAGTGTTATATCCTCTTGTTGGGTTGTTCCCTTGATCATTATGTAGTGCCCTTCTTTGTCTCTTGTTATGGTTTTTATTTTAAAGTCTATTTCGTCTGATATAAGTATTGCTATCCCTGTTTTCTTTTCATTGTCATTTGCATGGAGTATCTTTTTCTATACCTTCACTTTCAGTTTGTGTGTGTCTTTAGGTCTGATGTGTGTGTCTTGTATGCAGCGTATATATGGGTCTTGGTTTTTTATCCAATCAGTCAGCCACCCTATGCCTTTTGATTATCGCATTTAGTCCATTGACATTTAAGGTAGCTATTGATAAGTGTATACTTATTGCCATTTTTTAACTTTTTTCTGGGTGTTTTAGTAGTTCTTCTCTGTTCCTTTCTTCTTCTCTTGCTCTCTTCCCTTGTGGTTTGATGGTTTTCTTTAGTATTATGTTTGGGTTCCTTTCCCTTAATTTTTTGTGTACTTATTATAGGCTTCTGGTTTGTGATTACCATAAGGCTCATGTATAATAACCTACATATATAGCAATCTATATTATGTTGATGGTCTCTTTAGTTTGACCTCTTTCTAAAAGCTCTACTCTTTTACTTCCCTCCTTCCATATTTTATGTTTTTAATATCATATCTAACTTCTATTTTGTGTGTTTCTATCTGTTACCCTCTTATCATGGGAATAGGTAATTTTTTCCTATTTGTGGTCTTCTCTTTCCCCCTTAAATAAATCCTTGTAGCATTTCTTATAGGACTGGTTTCTTGGTGATAAACTCTTTTAATTTTTGCTTGTCTGGGAAACTTTTTGTCTCTCCTTCCATTCTGAATGATAATATTGTCTGGCCTCTTCTTATAAGGGCACTAATCCCATTCATGAGGGTTCCACCCTCATGACCTAATCACCTCCCAAATGCCCCATTTCCAAATATCATCACATTGTGCATTAGATTTCAGCATATGACTTTGGGAGGACACAAACATTCAGACCATAACATAGCCAACTAGTTCTAGTTTCCTTAATTGATGAAGGACAACTTTTCTTTTCATGGGACTTAATATAGATGTGGAAGAAATTACAGAATCAGAAAACAATTGTTTTGTTACTCCTAATGAAACAGCTGATTAAGGCATTAATCATCAATTCATTAAAACACTAGGTGGAATGTTAATTGAGATCTTCACATGGAGCAGCTAGATTGTCACCAACTAAGCCCCTGTGATGTTAGTATCACTAAAAATGAGGCTAAGAGTTAGGCAGAGGCCTATCTCTCTATCTTCCATGTGTTAGACAGAGTGTGGCATCACTAAGAAACAGGGCAACCAAACACTGTTTTCTAATGTGATGCAATAAAAAGCATGCAACAAGAGTTGTGAAATTGTCTTGCCAAAAGTTTATTTGAATCTATTCAAGTCTCTAGAGCTAATCTCCACCTACTGGAAATGAAGAGAATAGAGGAACATTAAACAAAACCCAAAGGAAGTAAGCAGACTAATCTAGAATGTGGATCATTCATCTACATTCTTCAGGACAGATAAGATTACTCTAGAGACATAAAACAAAACTAAAATAAATATAATGTGTGGACCTTGCTTGGAACTTTACTGAGGCAAACTACAAAAAAAAAAAAAAAAAATTAACACAAATGAAGAAATTTAATTAATTAATGGGTTAATTAATTATAGAATGGGTGTAAAATGATAATAGATAATGTGTTAACTTATGTGTTATAATAATATAATAGTTATGTAAGAAAATGTCTATATTTTTTTGAGCTTCACACTGAGCTAGATAACGGTGATATGCTGTGTATAATTTCTTTTAAAATTCTTCAGCAAGGAAAAGCAAAAAAAAAAAAAAAAAAAACTTAGATGAAGCAGATACAGCAAATCTTGATATAAGTGATTTCTCTATAGGTGTTGTAGTATTCCCATTACTTTCGTGTACATTTGAAAATATCCATAATAGTTTTTAAAGCTGTTGCAAAAATCCAGGTGAGAAATGAATACGGCTTGAACATGAGTAGTTGTAATAGAAAGTGGGTAGATTTAGAAAATACTTACCAGATAGTCAACAGAGTTGTTAAAGGAATTGATAGTTGAGAATAGTGGAGGTGAGACAGTGAAACTGAAGAGCTGGTGTTTTTGGATACCAAATATAGATGGATATATAAATACCAATTGAAGAACAATGGTCTAAAGAAAGCAGTACCTGGTATCCAAAAGGACACTGATTTAAACTCTATCCCCTAGTGCATAGGGCATAGGAGACTAAGCAGCCTCTCCTCCTTCTACCCAGCCTCAGCCACTGCCATGGCTTCATTCCTCACTCATCCATGAGCAGGTCTCAGATCTACCATATCAGTGCGAATTCCAGGCTACTTCCTGACAGCACCAATTAGATCACTCATGGAACTCTCAAGCTTGACCTATCAGAAACTGGTGTATTATTTTTTCTACTCTCCATCGTGACCCAAATATGTTCATCCTCCTGTGTTCCCTGTTAATGACTTAATCATCTACCCAGTTATTCAACATGGAAACCCAAGTTGATCTTTTCTCTTTCCTCTCCCTGACTTCTCCCATACCTAGTCTGTCACAATGTCCCTCCAAAACATCTCTGACATTTATCCTCTCTCTTCTACTCCCACTGCTTTTACCATAGTTGATTTCTTCATTGTCTCACTATGTTGAGAAGGCTTTTAAACATCTTGTTTATTTCTGTCACTCCTTTCCCACATAATTCAGACTTCTCTTTCCAAAATTTCCCATATAAAGTCAATTAGAATCCAGCGTGCCTTTCCAACCTCATCTCTTGCTGCACTTGCCATGTGCAGTAGGTTCTACCCGTGTGTTCCACTCAACCAGTCCCAGAAGACAATATGCTCCTTTCTTCCCCTGGACCTTTGCTTAAGCTCTCTTTTTATTCCATTCATCTCTAGTAATTTGTAATCATCCTCCAAGCCCTTTATGAATCGTTGCTGATCCCACTATGCACTCCCAGCCAGAAGACCAATTCAGCTGTCCCCTCTCTATTTCTGCAGAAGTCTCAGTTGAAGCGCTACCATCTTCTACTGCTGAGTTAGCTGAATCCATGTCTCTCTCTCCTTCTATACTGTGGACAAATGAAAGACAAAGTGCTTTCTTAGCCATTTTTATTGCTTTGTCACTCAAGGTGAGACATATATTAAATGTTCAATGCCTGTTGCTTGAATGATATTTTAATCTATGTTTCCTCTTGAAAATAAGTCTGATGAGTTGTGATTGGTGACCTAAAGTTGAAATGTGGATAAAATTTCCTCCTTTTACCTTATTTAATTAAATAAATACATGGCTTAGTCATTAGGTACTGAAATAAAACAAGGCTAACTGCACTTCATTGTGCTCACTTGAGACTCCTGTCTTTATCTCTTTTCAAACTTGTGAAACAGATGCTTTCTCAATTGATTCTTTTACTAGTGTAATTATCCTTTCTGTACTTCTGCCTAAATTTGCTTGCGCACGTGTCTGGTAGGAGAGATTACATGAGCAGTGTGCCTTCTCTCTGTTTGGGAAGTTCGTAGGTCAGTAGCAATACTATGTAGGTGAGGGCAGGTGGTTGTGTACCTTCTTGTAAGTCCTGGCCCAAGGTGACTGTTCACTGAGCAGTTAGGAACAGGACATTAATATTAGGTTCTACACAAAAGAAAGCAGGGATACTGATTTTAACCCTGTCCACACAGACGTCAAATTGTATCTCAACACTTCAGAGAAAAACACAATATTTCTCAGAATTTAGCTCAAGTTACCATTTCTGAGGAAACCACTTTTGACAGATTTCACAGGTTTTCTTTTCTATTCATGCTTAGCTATGGTGTCCAGGCTTGGGGGGCTCTTTTCAGGTATCTCTATTATTTCAGGGCAGCAGAACTGGAAAGATACCATAAGCCTGCATGCCAGTATGAGCTTTATCCCTAAGTCTAATCTGAATCATGTCCAGATGTTATTGCTTACTTGAAAGATACAGGGAAATAGACTCTTGTTCCCTTGCCTTCTCACTTACAGATCTGTAGTGGCAGTTAAATAGGGAAGAGAGGGACGTTATGGGAGGGTAAGAAATATGGAAGGGAAATAGTCACTAACTGCTTTTGATCTTTATCATGATGATGATGGAAGGATGAAAAATCCAACATACTCAAAAATTTCAAGCATGTAGAAATCCCTACAAGAACTTTATTATGTATAGCTGAAATGTGCATTACCTGTGTCACGTAGAATTACATTATGGGTTTTACCCATTCCGCTGGGTTGTTTCTTCTTCCTTGACTGTCATTCCTTGTGCAACCAAAGAGGAATAATAAAATGGACAATATGATATGGATTTATTTGGTATTGAATCTGATGTGTTTTACATTTTCTCTTAGACCCTCCAAGTCAGTTCCTTAAGAACTACAGAAGTATCCCAAAAGTATGGATCATTGTATATATAATAACAATTAAAAATTAAACTTATCAAAGATGGTTATTCAGATTCACTGACAGTTCCACATTAATTGTTGCTAAAGTCACTGTTTGTAAAGAACAAAGGAACTGGCAAATTATCTTCAGTCTTTTTGTTAAACAATGGAGTATTTTTCTTTTCTGTTTCCAATCTAAGAAGAGCAAGACTCAGGTGACTCGCATTAATGATTTCATTTTTTTCAGAACAGAAAAAAGCCCAGTTTTTTATCCAACTGCCTTCATAAGCAAATGATTAGAAAGGAATATAAAGTAATGAAGATGCTCTGAGGAAATGTCAAGTTGGGGAATATATTTTCTTGAATATGTTCTGGAAGAAGCTGAATGGGTAAAGAATGCAGCACTTAAAACATGACTGTTAAACAAAGACCAGACAAGTATGCTTAAAAATGAAAATAGTTGATTACACCTGGTGGTAAATTTTTGGATGATTTTTTAACTTCATAGAACAATATTTCTAAAATAACCAATTATAAAGAAAATTGCTTAAAATTTGTATAGTCCTACCTTTATAAAACTTGAAATTTTTGGTACTTCACAAAGAATGAAGCTGTAATCACATTTCTGGGCATTTGTAATATCTTTGTGGATGACAAGAGTTGACTCATAAACATATTAATAAGTTGAATCCCTTGGGAAGTGGTAGTTTGTGGAATTTGCACCCTTACTCTAAACAGATAATCCAAAGTGATCCTTAGTTGTGTTTATGTGGCAAATTTAGAAATGTCATTAAAGATGGACAATGGCCAAATGAATTATTTGCAACTTTCTCCTAAGAGCACATTAAAGAATAGAAAGCACACTAAAAAAAGAAATTCCACTGGTACATTTTAGTACTGGAATCTAATACCAGGGTGTTTTGCTCCAAGCTTAATCTCCAAGGAGTGGCAGAATATTTCAAAAAGACTGCTAACTTGTGGCTTTCGTCTCTAAATTTCCTTTAGCTCTTTTTAAATGCAGTCTTTGGGTGTGTTTGCATGTATTATCTACAGCTATTTACTTTGGCATCTTGCAAAATGTCCCACTGGAAGAGTGGCTCCTTCATCCTGCTTGTGTGTGCTTTACTACTGAGGCCTTTGCAGGAAGTTGGTTGTCAGTCTCTCATAGAAGATCCTGTTAGAGCAATAAAACTATGAGAGGACAAGTTATTTTCTCTCACCCCTCACACTAAGGTAACATTAGCTTACATTTTAGAAGCTGCCAGATCTCTTTTTAGAGTTTCAAGACCTTTTATTTTAAATTAAATACAGAACGCCTGCAAATATTGTTGATAGCAAAGTTCTTTCTCTATTAAAAACTGATTTGCTGGAATTGTTTTCAAGTTTTTAACAGAAGGATTTTATACAAAATTTTCAGTTGCCATGCAATCTATAAAAGAATTAGAGATAATTTTATACCTATTTTTATTTCAATAACATCAAGAACATATTTCATTCATAGAAAGCTCTAGTACTGATTTGTGACTAAATAGAATAAACTAAGGTCTACAAAAACTATGAAATTATTTTATATGCATTTTCATCACTTTTTTTGTCAGTAACTATCAAATGTGGTGTATAAAATTATGTGTTTACAAAAAATTGAGTTTAAAAAAGGAGTTTATAATCAAAATAACATACCTATGAAGAGTGGTTGCCAAAATTAAACACTAATATATACACATACGTTTAAAAATAGGAAAGGATTAGCCTCTGTGAACTTCTGTCATCAATTGTGTTGGGAATTGGGCCAAATTCTCTCTTCGTGCATGAACAGTTCATATTCAGATACATAGGGACTGCTCCTTAGAATTCTAGGTCGTAATTTATCCCACTACCTACAAGCAGCACTGTTTATAAAAGCAGTCCTGTAGAAGGGCTGTTTCTTGTATTCCAGAGAAGTAAACATTGGTGTAATTTTAAAATTACAGCTATTGAGGTTCACAGACTGAAATTGTAAACACAAGTTTGCCTCACTCACGTTGGTTGTTAAAGATTCATAATCCTCTAGCTTCCCTACATGGTAAGAAATTTTGTTGGAATGTGGAGAAAAAGAAATGTTGGAAGGTTTAAAAATATTTTTATTTTTTCAAATGAGCTGTTACTTTCCTTACACGACTATTTAACTTTTATTTTGAGACATTGGAAAATTCTTAAATTTTTTTTATAACAGTATAGCAATGGATTCTCTTAAAAACTACATAAACTTCCCTACTATTAATAAAATAATAATAATAGCTATTATTAAGTGAGTGCTTATCACGTACTAGGAAATGTTCCAAGAATTTTACTTGCAATATTTTGTTAAATATTGGCCAGTTGTTCACTAGATAAGTTGTAGGGAGGCAGTATATAAATTATAAAGCATCTACATGAATGAATTGCCTGAGCATCCAAACTTCAGGATGGTTCTAATTGTTCTTTAGATTGTTAAATTGTATAACAATAAATGATGACCATATACCCTGGATTTTCTGGGATAGGACTAAATTCATATATTAGCTCTCATTTTACAATCCAGTTTAAGATTGTAGAATATTCCAGGCTTAGAATACTGGTCTAGATTTCTCCTTTTTAAAGAAGATTCCCATAATTAAGGCCAGAAAAGTAGAAGAGACTATTTTGAGATAAGGATAAAATTCCAAGTAAAGTTAAAACTTCTTAGGATTTCTGGGATCAGGAATTAGAGAAAATTCAAGGAGTTAGAAAAAAATGACACTAGAATTTCCAAAACCACTAAAAATTTGAAGACCTTGCAGTCAGACGACATTTCTATAAAATGCAGAGGGACCTTAGGTGGATGCACTTTGCCTAGGATTATTATCACTGTGAACTAAGATGAATCCATATATAATGAATAGAAATCAACTGTTTTTATAATAGAAAAAATGAGTATAGTTAAAAAAAATTCAAACACTACAAAAAGGTAAAAATGATGTCTCCCTGCCAACTTCAGCCATCTGTCTTTCAGTGGCAAACATGGTTTCACTTGTTTCTGTATCATTTCAGGCATTCCATACATAAAAAAATTATGACATACAAAAATGCAAAATGAGAAATGTAAATTGTTGAAAATAGCAGAATAGTATACATGCTATCTTTTGAAGCTTGTTCCAACCAGTAGATATAGTCATTCTTTTTAATGGCTGCAAAATATTCTACTGCATGGATGTAACACAATTTATCTAACCAATGTCTGGTCATCAGACATTTGTTGGTTCTAGTTTTCTGACGTTATAAATTATGCTGCCATGATCTCCATGTAAATGTTTGTTCACTTAGCTTAGAAGCAGAATCGCAAAGTCAAGGAGCAAGCATAGTTTTATTATTCATAGATATTGCCAAATTTTTCTCCTGAGAGGTTGTAACAATTTGCATACTTATAATATACGTATAGATGTTTCTCCTCCCAATCAAGGCCAACACAAGGTGTTATCAAACTGTTTCATCTTTGCCAAACCAGCAGATACTCCTGTATCTTCAATTTGCATTTATTTAATCTTGAATGTTATTGAGCACCTTAAATTTAAAGAATATCTTTTCTTACATTTTTTATAACCCCTCTGATCATATCCTTTGTAAATATTGTTTCTCAATTGTAGTTTGCCTTTTTGTGATTAATTTTTGGCATGCACAAAATTGTAAACTTTGTATAGTTTAGTTAATCTTGTTTTGTGAAATCTGGAAATTGTGGTACACTCACACTGACTCATTCCAAGGAGTTTTTACTTAATTAATAAGCTTATAACTGATAGAATTTTCTTGATAAACAGTTATAAGTTTTGTGCTCAGGATAAGTTTATCATTGAGAATGAAATTACTAAATTCTCTTTTCCTTTGATAACTCATCCTGGGCCCTTCTTCACGTTTTCCTATCTGTCTTTTCTATTAGGAAACACAAAGTTAAGAGTTGCTCTCGTTATAGCAACTATTCTTAGGCTTGGTTTTATTTAAAGTAACTTTTGATTTTTGTGCTTGTGTTTACTTCTTATATCTGTGCTTTTTAATGTTTATTTCAAATACCTTTAGATAGAGGAAGATAATAGTTATAATTTTTTACATATTTCTATCATGTATGTTAATTAATTTGATCCCCTTATTGACCAATTATTCTTATCCTTATTTTGTTACTGGAGGAAATGAATATTTGAGAATTAATGACTTTGCAAAACCACAGAGGTATGAAGTCAACCCAAATATTTTTATTTTAAATGTACTATGCTTTGTACTACATTACTCTCCTCTCTACTCTAATCAATTAAAAAATTATTTTATCTAAGAATAACAAATGTCATGTTAAAGCTTCATGATGTACTTTAATGCTGATCACCTCAGAATGATTTTAGGATGTAAAGTTATTCAGAATATGCATAGGACAGAAAGGACCTTGTAATAGCTCACCTTTGGGAAATTCAGCAAATAATCTACAAATATGATGCTTAATTAAAATACATTCTTTAGAATTTGAGGTAGACCCACAATCATAGTCTAGTCACATGCTTGCCAAGTAAAATAGAAATATGAATGACAACAGAGTTTGATATTCTTGGATTAATTTCCCAAGAATATAAGGTGTTATTTGTCACCATTTGGATTGATTTAGGTTCGCATTTAATATCCAATTAATGCTGACATCACTTTTATTGTAGATTTTAGTTATTGAAGCCCTATACGGCAGTTAAGCATATTAATTTCCCCCAAGGCATTCATTATGGCTTTTAGACAATAGCTCTCCTCCAATTCCCCCTTTAAGATATTTCTTCTTTTTTAATATCCTATGCCAAATGTGATCCCAACTGGAGGGCACAAACTTCAGTTCTTTGGTAGCTAAACATCTTTCACTGCATCTCTATGTCTCTATTAACTCCAAGCATATGTGACAGAATTGGTCCCCTTTTTGGATCATGCCACATTCCCACTCAGTCTTAGAAATTGACTTCAGCTGGATTTTTTTTTTTTTTCATTTTACAAAAATAAGGAATCTAACAAAATAATCTTTAAGTCCCTTTCAGCTCTAAAATTCTATAACCCTGTGATTCATCCCTCAAGAAAATCTAGGTGTATTTGAGAAAGTAATTGGACTTCAACCTGAAAGTAATCTTGGGTTTTTACCAAAGATATGTTTTAAAATTTTTCTGTGCAAGATAGATTGACTTTACAATTAGTATGAATTTTTACATAGCTTTGAAAATTTCTCACTTATAGCTTAGGAAACAAAGCCACTTGACTATAACACACACACACGACACTTGAAAATGCACTTTCTCCAAAAGGGTGATCAGGCAATTTCTCACCATCTCCATCCATATCTGCCCCCCGATCAGTTCACATTTTCATACTTACCCTACCTCTCATTTATAATCCACATTTCTTTTTCCCCCAACTTACTAAAATTAATGTCTACTTATCATCTAGAGTTCAAGCTTCTAAAATAATATAAATATTTCCTTTTGAAGGATAAATACAAGAAAATTGTTCTGCAAACATAACCACAATTTATCATTGAAAAGATATATCATTCATGCCCAAACACATTACATACTAAACTTACTCCTCAATGACTCTATTACATAAATGTATTTGGTCTCATAATATTTTTTTTGTTAATCTGATAGCCTTTATAAAGAACTACTATTGTGTGTTATACATGTCAGAATCAAAGATTAGGTTGCACTGGATTCTATAAATTCTTAGATTCCTGAATGTCTTGTGTACATAATAATGCACATAGGCATTGCTCTGATTTAAGAAGCAGTGTGACTCAACTGTGCATGGTAGGAATTGATAGTAACCAAAAAATAAAGAATTTTTTTTGTTCTTTAGTTACTACACATGAATATAGGAAAATCATCTCATGGTGACCAATATTAGACTCTTTAATCACAAAACATATGAAAAGCACAAAAAGCTTTCTTGATTTTGAGCATACACTATGGTTATAATTACATGTTATTACATATAGCACTAAACAAAATACAAAAATGTATCCAAAACGTAGAGTATTCTTAGGCTATTTTTAAAAAGCTGTCTGTAAAATTTGCATATTATTTTCTTTTTCTTTTTTTCCCCTTGGTATCAGGTGCAAAGAGAGTGCTGAATTAACATCCTTCTATTTTGTTGGCTCACTATCATCATTGGTCTAAGAAAAGCTCCTCTATTGATCAAATTATTACCTACTCCTTTACCCTCCAAAGACCACCATTCTAATGTGTTTATGCATACATTTTCCTTTCTTTATGTCTTTGTAAAATAGTTTTTGTATACATAGAATAACTTAAATTTACATAAATAATATTTTACTATTTTACTTTATTGCTTATTCTATTTTATTTATTTATTTTGTTGTTTGTCCCTTAGCTTTATTTTTTCTATTTATTTATTTGGATGTTTTTTGAGGTGTTAATGTTCAATGTTAGTGTTTAATGTTATGATTTAATATATGTATACATTTTGAAATGATTACTACAACCAAGTTAATTAACTTCCTTCACCTCACATAGCTATCATTTTTGTGTGTGTGTGGTGAGAACACTTAAGATCTACTCTCTTTGTAAATTTCAAGTGTAGGATACAGTATTATTAACTGCATTCACCATGCTGTACATTAGATCCCTAGAATCGATTCACCTTATAGCCGAAAATTTGTACCCTTTGATCAACATCTCTCCATCTCTCCCACTCCCTGCCCCTAGCAACCACCATTTTACTCTCTGGTTCATTGAGTTCGACTTTTTTATATTCCACATATAAGTGAGATCATACAGTATTTGTCTTTCTTTTTTTGGCTTATTTTACTTAGCATAACGGTCTCCAGGTTCGTCCATGTTTGCAAATGGCAGAATTTCCTTCTTTTTTATGGTTGAATAATATCAATGGACATTAAGGTCATTTTCATATCTTGGCTGTTGTGAATAATGCTGCAATGAACATAGAAGTACAGATATCTGTTCCAGACACTGGTTTCATTTCCTTTGTATATATACCCAGAATTGGGATTGCTGGATCATATAGTAGTTCTATTTTTAATTTTTTGAGGAACTTCTATGCTGTTTTCCATAATGGAGGTACCAATTTGCATTCCAACCAACAGCATGTGAGGGTTCCCTTTTCCCCATGCCTTCACTACACTTGTTCTCTCTTGTCTTTTTGATAATAGCTATCCTAACAGGCATGGGGTGATATCTCATTGTTGTTTTGATTTACACTTCCCTGATGATTAGTGATGTTGAGTACCTTTTCATATACTTACTGGCCATTTGTACGTTCTCTCTAAAAAAAATGTCTATTCTGGTCCTTTGTCCATTTTTAATCGGGTTATTTGTTTTTTTACTATTGAGTTGTATGAGTTCCTTATAAATTTGGATATTAACCCCTTATCAGATATACAGTTTGCAAATATTTTCTCCCATTCCATAGGTTCCCTTTTAGTTTTGTTGATGGTTTCTTTTGCTGTACAGAAACTTTTTGGTTTGATGTAATCCTACTTGTTTATGTTTGCTTTTGTTGCCTTTGCTTTTTATGTCACACCCAAAAAATCATTTCCAAGACCAATGTCAAGGCCTGTTTCCAAGTCTGTAGCCAGAACTACAATTGGCAAGTCTGCTACCTGGGCATTGGCCTGCCTTCTCAAAATGGCTGTCCTTGGTTTGGGGCTCCACCAGAGTTTTGCAATCTCCTACTGGGTCCCAAAGCTCTCACAAAGGCACTTTTGTCTGTGCATGGCTTCCAAAGTATTGTTGATGAGGAGGATACGAACAGGGAACCTCCTATTCACCATCTTGCTGATGTCACTCCTGCTTATTCTATTTCTTCCTTTCTCTACTCACCACTATGATAATAAGTTCTCTACATTGCTGCATGTGCATCTTGTTAGTTGCTTATCCATCCTCTTAGCAGTAGACACCTACACTATGTCTAACTCTACACTACCAGAAAAAAAAGCTGTAATGAACATTCTTGTTCTTTAACTCCCATGGACCTGTCTGAAAATTACTCTGGGATACAGAAAATGTTGAAAAATTACTTCTGAATAAAGAGGAAAGTATTTTTAAAATATAGAGTCTATCTTGGCAAAGGACACACTAACACCCTAAAATACATGCTTAAAGCAATATAAAAGACTGTTAATCTGTTAATAGCACAAATAGCAGTCTGCTAATTCCATCTGCTTCCTGTGTGGAGAATATGTATGATGATTCTGTTGGTGTCAAAACCCATAAAGAGGAATCCTCAATAGTCTTTTGCAATAAATATGCAAGAATAAATTTTAAGAAAAAAATACAAGACCAATATGTGGAAACCTATAAAAATTTACTGAAAGAGTTCAAAGATAATAATAACAAATGGAGAATCATAACATGGTTTTGGATGAAAAGAGGCAGTGTTTTGATACATCAATTTTCCCCAAATTTTTCTGTAAATCGACAAAAACAAATATAAAATATCTGGTGGCATAGTGGTTGGGTTCATGCACTCCACTTTGGTGGCCCCGGGTTCAAGGGTTTGGATCCCAGGCGCAGACCTAAACATCACTCATCAAGCCATGCTGTGGTGGCATCCCATACACGAAATAGAGGAAGACTGGCAACAGATGTTAGCTCACGGCCAATCCTCCTCACCAAAAAAAATATATATATATTAACTAAATACTTTGTGAATCTTGTGATGTTAATTCTAAAGTTTACTTTGGAGAGGAAATATCTAATAGTAGTCAAGAACTTATGGAAAAAGGAAAATAATGAAGGATGACTTATGCTACCAGAATTCAAATATGACAGCTGCAGTTGTAATGTAAAGCTAGGGTAATTAAAATGATGAAACATTTGTGATTAAATACAAAAGCCTATGTATCAAAATAGAAATTCTAGAAACATGCTAATGTATATATGGGAATTTAATATGATGCAGGTGTAGATGGTATTTAAAATCAATGAGGAAAGAAGAAACCTAGGAAAACTTAATATCTATTTAGACAAAAATTCATAAAATATTTAATTATTTAATCTTTTTCTTTCATTTATGCAAAGAATATTCCATATATCTTAAAGATATATATATCCTTAAATATAAATATATACATATTTTTTAGGGTATAAATTTACTAGAAGAACCTATAGACTATTAGCTAATTATCTCGGGATGATCAGAGTTTACCTAACCAAAGTGAAGAATCCAGAAGCCACAATATAAAAGTTGGAAATAGATGCCTACAAAACATTTTAAAATAATTATAAAGGCAAAAGATGGCTTATGTAAAAGAAAGAGAAAGAAAGAGAGATTGAGAGAGAAACAGATAGGAATAAATATCTGTCGCAGATAAAATGAAGGCTTCATATCAGTCATAAATCTCATAATCCATCATAGGTCTCATAAATCAATAATAAAAAACAAACAACCTGATAGAAAATGGCCAAATACATAAGTAGGCAACTCCAGAAGAAATGGTTCTAAAATTACAAAAAATACATAAGTACATGCTTACCCTCACTACCAATCAAGTAAAAATACATTTATTTGTTGACTATCAGATTTGCAAAGAAAAAATTTAGAATTTGATAATATGAAGAATTGTTAAGGTGTAGGGACAGAGCATCTAGATTCATTTTGGGCTACAAACTCTTTATTGAAATGTATTATGTGCAATCTCTTTTGACTGCAGAAACTCTACTGACTTTTAGGGGCTAGAAATAATTACACATATGTGCGTGTGTACACACGCACATGGATGTTCTTCACAGTATTGTTTGTAATATTGGAAAAAAGTGGAAACAATCTATATTGCCATCACTAATACAAAAGCTAAGAAAGTATGTCATTCTATGGTATGGACTGCCATGAAGCTTTTCTTCCTTCAGTGAAATAGTGTTGCATGCCTAATATTGAGTTATCTTCAAGATATTTTGAAAAGTGTAATAAAGCTAGTTGCAGAATAAGTATATAATAGTATTCAATTTATGTAAAATGGACACACAACATGCTGTGTGTGTGCACACGCACATGTGTGTTTGAACATACAGAAACACTTCTAGAAGTAAATGTACCCTATTGGATAATGGTTATCTAAAGGGAAAGAATAAGATCAAGGTGGTGGCGAGGGGCGTGTGTTTGGGGGAGGGGGCTTTTACTTTCTATTCTATGGATCCTTGAGAATTTTTTTAAACTTCAAGCATTCATCATATTTAATGTAATTTTTAAAGGGCAATTTAAAAAGTTATAGTTCAATGCAGTAGCTGTTTACCATTGTTGGCATTTAAAGACATCTTTTAATAGGAGAGTAAACAAGAATGTTTTGGATGTTGTGTAAAGCAAATAAGATCACTCTCTCTTTTCAAATACAAGGGTTTATTTTTTTTATTTGTTGGGATGAGATTTGAGGTTCAGCTCTCAATCTGGCATTTTAGTTATTTGTTTAACCTGAATGTCCTGACTGCAGAAAAAGCTGCCTGATTGTTTCTCAGAGGGACGAGGAAAGATCAGCAACACTCCCTCTCCATCTGCATTAGAGCACAGAGCCACAGGAAGGACACCGCAGGGCAGCCGGGGGTCGAGAGCTTCTGTGGGCAGCAGCAGGAACTCATACTCGTGACTTCATTGTGTTTGGTCTGAAAGAGCAGAGAGTCATCAAACTGCGTGAACAGAGGGAACATTTTTATTGACCCATCTACTGGGCCAAATTAATTGAGCAATGGAACATGACAGTTCAATAGGTGAGATTATCAAAAGAAAAGTGCCCCCCTAAGGCAGAAGCCCCAGACGGGTGCCTGAGCTTTTCTGAGACAAGTGATTGCTTCATGATAAAAATATAATTGCCCCCCATTGTGACATTGCCCTTTAATGAATCCCATCCAGCACCTAAATATGACAAATAGGAAGGGATGGTGTGCAAGAGGGTTGACAGTGACATCTGATGTTAAACCATATGAGGCTGCAGAGCTTTGAAGAGAAGCTGTCCTTTGTCTTGTAAAATCAAAGAAACCTTTCTTGGTTGCTTCAGTAGGACTTTTGATTAACACAAAACTTGAAGAATATTGCATTTTATTTTAAATAACCCAAATAAGTTAATTTAATCTCATAAAAACAATAAACCAAGAAGCTGTTTGTGTGAGGAAAACATGCAATATGAATGGAAGGAGCTTTGCAGTTTATTTAATCATTCCTTTATTAGTTGACCAAAACTTTTAGTGCTTATTAAGGGGCCAGACAAAAATGATAGAAGCTGTCTTTTAAAGGATTCACAGTTCTTATTTGGTGCAGAAAATATTTTAATTTTTAATATTTAAACAGCTTAATTCTCTAATCGGATAGGATGCTTCCAGCTGGAAGGAACTGAAAGCTGAGCTCAAACCGGCTTAAGCAACAAGGGCATTTATTGACTCGCACATCTGGAAGTCCAGAGGTAGGGCAACCTTCAGGACTGATTTATTCAAATGTTTCTAGTGCCGTTTCTTTGTGATTCTCTAGACCAACACTATCCAATGGAACTTTCTGCAATAATAGAGATGTTCCGCATCAGCACAGTACAATGGTAGTCACTAGACACATGTGGCTATTGAGCGCTTGAAAAATGCTACTGTAATTTAGGGACTGAATTTTTATTTAATTTTTGGGTTAACTTTAGATTTAAGTAATCTAAAGTAAATTTAGATTAAGTAATTTAAGTAATTTAATAGCTACTGGCTATTATATTGGATAGTACAACCCAGACTATGCCACCTGACACACTGTGTGACAGCGTCACCCATGGGCTTGTAGTGTGCAGCTAATCAGACATGAAATCATTTAGATTAAAACAAGGAATAGTTATGAGAGTTCACCCACAAAAGCAAATATCTTCTTTGCATATTACGTTGGCTAAAATTATATCACAAGCCCGATCCTGAACTGATCACTGGCAGAAAGATGATATAATCATTAGTCCTCTTGAGTTCATTCCCATTACAGGAATGGGGCTGGCTTCCCCTGGGGTCCCTAGTCTGGGTGGGGATGGATGACATCTGAACAATATTGGCATTTGCGTAGCGGGAGGAAAAAGGGGTGGGATGCTGGGAGGGCAGGTAACTATATCCCTCCTCACTCTGCACTGCGGTTTGTACCGTCTAGTCAAGATGAGGCAAGTGTCTGTGTTCTGGTTTCTGCCACTGCATCATGATTAACTTTCTTATTCTGCCACTCTGCCAGAAGTTGCTGGGGAAAAATTGTCCTTAAAGCCTTCTGTCCCCATACTTGGTAGGGTTGCTAATAGTGACAGCAAGCTGCCTCTCTTCTATCTTTCTGTGGTCCAGTTGTGTTCCCTAGTAGTCAAAAAGAAAACATTGGGGACTGAATTCACAAAAATCACTAAACCTTCATCCCAGTCTCATAAAGCTCCTGCTACTCTGCTCTGTTTTGATATACCCATACTTAGCTTCTCACAGTTGTCCGTCATGCTCTCTATCAGCTAGTATATTTCAAATTCATGAGATTCTCTCCGCAAGCAACTTCTTGCCATCCTCCAGATCTCAACTTAGACATCCTTCTTCCAGGAAGTTTCCCTTGATCCAGCCAGGTCTGGGCTAGGTGCCCTGTTTTTATATTCCTATAGCATTCCATTCTTCCCATATCTTAGTTCTTTTTACACTCTATTGTTTTCTCTATTTACCTGTTTTATCATCTATTCAACTAAAAGGTCTACAAGGGCACAGAGTTGATGTTGTTCACTCGAATATCCCTAATGTCTATCCCTAATATCACAGGCATGAGGCAGGCCATCAATAACTATTTTAAATCAACAAATGATACATACTGAATAAATGAATTGCTTAATAAATACACAGAGTGGGTAGCCCTACAGTCATCATATTACATCACATAATACACATCTTTCTAGTCCTAACAATTCACACATATGCACATACACACTCATATAGAAATCTTCAACTAGCTATGGTTGAATGGTCACCAAATTCTGAAAATATATGGTTTGCTAAATTAAAGGTGCCTTGCCAGCTTAGTTCCTAGATTTTGGTTGACCAACATTGACAAGACTCTCTTGGTTTAGAAGCTTTATTAGACTTTGATCTTTTAGAAATCTAAATAATTTCATTTTCAGCATCTGTATGCAGCACAGCAGAAGCATTCCTTTCCAGATAGCTTACCTCATGTGAAAGGCTGGAATATCTTTGATAAGTAGATGAGCCATTGAAGCAGATCTTGAATGAGCAGATATAAAAGTTCCAGAGTGACTCTTACACTGTTTTTATTCAATATAAGCATGATTTTTCATCTTGATTTGCTTTGCACTGACTGTAAAAACCCAATCCTTAGTCTCTCTGCATCATCAATTAAAAGCTTTAAGAAGTTAAGACACAATACAGCAAAATCAGCTGTGCCTGACTGTCGCTCGTCATGCACCTCTGTGGGATTAATGCAGTCTGGTATTCCCAGAAGAGGAAAACCACAACTCTTAAAGCTCTTCTTCAGGGTGGAGGGTGAAAGGGATAATTCGGTACATGTGTGTGGTGATGGGTTGTAATTAGTATTTTGGTGGTGAACATGATGTAGTCCATGCAGAAATATTAAGTACAATGATGTACACCTGAAATTTTTGCAATGTTATAAACCAATGTTACTGCAATAAAGTGCAAAGAAGAAAAAAAAAAAAAAAAAAAAGCTCTTCTTCTATAGAGAGAGAAATTCATTTCTTAACTGCAAAAGTAAGAATAAGTATTCTCCATCTTCTTATCTATATAGAACTGTAATCTTAAAGACTATTTTAGCCCTTTATTCCCATAGAAAATATGTTGGAAGCACATTGAGAACAACAGCTGAGCATCTAGGAACATAACCAAGAAAACTTATATTTGGCTATAGAGTTCAGAAAACGTACTGATGTGACAAACTTTTTCTTCCCCTTATGGAAGTCCATAGAAGAGCTACACTATGAATTTGTAGGCATCTGTTCTTGACTTATGAGACAGACATACATCCTAATGCTTAATATGTATGTAAAAAAAACTATAAGAAAAATTTTTTTTATTTTGCTAACAATTATACAACACCAGCTACAGTTTCAGCCTTAGAGAGATAATGATTAAAATATAGATTATTGGGAACCAAAAAGTGGGTACTTTATTAAAAGGTGCTGAGATTGGTTTGAATAAGATTATATAAGCTTCGCCTTTAATAGCAGAAAGGGAGACCACTGAAAACTGTAGCCTTCACTTACAAAATCCAGTGCCGCTTTATTTATAAAAGAAATAAATTATTTCTTTACTCATTCAACAAACATTTATTTATTTATTCAACAAACATTTATTACCCAACTACAATGTTTCAGACATAGAAAGATCTCTGTACATGAGTAGACCATAATCTGGTAGAGGAAATAGCCATTAGAAAACATTATAAATTATACAATATTTAAATTATTCAATTTAATCCATATTGCTTGGTAGAGGTGAGTATCAAGTGCACATATCAGGAATGAACTGTAGTGACTAACCTTGACTTTCAAGCTGGGGAAGAGGTGGCATTTTGTTTAAGACTTGAGGGTTGTGTGAGTTTGGCAGGGGTAGGTGGAGGGAAGAAGATTCTTAAGGAAGAAGATTTGTAAAAGCATGAAGACACAAACTGCATGATATATTTAGGAAATAAAGGAGGTCTATGCAGACAGAGAAAGAAGTACTTGAAGAAAATTGCCAGAGCATGAATCTGGAAGGATACTTGGGACCAGAATGTGAAGCATTTCATATAATCTAAGAACCTTGAACTTATTCTGTAGATAATAAGGTAGGCTTTTATGCAGCATATGACTCACATAAGGTGTACATTTTAAAAGATTTTTCTGGCCAAAAGGAAGAGAAAGATATGAAGCAAAAAGAGATTGGAAAAAAAGGATGAGCAATTAGGAAGTTGCTTTGATACCATGAGGGGAAACGAGAAGCATTTGGATGAAGGTGTGCTGGGGGGACTAAGCAGGGGATGCAGACGCAGGACATTTGGGAGGTGAGCAGTCTTGTTGATTGTATGGGGTGGTGGTTGTGAAAAAGGAGTAAGAATGGTTAAGGCAACTGGCTGAGTGGTAAAGATTTCAGGCTAGATAGGAAATACAGAAAAAAGTGTAGTTAAAGAGAAAGGGAGCTTCATTTTAGACATGCTGAATCTGCCGTGTGTGTGGATTACCTCCAGATGGAGTTGCTGAATGGACTGATAACAATATTGATCTGGAGCTCAGGAAGAAGGTTAGAGCCAGAGACATAGAAACTGGAGTGATAGCTATAAAGATGAGGGTTTATTCTCTGACAGTGGATGAGATGTTCTAGAGAGAGTATAAAACAAAAAAGGAAGACCTAGAGTGCAAACTACACTTATGGAGTTCACCCAAGTAAGTAATTAAGGAATAAACAAACAAGAGTGGCTGTCGAGCCTCTGAGAGGACAGTTGGAATGAGTAAGGTTTGCTTGTTTTTCAAAACTAAGAGTGGAGAGAAATCTTCAGGGCTAGACGTTACCAAGAAAATAAGAGTGATTAAATAGGAAAAAAAAAAACAGCCCCTGGATATAGATAAAGGGAGGCCTCTAGTGACTTTAGTGCTGCTTTTTCTGTTCAGGTGATGGAGGCAGAAGCTGGAATGCAGGGAGTTAGATTGTTGATCACTGTTCTAAGAAGGTTCACAGCATAGGTAAAAGGAGAAGACAAGAGTAGGTGGCAACAATCATGGGAATTCTCTGGATATCATTATGAGTAAAGGCAGTATACCTAATAATTAATATGAAATGTCAAACTTGAGCCAGAATATCACTTTCAGTATGGTTATTCCCTAGTTGTGTTAGCCTCTCCTTCACACCCTCCATCTGCTAATTGGAAATAAATACCAAACGAACAAATACCTGCAGGCAAGCTGGTATTTAATATTTTATCATTATACTCTCTTGAATGGGCACTGTCTATAACAACATTTAATTATGTAGTTGAAACAGTGGTATCGGGAAGTGGGCTATCAAATATACTTACCCATGATCATTAGCATCATTGTCACAGTTATAACATGAAATAGAGGGAGGAAGGTTTTATTCTGAAGAGACTTCATTTTGCTTTTCCTTTTCTTCCACTAGCTGGCTACGTCATTTAATTACTGAGGACGCAACAAAAATAATGTCTGTGAGCTATGCCATAATTGCCTCCCAACTCCTTTGAGAGTCAGTTATATTTTTCTCTGAAATTAAAATTGAAACTGAAATTCAAGAGAGATGGCTTATATGTCAGATCAAAGCCTTGCGGTATGTCGTTACCTTTAAAATGAAATAGTTTCTTTCCACTTGAACTCGTACATACATCTTTTAAATATTCTCTATCTGAACTTGGGTTCTAAAAGCTTATGCTATCTATGCACTTATGAATGTGGACACCTGGTCACACTGAAGACATGGGTCTGATTTAGCCTATTTTTTCAACAAGTTTCCCATGTGAGTCAGTGTAGGCCTGATGCATAGAGAAATCTTAAGCCTAGTCAAGGCAAAGACTTTAGCATAACCTGCGCTGGTAGTATAATTGTAGCTCTGAGAGCTGAAGTGGATCTTATCCATCATTTGACCCAAAATTCTGGGAATGAATTCACTTTTACTTCCTGTTATTTCTGAAGCTGAGTACTTTAAGTGGCATGTGCAAGGTTATATTTTAACTAAGAAGTGGGGACCAAAGTTAAGAATAAATTTGTTGCCAGTCAATCTGGAATCATGCCCACCACAGCTCACTATCTTGCCAATCTGTTCTCAAAACTTCATCTATTCATCCTCTTTAAGCAGCTCAGTCCCTAGGACAAGCCTACTGGAATCCTTAGCTTTGCAGAAGACTGAATCTTTGGTCTCGTCCTCTAATCCAAACCGCACATACTCTGATATTCCTAAACTTCAAAATATTGCTGTTTTTACCGAACAATAAAGTTTTAAAGAGATTTTTAGTCTTTTCCAGTTTAACATTTTTATCTGACTTAATCATTTATGGTAAGTTGGGTCTCACAGATTTTATTACATCACATAAGTAAGCCTGATGATGCAGTAATCCAATGCAAAATAATCACTTTAGATGCATGCAAATATATTTTTATACCTGCATGACTGAGCTATTAGATATAGCAGCTATGGTATGAAGCTTCTGACATGGCTCCCAGTGATCCCTTCCTCCTAGTAGTCACACCCTTGTGTAATCTCCTTCCCTCAAGTATGGGCTGGAATGAACAGAATATGGCGAATGTGATGGACATCTCTTCTGTGATTAGGTTATAAAAGACCATGACCTCTCCCTGTCTTGATGGAGTGGATGCTATATTGGAGAGGTCCATGTGGCAAGGAACTGATGGTGACCTCCGGACAATAAGGAACTGAGGCTCTCCTTCCAAAAGCCATGAGGAACTGAGCTCTGTCAACAACCTCATGAGTGAGCTTGGAAGTGGTTTCTTCCTCAGTAGAGCCTTCAGATGAGACCCCAAACCTTGACTACAGCCTTGTAAAAGACTGTGAAACATAGGTCCCAACAAAGCTGTCCACAGATTTCTGACCCACAGAAACTGTGAAATAATAAATGTGGGTTGTTTATTGTTGTAACAACAATAAACAAACACATAGGGACAGAGATTGGATTGGTGGTTACCAGAGGGGAAGGGGGGAGGGAGGAGGGTGAAAGGGATAATTCGGTACATGTGTGTGGTGATGGGTTGTAATTAGTATTTTGGTGGTGAACATGATGTAATCTATGCAGAAATAGAAGTATAATGATGTACACCTGAAATTTTTACAATGTTATAAGCCAATGTTACTGCAATAAACAAAAAATTAAGAAAAAAAAATAAATGCGGGTTGTTTTAAGCTGCTAAGTTTTAGGGTAATTTATCAAACAGCAACTAACACATTAGTGTTCATCCAAATGGCAGTTATGCAAGAATATCCAAATGCCTAGTAAGAAACACAGAAGTAAGCAAGAAAGCTTTCTTAATGAAGTAATGATCCTACACTTTATTCTTTAACAATAGTCTCAGGTCTTCATCCAATTCTTATTTACTTTTACTTCAGAGACAATTCAAATATCAGAATTTTCAGATTTCACAACAAACAACAGATGCATATTAAAAAAGGAGATGGAAACTTTAAAGCACAGCCAAATCACCAGCAGTTAGATGTGACTGTGAGGAGTCCAACAGGAAAGAAGGAAAAGAAAAGATTTTGAAGCTAGATTTTAATATAAGACAATTTAATATATGGAAAAACAAAGTTTAAAATTCTTTGAAAGAACTAATATATTTGAGACATTAAAATAGCTACAATCTTAATTATAATCTTGTCTAATTAATGAAAGTTTAAAATATAATTTAAAATAAATTCAATATAATATATTTTTAAATAGTCTGTAAGTTAAATAAACTTTGGAAAGATTTATCACAAAAGTGTTTACATTGGCATTGAAAATAAACTATTTACTTGGAACATTTGCTTTATAGAGCAATCATTTCTGAATAAAGCTAGATAAATGAAGTGTTGGTACATTTTAAAAGAATTCTGTGTTTGGAATAAGCTGTTATGTCCATCTCATGCTGGCAAGAAAATTTAAACTATCCCAGAAAGAGGAGAAGACGACCTGCACGTGAAGACCTCCAATGAAGAGATTATAGTTTTATTGGTTACACATTCCATGCCTTAATAAACATTACTGTCAGAAAATTCTCATATCTAACATAAATCTCTTTAGTTTCACTTCAAGCTGGAATTGTTGTGTTCTCTATGTTGAACAGATGGAAGACAGTTGGTTGCTAAGCTCTGTGAAGATCCCTTAAGAGACTTGGAAACAAGTTTCATGTGTTGGAATCCTTCACATTTATTGATTCACAGCTCAGGGCTTTTAAATAATGGCTATGCCACTGCTCACTCCCATCCCAACTCTACTCCAGAGATACTCTTTACCTGACTCTCACAGTACAGAGTCTTGAAAAGGTAGAAGTCTTAATACTTGGAGAGTTGAGAAAACAGCTGTTTCTGTAAATTCCACTCATTGGGACCTATGACTCTGAAGATTCCAAACAAATGTATTTCAACTTCCACATGACACTCGTTCAAATATTTGGAAATCACTCAAATCACCACTATTTTCTCCTGTAGTGTAAAAGTCTTACCTTTCTTCTACCAATTCATCCTATGTAACATGAACTGGAGATCCTCTCACTATTCTGATCTTTTCATCTGAACACATTATAACATTATTTCTCTGCTTTTTCAAATTCCAGTTTCTCTTTTATAAACATACAACCTTCATACTCTTTTAGTGGGCCGTGACCTTGATTGACAGTAATGATAATTTTTTGTCCTTCTGCCACTAGTCGTTTTCCAGCTTATTTTCAGAACTCAGAATTACAAAAGTGCTGAAAACCTTGTTTTTGATTTTCTAATACAAAATAGTATTATTATATGGAATATTCCTTTCAAACTGCACATCTCTACCTATGATTTTGATACCACCAGCGTACCTGCTTTTGTTTCCTTCAGTTCATGATCACTGTGCATTAGTTTGAAATTTTTTCTCTGAATACTTGACTTCAAGAGTTGAACATGATACTTTAAACATTATTTGAAGCAACATGGAGTTCAAGGGAATATTTAATTCCATTAGTGTGACAATGTATTCATCGCAGCAACCAATCAAGAAAGCTCACTGGAGTTTTGGTGTCCAGAGATTTTGTTGGAGTTTCATTATGTAGGCATGGTTGATTGATTGCCCATGTGGTTGAACCCAATCTCCAGGTTGACGGATCCCAGGTGATCCAAAGCTCCCACTCTAAGTCATATTGTTGGCCTTTCTGGCATGGCCAACCCCCAGGCTAAGACTGCTGGATATGGCCAGCCCCACCCTAAACAAAAGCACTCCTATAAGGTATGACATAGATTATTTGCTGGAAGCCAAGAGGAGAGGCAAGACCTCTCTTTGGGCAAGGCAAATTCTTTACCTATGCACTGACAATCTCTGCTTTTTAAGTGGTGTGATAGACCATTAACATTTATATAATTATTGGTATGGTTGAACTTAACTCCACTATTTTGTCATTTGCTTCCTACTTGTCCTATCTGATCTTTATTTCTCCTTTCATATCTTCCTGTATATTAACTGAGGATTTAATTTTAAGATTTCATTTTATTTCCATCATTAGTTTATTAGCTACATCTCTTAGTTTGTTTTTATTTTTAATGGTTGCTTTAGGGTTTACAATGTACATATTTAACTATCACAGTCTAGCTTCAATATATTATACCATTTTATGTATGGTATAAAAACATCAGGTCAGTATATATCCATTTTACTCCGCTTGGCTTTTACCAAGTTTCACACATTTGACATCAAATATGGTAGAAAACTTTTGATACATTCTTACTATCTTTGCCCTAAACAGACAATTACCTTTTAGAGGTATTATACCATGAAAAAAAATTATAGATTTACTCACTGTTTATAATTTCTGGAGATATCAATTGTTTTTTATAGTTCCAAATTTCTATCAGGTATCGTTTTCGTTTTGTCTTGAGAACTTCCTTTAAGCTTTCTTGCAATACAGGATTGCTGGTTATAAATTCTAACAACTTTTGTTTAAAAAACAGTTATTATTTGCCATCATTTTTGAAACATGCTTTCACTGGCTTAAGAATTGGAGGGTGACTTTTTCTTTCGGAGTTTTAAAGATACCATTCCACTATCTTTCAGCTGTGTTGTTTTTGACAACAAATTTTCTACCATTTTGTTGTTGTTTTGTGAGTAAAGTATCTTTATCGCTGGCTGTTTTAAAAATTTTCTTTTTATCAATGAATTCACTGTGATTGAGATGTAAATCATCATTATTTTCTTTAGGTTTATTCTGCTTGGAGTCCATTTGAAAAATTTTCTGCTATTTCTTCAAATATTTTTATGTACTTTACTCTCTCATTTTTCTTCTTGTGGTATGCCAATTACACATATAATATTCCACAGCTCTCTAATGCTCTGTTCAATTTTTTTCATTCTTTATTTTCTTCATATTTCATTTTAGATATTTAGTTTCTGTTGCTGTATTTTCAAGTTCCTTAATCTTTTCTTCAATAATGTCTATTATGCTCTTTATCTCATTTTGTATTTTATATATATATATATAAATATATAAATTCTACTTTTATTTGATTATTTCTTTTTATTTTTTGGTTTCACTTTTTGCAATCCCTTAATTTTTGACCTTTGTTTGGTCAGATTATTAAAATTTTTAAATTCTGTATATATATATATATCTCAGATATTATAGTTTTCATTTCCAAAGTTTGATTTGGGTCATTATTATATATTTTATATCTCTACTTCATGTTCAAGCTTCCCTCTAGCTTTTTGAACATATAGAATACAGTCATAGTAACTGTTTTAATGTCCTTTTCTACCAATTTTATCTTGAGGGTAGTGTTTAGGTCTTTTTAGTTCATTTAATTTTTTTCATCCTGATGGGTTGCATTTTCCTGCTTTTTTTCATGTCTGGTAATTTTTGATTAGTTGCCAGACATTATGAATTTTATCACGTTGAATTTTGATATATTTGTATTCCCACAAATATTCTTTTTTTTTTTAGGGTGGGGGGAAGATTGACCCTTCGCTAACATGTTGCCAATCTTCCTCTTTTTTCTTTTTTCTCCTCAAAGCCCCAGTACATAATTGTGTATCATAGTTATAGAGTTGTAGCTCTTTTCTGTGAGATGTTGCCTCAGCATGCCTTGATGACCCGTGAGTAACTCCGCGCCCGTGATCTGAACCAGCGAACCCTAGGCCACCCAAGTGGAACATGCGAACTTAACCACTATGCCATCAGGCTGGCCCCCTACAAATATTCTTAAGCTTTGTGCTAAGATTCAGTTAAGTAACTTGGAGAAAGTTTCATTCTTTGAGACCTTGCTTTTAATTTTTGTTATATAGGCTAAGAGCAGGATTTTGACAAGGGCTAATTTTGCCGTATTACTGAGGCAAAACCCTTCTTAAAAGGCTATCTAATGCTCCAAGAATTATAAGGTTTTTCACTCTTGCTGATGGTAAAAAAAAAAAAAAATGATTCACATATTTGTGTTCTGGGGATTGTTGCATCTAATCCTTTCAGTAATTATTTTCCCAGCTCTGATTAATTTTCCCACACAAATGAGCTTATCGGTACCGAGCTGATAGACTTGAGGGAGAACTGGAATTCTCTCTCTGAATTTCTTTTCTTTCCAGTACTCTGCTGTCAAATTCTAAATACCTTGGCCTCCTCAAACTCCCAATTCTGTCTCTTCAATTTAGGGAAACTGTCTGGTCTTGCCTGAGTTCCTCATTTCTGCATTATGGTCTGAAAATTATCTCCAGGCAGTAAACTGGGGCACTTGGGGCAAGTGGGGCTCACCTCATGTTTTTACTGTCTCTCAGTGACCGCTGTCCTTCATTTCCAGAGGTCCAATGTCTTAAAACCATTGTCTAAAATGTATTTCTGGTTTTTTCATTATTTCAGATAAGAAGTTAAATCTGTTCCCTCTAATTCCATCTTGACCAGAAGGATAAGTCATATTTACTTTTTTTTATGTTAAACAAAATCATTCAAATTTCTCAGTTTTCTGCTTTATCTTTTGGAAAGAAATACTCAGTATTAGTCAATGTTTCCATGGGGTGCTAAGTATTTTTTCCTAAGTGCAATGGAGTGGATGCTTAAAGTGGTTAGTGCTTAAAATTTCATAGTTATTATTTAATTTTTAAATATTAATTGATAATATTAATTTAAATATAACCTATGATAAATGTTGAGCAAATTAAAATTACACAGTACTTTTAAATTAACAGAGATAGGAGTAAAAGAATTTTAAAAAAGCATTAATTCCACAAAAATAAAATAACAAAGAGAAAACAAAAATAAGAAAATATAATAAGTAATAAAATCAAAATAAGATGAAATCCCATTTTCGAAGTTTTCAGAACTCATATAGTGAACTAATTTCTTCCAAAAATAATCTTCTAAATTGAATTTAAAAATTTTAATAATCTGACCAAGCAAAGGTCAAAAATTAAGGGATTGCAAAAAATGAAACCAAAAATTAAAAGAAATAATAGAATAAAAGTAGAATTTAAGACTAAAGAGCTATATTAGACACAATTAATAAATAAATTGTAATAGTCCTAACAATTTATGCCAAAAACAATCTGTTTCATCATGCTAAAAAAACCCTTAGATTTTATAAATTATATTCAGCATGAAAGATGTTAATAAATCTCAGAATTTGACACAATAAGAGAAAAAACTAAAATGATGCAGATGCTTTGAAGATAATAATTAATTCTAATATACCCATCTATCTGTTCACCCATGTATGTATCAGTCTTTATCCATCTATTGCCATAGACCATGGAGGTGCAGCTCATAATCTAGATACAGGCCATGGGGAAGTCAGAGTAGCCTTTCTGACGTTGAGCAGATAAAGCAGAGGAGAGTCTCAGGCGGGGAGAGTAGCATTTGTTAAGGCACACAGTCTTAAGAAAAAAATGCCTCATTAGAGGCTGCAAGTCCAGAGCTATATCAGTATAATAGGAACATTGAACGCTCTCAGGAAAAATGGTTCTGAAGAGATAGGTAAGGAGCTAGACCAGAAGGGCCTTCTATGACCGCCAGATTGCTTAGATGTTTGTCTTGTTGGCCATGAGGAAACAGCATGTGTGTTGTTTACCTCATAGGCTTTGGATGCTACCTGACTTAGCTCCAAATCTGACTGATCCTTACTAGTTATATAGCCTTGTGTAACTACTTCAACTTTCTGGTCCTCAGTCCTTTCATGAGTGAAATGATAGAGTAAGAATACTTAACTTTCAGGGTTGCTGTGAGAGCTATAAGCTATGTAGGGTGGGGCATATTGCAGTTAATAATATTAACTATTTATAGTATTTATTTTACATGTAATATACATAATATATAAGTTAACTATTTATAATACTAGCTATTTTTTTTGAAGTAGGAGAGTAGTAGGTTTTTCCCTTAAAAATTGTTGCATTTTCAACTGTAAAGAACATCAGAGACAGAAGATCAATGGAGATTCTTCTGATAATCAAAGTGAGGAATTTTATGGCTCTGAAGTAGTGTTGGGGGTGATGGGACAGGGTGACTGAGTAAACGTGGGGGGGTAAAGTAGAGGGAGGATAGTAGGCTAATTCCAAGTTCTCTCCTTTGATTGATTCTCTTAAAAAGAGTTGCACTAGTAGAAGGAGGTTCTAGTAGTTGCACTAGTTGCACTAGTAGAAGGGGTAACAGTAATAGCAGCACTTATAAAGTACTTACTTGTGCAAGGAATCTAGTAATTGCTATAAAAGTGTAACTATCATTCAATCTTCGCAATCAGTGTATGTGGTAAGAGCTATTTCCATTTTACAAATAAGGAAACTGAGTCACAGAGAGATGAATTTGTCACTCAAGGTCATCCAGCTGGTAGATGGCAGAGCAAGGATTTAAACCCAGGCAGAAATGTTCTATAACAGTGCTTTGACCACTCTACTCTATTGCTTAATTATGAAAATGGTATGGAATTTGTAGAGTGGATGAGGTAACATTCTGGATCTTCGCACCAAAACATTTAAAACATTGGTTTCTGTTTTCTCATCTGTAAATTGTGATCATAAGAGTGTATAGTTTATAACTATCTTTCATTTATAAGATTTTATTAACTTAAGTTAATAATGGTGAATAGACAACTCAGTAATATACAGATAGTTGGCAGCAAAGTATAATTGGGAAAATAAGATTCTAAATCAAATGATTATTTTCATATTAGGAATGAAGTGTGATGGGATATTTTTTTATTGCTGGTTTAGTTTTGTTTTATTCACAGCAAATATGACAGCACATATACAGGCAGCATGGGGGTAAGTTTGTCTTTCTCTCCATCTCTGTTCTTTCCCTTCTTCCTTAGACCTTTGTCTGATGATATCCTGACATCACTTGAAACTATTTTCACAGCAGAAAAAAATATGGCAGTTAATAATCTCTCTTGTAGATTTTTTTTTTTTTGCCACAAACACAACACATAAAATGGGTTGCATGGTTACTAAGTATAAAAAAAACTTTTCCAAAGAGCACAGGAAAAATTAAAGAAACAAATACCCCACAAAATATGAATTACAAAATAAAGACCTTCATGGCTACTCTATTACCAATCTCTTTCTGTTCCTTGATATCTGTCTCTTTTCTTCACTCTTTGTGATCCATATTTGGGAAGGAAAAGTGAAGAATAGGACAGAAGAAAGGCCTCAGAGAAAAGTGAAGCTGGCTGTGAGAAGAAAAGCCAAGACGCAGAAAAGAAGGCAAATGGAAAAAGGAAAGAGAAACTGACAAAATAGGAAAGAAAGAAAATAAACAAGAAAAAATGAAAATGAATGGAGTGACAAGAGGAATACTGAGTTATGAGAAACTAAATGCCGCTAATAAATTAACATCTTGAAAATAAGAAAATACATACACTGTTAAGGTTTTTTTCTAAAAAAAAAAAAAATAGGTGCTTTTGTAGCTATTTTATGTACCAGGTTGTGATGTTAAGGATTTTAATAACATCACTTGAACACCCCAGACTGTGCACCTTTAGTGCAAGAATAATTGATGAAAGTGCTGTTGTTGTCATGCCACAGTATTCATCTAAATGTATACAAGATGATTTGTTATGCAAATAGGATGTAAATTAACCCATTGTGACTTAAAGATAAGAGCCTCGGGATGACTCAGTGTTATCATATCCACCTAAGGCAGGCAGTTAGGAAACATAAAAGCAGCATTAACTACTGAGAGTGTGTTACAAATGAGGCCAAGCTGCCAAGCTGATGGTGATTTGAATGGTCTGGATGCTGTTCAAGGTGGAGCTTTTTCCCGAATGTAATTCTATCTGTTACGTTGCATAAACCTAGAGTTAATTTATCTTTTTCCATCAAGATCCAAATCACACATAATATAATTGCTTTTGTAAGTAGACTATCCATCATGACTAATGATGCAAAGATGAACCTATGGCCAAAGGTCTGATGCACTTATCCTTTACAGGATGAAAGAAAAGAACATCTCACTTTTTTCACAATATATAATGTCTCTAATAGATAGAAATGTTTTGAATCCTTAAAATAGCTAAGTTTTAATCAGTATACATTGGCCATCTCTAACTTACAAGTGGATTGAATTTCAGCAACATACATCAATTCAGAACATATTTTCCTACAGGAAGATGTTAAAACTGGAGATCAGGTGCCCAGGCCAGCCCACATATGCTTCCATTCCTTTAGTCCTCACGTATTAAAAACACCCTTTATGTGCCAGGCGGTATTCCATGTGCTTGGAACATAGCAGTGAACAATAGGGATGAGTTCTGGCCCACATAGAGCAATAAACAAACAAACAAAAAAACAAGTTAATATATAACATCGTCTTAAGTGCTATGAAAAAAGAAATAGCAGGCAAGGAGGATTCAAAGTGATAGGAGATACAGTTTAGATAGGTTCTGTGAGACACTAAGCAGATACTGAGCCAGAGTTTGGAGTGCAAGATGTTTATTAGTAATTAACACCTGGGAAATGAAGGAGAAAGAAGTAGAAATGGGCAGAGGAATGGATCAAATTGTGACACAGGCCAGACAAAGCCTCAGCCAACCTGCTGGAGAACTCTTGAGTGAGTATTGCCCATTAGAATGTCCCCACAGATTGAAAATCACCAGGCCATTTTATTTCTGTCTTACTCAGCTGATGAATGTGGGGACAGCATCACCTTGAATGGACCATTTTCTGCAAAGCAGGCAGACCCTGAAGGAGCTGACAGCTAGAGGCTGTCTGCTGATTGTGGTCCCCAAGGCTGAGGAGCATGTTCTTCCTTGAAATGGGATCTGGTGGTACATCTTCATGTCTACCACAATAAGATAAGCAAAGAAGGTTTTTCTGAACAGAAACCTGAAAAAAATGCAAAACTGAACTTTGCTAATGCATAAAAATGTATATTATAGGTGGAGGGAACAGCAATTGCAAACACCTGAGACAAGACCATGATTGATATCTGAGGAACAAGAAGAGTAGCCAGTGTGGCTTGAATAAAGTAAGAAAGAAGAATAATACAGGAAATGGGGGTGAGGATGTAGGTAGGGCCAAGGATTACTGATACTAATTAAGTGTGATAGGAGGGTTTTAAACAAGGGAATGACCTGAGTTACATTTTTAAAATAGCTCTGTGGATGCTTCGTAGAGAATTGAGTGGACAGAAGTCAGAAAGGAAGCAGGGAGATAGAGTTGAAAGCTATTACAATAATCCACCAAGAGATACACTGAAGGCTTAGAATAGGATGGCAGCTGTTGACGTGGTGATAATTCGTCAGATTTGATTATACTTTGGAGTTCAAGCCAACAGAATTTGCTGATAAAATGGATGTGTAAATATGTGTGTGAGAGAGAGTCATCAACAAAGACCCCTAATTTCTTGGCCAGGAAACCTAGGTGAAGAGTAGTGCCCTATTTGAAGATGGAGAGCACAGGTGACGAGCAGTTTCAGATCACCATAGAGAATTAGAGTTGTAATAGTAAACTTGAAGGGAGATCTTGAGCCAACTAGTGAATATTCAAATAAGATTTCAGGGGAGATGTCACATCTAAACATATAGATAGTATTTAGAGCCATGGGACAAAACTAGATGATAACACCAAAGAGTGTATGTTAACAACAAAAAGAAGGGCAGGATGACTGAGCCCTGTGGCTCTGTATCAGTCACAATCAGCTTGGTTATAATGTGGTAACGAACAGCCCCCTTATTTCTCACTCACTTTATATGTGTAGAGTGAGTTAGCTGGGGTTTATTTCCACCTTGTCTTTATTCTAGGACCCCAATTAAAAAGGTACCACTAATGTGAAACTTTGTTGGTCACCATGGCAGAAGGAAAGAGCATGTGATAAAGCACGTACAGGCTCTTAAAGCTTCTGCCTATAAGTGATACACATTGCTTACACTCACATTTCAATGTCCCAAAGCAAGTCACCTGGCTGTATCTAATTACAAATGGTTGGGAAGTACAATCTTACCTGAAGAATAGAGAGTTAAAGTATTTGTGAACAACCCTAATGACTTCGCAGGCACTTCAAACTTTTGAGGTAAATGGAAGAAGATGATCTGGCAAAGGATATTGAATAGAAGTGGCTAAATATGTAGGAAGAAAATAAAAAGTAAGGTATAAAAAATATTTAAAGAATGAAAACATGATCTATTTTATCATACCTCAAGTCTATGAAGCAACAACTTTTTTTCATAAGACTATGCGGAGCAGACTTTTGGTTTTCGGTTCCACATGTAAAGATCTTCAAAGTCGTCATCCTAACAACAAGTGAAAAGCTAAACAGACTGAAAAATCAACAATTCTTCTTGGATCCATAAGACAGGAGAGGACACAGAGCAAACTACTGCCCATGAGACTGGAGAGACAGACAGGCAAATACCGGGAGTCATGGCTTACCAGAGCAGAGGCTCAGCAGAAACAGCAGTGGCAAGCAGTGTCGGGTAGGAAAACCTGAAGTGTAATTGACTAATTGCTGGAGGCCCAGTGTGGACAAGTCTGAGAGCTAAAAACTCCAAGGGGACCCAGTCACAGAGAGGCTCCCACAATATTGTGAGATTTACTCCAGGAGCTGGACCAGAATATGTGAAGCAAATGAGAGACAGTCAGTGGAAAGCTCAGGGAAAAGACTCCAGGGAGTGATGATGAGGAAGAGGGCAGCAAGGGAGAGGACACAGGATACGAGTATACTAGACATAACCATCAAAATATTCACTGGGCCAACATCTCTTTACAAGCAAAAGGACTGTCTGTCAGAGTGAGACCACACCCACCTCTGCGCAGCTGTCTGGAGCAGGCATGCAGACCTCACCCAAAGAGCTAATTACACAGGCTGGACAGCGCTCAGGCCTTGGCATGGCACAGAACTAAGAGCTGGCCAATAGGATTATTGAACTAGAACATTTAAGTTTGAAAGAATAAAAAAATAGAGAAGTTAGAGGGTATTGAAGTCAAGAAGTTGGAAGAGGATTCAGGGGCAGGGTTGACACAAGATAACACTCAGAAGAAGTTACTGTTAAACTGAACTTTCAGTTACAGAAAAGACATATAATGTAAAAGAGAAAAAAACTTTCAAATAGGTAAAAAGGGAATCTGTGCAAAGGCACAGAGAATAGCCGAATAGGGCTAATGGCAGTAAGAGTGAAGATGGCGGGCCTCTATGTACATAGCGCAGGTTATGAAGCCCGGCTGCGGGCATTTCCTGTTTTGTGAATCCTGGGAGATCTCTGTTTCCACGCCCTCTCTTGTGCTAGGAGTGCCAATATAGCATATCCTATGTAACTTGAGGTAATTTTGGTTCTTGAATCTAAGATCTTATCAGAACAGAAGACTAAGAAAAGGTGGTGAAAGTCTTTATTTTTGGGGTGACTAGACAAAGGCAGAGGTGATGGGATATTGCTGGCCATCGTTTTTCTACTCCACTTTGTCGCTTTTATGTTCTCACCTTGTTTTGCATTTTTAATTGCAAGTTCATGTAAGACTTGGAAGAATGCCTTCTGATCGTTATTTTGATATGGGATCAAAGACAAGTTACTCATATTATCCCTGCCAAAGTAAACTCTAGATTCCCTTTTCCATCACCCAACTTCAGACCAAGAGGATCTGAGTTCAAATCTGAGCTCTGTCTCTTATGACTCTGTGACTTATGGCTACCTCCCTAACTGAAAAATCGGGATAATTAATACCTTCTATCTTTCAGTTTGGTTGTGAGGGTTAATACCAGCAATACGGCACTTAGTAGGTCTTTGATTCATTGTAGCCATTCATATTAACACCTAGAAAGCATTTAATTCCTTTCACATCTCCAAGGCTTGGGAGAAGGAAAGGGGTGGAGAATGGTGCGTGGCAGATTCTTATTCTATGAGGAATCAACTGAAGTTAGTGTTGGGGAGGTAAAATTTCATCCTCTTTCTGGAAAAACTGTGTAGAGAGGGATTCTTGATATTCATCCATTAAGAATGAAGCAATTATTGTGTTCAAGTGTGGAATTGCCTGTATTTCAGACTCTAAATAATCCAAGAAAGTTTTTCCTGACACCTTGTTTACTCAAGGGTTGAAGCCTTTTAAAAATTACTAAAGAAATAAAATTAACTTTTAGCCTTTCCTGAATATCACAGATAATTTTTGCATGGGCAAAAATGAGTTTACTCAGCACTTAAGTAATTGGTTTCTTCTTAAAGAACTTAGAAGCTAGTAATTGAAGAATACAGAATTTTTAAAGTATTTTTAGCCACAATATTTTAAATATATATAATAGAAATAAGCAACCTTTATGGAAGATCTTATCCTTGTCAGGTGGCACAGCATATTAATCATTCAGGAAGGTATTGACTTATTCAAAACATTGTACTTTTAAGGTTTGCTAATAAGCATGTTCTACTGTATATGAGTAAATTGTTGCTTTATATATGAGGTTTTCCTTCAGAGCCAGGAAATTCAAAAATTTCAGTCGCATTTCCTTATATACATGTCTTCACTGAACAAACCATCAACAAACAAATATATTCCATAAACTTGATCACCAAACCTAATCACAAAGCTTGGCCACACATTTGGATATCTGCGTAAATGAAATCCACTTCAAAAGACAAGTGGGTACCAATCCTGAGGCTATTTAATAGTGTACAGTATGGTCCGGAAAATACTTTTAAATACGAGTTCAGAAAAATTTTGAACAATGGAAGTGCTGTTAGAGTGAATCCTCAAAAAATGACAGCTTTGGAGAAGATGATGTCTGTTTTGATGGAGAAATTCTAGTATGTTTGTCTAAAAAGTCACTCTCCTTTACACTCACAGTTCATATTGAACTGGCAATAATTTCTTCCACAGCCCTGTTCACTCTGACTTCTCAGGCCACTCATGATTTTTCAAGCTGCTCTGCTCTTGTTGTCGTTTTTTCTGAACCAAACGTTTGTGGGTAAAGAAGCCTGGTAACATGGAACCAGGGTATGGCATGGTATTGGGATATGGTCACAGTGTTCTTCCATTCTCCTGGCATCTATCTGCTGCCTGGCTTTGGGGACAGTTCTGTCATGCTTTCATACCCTTGCCAAGTAGTTTGGAGTGGGCTGGCATAATTTCTCACCACTAATATAGCTGTCACTTACTCTGCTGAGACTAAGATATTTTATTCTGGCTTTTCTGATTTTCCAAAAGTTTGATGGGACAGCAGAATTTATGCAATAAAATTAATGTTTCTATTGCTTGAATTACTTTTATATCCCAACATAAAAAAATTCCAAACAAGAATCTAAGCACTGTGGTCTGATTATTCCCGGTTTCCCAAGCTGGGCAAACTTTCGCTTTGTCTCTTTTCTTCTCATTTCTTCCTCCTTCTCCCCTTTCTTCTCCTCCTTCTCCCTCTCCTCCTCCTCCTCCTTCGCCTCCTCCTCCTTTGCCTCCTCCATTTCCTCCTCCTTCACCTTCTTCTTCCTTTCTCCTTCTGTGTCTTTAGAATTATGTCCCACGGCCAGAGCTAGTTGTAAGAGAAAATGAACATTTAGTTGTTCCAACCAACAAAATCAGGATTCTCTTGGCGAGAAAGAAGGGAATGGGTGTTGAGTAAGATACTGAATGTGCTGAACATGTTATGTTCACTATGTTCTAATTATTTTTACTTGTCTCTCTCCTGAATTAGAAGCCACCACTAAGTGCCTAGAATAATGCTTAGAACATAGTAAGTGTTCAGGAAATGTTGGTAGAATTTTGAAAAGTAAATTCTAACAATTTCATGTGCTTTTTTCTCCTGACATACTTGCAAAGCTAACTTTGTAAAGTAACAGATAATTAAAGAAAATACAGAGAAAACAAACTAAAACTCTGTGCTCCTTAGGAAAAATCTTCTGGATTTATTCTACCTTGCTTGGTGTGTATTATTTAGGTTCACAGGACCACTACAAAATTCAGTCAAACGATTCTTAAATGTTAGAATATAATTTCATATAAATCACCATTTTTATATAGTCCTAAGTAAGTAATTATTGTAAGCAATAAAAACGAAGAGTAACCGAAGCATTTCAACATGCAAAGGAAAGAATAAGACTAAGAATACTAAAAGTGAGGACCAGAAATATTGAGAATAAAAGTATCTGTGCAAATCTACTTTCTAGTAGAGCAGATTTTGGGGTATATTGTACAATATACATAGATGAGTCTATACATTTCAGATCATACATTCACAGACAAACCATTTATCTAGGATCCTGGTGTATGTGAAGACAGAAAAAAAAAAAAAGAAAATGGCAATATAGTAAAACAAATATGTAGAAATCCAAACCTCAGCCTGCTTCATAGCCTACCATTGCCTCTAATTATGCCTATAATTCGTAAGAAAAGTATTTTATTTTTAGTATGACGTATCTCTGGGAAAGTCATAAAGCTGAAGGAGATCTATAAGGAGCAATAGCCCTGCCTAGCATTCATGGATGACAGAATTATAAATAATGCTGAATTTCATTGGGTACTATATTTAGTAAAGAGCAGAATTATCATCCAATTCCTTTCCATTAATATTTGCCAAAGGAGAAAAAAGTTATTTCACTCCATCCAGAGATCTATTTTCTTACCAATTAGCCTTTTTAAAACCACTAATTAAGGCACAAAGTAGTGGTGTTGAATTTTTATTTATGTCTTTTTTTTCTTGTTGTGCAGTAGTTAATGATAACAAAATGTTTTGATTTTACCCAAACGTAGTTAAGTTTGCAAACTACTATAGGAAAATTTACTTTAATTAGATAATGACCCTATTAGAGCTTGGTTAAATGAGGATTTTAAAATATAACATTTTCCAACTCCCTGGTGTATAAACAGCTAAGAAGATTCAAGCCAGAGATATTTTCTGGTTTAGCTCCTGAAGGGTAACAAATATCTAGAAAGGAAGTCTTCAGTATTCACTTTGATGTGGCCTGGGAATATCTGCTGTGCATGGCATGGCCACTGTCTTTAGATCTGGCCTCTGCTGTTAACAGGGTAGGAAAGAAGGAAGAGACTGCGATAGATGTAGGGTAGAATGGGGGAACTGACCTACCCTACCAACCAAAGCCCAATGTCAAAATATACAACAATATATAGAATTGTCCAGGCAAAGAGTCACCAAATAGTGTAGTTCCATGATATAGGAGGGGAGGTGGCAGGGAACAGTGAGGGCAACAGTGGGTCAGGTGGTACTTAGACAATCACGTCAGGAACAAGGTCCTAATCCTGGGCCACAATCCCATTCACTAGCAAGTTCACCTCAGACCTATCCATGGTCATAGTTATGAGGAAAGTTACTAGAATGAAAACTTAAGAAAGGAATCACAGATCAAGCATAATTATGTGATCTGAAGCACCAAGTGTGAACTCCTTTTTGTTACCAGGAAGAAATACAATTGATCTTACTGTGGAAATGTGGTAGAACCATCCAACCTACTCTGCACATCCCCATGCCAAGTCGAACATGCAAATAATACTTTTTACTTGGCCCTGATCCCCTCTTGAACTACCATCATCTTTCCTCTTTCCCTCCCCTCCAAACATCTCAATTCATTGAAATGCAACTTTGACTCTAATTTGTACTCGACAATATCACCAATGCATTGATATTTTCATATCCAATGGCTTATTTCAATGTTCACCCTGAAGCATATGTCATTGTAGAATACTTCCACCTTATTGAAATCAACTCCTTTCTTAGCATCCATACACAATTTTTTTCTAGTTCTCCTTTTCATTCTCATTACCCTTCCTCAATCTCCTTTATTGTCCCATTTCCTAGAGATCTAGGGTTTTCCCCAGGGTTTTGATTTTGGCAGTTCTGTTCTATCCCTGTAAGATCTCATTGGACAATTTTATTTACTCTTATTTTATGGAGTAACAGTGTTTTATTTGAGACTCTTTCTGTCCTAATTAATTTGAGACCTCAAAAAGACAAGAACTAACCAATTGTTGTCAAGTACCCCATATTCCAAAATGAAATTCTATACCACCTATTTAAAATGTGCAATTTTGTGGTAAAAAATTTGATTTAAAACTGTTAGTCTATCAACTGCCTGGTGGATATAAAAATGTTGAGGTTGAAGAGGGAGAGAGAAATTGGAGTCAGCCATTGGAATGCTATTGAGTTTCCTCTGCTTCATGGAGGAGGGGAAGGGTCAGCTTTTTTCTTACCACAAGCATCCACTGCTTAAAATTTTTCTCCTCAAGTTTGCAGGAACACAGACAAATGTTGAATGACTGAGATATTTAAAGACTAGAACTGGCCACCTAGTGTCAGAGCATAAAGAAGTGGCTATATTGGGGGACAGCTGTAGTGTCTCAGATGATAAGGAATAGCTGTTTATTTCCCAAGGCCGAGAGAGCAAGGTAATCTCACTAGGAAAGCCTTTAGTGTACCAAAGACTAGAGGCATACAGTCATTTGCAGAATCTGAGAAGCGTATAAGTAAGTAAGAAGCCAGCCAGAAGAGAGCACTGTCTGCATCAGCGAAGCTGTAGTCAGATGCTCTTGGAAGGGTATTCTTCAAGGAATCCATGGAAGTACCCATGAGACTCAACTTGGAGCATGCTCCAAGCCCTGGAAGCTCAGATGCCAGGTCACTATCAGCAAGTGAGATGTTTACAGCCTCTTCTCCTCCCTTCTCTCCCTTAAATCCTGGGTGAGGGCAGGAGGGAGGAAGAGTAGTGCAAAATGAGTAAATTTAAGAAATCCATCCCAACCTGGGGAGAGGGGGATATCTGCGGTTAAATGAAAGCCAGAATTTGAGAATTATCTAGACTAGTTGTTGTATGTAGTACACTGAGACTATTCTTGAAAATAAAAAATGTCAGAAGGCTTTTTTGTTACCAAAGAATGATTTAGAGAGGGATCTCTTGGAGATTTCATCCAATGGGTGGGAAAATAGTTCATGGTGAGAGTTTTAAGAGGCAGTGAGAAAAAAGAATCAAGTTATTTTCTGCCTGTAAACAATGATGTCTGGCACTTGGATGTGAGTGATTACGCTAGTGACTCTCAACAAGTTATCTTCAGCCCTCATCTCTCTCAAGACTCATATTTGTAGCTTTCTATTGAATATCTTCACCTGTTCATCTCTATATTTGCAGGCACCTTAACCTAGCATATTCAAAACCAAATTCTTCTGTATAAAGCATGTTTATTTTCCTATATTCTCTCTCAGTAATAAGAACACTGTAATCCATCCAGCCTAGCATGTTAGCAGTCTCAGATCAACCTGGCTCCTACTTCTTCCGTATTTCTGACATTCAATTCAAGTATTTTTTTGCCTCCTGAACAAATTTCGTTTCAAATCATCTTCCTTCTCCATCTCCAACACATTGACTAAATTCTACCCATCAACATTCTTTGCCTAGATTTTTGAAATACTCTCTCATCTGCCTCTCTGCTTTTAATCTCATCATATTTTATCTTCCAAATTACGTCTCTAGTTCCATCTTTCTAAACAAATGTGATTATTATATCCTTCTTTGTCTATATATTTTGCACAAAATCTTCCCTCAACTAGAATTCTTTCTTCTGCTGGAGAACTCTCAAAATCATTCAAGAAGTCCTCATCAGTTTCTGTATCATGAGCACGGTGAGTCCCCAACTCCTTCTCAATCACATCACTTTGTATGGACAGCTACTACTACATGATTCACACTGAATTGTGATTATGTGTTATTACTACCCTTCCTCTCTCCAGAGGGTGAGCTCTTTAAGTGCAGGGATCATTTTTCAGTCATTTTTGTTGTCCCAATTCTTGGTTGTTGGATGAATGAAACCAATGACGGGCTACCATAAGTAGTGCTAGACAGTCTTACTCCACTTTTGGCTCAAACTAAGAATTTGAAGGCAAAGGAATTGGAGGCAAAGTTGAGCCTTTATATTTGTTCCGTTAACCCCTTTTAAGAATGGGTAGCTTAGGGAGATAAGGGAGGCAAGGACCAGAACCCAGACTGATCTTAATAGGTACTAATATTCAGCAGAACTAAAAACCATTGATCCATTTCAGTTTTGTTTTTCTCTTTCCACTATTTTATGCTTTGGGTACTTAAACTCAGTTATTAGTTTAATACATTGCTACAAAATTATTATAATTCACCATTGTTCATTTGATTATTCAAAAACCCCTACAGTGTGTTGATAGAAATCATTTGCATTATAACCTTGTTGCTTTGCTTTAGTATTCATTCAGTTCTTAAGAATACTGAGTAATGAAGTGTTACATGAATGCTCAATAAGATTAAACAGCCAGCTTGGACTGAGGATCTGAGCACAGCTCTGTCTAGAAACTGAATGAGGACAGTACCAAGAGAAGATCCACCACAAAATGCAATGATTCTGCTTATTATACAAACACAAATATAATTTCTTTTTATAATAACTCTTATAGCTTTTATTTGGGATATCTCTGTAAGGAAAATTTATCTGCTTATTTGCTAGAGCTGGCATCTGGGAAAGAAGTATTATATTTGGATAAAGAGAGAGCAAGAGAGAGAGAGTGATTTTCTGTATATCAATATCTATTTATATATCTCACATGTAAGGAGTTTTAATGGACAGATGCACCCCGATTAAGCAATTAGCCCCAACACTAGGGAGTATCAAGATATATAATTCCTGATATGTGATTAGATTGTCACTTCTATGAATCTCAGTGAGAATTTAGAAATTTCATCTAATATTCTAATAGAAAGTATGTCTCCAAATGGTATATAATGTCAATAATCACTGATGCATGGAGCAAAATTCTTGGCACTGTATCCTATACATAATACTGTTTCAAATTGCTGTGGGTGTAAGGTTAGGTAACAATTATAACCTAATCAGTCATATATCCTTAACACCAATAATTTCACTTCTACAAATAGGCCAGTCAGAACAGAAATTCTGTCTCCATGTCTCCCAAAATGCCTAGCATAGTGGTAAGAAAAACAAGTTTGAAATAACTGTTTATTAAAATTTTGTAAAATTTGTGGAAGCATAGGCAAGGACCTGCTCCTCTCTTGAATATTACCTGTTTTTTGTTGCTGCAATCACAGTCTTGTTTATTGCCTACTTAGAATATATGACTTGTTGTCTCTTATCATCAGAGAGACTTTTTCCTTACTACTCCTCCTCTTTTGAAGCAATACGTAGAGGAACACGAACAGCATGGCTTTCACAGCTCAAGATTTCAAGGCCGTCAGTTCTGTTTGCCTGGTTTACTTGAGAATAAAGTAACTATAATAGAAAGCAAACATATTAGTCAACATTTAAAATATGTATTTTTTAGGTTTAGTAACTGGTGTGAGCCCTAGCTTTGTTAACCACCTCCCCAGCTCTATATCTCTCTCTCTTCCTCTCTACCACTCTCTATTCCCTATTTTCCTTTAATTCTGTTTTTTCTACAAAATACACACACACACACACAGATGCGTGTGCATACAAACACATATATACTATCCACAAGATCATCACGTCTGGGGACTTGCACACACAGTGCCTAATATAATTCAGGAGCAGAGATCATTAGAATTAATAATTTTAAAATTATCAGGTGTAGAAAAAAATAAACTCATGTGAGGAGAAAAATACTGTAGGAGGTAGACTACTTTTTAGAAAGGACTTACCAGGAAGATACATATGGCACTATTCTATGAATCTTTTCTTTTTACAGCATGGAATGTTTTAAAGTGTACTTTACGGATTTAATTCCAATTATTATGGTTAGTACTGCTCTTAAGCAAAGCTGTGCAGAAGGTGAAAATAATCGTTGGCATGTCCTATTCCGTATTCTGTGATCCTCACCTTCCTTTGAGGTAGGTGAGGTAGAAGGTAACAACATTCTACCACTTTGTACTCATACCCATTACTGCCTACATTTTTGTCTTTTGTACCTGAGCCAGGCCTGGCCTTCCACAATGCTCTATATGCTATGATAAATAACTCCTGCTAACATCAATGTGTTTCACTCTTTCGTTTACCCTATAGTCGTCTTAATGGTTAATCTGAATAGACGAGGAATCTCCAACACAAGTAAATACCATGGGAAAGTATGTAGTGTTATAGAGTAAAGTAAGAAAGGTATCAGCCAGCTCTGAATGGTGAGGACTAAGGCAAACTGGAGCCATCAGCCGTGTCTAAAATGGAAAGCCATTATTCAGCAATAGCCTAATGGTATCAAGTGAAAATGAAGGCCTAGTGTTGTAAGATCTTTAATTTTTTTTAAGAGAAGCCAGAAATGTGGGTTTTCATGTGAAAATTCCAATCCTTTTGAAACACCGTGCAGGTGTAAAACCAGATATACCTGTAGGCAGAATTTGGACTATGTATCAGTAGCTTGCCACTTCTGTGATAAATAATTTTCAAATAAAGATATAATGGTTATCAGTTGCTTAATCTTTCTCTTCAAGAGATACTCAGTTTAGTGAGAGAGACGAACACTTGAAAATAATTACAGCTTTGTAATGAGTGATAAAAAACGTAGAGGCAAAGGATCAAAGGAGACCAGAAATGTGGGAAGGAGACTTTCACCAACCTAGAACGTTCTCAGGGAGTGCATCCTAGAAGAGATGAATCTAGACCAATAGAAGGTATTTAGGAGGGGACAAAGATAAAGGATATTCCAATCAGAGTTGCGTGTGGGAAGAGACAGAGGCAAGAAAGACCACTGTGTGCTTGAGAAAAGATGAATTATTTGAGGTTTCTTCCCCCAAGAAGTAGAAATGAAAATTCCAGACGTGAGATTTGGATTCTGAGGGAGATTATTTTGGGCAAGAGGGCCTCTTGGATTCTTCTTAATAATTTGAAAACACAAATCTCTCTCTATTTTTCTCTATTTCCCTCTCCAGGTGATTTTGACATGACCTTGCTGCTCATTTAGATCAAAGGATACTCATCACATAGTTTTACAACAAATTTTATGGTCATAGAAATTAAATATTTACATTTGGAAGATGGCAAGGTTACTCTTAGCAGATGTTTTATTTAAAAATGCATTGCTTATTGTTCCCACATTTCTACTGTTTTTAAAAGTACTATATTTATCTTAGCAAGTTCAATGGAGATAATTGAACATGTGGTTATCTCAGTCATAGGGTACATACGTCTGTGGAAATGTAGCCAGCCAAGTTGCAATGCCTTCAAAGTCTTCATCGAAAATCTGTTCACATTGATGAATGGTTCATTCTCCCTATAGAACTGACTGCAGAGGCTAAGAGTATCTATAAATAGGAAAATTCAGACGAAATCATGTTATATCATGTATCATACCAGGAGGGATACATACAGTAAAATATATGGTGAAAATAACTAGTACAGGTGGAACCCACATATGTTAATAAAGAAGGGTTGTAGAGATAAGAGCATGGAGAGAGAAATAAATGTAGAGTAGGTATTTTGAGCCAAACTTTTTATTGATCATAAAATGTTTTATATTTATACATTCAAAGATTTTTCTATATATACAAATCTATTCACATTCAAAGAAGCTGTTGCTAGAGTGTATAAACATGTCGCTAAGAAAAACAAGATTTATCCTTCTTTTAGGCCCTCCAGTGGTATAGATGTAGTCAGTTTGTTGTTTTTGTTTAAAAACAACTATTGTTTAGCAGTTTGAAAGTTGTTTGCAGGGACTCTTTATGACATACATTTTATAAAGGATAACCTTGAGTAACGATACTGACCTAAATATATCATATAGACATTTTCCAGAAAAGTCAGTTTTAGTTTATCTGCTTGTTTTTCTGTCTCTCCTCCCACATTCCTGTTTTATGAATGTGCTATGAATGTTTTAATTCAACTAGTAGATTCCTATTTTGTTGAGATTCTTTTTCATGGCATTTCCAGCTGATAGATTGATTAACTATTCCCATTTTTTACCAAATCTAAGAATGTTGATCAATATTTGCTGAACAGAATTGAGTGTGCAGCACCAGATAAGAGGAACAAATGTACACTCATTGATGTTTCTCTGCAGTGAAAAATATTTTAAGGTGTTGAGTGATTTGTCTATGTGGATATGTGTCTCTTGGGATATGATAGTATAATCAATATGTCCTATTGAAGACGAAATCCTAACTCTGAATTATTTCAGCTAGGCTCTGATGGAAAAAAAAAAGCAATAGTACAATCATTCTGGAAAAGATATATCTGAATTGATCTAAATGATGATGATTTGCGCTGTACCAACATTTCTAGTTGAAACCTCTGTGAATCAGCTTCATTTAAGCCTCATCTTTACTTAAATACTTGGATGAGGGTGAGGTAAGCAGACTTGTGTGGCCTGATACAAAGGAACTGCTCAGAGATTCTTTCTTTTATTTACCTACTATTTCAAGCTTGCCTCACTTGTTGAATTCCATAGTTTTTATTTATGCATAAATGTCAGGGACAGAGCAGCAGAGTTAACTTCAAAGAGCCTAAAAAGGAAAAAGATAAAAGAGCAGAAGTTTAAAATGAAATGTAGATGATGCCACATAAAATTCAGAGTATTACTGATTAATTTCTTCAATAACTTGGAAAAAATTTTCTCTTTGTGAAAACCCATAAATACAGTTCCAGGACCAGGGCAAGGAGAGGAAAGGGGCATTTTCTTGGTATCCTCCATCTCAGCCAAGGTAAGCATCCTGCTTTAGAAAATTAATAAAAGAGTGGTTACATTAAAAAATTTTTTCTGAATATCGTTAACGTCATAGAGTGTATTTTCCTTCTGTACAAAATTCAAATGAAATTTAACTGGAGCAGTTAATGTAAGACTGTCACTTTAACAAACATAAGAAATAGAGAATAATGTAGTTTGACTTCGATTTTCACAAATGTAAGATGTTCTTTCCTTTTTTTAATTTCTAGACAAGGCATTTAAATGAATCCCAGATGTATTCAGATAGATGAAACCCATTCCCCACTAACTCATCTCCAAGGCAATCAAGGACTACCAGTTAAAAAATCTAATTCTGTGCCTTTCTATTCTTCTAGCTTTTATATCCTGAAATTAATACTTCAGTTCAATGTTTATAGTTTCATAGCTGTGCATTTTAATTTTGACAATATTATCTACAAATAAGAGAATTGAGGCACAAGAACTTTGAATATTGATTATTCCAATTTTAAAGTGCAAGTTGCATTTTAAATAGATCTCAAACTGCTATGTGAGATGGGCTGGAGTTACAGGTAGCACTGTTCAGATTGTGAATAGCCTGATGCTACGGCTGGAGTTGAAACTTGGATAAGTAATTGTAAACGTGATCTTCTAGAATGAGACAGAATGCCAAGGTTCACAGAGTCATTGTTTTAATTTCAAGGTCCAAGTCACTTTGGACATGTAGCATGTTCCCTTCGAACAGAATTGAGTGTGTAGCATATGATAAGTGGAATAAATGTTGACCTATCAATTTAATATCTTCAATGAAACTTATTTTAAGTTATGAGATAATTCTCGAGGATCTATGTATTTTCTTGGGGTATGATGGAATAACCTATTCGTCCTGTGAAGATTGAGTGCTAAAGTTACATAATTTCATCTAGGAATTAAGGAAAGGAAGAGGTAGTTGTATCATTCTTAGAAGGGTCAATGTGAGTTTCACTGAGTTATAATAGTTTGCACTCTACCAATATTTCCAAATGAAATCTCTGTGGCTGAGCATCATTGAAAATAAACATGATGTAATCTATGCAGAAATAGAGGTATAATGATGTACACCTGAAATTTTTACCATGTTATAAACCAATGTTATTGCAATAAACAAAAAATTAAAAAAAAAAAAGACAAAAGTGCTTTACACACACTATGCACTTAATAAAATTCAACTCTTGTTAAAAAAAAAAAAGAAGAAGATAAAGTCGTCGATTTTGGAAGTGTTGTTGATGAGTTTTTTTCCATTAAAACCGAGAAAGTAAAAAGATAATAAATTGTGTTTTGATATAAATAAAATATTTAAACCTAAAAAAAAAAAAAAAGAAAAGAAACAAGTGCTTCAAAGAAACTGAGATGAGGACCAAATGTCCTACAAGAAAGCCCTGATCTGAGGTCTTTTATTTTATTTACTCATTATGCCAGGCACTTATTCTACAACAAAACTCTATTTATGCATAAGATGTCAGACGTTAAGAGCTCACATCTTTAACCTGAAAGATGATTTTTAATAATACATCTAACAATCAGCCTCTTTGTAAAGAGTTAAGTTCTTTCAAGATATACAAAACTCTTGAAGAAGGGAAAAAATGACATGGAGAAACTGTTCTTTCTTCCACTCATTTCCAAGAATTTCTATTTTTTAAAGCAGTAATTCTTAAACTATAGTGTGCATCAGACACACCAGAAGAGCTTGCTTTTACAAATTGCTCAGTCTTAACTCCAGAGTTCCTAACTCACTAGATTAGAAGTGGAGCCCAAAAATTTGCATTGTTCGTGAGTTACCAGATATTGCTTCTGCTATTGATTCAGGGACCATACTTTGAGAACCACTACAATAGAATAATACCATTTTAAGGTAGGTTAGCTTTATGATAGAGTCATAAAACTATGTTTACTTTCTGCAACTTTGAAAAGGAAGTATGTGAAAGCACTGGCAATTACAAGGAATATATCCTCACACAGCTGATTGCTTTGCACGTATGTACAAATACATGTTATTCAATGGGAAGAATTCTTTCTAGGAGGCAAAATATCTGGGTTCTAATCCTGTTTAATCCTTTGGAAAAATTAGTCAACCACTCTGTCTCTCAATTTCCCCAATATTACAATGGAAATCACAATAGTTTGCCTGCTTTGAAGCACAGATCTTCGAGAGGCAATATCTTGACCTTCTTCCAGATCTATAATCTACATCATATAAATAACATTTACTCACTTGATAATCCATAAATAGCATTTTTCCATTTGATAAAATCCATAAATGATGAAGGGACCATTTGGCCACTGACTGTGGCCAAATAATCGAACCAAGCTATTTAAATTTTCTGTTCTTTAAATTCTACAACCTGCTTCTATTTGTTGATTTGGGGATTATCTCTTCTATACTTCAGGAGATGCCTTCTAAATATAATATTCCAGAACTGGAAAAACAAATAAATATTAATTATATTTATATCTTTCATCATTTTATAAATTTGATTCCTTCAACTCTACCTCCACTCTTACCCCCAAGTTTTTCTCTTTAAATTTCATATCTTTTTGAAAACACCCACATATCTTTTCTTGGTTATTATCCCTTTTCTGAATCTGTTTCTATGCTATTATTTCTTTCTTAAGGTATGGCGTACAGAACTGCATTCAACATCCTAATTTAGATGAATTATGTTTTATTCAAGGATAAAAACATGTTTACCAGTTAATTTTTTCTTTTAACTGACTTCCCAATAATTCTCATAGCTCTGTTGGCCTCATGTTCTTCAAACAATATTTTTAGGAATGATTCCGCAAGAGGAAACCATTATTCTGACAGTATAATGAGTGTGTGTGTATGTGCGTAATCTGTGTTTGCTAAAGGTATTATACTCGTTCACACAGATAAATAGTTTCCAATCTTCTGCCAACTCATATATAAAACTGGGTTTTAGTTTATACTCCTCTACTAAATATGTCATTTTCTTTAACTATTGAGTGCTATTTGAAAGTCTTGAAGTTTCCCTAAGTGACCTTCTTTCCAGTCATTGTAAAGATGTTCAGGTAGGTCCTGGTAGGTGACCAGGTAGGTGATACCTTGTGTATTATTCAGGGTTCTCCAGAGAAACAGAACCAATAGAGAGAGAGACAGAGAGAGATTACAAGTAATTGGCTCATGTGATTATGGAGGCTGGTAAGTCCAAAATCTGCAGAGCTGATGTCCTGTTTTGAGTCTAAAGGCTGGCAGGCTGCTATATCACCAGGAAGAGCCAATGTTTCATTAGAAGGCTGTCAGGCAGGAGAATTCTATCTTTCTCATGGGAAAGCCAGCCTTTTGTTCTATTTAGGCCTCTAACTGATTGGATGAGGCCCACCCACATTATAGAGGGCAATCTGTTTTACTAAGTCTACTGATTTAAATGTTAATCTCATTCAAAACACTGTCATAGAAACATCCAGAATAATGCTTGACCAACTATCTGGGCACACCATGGCCTGGCCAACTTGACATATAAAATTAACCATTATACCTTGGTATCTTTTTCTCAGCATTGGAAAAAGTCTATCTCTCCCCAGCCTTTGGTGTTTTGCCTGCAAGTCTCTCTCTCTTCTAAAAAATTTGATCTGCCCATTCCATGTTGATCAACCATTTTTAATACCCTTAACTACATAACTTTGTATTATTTAAATTCTGAGTAAAGTATATCATCTGCTTCTTTCTTGTAAAGTTTTGTCAAATAATACTAATAATTAATAGAAACAATTTTTTCTTTAAAAGATATCATGTTCTCTTTCCACTAAATTGCTATGCATATTTAAGTGGCTCCTAGACAAGCCGATCATCAAAATCATGTGGGGAACTTGCTAAAAATACAGTCACAGGCTCTACCTGTAGATGTCACTATCAGAATCCCCAAGATTGAGGCCCCCAAATCTATACTTTTAAAATATTACTCACCTAATTATGATGATAAATCATTGATAGGGAGAATATGTAGAATTACAAAGTTTTTAAAGATTCTTAATATTTTTTATTTTCAGGATTACTTGGAACTAGACATTTAGCTAACATTTTTTCATAATAAAAATCAGAATAAAGAATTCATTGATTCCTTTTGCAGATCCTTTTAATTCCAAAGGTCAGCTTTTCCACCACCATCATTGTATAGTCCTAGTGATTCTTGAGCTGGCATCTTACTGTTGATTTATTTTTTAAAAAGCTTTTATTATTTTCTTTGGAATATCAAGTACAGTGTTCCTTGAAGTTCTTTTCAGTTGGTCTTATGTTTTTTTGCACCTGATTTGCCTTACTTTGTGGATTTTCTTGTTTTGCTCCCTTGGCCAATTGTACCATTAAAAATGCCATCCTCCCCCCTCACCCACAATGACCTCTTTTGCTTTGCCAGTTAGCCATACAGGGATTTTGTTTGAGCACCTGGGTTTCTTGATCCTTGGCATGCATTTTGCCTGGGATCCTAATAAGGTGTTTTAAACAGTCTCCAGGTTTCTGGTAGATTATTTGCTTTTTTTTTTTCCAACTCCTTTGCATTTTTTTTCTAATATCCACATTTTGATGTAGGTCCCTTTTATAAAATTGAGTTAGCATGTGTTCGATGCTTCTTGGCTTTCCCACTCTCAGCAGAATATGAAACTTAATCATATACTGATCACTAATATATAGTGGTTCATATAATTTCTGATTCACTTCCTGTCTTTTATACAGAACTCGGTCAGTGTATTTCCTTTCCATATGGATTCTAAAATTACTTGATCTAAGAACCAGTTACTTTTCCCCCCTAAAATGCTTCCTTCATATCTCTCCTCGATGAGAAAATCCATGAATCCAGATGTGAATAATTAAAATTCTATTTGATTACCATCTGTCCTGATTTTGAGAATGCACACTTAGGGTTAATATTTTTAGCACTATATATATTTGAACATCAGATGAAAAGAATTAGAGTAATCATAAATCTCAGTTGATAGCACATTATCTTCACTGGTGTCTCTCTTGATTAAGTAGTTGATCATTTCTCTTCTTTCCATGACCCTCTATCTTCCCTCTACAGACAAGCAACGATGCTAAGTTTAACAAATACCTTTTTGTTTATTGATGTTTTTGCAAAATGTATATTGTTTTATGTGTACTTTCTTGCTTGTTGTACTTGTTGTATTTGTAAAGAGTATTTTGATAGCAAAGTCACTCTGCCCCTTACTTTTGAATCAGTGCTATGTTTTTGGATAGTGATATGTGTATATCTAACCTATTACTTCTAACTGCTGTATAATACTCCATGGTGGCTATCCCTCTTTCTTCTTGTCCCTTCTCCTAGTGATTCATGACTCAAATTGCCTCCAACTCTCCAACATCATTTAGCCCTAGTTAATGGCATTATCCACCACTGATTTCTTGATTGCAATTGATTTAGAAAAGAATAATTCTCCTTCAAGTGGTTTCACAGTGAAATCTTCATTTGTATCAGTATTTCTCAACCTCACCACTATTAACATTTGGACTGGGTGAATCTTTGTTGTGGGCTATCCTGTGCATTGTAGGATATTTAGCAGCATCCTTGGCTCTACCTGCAAGATACCAGTAGCACCCCAAGTTGTGAAAATAAAAAAAGTTTCCAGACATTGCCAAAAGTGTCTTGGGGGAGGAGGGAGGATAAAATCAACCCTATTGAGAACAGCTGATGTAGATTTTCTAAATATTTAGATGCCACTTTTGTTAAATCTTACATATCCTTAGTTGTCCGTTACAGCCTATGACTCAGTGGCACTATAATCTGGCTTCTTTTTCCACTCACTCATTGTTGTTGTTCTAAGATGTCAATTATATATGATTATTCATTTCTTGACAAGCATTCAGCTCCTCCTATCTGCTTGATTTATCTAATTTTTATATAACCGTCAGGGAAGAATATCTTGACTTCTCTAGCAACACACTTTTCAGTGACTAGCTCATTACATGTCTTTTATATGTAATGATGTTATTTTTTTTTAAATATACATAAGCCAGGCTTGAGGTTAAACAGAAATTTTCGTACTTATCTTTGACTATTCATTTTAAATTTGTAAATGACACAAGAAAACAAGCCTATGATTTTACAGTCATACCTTGATTTTAATTATACCTTGAGTTATCCAATTATTTCACAGATTTGGCTTTAAGCTGCTTCTGTCTATACTAAAAATAAAACTTAGCCAATAGGTCCTCAATTAAGTGGCAGATTCATTACCACAAGAGCCCAACTATCCACAGATACCTTCTCTTCAATCACATATGAACATGAAAAGTACATATTTAGGGTCTGAATTAATGTTTTCTCTCAGTGACTCCTAAAAAATATGAAATGTTAAGATAAAACTTTCAATTAAAATGGTCTGAAATCATGTAAGTGAAATATTTTCAAAAATTTAAATGAGTGAAAAGGTCACTTGATTGAGAATCAAAATGTCTGAGTTTAATAACTGGTTTGCACCATATACATTGCATGTCTTTTGGCCTAAATTCTCTAAATAGAGTTTCCTCAATTGAGAAATGGCAGAATTTTTTAAAGATAAAATGAAATTAATGCTAGTGCAACTCTAAGACATTATCAAACAGAAAGGATTATTTTATTATTTGCCAAAATTTTGACTCTCCTCATGTAGAAGACATTTCTTGTAGTGGCAGACAGTGGTCTAGAGAATTCCATTTGGACCCCATGGAAGCTATTGGCAATATCTGGTGTTGGTTTTAGACTCATCTTTGATCCCAAGTTTATGGCTTTATGCCTGTCCCCATCTCTCTGCTCCTGCTGCAGTACTATAAATTCCCACTTCCATTTTGTCACTTGGTTTTCCTCCCTGTCTTATCCATCTAGTCTTGGTCAACAAAAAGATCTATTTCTGATTTTTGACCCATCATCCCTCCAACCTGTCCCCTACCATCCTCTAGTTAACAGATCTTTCTCCTGAAGTATTACATTAATGGACCTAGTCAAAACCCCTAGATTCATGATCTTGTATAACAAACCCAAGAACGTACATTGCCTGTAAAGATCCAGCTCATAGACAAATAACATTCACTAAAACAGAGGAAGCAAGACCATATAGTATTGGATTCTTGGATTATGCAATATCTCTAACTAATATCCTCCCCTGCCTTCCCATTTCACTAATAATAAAACCTCAGTGTCCTTACAATAGCATCCAATGCTCTACGTGATTTAACATGTGTGTGCCATCTGACCTCATCTCCTACTACTTAACCCCAGCACATTTTGCTCTAGCCATACAGATCTTGTTACTTGTTCTTGAGTAAGCCAAAATAGACCTTGCAAAGTTGCTTTTTTTTCTGCTTAGGATACACTTTTTCCATAGTAAATGCTTAATAAATATGTGTCAAATGAATGAATATAATTTCTTTTACTTCTGTGCCCTTCTCTGGCATCTATAGCAGTTTTTGAGGGCTAAAAATGAGGGCTAATTCTCTATTATGTGACTCACAATGCCATTCCACCTATATGCTATGTCTATTCCCCGTTACTTAGTGATGGTTATTCATCAAACCTCTCTGCAAGAATAAATGCATAACTGTACATCAAATGAATATTTGCATAAATCTAAGAGGAGATTAGTATATAATAACTTATAGTATTTTGAAATAAATTTTAATAGCTTAAAATACTCATTTTATTTTGTACCTAATCTATTTTCCAGTTATACAAATCACATAAAGAATCTATTGAGTTAATAATGCTAAGAATCTGCAAACAATTTATTTCACTATTAGTTTTGTGAAAGTTTATTAAACTCTGTGTTTATTAATTTCTAAAGTATAAATTAATCTGTGTGGAGAATGGATAAAATAATAAGTGGAATAATAAAGGGAAACATTCATAACATTCAAAGTTCAAATCTGTGATACAAATATGGCCTTTTTCTTTAATAATTACAGGAAACTGGTGAACCCCCGAGAAGCAGGCTAAATTAGTTTTGATTTAGTCTCTCTATTCATGCTGAACTTTGCTCATGCTATCTAACACATGAGGAAGCTGTGAGCTTAGTCTTTGCCGTAATCAGAAAGCACAATACAGATAATGCATTACAGGCTCCCACAGTGCTGTATAATGTTTCCAGCCAGCCAGTCTTTCTCTCTGGCAACCAGATATGCAGAGCCACGTCTCCTATGGCATGAAGGAGAGACGGTACACTTATATATTCCAAGTTGTTGTGAATTCAGTTTCAACATGCTTATCAATGGGAAAGACGTGTACTTCATGATCATTTTTCCTTGTGTTTCCATTTCTGTATAAAGTAGTCTGGAGCAATGGGGGTGAGAGGAGATTGTTAACTATAGGTTCAAACATATTAGTTGTATAAACTACCTAAAGGAAGAACACCAACACCTACATGTTAATAGGCTGTAGGTTTTGAGTCATAAATACATCTAAACCTCAGATCTGCCATTTGTAAGTGACTTTGAGCAAGTTATTTCATTGCTCAGAGTCGGGTTCATCATCGGTAGATACTATTTAACTCACAATGCTAATTGGAAGGATTATAACTCGGAAACAGATTTAAATTGCCTAGCAGAGTTGTTGACAGATATGGAGCACTCAGAAAATTTGGGCCTTAAAAGATCACATCACCCATTATCCAACTGATGATAGATTCAAAGCCAAATGGGCAGCACTATATTGAAAGATTTTTATGGGTGTTATAGTTAGGAACCATGTCTTGATTGACTTTGTGTGATTAGGATCTTGCTCTGTGCCTCTCTCAAAACTGGTGCTTATTAAATGCTGATTGCTGTTGAATGATATTCAGCTATCCAAAGTGAACACAGAGGAGAAGGGGAAGGGGAGAAGGGGAAGGTGGGGCATATCCATTGACTTACCTTTCTGTCAGAGGGTTTGTTGATTCTTTCCATCCTAATGACTTGAGTATTCTTCCACCAACACTTAGTTTCCCAACAGCTATGAGTTTAGCAATCTGAACCTTTCCTCCTGGTCTTTTACTGGCCAAATTCTGGGTTATTTCTCCAACTCCTGGGTTATGTCCTGGGTGATTACCACAGCACCCCTTTCCTCCAGATCTCCTGCTCTACAAAGCCATATGGAGCTCTTTAGAAATTGAAACCTTAGGGGACATGGTTTCATAATAATTTATTTGTAACAGAATTCTGCTGTTTGTTTCTCTGAAATCAGTTCACTAAGAAAACAGGGTTCAGTTTTCTTTGCAAAATTTTTGTGTGAGGCACAAGGTGAGATGCTCAGAACATATTGAATCAATTTAAATGGAAAAGCCTATCCTAGACCTAAGTGTTTATCTCCTCCCCTGACCTATATTCTTTCTTGCAGTGGAATGAAGAGAACGAGGAAAGGAAATCGGCCCTAACCACACTCTACTATATCACACTTGTTAAAGCAGAGCGTTCAGAAGCATTTGGGGGACGCACTGCACTGCTCAATTAAATCACAAGTCCCATCCAGTGTGATTACCAGGGCAGCTGTGGTTCTGCCTTCTGTCACTGGTGCCTTCACTTCAACTGGTGTGTGAAGAATGCAGTCTACACCCTTAGCAGCAACAAAGTCAGACCTGAATAAGATAAAATTACATTTTAATGGCGCGAAGTCTAACAGCATTTTTTTTTGGTAGGGAAGGGAAGGTATAAGGGGGAAGGAAATGACTTACCATTCTCTGTCATTCTGGGGGTGAAATTAGTTTCAGTGATTCACTTGTTATTGCTGTGCACTATGAAGACTTTATTTAGCTCCCCATTTGGGGATTTTAGTCCTTTTTTCACTTAAAACTGACAAGGAGAGAATATTAGGTCATGAAAAAATAATACCCTCCATATCATCTCTAAAGGACTGTTTTTCCCCCTTTTCCAGAGACCCTCTGCTTTGTGTCGATTTGCTTTTCTATCTACACACAAGCAGACGACTCCAGGAGAGCACTGTTTATAGTATCATAAATGATTTTCCCTCATTTTTTCCAGCGTCAATGATCAGAATCTCTACTTCTAAACAGGTTCTCATGGTTGTGTATGCCTCTCCTCCAGTTTGAGTTTCAAAATGAGTCTGCTTTATGCTTTGTCTCTGAAAATGCCTATTGCCTTGAATGCCAGTCCGATTAAAAGGGGAAAAAACTCATTTTATGGTTTGTACAGCTGTTTCTGAGCCCAGATTCTTATAAAATCTGCCCCAGTGGCATTTCCTTACCACAAGATTGACAGACTGGGGAAAGCTAAACATTTTCTTTTCTAAAGAACTAGTGGAAAACAGACCTATTTTCAGGATTGGCTTGTCCTTGGTAAAAAGTTTGAAACCACTGAGTTGCATCATGGCCATAAAGCAAAGTTGCTGCTCCAAAGTCTTAATTTCCAGCCAGTGTTTAAGCAGCTGCAACAGAAAAAAAGAATTTCTTCTAACCTTCCAAGTCACTCCCCATAAACTGATTTTGCTGAGAAATTTCACAATGGCCATTTCCTCTTCATGTCTAAACAGAGGTTTAGTGTCATTAAAAGCCTTTCTCTGAATGTCATAAGGTACATACAGGATGATTTAGGTGTGTACATAGAGTATGCCCTGGTGGTAGGCTTTTGTTTGAGGGAATGTGAAAAAAATCTCAGGGAGTAGAAGGATAGGAACTTTAAGTAGGATTCTTGGGGGAAAACATATATGCACACATTTCTCAAGGAGCTGACATCATTGAGATTTAGCAGTTAGAGTATCATTTAACCTGGCTCTTTCTTTTTCATGATTTTTCTTGCATTCCTCAGTAGGTTTCATTACCATTTGGAGGCCAGCTCTGCAAGGGATGAAGAGGCATCCTCTGCTCTCCAGGGAGGGATGGAAACTAATATAACAGAATTTCGGTGGTATGAGCAAGAGCGCAGAAACAGAAGTCTCCTGTGGATTGTGGGAAACCAGAAAGCTTTTCTTTTGATGTTATTCAAACTCCAAATCTAAAGGGAGAAATACCATAAAACTACATGTTACAATCCAAAAGTAATCTCTCTTTCCAACAGAAAAAAGGCTATGTTGTGGTTCTAATTGATAACATACTTGCACTTTTCCCACAAACGAATCTTCTTACTCCTAAACCTACTGTTGTAGGTTAATCTGTTCTTAATGGTCTGAGAACCCCACAATTTCTCCCCATATCTACTCAACTGAATAATTTGTTGGTAAACACTCGGCAAAAAACCCTTAATTTCTTAAAATGTTTTAAACATAGGTTGGTTTCTTTTTTCTGCTTTTCCCTGTCAATGAACAACTTAGTGACCTAGAATACTCATCTTAGTTTCTTTATGATTTAACTTTCCTGTCTATGCAATAGAAATTGTGAACAGCTGAGTATAAATCTCAATAATAATAATTTATTTTTTTCTCTCTCACTCCTAATGAGTTGTAAGTTCAGATGGATCAGACAAAAAACAGTGAGAGAAACTTGATGTTGAACTTATTGGACATTTAGTAAATTGTTGACCTAAGAGAGATTAGAAATTAAGGTAGGGATATGGAACATTAAAAGAAAGAATTTACTGCTAAGAATGGGGAAAAGGGCGGGAAGTGGCTATAAAATAGTGAGAACTGCTTTCCATAAACCACATAAAAATCCCATCTCATTACCCTATAGATGTGGGGTATACACACAGTAAAACCCTTGTAATCTGGCATTTGAGAGGAAATGAGGCACCAGCTAATGTCAAGTTATGCTTAATAAAGACTTAGTTCATGTTGTCTCAGGTGGTATCCTTCCCGTATTTGCCTTATCCTCCCTTAAAGACTTAGACATAAAAGGCACGAAAGGGCAGTGGTTTCTACATATAAATCATCAATATTTGTTTTTTTAAAAAAAGGCTTTGGTTCAGCAGGGATCTACCTTCCCACTCTTCACCAGAATGATCACCTGGCATGGCAGTTCTACTAATCACTCTGTTCCACTTTCCTTCAGCACCCTCATCACTGAATCCTTTGAAAATAGCTACATTCATCTCTCGTTAATGTCAAGGGAAAGGGATCAATAAGCGTATATATAAACCAGATTCCTTAGCCTTGAACAGAACCCAGACAATGTGAGGAAAGATGAAGAACAAACACTAGAGCCACTCACATATGTTCAAGTATAGCCAAGGAGAGCTCGCCAGCCTCCACATTCTTGACCATCTAAACTTTCGTTCAAAGCCCATGCAGTATGAAGGTGGATAACAAACATCTAGCTCTAACGTATTTCCCCTAGTTCTTTTTACTTTCCAGTCTTCTCTCAGTTACACAAACGTTACAAAATGTCCAGGGTCCACTGCCCCCAACAAATGTGCTGCTTTCATTCACCAAGCAATTTTCAGGGGCAAGCTTTGTACTAGAATCTGGGGATGCAAATGAGACATCACTGCTGCCCTTGAGGAGTTTGACATGCTGGCTTGAGCAACTGACTCTCAGTTCCCTTCACCCAAACATTTTGGCTGATGCTGATCCTTCAGAGTGTCTACCCTGTCACGTGACTTGAGATCTTTGGCTCTTCCTAACGGTTCTCATATTTAAGCTTGAGAGGGTTTTATGCTTGAAATTTGTGCTAGGGGCAAGTGATGATGCTGTGAGTCAGAGGTTCTTAAAGTTAAATATATGACAGATTATCTGGCTTTCTAAGATTTTTTAAAAACATGCATTCCTAGCCTCAGTTTGGCCCTACTGAATTAGATTCTCCATGTGTGCAGTACAGGGGCTTCTGATCCAGATAAGAAACTGTATCCTAAGTTTTCATCAACCAGCTTGGAATCAGCTAAAGACCAGGGGAGTCCTGCTGGATCTATATTTGCATTTTAATCTGTTTTAGAATTGTGTATAAAATATTTTAAAAGCCTGGAATGAGGAATTATGTCCAAGTGTAGGGTATATTTTCACATTAATTTTTCTTTTCCTGGTCTTATGCACAGTCACAAATTTCCATCATGAATAACATAGCGGAGGGATTTCCTCTGCCAACATATTGCCATAGGTATTTCTGGGAGACATGTAAATACAGACTGGATTTTTTACTGCGTAAACATATAGAAGCTGATTACACAATTTTACGGAGTCAGCCTAATCATATGTTATGTAAATGTGTGTAGTGTGTTTTTAGTCAGAGGGTCCCAGGAATATATCCACAGACAATTGGAAAATCTTAGTTCATAAACAGATTTTTTCTACCAGCCCCAATGAAACACTAAAGCCTCCAAAAGGATACATGTGGACTAAATACAAATTTGTACCTCCTGCTGGAATTATTCCATTTTTACACTCCATGTAGCCTCAGAGAGCTCATCTTTGCTCCATGGAAGCCTTGGGATTTTTTAAGATATTACAGGTAGAGTGCTGGAGCCACATCTGGCCCTTTCCCACCCTACAGAGCAGAGAGTACCCAGCTGACAAATGGGGACAGACAGGCTCTGTCGCTGCCTAGGCTCTGTGTGATGAGTTCTGTGGATCTTGGCCGAAGATACTCTGGCTAACTCTGTCACGTATGATGCTGTGGTTTTGACCATCAGCTTTTTTTCCTTTTCCACTTTTTCCTTAGTTCCTCAGACCATTTTGTGCTGAGGGTGGCCTCTCTCACCAGCCTGTCTGAGTCATAAACCTCTCAAATTGTAAGTGGAAAAGACCCAGTAATTCAGTTGTCTGTTCACTAATAGGAATCTTTTTGTGGGTTTATGTGTCTGCCTCCTTTGTTTTCTGTTTTAAAGGAATACAGGCTCCCAGACTCCTGGAGTGTAGAGAGCTTGTGGCAACTTCCATGTGAGGGGCCCTCCGGGGGGAGGCTTCCCAGTGAAATGGAATGACCACGGGGTTCAGAGTTGACTTCAATTCACGTATCCCAGGGACCTTGTAAAAGTCTCTTTGGAGGTTATTTTTTTCATTATCAAAATAAGAAAGTGGAATCAGATAGTCTTTAAATTCTTATTATTTTACAATTCGATGGCTCCTTCTAAGAAATCTGATTTCTCTATTTGGGCTTAGCTCCTTCATGTTTCATTCAGTTGCTATATTTTTCCTACATGTCTTTTTATCTGAGTGAGGATGTCTTGCTTTCTCAAGGCTGGGTGGTTTTTATTCAAATCTCTGCAGACTCTTTGCAAAAGTATTCTGAAGCGAGCGTAAGAATTGACAGGCATTTATAAATCCCTGGCAGCACACCAAAGTTGGTTAAAGAAATAGGATGCATTATCTCATAGGTTTAGCTAATCTCAGAGTTATGGACCATCTCTGGATGTGAGGGCTTACTATGGAGGCAAGCTACAGAATGACAAATTAAAGCTGATAAGATTGTTGTTCTTCCTCATCCTCCAAATATTCATCAGTTTTGGGCTGAGTCTCTCACAGAAAGCAGAAGTCATTAGGAAGATATGCTGTATACTATATTGGCTTAACAAATGTGTGAACACGAAACATAGCAAATACTGGGCAAAGTTATATCACCTGTTATCCAAATTAAAATTGAGAAATCTGCATTTAGAAATGCTGATTTTAATCTAATTATGTGGTGTGACAAAATTTTTCTCCCTTAGTAATCAGCCAAGAGGCTGAAATGGGGACATTTTATAGGTGAAATCAATCAAACAAAAATACTTATGTGAGTTTTTTTAAATAATTCACTAAGCTTCACAAACATTATCAGTTCATTGATCCTAAATGAAAAAGAAAATTCTCAAATGTTTTCAGAATTAAAGAGATGACCAGTATCTTTATTGAATTTTCTCACATTTTCATTATTATTAATCTGGAAAGAACAAGGTTATGACAAATTCTATGGGTAGTGAATTCTAGCCCTTCAGGGTTGTAGTAAAATAAAGTATCTAAAGTGGAAAAGGGAGAAATAACAACTCATTTTGGTCTGGTTTCCCATTCCTCTAATATTTGAGATCAAATACATATCTATGAATATATATATTACATATAACCTGATCTTTCTAAATACACCATAAACCGAAATTACAATGTTTAAGGCTTGAATATTTAGTAATAGTTTTTCTTTTCAAAATGATAAGCCAAATATATAATCCTATTCTTGTTTATTATAGTGAATGTCAGAGAGCTAGTTACTGAAGAAATTAAATTCCTCTTTATTTTTAATATTTGATTAAGCAATTCTTCTCATGGTGGAAAAAAAAAAAAACCTCTAGAAGAATAAGTGATAGTTATGTCATGAACTGGACAAAGGTTAGTAGAAAAATCCTGTCATACTCTGTTTCCCTAGCAGGACAGATTGGGCTGTAGGCACTGTAGCAGTGAGAGAAAGCCATCCTCACCGCAGCCAAAAAAGAGTATCAGTGAACTTTTTCTTTGTTACTTTCAACTCATACATAATGTCAGTAGTTATTTTAGAAAATCACATTTCATACCCTTAGGATTACCATTCGGTGCACTTAGATTGGGGCAGCGGCGTGGAAATGGAATGACTTTTTCTTGAGTAAGTGGCTCTTCCACAGAAAGGAGCATCATGCTTATGTAGCCCAATTCTCAGAGTCTCAATTTCTTCCCCTACAAAACAGTGTTAAAACCTCACTTCCTATGGTGGATTACGGTAGAGTGTGTCTAAAGCCTCTTGTTCGGTGCTGGCACACCATGATGTTAATGACACTGATGATGAACATCTGCCAGATGCCATCCATGGGCGCGAGTGCTTTACAGACATTATCACACTTAATCCTTTTCACATACTCTGAAATACGCCTTACTTTCATTTCCCCTCTTGTCACAGAGCTCCTAAATGACAGAACTCCTCTCAGAACCCCGATTTGCTCAATCCCAAATCTGGGCTCTTAACCACCGTGCAACACCCACTCTCTAGATGTCTGTAGTAGTTCTTGACAAATGAGTTATAATTTACTATTCTCATTTTATCTCCAAAAATAATAGTAAATTGAATGAGCGCAGAGATTCTAGAGGGCAAAAGGGGGAAACTAAACACATATCCAACCAACGTACTCCTCAGTCATCATTAATTTACCAAATAAGCTCTCGAATGGAAAGATTATGGGTTTTCCAACCTTAACGAAAGTGGACAAAGTGAAAACAGATCTCTCTCATGTTTGTGTTAATGTATTTTCTCTCATGTGGTTGGAATTGGAAGAGATTCAGAGTCTGGCTCAAGCACAATGTAAACTGGTCATAAAAACCCACACGGACGCAGCTATTTACTGCTGACAGGGTGTTGACCAAATTGTCATATACATTGGCTGCCTGATTCAGAGGCTTGGGGAAACCACTCCATATGGCCTATATTCCAAAGTGATTATCACTTTCCAGGATGACTATAGTGGGGCTTTTACCAAATCTTGAAGGTTACCTGATTTGGAGTAACTACCTCAGAAAATTCTGGCAAATTTGAAACAAGATATAATGACCACTGAAAGATATGAAATCTATAATTGCCCCCTGTAAATAGAACATCCCTCCCAGATTTAAGGATTTGTTTAGAATATTAATCACGAGGTCTATGTTGCATTCATTTGCCTCTGGTCCACTTAAACCATTTCTGCCTTTGCCTGCTGTTTGTCTCTGGTGATTAATCTTTCTGTTGCTGTCTAGACAGCCCATGAGCTAGCACCTCCTGCCTATTAAATGGTCAGTAGTTATTGAAAAGATGTGTCAAAGGCACCTAAGCTTCCAAGGTTTCTTCCTGGTGTAAGAAAGATTGAAAGAATTTGAAAAGCGGCAAGAAAATGGACAGTTTATTTAACAGGAAAAGAGAGATTTCTCACAGAATAGTCAATTAAAAAGGAGTCCAAAAATCAACAAATGAATAAAAAATTAAAAAGCTCATCATAACATGTATTATTCTTTAAGACCACCTGAATCAAAGTTAATATGATGCTTTTTTGCTGCTACCTTGAGATTTGAGTTTAGTGTTCTTGTTCCTAGTATGAAATGATGAGAGTAGAATAAAGTAATATAAGAGTAAAACTGATCCTGGCAAGGGCTAAGATGCAAGGAATTCTACTGACGAGTGAGGGGATGGTGTGGTTTCACTGAACTCTATAGCGTCAGAAAAAGTGTAGTTAGGGCAGATGTGGCTAGAGGTGCGGCCTTTTCCTCCTCTCCTTGTTAGTGACTTGGGAGTGGTAGTACCTTGTCTGGGGGATACTGATGAGTAACTTAAAAAGGGATAGAAAAATTAAGATGAAGAAAAAGTAATGGAAGGAGCTGTTCCACACATGTGAACTAAATGCTTATATTCATGTTCTTTATATTATTTCGTTTGAAAAAAAATCTATTTCCCTTTTCCTTTTGGGCATCTAGGTAGACCACATTTTCTAGGCTTTCTTTTCAGGTACATCCCTGGAAATGAGTTTTAGCCATTGGAATGGAAGTGGAAGTGATGCAGAACACACAATTCTCTCTCATAAAAACTTCCTATTTGAGATCCTATGTGTTCTTTACCCATCTGCCTCAGAGAGATCTCAGATGACCTAAAAGAGGGCAGAACCACAGATCTTGCATGCTTGAATCACTGCTACAAGGATAACTGCCAAGACCAGGAACACCACCTTAGACTGCTATGTGAATTATATTTCATTAAACTAATGATATTTTGGGGTTGCTTTAATGGTATTTAACCTACCTTGACTAATATAATCAATTACAGATAAACCAATCCCCTTTGAAATTCAGTAATTGATAACTAGCTTATAGCTTTTGGAAACGTGTGTTAGAAATGAAAATTACATGCCTTCCTAAATTGTATTAAATGTTTCCGTGACCTGAGTCCCTACTATAGATGTCTAATTGTTATACAAGGAGCACGGAACATCTAGGAAAGGGATGTGGTGGAAAGAGCAGGGCCATTGGAGTGAGAGAGGCATAAGTCCCACTTCCACATCTGTCTCTTTCCAGATATTTGGCTTTGAACAACTTACTCTAAACCTTATCTCAAAAAGGTGAAATATTATCTCCTTCAAAATGAAATGAGATGGCCTGTGCAATGTGCCTGAAATATAATAAGCACTCTTTATCAAGATGTTTTTCTTTAACCTTTGTCATTAAACAACTGAGGGTAACTTCTAGAACATTCTCCTATCCCTGAAAATATACTCAGAAAATTTCCTTCTTGGAACCATTTTCCTATTCTTGTGAAAGCATCCTATTCAAAATGGATGCCGCTTTTATTAGGCACTATTATTTATCCATCACTTAGTAGATAATAGACACTGAATATATATTGTTGAATGAATAAGGGAAGGCAGAAAGTTAGGAAGGTAAGAAGGGTAGAATTCTGATTTAATTGGTCTGAGATTCAGCCTGGGCATTGAGAATTTTTTTTTCCTTTTTTTTTTTTTTTTTGGTAAGGAAGATTGGCCCTGAGCTAACATCTGTTGCCAATCTTCCTCTTTTTGCTTGAGGAAGATTGTCCCTGAGCTGACATTTGTGCCATTCTTCCTCTATTTTTTGTATATGGGATGCCACCACATTGATGAGTGGTGTGTAGGTCTGTGCCCGGGATCTGAACCTGCGAACCCCAGGCAGCTGAAGCGGAGCATGTGAACTTAACCACTACATCACTGGGCCAGCCCCATGGGCATTGAGATTTTTAAAAGCTCCCCAGGTTACTTGAATATTCAGCCAAGAGTGAGAAACTCTTATCTAAAAGCTTGCTATTCAAAATGTGATCTGTAGACCAGCAGCAGCACCATCATCTGGAGGCTTATAAGAAATGCAGAATCTTGGGCCTCATCCTCAACTTTACTAAACCAGAACTTGCCTTTTAACAAGATTTGCAGATTTGTATGAACATTAAAGATTGAAGGGGTACTGCTCTAACACTTCTAGTAATCTCAAGTGTGATTCAGTTAGTCTTTAAATACCATGAAATCCAACCCAGTAGGGAGAGAATTGCAACATTATTTCAGGTGGCACTCTGGTGCAAAAGTCATATAAAACAGCAAGTGCTTCTGGGAGATCTGTTCATAAGAGCAAGAACATACTGTGCATCTGTGTAGCATGCCAGGGTCTGTACATGAGAACTGATTGTAGCATTCCAGCAACCCCATGGGGTGAGTATTGTTCTCTCCATATTACAGATATAAAAACTAACATATACAGAAATTATGTAATTTGACTGCAATTAGGCAATTAGTAGAGTGGATTATCTAGACATTGGGTTGGTTCAGCATGGCAGTTGGGAATACTGTTACTTGGGAGCTACAAGGGCAGAATTTATCTCTAATATCCAAGAACTCAGGACTGTTTGCTATTGAAAGACATGCAGGGAAGCATATGGGAACTCAGTTGTCAGAGCCAGATCACTCAATCTTCTTAGCTGAATAGAAGGAAAGCCTAGCATCAGTGAGGGATGGCATGAGCAGACCTAGGAAGAGAGGTCGCATAGGACAAGGAACCAGAGGAAGTGCTCCAAAGAAAAAGTTAAGCTATTCCATGATGGGAGGAGTTTCAGAGTGCCTAAAGTCTTAAATTTCCATTGTAGAAAAATCTCAGTCTAGTTTTTCTTTTTTTTTTTTTTCCAAGCAATGTGGAAGGGACGACTTTTTCCAGACTTTGGAAACCCTGTCTTGTCTAACTTGGGATGTATGCAGACACTCAGCAAATTGCAATGACTTGACATTAATCTAGAGTTACAATGTCAGCTGGAGGCACACTCTTTAACTGGGCAGCTTGTGAATTGATAAATGATACTTTGGCATGGTATGGAGGCTTGTCATCATTAAAAAATGGTCAGGAACTGTATAAATTTATGCCCAAATAATAATAATATGAAAACACTGCAAAGCCTGAGGTGCTCAAGAGGATTTACACAGTAACTGGTACATTTTTCTCTTGGATTGCCTTGAAATTTTGCTAATGCCCCCCCCCCCCCGCCAAAAAAAGAACAAAATAAGCAGTGTGACTTTAGTAGTTTTGATTGGATGTTCTCCGAGCAGCCCTCTCTGTAGAAGGGATATAGCTCTCTACCATACGTGCAGCTCTCTACCATACGTGCAGCTCCAACTGGGACTTGATTAAGGTAGTTAATGAGATGATGCCCTACTTTGGGACATCAAGATGTCTGCTGTTTGATTTTCTATATCATCTCTGAACCAAGACTTAAAAATATGTGTTAAGGACAAGTACCAGAGTGAATTGTGGGGGTGCTTGTGTGTGTGTCTGTCATCGCAGAGCTGTCAATACTACAAATTAAAGACAAAGTCATGGCCAAAATATCGTGAGCCTTAGTTCAAGAGAATTGGCAATAGATTGGAAGGATGAAAAAAATAAAACTCACAGAATGCGGATTTCTTCTCACAAACTGTATTGAGCACAAAGCAGATACCTAAGAAAAGGATACGTCCGAGTAAACCCAAACTCAGCATCTCTCTTTTGTGTCTCCCAGGGGCATGTCCAGGATGGTTAGAAGCCCAAGTGAGTGAGAAACCTGCCAGAGCTGAAAGATTCCTAGATTTTCTTCCCCCTTCTTCTTAGAGGGGCCATAGAATTGCCTAGAAACAACTTGCACTGGTATGCTGGCCTCCATCTGTGAAGTTCAAATAGAGCCTTGTAAACTTGTAGGTCCTACTGGTCTTCAAGCCTCCATCTATTGACAGATATTAAAGCAAAATGTAGCATTCTGCCAGAGAAATATCAGGAACTTGCATGCTCAGAATGAGACACTACCTCTCCTCTCCTATAGGCATCCAACAGTGGGAGTCAAGTAGGAGCCCCAGAATCCCTGGCAAGATCTCCAACTTTCCCGCCCACAACACTCACAGTCTCTCCACTTCTATGTACCTTAGAACCATCAGGAGTTCTTTCACCATAGTCTTTACTCATGTTTGTTTGTTTGTTATTTTGTGAAGAAGATCAGCTCTGAGCTAACATCCATGCCAATCCTCCTCTTTTTGCTGAAGAAGACTGGCCCAGAGCTAACATCTGTGCCCATCTTCCTCTACTTTATATGGGACACTGCCACAGCATGGCTTGACAAGCAGTGCGTCGGTGCGCGCCCAGGATCGGAACCCGGGCTGCCAGAAGCGGAGCGCACACACTTAACTGCTATGCCACGGGGCCAGGCCCCTTTACTCATGTTTTTGCAAGTCATGAGAAGCCCAGGTGTCCCAGGTCATCCTTCACCTTCTAGACACTTAATTTCCATAATTTCTGTATATTCCCTTCCCAATTCCTGAAACTCTTCCACTATGCTCTCTGGAATTTAAAGCCCATCATTAGCAAAACACCCTAGTCCTCAAATCTTTCTCTGATGGTTCCCTTACTGTCTGGCTCTAAGGGAAAACTGAGTTTTCCTTGAAGGCAATATTTTCCCTGCAGTTCTCTCAAGTGACAGGTTTTTTTCTTCCTCAAGCCCTTTGAGGGTTTGGAGGTGGTTAATGGTCCTCTTTGTCTTTTGTTCCTACTTCCAGACCATTCTTCCCCTTCTCAGTCTCTCTCCACTCCAGCGTTGAATCTTATTTCTTCCATTCTTCTTCTCAATCTCTCTCCACTCCAGCGTTGAATCTTATTTCTTCTTGCAACACACTCCGCTAACCCTTCCTGCTGCTTTTACTCATCAACCCTTCAGTCATTTCCATAGTTTCTTAAAGACTCATTGTCACTCTCCAAGACTACTCTGTCATAATTCTTGGTGATTTGAATGTCAACTCAGATGTTTCTTCTAACACCGTGGTCTCTCAGTTCCTAGCCTTATCTCGGGTGAGCTTTTTCTCCATTTATTTCCCTCAACCACTTACTCTATGGTCATTTCTTAGCTTGTTGCAACTATTTTTCTAGTTGGCTTGTTCTGATACTGGAATTCCAAATATTCTTTAAGCACATGGAATTTACAATACGTTGATCCTTCCACCTTTTCACTCTCTCTCTCCTCTTTCATGTTCTCACTTCCCTCCTTATCTAGTTTTTATTTCATGATCAGCTATTATAGTCACTCTTCCACACACCCTCAACTCCTTGTCCTTCTCTTACTTCGTCAGGTAGCAAAAACCACATCTCTGATTTAATCCAACTTTCTACATACCCTACAATTTCACCTCACAGCTGAGCCATGTTCTATGTGTTGCTAAGTCAGTCCTCCTCTTATCAGACTTGTTAGCATTACTTGGTACAGTTGAGCATTTCTTCTTTGTTACGACATATTCTTTACTGGCTTCTGTATGCTACACTCTCCTGGTTTTCCTTTGACCTCACTGATCACTCACTTTCAGTTTCTTTTCAGTTTCTACCTCATCTTCCCATCCTCGTAATTTTGGAGATCCTCAAGACATCATCCTTGAACATTTTCAATCAATCTTCACCCCTTTGATGATCTCCTCTGGTCTCACAATTTTAAATACCACTTATACTCTAACTGTTTGCAAATTTCTATAACCAGTCAAGGCCTCTCCCCTGAACTTCAGAATCATACATTTAACTGACAATTCAGTACCTCTACTCACACATCTGAAGACAGTTCAAACTTACTACAGATTTTCCTTTATATTCCAACTCTTACCGTCTGAACTTTTACCACACAGACTTAGGAACTAAATGGATTCAAATAGGGAAGGACAATTCTATGTCCAAACTCAACTCCTGATATTCTTTCCAAAACGTGCTACTACCATAATCTTTCTCAGACCAGAAAATGACAATACAAACTTTCCAGTTGCCTCAGGCCAAAAAGAGACCTTGGAGCCATCTTTGACTCCACTATACTCTGTCAGCAAATCATATTTGTTCTCCCTTAAATTTATATCCAGAAATCGGCTATGTCTACCCAACCCTACCATCATCAACTTGGGTAAAGCTACCATGTTCTCTCTCCTGCCTAGTCTCCTGCATTCACCTCTGCCGCCATCAGTCTATACTCAGCATAGCAGCCCGACTTGTAAGACAGATGGTCACTATTGTGCTCAAAACATGCAGTGGCTTTCCAGTTCACTCTGAGGAAAATCAAAGCCCGTAGAGTGCCCTATAAGACTTTCCCCTCTGGCCTCATGCCTTAGGACTCGCTCCCTTGCTCGCGCTGTTTCAGCTACACTGGCCTTCTTTCTATTCTTTAAACATATCGAGCATGTGCCTACTTCAGAGTCTCTGCCCTTAATGTTGTTTCTGCCTGGAATACTTTCCCCCTGGTATCTACGTGTCTTCCTTCCTTGCCTTTATCAGAACTTTATTAAAATGGCACCTTCTATCTGTGGCCTTCAATGACCACAGACTAAAATTAACCACCCCTTCCACCACACTCCCTATTCTCTTTCCTGCATTAGTTTTCTCCATATGATATACCATACATTTTACTTACTGATTTATTGTCTAATTCTCTCTCAGAATGTAAATTCCTTGAAGATAGGAATTTTTGTACGTTTGATTCATTGCTAAATACTCAGAATCTGTAACAGTGCCTGACATATATTTGTCACTCAAATATAGGGTGAGTGAATAAACCACCCTGTTAGTACTCATAAAATGACATCACCTGGGCCTAATGTATGGGTTTTGAGGCATGACATTCTTCCTGTACCGTCACTTGGTTAAATCCCTACAGTGACAGCAAGGAACTCATGTACACCCACCTAGCGTCTTTCCATGAGCAGGCCTGGCTATAGTTTACCACACAAAGGTCTGTGAAGAAAATGACTGAATAAGGATCTGTATTAGTTTTCTAGGGCTGCCACAACAAGATACCACAAAACGAGTGCCTTAAACAGCAGAAACGTATTGCCTCACAGTGCTGGAGGCTAAAAGTCCAAGATTAAGGTGACAGCAGGGTTGGTTCCTTCTGAGGGCTGTGAGCAAGAATCTGTTCTATGCCTCTCCCCTAGCTTCTAGTGGTTTGCTGAGAATCTTTGGCCTTCCTTGGTATGTAGAAACATCACACTGATCCCTGCTCTTGTCTTCACATGACACTCTCCTTGCCTGTGTATTTGTCTCCAAATTTCTCCTTTTTATAAGGACACTAGTTATATTGGTTTAAGTCCCATCCTTTATCTCCAAATAAGGTCACATTCTGAGGTACTGGGAGTTGAGACTTCAACATAAATTTTGGGAGGACACAATTCAACCATCAAGAGTTTATATCCCTATTATAGAATAGCATGCTATCAGAGGGGATGAATGTTTAATGATATTGAAGGTCTCAGAGAGAGCAAGTAACTTAATGCTAAAAAAGAATTCCCTGAGTTTAGACTCCCTGACTGCATCACCTGTAATTCCCACAGTGTTACTATGCCCTCCTGAAAAAAGCTGTAATAAAAATAATTAGGATACATAATAATTAGCAAGGAACTCAGGTCAAGATAGTACAATTCCGTTGATTTTACTTCAAAATTAGATCATCAGAGTGGAAGCAATTTACATACAGAAAAATAACTGGAATATTTTAATCCAATGTAACACAGTTTCAAGAGAAGTCTTGAGAGACAAAGCAACAGATGTCAGCCTGACCAGAATGATGGAAAAGAAAGCACCCAGAGGAGACCTCTGGAATGATGGGTAATGAATGGCATGCTCATTTTATCCAAAGGCACAGACTTTAATTCCTTCAAACAAATCCAAATATAGAGCTTATTTTTTTTTCAAGGCTGAAAACATATAACAGCTGCTGCTACCTCTGAGGTACTAGAGGAATGGCTTCTTAGAGCTAGGAGTACGTTTCAGCAACAGCCTATACATAATTGAAAATAAAATGATGTTCACAGCAGTCACATAAAGTGATATTCACATAAGGTGATTTCTTGGTAGGGAAGAATGAATTCTGATTTTTTTTATGGTTAGATGATAATGATCATGCACTTATTGAGCTATTGTTATTTAGGTGCTTTCTGTGTGTTAGATACAAGTTATTTTCAGATGAGTAAAACACAATTCCTGACCTCAAACTGCTCAAAATTTAACAAGACAGTCACGAAAATTAATCCTCTTGTTTCAGATATTTATATTACAGTTAGATTATTTAATCATTCTGCATTCCATCCTGGGATCCACTGACTTCCTAAATAATCTTTTTTTAATTTTCAAACAGTAATGTTCTATGAGTTTTTGCACATGCACAAAGTCATGTATCCAACATTAAAATGTCCTATAGAATAGTTTCACCACCCTAAAACAACCTCCCCCTATGCTTCATCTATTCAACGCTTTCCACCTGTACTTGAATCCCTGGCCACCACTGATCATTTTACTCTCTATAGTTTGCCTATTCCAGAATGTCATATAATTGGAATTATACAATATGTATCCTCTTCAAAATGGCTTCTTTCACTTAGAAATATGTATTTATGGTTCATCCATATCTTTTCGTAGTTTCATAGCTCACCTTTTTTTGTCATTGAATAATATTCTATTGTATGGATGTATCAAAGTTTGTTTATCCATTTACCTATTAAAGTCCATCTTGGCTGCTTCCACTTTTGGCAATTATGAATAAAGTTGCAATAAACTTGCATGCAATTTCTGGCATGGACGTCAAGTTTTCAATATGGTTGGGATAATACCTAGGAGCACAGTGCTGTATGGTATGGTAAGACTATGTTTAGCTTTGTAAGAAACTGCCAAACTCTTCCAAAGTGGCTGTACCATTTTGCACTCTGAACAGCAATAAGTGAGAGTCTTGTTGTTCCTCATTCTCACCAGCAATAGGTTTTATCAGGTTTTGGGTCTTTTTAAGACATTCTAAGAAGTGTGTAGCAATATCTCATTGTTTTATTTGCAATTCCTTAAAGCCATATGATGTGGAACATCTTTTCATATGCTTATTTGTCATCTCTATATCTTCTTTGGTGAATTGTTTCTTCATATATTCTGCCTATTTTTTATTGGGTTGTTTGTTTTCTTATTTTTGAGTTCCAAGAATTCTTTGCATATTTTGGAAATATAGCTTTTATCAGATATCTGTTTTCCAAATATTTTATTCCAATTATTTTCTGTGTGTATCTTATCTTTTTATTCTCTTAACAGTGTCTTTCACATGACAGATTTTTTAAAATTTTAATTAAGTTTAACTTCTCAATTTTTTCTTTAATGTATCATGCTTTTGGTGTTGTACCTAAAAATTCAACATTAAATCCAAGGTCACCTGGATTTTTTCCTATATTTTCTTCTAGAAGTTTAATGGTTATGTGTTTACATTTAGGTCTATGATCCATTTTGAGTTAATTTTAGTGAAATGTATATTTTTGTGAAAGGTAGATTTGTGTCTAGATTCATGTTTTTGCATGTAGGTGCCCAATTATTCCATCATCTTTAATTGGAAAGACCATCCATTCTCCATTGAATTGTCTTTGTTCCTTTATGAAGGATCAGTTTACTATTTTTGTGTGGGTTTATTTCTGGGTTTTCTGTTTCATTTATCTCTGTGTCTAGTCTTCTACCTATACCACACTGTCTTGATTAGTGTAGCTTTGTTAATAAGTTTTGAAATCAGCTAGTGTAAGTTCTCCAACTTTTTTCTTCATCAGTATTGTATTGGCTATCCTAGGTCTTTTGCCTTTCTGTACAAACTTTAGAATCACTTTGTCAGTATCTACAAAATAGCTTGCTATGATTCTAATTGTGGTTGTGTTGAATCCGTAAATCAAATTGGGAAGAATGAACGTCTTTACAATACTGAGTCTTTCAATCCATGGACATGGAATACCATGCCATTCATTTAGATCGCTTTTTATTTTCACAGAGTTCTGTGGTTTTTAGCATATAGACCCTGTACATATTGTTAGATTTATGCCTAAATACTTCATTTTTTTGTTGCTTCTGTAAATGGCATTGTTATGCTCATTGCTGGTATACAGAAAAACAATTAACTTTTATATATTAACCTTGTATCCTGTGACCTTATTGTACTTGCTTGTTAGATCTAGGAATTTTTTGTTGATTCTTTGGGATTTTCTGCATAGACTATCATGCCCTTTTGAACAAAGACGGTTACATTTCTTACTTTCCTTTTGTTGTCTTATGGCATTAGCTAGGACTTCCAGTACAATATTGAACAGGAGTGATGAGAGAGGACATCTTTTCCTTGTTCCAGTCTTAGGTGGAAAGCATCCAGTTCCTCACCACTAAGTATGATACTCTCTGTAGGCCCCATATTATTTTTAAATGATGCTTTAAAAATATTTGAGAACATCTAAGATGGTTGTTATTATTTTTACTTCTGATATCTTCTTCCTCTTGTTGCTACCAATAAACCACTTGGTACCCTCCAAAGAGCTATGAGTTTGTTTTAAAGCTAGTGGAAAAATTGTAAGAATTTTCTGCAGAAGACTGAAGGATAAATAACATCTGATCAGAAGCAATAAGCTGAAGCTTGTAAGCCATTCTCTGGGGCCATATTAAGAAGAAAATGGAAGATTTAAGTTTTGTTCCTGGGTTAGGAGTGTGTCTCTGGCAACACCTATTCACTTGATTCCTTTGGAGCCATAGCTCATTCTTCAGAGTACATTATTGTAATTCTATCCCAGGGAGACGTTGTTAGTAATTAGTAGTGAATCAGTAGGAATTGAGAAAGTTTGTCCATTACATGGGAAATGGGAAAATGAGGGAAGGGGATTTCAACTCTCATTGCCTGGAAGATCTGTTTCTCATATTCCAAGTTGGAAATCTGAATTAATTCTACCATAGTAACATATTTATATCTAGTAGTTATTTTCTCTAGAACTCTTGGTAGAATGCAGTACTGTATTTTAGGTATTACACATTCATTTAACAAACAGCCATTAAGTGTGTTCTCTGTGAGAAACATTGGAAACCTATCAATTACATAAATTATTCCTATGCATGGACATACTCTGAATTCTAAACAGCTGGTTTCCACATGCAGTTTTGGATCCCAAACCAGCTTAGTATCATTAGCAGAGTTCTCCCTTTGTATGGACAAGGCACAATCATTATATAAAAAGTCATTTTCAACCCTGATGAGGGTAATATCTCTAGACTTATCTTTCCACTTTCTTTTCAGATGAACTTATTCTGATCTAATAGCTCCAATTTTCATCTTTGTTTATGTTACCTGGTATGAGAGGTTACAAGAAAATATAATAAATTATAAGTCATTATGCACTTTCCTGGATTGATTTACATAAGAAAAGGCTTCTCCTAGAAGAAGAGAATTGATAAGGAAGACACAAAAGAAGGAAAAAGAAAGAAGAGAGCAAAGAGTTTGGACCAGAAGTAGATGAGAGAGAGAGAGAGACTTTGTAGAAGCATAGCCATGATGAGTAAGACTTTGAGTAGAGAGAAGAGCAGACAGGAATTTTGCTGTATATTAAGCAATATAACCTCTCCATTGTGCCAGTTTGAGAATGTTTAATAAACACTTACATTGATTTTAAAGGTCTTTTTTCAACATTGGAATATTGTTTTATTGTTATTGTGACCCCACTCAGGTAGGTTACTTAGTTATACTACTTTCCTTCCTTCTGCCTAACACCTTGTACGTCAACATTCTAATCCAGCTTGATTGTGAGACTTGATTGCAGCTTTGCCCCTAGAATCTATGGCTCAATTCTTTCTTGATTCCAGTCCAACCTACCTGCTGAAGCAAGCAAGCCCATGCTCATGCATCCCCAACACACATCCCATATTCTGAACTCCTCTTGCCCAAGAAAGACTCTTGGGCATTCAATTGTATCAGAAAACCCACATAAAGTGATTAAATAGAGAAAATAGGGAGAATCCTATATGGGGAATTAGTTACAAAGGTTTCAGAGGGCTGAAAAGCCAAAGAAGTGACAGAGATTAACAAAGGCAGGAAGTTTACTAAGACTGCAAAGACATGGGGAGAAGATGTTATTGAAACTCAGAAGCCAGGGCCATGCAGTGAGACATCAGAGCCTATTTGGGGGAGCTGTGACTCTGGAGGAGACATAGCCACTATTAAAGACTACTGGAAGCAGAAAAAATAGAAATACTTTGGCTTCTCTCTGTCTTCCACCTTCCAATCTCCCACAGTGCTTTCCATTGACCAAGCCTAGCCAGCAGCCAATAGGCAAAGAAGCCAAAAAAACTAATTTGCAGAATCGGTCCCCTACAATTCAGAGAAGAGCAGGAGAAGGACAGGGAAAGGATCTGAAAACAAACAAAAAAATTACATATACAGACAGTTATTCCCTGAGGACCTAGTTCATATGTCTACCACTGGACTCAATTCTCAGGTCTATTGCTATTACAGACACTATCTGCCCATTGTGTATTTACTCACAGTTATAAGCATTCTGTTCCAGCTGATGAGAATGTGCCCAGGATTTCAAGTATGGGATTCCTCAATGTTATGCTGTGATGCCCTCAGCTATAGACACGCTATGTATCAATGTTGAAATTAAAGATGGTTTTCTGAACTTGGATCAATCACAAAGAGCACTACCACTGCCAGTGCCCCGAAAAGGGCAACTTCCAGATAAAAGTTCATGACATCTTCCTGGTTTCACGCTTTGCATAGAAGCCAGATAACTGGCCATACCCTCCTCTTGCCAGACAGTCTGATTGTTGAAGATACTTTATCTCCAAGCAGTACTAAGCAACATCTTTCACAGCCTTACCTCTGGATGATGCCTACCAATGGGATGGATGGATTCTGGCAGGAGCAGAATCAATGACCTGTTACCCTGTGGAATTTGGGCCCTAATTCCAGGACATAAAGAGGAAATGACTCAGTTGTTTAGGCCCAGGTCCAAGAAGGCTTCAGGGAAGTGCTGCATGCACAGCTGGCTGAATTGCCTGAGCCTTCCAGACCTTCTGAATTGAGAGACCCCCATGAGCATCAGAAGCACTCTAGTAATAACTTTTCTATTCTCCTTGACACTCTGCCATTAGACCTCCCACCACTAATGTGGAAACAGAATGAAGTTCTGTTGCTCCCTGCTCAGGCTAACCACCTGCTGATGCCCTTGGAGAGAATAACATATGAAGTGGGGAAGTTGTGCTTCCAGTTTGGCAATGTGGTCGATTTCTCTGTGTGTGTTGAATCTATGGTTATGGCATACAGTCAACTGAGAAACCTGCTGAATCTTACCCTACTCTGAATTTTAAACCATGAAATGAAACCATCCTCTAAATCATAAAATGAAAAGAGTGCAGAACTACATTCTGCATCTTCTTTCGAATCCTAACTATGCTCTAGGGCACCACTCCTTTAATATTATCTTCCTCACACAGATATATTTTTCACCTTCCAGAATAATCAAGCCAAGTAATTTCCCCTTTGGAACTAGTTTTGGAGTTTTCAAGGTCCTCAAAGATTGTAATATTTGTCCATTGTCCACCACTCTTCTAAACCTCACCCCACTGCTAGTAGATAAATTAGATCATATCATTAAGGGACTTGAAGAGACTTGTGTTTACATAAGTTCTAGTCATAAAATTACTAATCCATATAACTCTCTACCACAGAATTGACATACAGTCCTTTGCTAACTCTCCGCTCAAGGCACCCTCATGGATAAAAGCTCTGCTTTCTACTGGTTCTTCTCTACATTTCTCCTTGCATAAGAGTTCTCCAAAAACTGACCATCTGAGCAAAGTGCCAGCTGCCTAGAGGGATCATCAGGACAGGACATTCTCTGATGGACCAAAACCTGGCGCAGTGCCATGAACAAGAACCTAAGTAAGAATTTCTAACAGGAGACCTTTCCATCAGGCTTCCCATGACAGATGCACTAGCGCCTCTGCGGGAGTTGGAGGACTGCATCTGGCTCCCATATGGGTCATGAAGATTACCAATCCCTTCACTCCACAATCTTCCACCACTTGGTGCATAGGACCCGCTCATCCCCTCACCCTTCCACCAGGCTGTCTAAATGATCTGTTTCTTTCATATACCACTTCCTCCCAACCAAGGAAGCAGGCAGGAAAAGAACCTTATTCCTCCACCTCAGCATGTCAGGGACTCGACTTATAGGCTGTCTCCATCCTCAATCTGAATGCACTTGCTCCATTCAGATGACTCATTTCTACCCTCAGTCTGTTCTTTGTTCTCCTTTGTCTGCTCAAACGTTCATTGTGATGTGTGTTTTTATGGTCTAATTGGATATCTGCTCTGGATTTGCTCATGGATTTTACTCTTGGCATATGATCCTGAAACTCATGGTCCAGCTTTGACCCAACGCTATGCCCAGCCCAGTGCCCAGAAACAACGTGGACAAGGGCCAGGTGTCTAGGCCCTGCTTGTGTAGGAGTTAGGTTAAGGCTTAAGTAAAGACTATATTTGGCTTATATGTACACAATGGTGTGCACTATGAATAATACTGGCTATTTCTTTGAATCAAGTTCTTGATCAGAGATGAAGACATAAATTATTTTCTCATCTTCAGTTTGTAAGTGTTCAGATCTCCAATGTAAACACACACACACGGTGTTTCTCCAGTACTTTCTTTCTACCTATCACCCTGGGGTGTTAATTGGATACTGGACACGATCTTCCTTAAGGGGCATTAAGAAAATCCTTGGATAGTTTTAATTGTTGATGGGATCACATAGTAACTTTAAAGAATTAATTATAATTCTTTAAAGAATTAATTCTCCCTCTTAATTATAAACAATTTTCTTTTTCCTTACCTACAAGGTGAATATATCTACAAATTCCACTCTTGAACATCAGCTTAAGATACAAAAGAAAATATTTTCTTGTGAATTAAACACTTTCTTACTATAATTAGAATTGAACCACCATAAATATACTTGATCATCTGTGACATAATAAACCAAAACCCCAGGAAACAATGTGAAATAGGCCAAGTTTCATTTTAGATCTGTTTTCCCTGTATCTTTTTCTTAACCATCAGTACCTTTACATTATTTGAACCTCTCTCATTCAATCTGAAGTCTCTAATCTAATGTTTCTGAAATTCAAATATGGATATAAATTACCTGGATATCTTGTTAAAATACAGATTCTCAATCATGAGGCCTGGGATAGGGCTTGAGATTCTGTATTTCAAACAAGCACTTAGGTGATACTGATGCTGCTAATTGCAGACCACACTTTGAGTAGCAAGTATCTAATCAACTAATTCATATTACCTAATAAGGCATGAGAAGTATCTCTCTTCTTTCAGATGTTGGCATTTTTTCAGGCAATAAAGCAGAAGCCAAGTAAGAGATCCCTCTTTGTGGAATTTCAGACAGCAGCTCTGACCTCGTGAGAGTCCAGGGGTGATTGCAGTGGCAGCTCTGGGGAAGCCCCCTGAATTTCTACTTCAGGGTGTGGCTGAGGCAGCAGATACTCTGGTAGGCCAGTTTTCCAGTGTTCTTCTGATATGCAGATGAAGATGCTTTTGTAAGCCAGAGACTAGAATTTACAATAGATACAATTAAGATATTATAATCATAATAGCCACTGCAGAGTTTGGACTATTTGGGGACATCTTACTTTCACTTGATTATTAGAGGAGAGTCACTGAGGGGCTTTGACTTTTCTGTGATGTTGGAAATGTACATCCTTTGCATGTAGAAAAGCAATAGCATTTGTGTGAGAAGTAAAAAATATATACATTTTCATATTCAATTGCTTTCTCAAATCAAAATTGTAAAATTTGACAAAAGAAACACATTCCCCCACAATAGCCTAGGGTGAGCAGGGCCTCTCCTTGCTAGATGCCTTCTAAACTAAACTAAAACACCACCTCAAAGGATCAGTGCTTGGGGCCACTTCAAAACTATTCAGGTCCCCTAGGTTCGACCAGTGCAACTTAAGTCTTAAAAGAACTTAAATTCTGCTTTTCTCTTTTTTCTAAATAAAAATTATCTTTTAAAAAAATGTCTCATTTTATCACAGTTTTCCAGCAGCAATAGCATGATACACACAGGCCTGAGTATCTCTCTTATCAGCATCTCCAGGAGAAGGATGGCAGAATTAAATTTCCATGCAAGACACTACGAACTAAAAGGCATGACTTAGAAGCAAGATTAAAAATGGAAATGGAATAGATTCTGGGACTAGATACCATCTAGAAATGTGGCAAGTTGTCCGTGTTTTTCACACAGCGCCACTCGGCACTGTGAAATAACCTGGTCTTTTGGTGTACTGGCTACTTCTTTGTAAGTAGTTGAGTAAATTTATCATCTCAGCGTCATATGAGCTCACTGTTGGCACCGTTTCAAGAAACCTCATTATTTTTTGATGTCTATGATGGATTAAAGATGAGAATATTGCTGGCCTAAGGGTTCGTTAGCCTTGCCTGTCCTATTTGTCAGCTACAAAGCAGCTCTGTGGAAGGGTGAGGAGGGCGTTGGTGATAGTGGGCCATTAAAATGCGGTTCCATTACTTACACTCAGTTAGACTGAGGAAATGGAGGGTAACAAGTGTGAGAGTTGCCCCCCGGGATCCATTTTCTCTGTTACACACTCAAAAAAGAAAAATCAAGATGACAACAGAAACACAAGAAGCTCTCTCCACATGGGATGGCCACATCTTGCCATTTCTTGCTGTGTGTGAAAATTGCTTGTTTGGGTAACCTCACAGGCAGCTCTGGGAGTTCTGCGGCCAGGGGACATCCTGCATGACCACCCTGATTCTTACAGTGAAGGCACCTTGGAGGGCTCTCTGGCCTCTTGGAGGCGGAGCAAGACTGTCTGAAATCTTCTGAGGCCTAAGAACAAAGACTACCATGGCACATGTTGGGAATAACCAGTAACACACCATGATTGGAAACATTCAAAATATTCTCAAGAATATTTTAAATTCCTAAGAGCCCAGTAGTAAAATGACCTTTACTAGTGTACTTTTTAAGTAGCCATTATGTTTACAAGTTTTCAGAAATGCCATATAGTACAAGATAAAGCAACTGACATCTAAAATGTTACTGAAAGTTTTACGATCTTATTCATGGTAATGCTTTCGGAGCTTTCTTCTCTTATGCTCATATAGGAGGTACTACTTATGGGCTAGAACTCCCAGAGATGTAAGTACCTTTGGGATTTCCTCCCTCAAGTCTAATATAATCATTTATTGTACCAAGTACTCTACTAGCTGATAGAGATATAGCAATAAAAAAAAATACAAGCCCATTCTCTGCTTTCATTAAGCTTACAATGTAGTATGGTGACACACATTAAATAATCTTACTAACAAATATATATTATTTATTTTGTTCAGTTCATTTAAAAGTGCTTGCATATCTACTATTTGCAAGATAACTGTGTTGGAAGTTCTGGATAATACAGACATGAAAGAAATCACAATCCTCTTGGCCTGCATGATGCTTACAGTCTTGTGGAAGAAAAAGACATGTAAAGAGATCATATAATATTTGTAATACATTGTATGCAGCTAGGATTCTGTCTGATTCAGCAGACTCCCTTACTTTCCATTCCTTTCCCTTCCCTTCCCTTCCTTCTTCTTTCTTTTCTTCTATTTAAGTATTCAACTAATTACTATGTTGACAATATGTATCAAGACTAAGTGCTAAGTGCAGTCCAGATAGGATCGATTGACTGCTTATTATATGCCAGGCACAGTGCAAATTATTTTACATACATTAACTCAAGCAACTCTCAGAATGGTGCTATAATTATTCTTATTTTATAAATAAAGAAATTGGGACTCAGAAAGATTAAATAATTTGTCCAAATAAGCAAGTGGTTTTTGAGTAAAATTCTGTGTGATTTCATAGTGTGTGCTGTTATCCTCTATACAACTGTACAGGAGTCTGTGTTATATAGTGAGACGTTTTTCAAGGAAAAGATAATTTTTTGCCAAAACTGAATAAAGAGAAATTACTTTTAACAAATGACAATATGTACCCAAACCCTTGTCACTTAATTTTAATTCATTAACATTGTCCCCAAATAGATTAAATAATACTAAAAATATCTTGATGTTCTTATTCCTTTTCTTAAATAATACTATAAAATAGTGTGTTTACGTACATGTACATATATATGTATACACACGTGCACACAATAAAAAAGACTTTAGTAAAAATATTTTTATCTTTAAAATCTTAGCTCTGGGCTTAGTGGAAGAATTATTGGGACCTACCAATTGGCTGCATCAACAACAATGGCTATAAACGTGTAAACTTGGGAAAGTGTGACTTTGGGCGAGTGGTGGCGAGTACTGGGGCAACATGCACAGCCACCTCTGTCAACGCAGCATGCACATCGAGGAGGGTGGAGGGAGGCAAGTTGAAGTTTGTTGAAGACCTTAAGTATCTGCCTCCTCCTTAACCTTCTTTGAGACAGCAAAGCAGGAAGGAAGGATAACACACATTGGCTTTCACTAAGCCAAATTTTCAGATGGAGGTAATCCAGCAGCTGTGAAATGTAATGACTTACAGCTCTTTCAGTGATGTTAGAGGGAAACAAAGTTGGAATGATCTGCATAAGCCCTGCTTCCTTATGTATTGCTTCTGAGACAGAAAGCCAGTGGAAGGATAGATTAGGCTCTGCCTTGGGAAACACAGTGTCTAGTAGGACTGAGCTGTCACTGACACCTATGAGAACCACAGAGCCTGGCTGAGTGTGGTATTGGCTGCCGAAATGAGGCCAGGTCACTACTATGTGTTTAAATGCTCAGAGCCACCAAAACTAGGCCTATTTCTCTACACACACCATGAACTCTAGCTTAAGAAACAGCTCACTCACCCACTTGCATGGCTGTGCACATCCGGCCCACGACACAGGCCATTCACATTCCCTCACTCCCACAGGCTCTTGCAGGAAACCAGGAGAACTGTTCAATCAAGGGAAGAAGTGGATGTCTAGACCTCCCAAGATAAGTAAATTAATGATCGCTGCCTTAAGGCCTTTTTGGTTCCTAGACAACAATTGTAAAGAAGCTTAAATTTGTACTCCTCACCCTTACAATGTCATACATAAAACAATCTGATACCCCTAAATCCGATTTCATGCATCCAGTGTTTTAAAGTTTTAATCCCACTATACTAGCCTCCAGATTAATCTCCCTAAAGCTTTGCTTTGTTCATGCACCCTCATTCAAATCTGTTCAATAATGTACCCGATCTACATCCCTTGCCCCCTACATATGCAACTACTGGCTATAGGAGAAAGTGTATAGTCTAGAAGATCAAGGGAAAAGTATTCAACCTAAGTTCCCAGAATTGTTTGCCATAATATTCCCATGAGTTCAAAGATTCTTGAGTGCAAAAACTATGTCTATTATTTCTTTTGAAATCCCTAGTGTAGTGTCTAGCATGGTAACTTAAACATAATATGCCTTCATTAGTATTTGAAAATATTTGCGTTTTTATTATTTGTTTTTTCAAAGCCACATTATTTTTCAATTATCAGTCAAGTTACTTATTTGGAAGCAAAAAGTATTAGTAAATGAGGATCATTCATCCCAGAATTTAAAAAAAATTAATGTATTTTTAACATTTATCTCTGCTTCCTCTGTGCAATAGCATGTTCTATTGAACTTTCAAAATTAATTTTTAGCTAACCAGGGGCAGGCCTGGTGGCATAGCGGTTAAGTTCATGCACTCAGTTTCGGTGGCCCAATGTTCACCAGTTCGGCTCCTGGGCGTGGGCGGACCTATGCACCACTCATCAAGCCGTGCTGAGGCAGCGTCCCACATAGAGCAACTAGCAGGATGTACAGCTATGAAATACAGTTTTCTACTGGGGCTTTGGGGAGAAAAAAGGAAAAAAGGAAGAAGATTGACAACAGATGTTAGCTCAGGGCCAATCTTCTTCAAAAAAAATTTTTTTAGTTATCCATACTTTTCTAAGAATTGAAGAATGTCTGCTGTATTTGGCACTAGTAGAGTTACTGAAGCTTGGAATTTTACACACCAGAAACATTGTCTTTTTTCTACCCTAAGACAGCTCAGCTGGTGTTTTTTGATACAATCTAGTCATTCCACTTTTTAAGTGCCACAGCATTATCCCCTCAGGCGTGTTTTCTCCTTACTTTCTCCAACCCCGTGCTTTCTAGTCTCAGAGTAAAGGAGAGTCAGTGTTGCCTCTGTGCATTTTCCATGTATTCTCCGTATTTTCCTCCAATTTTCACAACCTGTCCTGCCATTTTATTAATTCCTCATTGAAAAATGAACACTCTTGGGGCCAGCCCCGTGGCATAGCAGTTAAGTGTGTGCGCTCCGCTACTGGCGGCCCGGGTTCGGATCCCGGGCGCGCACCAACACACCACTTGTCCGGCCCTGCTGTAGCAGTGTTCCATACAAAGTGGAGGAAGATGGGCACGGATGTTAGCCCAGGGCCAGTCTTCCTCAGCAAAAAAAGAGGAGGATTGGCGTGGATGTTAGCTCAGGGCTGATCTTTCTCACAAAAATAAATACACAAATAAAAATGAAAACTCTTTTTAAAAGCCTGACTATGAGGTTTCTTAATTTATTTTTATAAAACAGAGTAAAATTTAAATTATTCAGATATTTTATATATATATACTATTAGCCATTTTATAAATATTAATAGAATGATGAAGTAATATAATGAACAACAAACTGTATGCTGAAAAATTTCATACCGAGATAAAATAGCTATATTTCTGAAAAAGTTTAAATCAGGTAAAAATACAGAGTTTAGAGATGTTCTCTGACATTATCTGACAAAAGAAAGAAAGGAAAAGAAAGAGGGTGTCATTCTGCCTTCAGATGCCCACTTCAATGAAAGTGGCAAAATTGTACAGTGAAAAAGTAGAGAAAATGGGAAACCCCGAGCCTAGGGTTACTCTGAATTGTAATTTTTTAAAATATAAAATGTTAAAGAATGAAAGATGATATCAAGCTTTTTATTCTCATAAATTAATGTAATCAGAACAACCGTTTCATTTTATATGACGCCAATTTAAAACATCACCTGAATATTCAGTATTTACACTAGTGGAATTATTATAAAACATTTATTTCATAAAATATGAGAAGTTTTGCTGTAATAATTCCATCTTATTGATGAATATTTTCCATACTGGACACAGCGGGCATTTAATAAGCTTCCTAGAAATCCTGAATGGCAAGACAGGCTACTGAGCTCTTCATTAAAAGACAAAGATAAATTGCTACTTTCTAAACCTGGGATCATTAAATCAGGTAGTTAGTTATTTTTTAATAAATGAACAGAGGAGTAAATGAATGTGTGAATGAAGGATTCAGAAGTTTTCTCTATCTTTCAGACTTTTCCCATAAGTTACCCACACAATACAGCATGTAGACCCTTGAATCTTTGATTCACTCTTTGTATTTTATAGCCAAAAGCTATTTTACTTATGGCATCTCAAAAGCACTATAAAAACTATGTGAATTAAGTCACACAGTTGTCTGCAGTTCTCCAAACTCATTAAGAACCAAGTGGTAATTTCTCCCAATGTATCAGGAAATGATCATTCTGTTTCTTGTTTTATGATTGTAATGGCTCTGTAGTCACTCATAAGAATCCAAAGTGTAAACATTTATAAATTATCATTCTCTTATTCTAATATTTATACTTGAGTAGTAATGAAAGGCGGATTGTTTTCTTTTATTTCCAAATGTTATCACATTTTAATTATATATTGTAATAGACTGAAATGTTAAAATACCACATGAAATGTATAAACCACACAAATAGCAGTAGCCAAATTGCTCCTTCTAAAAGGGAAACACTGCAGCAAACCTGAAAGGAAAGAAAAAATTTTAAAAATAGGACTTATAAATTTTACTTCAAGCTGTCCAAATGAATAATGAGGGTAATAAAATGACCCTTAATATGCTCAGTGAATTTTCATCAATCACTTCTTAAAGATTCTGTAACTACAAATCAGTAGCTTATTTCTGATAGCAAATTGTTGTTTGAAGGATCAGGTCCACGATGATGGCATTTTAAAGCCAACATAACAGCGAGTTACTCTATATAGAAGAAGTGGATCATGCTGTCATGAGTCTTGTGTGGAGACAACATTGATGAAGTTGGGGAAATGGGGTTGAAGGAGGTGATCGATTCAGAAAGGGAGACTTCCGTATCTAGATACATTATATCCTATGTTGTGTGAAAAACTTATAGTGGGATCTTACTGAAACTAAATCAACCTTCAAGGATGTCACAAAAGACGGGAAAAGTATTTGAAAATGGGAGAAAGACCATCAAGACAGAATTTTCTAAGTGATGTAAAAAGTAGATACTTGACAGTGACCCTCCCCTCAAAATATTATGACAGACTCTGACAGTTGACCTCAAGATTTAGTTAAGAACGCACTCACTGACCACTAGGAACAAAAGCAAGTCATTCCTATCACTTTACTTCCCCCTTGGTTGAGTTTGACTTCATTGAGAGAAAAACAGAGCCTGATTATCAATCAGGTCTCCTTTGAATCTTTGGAGTCAGGAAATCTGGGGAGAGAAGACAGACTGACCTGTAAGAGACTGCTGAGCAGAAGCAAGTCAGACACTTTCCTTAGTAAAGATCAGATATTACTGCTGTCTCAGAACTAAGACGGAGGATTTCATGAATTCATGTCTGAGACCGCAAGCCTCTCTCCAGAGAACTCTGCAGTTGAGCAACGTGCAGTTGGAGAAGCGAAAGCATTGTTCTGTGGCATATAGGTGAGACAGCAAATTACAGATGATACTTCAGGTCAATTAAGATCAAAGTTCTGGAAACTAGTCCAGGAAGTCCTGTTCCTGGTGAGATTTAAAAGCTAGTTTCCTTTTTTTTTATTTCACTAAATATTTACAGATTTTAATAAATTTAAATCAAAGATTCATTAAGATTTAAAGTAAGTTAGCTCAATTTGAAATTAGTTTTTGGAGTCACCTTACTTTTATCAACAGCCTCATCTCTAAGTATTTAAAGATGATTTTTGCTGCTTACTAGTTCTGACTTCGATGGAAGCTGGAAATGACCAGGAATCATTCTATGATGTTTATATCCCATTTTCTCCTCAGTTCGAACTCTGGAGCAAGTTAGAGCGCTTTTGGAACTCTAAGGTATTGCAAAGAGTTTCATACTCTACAAAAATGGGAAGGGTTAATTAATAGAGATCATGAAAGGCACACAAGAGTTTGATTACTGGCTAGAAAATGTGCAGAAAAATGGGCTTCAAAGTAAAGCAAATAGAGCAAAACATTTACACAAACCAGCCCTAATTTTATCTGTATCGGAAACATAGTGTCATCTTTTTGATTTTTATTTGCTTGGCTAAATTTCACTAAACAAAACATGAGCATCAGTAATTTCCTCAGGAGCACTGTTATTTTAGAAAAGTATAACTATAAAAGGACTGGGTAAATGCACAATAATCTAACCCAAGCTGATTACATTTAAATAAATTTGTTAAATTCTCTCACTTTTAAATTAAATAATAAACACTGTGAATAGATGCCTATACACAAATCAAGCTTTTAAAAATAAGGATATTTATCCTGTTGATTCAAATTTATCAACTTACAAAAACAATGAAAAATTAGACATTAACCAAATTTAATTTGAAGCTTATATCTCTAGACTTTGTCAAAGAATATAAATCCAATCTTTAATTACCATGTATGTATAATATCATTACTTGTTGCTGAGGCCATGATTAAAATGCAAGGTCAGGTGTAGGGTTTCCTTGATCTACAAGACCTCTTTGGAAATGTCAAGGGACTTAGCTTGTGGGTTTCCTTAGCCACTGAATCCCCAGCCATACCCCTCATTTCCAGGGAATACTATTGTCATCATTCTTTGTGAATTTAATATATAAGCAGGTTAGTCTCCAGCACTCTGACCTCTCAGTTACTGGAACTTCTCTACTCTAATGATCTTGTCTGCTTCGCCATTTCATCCACTCACCCCTATGTCATACTCCAAACCTTATTACCACTACCCATACCTTTCAGCAATCCAATTCCACACATCGCACTCTCTGACCACCTCTCCTATCTATCTAGGTCACTCACTCTAGTACACTTATCACCCTCCTTCTATAGCTGAAATTCCTTTGCCAATCATTTTATTCATTCCCTTGTATACTCTGTCTCCTTTCCCCTCTCTTCTTTCATGGCACTCTCTTGGCAAAATTAAAATCCTAGTTAAATCGGTCTTTTCATCTATTCCATCCCTGTGCAGCTGAATATCATGAAGAAAAACCAGACCAATATTAACTGTTCTCTTGTCGACATTATGGTCACAAATCCAAAGTTGGCCCTTTATGCTGCCTTGTAATCATACTACACTTCAGGAGTCCATATACTTTCCCACTCTCTTAGAAGACTACTTCACACCTCTTTTCTCTTCAACCCTCCAATATCTCCTTTCCCAGCTCCACATTCCCTGATGATTTGGTTTCTAACTACACCAAGAAAGCTGAAACATTCAGAAGAGAGCTTCTGTAGACTCCACTCACCACATTCACTCACCTTTCAGCATCTGAACCCACACGTCGGCCTTACTGCATGTTACATAGAAGAGTGTCCGTGATCCTGTCTAGAGCCAGTCCCACCACTTTTACACCACCTCCATTTCCCCATCAACATCATGCTGACATTTCTTTCCTCTATTTCTACATCATCAATATTTTGTTCTCTACTGGCTCATTCCTATCGATCTCCAAATATGTTCTCCCTCACAACTGAAAAGAAAAATTCTTTCTCTTTAAACCTCTGCCCAACTATGTACCACCCCATTTTTGTGAAATCCTTTTCAGTAAAACCTTCCAGAAGAGTAGTTTATATTCTAATTCCTATTATTAGTTTATATTCTACTTCTATTATATTCTAATTCCTGTCCTTGATTCTCTCCTAACCTCACTCTAGAGAGAATTTTCTCTTACACTCTACAAAAAGTGCTCCTGTCAAGTTCACCAATCTCTCCGTGTTGTAAAATCTGATGGTCAGTATCCAGATCTCATTTTACTTGACCCATCAGCAGTATTTTTCATCGTTGGTTGCTTCTTCCTCCTTGACATACTTTCTTCCCTTGGGCTTCAGGACATCACAAACTATTGGTTTTCTTCTAACACACCGGTCATTTATTCTCAGTCTACTTTGCTGGCTCTGCGTCTTCTCCCTGATCTCTAAGTGTTTATTGCCTAGGACTCAGCGCTTGGATCCTCTTGTCTTCCATATCTGCACTCATTTCTTTGGTTTCTCATCCAGTCTCAAGGGATTATATCTCCAACCTAGCTGTCTCAAATTCCAGACTCATATATCCAACTGCCTACTGGACATCTCCACAAGAATGTCTAATCAACAGTGGGAACCCAGAACAGCCCAAACAGATCTCTTAGGTTAGACATCCCCATCCCCATCTCAATTGATGGCAACTCTATCTTCCAATTGCTCAAGTCAAAATCATTGTAGTTATCGGTAACTCCTCTCTTTCTCTCACATCCCAACAAAGCCTGGTGGCTCGAACTTCAAAACATTCAGAATCTGACCATCAACTGCTACCACCTTGGTGCAAGTTATTATATTCTCTTGCTTGGATTACTATTGCTGTTTCTAACAGTCTGTTTACTTTATCCCTTACCTCTTACTGCCTATTCTCAATCAAATGGTCAACATGAATGTTTTAAAATGTAAGTGAGGGCCGGCCCTGTGGCTTGGTGGTTAAGTGCGCGCGCTGCGATGCTGGCGGCCCGGGTTCGGATCCCGGGTGCACATCGAGGCACCGCTTCTCCGTTCATCCTGGGGCCGAGTCCCACATACAGCAACTAGAAGAATGTGCAGCTACGACATACAACTATCCGCTGGGGCTTTGGGGGGAAAAAATAAAATAAATTAAAAAAAATAAATAAAATAAAATAAAATGTAAGTGAAACCGTGACAGGATTCTGCTCAAATCCCTCTAATAGTTCCCTATTTCTATCTGAGTTCTTAAGGAAGCCTACAGCTCTATATCTTCGCCCTGCTACCCCTCGCCCTATAGGTATGTTCTCTGAATTCATCTCCTTCTACTTTTATCTTTCCTCTCTCTCTTCCAGCCACATAGGCCTCTTTGCTCCTTCAACTTTTATATCCCATAGCATTTATCACCTTCTAAAATACTATATTATTTAACTATTTAATATGCTTTTTCACTTGGTTGAAGCAGAACCTAAGACAAGGAATCTATAGACATTTTTGGAGGTGGGGAGAGAGGAGGAGGTGGACTAGGGAAGGAGGACAGGGAAAAGAATGGAGCCAATAAAGGATATATTATCATGCAAGGTACCACTGTGGGCCGGTGGAGTTAATCCTACTGGAGACCCTGAGAGACAATATAAAACATACACAGAAGAAGAGTGAAGGAGCTGGGGCACTTCATCACCAACTCCACACGTTAGTGTTTGAGGGCTGCTCCTGGTGGGGCACAAGAGAATCCCTAGAAAAGAGGTAAAAATAGTTGGAAATTGGGTGGATAGTCATGGGAATTGTCAGTGCCAATGGGCTACAGGCAGGGCACTAACAGAGTTTTGTGTGTTTTGGCATATTGTTTGTGACCCCAAAATAAAATATAGGCTCCAAGAGAGCATGACTGTTCATCTATTTAGTTCATGGATATATCCAAATTACCTCGAGTAGTCCCTGACTCATAAGACGTACTCAGTAAAGATTTGTCAAATGAATGAATTTGCTCATGAATTTACCTACTTCCTGTATGTGATGACTGCCTGGTCTAATTCTCTAACCCTTCTCTGATCCACATCAGTATTTCCAAAAGCCCCCTGGATATGTCCATGTGGAGGTCCTATAGGCGCTTTAAATACTGGATGTTGTAAAACACATTTATCTCCATACCACCACCATCAGCTTCAGACTTGGTTACTCTATCACGATTCTGCCTACTCTCAAGAACAGAAGTCATGGTGTCAGCTCGATTTCTTCCCTGTTATGCTCAATTTACAAATTTTACCACTGAGCTGCTTCTTGCATCTGTATTCTCCTTTCCATCTCTATGACAAGTATTTTAGATTAGATCTTGGTGACTTCTTCTATGGAAAATTACAATAACCTCTGAAATACCCTGAAAAAAACTCTGCTTGTTAATTTCAGTCTTTCAACTCTATCTATTACAATATTCCCAGAATGATAAATATAAAGGACAAATATAATTGTGTCATTTTCTTGCTTAAAACTTTTGGATGATTCTTGATCATTTAAAGAATATACTTTAAACGCATTAGTGTGGCATGTGAGACCTTTCCTTTCTGACTGCAACCTTTCTTTCTCAGCCACTCCCCAGCTTAATTCACTTATCAATTTATTTAACTTGTATGCTAGGGGAGCTGCTATGTTCCTGTGCTAAGTACTGACTATTACTTAAGAGTATCTTCCTTTTCTGGAGTAGGCCTAGAGTGAACTCTTTTAAAATGAAGTAATAAAATTATTATTAGCTAATATATGTGACTGATCAAAAGGTTTTCTACTATTTCTTTATTCACAATAATGAAGAACATCATATTTTAACTATGCTGATGTGATTGTTTCAAAAAAATCATGCCTTTCCTATCCTCTTTATTACCTTCCATGTGTAAAAATGTTTGGTCATGATGAGACTTGATCAAACACCATCACCTCACTTGAAACATATTTGATGATGAGGTCCTTCTCTATTTTACTATAGTATCAACTTAGCAACTGAGCATTAAATGTTCCATTTGTTGAAATGAGTGTATTTTATCTTTGTGAGATCATGTAGATCTTAATTTGATTATCTAAGAACAGTAAAAAGTAATAATTTTTTAATCCTATTTCCCATGAAAGAAAAAATGTTAATTTTATGTTGGGGGGGGATGGCTTCAAGCCTACGAAGAGGAATTTGATCAAGGGCTTCCCAGAACATGTCAGCAGTGGTGAAAAAGACAGACGTGCATCCTTCCTTATAAGCTGACTGTTCAGTAGGAATGATAGAAATAACAAACAGATACGTATATAATTGTGCAGAATAATTATGAGAAAAATGGGAAGAGGCCTAATTAGATAGGGTGGTCAGAAGGCCTTTCTGAGGGAGAGTATGATCTAAGACCTGAGGTGGAGAGGGAGCAGCCATGTGAAGAACTACTAGGCGAGCCTTTGGGGCAGAGGAAACAGAATATGCAAAGGCGATTAGTTGGGAAAGATTCTGTTATGTTCAAGACTCAGAGAAAGTTTCTGTAGCTGGAGGACAATGGATCAGGGAAGAGTATAATCAAGTGAATTTTGAAACAAAGAGGAAGACTGGATCAGGCAAAACCGTGAAAGCCTTGGTAAGGAGTTTGCGTTATTCTTGGTACTGTGGGAAATCTTCAAAAGGGTTCTTGAAATGGAATTATTTAAGCCAGATATTTAAACAATATTATTCTGACTTCTGTGTGAAAATAGATTATAAAGAGACAAAAGTGAAAGCAGCAGAGAGATCACTGTGAGGTGTCTATGGGATTATTTACAGGTGAGGGTATCAAATGGACATCTGGATGTTCATATTTGATGTTACAGGATATATCAGCCTCCTTGGGCTGCCATAACAAAATGCCATAGACTGGGTGGCTCCAACAACAGAAATTAATTTTCCAATTCTTGGAGGCTAGGAAGTCCAAGACCAAGTTACCAGCAAGGTAGATTTCCTTCTGAGGCCTCTTCTCTTGGCTTGTAGGTGGCCACCTCCCAGCTGTATGCTCACATGACCTCTGTGTATGCACAGAGAGAACAAGCTCTCTGATGTCTCTTCTTATAAGGGCACTAATCCCATAGTACCAGGGCCCCACCCTCATGACCTTGTCAATTCTAATTACCTCCCAAAGGCTCCATCGCAACATACTATCACATTGAGGATTACAGCTTCAACATATGAATTCTGAGGGGATGCAGTTCAGCCCATATCACAGGTCTGGCTAAATAGGTGAAATTAGGAAGGAAATTACAAGAAGAAAATTCAGAACATAGGGTGTATGAGGTTTCCAAAGGTGAGAATACTAGGGCTTTCATTTTTAGGTCTTTATAAAATGATTATATCTTTATATAAACTCCTTCTTAATTAGAACTTGAATCTACTTTCTGCCTTGGCTTTCTTTAGAGATATTCTGATCATTATTGAATACTACCCTTGTGCCATGCACTTTACATCCATTAACTGTAATCACAACTTTGTCAGGTAGGTATTATTATCTTCACGTCACAGGTGAGGACACTAAAGCCTAGAAAGTTTGAATAACTTAACCAAAGTCCCATAACCAAGATTTGACCTCTAGTCTATGTGACTCTAAATTTCTCACTTTCATCTATCCCACTTGGCTCCCTAAATCAATCCCACAAGGCCCAAAATCAGGTGTTACTGTCTTCTGATAAATTTCACTTGCAATCCTTTTCTCAAGCTACATGAGTGAATTTTCCCCTTATTTGTGTTTATAGAACATCTTTTACACATCTCCGTTATAATAGATTTCTCACTGAGTTGCAACTAACCTCGAGCATGACCAAGCCATCTCATGTAGTTTTTGTACCACTCCCACCAGGTTGGAAGCGGGCATGCAGTAAGTGGTTATTGAAATAAATATCAAAAAAAACAAAGTTAATTTTTAAAACTCGTACATAAATTTTTGAGAAAGTACTCTGTGCAACATTCTCATTTGATTTTAATCCATTTACTCTTTACAGAATCTTCTGTTTAATTTGTAATTATTATAATTTTAATAATTAACAAAATAAACTCTAGTTTTTCTTCAAGATTTGACAGTAGAATAGGGATTTCTCTAATTATCCAAAATTTATCAAAATGTAATGGATATGATAGTAACAAGCCTAGGGACATGATTTAGCAAATTTTTCTGCAATTTTATCATTTATGAAATAATGAAAACAATATTTGTCCTCAAACAATTTGGTAAATTTCTTTGGATTGCGTATTAAACACTCCTATACAAGGGGGCAATTACTGTTAATAACCACAAAAATAAATAAGTGTAAATGGATTCTCCATTTGCGGCATGCTTGCATTTGCATTATACACACACATATCAGTTCAAGCATTAAAACTCAAAGACAGCATCCTACTGTTTTCAAACTTCCGAATTTATGTATAAAGCTGATTTTCTTAGCCGGGAAAAAGGAATGCTCAGAGCTGCCCACAAAATTGGGTACCAAACAAGTATGTCTCGGGTACTCTCACTTAAATGAGACAACGTGATATGGAGAAAAGAACAATGAAGTGATAAGCAGACCTCTATGCTAGTCCCGACTCTGTAATATCTGTGTTTTTGTCTCAGTTTCTATAGGACTCAATTTCTTCACCAGCGAAGTAATCAAATTGTGTTAAAATATCTCTTAGAGCTCTGAGATTCTAAGATTCTAAGATTGTTCTTTTGAGGGTGTCTCAAATATCCCAATCATTTCTTTAATACAGGTGCTTTAGCTTCAACCCAATCTCAATTTATAGACCTTACAATTTGCAATAGTTGCTCAGTTCTTAGTGGGCCCTATTGTTATGGTAGAGTTATTTAAAATGACACATTCTGTGTTCAGATTGCCATTTTTCTTTGTTACTTTGTGTGAGTCACTTAGCCTCTCTTTTTAGTGCAATATTTCCTCATCTTTAAAACAGAGATTGTTAAATGAGTTTGTCCATATAAACAATGCATGAAATATGTAGTGATTGATACAAAATAAATACTCAACTAGTGACAACCATTTTGTTGCTCTTATCCTCATCATCAACGGGCAAATACTATTTCCAAACATCCTTTCCTCTATTTAGCTTGAAATGCCTCATGATCAAGGTGCCATTCTCTGTGGCTTGTAAGCCATGAGGATTGACTTCCAAGTTTTTATTTCAGGATGAGAATATTCTTCTATTGCCTTTTTATTTTTTTCCTGATTTATGAATCAAAATCAACAAAAAAGTATCTCATACAAATTATAAATCTTGTTTTACATGATTTTCTTTAATATTCTGGGATTTTTTTTCTTTGTAATTCCTGTAAAATTTCTCACATATATGTAATGTATGTCTGTATATCTGTGTATATGTGTGTGTATACTTGTATCTTTCCAGTGGTTCTCAGTTTTCATTTTTCACCTGTTATCCCTAAATACCTCGAAGAATTTGTCTCTTCTGTTTTTGTGTTACATATTTATAAAATTGTACCTATTTCTTGATTGATTGATTTGTATGTTAAGAGGTGGTTCTACATACATCATGGTGTGAATTCTCTCCCTCATCCATTTCTATAGAGGGCAAACAATTCACTTATCTTTCAGGTCCTAATTCTAGTTGTGAATTGCCACGGTGGGGCCAGAAACCTTAATATAAACCCCGAGGTCATAGTTATATCCCCATGCTGCACAACTGCCCCTTCTCTCTTCAGTGTAGATACTATTTGTCAGGATCTCAGTTGTTATCATATCTGCAAAAACTGCTCCCTTTTGTAAGAGGTAGTAAACAGTCTTATCTGCGTTAAACCTGATGAAACTCCCTTTCCCCCTCTTGGTTTATAGTAAACTTTCTCTCTTCTGTAACTTAAGCGGAGAAAGAAATATATTGACTTGTAGATCTTGAATACATTTACGCCTAGGAATGTAGCTATTTTACCCACTAACATTCAGAGTTGGAGAATTCCAGCTGTAGTCATTTGTGGAGACATAATATCCACATGTATATATCTCTATATATTTAAAGTAAAGATACATGCATATACACATTGTATACTTGTCTGGAAAAATTAGAAAATGTCTGCTTTCTTTGAATTTGCTCAGTAGTGAAAGCTCACGATTTGTCGTGTATCTGGAAAATACATATTCTTGAAATAGTTTCTTCTATCATCTCATTATATAAATAATATAAATGATGCCTTATTCTTTCTTTTTTCAAATTCAAAGGAGATCCAAATTTTTCCACTTTTGCTCTCACTCTCCTATCTGTTACTTTGTATCTTTTCTTCTTTAGCGTTAGTATGGGAATCATATTCAAATTACATTTCTGCTTAAAAAGCTCTTTTTTTTTTTTTTTGAGGAAGATTGGCCCTGTGCTAACATCTGTTGCCAGGCTTCCTCTTTTTCTTTTTTCTCCCCAAACAGCTGGTACATAGTTGTGTATCATAGTTGTAGAGTTGTAACTCTTCTATGTGGGACGCCACCTCAGCACAGCTTGATGTGTGGAGAGTAGGTCTGCGCCCAGGATCCGAACCAGCGAACCCCAGACCACCAAAGCAGAAGGTGCAAACTCAACAGCTACACCACTGGGCCAGCCCCCAAAAACTCTAACTTTAAAAGAAGTAGGCACTATGCTTATATATACCTCACATGTGATTAAACCCACTAGGCTAATTTGTGAATTCTCAACAAGCTCTCAGCAGCACAGGATCTCACTGCCGTTGTCGGTGCTGAAAGGGCAGATGGTGTTTCTAGTCCCATGCCTCTGTGCCACCAGCCCTTTGAATTACAAAGTGTTTTCTTTATATTGCTTTTTTCCCTCCAGTGAAATCATATTTCTGGCATATGAGCATATAGCCAAAATATTCAGTAAATGAGAACGTTTTACTTCTCCTATCTTATATGTTATTGCTAAGAACTTATAAGGAGGAAGTGTGAGTCTATTTTAGTGCAGATATCAGCTTGTGTTCTCTTAGCAGAATGACATAAATGACAGTGGGAAGAATTGAGAATAGCATGTGGACATGTGAAAATATAAGTACATTTAGGTTTTTAAACAATCACACTTGATTTGTATATTGATGCAAAGATTTTGAAAACAGCAATTTACCTCTTTCTAGCATCTCTCCTCTTAAGTAAATTACTGAGTGAAAATATGAAAAGAAAAAAAAGCTATCACAATGCTTATCCAGTCCCATTGTGTAGCACCAAAGTGGAGAAAGGCAGGTAAAGAATAAATGGATCTCAAATTCTATTGCCTTATTGGGTTTTCTTACTTTGCAAGGACCCTTTCACCCATCTCTCTGGATCTGTTGTCTGTGGGACTCAGGTGTTGTTGAGATTTGGATTAATAAAGACACCTTAGGCACAAGAAGACATTCTGAACGTGATTAGTAAATGTCTATTGCTTTCCTGGGTAGACGATGTATAGCCAGTCAATTTAGGGTTGCACTAAATGACCTCTAAAGCCCTTTGCAGACCTGAAATTCTATTATGAGAAAACAATTAAACACAGCTAGTTTCCAATGTGTGCACCTGCTCTCCTTATCTTAAGGGAATGTCTGATGCTATATCCTAATAGAGAGAAGAGACTAACACATAGACACATTGAAGATGGGTTGGCCCAATATTGTGAAGGCTTTGCCTCACAACTTTGGTTATAAAGACACAGCTGGCATATAAGGGAGATTTATAAGAGTACGTGTTTTGAAATTCAGGCTTGGTTTACATGGAGTATATGAAATCATTTCAGATTTGTGTTTACAGGATTATACAGGGAGTATATACAAAGATGACGTGATGCCCCAGAGGTAACATTCATTTTATGATTTGAAAGAGATATTCCAATATTATTAGGACTATAAAGCACCTGGAACCCTAGGATGAAATAATACTTTACATTTTAATAGTTGGGACAAAAACTTCTCTTTACATGTATAAACTGAACCTGGAGCTGGAGAAACAGTTCCCAAACACAGGTGGACCCTCTCCTGTCCCAGCTCTTTGGTTATTAAATCTAACATGTAAAGTAGAGTCAAGTGATAAATGCCTATTCCTATCTGGTGAGCTGCTCATTTCACTATTTGCCTGGATTCAAAGGTGACCAATGCAAAATCCAGGCCAAAAGGACTTATTAAAGCAAAACTGTGTCTCTCCACTGATATTGTAATTTGTGAGGCTGGATATTTCTGAAGAGTGAACCAGTCACAGGGGAGATGACTTAAATGGAAAGCCTTGAACAATAAGACAGGTCGTTTCCCTAACCTCTAATATAAACTTTGGTCAAAGAATTGGCTGAATACTGGGCAGCTGGAAAACGGGAATGCTATGTTGTATTGTTGCTCTGAAAAGCCGTGTTAATGGACTTATTCACAGATACAGATATGTTTGCAGGCTGGAAGCTAGGACATCTTGAGAGATTTCTCACTGTGATCTTTCACTGTGCCCATTATGGACAGTGAGGAATGTCAGGATGCACCGAGGGCAATTTTCTAGAGAAAAGTCAGCAGGGGTTGATAAGAAAGGGAATTGACCTTTATATATCACCATTCCCCCATCAGTGCTCCACAGATGCAGATATCTCACCCTGCTGCCCTTCCTTCCGATACTCGGATTCAGAAAAAGAAAAAAATGAAGATAATTATCACTTTTAATTTCAGTTCAGAGTTCTCAATCCTTTGCGAGGGTTTGTTCATAACAAACTGTTCATTAATGTTCTTTGAACTCCCCAACACAGTCATATATATTTCAAAAGAGAAAAAAAGAAAGAAGTCATCTGTTTCCACCAGTCGTGTGTGTGCACACCCCCTACCTAGGAACCTATTCACCACTACAGATGGTCCCAGTGCCACACTTGGGCGTTCATTTCTCTCTTCTCCTTGTGTCAGCTGTTATTTTCTAGGAGGGCAGAAAGTCACTCAGAAACCAGAGCTATTGTGACATGTTTTCCCATCTGCAGGACTTAAAGGTGTATTTATATCTCGCTATTAAGTGTGCTCGTTTACTAAGCGTCTCTCTTGTAAATTTTGCATTCCTCTGGAAGAAATAGTTTCCTTTTCCATATTTCATTTGCTCTATTACAATCTCTAATCCACTGAGGCAGATAATATGCAGCAATTATAATGCAAGTAGATCATTCAGGTAAATACGGTACGGAACTGAAACAGCCAAACGTTGTTTCTGTCCCACTACTGGCTTAAATCTATCAGGTGAATTATATCTCTTTATACAAAAGCCTTCATAAATATTATTTTGGCATCAGCATTATAAAATCTCTTTTGCTTCCATCACGTTTCTAATGAATCAGTGGGATTAATGAGGCATGCAAATAAAGATTCTTGGTCTTCGAGCGTTGTGAAGCACAGGCAATCCTCAATAAGGGCCAAATGGAAAATTCATTGTCCTTTTTCAGAATTGGCAAAGCAGAAAACAAAACTGGAACATTACCTCGAGGCTTACCTAAGCAAAGAGGCCCATGCACTCCAACATTGTTTTCTACTCCATTAATGTTTTAACATGAAAATCTCTGATGTTCAACCCTATCCTGTTTTATCGCCGTGCCAACTCTTTTCTGTAGTGGCAGGTTCCAAAATGTATTCAAAGGAAGGAATGCTGCCACTCAGGCTGCAACATAGTGCTATTTCCCTCAGAAGAGACACGTAACATCGCATTGATAGGGTTATTGACTATGGACAGAGTGGTGAGGAGCCAGTTGCTGATTCTATTATTTTGCTAGACCTGTTGTAACAAAGTACCACAAACTGGGTGCCTTAGAACTACAGAAATTTATTGTTTCACAGTTCTGGAAACTAGAGGTCTGAAATCTAGGTATTAGCAGGGTGGGTTCCTTCTGAGAACTGTGAGGGAAGACTCTGTTCCAGGCCTCTCTCTTTGGCTTCTGGATGGCCTTTTTTCCCCGCATCTGTTCACATGTCATTCTCCCTGTATGTTTCTACATCCAAATGTCCCCATTTTATAAGGACGCCAGTCATACTGGAGTAGAGTAAGTCCCTACTCCAGTATGACCTCATCCTAACTTAACTAGTTACATCCGTAACAACTCTATTTCCAAATAAATTTGTCTTCTGAGGTAGTGGAGGCTAGCACTTCAACATATGAATTTGGGGAAACCAATTCAACCCATAACACTTATTTATTTTAGGGACATTCTCCTGCTTGCAAGAGGATATGAGAGGGATATTCAACATCATATAACCTCAGAGAAATGAAAATTGAAGCCACGGAGAAATACCATTACACTCTCCATAATGGCTAAGGACTCACATGTCTTTCAGTAGAATGCATATATGAATTATGGAATATTCATAGTAGAACACTACACAGCAATTAAAAAAAAACTACTGCCACATGCAACATGACAGTTGAATCACACAAGTTTTGGTGAGGCTGTGGAGCAACCAGACTCTCATGCACTGTGATGGGATTGTAAAACGATCCAACCACTCTGAAAAGCTGCTTGGCACTATCTACTAATGTCACTTAGTCTATGACCCAAAAATTTCACTCATAGATAAGTACCAAAGAGAAATGAGGGCATATGTGCAGCAAAAGACATGTACAAGAATATTCACGGTGGCTTTATTAATAATCAAAAAACCTGGGCCGGCCCCGTTGCTTAGTGGTTAAGTGCACGCTCTCCGCTGCTGGCGGCCCGGGTTCGGATCCCGGGCACGCACCAACGCACCGCTTCTCTGGCCATGCTGAGGCCGCATCCCACATACAGCAACTAGAAGGAAGTGCAGCTATGACGTACAACTATCTACTGGGGCTTTGGCGGGAAAAAAAAAAAAACCTGGAAACAGCCAACATGTCCTTCAACTGTTGAATGGATGAGTGAATGTTGATATGTTCATAGTAGAATGCTACGGTGATTAAAAAGGACAAACTACTGCTCCATGCAGCATCATAGCTGAATCTCACAGATGTAACGATGAGCAAAAAACCCAAAATAAATAAATACATACTATAAACTTCTACTTATATGAAGTTCAGAAACAGGTAAAATTAATAGTGATAAAAATCAGAATAAAGGTTACCTTTGGTGGGGTGGTATTGACTTGGGGGAGACATGAGGAAAGCTCTATGGTCCACTTAATGTTCTCTGATTGGGCCGTAGTGAAGTGGGTGAATATATATGTAAAATTTCATCACTTTTTTGTGTATGTGTTGTACTCAAAAAAAAGTTGAAATCACACACAATACAATAACAGTTAAAAAGGAGATCAGGTAACTTGTAAAGCACTGTTCCCATAAAACCATTAACACAATTAACAGTAAAAGCCAGCCAGCCAGTAAAGGCAGAATCTGGTCATATCCTCCAGTTTTAGGAGTTTGTGCTACTAGCTCTCAGAGACTCAGCTCTGATAGGTAACTGGGGAATTCCCACTTAACCTGAGAAATGCTCCTTGCTCCCTACCTGCTGCTTAGAAGTGGTGATGAGAAGTGAGACGTTTCTTCCTCACTTTCTACCCAACCCAGCCCTCTGTCGGACGTCACACCCACACTAAGCTCTCCTAATTCAGTACGCATCAGGAAATTCCCATTTTATAATGGGTATTTATGGAAAATATAGGGCTCAGTGGGATGATTAAGATGTTCCTATATGTTACATTTATTTTCAATCTTTTACATTTGAATCAAAAATCAAGGCCCAGGCCTGGGGCATTTTTCATTCATGCCAAAATACCCGAAGGGGAATATTTCCATTGGAATGACTCAGGCTACTCACCAAATATTTACACATCCTTTCACACCCTTAACTCTGCAATGAAGAATTTGTGAATTTGGAAGTATTCCAGAATCATATAAATCCCTCTATTTTGAGTTCAAAACCAAACTTCTTGAAAGAAAAGACTAATCCTTATTCAAAGTATCAGAAACATTGTTTATAAATGTCAGGAAATAAAGATTCTAAATAATTTACCTAGCATTTCCTACGGTTCTTCACAGAAGGAAGAAGATATACCCACCAGATTAAGTTGCACCTTGGGGAACTCTTCATGCTTTTAATGTTGGGTTGTGCATGGAGGAAGGAAACTGCTGGGTCCATCAAATAATGGGTAGATATATGTTCTGAGAAGCGTTGCAGGAAGTTCTCTTTCTTTTTCTTTGTTCTCTTATTCAATTACCTAATCAATTGTTTTCTTAGCAGTAAGCCCTAAGGCAACCACCTTCTGGCTCCTAGCTGCACTTACTTGCAGCCTTGATTTCTCCTTATCACTATACTTTTAAGTCAAGATCCTCTCTGTCACTTTTCAGGGACAAAGGATTAAAGCATCAGGATATTTAACGGATGAGAAAGTATCAAAAAGAATGGGTGAAAACAATAAAGAATGAAAAAACTGATTAAATATGTCATTTATCAGGCCATTAATAACTACCAAAAAAACAGTTTTGGTAGAGTGATAGTGGAGTAAAAGCCTTATTAAAAACTAAAAATGACTGATATCACTGACTAAGCTAAGTATGAACTCCGTGTAGTTATTTCAAACATTGCTGCTATATTTTTTGGATATTTTTCTCCTCCAAATAAGTAAAATGACAGTTATTACCATTGACAAATGCCTCTAGCCAGGATTCATCCCAGTCAATGAGGGAATGATGGTGAGTGAATGATGGTGGTCCTGTCATCTTTCTATTTACTTCTTGCTCTAAAACCTAGGAACCCAATGCTCAGGGATAGTCTTCATGGCAGAAGCAACCTGCTGTACAGTCTTTCTGGTCTAGGGGAACCCATGCTCCCCAAATCCACTGCTTCATTAAGCTTTATCTACTTGGTCTCCAGTCTACAAAACACTGAATGTTGCTGCCATGGGTGGGGGTGGACTAATGTAATGGCATCCTAAAAATTTACCAATCTCAGTTCAAATAGTCAGCCTTTTATGAAGGTCCTTTAGGAAGAATTTAATTTTGGAAAGCTCAAACAACTTTCAGAGACAACTCAAGATAAGTGTCCATCTCTTTATCTCCTTCTAAGCATACTACATAAATGTTTACTGGTTCTGCTTCTCTAATGCTAGTCTTGCCTAGAGTTAAGACAGAAATGGTAAAAGTGTAGGGCAGTGGGAATCATCCATCAATACATGCTCTGCTTTCTATGAATCAAGGGCACAGGGCTGTGACATTCCGGTGCATCTCTAGTTTCAGCAGCTGTGGAAGTGTAGGTGTATGTCTTCTTGATACTGAGGGGTAATATGTTATTAAATCAACTCCTTCTCTAGGGATTTCTCCTCTTGAAGCTTCCTGTGACATATGCAGGAGTTTTATGGCAGGAAATAGTATAGAATTGGGCTGGTGGGAATACTTTTATTAGAACCAAACACTCATTGAAATAAAGTCCTATTGCAGTTGGTACAATTTGCAAACTCTCTTACTTATGAGTGCATCTCTAATTCCCAAGAGCCCATCTCATTCCTGCACACAAACCTGCCTCAGGGGAAGTCAGCTGACTTATGTAAGTAAACCACGATAGTGTTTTATTGTGTACAGCAGTCTATTAAGGGGTAGATTCATTGTGTACTAGAGACAAAGGTATTTTCCCCCTCTCTCAGTACTCTGCCATCTAAAGCACTAACAAGGGTTTTTAAATAATATATGAGCAAATACTGGACCCTTTCCTCTCCCAGGTGTCTCCTCTTTGGTCCTCAGATCAGATCCTTGATATGAGAGCATGTGGAATTCCCTATTGACTAAGTCCCTGGACAGCATACAGAATTGAATACTGCTGAAATCACTTTCCTCTGCAGCTGCAAAATAATGATCCCAAAGTAGTTTATCAAACACAAAGAAAACATGGACTTACCAGAGCACTTGAAGGGAAAAAATTCCCACATCAAAACTTTTAATTAAAGAAAAATATTTAGACAATTAGGGATGTACAGATGTCCTACTGTCAAATGCTTGTTTGTTCCTTTGTTCACGCTGATATTTTATCAGGACCCTCTGTGGCATTGAGACTTAGCATTATAAATATCTTGGGTGATTTTTTTTACCAAGTGCCTGAAAATTGCTGAACACTTGAAGTCAGAAAGTGTCAGCTTTTTTTTTTTTTTTTTTGAGGAAGACTAGCCCTGAGCTAACATCTGTCACCAATCCTCCTCTTTTTGCTGAGGAAGATTGGCCCTGGGCTAACATCCGTGCCCATCTTCCTCTACTTGATATGGGATGCCACCACAGCATGGCTTGACAAGCGGTGCATCAGTGCATGCCTGGGATCCGAACTCCCGAACTCCAGGCTGCCAAAGCGGAGCGTGCGCGCTTAACAGCTGCACCACCGGGCCGGTCCCAGAAAGTATCAGCTCTTAATTCACTTACTAATTGTGATATATTTGGGGAAGTTAGTTTACACATAATTTTTTGCTAGATACTGGGGTTTAGGAGGGGGAGTAGCAAAGGCAGTACTTACGGACTATTTTTGCTGTAGGAAACACCTTCCTAAATCCTTTTATTCCTTGCTAACAATTTATACATAGATTATTGTTGCTGTGTGGGACAACTTGGCATTAGAGAAGATGTATGTGATGTGGGCAACAATCTAAGTGCTTCAATATCAAAGGTCTGAGTGAGACTTTATCTAAAAATAGCGGATGAGAACAATCATGTTTTTCGAATACTCAGAAGAGCTATCAATTTAGAGATAATTTTCTTGGATTAAAACAAATACTTCTTTCTTTCTAATCAGAGGAGAATATAATTAGAAAACGTTTCTGCCAACAGAAGCATGGTAATAAATCTGAAAACCTGTCTATTATCTTACAACATCTACATATGACATGTGCCACTTACACATAAAACAAAGCTATGTAATCAGCGTGACTGAGCGATCTACAATCCTTGAGGCAGAAAAGGTTTAGTACAATATTGTCCTAGTGATGAGAATAATAATTATGTGCCATAAAGAATTACGTAAAACCTACAAGGCTAGCTATGGAAGTTAATGTTTCCCCCAAAGTATTAGTCACACATTGATTAGTGTAATGTTCTGTCTTAGAACAGTGGGAATATAAAACTTAAGAAAGCATGGAAATCTTCTAAAAGTATATTCAAGGAAATTGTTCCCTTCTGAACTTTGAAATACTGAGAAATATAACTAGAAGAAAAGAGGAAGAGGAAAGCAGGGAAGAATCCCGGGAAAAACGATGAGCATATTTTGTATGCTCTTAGAGCCTTAAGTGTTTACTTCTCAGAAGAGTAGTCCTGTGATGCACCATACAGGGACAAAAAGGTTAAAAACTATTCTTATACATTTACAAAATTCATTGTAATATTAATTGTGATCAGGCAGTCATATTTGGTATTCAAGTTTCTTTATTTAGCAATATTACTTTAAATAGTATCAAAGCAAAGCACAGTTTAAATTGGGACTGAAAAGATAAAAGTAAATATTGTGTCATTTTATGATTCATTCTGTATAAATTTGATGCCATCACACTTTAAAGAGTAGCATCTTACTATGTAAAAAATGCATTTGACACACACTTTTACTTTTGGTATGATTTTTGCATCAAGAAAACTGTTTTAGAATGGAGAGAATCTCCTCCTTCCAAAATCTGTCTGTAAATCAGTTAGTCATAGTTTTTCTACTGCTGTGTAACAGGAGGGAGATTTGTAGTATTGAGGCAAGTATAGATTTATTACCTCTGGGAGGAACTTCCTTACGGAGTCCCTACTTGAATCTAGTATACACACTAGACTCTCCCTGAATTATTACTGAGCCATAATTCCTACAATTACAGTAAGCAGATCCATGAGGGAAATAAAAATTGTTCTCAGCTTCCTGGTGAATACATATTGGGATTATTACCATATTTTTAGTGACAGGATTTTCCCCCCAAATTCAATAATCACAGAATCTTTATGAAGAAAGCACCTGCAAACTCACTACCACCATTAAGTAAAAAATTGCCCTTATGTGGGGTAGAAAATCTCTCAAAAGAGTGGCTCTGTGCCCATTTGAGAAACTCCAAATTATGTTGAAACTACTGCAAATGGATATGAAGACCCTAGGAATGTCAAGCAAGTCATTGTAAATAGTGCTATTATTTTCTTAGTTTTCTATATTGTATTTACTAATACTTAACTCTAAAATAAACAGCAACAGAGAAACATTTTGATTCTAAATCTGACTTCAGCACAGATTGCAGCTTTATTTGCTTTCTGTGCTATCATTTTCATCGGATTATCAACATTTTGTTTCATAATGGAGCAGAACCCAATTCTGCAGCATTCAGTGCCTTAATCATCCTTCATTTACAGTCCTTCCCTTGTTTTAAGCAACGAGGTTCCTAGATTTGTACTGTAAGTTAAATATGAATCTTTGAATATCAAAGATTTCATCCTTTGATAGTTAAATATGTTTATCTTAAATTCTCTGAAACAGCGTCATTGTACTCCTGAAAATATTTAAACACTACATATTTTTAAAATAATTTCCCTCAACATTATTTGGATATGTCTTAATGGAAAAAAAGTCAGATGTCAAATGTGTTGGATATTTTTTACTGTGAATTTTAACCATGAAATTTATATTCATGAAAAGGCTCAATTTAGAAAGAAGAAAATTGTTATAAGATACACCTCATTTTAAATCTGGATACATAACAGACATGCCTTATTTTTTTCCTTTAAAGGAAGGCTCAACTTCCAATCTACGTTTGCCCTGAAAAACACTGATCAGTGTTACTCCATTCCTTAACGGAATAAACCAATCTTTTTCTCCCATTTTTTTCAGAGCTATGATGTCCATCTAGATACACAAACCCAAAACTGAAAAAGAGTTTATGCCATTTACTAGTGAATTCAGGTTCTAGGAATAGTCACATATTCATTCAACAAATGTTTATTGAGCGTCTACGATGGACCAGACACATTCTAGGTACTGGAGTAGGAAAATAAACAAAATAGACAAAACCCCATCCTCATAGAGCTTGTATTCTAATGGAAGAGACCGACAATAACTAAAGAAAAAATTAAATATTTAGTATGTTGGACATAAAATTTCTAACAAGGAATAAAAGCATAAGAATAGAAGAGGATAGCATGTGTGTGTGTGTGATTTTACATATGTTGGCCAGGGTAAAACTGCTTTCAAATAATTTGAGAAATGTAGTGAGCTAATTCAGTTTATGCCCTGAGAGAAATACACCATTTTATTGAAGAATCAAAGTGGATAATTTTTCTTTCAATACATTCTCATGAAAATGTTCTAAGAATCGTGGTATTCAAGAAATATGTTTGAATCTAGTATAAGCAGAATATAAATCTTTATTACAATGTGTATTGATATGTATAGGCTAGTTTGGTTTATCTTCCCCGTGATCTTTTACAAAACTGAAAGATTCTGAGAAACAACAAGTAAGTTGTTCCACCTAAGTTGGAGGTCTAGAATTGCAAATGAATTAACAGTAAGGGATAAAAAATATTTTGGCTCCAACCTTCAGTCCATGTGTGTTAGAGTGGATTATAAAACACACAGGAACAAGTGATCTTTCATACTACTTGGCAAACTAAATCTAAGTATCTTAATATAGGAACCACAAAATAATATTGCACATTTTGTAGCTCCAACAAGTACCTTGCATTATTTTAAAATAAAAATTTAATAAATAATTTTGAATGAAGGAAAACTATCATGGTAATGATGCAAAATCTACTAAAAAAATAGGGAACATTTCTCACAGAGAGACACTGGAAATACACATGCCTGCTTTTGCAAAGAGCTGTTAGCATGTCATGGTGAAGTCATCTAGTTTTTAGGAAGACGAAAAGGCATCTTACAGTTCTGTAACATATCTCATATTCCTCTACCATTTCCACAATAGAAGAATTTGTAAATCTCCTAAATCCATGTTCAAGCCACTTTACCCCTTATACTCTTTAAAATAGCTGCTTACTTCTAGTATCAAATGAAGAGAAGGACCCCTTGTCAGCATAAATCAGGACTATCAACATTAGAGATCACATGAGGACATAGAGGGAAAGACTTTGACCTGGGCACTGAATCCAATTAAGGAGGAGTCAGGCATTGGAGCAATCAGCCCCTTTTCAGCAGTCTCTTTCCTGAATGGCCTTTGGCTTGAGAACATTAGGATGGAAGTCCTCGTGGGGTCAAAGACTGCTCTTTCTTATATCGGACCTGTTTTCAGCAAGAGCCAGTCTTCCTCTGAAAAAACATCTTTCAGATCTCAGTCTTAGCTAAACTACTTCTGACAAGGAGTCATCCGTATGTGAAATCTAATGAAGTACTTTGAACAACTGGGTCTAAAACTTGGGTCCTGCTGGGTACAAATGAGTCTTCTTAGAAAGTCACCAAGTTACTGATTTTGCAATTTTAAGAGTGCCACTAAGGGTTGTTTACAGAATTACCTGCTAGCTTTCAAAAAACCAGGGACCAAAAGTTGAATTTTTTTTAAAGTGTTTCATCTTTCAGACATGATCATTCCTGTTCCGCATACCCACCTCCCTTTCTAAAGACGGAAGGAATAACACCCATGGGAGCAGTGCTGCCTCTGCCAATTTCATTTTTTACTAGAACCAATCAAGAAAACATCGTGACATCTTTTATTTCTGAGCAGAGTTCTCTCTTCCTGAACATGGGTCTACTTAGCCAATTATTGTGAACATACGGTATATGATTTAATATCAATGATGACAATCTATCCCTAGGGAATTGACTCGTGAAAACAGTCCTTTTAGATTTGGATTTTTAAGAAAGGCAGCAAAGGTTTTCTTCTGTAAGGAAAAATCCCCTCCAAGCATCCTGCACAGAAGATGTGTTTTCTAATTATGTGTGAGACACACCCGACCATGCCTGATACCTGTGTCAGTAGCAAAGAGCCCATCAATTCTGTAGTAGTGACCAGGGTCAGGTGGCTCAGGTAAGAAATACCAGGTGTACATGCCCCAGGCCAGGCTCATAGGCAGCCTCTGCTCTTCCAAATCTAGCTGAGCACAGAATGTCAGTGATGTACAACCTTGAGGGAGCTAGTTCCAACAGTGCTGTGTATCCAACTGTGCTGGAAATTACCCAGGGAAGCCTGTTTCAACAGGACTTCTAGCTGCACTTGTAGGTCCAAAAGGTTCAAGGGAGTCTTTGAACTTGAGGATGCCTATCATTCCCAGGTTTTGAAAGCTTCTAAGAAGTGCTAGCTGCCAGTTGTCAGGAAACGGAGAAAGGAAGTTAATAATCTCACTCACTTTAGCCTTAATTTATTGCAGTTCATGTTTTTCCCTGTCTTTTTCACACATTTGGAATGCAGTGCTACCACAGGAAGATCTATTCCTCCAAAGATATTTTGAATCTTTCTCTCAATTCTTGCTTCACAGAGTTCCAGAAGCCCTGAAAACTACATGCCTTGAGTTATTCTTGTTTGTAAAATTTATGTAGGATCTCGCCACAATCAAGCTCATAAACACACCAAGAGACTAATAAACATATAGTCTAATAGATTCACCTTAATTCCTACTGACTATTCTAGTGGTCTGCACAGCATGACACCGTGAAAGAACTCAGAACTCGAGAACGAGAATCCGAAACTGGAATGCCAGGCCTCACTCTACAATTACTGGTTTAGGAGTTTTCTTAGCCTCTTGAAGCTCTGGTTTTACATCTGCAGAATGGACATAATAAAACATGCCCTGCATCTCCAGAAACTGGCATATGAATCAAAGGAGATGATTTATTTAAAAGCACTTTAAGACTATACTTTCAGGGATCACTTCTATAGTTCATTATTTACAAGCACTTTGTTAAGGGCAACATATTATAGAAGTGAACACTTTATTTTTGAAGATACTGAGAATTCTGGGGCTTTCTCAAGTTTGGCTTGTCCACTATTAAAGATCTCATCTCTTGGGCCTCTTGCATCTACATGATTATATAATCTTCCTCTCTGGGTAATTGTTATATGCATAGGAAGGAAAGCACTTGATGGAGGGAAATAGGAAAGGGAGAATATTTTCCTCCCCTCTTGCTGCTCCCCTGAGGGTGTACTGACCAACTGACAGGCCAGAAGAGAAATATGTAGTGCACATGTACTGCAGAGATTGCTTCATGCTTTTGATCTTCTTTTCTGGAAACAAGGTTAAAGCATTTTGGGAAACACGCTGTCATGAGGGAGAAAGACCCATTACTTGAAACAGGAGTGGAATAACTCCTAATGGGGTAAACCAGTAAGAGGCGTTTTCAAAGCCTCTGATGTGCCAAATTCCATGAAAGATACATAGGATAGGAAACATGATTCTTGCCCGCAAGGGGTGTGTAATTCCATGTGCCAAATCCCTCTGACTATACTGACCAGACAACGGCCAATGAAATGATTGTTAATAAAGCAAATGGATGTTGGTTATGTTTTATGTTGTTATTGTATATTATTTATGAGTTAATTATGGATGAAAGGGAAGAGTATATGACTACTGAGTTGACCAACGTGGTTTTAAAATACTACTGATTTTCTGCTGTCGTCTCTGCATCACCCTAAAGTCATCTTATAAAGTCCTCTTCTTCATTTGAATGATCAATAATTTAATTTTATAACTGCCAACCGTTTCTATGGTATTTCTTGTCTTTTGTTTGATTCTCAAAATGTTTAATTTATTTTTCCAATAATTATTTCTGAATGGTTTCTCTAATAAAATTCTTTGAAGAATCTAAGATGCTTCTTCTTTTTCTCAATCAAGCCTCTGATTTAAGAGTCCTCTCTCCTAGCTTATAATTATTTTCTTTTTGCTACTTAAGGTTTCTTTTTGGGCTGTTTTTTTATCTTTTGGTGTTCAAGGGTACTCAATTTTAACCACAACTTACTCTGAAGATTGAATGTTCTTTCTCTTTTTCTGTTTTAAATACTTGTAGACACAAACAAAGAACATTGTGAGTTCTCTGTTTTTTAAAAAAAATGAACAGCCAGAAAAATAAATCTTATTTAAAAAGTAAAATCTTCCCTGGAAATAATACTAAAAGCTTGCAAAAAACCCCATTACCATCTTTAAAAAATAAACATGAATATAAACTCAATGCATTAATAATGGAGAAAAGGAAATAAAACAAAATTTTGGATATAGAATGCCTGAAGAAGTTTTACAAAATAAAGATAATGAATTTGCTTTGGTTAAAGATGAAAAAGAACCTATCATCTGCCTGCAAAATGAAGAGGATCCAACACTCTTACAGAGGGAAAATATAATACAAAGTCAAAATTAAAGAGTTGAAACAGTCATGAGCAATATATTGGAAACATGTTTTTTGGAAGATTTGCCCTGAGCTAACATCTGTTGCCAACCTTCCTCTTATTCCTTGAAGAGGATTGCCCCCTGAGCTAACATCTATGCCAATCTTCCTCTATTTATTGTATGTGGGATGCTGCTACAGCATGGCTTGATGAGAGGTGTGTAGGTCGGTGCCCAGGATCCGTGTGTAGGTCAGTGTCCAGGATCCAAACCCACAAAGCCCGGGCTGCCAAAACGGAGCGCAGGAACTTAACCACTACACCACAGGACCAGCCCCTACAAACATTTTTAAAACTTCACATTGGATATGATAAAAAGGTATAGTTGTGAAGAGCAAGAGGTCAGAGCAAAGTCTTCTAAACAAATTAGAAGACACTGAAAACCCAGGATATACACGGGTTTGAAAAGATTATGATGGATAACAAAGATTCTGTAGATATATTAAAAAAGAGAAATAAAGAATTGATTAAATACAAAAGTCACAAGCAACTCTTGTCAAGAAAAGATACAACTGCTAAAAGAGTAAAAATTAAGGTTTTTGATTTATTTGATATAAATAAAGTTTGAACTTGCATTAGAGGAAGTAGAAGCTAAAGAGATGATAATCTTTTGGGCGAAAGTAAAGCCCAGCCGCTGAAGACCTAGAATTCCCCCATCAATGAAAGACGGAAAGATTCTGGTCCAAGTTGGCAACATAGGAGCCTCCTGAACTCACCTCCTCCCACAGACACACTGATTCCACAGCTACACATGGAGCAAGCCCTTCTGGAAGAAATCCAGAAACTGGCAGAGCAACTCTTACGCATCAAGCAAACGAGAAAATACCCACATTGGAATGGATAGGAGAGGCTGAGATACACTCTAACCATAAACCCCACCCACAGTATAGCACTACACAATTGACAGGGAATACCAAACTCCCAGCTTCTCTCTGAGGAGCAAAGAGTTTGGACCCAACATCTAGTGCCCCAACTTTTAAGATTCCCACCTGAGGGACAGGCCCCCAAAATACCTAACTCTGAAAACTCATGGGATTTACATCCACAAGACCCACAAGATTATAGCAAACAAAGAAACAATTCTTAATGGACACTCAAGGACTTACCATGGCTGTCCCCCCAGGACTTCGTGCATAAGGAGCAGGCAAAAAACACCCATCTCCTAGTTTCTTCCTGGAAGGGCCCTAACTACATACTCTCCTAGCTGCTGCATGAGGGTCTGGCTTCCAATCAGCCTACATCAAGGTACTGACTACAATCCTCCCCTTTGGGACACTGACAAGTCTTGGCACAGCCTCAATTACTGGGAGCCACTAAGAACAAAGAAAGTGACTTAGATAATCACAAAGTTTTGAGAGACAACCAAGAGCTTGGGCTGGGCTGAGTGATAAGGTTCATCTCCTACATGAGACCACTCCTTCAAGACAAAGAGAAGTGGCTGTTTTATCTCATGAGCAGAAACCAACACAGAGTATCAAGGAAAATGAAGAAACAAAGGAATATGTTCCAAACAAAAGAACAAGATAAAACTCCAGAAATAGACCTTAATGTAATAGAGATAAGTAATTTATCTGATAAAGAGTTCAAAATAATGGTCATAAAGATGATTGCTGAGGTCAGGGGAACAATGTATGAATACAGAGAGAATTTTAACAAAAAGTTAGAAAATATAAGAAAATGTCAACACAGAGCTGAAGAACACAATAACTACACTGAAAATTCAGTAGAGGTATTCAATAGCAGACTAAATCAATTGGAAGACAGCCGGCCCCGTGGCTTGGCAGTTGAGTGCACACGCTCTGCTGCTGGCGGCCGGGGTTCGGATCCCAGGCACGCACCGACGCACCGCTTCTCCGGCCATGCTGAGGCCACGTCCCACATACAGCAACTAGAAGGATGTGCGACTATGACATGCAACTGTCTGCTGGGGCTTTGGGGAGAAAAAAATAAATAAATAGAATTATAAAAAATAAATAAATAAATTGGAAGAAAGAATCAATGACTCAAAGACAAGGCAGTAGCATTCATCCAATCAGAGAAGCAAAAAGAGAAAAGAATGAAAAAGAAGCAACAAAAGCAAAAATAAACAAGTGGGACTATATCAAACTAAACAGCATCTGCACAGCAAAGAAAACCATAAACAAAATGAAAAAGCAACTTATAGGATGAGAGAAAATATTTGCAAACCAGGTGTCCTATAAGGACTTAATATCCTAAATATATAAAGAACTCATACAATTCAATAGAAAAAAAATCTGATTTAAAAATGAACAGAGGAACTAAATAGACATTTTTCCAAAAAAGACATACAAATGTCCAAAAAGTACATGAAAATGTGCTCAACATCACTAACTATCAGGGAAATGCAAATCAAAACCATAATGAGATATTATTTCACAACTGTTAGAATGGCTATCATCAAAAAGACAAGAAATAACAAGTGCTGGTGAAGATATGGAGAAAAGGGAACCATTGTACACTATTGGTGGGAATGTAAATTGGTGTAGCCACTATGGAAAACAGTATGGAGATTCCTCAAAAAAATTAAAACTGGAACTACCGTATGATCCAGCTATCCCACTGCCAGGAATATATCCAAAGGAAATGAAATCTGTATCTCGAAGAGATATTTACACTCTTATATTCGTTGCAACTTTATTCACAATAGCCATGATATGGAAACAACCTAAGTGTCCAACAATGAGTGAATGGATAAAGAAGGTTGGTGTATATATATATATAAATTCTTTAAAAACAGTCAAACTTGGGCCAGCCCTGGTGGCCTAGTAGTTAAGTTCAGTGCACTCTGCCTCAGCGGCCCAGGGTTTGGTTCCCGGGTGTGGATCTACACTGCTCTGTTAGCAGCCATGCTGTGCTGGCAGCCCACATACTAAAAAATAGAGGAAGATCGGCACAGACGTTAGCTCAGGGTGAATCTTCCTCAGCCAAAAAAAAAAAAAAAAAGTCAAACTCAGAAAAAGAGAGTAGAAAAGTGGTTGCCAGGGGCAGGGGGATGGGTGAAACAGGGAGATTTTGGGAAAAGGGAACAGACTTCCCGCTATCAGATGAATTATAGACAGTCCCCGACTTATGATGGTTTGACTTAACAATTTTTCAACTTTACGATGGTGCAAAAGCTATATGCATTTAATAGAAACTGTGCTTAGAATTTTGAATTTTGATCTTTTCCTGGGCTAGCAATACGTGGTGCAAGACCCTCTTGTGATGTTGGGCAGCGACAGCAAGCTGCAGCTCCCAGTCAGCCACGCGATCCCGAGGGTAAACGTTCTGTACCAATATAACCATTCCATTTTTCACTTTCAGTACAGTATTGAACAAATTACATGAGCAAGTCAACATTTTATTATAAAATAGGCTTTGTGTTAGATGATTTCGCCCAACTAGGCTAATGTAAGTGTTCTGAGCACGTTTAAGGTAGGCTAGGCTAAGCTATGATGTTCGATAGGTTAGGTGTATTGAATGCATTTTCGACTTACGATATTTTCAACTTGCAATGGGTTTATTGGGATGTAACCCCACTGTAAATCAAATGAGATCTGTAGGTCTGAGGATCTAATGTATACCATGGTATATAAATATGTGAAGTGACAGATATGTTAATTAACTAGATGGGAGAAATCCTTTCACAATGTATAAGCATATCAAATCATCACAATGTACACATTAAATATATTTGATTTTATTTGTTGATTATACCTCAGTAAAGCTGAAAAAAATGAGAGAAACATATCTTGAGATAAGTAAGTTAAACCAAAAGATTTGGATTAATAATGAATATATTCAAGTGGGCTTAGCAAAGTAAGAACTTTAAAGACAATCTAAAAGCTTCAGTGCTATTCAATGTTAGTTGATAGATATGATGATGAGTCAAATTTGTTTAAAGCTAAATTAAATAAAATAGGAAAATTTTAATACATATATGAAGCTAACATCTATAAGTATTCATTACAATATCTGAACATGGCAGACCAATTTAATATGAATGAAATAATTATGTGAAAGTGTAGCATCTAATACAAAATTTTAAAAATGAATGTTTTGGATTTCTATGATCTTAGAACCAAAAGGTAATTTTTAATCTTTCTATAGACATTTATTTTTCTTCAGTCAGGTCCATTTGGCAACTCATAAGAGCTTCACATATAGAGGCAATTCAATTATGAAGAATAGTGGTTCTCAAACAACCGTACACATTGGAATCACGTGTGGAATTGTTAAAAACAATAATGCCTAGACCCCACATCTAGAAATTCAGGTTTAATTTGTATGGAGTGCAGCCTTGGAGGTAAGGATGTTCTTAGTGTTTCCCAGGTGTTAACAATATACAGCCACATTTGACAACTAGTGCTGTAGAAACACTAGCAAAAATCAGTTGTTTGTTTACATGAGTACAACAAGCTACCTTAGCACAATCACCTGCTTAACGCACTCTCTCAATTTATTTTCCAGCTGGGACTGAAATTATTGACCACAGAGTGTTTATGCAACTAGTAACACTCATTCCAATTAAACGTTAGCAATGATGTTCTTTCTGTTGTTTCTTCCTACAAGGTTACACAGCAGTATCAGATATACTGAAAAAGTGCCTCCATTAATGTAAATTTGCAAAGACAAATTCCAAGAGAGCTGCTGGTTAAATATGCCAATTCTATCTATTTGAGATGGTTGCCATTTCTGTCCTTGGGAACTCACTGCAAGCCACCAAGAACAATTAATAATGGGCATCTGCTACTCTGATTTACTATGTAAGAATTTCAAAATGACTTTAATATTCTTGGTAATAATGATACTCTTTTCGTGACACAGAAAAGTTACCTAGGCAAATCATTAACTTTTAACCAATGAGTAACAGTTGAGAGTTTTATAAAATCTTTGAGATATAACATGCCTCAAAGATCATCTAATAATACACTGTCACTTTTTCATAGATGAGGAACTTAGTCCCAAGAGGTGACATAATTCAACTATTATCACAGATCCAAATTAGGAGACAAAGCCCCAGCTGGAACCAACACCTTCTGTTTCATATTCCTCTCTATTCCTCTGTAATAGAACACCTTCTCTTGGAGATTTCCAAATACTACAAGTAAAAAGTCATTAGTTGCTGGAATCACACATTTCTATATACCTAAAGGCCATTTAAAAACCTTGATGAAAGCATAAATTGATTTCTTAGAGCTATTAGATTTCTTGTAAACGAAACTTAGATCCATCTAAGTTAACTACTAAAATAAAGTGACTAGCATTTAAATTTCTCAAAAGCTTGTATCAAATTTCCCCAGAAATAGTTCCATTAATTGAATGCACTCCTTTAAAATTGTTGACTGGGCTTATTAATTTCCATTTCTCAAGGAAGATATTTCTTAAGTATACCTCTACTTTGGATCAAGAGTTCCAATATTCCATCTATCTAATGGGAGGCAGGGGAGCCAGTCCAAGGTCCAGTTTCCACTTATGGAACAGAGTTCATGCAGCATGGCTTTCATCCATGGAACAGCTTACACAGCACTACGGTGGGGCTGCTCTTTATTGTATTTTGCAGGGTTCTCAAGTACTCACCAATATTAGCCCAGTGTGGTTAGCTTCTAAGCTCCAAATTTAGTTACTTGTGCCTTCCTTTTGCCCCCACATGCCATTATTTTTGGACTTAGTTAAATCTTCTTGACAAATTTACAATATTCACAGCTTCAGATTGAAGACCAAAAATTCTAGTCCGTGCAGCTGCCTTTGCAAGGCTTATTAGACCCTTCCTGCGACTGTCTTTCAATGGGAGAATCATAGAACAGTAAATGATCTTATCTCTATGTAAACTTCCACAATTTCAAACCCAGAGAATTATCTTCTATTTCCTTTATACACTTCAGCGTAGGAAATTCTATGGCCCCCCATGATCAACCATTGTTGCGTGTCATACTATTTCTAAATACATGAATATGTGTTTCTCTCACATCCTTTCATTGCTGTTCATTGACTCTTTCAACTATTATAGAAAATAAGTAGACCTATTACAAAAATGAAATTCCTATACCACGTTAAAGACTCGAGGTTTTATTTTTTTGTTTTATTTTGTTTTGTTTTCCAGAATAGTCAGCCTGCAAGTCTCTTTCTTATTTGCTATTTTAGTTATTGATGGCTTCCTTTGACCCATTATGTCATTCTTGCCTCAATTTAATTTTCCTGGCATCCAAGACCTGGGTTTGAATTCCAGCTACACCATTTCCTAACTGTGTGATTCTCAGAAATGTATTTATTTAAACTCCATAATTCCAGGGTTACTACTAATACAAATGAAACTAATAATAGTACTAATCTTAACGAATTATTGTTAGGGCTAAATGTAAAACATATCGCATGGTATCCGGTATACAGTAAAATTTTTAAATGTTAGTTATTTTTGTTGTTTGTACAATTGGAGGCAATTGTAACAGTGAAGAATAGGCAGCTAAAGAGGCAGTAAGGGGCCAATTCCAATTTTGACTTCCACGACCAGTGAAAACCTTATTCTCTATTCCAGTGGAAAGAGGGATTCCAAGATTCCCAGTGAGTTGTCTCCCATCACTACAATAAGAAAAAAAAAAATTAGTCATTGGAATCGAACAGGTCAATGCTACTCTGAGTTTAATGCCCATTCACTCATATAGTGTTATAAGCACAGATCCTACTGTACTAGCTATTTGTTTCCAAAGTAACAAGTCAGCATGAAAAGATGGCAAAGGGTAATATGCTTTCAATAACTCTCAATTTTTTAAGAAACTCATGTATTTCACTCATTTACAATTTCTTTACTGACGATCATTTCTAGCTCTCTAATTTTTTCAGGATACATTCTCTCCTCTGCCCGAAGTGTTTAATGAATGTACACAGCAGCCTGCTGTGTCCCAATAGTAAAAATGACAATAAATTTCTAGGTTATCCTTTTTGAGCAAAAAAAAAGTAAAAATGTTTCCCCTATTTCCTCTAAATGTTTCCTCTATTTCCTCTGTTTCCTCTATTCACATTATAACCTCAAGTATAATAGGAAGTTTCTAGAAACTTTCATATTCTTAAGGTTATATAATGTCTTACCAAAAATTTATATTTGGGTAGTAGGGCTTCAAGGAAAAATAATACACGACTCCACTGTACTGTATTTTGTTTTTCACGTTCGTGAAACTCTACACAGCAACACACATTCCACTTTAGAGGTTATTGACATGACCAATATCTTCATCATGATTTGAATTCTAACACAAACGTCTACATTTTTCCTTTACCGCAAGATCATTTGAACAATTACAAAAATCTGATGTGTCTATATGTTTTCTTAAATTTTTCATAAAAAATAAAAACCTCGGCTAAGAAGCTAAAGAGAAATTCAAGAGATTAACAAGCCTAAAACATAAATTTTTTCTCAAGAAAATGTAATCTGATACAGCCATTTTAAGTTTTTACCTAAAATAAGAATTAAAAGAATATCTGAGAAATAGTGCAGAAGATCAAACCAGAGGGATGTCAGGATCCAAGAAGAAAGGACTAATTCTTTTCCATAACTCAACTGAGAAAGACATTACATTGGTTCAGAGAAGAGGTCATAAATTCAAGAAATTGAAGAAAAGAGATAAAAGTAAGGATTTAGGTATGATTCCGTTTAGCACATGAACTGAGAGAATAAAAATTACAGTCTCTCCTGATGGACATTCAGGAATCAAAAACTAGTTTATTTGCTCTGCAGACCTGAAAAGTTCAGAGGTGAGATGCAAAGGTGACAGTTTGACAGGTTTACCCAGGTGTGGGAGCATTTAACCAAGCCTTTGAAACCTCTTCATTGATGAATTTGTACGTGATGAAAGTGGGAAGAAATTCACAATGATTGATGGCTTTACTGTCAGAATTAGACTGAAATAGTTGTCAATATCAAGAGGTCAAAATAATGAAAACACCATGTGTCTCTACAAAGTTTCCCAGGTTATGAGAACTCTCAGACACACCATCTTACTTGATACTCTCAAAAATTCTAAAGATGGTGTGACAGGTATCATTATTGCAATTTTACAGAGAAAGAACTGAACCTTAGAGAGGGAGTTTCCTAAGATAAGAGTCATAATCGGAACTCTAACTCAAGGTTTTCTTTGATTTAACATCTTATGCTCTTTCCAATATGCATTGCAGGAAGAGAAGAGGGGAAGGATATAGGAATATACATATTTAAATTTACAATTTTTAGGAGTGTCACATTTGTGATTCCATTCAATCCTCATAACACTCCAGTAATATCCAATACAAAAGAATTATCATTTATTCTGAGCCTATTATATATCACATGTCCTGTACATCTACAACAGCATGAAAAGGTAGTATTAGCATTTCCGTTATAAGATCAAGAAAAATGATTCCCAGAAATCCATTAAGTATCTTTTCAAAACATACATCTTACCATATCACCTGGCCCCTTCCATTAAACTCTCCATTTGACCCTACTGTTCTTAAGATAATGATTTGCTGTGTAAAGTCTTGACCTTCTTCCTTCTCCAACTTCATATTGACCATAGTCCTCCTTGTTGTCACCCCTGCCCTATCATCTTTGCATACAACTCCAGCCTCATTCATCCACTTATTTCCTCAGAGAGGCTTTCCTGACTAAGCCAGTCCCCACTATCACCTTCTCTCATTGTTTACTCTCTTATAGCACTTATAATAGTTACAATTTTATATTTAGCTATAAAATTTTGAGAATACGGTTTCTCTCTACCCCAAACTATAAATTAGATGAGGACTAGGACCCTGTCTTTTTTTCTTACTATTTTATCCCAGGTTATCAGTATTGGGCTGGCCACAAAAGTATTTTTTAAACAAAGATTATTTATTCTTTTAGGCAACAAACAATTGTAGAATAGTGCAATGTATCATACTAAAATGATAGAATATACCAATGGAAAACAAACAGTATCTTGGATGGATCTGTCCTTTCATAAAGTAACTGTCATTCTTGATGTATTTCTTCCTAAGTATTTGACTTACTCTTATGCAGGTGAGGAATTTTTCAACATATTGGTGAAGAAATCTCCTAAATCTCCATGAATGAAATTTCTAAATCTCCTTGGATGCCTCTAATTGCCTCCATCCTTCGACGACCAATCCAAATAAACATTCTTCACAGAGTTTCTTTTTATTTTATTATTACTCATTGCTTTCTCCCAGCTTAAAGGAATTGTTCACATCTATGTACTTCCATGATAACTTGATTTTGCTATAATATTTCTATCTTATCCTATAGCTCTTAAACACAAATTGTTTTAGCCGGTAAATTCAAAGCCTTTATTGCAGAACCTGTCTAATTCACTTTTCTGGCTTCCATAGCCCTAGAAGAGTGATATGCACATAGTCAGGGCTCAAGAAATTCAAGTTATTAGCAAGCCAATGACTGCAGAGTCATCATGGTGAGGAGGGTGGGTGTTACTTGTTTCTATTTTCAAACAGCATTTCATGTGTTGTGGTGTGTACATTCCAACACCAATTCTTCATCAACTGGGTGTCCTACAATTCCATTCAATTCTGACACTAATACCCAGAGTTTGCATCAGACTCTACAGATTTAAGGGTTTAATCTCACATGACTGCCCTCACTTCAGATGCCAGGAACCACCCCTACTTCTGACCAACTGGCTACAAATTTGGGGGTTCTCATGACTGACCTTCACATCTGATAATTCATTAAACCAACTAAGAGAACACAAGAAAGTGCTCTATTTGTGATTACAGTTTCATTATAAAGAATACAACTCAGGAACAGCCAAATGGAAGAGACGCTTAGGGCAAAGTGGGGTCGGAGGCAGATGCAGAGCTTCCCTTCTCTCTTTGGGCATCCACTCTCCCAACATATCTATGTCTTCACCATCCTGAAAGCTCCTGGAACCTCATTGTTTCAGAGGTTTTACATGGGCTTTCATTACGTATACCTAATTGATTAAATGATTGACCACGTGGTTGAATTCAATCTCTAGTCCTGTGCTCCCGAAAAGTTGGTCAGCTGTGGGGTTAAAAGTTCCAACCTTTTAATCATGTGGTTGGCTCGTTATGAACAACAAAAGACATTCTTACCACCCAACCAAGGAAATTCTGAGAGTTTTAGGAGCTCTGTGCCAGAAATGGGGACAAAGACCAAATATATTTTTTTCTTCTACCATGTGGTGGAACTGGGAGGGAAAGTTGATTAGAAGCCATGGCCCTGCTACCAATCTTGTGGCCTCATGTTGAGAAACTTTAACAAAAATGAAATACCTTGTCCACCAAATTTGCCAAAGATTCAAGAATGTGAATTCAATAAAAGGACATTTATCTTAAATTATTTTTGTTAAATTGGAAAATGTCTAGAAAACAACATAAAAATATTCAGGTTCTGAATTCAGGATCAAAAAGAATATATGTCAACAATTTCAAAATAACTTCCACTAATGAATCTACGTATGTATATTTTAGGATATTTAGCAAATGTATAGCGTTCATAAATGGGCTTCAATTCTGCAGAAATTCTCCGTCTCTCCCTCTCTCTCTCTCTCCACCTCTCCTCCTCACTTCTCAAACAGCACAACCATCACTCAAGGGCTACAGAAACATGAAGATTAATTGTTCCACATCTCCACATGGCAGGAACATTTTAAAATCCAGTTCAGACCTGGGTAATTCCGGGGCTTCCATTCTGCCATTCTCCCCAAAGCAAGAACCAGAAAAAATTCTATCATAGCAACAAGAGAAGGAGAGTAAGAGGAAATAGAATCTTCAAAATGTATATGCACACTCACATTAGTGTGTGTCTGTGTGTGTTTATATGTACATATATGGGGATAACATATATTATTAAAATGAAAGAGTAGATAAGTTTCAACTAAACCAAAGTAGTAGGAGAGGCAAATGCATAAGATATTGTCATGGTGAAATTTATGAGAAGGAACTTACCAACTAGCTGAACAGGCTTTCAAATCTTGCAAAACATGTACACCAAAGCCATCACGCTGCATTTAAAATGTCTAAAAATCTTCTGAATAGCAAAGGAAACTATCAACAAAATGAAAAGGCAACCTACTGAATGGGAGAAAATATCTGCAAATCATATATCTGATAAGGTGCTAATATCCAAAATATATAAAGAACTCATACAACTCAATAGAAAACAAAACAGCCCAATTAAAAAATGGGCAGAAGATCTGAATAGACATTTTTCCAAAGAAGACATATCGATGGCCAAAGGTGCATGAAAAGATGCTCAACATCACTAATCATCAGGGAAATGCAAATCAAAACCATAATGAGATGTCACCTCACACTTATTAGAATGGCTATCATCAAAAAGGCAAGAGATAACAAGTGTTGGCAAGGAGCGGAGAAAAGGGAACCCTTGTGCGCTATTGGTGGGAATGTAAATCGGTGCAGCCACTATGGGAAACAGTATGGAGGTTCCTCAAAAAATTAAAAATAGAACTACCATATGATCCAGCAATCCCACTTTTGGGTATTTATCCAAAGAAAATGAAAACACTAACTCAAAAAAATATAGGCACCCCCCATGTTCATTGAAGCATTATTTACAATAGTCAAGATATGGAAAAACCTAAGTGTCCATCAACGGATGAATAAAGAAATTGTAGTATATATATACAATGGAATATTATTAAGCCATAAAAAAGAAGGAAATCTTGCCATTTGTGACAACATAGATGGACCTTGAGGGCACTATGTGAAGTTAAATAAATCAGACAAATACCATATGATCTCTCATACATGTGGAATCTAAAAATAAAATTGAAAAAAAAAACAAGCTCATTGATACAGAGAACAGATTGGTCGTTACCAGAGGCAGAGAGTGAGGTGTGAAGGGGTGAAAAGGATCAAAAGGTAAAAAGGAAAAAAAAATGAAAATATGAAACTAAAAATTATGTTTGAATTGACAGATATTTTACTTGCCTGACAGAAAAAAAAAAAACAAAAAAACCCACTATTAAAGCTTGAAGGTTTTCACCTGCTCTTTTCTGGATTAGCCTACATTTACTACGATGAAGGTTATATATAGCTTTTCCTCATTCCTGCCTGACAAAATATGGTGTTGGATGCTTACAAAGTTCTGTTACCATCTCATTAGATGAAGTAGGTCTTATCCCTTCACTTTTTAAGATTCTAATGAAAGTCATGAACCTCTTCTCCAGAGAAATAAAATTCATGTGAGTATAATTTTAGGTGGTTCACAGACACCCCAAAGGCTCAGGTAAAATCCTCAGGCAGAAGGGAGAACTATACAAACAGTCTCCCAGATCTACTCATGCCGGGCAGATCACCTTCTGAAGCTGTGATGGGGAACAGCACACCTGCTCTCCTTTTCTCTCTAGAGAAACGAGGGCAAGACGTCTATGTTTCCCTTTGGGCTACACAGAAATATCCAATTTCTTAATAGGATAGTCCAATTTGCCACATTTTAAATTATATTATGAGAGTATACGTCTATTTCAAATCCTTAAAGCTTTTGATTTACTTAATACTGAGAGACAAAGGGATATAAAGAGGTGTGTACAAGTTGACACCTTTATCCCTACAATTTCTTCAGGCTATTAGCTTAAATTCCAAAGGAAAAATAGAGGATTCTATATGTGTAAGTAATTTTTTCCTTCATAGTAAGACCCATGCCCTCCACTTAACCAGTAAGAAATATAAAAACAGTCACTTTTGATGATCCTCGTATTTAACCAATTACCAAGTGGTGAATTTCCAATTTCAGGTAGATTCATACACTCTTTAACTTTTGAATAAAGAATTAGATAAGGACTGGTAATATTTATTTTTAACAAGGATCCCAAATGATGGATTAATTGTAATCTGTGACATTTTTTCAAACTCTTAGAATATGTATTATCTATGTTTTCAAAAATATATTATCTATGTTTACCTCAGGGGCTTACTTAAAAATGCACATTGCAAATAGCTTCACAGACCCTCTGAATCAGACTGTAAGGTATGGGGTCTGGAATCAGCCGTTTCAGGGAGCTCCCAATGTTATTCTAATTCACACCAAAGTTTGAGACCGCCTTCACTGGAGATTCCTTCCAGCCCTCTGATTTTATGATTCTGGTTTGTGACTAATCAGCCTAAATTTTAGTTGGTAGACCACACAACTCCCTGCCAAACTTCCTCCACTAAATATAGCAGGAGTTGACAGATGCCCGGGCGGCAGTGGTCTTTTTGTGTGCCCATCCTAAAAACAGCTGGGCCCAGGCGGCCTTAGCCCCAGCTGTCTGGAACTGGGCAGCAGGTGCTGGGATTGCCAGCTGTTCTCATGAGGCAAGACCGGCAGCTCTGCTTGCCCAGGTCTCGAATTTTCCCTTGGGTGGCCTTGCTTTTGTGGGTGGTCCAGCTCAACTCTAATCCCAGTGAGTGTGCATTCCAAAACTAAAATACCAGGGCCAGAGCCTACATACATGTTTTATGTTCATAAATATGTATTCATTTATTGTATTGGATGATCACTTAAAGTCCCTTCCAGCCTTAAATTCTATATGTGTGTGTATATTTATGTGTAGTTATTACGCAGTGTTCTCATACGTGATTTTTAATTGCAGATGAAGATGGACATGATCCAACTGTTTCTACTTTCTCTCAACACTCTTCAATTTCTCAAAATTAAGACTGTTTTTAAGAACAAAATTTAAAAAGCAAAACCTAAATACCACAAAAATACTGCCAGACTAAAATAACCGCACCTAACCAATTTCAGAGAACAGGAAATTTTGTGACAATACACTCTCCATGTGCAAAGGACATAAAAATTTATAAAAATGTAGAGGGATGAAGATAAAATGCATCTTTTTGCAAGACCATAGGGGAATGTTGTGGCTTTAAATTACTATTTTCCTTTCTCTTCTTTTTTAATATAAATAGCAAAATAATATATACTATAACAATATAATTATATATTAAATTTGTAAATCTAATTTGCAAAATTAAGTTTAAACTTAAAAGTGATATTTTAATACATTGTGTTTATATATTCTTTACGTTTGTATTATTTTCATAATTCTTTTCTTCTTGTAGTAATAAAGTTGAGAAACTCCACAATTTGATATTGTCAGAGAAACTTTTGCTGAGTAAATTTATCACAGTTTTAGAATGAACTGGTAACTGTCTGGTGACTTTATAGAACAAATCAGATGTTAAGGTTTCTTAGTAAAGCATACAATTCTTTAACACTCTGAGGCCATACACTTAATTTGTTTCACACACACATTGAAATCATGATTGAGTAAACTTGACAAACCTTATTTTTTAAAGTACCTGGTTATTTTTCTTTTTAAAATTCTTGTGCTAGATGGCATTTAAAAATAATATCACAAATCTTTCCAGAAACAACAACTTTGTATGCAACAATTTCTAGAACTACATAAAATGATGAAAATACCTGATGATTCCTTTGGAGATAAATACTGGATCTATACACCAGCCTGTACCAACAGAAATAGTTGAGACAAAAGACGGAAAGTTGTGGTAAAATGAATGATGCTTCATTTAAAAGAGGGAAATTGTACTTTACATATTTATTGTCATAAACAAATGAGGTTTTATATTTACATTTATGTATGTGTATAAATTATGCAAAGTTGCTAATAAATGTCATTATTTTAACCAAATTAATAGCTTACTTTAAATGTCTATAAAACCATTAGCATAGCTGAAATATGCATACACAGATGGCCTGTACATATAAGTTATTAAATGAAGAGGAAATTTGGTGGTTGGATATTTAATTTGATCAATAAGACATGCAAAGTGATGGGAATAAATTGATGTGTAACGCTGAATTGCCCAGGGTGTCTATATTGATCCACTTAAGTGGCAAGACCATGAATTTTACTCCATTTTGTGGGAATTAAGAGAGAACCCCAGCCAGGCAGAATGTGGCAAACAGTGCTGTGATCTCCAGGGCCTCTTGTTGGATGTTCTAGGTCTTACCTTTTATTCTGTTCAGGGCAAGCTTCCAAGTCCCTAAACCTCTCATTCCCTCATGCTCTCCATGTCTACTCCATAAATGGATTCTTGTTCTGTAGAAGTTGTCTGAAATGTAGCCACCAAAAGTGTAAACATAAATGAATATATTTTATATTGTGGTAAAAAACATACAATATAAGGTCTATTCTCTTAACAAATTATTGTGTACAGTACAGATTGTTAACTATAAGCTCAATTTGTCCAGTAGATCTCTAGAATTTTTCTGTCTTGCATGACTGAAAATCTAAACCCTTTCTCCCATTTTCTCCTCTCCTCAGCCTCTGGCAACCACCATTCCACTTTCTGTTTCTATGAATTTGATTATTTTAGATACATCATATAAGTGGAATCATGCAGTATTTGTCCTTCTGTGACTGGCTTATTTCACTTAGCATAATGTCCTCAAGGTTCATCCATGTTGTACAATATGACAGAATTTCCTTCTTTTTTATTGCTGAGTAATATTCCATTGTGTTATATATATACAATATATATGCCACATTTTCTTTATCCATTCACCTGTTGAAGGATGATCTGTTCATCTTTATCCAGTCATCTGTTGAAGTAGCTACACTACTTACCTTTGCTCTCAGTGGTCCCCACGTATCCAAACTATTCTGGTCCCATCAGCACTGAGTGAGTCCAGACAGACACCATTTCCTTGGACAATCTTCCAAGAAGCTGGAATGTTGGAAGCATGCTCCACTCTTCGCTTTCACCCTGAAGGAGAAGATGTGGGCTGGAATGTTCTCTTCTAGCACTGATCTGTGCAGACTTAGGAGAGGGGCTGATGTAGATAACGTGAAATTGCTTTTCTTCTTCATTTCAATGCAGCTGTTCTCAGCTTTGTGCTCGCCTGCAGCACTGCAGCTCTTAACTGGATTCTGGAGTCTTCATAAAGGTATTTTGGTCCATCTGACATTATTAAACCAGCATTTCTATGGGGGGACGAGGGCTGGGACTTCCTATTCAGCTGTCTTGCTGATGTCACTCCTCCAACGTGAATGAATTTTTAGAACATTATTCTTATCAACATGTGTTTAATTAATTAACTTTTTGGTAATCTTAAGAATCATGAAAGTCTGAAGAAAAACATTGATTTTAAGATGAGGGAATAGGGACTCTAGGGAAATTTGCTGGGGAGAAGGCCCCCCATGGATATCCCGACATGTACGGTTAATGGTCTATCTCCACATAGAGCTAAGCTTAGCAGACCCATAGCTTTTGTGATGTATTCTATAAAATCCCACCTCCCTACGAATAACTAGGGACTGCGGCTTCTTTGATGAGAGAAGCTGTAACAGAGAGACTAAGGGCACAGGCTCTGGAGCCAACAGCCTAGGCTCATGTCCTAGTTTTGTTCCTTTCTAATCATGTATATTTAGGCACTCAAGGCATTAACTCCACTGTGCCTCACTTTTCTCATTTCTGATAAAGACAATGATGAAATCATAATAATATAACCTCATTTGGCTACAATGAGTGCTAAAAGTGTCAATGCTTGTAAAGAATTCAGTATATTGCCTGGTACAGGATAAGTATTATATAGATGTAAGCTATTACTATTATTTATAAAAATAGCTGCTTAAAAAAATACCACAACATAAAAATTGAAAGCATATCTGTTAAAGATGCCATAAACAACCTTAAAACAGAAAAAATACATGGACAGAAATATTTTCAATATAGGTAACAGATAAAGAGCTTTTACAAATCAGTAAGAAATAAAAACGAGAGAAAATTGAGTTAAATGAACAAGGAGTTCCCAAAAGAAGAAAAGAAATGCAATTTCCTAATAAGCATATGAAAGTTGTTAAAATTCACTAATAAATTATAATAATAGCCCTACAAATTAAAACAAAAATAAAATTCAATTTTTCTATGATATTGGCAAAAATAAAAGAGATTAATAATATCTAGCATTAGCAAGGGATCACATGTTCTTAAATACAGTGTATAAATGAAACGACCAGGAACATTTTAGAGATAATTTATCAAAACACAAAAGTATTTATCAAAATATAAAATATCCTTACCTATTAAACAAGAAACTTCGTCTCTATGAATTCTTACAGAAATGCTTAAAGTATCCGTTAAGTTTATAAAAGATATGTGCATGTATATGCACTACGGCATGCTTTTAATAGGGAACATTTGGAAATAAACTAACATTTGCTTATCAACTGAAGTTAATAAATTATGCTCCAATTATACTATGGAATATTAAGCAGCTGTTTTACATATCACCCGTCACACACCTTAAACACAAAAGAAAATTTATCAATGTATATCAACCTATTAACTCCAGTTAAGTCTGGTTACCTCTAGGGAATGGAATTATTTTAAAGACTTTGACACTTTTTACATGATATACTCTATTTTTATTTTTATACCAGATATATTTTAATATAAAAAAACAAATTTTAGAGTAAAAATAAATTATTTTGCACTATCGATCAATCAATAGCAAGGTACAAAAGAATATATGTAGTATCCTTCCAAGAGGAGAAAAAAATTAGTAAAATTCACACCAAATGTTGGTATTTATCACTCCTAAATAGTGGGATAACAGGTGATTTTTATTTTCTCTTAATTTATACTTTTTAAAATTTTTCTGACTAAAATAAACTTGTATTATTTTTATATTCAGGAAAAAAATAAGTTAATATTCTTCAAAAAACTCTAATGTCCCAAACCCCATGATTGAAAACTTTATTGGAATGGAGAGCATATGACTCTGATGTAAGTCTAGAGTGGAACGGAAAATTCCTCCCACTGTTTTGTCCAACTTTGTAGGACCCGCATTTCTGCTATAAATATGTTTGCCCTCATTTATTTAATGAACACAAAGCACGGAAGATTATAGGCAGCAACATAGCAACCTATATGATTTATAGAGCCTGAATATTTCTGACAAAATATTGAAATAGATCTATCAATCATCATGGGAGCTAAGATTTAGAAAATGTGTTACAGTAAAGTCTCCATAAACCTCATAAAAGAAATCTTTTGAAAATTAATCTTTAAAATTTATATTAAATAATTTTAGCTGTAATATTTCAGCCAATGTATATATGTCTTTTTAAATGACTATAGGACTTTAAATGACTATTTTTGTTCACTCAAAAATATCAACCTCTAAAATTATGTAGGTTTTTATATCTTTCAATTTTCTTTTAGATTTTCTTTTTCTATTACTCTTGGCCAAAAACCTCTGAAATTATGTCAGAATTGTAGCTTTTGGAGGTAAAGTCTCCAATGACCAAACAGATCAAATCAAATTTAATATGATGTGATTTTAAAGAGGCCAAGATACTAAATTTTGAAAACTGGTGTTTGTTCTGGAAATATTAACTAAATATTTTGAAAAAATTACTAAGAAAGCAACCTTTTTTTCTTTGTACAGCTTTGTTACATTTGGCAATAATTTTTGAAATCATTTCCTATAACCATATTCAATTTAATGAATATATATCAAAGAATTGTACCACAGTGACATGGGTGGGAATAGTACTCCTTATTAAAATTATCGATTCATAAATGGGCTACTCTCAATTATCCATATAGCATGAAATTTGAAACACAGAATAGTAGGCTCATTTTACACAATAGTTTGGAGCCTATAAAATTTTTCCTAAGCTTAAAACAAGCTTCCAATTTACTGATTAAAGTTTTATCCCATTTTCCTGGAGCCCACACATGTGGAAAAAAAGAAAATGTAGAGAGAGAGAGACTGCATAATCCATAGTTAAAAAAGGAAAATTGTCAGCACCACAGTCATAATCTCAAGAACTCCCCGCTAGTTAGCAATGACGAAAAATCTCTACGGAAATAAGTTATAAAAAGTGAGACTTTGAGACTCTCTGTTCTTTTTGTACGTTCTTGACATCAAAGGTATTAATTTGTGTGATACTCCAAAGCCCCTTACCAAAAAAGAAAAATTAATCTGTTCTGCCCGGAAGATGGGGAATGCCATAGCTTAGAGCCTGAAGCAACAATGAGCTTGCTCTCATAAATCCAAACTACATTGAAAGAGGCAAACATCTTTCTTTTCTAAAAAGATTGGCTCTCTTTCCCACACAAATCTATGGCTTGAAAAGAAAATGAGTAAAATTAAATTAAATTAGGTGGCTTCCCCTTTTGTTTTTTGAGACCAGAGAGAGAAAATGAATGTAATAGAAAGAGGGAAGATCCAAAGCCTAAAGCATAAATTATTTCCAAGCTCTACTAATTTTAAAATAAAGTTATTTATAGTCCTGCCCTACAGCAGTCTTTCTCAAACTTTAATATGCATAAGAGGGCCGGCCCCGTGGCTTAGCGGTTAAGTGCTCGCACTCCACTGCTGGCGGCCCGGGTTCGGATCCCGGGCATGCACCGTCGCACCGCTTCTCCGGCCATGCTGAGGCCACGTCCCACATACAGCAACTAGAAGGATGTGCAGCTATGACATACAACTATCTACCGGGGCTTTGAGGGGAGAAATAAATTAATTAATTAATTAAGAAAAAAAGGAAAAAAATATGCATAAGAATCATCTGATTACCTTAGTAAAATACAGATTCTCATTCTGATCCCAGGTTATGCTAATGTTACGGGTCCAGGGACGCCACTTTGAAAAGCAATGTCTTGACAATTATAAATAAATTAATTGTCTTCTGAAAAAGAAACAAAAACAACCCCATTTACAACACATCAAAAACAATAAAACACTTAAGAATAAATTTAACCAAGAGGGTGAAGGATCTCTACACCGAAAATCATAAAACTTGGATGAAAGAAAATGAAAAGATATCCCATGTTGATGGATCAAAGTAATTAATATTGTTAAAATGTCCATACTACCCAAAGCCGTCTATGTAGTCAATGCAGTCTCTATTAAAATGCCAGTGGTATTTTTCACAGAAATAGAAAAAAAAAATCCTAAAATTCATATGGAACCACAAAAGACCCTGAATAGCCAAAGCAATCTTGAGAAAGAAGAATAAAGTGGAAGGCATCACACTTCCTGATTTCAAACTATATTACAAAGCTATGGTAATCAAAATAGTATAGGACTGGCATAAAAATACACACATAAGTCAACGGAACATTATCAGGAGCCCAGAAGTAAACCTTCACATATTTGGTCAACTAATATTTGACAGGAGAGCCAAGAATACTCAATAGGGAAGGGATAGTCTCTTCAATAAATGTTGTTAGGGAAACTGGATAATCACAGAAGGAAACTGGACCCGTATCTTACACCACTCACAAAAATTAACTAGAAATGGATTAAAGACTTAAACATAAGACCTGAAACCTTAAAAATCCTAGAAGAAAACATAGGCAAAAACTCCTTGACATTGGTCTTAGCAATGATTTTTTAGATGACACCAAAAGCACAACAACAAAAGCAAAAATAAGTGTATAAGTGGGACTACATCAAACCAACAAGCTTCCACACAGCAAGAGAGATGATCAACAAAACGAAAAGGCAAGCAATGGAATGGGAGAAAATATTTGCAAATCACATATCTGATGATGAGTTAATATCCAAAATACTTGAGGAACTCATACAACCCAATAGCAAAAAACAAATAATACAACAAAAAATGGTCAGAGGACCTGAATAGATATTTTGCCAAAGAAGACATACAAATGGCCAATAGGTACCTGAAAAGATGCTCAATGTCACTAATCATCAGAGAAATGCAAATCAAAACCACAATAAGATAGCATCTCATGCCTGTTAGAATGGCTATTATAAAAAAGACGAGAAATAACAAGCGTTGGCAAAGGTGTGGAGAAAAGGGGAATCTTGTGGGCTGTTGATGAGCAGATAAATTGGTACAGCCACTGTGAAAAACAGTATGGAAGTTCCTCAAAAAATTAAAAAGAGAACTACCATATGATCTAGCAATCCTACTTCTGGATACATATCCAAAGGAAATGAAATCGGGATCTTGAAGAGATATCTGCACTCTCATGTTTATTGCAGCATTATTCAATTATTCATAATAGCCAAGATATGCAAACAACCTAAGTGTCCATCAATGGATGAATGGTAAAGAAGATGTGATATACATATCACAAGGTGATATTATATATATATACATATAAATGTGTGTATATATACGTATATATATATACATATATACATATATATATATGTATATATATATACATGTATATATATAGACAATGGAATATTATCCAACCATAAAATGGGAAATCTTGCCATTTGTGACAACATGGAAGGACCTTGAACCTATTATGCTAAATGAAATAAGTCAGACAGAGAAAGACAAATACTGTATGATCTCATTGATATGTGGAAGCTAAAAAAGCCAAACTAATAGAAACAGAGTAGATTGGCAGTTGTCAGGAGCTGGGGATTGGGAGAAACAGAGAGATGTTTGTCAAAGGGTACAAATTACCAATTATAAGATGAATAAATTCTGGGTATGCAGTGTACAGTATGGTGACTATAGTTAACAATACTGTATTATATATACTTGAAAGCAGCTAAAAGAGTAAATGTTAAATGTTCTCAAGACAAAAAAAAGGTGATGGAGGTGTTAACTAACCCTACTCTGCAACCATTTTGCAATAAATACATGTATCAAATCATCACATTTTACAAATTAAACTTATATAATGTTATATGTCAATTATGTCTCAATAAAGCTGAAAAATATGAAGAACTGAAAGCACACCTCCTAGTCTTTCATTAAGTTGATTTGTATTATTACTATTCTTTGAATTCCTCTCACAGTGTTCCTAACATAACAACTCTTGCTCTAGTATCAATATTTTCCACCTATTATGTTAATGGTCAATCTAGGAGTTCATGATGGCTAAATTTCTTTATTATCTTTTAGTATAAAAAATGGTCAACAATTGTGAAAAATGGGAAATAATTGTTCAGGCTGTAACGCCTTGGGCATTAACTACATAAAAGAATAGTGTTGTAATCAACATTACTTGAATGGCTTCTTCATTTCAAGACTTAATAGAAGACTTAATAAAAGCAGGGCCTACTTCCTGACATTGCTAAAATCCACATGCTCATAGAAAATATGCATTAATTTGCCAGGTAGCATATAGGTTTCTGATAAGACTTCGTGGTAACATTTTAACGACCAATGTGTTTGGAGTGAGACAACCTGACTAAAATTCTGACCTTACTCAACCAACTCTTGACCATATATAGTTCCCTCATCTCTGAAATGAGAATAATAAAATACTAACTCTAAAATCTTTAAAACCAATTTGTAGACTACACTCTGGGACGGTACCTAAAGTGTTAACAAAAAAAGAATGTATTACCCAATTTAAACCTAAAAAATTAATTTCTATTTTGACCAAAACATTTTTCAAAGCACAGCATTAAAGATTCAATGAATTTGTAAAACTTTAGAAACATTGCCAGCTTACCCATATGCTGAAATTAAGGTTAAAAAAACTTTAAAAACTCAATGAAATATTACAATTCCAAGGAATGAAATATTAAATATTATTTGATCAAATATTAAAACATATCATTCTAAATCATTCATGGTTATCAAAGTGTTAGATGTTATTTGTTTCACATAAACTCAAATTCTTATTTTAGCTTTTATGAATTAATGTTTAAATCACTTTAAAACTCAATAGGCTGGAGAATTTTTAGATTGTGAAATAAAAAATTATTATTATAATATTTTTTTCCTAAAATTTATGTCATATATGGTATGAAAAGTTACTATAATATACTTTTTTTGGTGACTGATTTGATTGAGATGAAGTTATCTTCTGAATCAGGAAGAATGACACCATATTACGGCATGGATGACCAAAGCAGAAATTTCTACTTGAAAGGATGGGATTTCTTAGTATGATGCCTTTTAAACCATGTTATCACATTCCAGGTTAGTCAAATAGTAACAGCAATGAAAATAAAAGAAACTAAACAAAACTAAACAAAAATCATTAAATAATGAAAGAAATTTAAACAATTAAATTAATTCTGACCGGACATAATTCTTATTTTAGTTCTGTTAAAAATAGATTTTGTTTAACCCCTATTCTATTCTACAGAGCTTCTGTAAAATAAAGCATTCAAACCTTCATTTCTTTCATGTATATGTTTATACCATATACTCCATATAATTCCCAAAAATGTTTTGATGTCACTATATACACAGACACACACACAATATATATTCTGAAAAAAATTAGAGGAGATAATAAATATATCAAAAATCTAGACTAATGTCACCGCCTAGATCAAACAATGAGTACAAACTTTTTTGAAGAAATGTATAAGGAAGAATGTAAAATATGGACATTGAATAATCTTTAGCATCATGTTTCCATAATTTGCAGAGATATATGATGACCAAGACATGAAGTAGGAGGTTAGAAAGTAGGGGGTTATATCAGAGTTTAGAAGGTAGAAGCAATTATATTTTTCCTTCCCAGATATCAATTATTCCAGCTGGTGTTTTGACAGTGACTATGTAATGGTTCAATCTTACTGTTGATGGTGAAAGCTTGAAATATAGATATTCTATTTTGCTAACTAAAGGAAAATTCATATGTGTTGGATCTCTAAATTTTGAAAATTAAGTTATTTGGTCTATTCTCGCAGAAGGCATTTCTATGGAAGCTAATGGTACAATCCTGATAAGGAGTTTTTCATGACCTGACTTAGATATGACTTCATTCAGAGGATAAATCTTTATGTACCAACAAAAATAATACATAGCAGTTATGTATTAACATATGTAAATATCTTATATAACTTATATAACTTAAATAACTTATATAAATAAGGCAGTTAAGTTCCGGAAAGACCAAAATTTTATCTTTGCATCGAAGTATTTAAATTAGCATTCAGTTTAGTCACCTCCCCCTCTTTCCTGCCTCCACCAGCAATTACCAGTGACTCAGCGCATAGCACATGGAAGAGATTATTTTATCCTGGAAAACATTAAGACCAGATTGCTTTTATCAACTTCCTTGATCACAAAATCACTGCTAAGCAGCTAAAGAAAGTACAGTTTAGGGTAGCACTACCTCAACGAGGCCCCATCAAGAAGAATTAACTGAAAAGGGTATTCTCAGATAATTGAATGAATTGGCTTTCCAAATTGGTTTATTTAGTGTCATCGCTTTGGATATATGAGAACATCTGCCAAAAACTGATGTTGGTGTTAGCATAATTAATATTAAACTGTTCCTTCTGGATATATTTGAATAACAGTATCATTTGCTTTGTGAAGCTATTTCTGGCTGCAATAGTAAAATTATGTCATAGAAAAGGATATATATTTCCTATTGGTTCTGGCAGGAGGGCACGCTTTAAGTTCATCGAAATGTGGCATTAAGTTACTTAAACGCAGGTTGAAAATTAAGTGAAAAGTAGAGGGCCCTACACAGTTTTGTTTTACATCACTTGGACATGAAATTTGATCATGATGTCATGAAAATATTTCTGCATAATCTGATTCTCACACGGGTGTTTTAATCCAGAGCACTGGCATCATGGGGTAAGTTACCAAAAAAAAAAATGAAAAAAGAAAAGAAGGAAGACAAACCTGTAGGGAAGACTGATAATTGAAAGCTCCTTGAGGGTAAGACTTTTTTGGTTCACTCCTTTGGCCCTAGTAGAGTATAACATGCAACTCAAAGTTTAATGATCAGTCTTAATTATCATTTCCCTTCCACATCCAATGTGATATGAAGCATAAGATTCATCCATTAATTAGTCTGTGAAGGTCTTGTGTATAAAATTGATTTTACACCACTGAGTATGTTCACAGGAATTCACCTCAATGTACATAGGATTTTATGAATCCATATAGTTAGTAGGAATCAGTTCCATTGCTATGAGAAAAACACTTTTGTTTCCATTTTAATGGCCTAAACCACAACTCACTTGCTTTTAATGATATATTCATGTCTAACTATTCAACAACTATACCAGAATGAGACATTATACTAATTCTGGCATCAAAAGATATAGGCTGCATTGGATTTGGGGAAAGAAAGATCATTTTTCCTTTCTCTCGGTAAAGGGAAAAACTGGACCCAGATATCAATATTTGGAGATGGCTAAAGATTCCCTTTCATGGCTGTTGATCTGGTTCCCGCTAAACTGAGAACTTCCAATACTTGGGTGCATATGCTAAGATGAGCAGTGGTCCCTGGCAGGTTAGCAAAACAATAGGTTGATGAAGCAGAAACTGAAGGATTTGTTCTAGAGCATAATTTATAAAGTCAGATCCCAAGAAAAAATTCAGCAATTAGTGATTCTAATCCAACAGCCTTCTCCTTACTTATAACTCCTTTCCCTGACAGTGAGAAACCTAGCTCTCATCATCCACGATATATTTACATATTTGCTCAATCCTAAAACTCACATAAAGTAGTTTCAGAATTACTAACCTATAACTCTGGGGAAAAACAAATTTACCAAGTACAGTCCAATATTTATATACAATTCTTTTTATCTTTATCCTTGTAGTATACAGTCAAAATACTCTTCCCAAAGTTAGTGAGTTTAGTTGATTTCTTCCCTATCCCAGTCAGAGGGGATATATTATCCTTTTAATATATAGCTAGGTATATTTATTTATTACTGTTTACATTACATTTTGGGTTTCTCTATCATCTTTTATGATTTTTATTATTTATTGTTTGGGAATGTGAAACACTAATATGGTTGGTTCTAAGGGTATGACCATACAAAAAGTTATACTTACAGAAAAGTCATACCCTCTTCTCCTTTTCACTCCATTTGCATTTCCCAATTATTTCCACCCATTTCTACCTATCTCTTGTAGATAACAAATTTTATTAGGATCTTTGCCTCAGTAATTCGAGATGCCATTTTTATCATATGCTAAATTTTTACATGTACTTGTATCTATTTCTGCCTTTTTCTATTCGATTCCTTTAGTCTATGTATCTATTCACATGTCAGAAGCACACTGTCTTAATTAGAAAAACTTTATATTTTAATATTTAGTAAATCCAGTCTCCCCTCATAGATTTTCTTTTTCAGTGCTCTCCTGGATATTCTTTACATGTTTATTTTTTTTCTGTGAACTTTAGTATCAATTTATCTACCTCTATAAAAAGTTTGTTGCTATTTTTATTGGGATTGCATTAAATTTATAGGTTAAGATAGGGAGAATAGACTTCTTGATCCAAACTAACTTCACTGGTAATGGCATATTGACATTACATACCTCCTGATATGATACACTGGGAAGGACACAACATCTCACTTGTGGTGGTCTTGTGAACAAGGCATCACCTAAATAAATCTAAGCACGAGAAAATATCAAACAAACCCAAACTGAGGGATATTCTACAGAATAACTGGCCAGTACTCTTCAAAACTATCAAAATCATAAAAGACAAAGAAAGATGGAGGAACTGTCCCAGATTAGAGGAGATTGAACCATGATAATTAGTAACAATGTGGGACCCTGGTTGGATCCTCAGCCAAAGAAAAAACCCATTATTGGTACAATTTTCAAAATTTCAGTAAAATCTGTTGTTAGTTAATACTATGCATCAATGTTAATTTCCTGATTTCAATAATTCTACCATGGATATACAAGATGTTAACAATTGGAGACGCTGAGTACAAACTATATGAGCACTGTGTATATTTTTTAAAGCTTTGTTTACGAGTCTAAAATTATTTCGAATCAAAAAATGTATATATTCACTTTTTTGTTCTATTTTTTCCTTCTTTTCATTTTAGATTAAACTGTAATCTCTCCACTTATATAGTCAATTAATTAATGATAAAGAGATGAGTCAGAAGTAAAAAGTGTTATAATTATGGTAATGTCAAAATTTTACTTGAGAAAATGCTATATGCATGTTTCTGCCCTTTTTGATGTAACATGCTGTTCTATAAGGATATCTAAACAAGATTTTTTCTTTGGTCCTATATTTTATGATATTGAATATTTCCAAAAACTACAAGTATTTTAAGCGTTATTTTTTAATACGTAAATGCCCTCAAGTCAATTAATACAAAAGACAATTCACATATGGAGAAAATGAATTTTAATATGAAAGAAGATGATGGTAAATACATTATTTGTTTCAAGATTTATATATTTGAGTATTTCACTGCTTTCCAAGGGTGAAAAGTGGATCTTCTTTGATCTGGGAAAATATTAGATACACTTATAGTAAAAAATGGTACTTAAATAGTTAACATTTGCGTTTTCAACCTCTTGAGTTAAAGATCAATGCCATGTCATAAATCATTTTACTAAAGCACAGACTTGAATCTCAGACATTCATAGGCTATTGGGATGGAACAAGTCACTGAGCCAAGGGTGAACCTAGTTAGCTAAGATAGACAATCTTTACTGTTATTAATCTTGTTCAAACTTCTATCATTGTTTAAAAATGAACTCCAAAAAAATCCAAGTGGTATTTTTAATCAAAGAAAAGAAAACATGAAAAGATCCAAAACAATGATTTTGTTTGTACTTTAAAAATATGCACTTTGAATAAGATAGAACAATGATCTATCTTCAAAAGATTATTAGCACTTTATTTTCATTTACAGGATAACTATGCAGTAAAGTAGTGTTTTTGATTGGGAGGTTGTAAAGGTAGAAATGCACTTGCAACAATCCAATAATACCTTATGACCTTAATCTAATTCATTTTGTTATCATTCCTGTTCTTTTTTGTGTTGGAGTATTTTGTTTCCTATTAAAATATACATTTCTTGAGCCAGACCTGATGGCCTAGCACTTAAAGTTCAGTGTGCTCCACTTCAGCAGCCGGGTTCCATTCCCGGGCGTGGAACCACACCACTCGTCTGTCAGTAGCCACGCCTTGGTGGTGGCTCACATAGAAGATCTAGAAGGACCTATGACTAGAATATACAACTATGTACCGGAGCTTTGGGGAGGAAAAAAAAAGAGGAAGATTGGCAACAGATGTTAGCTCAGGGGAATTTTTCCCCATAAAATATAAATTTCTTGATAGATATATATTTCAGATGGCTATTTAGTTGGTCTTGATCAAGTCTAGAGGCAGCTATAAAAACTGCCAAATGAATAAGTCATTTTTTTTAAGGAAAGTTATCTGATTAAAATATTTACAATATACCTCTTAGAAATACCATGTAAGTAATCCCAAAATAGATCCAAATTGAAAACAAAAATTATGTGTCTCTCTGGCTATCCATCTACAAAATATAAATACCCTTGTGGTATAGAAATTATTGTGGCATTTAGACATCTCAAAAACCATGTTAATCAAAAAGAGTGCATTATGGGAATATGGACTTTGCCCTAGATTTCTTTCCCCTCACAGCATAATTATTTGAAACTTTTTCATGGTAGCTTATCTCAATGTCTTCTGACTTGTTGGGAAAAAAACCATATACAACAAGAACTAAACCAGAAAACTTTATTAAGTCCAGGGGTAAATTTTTATGTCCTTGCATATTAGGAGATTATTTTAGCCCTGATTCTCCAGTCCCCATCTGTCCCCCCCAACACATATACATTCTGAGTGAAACTACTATATTATGTGTATTCATTTTACCATCACTACAGATATTGAAGGGCACTATACCCAAAGTCTGCCTGGTTTTAATCATGTGGTAAGAGATGCAATATAAGAGGCAATGAGCTTTGACATTCTAGTCAGTTACAAGATCTTGGCCGTAATTACACTAATAAGATTCAGAATCAATTGTTTTGACCTCCCAAGAAGTTAAACTATTCATATTTCATATATTTATGCACCAAATCTATAAAGTTTTATAAATCTTCTTGAATAGCAAAAAGTCTTTTCAGAGTAATTTATGTCTGCTATAATGATATCTCTTGTACTCTCCCTTCTGGCATTTCAATCTTAGGATACCAAATAATCAAGAAAATGGAAAAGCTTTTGCCAATGCTGATAAATTTTTTTTTCCCTAAGATTTTATTTCTTATAATATCCATGTGATTTAATGCAATAATTTTTTATTTTTTTCCTATAGTGTCTATATGTTTCACAAAAAAATCACAGATTTGAAGTAAATCAAAATATTGATGTCACAGAGTAAACAACTTACACGTCCATCCTGTAACATTTGGAGTACATGATCTAGAACTATAGTCTCTTGTACCTGCCTATGGGAGCTCTCAGCGAAAATGATTACTCTTGTATCAGAGTCTTAAAATGTGGTCCTAAGACTACTAATAATCCACAAAGATTTCCACAGGTGATCCACAGACTGGTCTTTTGAAGTGCCCAGATTTATTATATAACAATGTCTAAATTCCTTACTCTGTTATGAGTTAACTATGACATTTAATTAAAAACAAACATCACCTCACATCATCTTATTGAAATAGCAATAATCTTATTAATGCTAGTGTTTACCTGACTTTTGCTCTCAGTTGGAGTGAATGAGATGTTTGGTGTATCATATATTTTCTCTTGCTGAAGTGACCTTTGACCCGAAAAAGTCCAATAACTGTGATTCAAATGCTGACAAATTACTGTGTGTTTGTTCATGTGTTTTTTCACTGAATGTCTGTTTTGTTTTTACAACAATCACCTTTGGTCAAGAGCAATTCCTCTGATCTGAGCTTTTTTAAAAAAAATTCCTATAACCAGGGTCAAAATTTCTTGATTTGATGTTGGTTATTCTGGAGTATATTTGAGTAAAATTAATTATAATTTTAAAATTCTTGATTATTAGCCTTTCCGGTTTTATTTCAGTCAATATGTATCCCAAATGCAAAGTAAAATGGAATCAATATAGATTTTGAGCCAGATATTTGGGCTCAAATCATTTTTTCTTTTATTAACTACACAAATCTCAATATATCAACGAACCATTCACAGCGTCAGTTTCCACGTTTAGAAATATCTATCACTCAGTGTTCATATGTAGATTAATAAGATAGCATGTACATAACACAATACCAAGCACATAGTAAGCATATATTCTCATTCATTCTGTCTCTCCCTTCTCCACTTCACAAAGGGAATATTAAATGGATACAGCCACCATGAAAGGCAGTATGGCAATACATATTAAAACTGAAAATGTGAGAACATTATGTCCCTATGATGCTATGACCATCAGTTTCATTTATATTTGTCTCCCCTAAAAAAAAAGACCCTCACATGTACCAAGAGACATTATTGCAGTGTTGTTTGTATAAAAAGGGCAATATAGCACAGTGACTCAATCCAGATTCTGGAGCAAGTCAGCCTAGACCTGAATCTCAACTCCACCTCCCACTAGTTGGATAACCTTGTGCAAGTCATTTTACCCAGATGTTTTCTCATTTGTAAAATGGAAATAGTAACTGTGTCTTCCTCCTGTTGTTGTTGAGATTAAATAAATTAAAATAGGTAAAGCATGTAGAACACTATCTGCCAATAAGTGCTAAATAAATGTGAGTATTATTGTAATATAGGAAAATTTGACAAAATGAAGTCCAGAAATACATACAAGCATATACAAAAATTTAAATGACAATTCAGTGGGAATCAGCTGATTTGTTTATTAAATGGTATAATATAATTGTCTATCCATCCAGAAGAAAGCAAAGTTTGTGCTGCTAGTTCACCCAATTTACAAATGTATAGTTCGGATGTATTAAATACTTAAATCAAATAATAAAAACATTAAAAACATATTAAGGAAATTAAGAAGAATATTTGTGCAAACTTGCCTGGAACTGTTCTTTCATGGAACTTTAGCCATTTACCAACATGGCCCTATATTAGCCCACGACAACACTAAAACCTGCTCTATCTACACTATAGCTTACTTTCTTTTATCTGTATCATGGAGCTTTTGGTATTTTAGGGACATTAAGTCATATATATTACAATTTTTTTCCATGTTATAGATTGAATTTTTAAGCTTTTTCTTCTTCCTGTACATTGACTATAATTTTTATGCTGTCAAATTACCAATTTTCCTTTTATTGTTACTGGTTTTCATGTCTTGTTTGGAAAGACCTCTTCCATCCTAAATATTATTTAAAGATTTACCCACAGTTTTTTTTATTGATTAATTTTGCATATTTGAGTCTTTAATTCGTATGGAATTAATTTTTCTAAAAAAAAGTTGGCAATCCAGTTTTATTAAAAAATATCTGACAAATTTTACCCATGCTTTTAAATAATACAGTTTTCCCTCAGTAATTTGAATCAGCACCTCTATCTTTGTATCTCACAAAATATTTTATATGTATTTTTATGTTTCTAATATCTATTCTAATCCATTGATTTGGTGACAATTCTTATACAAGTACATCAGTGTTTTAAATTTCTATTGTTTAAGATTTTATGTTAATATTTTCTATTCCAAATTCCACCTGATTAGACTTCTTTTTAAAGTATTTTTGTTGCTACCTTCTCATGGCTATAAGTCCAAATGTTGCTTAGAAACATTAGTTCAATCCTACCAGGACTCACACCTACTCCTTCACATTCCTCTCCATCCTCAGATGACCCAAGGATTAAATTGAATTTATACAGAGAGTTTTTCTTCATGAGGACAAAGATGTTGCTTCATTTATCCAAGTGTTCCTTTATGTTCTTCAGTTAATTTAAATATTTTCTTCAGACATCTTCTGAAAATCTTGTTATGTATATTCTGAGGACTGGTATTTGCGGTTGAGATTGCACTTTGTAATTTTATATCATATTTTGTAATTAGATGTTGTGAGCATATTAAAAATCCATTAAAAATACATACATTAATTTTATAAATAGCCACTATACTGAACTCTCTTGTAGTTTTTATTCAGTTACTCGAGATAGTCTGTCATAAGCAAGTAATATGCCTGAATCCTCTTTTCTGATGTTTTTACCTTTTGTATAATGGCCTTATCTAGTGGCAGTAAGTTTAATTTCTAGAAAAAATAAAGCTAAATAAAATAGTAATATTAAAGATGCCTGTATTTTTCCTAAATTTATTGTTGTTGCATTCATATTTCCCCAGTGCACTCATATCTGTGTGTGTTTGTAATGTTACGATATATATTAAATAGAAATAGTTATGTGTCTATATCTATTTTGTGTAACACACAAATAGTTTTTTAAGTAGGTTTTATCAAGAATAAATGTTGAATTTTTTTAAGTGTACTTTTGACGTCAATCAAAATACTAAGTGACTTTTCTGCTTTGGTGCTTACATAATAATTTTTGTTATAGATGCACTATGATTAAATCTTCTGAACTGAACCACACTTGGAAATACTGTACTAAGCATTAGCCCGGACATTAGCCTCTGACTCCAAATTCTAGCCATGTCACTTCCTACGCTCTGCTTTTCATTTTCCTGTATCTGTAAATGGAGGATAATAGTGCTGAACTCACAGTTTACAAAAATTAAATCAATTAATGTATGTAAAGCACTAAGAACGGATCCTAGAAAAAAACATGTGCTCAAGAAATATGAGCAATTATTAGCAGGATTGATTTAGGATGCTCTCTGTCAGATTTAGGAATTAGTGTTATACTGCTTATGTACAAAATCTTAGGAAATATATCTGCCCATCCATGAAATCTTCTGACATTTTGTAAACAACTTTTCAATTTCTTCCTTTGATATTGGTTTGGTTGGGTTTCTCATCTTTTTTATAGTTAGTTTTGTTATTTAATATTTTATTTTAAAATATCCCTTTCCGCTGGCTTTCCAAATAAAGGATTCTCTATATTTAATTACTTTTTAATCTATTATTTTCCCTTTCTAATGGCAAATTTTGTGCATTTATGAATCTATTTTTCTCGTTCAGTTCAGCTAGTGTTTTATCTATTTGATTGTTCTCCCCCACAAAAAACCTTACACAACAACTCGAGTTTCTAGTTGTTTGTATATTTTGTCACCTAATTCATTAATTCCTACTCTGTCTTTATTAAATAACTCCTTTCCATCCATTCTCTTACCGCCTTTACTTATTTCTGTTCCTGATCGTCCTGTTTTACCAGCTTGAGTACAAAATGAGGTCACTTTCCATTTAATATTCAACTTAAATTGCACAGAGCCCTCATCTTGCCCATCTCAAGAGCCGCTTTGTAATTCCTTCTGGAGATTCTCAATCCTGTGACAATGTTCTCTATCTAAAGTTTCAGTCCTGTTTATTACTACTTTCAAGAAAAAAAGCCAGGCAGTCTCTTCAGGCACCTAGAAGCCTGTGTTCTTCCGCCGTTACTGCTGTTGCTCCCTCAGGCGATCGCAGTGGGCAGACCCCGTCCTCTGCCATGGCTAGGGCACGCACCATTGTCACTGGTCTGCAGTAATTTATCCAGGGGGGTGGGGGTAGGTGTAGGAGGGAGCGGAGAGGAAATCTGTCTTTTCCATTATTTTGTTCAGTCATGGTTGATCACACACTATTTCTTCATAGGAACTCGTTTCTCTCTGCTAATACACACATGTGTATGCATATTCGTATAAATACCTGCATACACATGTCTAGTAATCGCTAGCCTACCATGGCCTTAGTGAAAATTAAAAAAAATGGTGTCTCTTCTGAGCACAAGACAATCAAGAGAGCACAAGTGGGAATTCTCCCACCCTTACCAGTTGCCCTAATGCAGTGAACAATCTACAATACTATATACATTGTCGCTGCACAGAAACACAGGCACATATAAGAAACTATTTCAAAAATTCACTCATGGTGTTCAAGGTGGCCAGGTCAGAAGTAGCTGTGGTGCCATCCTCTTCCTGCTGGACACACCATCTTTCCCTGGGACTTGAAGAAAGACATTGCTTTCCCCATGTCCTAAGGATCACATTTCCTGCATGGCTAAGTGGTGAGATATTCAAAGAGAGCTGGTTTCCAATGCTTCTGCCCCTGCTGCCACCCCCACCTGCAGCATCAACGTGACTTCATATGTTCCAACTTCAGGCTGCTTCTGCCAGTGACAGACCAGACATGCGTCCTCTCCCAAAACCCCAGCATTACCACACTCCTGGCATCCCTGTCTGGTCCCGAATTCTGAAAAAAGCAATTCTCTCCTTAGTCTCAAGGATCATCCCATTTCCTCCCTCAGACTGACAAATAGTCAGAATATCCACTCTCTTCGCGCCATAGTCATCTACAAAATAATCAATCAGACATCAATTTATTTTTCTTAGTCTAACTGATCAGTCTTGTCCACAGTCACTTTGTCAAGCATATATATATAAAATTTCTTTCCTAAAGTTATATTTCTAAATTGTCTCAGAATTTTTAAACAATTTATTCTTATTCTTGGAACAAATTTTTTTTAGCACTTATTGTGTATCAGGCAATATCTTAGGCCTAAAGAAAACAATAAAAAGTTTCTTCCCACAGTATAGTCTAGTGGGGGTATAGATCATAAATAAAAATATGATTTTATAAATAACATTTAGCTTTATAAATAATCATTCAATGTTTTATTAGCAATCATTTAACATTTTTTTTTTTTTAAGATTTTATTTATTCATTTTTTTCCCCCCAAAGCCCCAGTAGATAGTTGTATGTCATAGGTTCACATCCTTCTAGTTGCTGTACGTGGGACTCGGCCTCGGGTTGGACGGAGAAGTGGTGCCTTGGGGCGTGCCCGGGATCCGAACCCCGGCCGCCAGCATCAGAGCGCGCGCACTTAACCGCTAAGCCACGGAGCCGGCCCAGCAATCATTTAACATTATAATAAAATTATATTTAACTACATATAGGTACAGATAGATAGATAGATGTAATGTAGATAAGAATATAATGTATAATGGGGGAAAATGTGATATTTAAGCCAAGATCTGAATGTGGTGAGAGGGAACAAACCATGTGGATAACTGGGATTACACATGCAGGCAGAGCGAACAGAACAGCGAGTGAAAACCCCCAAGGGGCACTCTGGTCACGTCAGAGATGAGGTAACAGCGCTACAGACTGAGTCAATCCTTGCGGGCCATTGTAAAGATTATCATTTTTAACCTGTGTGAAATGAAAGCCATTAGAGGGTTTGTGTTGAAAAGTGACATGATCTGACTTAAGTCTTATTAGGATCACTCCAGCTGCTGCAGTGGAAATAGACTGCGGAAAGAGAGGTTGAGAAGCACTGTGAGTACATAGGAGGTTACTGCATGAAGCGATGTAGGCGTTCAGAAATGGTTGGATTCTGGATATACTTTTAAAGTAAAGCCAACAAAATATGCTGATGGATCAGATGTGGGCCCTCTTTCCTGAGCTTTAAAACTGTACATCCAACTAACTAATGTGTTTCTCTTCCATCCATCATTCATTTATTCATTGTACATTGTTGAGTCCTTACCGTGTGTCATACACCATGGGGAAAATGAATAATGTGTTGTTTCTCTTTTCGAGGAACACATTGTGTATCAGAGTAGAGAGATGCATAAACAAAAGACTCAAAACATATGAATTATAACAGCACAGAGAAAGAAGTGACTGACTACACCTGGGAAGATTAGTGACAGTGTCATAGGAAAAATGACGTGTGAACCAGCATTTGAAGAATGAGTAAAAGCTGGAGAATAGGAAGAAGGTTGTTCTCTGGTCCAAGCAGTAGAGAAGATGGGGGCTTATACTAAAGCAATGGCAGAAGGCGTGGAGAGGAGCAGATGGGTTCAAGAAAGATATAGTAAGTAAAATTAGTAGAATTTAGTAAATTAATAAATTAGTCGCTGAGGGAGAGGATCAGGATGGAATAAAAAAAACCTAAATTTTCTAGTTTTGGTAACTAGATAGATGATGACTGCTTTAATCAAGACAGAAAACAAGTTTTGGACAAAGATAACTGTATTGGTTTTAGAAATGCCATGAGTCAGTCACTTCCAGTAATTCAAGTGAAAGTATCTAGAAGGCAAATGTAAAAGCAGGCTGGTGCTTAGGAAATAGAGAAGGAATAAAGATAGTAAAGAATAAGCATACAAGTGGTAATAAAGCCATGGTGACACTATTTACTAGACTGTGTGGCAACACATTTCCAAAAAAAGTTCTTTCCCTGAAACATAAATTCATCAACCACACAACTCTCCTCCTATATCTGTGCCCCAAATTGCAGAATTGCCATCGGGGTCCCATACCCGCCATCTCTGCCTATTCAATCATGCTTAGCTCCTTCAGTTTATTCTTCCTGGGGAGTTCTATTGTGTTTCTTTCCTCCATGTACCTTGGTGATCTCTCTCAGGTACATCTGCCAAATCCTGCCCCAATCCCACCCCACAATTTTTCATATGCTACTTCCCTGAGGAAGCCATTCCAGAACTCTCTAACCAGGTGCATCCAAATCACCAGGTTCTCTTTGAGCACCTTGTTTTTGTCATCTGTAAAATGGCCTCATATGATCATTGTTAGGATTAAATGATTGAATACATTAAAATGCTTAAAATAGTGTCCGTCGCGTAGTAAATGCTCAGTACAAACTAGCAATTTTTGTTTTGGAGACAGCATGTAAATGGTTAGCATATAGGCTCTGGAAACTATGGATTTGTCTGGAAACAAAACAAATCAAATGAGTTAGAATCCAAATTCAGCAACCTAATAGCCGGATGATTTGGGCCAAGTTATGTACGTCTCTCTAGATTCATTTTTTCAACTGTAAAATAGTTAAAGCCATGGAGATGCAAGATATCTACCAGATTACTACACTAGTAATTTTTATTTATTTACTTACTTTAACTTTTAATCTCAAAGATCTTAAAAATCATTAGGGACAGAAATGTTCTATTCATCTTTTGCTCCCTTCATAATCTTTAACAATTCCTTGCATAAGTTTCTACCCAATAAATATTTATCATCTTGAGTAGAGAAAAGGATTTTGTGAAGATTCCATAAATCTGATGTGTCAAAGAAAAAAGTCAGTTTGGTTTACAGCAGTCAAGAAAAATTAGTCTGGACCGTGGATTATATAGTGCAAAGAAGAATTGAAGAAATTTCTTGGTTCAAATTTTGCTTTCTTTAAAGCTCCTTTTCAGTTTTAAGTTAACTAGAGTGAAAGGATAAACCTAAATTGGATTTTTTTACATGAAACTAAGTTTCTGCACAGCGTTCACCAAATTTTAGGCAATGAGAGCAATGAAGAGATAATTGAGTGACTAAATTGAGTGACTAAACTGGTCAAATAAGAGAATCTCAAATCTGTGTTGTTTCTACATGAGTTAGTTTCACTTACCATATCCTCTATTCCCACTAAATTTTAAATGATAATATACTTTTAATATGGATGAAAATCAAATTACAGAGATAAAGAGATTTTTAAAGGCAAATATAGAGAAACAAAAAAAAAAGGAACCTTCTGGAGAGAAGTCATCTGCTAAAAACCCTTAGGAAATAGCAAATTAGCAAGTGGCAGAATATGGGAAGAATTATGCTGAGAGCTCAAGTTATTCAACGATCAAGAAAGTTTTTACAAGAACTTCTTATGCCAGAAGTTTAAAAATGCTTAGTCTGTTCTCCCTATAAATAGTCTTTAGGAAAAGTACTGCTTTAATATTTTCGTATTTTTCTATGAAAAATTATACCTGAACATAGCAAAAAAAGTTAAATAATGCAAATGTTAAAGAGAGTCTCCCTCTCACACCAGTGGGTCCCCCAGTCCTCTTTCCCCAGAGCCAACAACCATTTCAGAACTCACACGATCACGCACAACTTTTGAAAATTGGCAACAGTCTGTATATAACACTCTGCCCACCGCTTTTTTTAACTTAACTCTGTAGCATTCTATATCAATGCGTTTAGATTGATATAGAATGCACAAGAATGCCCACTACATTCTTTTTAATGGTTATATAACGTTCAACATACTTCCATATATCATATGCAGCTATCACAATTTATTTACCTATGGAGGCCCCTACAGATGGGCAGTTGAGTTGTTTTCTATTTTTGGCTTTAATAAACAATGCTACAGTAAACATTCGTGCACGTGTCTTGTCATACTTTTGTAAGTATAAATTGCTGGAGTATAATCCTATATAGAATTTCTGTTTCAAAGACTGTTTAAATTTGGCAACTATTAGTAATGGCTAAGTCATGGGATTTTAACAATTTAAAATCCTCCCATGTATTTGTGAATGAACCTGTGTCACCATACACTCACCAACATGTGCTATGACTCTATATTATCAGACATTTGATAGAACAATTTATTCCCTGGTTTGTCATTTGGCACTTGAATTAGCTGTTGTTTTTATCATATAAAAGTTTTATCAGATTTTCCTTTATATTTTGAGTATTATATACTCTTTGAACACATTAGTTATTATAAGCATTTTTCCTAATCTCTTAGTTTTTTCTAGTACTTTTGTAATTTTATTTTTAACTTCAATCCCTTTATTGAGCTGGATTTTTTTTTTTTCAGTAACGACTGGGTTCAATTTTTTCTGTTTTCCCTCAATAAAACTAATTAATCATCCCAATACCAGGTATTTCTTGTTTTCACTGCATAATCCTTCTTATTCTCACTGATTTGATACTAATATTATGAGTATATTTGAGTACCTATATGTGTACACAAGCACTGTGATAAGACAATGGTGAACACAGACATTATCCTTTCCCTCATGGCGTTTAAATTTTAATGGGGGATATTTTTTAAAAAAGAAACAGACAATAAATAAAATATTGTACTATGCAATTTGTAATAATAACTAACATTTCTGGAGAATTTACTATGTACCTGACACTATTTTAGGGGTTGTCATTCTACTGCCTGCGGCCAAATCCTGTCAGCATCCTGTTTTCACCCAGCCAGTAAGCACAGGAAGTAGAGATTGAATTTACATTTTTGAAAGATTGTAAAAAAAAAAAAAAAAAATAGAAAAAGAAAGAACAAACAGTATGAGAGACAGATCATATGTGACTTACAATGACTAAGGGATTAATTATGGAGTCCTATACAGAAAAGTTTGCTGACCCCTGTTTTAAACCTTTTACATATATTTACTCATTTACTCTTCAAATTTACCCTTGATTAGTTAATATAATTAAAGAGTATTTAACTTCTACTATTCTTTCAGATGAGGAAACTAAAGCACAAAAAGTGTCTTACAGGGGCCAGCCCTGTGGCGTAGCGGTTAAGTGTGCATGCTCCACTGCTGGCGGCCTGGGTTCGGATCCCAGGTGCACACTTGTGCACCGCTGGTCAGGCCATGCTGTGGCGGCGTCCCACATAAAGTGGAGAAAGATGGCATGGATGTTAGCTCAGGGCCAGTCTTCCTCAGCAAAAAGAGGAGGACTGGCATGGATGTTAGCTCAGGGCTAATCTTCCTCAAAACAAAAGAAAAAGTGTCTTATAATTACCATAGAAGAAATAAACAAGGTACTGAATTACTAACTGGGGGTGGGACATGAGGAGGATTTCTTATGAGGGAAAGAAAAAGCCAGACATACAAATGAAGAGGAAGAATACCAGGCAGATAGAGGAAGCGTGTTTAAAGAACTCGCAGCAGTTATAAGTTTGGTGTATTGAAGGAACCTGAAGATAATCTGTATGGGTGACATGTAACCAGATGAGCTAAGGAAAACTGGAAAGTTTGGAGACACAGTACAGGCCAGATCATGTAGGAATTTGTAGACCATGGTAAGAAATTTAAGTTTTACTAAATAAGTATGCGAAGGTCATTGAAATACAAGAAGAGGGGATATAAGGTGATCTAATTTGTGTTAAGATAACTTTTGTGGATGGATGAAGAATGGAATACAGGAAGACAGGGGTAGCAGTAAATCAGAGCAAAGGAAAAGATTTGTTATGGGATTATATTTTGGGTTTGAAGGAAAGGGAATAACGCTAGATTTCTGGCCTGAGTAATTAACTGGATGGATGGTGATGTTCTTTGCTGATATGAGTAGGACACAAAAGCAAGAGTTTTCTGAGGAAATAATTAACTTTTATTTTTTTGACATGTGAAAGTTGAGATTACCTGTGAATCTAAGTGAAGGAACAGCAGAGTGCTAGGCCCTATCTCCGAACAGCTCAAGCATGTAGTATTTGGATAGACCACGGGAGCCGGGAAAGGAGATGAGAAGCAGCAGATATAAGAATAGAAGGAAACCCAGAATTAAGTGGAAACCAAGAGAGGAGAATGTTTCAAGAAGGAAGACAGAAAACATTTGCTATTGTTGGGCTAGACAGAGAGGACACAGGGCCGCCACACACCTCTGAGTTCTAGTCTAAAGGACACGGCATAACTGACCAAGGCCAGCTACCTGTGTGTCTTATTCTATTGAGTCCTCCATTAATATGAAGAGGGATATCAGGATGACCAAGTCTGACAGGGAGTCACAGACCACCTGCAGTGTCTATCTCTAGAAATAAGGTACTATAATTAATACAACTTCCTGAATTGAGAAACAAGAACAAATAAATTTAAGAACAAAAACCAAAAACACTTATGTAAAATTTTACCCTCATCAATAGGTTTCTGTGAAGGATTCTGGAACATAGTTCCTTATTACCCTCCTCTTCCCTTCCAATATTAATTTCAATATACCTGCTTTTTCTGAGTTAAACAGTTTCTTTGGTATGTGTATAGGCAGCTGGGTGCCAGTGAGGCCAGGGCTCCATTAGGATCTCCGCAGAGAGAATTGATAATGAGCGTTTCTCTGACGTAAGCAGAACTCCCCCAAAAGTTTCAGATTAATACTAAATTCTGAAAAGAGCTTGGACTTCAGAGAACTCTGGATTCCTAGGAGAAGATCACCAGCTTCCTCTGAGTGTGTTTGTTCTTCTTGGCGCCCAGGAGACCAAGAAGCCCAATAGATAGAATCATCCTAGCCTCTACAGCTGGGAGATTAATGGCACCTTCTCCCTACATACTTCAGCAAGGAACAGGAAACCTACCATTTTAACACTCTTAACATCCTCTCACTCTCTCTCTCAACCTCTGTCTCTTTCTCACATGCACACACACACAGGCACGCACAGACACAGCCACACACACACACCCCAAATTTGTTTGCTCCACTGTATTCTAATAGCCGCACTGCTAATGAGATGTCTGATGCCACATTCGTTCTTATTCCTGAGCAGTTAATCTTTATTTTTCCCTCTGAAATCTTACAGAATTTTCTCTTTATATCTATGGTTCTGTTATTACATTAGATGAAGCTTATATTATTAGCCTTTCCATTTGAAAACTTGTGTTTTAGCCCAGGCAATTGCGTCCTATGAGATCTTAAATGATCTCCAACCCTTTAATGTCACTGTTCTCTTCTCTTAAACTTCATATCAGATAAAATTTGATGCTTCTGGATTCATTCTCCAGGTGGCTTTACTTTTTGGTTCTTGTTTTCTTTCTTTTTTGTCTATCTTCTACATCAGTAGCTATAGCTGTGTAACAACCCACCCTAAACTCAGTGGCTTAAAATAATAATTATGTATCATTGCTTCCATGTCTGTGGGTCAGCTGGGCAGTGCTTCTGGTCTCAGCTAGATTCACACATATTTCTGTGGTCATCTGTGGCTGCTTGCAGGATTGAGGCAGAAAATGTGGGTGATGAGTCCCTAACAACTTTTCATATGTCAGATGGCAAGGAAGCTATTAAAGACTAGTAGGATGTTAAAAGGACTTAGAAGCCAAGTTGAAGAGGCTCCCAATGGCCCAAGTGAACATCAATAAGGGTAAAAATCTCAATGCATCAAGACGCATTTAATATGTTTAAATCGATGAGTACATAATGGTACCAAAAGCAAACAAACCCTAATTAGTCACTTTTGAGTGATGTTAGGAAATAACTCTTTGAAAACTGGAAAATAAAAGTAGAGAATCAAGCATTTATCTTGTCTTTTCTATACAAGCTATACCTCTGTGTAACAAAGTAATAGATAAAGTGGCATTTCTCTTCACACAAGCATTTCCACAAAAAAGTCAGAAGAAACAGCCAAATTGGAATATCACCATTTTGCAACTCTTAATGACTTAATGATCTGAGGAATGAGCATCAATGGTTGCTAACATTACAAAAAAGACAGACAACTAGGCTATTCAATAGTCTTGTCAAAAAATAAGCACCTAGTCCAACTTGATTTACAGAAAATACAGAGGAACATTTTAAACTATACCATGCGAGCACAATCAATAAAGTCCAGTCTACAGGAAATTCATAAGACAAATGCTCCAGTTTCTTCAACAAAAAAATTACAAAGGAAGAAAGAAAATGAGGGGCCAGCCCCATGACGTAGTGGTTAGGTTTGGCATGCTCCACTTCGGCAGCCCAGGATCGTGGGTTCAGATCCCAGGGCAAGGACCTACACCGTTCATCAGCCACGCTGTGGTGTCAACCCACATGTAAAGTAGAGGAAGATTGGCACAGATGTTAGCTCAGGGCTAATCTTCCTCAAGCAAAAAACAAGGAAGACTGGCAACAGATGTTAGCTCAGGGCTAGTCTTCCTCAGCAAAAAAAGAAAAGAAAAAAGAGAATGAGAGGAAGGGTAAACTAAATTATGATATTTAGGGATGCACACGTGAGGATAAAATTATAAAGAAAAGCAAAAATGTGTTTACCCTAAAAGTGAGCATAGTGACTACTCTTGGAGGGAGGGAGGGGACTGTGCTTGGAAAGGAGCAGACAGAAGGCTTCTCTGGTGGCCACAAAAATCTATCCTGTATGGGTAGGGGAGGTAGCTAAAGGGTGATCAAATTACAGTAATTGATTAAGTTGAATACGTGTTTAGGTGCTTTATTTTTATTTGTACTAGATTTAACAATGAAAGAGTTTTTAGAAATGCATCCACTAAGCATTCTACCTCTGACTTACAATGGAATAGCTTGTAACAGAACAACACTCAAGAGCAACTAGAAGAGGCAGATTAAAAAAAAAAAAAAACTCTTTAAAGGCATCACAGGGGCTAAGGTAGTCAGGATGTAAGGGCCAACAATCCCTGGAGAGAGGGAAACATTGTTAAGTGTAGACCAAATTTCTGGACACTGCTTTTCCTTCGAGGTACTTGCTGATTAAGCTAGAAATCAAATAACGTAGAAAAACCATTAACTATTAGAACTGAAGTAATGAACTTCTAAAGACTGTTAAAAAGTTAAAAAAGAAATCACACTGGAAGTTAAAAAATATTTTTAACTGGATGAAATAGCAAAGCTTGTGGGATGCAGCTAAAGCAGCACAAGGAAGTTCAATAACCTTAAACACTTATCTTAGAAATGAAGAAAGCCTACAGATCAATGCAACCCAGCGCTAAGCCCTGACAATATGTACAAATCAGACCTGTCTGCCAGGGACCATTGCTTCCAAAGGGCTGATGGTCTGGCAGATGTCCTGACAGTCTTGCTGGGAAAGCTCTATGGAGTCGGGCTTTTCCAGGATACAAAGCAAAAGTATAAAGATACATTTGAATTTTATGGGGAGAATTTTTCTGGTTATATAGGATATATATAGAAAGAGCTGCCTTAGGAAACAAATGGACAAGAAACATTTTCCAATCTTTTCCCACAATTTCCAAACACAAGACATGTGCCAATTGGAATCTGACATCTTTCATATTCACCTGCCTTTATTCCATAGTGCATAATTCTCATGAACTCAAGAACAATGAGATAACTCCCATTTTGCACGCAAAAATTTTTTCTAATTACTACTACAAGCAATAATTGTTTTTAAAAATCTTTCTCTAGAGGAGAAGGAGGCTCATAAACCTTACTCAGTTCATGAGCACTTCTATTTCTTTGTAGAAGTATTCTGTATTGAAGCCAGAAGCAATTTTATAGGCCATCATAAAGAATGACATTATTTCTCTCTTTAAATATGTATTTAATCTGAACTGGGCAGTCTGGAATGAACATTTTCTTTTCCTGAATGAGGTCTGTCATCAATTAAACCTAATAATCAAGGCATTAATCTCACAATAGTATTTGTCATTATGCCGTTATCAAGTCTACTTAATACCAGTTAGCAGAAATAATTCAATCTTTATTACTCTTTAATGAGCTCTGAATGTTAGCTCTATTTTGAATGTGGAATGGGCATTGGGATACAAAAGACTATGAGAAGGAAGAGCCAACAACAGATGAAGAGGGGATTATCAGAAGCTAACACCATAAAAAACACCTTGATATTTACAAACTTAAAAGGTGCAAATTGAAAGAGTTTTACATCTAAGATCCCAAGTAGACAAACACTCCACTGGTAGACGAAATCCAACAGAAAACTCAGCTGCCTCCTCATGGCACTCTCGTTGAACTTTTGGAGGGGACTGTGATTTCTAATTTCAGCATTAACAGGAAGAGAATAAAATTTAATCCTACGTAATTATAATAATTATAATTTAATTTTTATGCCATCTGGATCTAAAATTTGGAATTATTGGGATGGTTTTAATTAAAACCAAAAATACTGTTTAACATGACTAATGGCAATTCCCTTATGATAGGTTGGCTTAAAAAAAAAAATCCAGCTACTTGATATGTACAAGAAGTATATTTAAATGAAGTTAAAAGAAAAGTGGAAAACAAATTGCTGTGCAAATATGTAACAGGAAAAAAAATAGTTGAGACACATTAATATCAGATAAAATGGTATGCAAAGCCAAGAGTAAAAAGGAAGACAAGACAATATCTTTTAAATGAAATCTTTCCAAAAATAATATATAGATTTAATGTAATTCTAATTATAAACCAAATATTATATAGTTTCTGTTACTGCTACTAATAATATTTAAAAATTAATATGGAAAACTGAATGAGTAAAAATTATCAAAAACATTTGGGGAAAAAAAAGAATCGTAAAAGATGACTTGCCATACGATATCATTGAAACCTATTATCAAGTTACCGTAATAAAATTATAAACACAGTATTGGCAACTAAGTCATTGAAATAAAACCAGAGTCCAGAAGTAGATGTACTAGACATGGAAAATGTAATATATGATAGAAGTGCCATCTTAATTCAGAGGGAAATAGATCCTTTCTTCAATAAATAATGGTGGCATAATTAGCTATTCATCTAAAATAAACAAAAACTTATACACTCTGTTTCATATCATATAAAAATAATTCATAGATTGAAATCTAAATATAAAATAATAATAAAAATATTAAAATAAATGTAACAGAGTATTTGTAAACCTTTGGATGAAACGAGTCCTTTAGCAAAATACTAAATCCAAAAGGAAAGACTGGTAGATTTGACTACTGAAATATTTGTAATTATAACACCAAAAACAGTCTAGAGAAAAATATAGAGAAATAATTTTTGCAAAATATATGATTAATTTTCTAAGTACCTACAAAATATAAAAGTAATAGTAATCTGATAGAAAAATAGATAAGAGGAAATACAAATCACCAAAAACTTAAGCATACATGCTCCACCTCGTTTGTAGTCAGTAAAACGCAAATGAAATAAAGAGACAGCACTTGATGTTCATTTGTTGGGGAAAAAAAGTTTTTTAAATGCTAACATATAGTATTGCTGAGCTTGTACAGAAATGTTTGCTGGCTGATGGAATCGAAATTTTCACAAATAACAAGAAATGACTTAGGAATTGTTTAAAATCGAAGAGCAAAGAAATGTAACTTAATTCAGAACATGATTCTGAACTGAATCTTTTGCTGTAAAAGACATTGTGGTATTGAATCAGGATTAGATGTTAGTATGAATCAGTGTTAATTTCTTGATACTGATAGTCGTATTTTGGTATGTCGGAGGATGACCTCGTTGGTAGGAAATACAGGCTAAAGTATTTGGGGATATAGGGACATCATTTCAGCAACTTACTCTAAAAATATAAAAATAGAATGGATAAGGTTAATAATTTTCAGTTAGGATTAGAAAAAAATCTACATAACCATCAATAAGGTAAGGATTAATTAAATTATTGTAACATACATAATATGTAATGCTTTGTAGCCATAGGAATGAATTATAACTGTGTTTAATCTCCACATCTGACCATGCATGGACTTAGAGAGGGCCAATGCGAGGAAAAGGCTCTGCCGAGTTTGGCTGTAGTCCTGGTGAGAGCTTGGTTGACCTGTAGGGTGATTATGCAGGCAAAGAGAAAGAGCCTAACAACCTATACTCTTGGGCACAAAAACGCTTCAAGAGAAAAGTTATGTTTTTCATTCCAACAAATCATTCAAAAGCTTTTTCCTTTTTCCCTTTTTTTGGTACTAAGCCCACTCAGTATAATGTAGTTTTCTTTCTTACATCAAAAATTTTCAAACCACCACAACATAACTGTGTGTTCCCATTCTTCAGAGCCATTCATCCCAATGAAATCATTAACCAAAGTCCTCACAGTGTTGGTTCTAGACACTGACTTGTTTTATTAAAATTATGATCTCCATGAGACCAATGGGAACCATGAACTGAAATTAATTCTGAGCATGAAGCTGAGGTAGCAATACAAAAAAAAACAAGTTTATTATGCTTGAGAGAGTTACAATTCCTCCTTTTATAATGAGCTGCAATTCTCCAAGGAAACTCCAGGTTAAATATTTGTCGATTTCAAGACTTAGATTGTTGATTTTGGTGTCATGAAATTCAGACAAGGAAAAGGAAAACACTGCCTCCCAAGCAGTGTGATGACCTGCTTGTGCGGGCATTATGTTTATCAGGGCCACACCAACAACAGGACAACATTTTACATTCAGAGAATATCAAAAAGGGGTGGGGGGAAGGACAGAATCAGCACTCTAGGATCAGAAAATAATTCACAGAAACTTAATCTAAACAATTTAAATTTAAAAATCAATTTACTAAATATGTTAATGAGAACATTCCATCTCCTACTTTTTACCCTCTTCTACTAAAGATCAGTTTGGAGCTTTCACCCCCTTAAGTGCATTTGGGAATTGGAACTGGAGCAGGAGAAATGCTGGTCTCAACAGGGCAGGCCGAAGCCCTAAGAGACACTTGAGCTTTATTTACATTTACTTTAGATGGATCGTCAGCTTCACAGCTCAAGTTTTTGCTATAGTATACACTCTTGACAATGGCTCATTTGGCCACTTTGAAAAATAGTGTTGCCATTTATCTCAGGCTAACAAGTCTGGTCTGTGGTTCAGAGGCCTGAGAAAATTCTCTTCCACCATGGGAGGGGACAAGGCAGCAAAATTATCAGAGTAGGCACTGGATTTCTCCACCTTAATTTGGTATCGTTCATTTCAACAAGGATGTGTTGAACATTCACCACTAACCTTGCTATGTTAAGCAAAAGGAAATATGTGACCAAGTTCTGTCTCTCAAAGGACATGTAGGGAAGTCTTTTTGAATCACTCCCTAACCCTGAACTTTTCTGCTGTAGGTGTGTGAACAACTGGGGTTTGTGCTACTTTCTGAGAAGAGGCACAAAATATTTGGGGTTTTCAGCTCAAACCATTTAATAGGGGCAAGATTTTAATTTTTATTGTTTTCCTCTTCAAATTACATTGTAAATTCCTCAAAAATGAGAGTTATCCAGCATAATATAATTCTTTTATATCCCACTGCCATGCCCCATCCACAACACTTGCACACACACGCATGTATGCACACATGGGCACACACATACTTCAGTAGTTCTTACTCTGATGAACTGCTCACTACAAATGTAAAATGATTTCTCATTAACTTGACCTTAACATTTTAACACTTTTTTGATGCCTTATTTCCTTTATTTGGGAAGTCAGATTCAGATATAAATTTTTTTCAGATTATCAATTTTTCCTCTAGTAAATATCAGTTTAATAAATATAAAAATTCTTAATTAGTAGTTATTGAAAGAGAGAAAATAAACTACTCTTCCTCCTTGAAGAAAGGCTCCAACATTCAACAACAACAACCCTTAGCTTCACAAAGGGGCGGAATCTTCTTATGTGCCCTCCCTATCCTTCATACTTCCTCCCCCCAACCCCTTCCAGCAGTATAAAATGGTCAGTAAATATTCGCATGTGGTTAGGATAGGGTAAGGACAGTGTTGGTTCACTCATGTCGTCTTTCTTTATCATAGAAGGATTTTACACAATTAAATATAGAAATATTTATTGTATACTTTATGTATTAGTTTTCTAGAACTGCCATTACAAAAATACCACAGTCTAGATGGCTTGAACAACAGAAATTTATTTTTTCACAGTCTGGAGGATAGAAGTCCAAGATCAAGGTGCTGGCAGGGTTGGTTTCCTCTTAGGCCTCTCTCCTTGGCTTGCAGAAGGCCACCTACTAGCTGCCTCTTCACATGATCCTTCTGTGCACACATATTCTTAGTGTCTCTCTGTGTGTCCTGGTCTTCTCTTCTTATAAGGACACCAGTCATATTGGATTAGAGCCCACTCTAACAACTTCACTTTAACTTAGTTACCTCTTTAAAAGCCCTATCTCCAAATACTGTTGCATTCTGAGGTACTGGGGGTTAGGTGCTTCAACGTATGAATTATGGGGGACACAATTCAGTCCATAACACCTTACTAGCCACTATTCAATGGATATAAAAATGAGACAGTTCCCAGTTTTAATAAACAGAGCATGAGTTCTAGCAGGGAGATAGATTAATAATAATAATATTAGTGAGAATGTAAGTACAATAAAATGAAACATGCAAATGTTAAGGTCCAAAAAGAAGGGATTATACCCCTTTGGAAGGATCAGGAAAGAGTTCATGGAGTAGGTGGCATTTGAAGACGAGCCTTGAGGAATCTTCAGGATGGGAAATGAAGATCAGACATTAATTAAATGCCTTATGAAGCATTAATCTTCAACATGCTCTTTAGGTTGATAGTTTTGTTCTTATTTTTAAAAGAGGAACATTGACATCTAGACCATTTAGTTATGTTATAACATCAAACAGCTTTCAAATGGAATGTCAGATCTATCTTATTCTACTTTCCCCGAGATGAAGGGTTGAGAAAGGAAGATTTTAAGAGGAAAGAATAGTATAAGAAAGCTCAAAGTGAGTTTATCAAAGTATTTCAAAAGCTGTTTAACATGAAAAAAATCTATAAATATAAGCCACCAAATAATATATTAAAAGAGCCAATCATGTGATGACTATACATAGATATACACAAAATTATTTAATAATTCAACATTATTTTTTATTAAGAAAAATATTCTTGGTAAAATAGAAAATTTCTTAATCTAATAAAAGAAATATATGAAAAATCTATAGCAATTATTAGTCTGAATAATGAAACTTTGGAAGTAGTCTATTTAAAATCTAGATAAAAAGCAGATTTCTGTTAAGCATTTTACTGGATGTACTGGCGAAAGCAGTTAGACAAGAACAAGAAATAAAAGGTATAAACATTGGGAAAAAAGATAGGACTGATGTGATTATTATTCAAAAAAATGAGAATACATGTTACTAAAGGAGAATAGAGATGTGGAATGGGGAAGGAACACAGACATGGGTGCAGCTGTATTGTCGGGATTTTGGTTTATAGGTTGGTTGGTGGGGTTTGAGATTTTATTTTGTAATTTTGCACCATATCTTACATATACACTGAATACATCTTTATATATTAAATATTATAAAATAATAATTTTAAAAATATGCAAAACATGAGCTTTCATTCCAACGACAAGCTAGTTTTTAAAAAATTTCCTCCAAACTGATTTCTATGCAATGTCCATGCATATGGTCAAAATTTGGGCTTACTCATACAAACCAGCTTTATTAAATTCAATGATGTCTTTTTCCGCTTAGTTCTCTCAAAAACAATCACACAGTGGCTAAGTAAATATAAGCTACTGAAATAACTCTTACATATAAACAGCATTTCACACATAATAGAATGCCTGTACTCCGGTAGAGTTTTTCTTTATTAATCATATTGGATCTCTCATCCTATTTTTTTACTCATCTTGTCTTGATCTAGGAAGTATTTCTAAATGTGCTCCCTGTTCTCAGGGCCATGTAAAAGGGGCTATTTGAAAGAAAGCACCATAGCAGAATCTTTTCTCTGGCTTTCCACCTGAAGAGATAGGTTCTGTGTGCCTGAATGATACAGGGACCACTGGAAACTGAGCCTTCTTTTAGTATTAGACGCATACAGGCACCAAGTCTGCTGAGAAAGGAAATGGAGCCAAGTAACAGCACATCTTGATACTTTTCTTAAGTCATGCATCATTCAGAGACGCTGCTTTCCGCAACTTGTACTTATTAAGATTTCTTTATTTACCAGACACTGATATGATATATATTATTAATAATGTACCGTGTCTAGTAGGACAGGCAAACAAACCAGCAATTACATGTTAAACATAAGGGCTGGGATAGAAATGCTAAAGGAGCACAGAGAAGAAGCACTTCTCTTGAGAGAGTTAGAGGAAAAGTACTTAGACTATTAATGAGATGTTTGCTGTAGGGATTTTGTATGTGCTTGTGGTCAGCAGAATAATGTCCCCCAAATCTGTCCACGTCCTAATCCCTGGACCCTGTGAATAACTTACGTTACATGGCAAGGGGAAATTAAGGTTGCAGATAGAATTAGCGACGCCAATCAACTGATCTTAATCATAATAAAGAGATTATTCTGAAGCATCCAAGTGGGCCCAATGTAATCACAAAAGTCCTTTGAATGTGGAAAAGGAAGGCAAAAGAGTCAGTGTCAAATTGATGCAACATGAAATGGACTCAACTGGCTATTGATGGCTTTGAAGATGGAAGGGGACTGTGAGCCAACGGCTGTGGATAGACTTTAGAAGTCAGAAAAGGCAAGAAAATGGATTCTCCCCTAGAGCCTCGCCTTGATTTTAGTACAGTGATACCCATTTTGGACTTCTGAATTGCCAGAACTGTAAGATAATACAAATGCATTGTTTTAAGCCACTAGCTTGGTGACTATTTGTTATAGCAGTCACAGAAAACTAAAATGCACTTTATCAAATTAAGAAAGTTTGGCTGATTCCTAGCCTTCTGAGAGTTTTTATCATGAAAAGATCTTGAATTATTTAAAATGCATTTCTGTATCTACTACTATGGCTATATGGCTTTTTCGAACTTTTATTTATTTATTTATTTTTTATTTATTTCTTTTGTGTGAGGAAGACTAGCCCTAAGCTAACATCCAATGCCAATCCTCCTCTTTTTGCTGAGGAAGATTGGCCCTGGGCTAACATCCGTGCCTGTCTTCCTCTACTTTACATGGGACGCTGTCACAGCATGGCTTGACAAGTGGTGTGTAGGTACGTGCCTGGGATCTGAGCCTGCAAACCCCAGGCCACTGAAGCAGAGCGCATGCACTTGACAGCTGCACCACCTGGCTGGCCCCATTAAACCTTTAAATGGTAAATTACACTGATTGATTTTTGAATATCGAACTAGCCTTGCATTCCTGGTATAAACCATACTTGGTCATAATTTATTATTCTTTCTATATACTGCTATATTTTATTTTTTAATATTTTGTTGCAAGACATTTACATCTATGTTTATGGAAGCTATTCATATGTAGTTTCTTTCCTTGTAAAATATTTTATTTTGACATCAGGACCATGAGGTGGAACAAGAAATGGAAAAGATTTTATAGAATTGGTCGAATTTTCCCCTGAAACCCTCTGTGCCTAGAGTTTTCTGAGTTCTCAGATAGCTACTTTTTGTACTCTGTCTTCGGATCATAGTTGTAATGACTGTAACTAATGTAGGTAGATATGCTGTAGTGGGTTTACTCAATCTTTGTTGATACTAGAAGGCTGTGTGCAGTGTTTTTCTTTTGTTTGTTGATACAATGTGCTTCCAATTCTGGAAATTTGCATCTTTTATTATTTATGGAGATTTTTGGGTCATTATTTCTTCAAATATTACCTCTTTTCCTTTCATTTTATTGTCTCGTTCTGGGTCTCCAATTATACATAAATTATATCTTTCTACTCTGTCCTTCTTATCTCTTAACTACTCTTACAATTTCCATTTTCTTATACATCTGGATAATTTCTTCAGATATATCTTCCACTATAATAATTTTCAATTTAATTCTGTCTACTCTGCTGCTAAATTCTTCACCAATTTTTAAAATTTCAATAATTATATTTTTATTTATTTATTTATTTATTTTTTGTGAGGAAGATCAGCCCTGAGCGAACATCCATGCCAATCCTCCTCTTTTTGCTGAGGAAGACTGGCCCTGGGCTAACATCTGTGCCCATTTTCCTCCACTTTATATGGGACATCGCCACAGCATGGCCTGACAAGCAGTATATCGGTGTGTGCCCAGGATGCCAACCTGGGCCACCAGCAGCGGAACACACACACTTAGCTGCTATGCCACGGGGCCAGCCCCTAAGTAATTATATTTTTCATTTTTAAAAGTTTATTTTATTTGTTATTGTGATGTTTAATTTTACATGTCAATTTGGCTAGGCTATACTACCCAGTTTTTTGGTCAAAAACTAGTCTAGATGTTGCTGTGAAAGTATTTCATACATGTAATTAATGTTTACAACCAGTTGACTATACATAAAGCAGATTGCCCTTGATAATGTGGTTAGGCCTCATCCAGCTGGTTGAGGGTCTTAAGAGTAAAACTAGGTTTCCTGAAGAAGGAAGTCTACCTCAAGACTGTAACACAGAAAGCCTGCCTGAGTTTCCAGGCTGCCAACTTGTCCTATCATTTACAAACTTGCAAATCTCCACAAGCATGTAAGCCAAATTCTTAAAATAAATCTAGGTAGGTAGATCATTCTATTGATAGAAAGATAGATAGATAGATATATCGATATCTATCTATCCATCCAGATATATAGATATATGTATATATCTACCTAGATAGGTATATAAGATGTGTGTATGAATAGATAGATACGTAGATAGATAGATAGATAGATAGATAGATAGATAGATAGATAGATAGATAGATAGATAGATAGATGATAGATAGATCCCATTTGTTCTGCTTCTCCAGAGAACCCTAACTGATACAGTTACCAGATGTCTGGGCATTTCTATAGTTTCTTATTAATTACTATTTTTGTTATCACATTTTTATTTTGGTAAACATTTCCAACGTAGGAATTTAAGAGTTTATGTCTGATATTTGCAATTTTTGAATCCTTGGGGAATTTAGTTATGTTGTTTATTGTTTTGATGACTCTCTTCCATGGCGATTTGGTTCCATGTGTATTTAACTGTGAGCTCATATTTGGTTAATTTTATTATATGGATAATGTGCTTGCAAAAATTGAGAGTGTTTTCTTCTTGACAGGATTTACATTTGCTTCTGTTGGGAACCAGGCAGTGTTACCAAACTAGGGCTGCTTTTGTCCCCTTTCTTGTTCTCAGGTTGCCTTAAAATCTCATATTCAGTTACCGCTACTTTGTGTTATTGGCTCAAAACCTAATTTGGGGACCACTGAGATGATATTGGCATTTGGTCTCATATAATCATACTCTTTGTGGGTTTTTTTGGCTGCATGAGGAGTCCCTTACTCTCTGTGACTATGCACACACACATATACATACACACACACTTTATGTGCTATCTAATCATTTTGTAGCAGGAAAGTCTCCTCGTAATATCTAGTCTGACACATCACCCACAGCACATTTCCAGTCCTGAGGATTTTCTTAACAAATTATGCAGATAATTAACATATAATTGGGTAGTCATGGAAATAAAATATAATTTCATGATATTTGAAAACCTATAGAATTTGCTTAAAAGGCTCCTTTCAATAGATTAAATTATTTTCGTTTAATGCTTTGAACTTTGTTTCTAATAGAATGTCAGAGAATTCTGGACTTGGGTATAAAATAGGGTGTGGCTGAACAAAATGTATCTCTAGAATTCTATAATCTCAACTTTGAGTGATTTACCATCTCAAACAGCAATGTTGAGGGTTGTATTTATCACTTGGAGCCCTACAGAGTCAAAAAGTCTGCTTGAAGCATTTTTATACTTGGAGGAATCTTGTTTTTGGTGGCAGAGGGAAAAACAGGGATTGGGAGGACCATCAGTCAGGAGATAAAACAATTTCTCTTACGTATGAATCAGATTCATGGAAACTAAAGTTTGAAAATGACCCAAAAAGTCATCTAATCCATCTCTTTGTCAAAAAAGAATTACCTCCTCAACAATTTGAAGGAAAAGGTCTTGTTACATTCATTTTTAAAACTCCCTTCAGGCCTATCTTTCTCCTTTTAAACGATCCTAGTTATATTAAGATTTGCTTGGCATAACAGTGCTTTCAAAATGCCAGGACTTAGAATAGTAATGTTCTGTGAAAATGTTTGGAATGACGTATAAATCAAGAATAAATGTTCTATTATATGAAATTCAGAAACTTTATATCAGCTGATATTATGAAGCATCGTAAGTCCCAAATAAAAGAATAAGTAGCAAGTGTCCTAAATAGAGATTGTTTTAGATAATAAACAAATCACTCAAATTCTGCCTAAGCATAAATAAGACATATATGAACTTACAATATACATTATAGCTTAACTTCAGAGTAACCACCAGTGAGTATAAATGCTGTCTTTCTAGGCCATAGCCAAACAATAGTTCACTAGCTCATTTCCTCTTATGATTTAACTGGACTCCTTGCTCCTGTCCAAACTATTATTCACATTTAATCTTTACATGTCCCTCTAAAACATAGATCTGATCTTGTCACATGACAATTCAAAAATGTCTGATGGCTCCAATTTCCTACTGAATAAAGTTTAAATAATTCAGCTTAGAATTCATCTTCTGCCTAACTCTCCAGTTTCATTTCCCATACATCAGTGTCCCTTCTCCCTTCTGAGTTCCCTATGGTTTGCTTATCTCAGTCCATATGCTATTTCCTAACATAGCCTCCATTCTCTGGATTCTTTGTCTTCGCTTGGATGTTTGCTGCTTGCCGCACCCCCACCCCCATCCCCCATCAATGCTATAATCACCTGCTGGAGTTTTAAATATTGCCTAAATCTGATTTCAGCTCATATATTCTTTGAAAATCTTCCCAGAGTCCTCTAGTTAAAATCAATCTATCCTCTGTATTCTTCACTAATATTAATTTCTTCCTCCATTATAGCATTTAGCATTGCATTGATTTGAATTACAGACGTAAAAGTGTTAACCTACTAACTTATGTGGTCTTGGGTTGTCGGGATCACATAATAGTCATCCTTTGTTTTTTCTATAGAACTTGCATTGCATAAGTTCATGAAGCATCAACTTATTGCTATATTGAATTAACTAATTGTTCACATGACATAGAGATTTGGACATACATAAAAAATATAGGGTATGAGTTATACATATAGTTTTTGGAGTCAGAAAAATGAAGATTGGAATCTTTGTTTAGCTACAAAATAACTAGCCTTAGACAATTTATTTAACCTCTCTTAGCATCAGTTTCCTTATCAATAAAATGAATTTACGATTATATCTAACCCATAGGTTTTTGTGAGGATTAAATGGTATAATGCTATGTAAAACATTTAGCATAGTGTCTGACCTACTAAGCACCCAATAAATATTAGCTATTATTATGATGATGATCATTTTTATAATTTCATATGATTGCTATTTAAAATAAATCACTATAAAACAGAGAATGAAAATCAAATATCAAATCAAATACGAATATTTGATAGAGTTTAGAGACACTCTATATGTGTCATAGACACCCAAATCTATGTCATGTGACACAGAATTTTAGGCACTTAAGTTTATGTTGATGGTAACTATATATGGCAACCTACAGAACATCCTGTAACAAAGCAGAAGTGTATCATTAACACACTATCCACCTCACCCTACTCCAGCCCTATGCAAAGTGACAAGCATTCCTTCTGTCCCGTTTCATACAAAACAATATTTAAACAAATATAACTCATGCAACCAAGAAGTAGAATTAAGTTCCAAATCTCAAGAACCAATTTATTTGGGAGGAAAAATATACATGTATATATCTCTATCCTAAATATCCTTTCTCCAGGGAAATACTGCTTTGTTATATAAAAGCTTTATGAAGTTTTACAATATATGGAAATTCAAATTTATGGTCCTGACCTTACAAACAACGAAGCCCTGTTTTGGAATTTGCCTCACAGGGTCTTCTAAAACAGAAGTCCATGACATTTTGTTTTACCTACCATTATCCAGTAAAAAATCATGGCCTAGTCTTCAGGGTCCTGCCCAAATACCTCTCCACAGTAAATCTTTCTAGGACCTTTCCATTACTCCCAGAATAAGGAATTGTTCCTTCCTATGAGGTTTCCCTGGTACAAAGTAACAAAATGAAACTAGGAGTGTAACAGAAATTAGAATTAATTGATCTGTAGAAATTTACCTCACCTAATACTTGTGAGCTCCGCAAGGTATGAACAGTGTATTTTCAGACTTCCCTCATTTGACACCTAGCTACTAACTGACTCATAGGAGGTCCTCAATATGTATTTACCAAATTAAAAAATGATAGTAACTATAGAATCAAAGAAGGTTTTGTGATATAAAATTCTAATTATGAAGAAATGAGGAAAAATAGATTTAAAATTTGCCTCTAATTCTCTCTCTTTTTCTCTTTCTCTCACAGACACAAACTTAACTAGATTTTTCCCAAGCTTTTCGAGCTGTCTTTGCTGAGTGACTTTATTATACCTCTAGTGGAGTTATCATTGCAAATGACAATTCACCAAGCCTTAACTATAAACTGAAAAAACACAAGCCTCTTACATAAGGGTACTGCTATTCCTTAAATATGTGTAAATGTAATTGAAAGGAGACCTTGTGCTCAGAATAGACTCTCCACTTACCTCTCCTGGCCTATGCATGAATTAGTCCTTTTCCTCCTGGTTCACCTAAGATCAAATTGGAATTTTTCAATAGAAATATTTCTAGGTAGCTAAGGGACCACAATCACAGTGGTAGGAGGAAAAAAAAAAAGGAAATATTTGAAAAGGAAAGTTTTACAATACACAGAAGTTCAAATGCAGTAGTCAGTTAATCAGCTATTAACTCATGTCGGACTTGCCTCACAAGGCCTCCCAAAACAAAATCCATGACACCTTGTCTTACCCTTAACCAGTTGAAAATCCCAGCTCCAGAGCTCCATTATTTCAATCCAGAGCCATTTGGGTTATAAAGGGTACGTTCTGCCTTGATAGCAGTCCACAAGCTACAAGGAATGTGAAACAGGCTCCTCACCAACAACGAACTCAAATTAGAAAATGGAGATGGAGGTGTGCTAACATCAGTAACAAAAAAAAATGATGAAACAGGCATGGCATAAGAAAGAACATGTCATCCAGCTTCAAAGATGTAAATTAGTTCTTTTGAAGAAGCACAAATATTTGAGGCTGTAAATTACAATGTCAAATTAGATAGAAATCTTCGATATAGCTCAGTCACAAAATCATGCAGGGTTCTTTTGGACTCAATACTGAGAGAGATTGTATCACTGTGATGTGATAGATAGAATTTACCATATGAATGATGGGCCCGCACCTGGAATAAAGCATTCAATTTTGCACTTGTAGGTGCCCAAAAGATCTAGATAAATTGGAAGGAGTTCAGAGGAGAGAGAGAAAAAAACGATTAGTGGAATGAAAAATATGATGGATGGAATAAAGACAAAAAGTGTTACATTTGAGATTTCTAAGCAAAAACCTTGAGGGAGAATTCATTTGGGGCAATTCTACCAATCCCAGAAAGTTCTAAGCTTCGGGTTGAGTGAAGAATAAGGACTCTGGGATAAATCAATCTGTAGCATATTGGTCATACACTAAAATAATGAGATAAAATTATGATTAAGCACATTATCAGTGAAAACTTTTCAACTTCAAATTAATGATTATCAAATACTACTCAAAGTGTGGCCCAGGAAATGCAGCATCAGCATCCCCCACAAATGTAGAATCTTAGGTCCCCACTCTGAGCTCCTGAGCCTGGATCTTCATTTTAATAACATCTCCAGTGAATTTAAGGATGCAAATTAAAACTTGAAAAACACTGGTAACATACCAAAGAACAAATTTTAGTCATGGCTGAGTTTAAATTTTCACTTTGCCACTTATTAGCTATGTGACCATGAACGAGTCACTTAATCTCTGCATATTTGAGATTCCTCATCTGTAAAAGGAGTACAATAGTATCAACTTCCGAGCATTATGTTGAATATTATGGAAATAACACATATGAAATGTTTATCAGAGTAGTGAGGGACCTATAAATGGTAGCATATATAAATGATATAATGGTTGACTATCTCTGAGGGAGAGAAAACGATAAGTGAGAGGAAAGAGAAAGGAAGAAGGAAGAGGAAAGAGTGAAGAAAGTGTAACAGATTATGTTCTGAAGAGCATAAGAGCATCTTTTCCATCTTTTACTCGTGAATGCTGGTCTTCATACCTCTGGGTGAAGTTTTCCTTTATCACCAACCCTTTCTGCTCACTCTTTGAAATAAATGTTCTTTTGCTCTTATTCTGTGATTCTAATACTCTCTCAATGTGTCCCACCTATGAGACTTCTCAAAAAAGAGTGATAGGAGACCTGCTTAAACCTTTGGAGTAGGGAAGTTGGAAAATGATTGCATCTATTCCCCCCTCCACATTCATATTAACTGTAGCTCTGAATATGTTGCATATGCATGCAATTTTGGTATCTCTACCTCACTGTGCAAACTCCAAGAGAAGATGCACAACAGCGGTCAGAAGACATTAACTCTCTGAAAATTCTACAAGATGAAATTTCCAGTTCTATTTGACTTCTTGTTGTGGGATCCGAAACTAGGTGGAAGGGTTGATGATGGGAGAGTTAAAGAAAAAATTATTCTGACACTTGTTAAAATGGAAAGGAAAACTTTATTCAGAACTATTGTGATAGGTCTCAAGACTATTGCAATGGGGAAGAGAGATCAGCCTAACTTCCAAATACAGCAAAGAAAGCTGGGGGTTTATAGCCAACAAGCATAATGAAGGGCTCAATGGGTGGAAAATTACCCGTAAGAGGAGGCATCAAGATTAGGAGGATTCTTACTAAACTGACTTAATAAAGTTCTTGATGAAGACAGGTCAGGATAATCGGATATTAAGAGTGGGAGATGAGAAATCTGATCAGATATCAAGAGTGGAAGGTTCTCTCTAAACTGACTTAGGATTCTTGCTAAAACTGGGCTATGTGGATGAAAGATAGCAGAATATGCCACCCAAAAATATGCCACTTTGGCATAAGGATTATTTTGAGCTGAAGGCAAAGGAAAAAAAACAGATACAAGAAAAGCTCTCTGCTCTCCCTTTATCTGCGTAGAAGCAGAGCATATATTTGTAAAGGTGTCCACCCTCCCCTCTCTACCAAGAAGGACAGAAATTAGTGACTGGAGGCAACTCTAGACATTTATCAGCCCAGAGATGGCACCAGGGGAATCTATATAACAAAGTTTACTAACACTTGTCATCTATTAGTTCCTCCATATATTTACCTCCCCACAATTTGTCATCCTAGAAGCTCACAGTCCTTTTCCTTTGTTTTGCCACTTTTTTACAAAAATTATTATTCTTTGCTAAGATGCTATATAGCAAGTTCTAACCATTACTCATCACCGAGTACTCCCATGTGTGTGCGCAATGCACGTGTTAATAAATTTCTGTTGAAGCCGAGACCCAAGGATGAGCTTTAATCAAAAAGAAGGCTCAGATGAACCTGACTAAAGTTTAGTCAAGGAGAGAGACTTTGTCAGGGGTCAGGGTCCAAAGTACAGACACTCACGCACATACACACACACAGAACATGTATGGAAATCCAACTCCCTTAACTGCGATCAGGCAAACTTTATTCTCCAAGGATATCTCTGCTATAAATGTAAGTGAATAGAAGAAAGGCCTTTCAGACTTTCCTTTTGTTGAAGAAGCTGAAAGAGGGCAAACAACAAACAGCATAATTTCAAGATCAAAGAAATGACTTGCTACTGCTGGCGTTAACCAAAAAAACACAAAACAGAATAAACAAACCAACAAAACACCAGCATGGTTCAGAGAAGCTGTAGGAGGAGGTCCTCTTGGGAGAAGCAATACTGGTGTGCGTTTGTGTGTGTGTGTGTGTGTGTGTGTGTGTGTGTGTGTGTGACAAAGAGAAAGAAAGACAGAGAGAGAAGTTTCTATAAAACTTAAGGAGAATATATTTTTGTTAGTCAATTTTTTCAGGGTTATAAAGTTCAAAAACATCGAGACAGCAGAACATCTCCAATTACTATCATATTGAAATACATTTCACCCAACATCAAATAAATGAGGTAAGTATGATATTAAGGTTGATGCTGTTACTGTTTTTATGAATACTTGAACCTCTAACTCTAGTATCTCTAGGGCAATGGCTGTTAACACAAGTCAGAGTATTGTAAATTTCTTATCAAAAAACTATAAATTTTATTATCACTTATGAAGTATCCTTTTACAGATAAAAAAATCCCTTTGCTAGTAAAACAGTAAAATGTATTCCAAAGCACAATTTTCACTCCAACAGTATTGTTTTCTAAAAGACTTCCATTTAGCTTGTATTTGAAAATGAATTTCCTTAAAATAATTCACATTGTTATTTAAAATACCTCTGGAATACTAAAAAGAACTCCTGAAATAGAATCCTCTGAGAGTAGGCAGCCTCCCAAAATTATTTCTTAATGAACAGGAGTGTACTGTGGAGGTAGCAATAATTTAAATTAAAATAAAATTTAAAAAAACATAAATTTCCTTGGCACAGGACCTTATACTCCACACATATATCTTGGGCTTATACTTCCTTTTAAAAGGATTTGATAAATCAGCCCCAGTATTTCAGATAGAGTAAATCTTAACAGAAGAAATAAGATGTGCTTAACGGCTGTTGCATAATTACAACTGCATTTCAGAGAGAGTGCTGTTATGAGAGGTTCGGGGATTCGATCGGAGACGTAAAAGACACTTTCCACTCCAAACAAATGGACTGAAGGTATATTTTATTATATAGAGGATAGTACAGGTGACAGTCTGCAAACAGATCCAAATAGGTCAAATATTAAGAGGGAAAAAACATCAGCCCGACTGGAAAGGGAAAACACCCACATCGGCTGAAGAGAAATGACACAAATCAACCAGAAAGAGAAACACCAGGTTAACCGAAAAGAGAACACATCAAATCAATTACTACACATCAAATCAGTTACTCACAACATCCACGCCCCACTGCCGGGAGAGTCCTGTCAATAGACGCGGCTGGGCAAGGATCACACGTCCTGGGCAAGGTGTCCCTTCCACAGGTGGAACTCTCACCGGGGCTCAGTTTCCAGCAGTTTTTATACCATCAGTAATTTTCAGAGTAAGCAATTACAGAGTTTGCAGAGCAAGCATTTAGTGTTCCCATGCATAAAATAGTTGTCAGTGGCGTACGTGCTCTGAGCCCCTTGGCTAATGTCCCAGCCCAGTAGTTGCGTACGTGCATTGTTCTCTTTGGTTATCGTCTCAGCCTGGCACAGATGGCCAGTCCATTCCGGGCTACGACGCTCCAAGAGTCTTGAAATGTTACAACTTGCAACTCTCTCTGTGGGAGAAAGGCCAGTTCCCGGGAAAAGGCCAGTTCCCACCACACAGAAAGCAGCTTTGTATTTCTTTTTTGTGCTGGTGGCTGTAGGTCAATGGAGCGGCCAAACATGGCTGTACTCATGTCAAGACAAGTGGTGAGGAAGGGTAAGTAATGACAGAAAGGGAAATGTATAATAGTCTCTTCTTTGAATAATAACAGCTCAGTATTTGGCTCCCTATCGACAGCTACGTAACACAAACTTGCTCATTTGAATATTTGCTACTTGTAATGTAGATATGTGTAATATATTCATTTAAATTTTAAAATCACAGATTAGCACTCAAATGTTGGGTGTAAATAATCATTGCTTTGGTGATAGTTTGGTTCCCCCTCGAAAGATGTTTCAGTGATCATTTTCTTTTTAAAAGTGCAGTAAATATGGCAACAGTATAACTGAACATTTTTCTATTTCCTAGTGAGAGGGGGGAAAAATGATTTTTCTCTGAAGATTTGAAGCAAGCTGATCACTTGAGCTCTGAAAAGAAATTAATGGCAAAACGTATGCCCATGAAAAGACTTGTATTTCTGGCCCCACCAATCTGCAAAGGCAAAACTTTACATGGAAAAAAGAATGAAAACATACATGGGGGAATAAAAAAGGGCCTCAAAATATATGTTTTATATCCGCTTTAATTCCATTGCCACAAGAGACGTTTTCACAGGGACCGTCTCTAGGAAAAGCAAATAGTTGCTTTGTCCACTATTAATAGCTCATCAACTAATTAGTTTATCTGCTCTGTCCTACTGGACACAATTGTGATGTTGTTAAGCTTGTACGTGTGCTTACGAGATGAGGACGTGGAAAGGAGACAATGTGAGTGACTGGCTGACCCTCTAGTGGATACAGCAGAAAAGAAGTGGACACAGAGCACAAGAAGATAGGGGCTGAAAGAGCAGCATTGAAGACAAGATGTTCATACTTCACAGCTGAGGGAACTTGCCTTGTGAGAAAGAAGAATTAAAGGAAAATATCTTCTTTAGCAGAGTGTCTTTTTTGATCTTCATCTATAGGAACATTATCTTTGTCTACTGATGACTTCCTGAAGATACCACAAAAATACCTTGTTTGTCAAGTGAAGCCAAGTTTATTGTTACTGCAGTAAGAAGGACTACTATCTTTTTTGTTTGTTTGTTTGTTTTTGTTTTGTTTTGTTTGTGGTGAGCAAGATTGGCTCTGAGCTAACATCTGCTGCCAATCTTCCTCTTTTCGTTTGAGAAAGATTGTCCCTGAGGTAATAACTTTGCCAATTTTCCTTTATTTTTGTATGTGGGACGCTGCCACAGCATGGCTTGATTAGCAGTGTGTAGGCAATGCCTGGGATTTGAACCCGTGAACCCCGGGCTGCCAAAGCAGAGTGCACGAACCCAACCACTACGCCACCAGGCTGGCCCCAAGAGACTACTATCTTGACAGAGTCTTAGGATCATCTTGAAAGAAAAGGACAAAATTGAGACATCTGTAGGTTTGGGGGAGCTAGTTTAAAGGTCTTTCAATGCTGAGGGCCTAATAGGAGCTGAATTAAGGTTGTGATAAGATCAGAGAACACAGAGATGTGAAGATTTGAAAGGAAACTTGAAAAGTAAAAAGGAGTTTGATGATCCTAGTTCAGCAAACTCTTGAAGATTAGTCTATTGTTCAGCTACGTGGATTTTCAGGAAGTTGGTTATTGTGAAATAAACAATATGGCATTTGCAACTTTATCTTCTGAGAAAGAATTTCCTGGAATAATGAAGTCATGTTAATACAGACAGTAAGCTGGTGGCTGTAGATGGATTCAGTTCACACTGTCTTACAGGACTCAAGAGGGATGGAACTACAGGATCCTTGATTTGTTGTGCATCCATATTGTTCTTATTTTTAAAAGCTTCCAGAAGTGATGCCTAGGGCTCACCATTGTTCATAGCATTTGACAAAGAGTAGGATATATACTGCTTCATTGATGCTGGTCATGAGTTCTGGGAGAGACAGAATTCAAAATAAGTGGCCAGAAATTATTCTTCAACAATGCCTCCTCTTTTAACACATTGCAACCCTCAACTCACTGTTGTGCAAGATTGGAATTACAGAGCATTAAAGCCTTAAGTTGACTGGTGGAAGTGATACTTACCACTAATACTACAGGTCTAATCTGACTGAAAAAAAGAGTCTGGCACATAAGGACTACCAATGGCTTTAGCAAAGAGGAAGATTCTTTGACTAAATAAAAATCTACATGTTCAGGAGGCCGTCTAAATGGGGAAATCAAGAAAAAAAGATAATGAAAGTCACATTTTTGATACTATTATGTCTCTGTGTTAATAAGTAAATATTTATTTCACATAGGAAAACAAACATAAGTACTGCTATACAGAAATCCTTGTGAATCAACAAATCTTGTAACACGTGCAGACGTGTCTGAACTGATAACTACAGGGAGGCAGCACTGTATTATGGAAAACACACAAAAGATCTATGAGTCCCAACCCTAGATGTGGAATCTTGAGCAAGGTTTTTAATTATTCTGGTCTGTTTCCTTTAATAGGAAAATTTATAAGGACAACATATTTCACAAATTAGTTATGAGGATTAAATGAAATACTTGAAAGATATTTGAAAGTTATTTAAATAAAAATATAAGTAGTTACTGCTAAGATTAGTTTTGTATAATTAGTTATTCAACTTCTAGGAAGATGGTATGGAATTCTGTTTCTCTTCCAAAACAGTTTGATCCTAAGAGGAAACTCTAAAGTGATCACAATCATATTTGCTTGAGCTTAGTTTTTACTTATATTAAAAAATAATGAATAATTAACTGAAAATTAAATAATGCTGATTCACCAAAAGAATAATAATAGAAATTAGTTAAGTGATTAATAAAATGGTAATTACTATTAGGCTTTTTAATTCATATTCCCTAAATCAAGTATATGCATCATCTTCTTTATTTGATAAACAGACTGGAGAAAACTAGTACAGTATTCTATTTTTGTGGTTCTTATACTTCTTCAATATAACTTTTTGTACATGAAATATGCTTTTTACTAAAGTTTTACTTACATAAAACCCAGCACAATTGAAAATGTAACTGTCATTTTTCAAGGGGGACTTGGGATTTGAGCTTTCTCTAACACACCAAGGGAATGAAATGGAATGTATGAGGTAGGGATGATTGAAAGCAAGTTGAAGCAGTGCTCTTTACAGTCAGGACACAAGGTAACAGAAGTAAACATTTTGTCAGCCTCCGGATCACTAATTCATCCTTTTAAATAAGACATTGGAATTCTTTCTTCAAATTCTGAAATTATGTAGAGTTTGGGGCCATAGTCAGCACTATGCAAGTCAGAGCTGAGTAAGCCCAAACTTTTGAGGGAAAAGAAACTAAGAACCTTGCTGTGGAAGCTGGTTGACAGAAGAATGGAGAGAAACAGATGAGAGACTTAAAGACAGCAGAGACTTAGAGAGAAGAAAGTTACCACTATGAGGAAGAAGAGAAAGAGCAGCCTGAGTTCCTGAATTTCCTTCTGACCCAATGGGGACCACCCGTGTCTCCTTCGCTCACGCTGGCAGCTCGCAAGTTTTCCCTGAGCTTCAGCTGGCATAAATAGTTTTCATGTGCTGTTGCCAAAGACCATAGGTCCTTAACAATTTGAAGAACAGAAAATGTCATCTCTGAAATGGAAAGTAGTACAAAATGGATAAGATTCAAAGAGGTTAAATAATTATCCAGAGTCTGACGAGGAGTTAGCGACAAGAACAAAATGAGAAATCTCGTGTTTTTTGTCTCCTAGACCAAGGCTATAATCTGTTGCCTGACAGAATAAAGGAAGAATAATAGCAATTTCACACAATCCCCTTTGGAAAATAGAAGAGAATATACTTCTCAGCTCATTTTGTGTGGCCAACATTACTCTAATACCAAAACCAGACAAGGATTTTGTAAGAAAAGTACTGAAAAATATTTCTCATGAACATAGACACCAGAATCCTCAACGGAATATTAACTAATTGAATATGGCAATATATAAAAAGGATAATCTATCTTGACCAAGTGAGATTCATTCCAGGAATGCAAACAGGTTCAACATATGAAAATCAATCAATGTAATTTACCAAATTAACAAACTAAAAAAAACCCACATGATCATTTCCATAGATGAAGAAAAAGCATTTCACAAAATTCAATATCAATTCATGATTTAAAAAGAAAACAAACTCGGAATAGAAGAGAATGACCTTAAACAGTTACAAGTCTTCAAAAAGATTAAAAAGTATATAGCAAACATAATACTTAATGGAGGAAAAGATTGAATGCTTTCCCCCTAAAATCAAGAACAAGGCAAAGATATCCTCTCTCACTACTGCCATACAAATTACACTAGAAGTCGTAGCTAGTGCAATAAGATAAGAAAAAGGGAAGGAAGGAAAAGGAAGAAAAAAATGACTATTCACAGATGACCTGATTTTCTATGTAGAAAATTCCAAAGAATGTACCAAAAAGCTCCTAAGACCTTACAAGTAAATTTAGCAAAGTCACAAAATGCAAGGTCAATGTCTAACAGTCTATCAAGTTTCTACAAAATAACAATGAACAAGTAGATTTTAAATTTTTTTTAAATTATAAAAGCACCAAGATAATGAAATATTTGGATATAAATCTCACAAAATATAGAAGGATCTGTATGTTAAGAACTACAAAACATTGATGAAAGAAATGAAAAAATACCTAAATAAATAGAGAGATACACTATGTTCACGGATTGGAAGATTCCATATTGTTACTAATTCAATTTTTCCCAGTATGATCTATAGAGTTAATGCAATCCCAATAAAAATCTTAACAATACTTTTTGTAGATATTCACAAGCTTTTTCTAAAATTGGTATGGAAAGATAAAGAAAGTAAAATAACATATAATTTTGAAGCAGATGAACAAAGTTAAAGGACTCACACTACCTATTTCCAAGACTTTCTATACTATACTATACTATACAATACTATAATGCTATTGTATTCAGGATAATGTGGTATCTTCTTAGCAATGAAAGGATAGACATATAGATCAATGAAACAAAATATAAAACCCAGAAATGTATCCATTCTAACATTAAAATGATTTTAAGAAAGATGCAAAAACAAATTAAGAAAGAAAGCATAGTCTTTTCAACAGTGATGAAACAACTCAATCTCCATATGCAAGAAAAATGAACTTTGACACAAACTCTCACTTTACACAAAAATTAACTCAAAATGGACCATAGACATTAATGGAAATCTTAAAAACTAGAAAGTTCTAGAAATAAACATAGAAGAAAATCTGTGTGAGTTTGGGTTTTACAAGTAGCTTTTACACAAGACTCCAAAAGCAAGATTCATAAAAGAAAACATTTATAACTTGGACAAATTTCAAAATTAAAATATTTTGATTTGTAAAAAATATTGTTAAGATAATAAAAAGACAAGCCACATCCTAGGAGGAAATTAAGCAAATCATATATCTGATAATAGACTTGTATGCAAGATATATAAAGAACATAACAATTTGAAGAAACAAACCAATTTAAAAAAAAAAAAAGAGGTGAGGTCAATTTAAATAGATACTTCACCAAAGACGATATGCAGATGCAAAATAAGCACATGAAAAGATGATCTACAACATTAGTCGTGAGGGAAATAGAAATTAAAACCCCAATGAGATACCACCACACACATATTAAAGTGACTAAAATGAAAAAAATAAATGACAACACTAAGTATGATGAATGTGAAGAGCAACCTGGTGAGAATGCAAAATGGTATGGCAACCTTAGAAGATATATTGGCAGTTACACATAAAAGTAAACATACCATATACTTACTATATAACCTCGCTTTCCCACTCCTAGGTATTTATGCTAGGGAATTTTAATATTATGTTTATAAACACTTGCACATTCGTGTTCACAGCAGCTTCATTCATAAACTCCAAAATTTGGAAACAATGCAAATGTCCTTCAACGCGTGAATGGATAAACAAATGGTGGTACATCCACGAAATAGAATGATGAATTCTATTAGTAGGATGAATGCTACTCAACAATAAAAAAAAATGTGGATTTTCACAACAATATGCATGAATTTTAAATGCATTTTTCTAAGTGAAAGTAGCCAGATTGAAAGCGCCTCCTATTGTAGGATTCCAATTAAATGGCATTCTGGAAAAATGTAAAATGATAGGGCCAGAAAGCAGATTGTTAGTGCCAAGGTTGAGTCTGAGGGGAGGGGATGACCACAAAGGGGTAGCACAAGGGAATTTTGGAAAGTGATAGAACTGTTTGGTACAGTATTGTGGAGGCGAATGTGTGACTCTATGCTTTTGTCAATACCCATAGACCTCTATACCACAAAGAGGGAATTTTACTATATGCAAACTTTTTAAAAAATGAGCTAGAATGTCAGGAGAACCCAAGATGAAATGTAGACTCTGACAATTGAATCTAACTTTATTATAAATCCACACTAAGAGAGGTAGAAAAGGAAGGAGCTGACATAAGTAACTTTGGAAAACCTGTGTTGACTGGATAATATAAGGCTAAAGATGAAAATAACTGAACACAAACACTAAAAAGAATGAAAATAAAAATAAGTGAAATCCAAGGAAAAGCTGCTAGGATTTGATGGCTCATTCTCTATGCTCTCTTGTCTAGGGGATTGCTTATCCTTCAGTCACTTGATGAGCTTTCCGGGACCTGCCTTGCCTTGCGTCCTGCCTCTTCTCATCACTGGAATGGTAGTGTCATAAGAGTATGAACCAGGTGAAAGAGTTCAACGTGCCACTTGGATTACTCTTGTCCAAGTATAGGCTGGTCTCTTGCATGTCAAAGCATTCCCCGCAGTTTCACTGCCATTTCACAGGTCACCCAAAGCTCCAGCTAGTGAAGCTCATTTGACTGGCTTGGCTCTGTGTCCAGATTCCCTTCTGGAGGCCACAGTGATGGCTACTTGAGGGGAATCCAAGTTTGTACTTCTAGGATTCCATGAATTAATTCTCTGTCTCTCTAACACTCTTGCCTGTATTTAAAAACTAAATAGGCATTTCACATATGTAATGAAAAATAAAATTGAAGAGACATCTTTCTAAGTTAGGCTGTGGTCAGAATAAGAACTTAGAGTTAGAAAATGCTGAACTTGATCTATGTTGCTTCGGTATTGCTTTTTTATAAATCGATTCTATTCAATCCATGTGCAAAAATCAATAGTGTCATTGCAGCCCTTCTCTGGTAGGTGAAATTAACACAAATTCAGAAGTATTTCTAGGGAAATCATATGGTAAAAAAAGATTATATGTGGCGTGCTTGGAACTTTGTACATTTAAGAAATTTAAAAGGAATTCACTCTTCCAGCAATATGACTAAAATATTCCGTGTGCAATTTTAAAAATCATAATATTTATACTCATAATATTAATATAAAAATTAATATTTTTATGGATATGTCAGAACATTTCAGCAACCTAATTTAGTTCTTATTTTTAGATCCATCTGTGAACTGTCAATTCAGGAGTTTTAAAAATGTTTAAAAATTAACACATTCAATTGATTAATTCAACCAAAAAATAAATGAATAGGGAAGAATGGTTGTAGCAATTCCTATTTTTAAGAGTGTTTTTACTATAGCAATGTGCACAGCAAAATCATGTCTCTCTGTGTGTGTGTGTGTGTATAGAATAACTGTGAGTTTATTGATATTCCTATATAAAGACCACAGATAGTACTGTGTATTTTAATATGAACATCTGGCAAATTGGCTGCAACAGCACACTTGCATATCTAAATTGTACCCACTCTTTAATATTATTTTTAAGCACTTTCCTAATTTTCTATATTGTATTTCTCTGGGAAGATTGAAATAATCTTCAGTTTAATGACTGTACACGTGGTTTCTCTTGATTTAGGCATAAACCTAGTATAGTCTTCATCACACAACGGTCCTTCAATATGTATTATGTAATTGAATCAGAGAAGCAATTATGTAGAAATCATCTTATGGGGAGAGGAAAGGAGGACTAGCATCTACTGTCCAGTGATAAGAGATGGTGAAGAGGCGCTGAAATCGTAGTATAGATAACACAGAAACCTGGCTTGATGGGGAGGAAGAAGGGAAATTTCTTCTAAGTGGGATTTGTAGACCTTGCGCTATGCCTTATTGCTTTCTGATTCTAAGTTCCGTCCTCCAAAATTTTTAGTAGTTCTTTTCCATCTCTATGTGTCTATGTCTGTTTCCTTCACTGGACACAGGGTTCTCTGAATAAGAAATTGCATCTTACTCACCCTGGTTCCAACATAGCCCTAGCCCAATGCCTTGCAAATAACAGACATATTGTAAGTAATTATTATTTTGGTTTGATTAGACTTTGCTAATGGTTCAGATTTTGCTTGCCTGCCTGGTCTTTCTTTGAATTCAGGAAATCCCTAAGCATTTATTTCTTCTCCTCTTTAGCTTCTTCTAAGTATCTTTGCTCAATGCTCTAATGCTTTGGTTCCAGGTTAACTGATTTGGGACATGAGAGATGCAAAATCCCTCCAAGGTAAGGTCCAATGGATGAAACAGTACTTTGGTGCAGAACAAATCAGAGCCTTAATTTCATTTTGAGCTGGTAGAAACTTTCAGTTCATGTCTTCTGGCTTACTTCCTCTTCCGCTTTCTGCAGAGAAAGTCTCAGCCTCACCTTCATCTCTCCTGAAGAGGTCTTTTATTTTTTATTCTTTTGGCTACAGGTGGGACTTTGTCCACAAATAAGATGGTCTTGTACTTGTCTCTAGCCACTGTCTAATGTGAACTTCTGCAGGGAAGTCTTAGCAAACTGTTCCCTCGGCAGTAGACTCATCTGGGCTGTTTCTTTTGGTTCAAATAGTCTATGGGAGTACTTCTCTCTTTTTCATTCTCTTGTGAGGGATTTGGGTGATCAGATTTCAGTTCTATAGCTAAACCAGCTGTCATTCAGGCAAGCCTTCAAGAGATGTGCAGCACAACTCCAGCTGTTTCAAGGCTGTAGAGACCTGGAGGTTCCAGTTAAATAAGCCCCAGAGGATATCAGAGAAAGACCCTCAAAGGCAGCACCAGTCACTGAGCAGATGGTTATTTTTGTCTGTCTGTTTGTTTTTTAATACCTTAAAGAGTTGATTCCTTTGTTCTCCTTTTAAGCTAAATTCAGTCACTATCATTGAAGAGTTAAAAGAATGAACCAGGAAGAGAGAAGTAGGGGAGACTGAACCGGAAGAGAGAAAGAGCCTTAGGTGTAGTGCTGACAAATCTCTTTTCAGGTTGGAGATGAAGAGTATAGACTAAATAAATGTATAAGAGTGGTCTTCAATCAAAGAAAATGGAAGCTCGTTGTCCCAGAGGTGACCATTCTGAGGTCACTTTTTACTGTGCTGTATACACGTGGAGAACCCTGGCCAGGAAAAGGAGAATGAAAGAGGACAGGACTTAATTCTATGTGGTTTCACGGGTTCTCAGCATGAGACACAACAGTTCTTCTTTAGGAAGAGTTCTTTTTATTTACTCTTCTCAGCTAGAACTGTGTGTAACATAATATGGTCAGTTTCTCTGAGTAAATGCCTCTATTTGATGGATTTCCAGAAAATATACAACTCAGTCCAACACATTATTAACTTTTCCGAGAAGCAGAAGTGCCCTGAGCTTTACAAAAGAGAAAAGGGGAAAGGCCCTTGCTGGGAGGCTTGGTGTGTGCTCATTCTCAGCAGATTCAAGTTGATTGCTCGACAATAGAAGGCCACAGGAGGAACCTCCTGAAAATAAGCTTCTGCTTCATCTACATGGCCTAATTACCACCAAATATGACTCTATCCTGGGAAGAAAATATCAAAAAATATGTATATTCTCCCAATAACTCATCTTTGTTTTCTTATCATGTTGACTTACCAGCTAAGCAAACAAGCGTAGAAAATGTTCAGAGATTAAAAGACAAGTTTAATATCTGGTGGTAGTAGAAGGCATTGGTAACTAAAGGAAAAATACAAATCACCTGACCTATCCATCTGGAACAATACTCCGGAACTGTGAAACTTCTTATTTTACCAAATTCCATACTGGAATGATGGAAAGAAAGGCTCCTTGGTTGAAAAATAATCTATAAGGAAGGCACAGAACAAACCAAAACAAAAAGGAAATTAATCAGATTATTTTCTCACCTTCAAGTGATTGTTGCAGATGTTTTCACAAGTTTCAGGACATCTGCTGTTCATCAATTTTAGCAAATACACGGTGTCACTATGAAGCCAAAACATTACTCTTGTATTTACAATCTGGAAGTTTCCTACTTTTTTTTTTTCATGCCTTGCTTCTATAACTTACAATCCTCAAGGAATTAGTTATTCTAGGCAGCTTTTGTTGTGTGCTAGTAGAGATGGACTTGCTTAATTCAAGCCATCAAAGATGGAGAAATCCATGCCCTTTGATGAGCAACAGAAGAAACAGAGCGTAATCTATTTTTATTAAATATCTACTTTATCTGCTTTTTGGTTTTGATGTTTTAATCTTACTTTTTTTTCCTAAAACAAATTAAGCACTTGACAACTAACTTGGACTGTATAACCATTCATTACAGAAAACAATTTAAGGACCATGAATTGTTTGTTGAATTAATCCTCAATATATTAGCTGTCAGACTTCTAGAAAAACTGTTTAGGATGACTCTTTATAACAATTCCATCTTTTGAATTGTTTAATATTAAGATATGAAAGAAAAAAATTTAGTAGAAGATATTTTAGTAAGAAACAATTAAATTCACAGATAGTAGAAATTATATATGCAGATTTCATAGGCAGTTTATACCTAAATCCAAAAATGTTATATAGGAACATTAAAAAAATCTGAAACCAAGAAACGAAGTTTAACTTATAAACCAATATAGGATTTGATACAGGGATGTAAACACAAAAAGAGATAGCTCTACCTTTTCTTTTCACTACTTAAGCAAAAGAAAAAATAACAAGGAAAGACACAAGTCTGTGTGTTGATATGTAAATATAATTGCAAATGTGTTCCTCTGTTGTTTAAATCACCCATTATGAATAAGTGCTTTTGTTTTCCATGTTCCTGTGGGATATATCAGGTCAAATGTCAGCTCTGGCCTCAAAATGTCCTCTTAAAATCCTGTCTCTCCTTCCTCCAAAAGCAGGTGCATGAAATAAACCAGCAGGCAGTCAAAGTTGAAATTACATTTGTGTGTCCTAAATCATGACATTCAGTCTTGAAGAGAAAGAAGAAAGCACAGATGTCTTTTCACCAAAGGACCTATCTCTGTGGAAAAAAACCAGCGGGGAGAGACAGGAAATCACAGAGACACACTACATTCCTGTTTGTTCCAACTGAGCACTTCCACAGACCTTCTTTGTATCAGACAGAATGGAGACCAGACTCGCACAAATGTTCAGGCCAAGATTAGTGCTGCAAATTCTCAGCAATTCTGTGTTCACCCTGCTCTTCCCAAATGACCAAAATATTAACATCATTTTATTTTTAATCATTATGATCGAAATGATCATTATGAATCTTATTTCCTGGGTAATCAGGAAAAAGTTTTAAGACATTAAGAGAGGGAGAGGGAAACCCTGCTGAGATACGCATGTGGCCACCTTTTGGACCAGCTCTTTGAACACAATGCCCAGTATTGCAGTCCTTCCGTACAAATAAGGTCAGCAGCTTCCCTAGAAGGAACATGTCAAAACTTTTAAAAGAAGCTATTTAGAGATCTAGAAATGAAATTTGAACACTAAGATTAAATTGTTTTGTGCATCTGCATTTCCTTTCATCTTCAAATGTAAAATCTGGGATATTTCCCAAATTACGATACTGGTTTATGTTTTATTTTAGTTATCTATGTTTTATATATATATTTTTAGCTTTTTGAAAAATACAGAACAATGAAATGAAAATAAAATTCATACATACCCCATCTTTTTTTTAAAGAATACAATCTAGAAGGGAAAGCCTCGCTCCACCCCAATCCCATCCCCCAAGGAGATGAGATTTGGTTCTTAGCTTTCTAGACTTTTTATTTCTTGTTTATAGGGATATATGTGTGCATGTGAATGTACATGCACATATTAATAAACATGATACTTATATATACTTCACAACATTTGATCATATTTTATCTGAAATTTGTACTTTAAATTCTTTAACAAAATATCATAAACATATTTTCACCGAAAAACATATACATCTACCTCATTTAGCTACATCATATCATAGTGTTTTTAAACATTCTTTTATTGCTTGCTTGGTTCCAAATTTTGCTATTACAAATGTTGTGTGTTTATAGACGGATAATCTTTGTGCATAGTTGTATATTACTCTAGGATCAAACACAAGAACAAAAAACTTGCCCTGTCAAAGGGTTGGTACATTTTAACATTTTCATGCTTGCTCCCAATTGTCCTCAATCATTGCCAGCAGGAACGTGTGCGAGTGTCTCCTAGTCCTCCTTACTTAAAAAAGGATGTTACCAATCTTTACAATTTATACTAAAACCGGTAGAGGGGAAAGAGTTTTGTTTTGTTTTGAGAGTAAGTTTTTTAGTTTGGTTGGTTTTCTTCTCACTTCGTGAAATTTAACATTTAATCATATGTAGAGTAGCCTTTTATAGTTTCTGTGAATTGCTTGTTCAAATTTTGTACCTTGTTTCGAATGGGCTGTCTTTCTATTATTACTTTTAGGCACTGTTCATATATTACGGGCCATAACTCTTGACTTGATAAAGATATTGTAAATATTTTCTGTCTATTCTTTTTCTTTTAAATTTATTTAAGATATATTTTATCATTCATAAAAATTTTAATTCAATGTCTTTAAGCACATAGATTTTCTATTCTATGCCTTCTGAGTTTTGTGGTTTTATATGTTGCTTAGGAAGTCCTTCCTTAATAAAAAAATATAAAATATTCTCCTATATTTTCTGTCTTTTTTAAAGTTTAGGTCTTTTATTCATGTATTGTGTGTGTGTGTGTGTGTGTGTGTGTGTGTAATGAGTTAGGCAGGGATCCAAATCTATTTTGTTTCAAATATATTACAAGAATGAGAAACATTCGATAGGACAAGTTCCCTCCTATTATTTTCCACTTTTGAAATAAAATATTAATTCACCTCTCAAGGTCCTACCCTCCATACACACACACACAGACACACACACACACACACACCACCCTATAGATTAAATTCTAAATGTAATAAAAAATGCCTATATTAAATGAGGATCAATTGATATATTTGTAATGTTAAGTTCTCGCATCCATTTTGGTAGGTTTTGCTATTGACTCAATTTTTGTTTTATGACTGTCAATTATCACAATTTTTTTACATAGGTCAAATGTGTTAATAAGAGATATTAGCACATACAAGAGGCTGTCTTTTATGATATCAACAGAAACAAGAAAAGGCAGCTTGGAGCCTTGAAAATGAAAATTGTGCAGAAAAGATTAGGTGGTATGTCTACAGCATTGATTATCAACCCCATGAGTTTTTTAAAGCATGACTCTTAAAGGTTTTCCTATAATAATTAGGTAGAAAGTGCAACTACTTAGAGCTAAGAAAAGAAAAAGGGAAATTACATGGACTAAGTTACAGCTGTGGTGAGTTAATAAAACTCTTAGCCAATTGTTATCAATAGCTGCTTTCAGCTTGTAAGTAAGAACCAACATCGTGTTCTGTCGTCCCTCACATATATCCAATGGCAGTCCACGTGGAAACAACCATGCCACTGACTCAGGGCCAACCGCAAACATTTCTATTCAGTTCATTCTGCTGCTTCCCAGCCCCAGCTTTCACACAGAGCACCGAGTATTACACTAATCTTTCAAACAATTGGTGCAGATTTGAACTCCTAATTACTTACTAATAAGTGCTTTAAGTATTTAGCTTTCTGTTTCCAGGATTTGAAAGAATGAAGAAAGGTTTGACTACAGAAAGATACACTGAGCGTTAGAGGAGCAAGCAGAATCCAACTAAGCCTTTGAGACCAATCGTTTTGCCAAGTGGCAGTACCTGTTGGATCTCTGAAAAAACCTTTGTTCACATAACTGATTCCCATACAAAACAAATCTATCTATTTTGTGTGATTTTCGCAAGAGGTTATATTTAAACACCATTCTAAGGAGGAAGGTGTGCTTTAAATTATCCAGTTTTTCCCCTCCACTAAGCCTTATCAGGCAGACAGTGTTGAAGTCACCATATCAGATTGTTTCACTCATTGTCATGATTTTTTTAGAAACCTAAAAAAAAAATTAAACATTTACAAAAACAAAAATCTTACTTTGTTTTTTCTTAAAAATAATCCTATATTGGTTTATATTCTTTAATTTTAAAAAAAGATAGATAAACTGTGACATCCACACGATGAAATATTATTTAGCAACAAAAAGACATGAGCTGTCAAGCCATGAGAAAGTGTTACTAAGTGAAAGAAGCCAATGTGAAAAGGCTCCATACTATATGATTCCAACCACTTGACATTCCAGAAAAGGCAAAACTGTAGAGAAGATAAAAAGATCAGAGGTTGCCAGGAGTGCAGAGGTGGGAGGAAGGATGAATAGGTAAAATACACAAGACTTTTAGGTCAGTGAAACTATTCTGTATGATACTGTAATGGTGGATACTGGACATTATGCATTTTCGAAACCCATAGAATGTACGACACCTACAGCGAACCCTTAGGTAAACTATGAACTTCAGTTAATAACAATCTGTAAATATTGGCTCTTCAGCTGTAACAAATGTGCCACATTAATGCGAGACGTTAAAAATAAGGGAAACTGTGTATCTGTTGAGGAGGTGGGAAGTAATATGGAAACTCTATGCTTTTTGCCCAATTTTTCTATAAGTCTAAAACTGCTCAAAAAATGTTATTAATTAAAAAATTTTTAAAAAAGACAGCTTGAAGGTGAAGTGCTAGGTTCTTTCAAGTGCATTGTTCACTAGAATTTGTGATAAATAAATTCATAAGCATATTTAGAATTCTCCAATTGAATGGACTGATGATCTGTTTTCTACCAAGTTTTCTACAGTAATTTGTTAATACATCCCTTTTACGCTCTCTTTTGAAAAAAGGAAAAGCAGAAGAAAATTGTGTCTGAATCAATTGACAAAACTGGCTAAAGTTTGGAAAGGTGTAAAGGGACAGGAGCAGAGAAGAGATTGTGTCTGAGAAGAGATGCCTTGGGTTGCGTTTAGGTTTAGGTTTTGGGGCTTTGGGGTCTTCAGGCTAGTTGGCATCAGCTTCATTCCATTTATAATATAGATACTAAACCAGATTGTCCCGTTTAAAGTCTACTAGATGGAGCCAAAACACTTCAGGCAGACTGGCAACAGTAATCTCTTTACTTCTCAAGGAATAGTGCTAAGCTCTGGATGATAATGACTGGTTGCAGGTACGTCTGAACTGAACTGCTGTCAGGAAAATAGATCAGGATCCCAGAATGCATCTTTATATAAATAAACATCATAGTAGACGTGAGCCAGGGATGAGATGCTCGGAGATGAAGTGCAGCACAGGTTGCATTTTGTTTAAGAGAGCTGTCTAGCTGGGGATTGAGCCTACGCAGTCCTGGGATGTATGTTAAGGAAAATGTCCCCTGCTCTAAACCACTTAGAAATAATGAGGAGAATCTTCTCATACATTCCTGCAAGCGACAGAGCTCAGAAAGGAATGGCTGGTTTAAAAAATACATTTTCCCATTCATGCTGCTTCTATATGGTAACCTGCCACGTTCCAGAGGCTTTTATCCTCATTAACATTACCCGCTGTGCAATTTCCTAACTGGGGTAACAAAACAGACAAAATATTTTTAAAAATTAACAAAGAAAGCCTTATTATTTTTCTTTGCTGAAAATCAATTTTTAATTTAACTCCTATAGTAGTTTGCCCTCTTATCTAAGTTTATCTTAAAATTTGAAATGGTTTTGCAAACGTTAGACTTGTGCTGTCTCAGCACTTGAGACATGTGCTTCTGGGAGATGGAAATTAAGATGACCAGATATTGTCCTCATTACAATAGCAATGACACTTCCGTTTCTGTCCATTAACTTGGGCAACCTCCACTGGAGTGTAATTTCAGAGTAGCTTTTTTTTTTTTTTTTTTTTGATGAGGAAGATCAGCCCTGAGCTAACACCCGATGCCAATTCTCCTCTTTTTGCCTAGGGAGATTGGCCCTGGGCTAACATCCGTGCCCATCTTCCTCTACTTTATATGGGACGCCACCACAGCATGGCTTGACAAGCAGTGCTTCGGTGCACGACTGGGATGCGAACCTGAGTACCCTCGGGCCACCGAAGCAGAGCGTGCAAACTTAACCACTACGCCACTGGGCTGGCCCCAAGAGTAGCTATTTTTTTCTAAAAGTTCCAGAATGAGTCCAGAAATGGATGCTATAGAAAAATATTAGGGGACGAAGTCAAGATGGTGGCGTAGGCAGGCTCTGAACTCACCTCCTCCCGCGGACACAGCCAATTTACAACTACTCGTGGAAAAATTACCCCTGAGACAGAACTGAAAACTGGATAAGAGGAACTCCTGCAACAAAGCACAATTCTGAGGTGGAAGAAGCAGAAACTCCCTTCTGGAGAGAGGAAACGCCGCCTTCACAAGCTGCAGCGCCTCAGGGCCGCTGGGAGCAGCTCACAGGTACACGGCCCTCCCTGGAGGCGCAAGACCCGGCTGTGGGCATTTTGTGGACCCAGCACAATCTAGACGAGTGGCAGAATATCTGACTTTGCCTGCTACTCAAACATTGAGGAGTACCCCCAGAAAACCGGGTTCACAAAGAAATTAAAACCGGCTCTTAAAGGGCCCACGCGCAAACTCACCCATTTCAGAAAGCAAGCCAAAATCACCAGAAAGAAAGGTGCACAGTACTTTGGTGAAAAGAGACTCACCTAATAGGCCCTGAGTGCTTCTCGGTGAGAGGTGAGACCTCTCCAGGGACTGGGACATTGGCAGCGGCCATTGTTGTGGCCCGGTGTGGGCGTGCTGACACAGATGCCATTGGACTTCTCCCTGAGGCCTGCTAGCCCAGGGTCTGCCCCACCCACTAGAGCACCGATTTAATCCAGCTCAGCCAGGACTGGCAGCCCACCCTAGAGACTGGCCCCACCCAACAAGGAGCCCTCAGGCAACTTGTGGGCCTGCATAGATTGGTGACTGGATTCTCTGCAGCCTGGCAACTGAACCGACTTCAGTGGGGCAGGGCGTGCACAAGGAGCGGGTGGAGAGTGTGGGGCGGTGGCGGAGTGCGTGGGGCTCCCACCGTGGAGAGACTGGGTCCGCTTCAGGAGGTTGGGGTGTGCACACGGGGCAGGACTGTGTTGACTGTGTGTGGACCTGTGGGCAGTGGGGCTTGTCAGCTGCAGAAGACTTGTGCATCTCAAAGACCCACGTAGGAGGTTTGCCCCACCTTCCAAAGCCTGAAACAATTGGGTGCTCCAGTGCCTGAGGCCAGCCCCACCCAGCTGCAATCCTCAGAGAGCTGACAAGAGACCTAAAGGCTGGAGGCTTATAGCAATTGTAAGGCCCTGAGCCTAACAAACTGCCACGCTGCGGGTCTACTCACTTAAAAGAAATACTGCAACACAAATATAGTATTAGAATTTGCAGCCAACTGTGCTGGGTCTCCCCACACCTGATAAAGAGACTGAAGGGCCCACAACAACTACAAGCAGCTGAGCATTACAACAGCTGGCCAGGAGCATAATCGGCCTCCCTGGGCGCCTACAGGGAGAGCAAACAGGCCACAACAGAAGGACACACGTAGCCCACATAGGGGTCACCCCTGGAACATTGAGAACTGAGGAAAGCACACTGCAGGCCTCCTAAGCCATCACTTATATAAGGTCACCTATCCAAGAGCAGGAGACATAGCTGACCTACCTAATATGTAGACAAAAACACAGGGAAAGAGGCAAAATGAGGAGGCAAAGGAATACGTTCCAAGTAAGAGAACAGGACAAAACCCCAGAAAAGGAACTAAGTGAAACAGAAATGAGCAACCTACCCGACAGAGAGTTCAAACAAAGAGTGTTAAGGATGCTCACTGATCTGGGGACAAGAATAGATGAACTCAGTGAGAATGTCAACAAAGAAATGGAAGATATAAAAAAGAACCCATCAGAAATGAAGAATACAATACTGGAAATGAAAAATTCACTAGAGGGACTCAAAAGCAGAGTAGAGGATACAGAAGAATGGATCTGTGAGCTGGACAAAAGACTAGAGGAAATTACCCAAGCTGAATAGGTAAAAGAGAAAAGAATTAAAAAGAGTGAGGACAGTCTAAGGGACCTCTGAGACAACATCAAGCGTACTAACATCCGTGTTATAGGTGTCCCAGAAGGAGAAGAGTGAGACAAAGGGGCAGAGAATCTATTTCAAGAAATAATAGAGGAAAACTTCCCTAACCTAAGGAAGGAAACAGACATCCAGGTACAGCAAGCACAGAGAGCCCCAAATAAGATAAACCCAAAGAGGCCCACACCAAGACACATCATAATCAAAATGTCCAGAATTAAAGATAAAGAGAGAATCCTAAAAGCCGCAAGAGAAAGTCAAGTTACATACAAAGGAAATGCCATAAGGCTATCAGCTGACTTGTCAGCAGAAACCTTACAGGCTAGAAGAGAGTGGCACAATATATTTAAAGTGCTAAAAGGAAAACACTTACAGCCAAGAATACTCTACCCAGCAAGGTTATCATCCAAAATGGAAGAAGAGATCAAAAATTTCCCAGACAAGCAAAAATTAAAGGAGTTTGTCACCAAGAAACCAGTGCTACAAGAAATGTTAAAGGGACTGATTTAAGGGGAAAAGAGAAGACCACAAATAGGAAAAAATGTCAATTTCCATGATAAGAGGGTAATGGAGACAAATGCACAAAAAAGGGGTTAGGTATGATATCAAAAACATAAAAGGAGGGAGGAGGGGAGTTAAAGAGTAGAGCTTTCAGACAGAGGTCAAACTAAAGAGACCATCAATTCTGTATAGAAGAAGAAAAGAACAGAGAAGGACTACTAAAACACTGAGAAAAAAAAAGTTAAAAAATGGCAGTAGGTACATACTTATCAATAGCTACTTTAAACGTCAATGGACTAAATGCTCCAATTAAAAGGCATAGGGTGGCTGATTGGATAGAAAAACAAGACCCATATATATGCTGCATACAAGAGACACACTTCAGACCTAAAGACACTCACAAACTGAAAGTGAAGGCATGGAAAAAGATACTCCACACAAATGGCAATGAAAAGAAAGCAGGGGTAGCAGTACTCGTATCAGACAAAATAGACTTTAAAACAAAAACTGTAAAAAGAGACAAAGAAGGGCATTACATAATGATCAAGGGAACAATCCAACAATTACAACAATCCACTTGTAAATATCTACGCACCCAATGTAGGTGCACCTAAATATAATCCACTTGTAAATATCTACGCACCCAATGTAGGTGCACCTAAATATGTAAAGCAATTATTAACAGATATAAAAAGAGAAATAGACAGTAACACAATAATAGTAGGGAACTTTAACATTCCACCTACACCAACGGATAGATCATCCAAACAGAAGATCAATAAGGAAACATTGGCCTTAAATGACACACTAGAACAGATGGACCTAGTAGATATATACAGAGCATTCCATCCAAAAACCGAAGACTACATGTTCTTTGCAAATGCACATGGAACATTCTCCAGGATTGATCACATATTAGGCCACAAAACAAGTCTCCATAAATTTAAGAAGATTGAAATAATACCAAGCATCTTTTCTGACCACAATGGTATGAAACTAGAAATCAACTATAGGAAGAAAATCAGAAAAGCCACAAATACGTGGAGATTAAACAAAATGCTACTGAACAACGACTGGGTCAATGAAGAAATCAAAGAAGAAATCAAAAAATATCTGGAGACAAATGAAAATGAAAATACGACGTGTCAGAATTTATGGGATACAGCAAAAGTGGTTCTAAGAGGGAAGTTTATAGCAATACAGGCCTATCTCAACAAACAAGAAAAATCTCACATAAACAATCTAACAGTGCACCCAAAGGAACTGGAAAAAGAAGAACAAACCAAGCCCAAAATCAATAGAAGAAGGGAAATAATAAAAATCAGAGCAGAAATAAATGAAATAGAGACCAAAAAAACAATAGAAAAAATTAATAAAACCAAGAGCTGGTTCCTTGAAAAGATAAACAAAATTGACAAACCTTTAGCTAGACTCACCAAGAAAAAAAAGAGAGAAGGCACAAATAAGTAAAATCAGAAATGAAAGAGGAGAAATTACAACAGACACCTCAGAAATACAAAAGATTATAAGAGAATACTATGAAAAGCTATATGCCAACAAATTCGACAATCTGGAAGAAATGGATAAATTCTTAGAATCATACAACCTTCCAAAACTGGATCAAGAAGAAGTAGAGAATTTGAATAGACCAATCATCAGTAAGGAGATGAAAACAATAATCAAAAACCTCCCCCAAAATAAAAGTCCAAGACCAGACGGAGAGGCTGTGGAGAGAAGGGAACTCTCATACACTGTTGGTGGGAGTTCAAACTGGTGCAGTCACTATGGAAAACAGTATGGAGAGTCCTCAAAAAATCAAGGATAGAACTACCATATGATCCAGCTATTCCACTGCTGGGTATTTATCCAAAGAACTTGAAAACACCAATGCGTAAAGATACACGCACCCCTGTGTTCATTGCAGCGTTATTCACAATAGCCAAGACTTGGAAGCAACCTAAGTGCCCATCAAGGGACGAATGGATAAAGAAGCTGTGGTATATATACACAATGGAATACTACTCAGCCATAAGAAACGATGAAATCCCGCCATTTGTGACAACATGGATGGACATTGAGGGTATTATGCAAAGTGAAATAAGTCAGAGAGAGAAGGTCAAATACCGTATGATTTCCTTCAATAAATAGTAGATAATAACAACAATAAACAAACACATAGGGACAGAGGTTGGATTGGTGGTTACCAGAGGGGAAGGGGGAAGGGAGGAGGGTGAAAGGGATAATTTGGTACATGTGTGTGGTGATGGGTTGTAATTAGTATTTGGGTGGTGAACATGATGTAATCTATGCAGAAATAGAAGTATAATGATGTACACCTGAAATTTTATACAATGTTATAAACCAATATTACTGCAATAAACAAAAAATTAAATTAAAAAAAAAAAAGAAAAGAAAAATATTAGGCCCAATGTACTCTGTAACAATCACATACAAAAAGATCAACACATACTTTAAGGGACACTCAGATTTTTTGCAGTCATAACCAGGGTGCACTTAATTCTTCTGTACATCCTGAATGAAATTAGTTTTTAAAAAATCCAAGCCTTAAAAAAAATCTCAGACCCTATTGTTGGCACAGAATGTAGGAGTTAGACTAAATCTCACCAGTTCACTCTAAACCAGAGTTTCACCCGTGGCACTATTCACATTTTGAGCTGGATAACTCTATGCTGTGGGGGGCTGTCCTGTGCATGGTGGGATGTTTAGCAGTAACCCTGGCCTCTACTCACTTGATGCCAGTAGCATCCTCTACCAGTGCGAAAACCAAAAGTGTCTCCAGACATTGCAGAATTTCCCCTGGGGGCGAAATCACCAGAGTTGACAACTACTGCCCTAAACCTTCCCCAAGTACTTTTCATCCAGAGTCTGCTTGAACACATCATGATAGGACATTGCTATTAACTGAGGGTTCCAATTAAACATTTGTGACTGAGCTGTGCTCCAATCAAGATGACTGACATGTCATTTGGATCACTGCCCTTCTTTATTCAACACCCTCTACTTCCACCTAAAAACAAATCCAAGACTCAGATCAAAGGTAAGATCTTTACAAAGCCCTTCCTGACCTCTCTTCAAATGCAAAAGTGACCCTTCTCTCCCCTGAATCCGCTTCTCCCTCCTCTCTTTGCTTCCTTCTTTCTCCTTCTCTCTGTCCTTCTTCCCTTTCATTTATTAAATAATAATAATAATAATAAACTCCTGCTATGTGCCAAGAACTCTCCTAAGTTCTGGAGTTAAAGTACTAAACAAAACAGACAAAAGAAAAATCCCTCCCTCAGAGAGTTTATATTCTACAACGAAGATGGAGAACGACAATTATTAAGATAGTGATAAATTCTACGAAAAAATAGAATTGAAAATGGGAGAATTGAAATTTTGTAGAGAAAGAATCATCAGGGTCTCACTGGGCAGGTGCTGTTTTGAGAAAAGACAGGAAAAAGGCACAGGGTCAGTCACACAGTGGTCTGCTGGGGAAGCATGCCAGCCCGCAGGAACAGCAGGTATAACACGAAGGCTTCCCTGTGCTTCATTCTTTACACACGTACAGAGAGACAATGTGATTTGTTTTGGTTATCCATACAGTTCTCGGAATATACTCAATGTTTAATTTTTTTTTTCAGTGAATGCAAACATTTTTTAATCCATTCCAAATATAAGTATCATAACTTACGATTATAAGTTGGTAGGTTTTACTCAATTCAGACTTCTTTAATTTGGGACTGTATGAAAATGTCTGAACATACACTATGCATATTCTCATAGAATTCTCTAGCTCTCTAGCTGTGTGTCTATCTCTCTATGTATCTATCACCATCTATTTATCTCTACACCTATTTAACTAAGCAAATATACATATAACAAACCGAGATAGCGTACAGAAGGATTCTAGTATTAAGTTCAGGGTTTTTTGTTTTTTGTTTTTTCCACCCAAAACTGAGAACTCTCAATCAGGTGTTGCCATGCGTGGTCTTTCTTCTGGCCCACGTTTCTCTTCCTCCTGGGCTACTCAGTTCTCCTGAGACTTTGCCTCTTGCCACTTAGGGCACAGGTTGGCCCCTTGTGGACGGTTTCTTCTTTGTATCGAGGGACTTACAACTACTTATAAAATAATCCTCAGCCTCTTCACCTATGATGAGTTCACTCTACAGATTAGCAATCTTTCTGAGGTGATTCACTCTCTATGTGCTCACCACAAAATCCTGTTTCCTTCCTGAGGCTGGCTTTCCCTTCTCTCTCTGTGATTCTGTGACAGAATCTCTCTCACTCTGCTGTCGGTGCTGTTTTGTGTGTCACTGTTGTCCATCCACCTGTCCCATGGCAATGTGAGGAGTGTCATCTACTGTGCTTCTGGTCAGGGAGAGGAAGTTCCTGGTCGATGACTGAGACAGAGGCGGTAACTCCAATATCCATCCCTTGTCACAATATCCATCTTTCCCTGCAGCAGCAACCCAGGGGTTTGGGTTCCCAGCCAATTAGGATCCCAGCAGGAAATGGACGCCGCAGCCCAGAATAATTTATAATGACTTTAATAAAGGAAATATTTGCAAAGATACCATCAGAGAGTACGAGAATCACAAAGAGGAGTGAAGTACCAAAGAGCTAGTAACATGGCTCAGGCAGGGTTGACGGGGAGAGAGGGAAGAGCGGTTACTGTAATCTGGAGGGGGCTGACCGGCTGTGGCCTTCAGTCACACAGCCAACACGCAGCAATGGCCCACAGGGGGGAAGCGGGTGCTGCATACTCCACTCTCACTCTTCGTCCCTCCCTCCCTCCTGTTCACTCCAAGATCATCACTCCATTATCCTTTGGTCTGCATTCATATCTCACAGGTGGATTTTCCCAATTCAAAATACTATTACAGGAGATGCATCTATGAACAGAACAGTAAAAAATCTCTACTTTCAAGGAATCTTGATTTTAGTGTGGGGGGGGTAGAAAATAAACAAGATAACTGTTTTTTAAATTTAGTAACTGTTATATAGTAATAAGTGCTAGAGAGAAAAACGTAAAGCAGAGGAAGACGATAAGTGTGTGTGTGTGCGCGTGTGTGTGTGTGTTCAGAGGAATACCAAAATTTTGGTTATGCTGGCCAGTGTAGACCTCACCAAAAGAGTGACTTTTGAGTAAAGACTGATTAAGTGAAGGACTAGCCCTGTGGATATCTGAGGGAAGAGCATTTGAGGCATAAAGAAGACTGAGCGTGAAGCCCCTGAGACAGGCCTGCCCGGCAGCGTATTTGAGGGAGTGAGGGAGCCAGTGTGGCTGCAGCACAGGAAGTAAGGGAGAGTGGCAGGGCACGTGGTTGGATCATGTACATTTTCATAGGTCAGAGTATGAATGTTTGCTTTCACACAAAGCGAGATAAGAAGCCACTGGGGACTTTTGAGTGGAGGAAAGAGATGATCTGGCTTATGTTTTCACAGGATCCCTCTGGCTGCTCTGTTGAGAACAGACTAAAGGGGGGTGAGCTGGAAGGAAGAATACTAGTTAGTAGTCAACTAGTTAGTAGTATTGACTACTAACTAGTCATTACAGTAATGACTCATGGGCAGGATAATGGTACTTGGACCAGGGGAATAGTATAGTGGAGGTGGTGAGAAGGGGCTCAATAATCCCAGACATGTTTTGAAGGCACTGTTGACAGATCCAATGGGAAGGATGAGTGCTAAATAGGGGTTCAAAAATGACACCAAGATGTTTGGCCTGAGCAAGAGTAAGGATGCCATTAACTGAGAATATATCAGGACCTAAAATCTGGTTGACATTGAATTGTCAATCACCTGTCCAGATCCCGAGATCCCACCAAACTGAGAATAATCCAAAATACATGTCAGCATGTTATATGTTTTAATTTATAAAAAAGTTGCAAAGTAGACTCATGTAATACAATGGCTAGTCAGGGAGAAATAAAGAAGATAACGGCTGCAGGGAAGATTTGTGATGAGGCAATAAAACTAGTGATCTTTATCTTGAAATATAATTCTGAACACTGTCACTTCGGCAGACAAACATTTAGTTAAAATTAGCGATTTTATTTCAAATTATTTCCCCATCGATTGAAATTTTGCTGCTGTCCATTTCCCAGCATTCCATAACTATGCCTAGAAACTATTAGCAAAATATACTTTACTGACTCTTTGCATATGCTCTAGACCATGTTGTGCAAAAAACACCCCACTATGCAATTCTTGGCCAAGACTGAGGATTAACTCTGAGGGGATCTCATAACTAAAACAGTCACTTTTTTGATTGCATGACTTATGCCAAGTCATTTCAGTGATATGTATAAAGTAAAATAAAATCATTTATAAAGTGGTTTAGATTGTAATTCAGTGGCTGTAAAGTATTCAGAAGAGTTGGGCTGGACGGTATCTCAGGAAGACAAACTATGCTCCTTTTCTCCTAACTGCCTGAGTTAAGCTCTCCAACAACATCTTGTAACGGCATTCTATTTCCTGTCTCTGGTGAAGATTTATCACAACGAATCTGGTGAGGTAATCCCTGGAATAATAATAGTTGAAGTAATTTCATTGAAATGTGTTATAGGAGGGTGACCACTTATTTTTTTGTTGTTGCCAACAGTATATGAGTCTTTAATTGACTAAAAGACAATAACACAATTCTCCTTTCTCCTCTCAGTACAGCCTGTTCTGATTGGCGGGAAAAATTATTAAAAATGTTGCATGATGTCATGCTTCACTGGAATACGGTGCTAGAAACGTTGAGATGCAGAACTCTTCTCCATCAGAGGAAATTTGCCATCTTCTTCTCACTGCTTTTGCCTGCTTAACAAGCTGCTAGTTATTAATGACACCCTTGGGAGCATGGTGACCTCTCTCTACCTCCTCCAGCAGATGTAGCCAGACTATGACAAAAACAAAATATCAAAAACAGGGGTATAATTCTATTTTGCATACAAAATAGCTGCGTATTCACTACTTCAAAAGATGCTGTGGCATGAAACTTCTCTCTGAAAGAAATGTCTACATGGATTACGATTGGTGAAGGGGTAGCGCTGCTCTAAATGAGATTAATTTCTAATTGCATCCTTTATTCATAACTTTCTCCACCAGCTGCCTGGGGCCTGAAGCTTTCTGTGTGTTTTTTTATTATCTCTCCATTTATTTCATTTGTTATGTTTCACTCCTAAGGCCAAAATCACCTTTATGACTTTTGGGGTTAAAATTGATTCATTTTTTTCTACCTTTCCAAGTATGTTTCATTACAACGCAATGTTGATATACCTCCATGAGGGAGTTTAATCTGTCCTCTCCAAATTAAAGTGAAAATGGGAGATGGGACTGATATTGGCCTGTTGAGTCTTCTTAATGTCCCTTCTGTCTTACTTTTCTTCATAAATATGAGTCGAAAATCTTTTCTGGAATAACAGTTCCTAGATATGTCCCTAGGTGTGCAGACCCCAAAGGAAATAGTCAATAAATATGCATTGGGCTTCTACTTGATGTGAGGCATTATGCTAGATGCTAAAGTGAATACTGAAAGATATTGAAATGCCTCCTGTCCTGAAAGAGCTCCAATCTGCTGGAAAGTCTGAGAAAAATAAGTCAACGATGACATTACAAAGGCAGTCTAGGCGCAGGTGAAGTGAGATTAAATTCAGAGAGATCATAGCTTATTTAGAAAGCATTATAATATTTTATACACTTTCACGTTTGATCTGCACAAAAGCTCTTCTCTCTCGTTAGAGCATATGTTACTATCCCTATTTGACAAGTGGAAAAACGGAGTCACAGCAAGTTATTTTCAGAGTAACTACCAGTAGAAACCATGTCTCCTGAATCTTAGTCTATATGTTTTGTAAAGTAGGTCGTAAAGGATTCTCCCAAGACTCAAACTGCACCCCTTTTACCTTCGCTCTATATTTTTTAAGTTATTATTGGAATTTGAAACAATTCTGTATTTGTACCTTAGTTCTGGTTGCCTGAGAAACAGACCCTGAGGCAGATATACACATGCAAAGGTCTGACTGGGCATGCCCTTAGGAACATCTGTAGGGCAATGAGAGATACAAGAGTTGGCAGAGGGAGAAGTTGAATTTAAATACAGTTGCTACCCAAAGCTCCTTTTTCAAAGCTGTCCCCTGTCGAGGCAACAGGGCTGAGTCTTTATGCTGCCTCATCTACGAGTCATCGAATGTAGGGTGCTTTGCAAAGACAGCCAACATTGGGCCAGGAAACTCCCTTTAGCTAGTGCAATTGCCAGAGAGGTATTCAGCTATGAACAGCCAGCAGCCAGCTACTTGAGAAGTGAGTGAACTTTCCAGAAGTGGCTGTCTAGGTGATGCGTCACAATCTCTGCTACAACTAGTTAAGTACACCTAAAATTTACACAATGTTATAAACCAATGTGACCTCAATAAAAGAATTTTTTTAAAAAAGAGAGAGACTAAATTATGCTATGAAAACTAATTAAGCTCGAAACACCAGTGACTTAACATGACACAGGTGTGTTTCTTGCTCACAGGACATATCCAATGAACATCAGGTAACTCTCCTGGGCAGCTGTCCTCAGGGCACTGACGTGATGATGGTGCTGCTCCTTCTCATATCTTCACCTTTTCCATGTGGCCTCCACAGTTATGCAAGGACTTTTCACTGCCTCTGTCTGAAAGTGACACATCACTTCTACTCACAGTTTATAGGCCACAATTAGTCATATGGCTCTGCAAGGGGACTGGGCAGTATATGATTCCTTGCGCACAGGAAGGAAAGAGAACCAGATAAAGATCCACACTGCAATTATCTCTACATACTCTTTTCGAGTACCAGGATAAAAGAGACTAAAACGTTAAAACATTGGCCAATCAACTAGTAAGTACTCATGGATCACATTTTATGTAACAGCGCTACATTAGGAGTTTTGACAAGTAGTATAGCAGAACAACAAAGCGTTAAAACTGTAGATGGGAGAAAAGATAATCACATCAGCAAAATCAAAGCAAGTTATTCAAGGCAGTAGATAATTGAGTGTTAAATCGTGACTATTGACTACCAATGTGAAAAGAACGTAGGGAAGAGATGTCAAGGAGAAGAGAAGTCAGAAAAGACTTGATGAAAACGGCAAAAATTGAATTGGGACCTGAAAATTAAAAACCCTGTAGAAAGAAGAGCAGTTTGTCTCCACATCTAGAGTAAGGTCTACATTGTGACCAATCTAAGAACTTTTTAGATGGTCCCTCTTCCTGAAAGTCTCACATTCTCAAGGATACGCAGCCATATTAGTGCAAAATAATTCCTTAACATGAGGAAGGATGATAAATGATGAGACAACCTCTCACAAACTGAGAAACAGTTTGTAGAACAGCAAAAATCAGTGACGTGCAAATGTGCCCATAGCAACAAAAGAGTCTGCTAAAATTGCCTGCTGAGCTACATTCCTTCCATTTCAGGACCTAAACTAATCTGCTAACTTCACTGATGCCTGCAGTGCTCGTCCCCAGCACCGCCTGATTTTACCGCTTGAGCGATTCCTGACATTGCTATAATTCCTTTTCTCCACTCCCCAGGGGATCCCCAAACCAATGAAGTAATTTGATCCTTCTGATGGTTTTTTAAAAGAATCAACTCAGAATACGCACTATAATTTCATCCACTCATTTTTGTTGGGGAAAGAGAGCTAAAACATACACCTGCTATGTTTCCATTATGTCACATGTTCTCTAACTTAATCCTCACAATGCCTGAGGGTGAACAATTTTATCCCAATTTTATATATGATGACATTGAGGTTTAGTGAGCTTAAATCACTTTCCCCAAGGTTAGAGTTGGTTAAATTGCTTGCCCAAAGTGTAATTCAAACCTATGAACCTATACCTATCTGATTCTAAGATCCATCCTCTTTTCATCATAAAATTCCAAAGTCAGCCTACATAGGATCCCAGCTTTATTCCAGAATTTTTTATAAGGTGAACCTCATTTTGAATTTTAAAGTAATTTAACTGCTAAAGTTCCTAACAGAGAATTTTCTAACGTGTCTGCACCACATGGGTGTCCTAGGACTCTCAGAAACCACATTATGGAAGCTCAAACGTAATTCATTCTGTGGTTGTCAACATTTACTCTGTGTTGGTAATCTGTAAGAAATTAAGCTAAGACCACCCAATTTGTGGGACTGATCCTTCAGCTGTTTCTGACCTGAGTCATACTCACACTAACGACCGTAAGGTAGACCGTGCTGTGTACCTTTCTCATCCTGCTGGACAGTGCCGCTCCTTTTGAACACTTTGAAAACCACGTGCTTTCAAAGCATCTGCCCACATTATTATGCAACAGCAGTTTTCAATGGACCATGCTTGAGATGAATGAAACTCAGGATATGTCTACCCCATATAGAAAGGCACTAGAGATTAATGAGACCAGATGTTCCCAGGGGTGGTGGGGAAAGAACAAGGGAATGTGCTCTTACTATTGACTTTTTTCTCCCTCACATGTTTACTGGAAAAAACTGCGTAATTTAATCTAATGCACAGGCAAAGCTACTCCAAATAATTCAGAAAGTGTTACATCCAAGTTGCTAGGTGACCATATAGTCTGGGACCCCAGCAGGAAATTCCAATCATCTGTTTTATCAGTTCAATAAATAGACAAACAAACAAAAACGAGCAATCAACAACAAATAAGAGCATTTAAGAGGAGAAATGACCCATGCAACATTTACCAAAAAGGTAAAATTTTAGAAGCTCCATATTTGTTGGGGGTGGGAGGAAGCATTAAACACAAAACTGCAAAGGAATTTGAATTTTGAGCTAAAGTGAAAAATGATGAATTCAAATCCAAAGTGCTGATTTTTGCTTTTTATAGAGCTGCTTTGGTAAACGCCCCTCTATGTGGTCTTTCCCTAGAGAAATGACCTATCCTGAAATTCCCACTGAGAGGCACCTCACTCCTAAAGCCCCAATCCCATCCAAACCAAAGCAGTCCCCAAAAAGGCTGAGTCAGGGAAGCTGTCAATACTTGCCTTTCAGTCCCCTGCATAGCTCAGAAGCCAAAGGGAAGAGGGCCCAGTGGATGAGGAGGAAATGCAATCACCCCTCTCACCAAGCTGATCAAAATCCCCTCTATGGTAATCACCAGGCAGCTGCTGGGAAAGAGAGCATTAATCTAAATGTAAAATAGAATGCACTGCTGACGGTCGGGCCTCAGTCCACTGCGGGGAAACATGTTATCTTCTTACCTTTCCCTTCCCTGGAAATGAGTCAGTGTGTTCAGCTTTGAAACACATCAGCACACCCCTGTTTTCACTTTCCCCACAAATAGATAAGAAGTCTGTAATTTTGACTGAGAATGAACACCCTGTGGACATGATGATTTGTGTCAGATAACGCAATTGGTTCCAACAGTGTGATGTGAGATCACAAGCAATGTGAACAATCAGTCTGCAAAACAAAATGTCTTCAGGTCCAATGCTATTCATCAGCTGCATACAGAACACAGCTCATGTACAAAACAACTCTAACCACAGGTCACCAGCTCAAACTATGCTATTGGTTTGTTGATGGCATCATTGTGATAGTTGCATCAAAATGGAGAAGTGGACCCACAAGCAGGCTACATTTTCAGTGTGAAGAAGTTTTGGGGTGTTAGTAAGTGTTAGAAAGGGAAACTAAATCTGCAATTCAGGAGGGATCTTCTCTGCCCAACTCCACAACAGTGCTAGGAAGTTCATCTACTTTTTCTGCAACCTTATAACTTCTTATCTAAAATGTTGCTTTTCCCTGGTATCATGAGAATTAAACCACTAAAACTTTTATATTCTCTCTCTTCTCCTTAATAAATGAAGTTTTCTTTGGAGGAACTCTTTTCTCCCCCAGGCCTGATGTTTCCTTCCATGGAGCTCCATTGGTGTGACAAGCCTGGACCCTCTCCACCCATTTGAGACATCGTGGACACTGGTACAGTTGAAAAGAATGAGCCAGGCACAGTAGGCTCAGCTCCTCCTCTCTCCTGGGGCTGAGTACCCCACAGAGGGCTGACACTCTTTTCTGACGCTTTTCCTCTTACTCTAAGTGCAGAGGACTAACCTGAACAAAAGAAGTTTCCATGACTGTGAAAACAGCTCCTTTCTTCTCTCTCTCTCTCTCTCTCTGTCCATCCCCCACCTCATCAGCTTTCCCACAGGCGGCAGAATTCTCTGCCGTACCTTCAGGATTTGGCAGATCAAATGTCACGTGTAGCACTTCTAAGACTATTAAAGCTGTCTAGTCCTGGGGTCTGATACTAGGAAATTCATTTGCTTTTCACATTAAGCTACATCTTACAACTTACCTTTATCAGTAACATAACTGATATTTAGATTTGCTATCTGCCTTATTCCTTGCCTTATTTCTCAGTGTTATCCTGTTAGGGAAGAAGGATATTTTTTATTGAAACCCAGAAATCTCAACAGTTACACCTTTGAAAAACTATATAAAAATACTGGATAAGAAATTTGGACTTTTGGTTAATGATATCCTATCATATCTGGTTACATACTATTATAATGATATCCTATTATATATGGTTCTCTAGACTTGCTTTGCTTTGCTGCACTTCAGACCATCAACTGAGAGAATGGTGCTGGACTCAATGAACTCTAAATAGGATGACCTTTTAATTTAAACCAGAAAATATTTGACAGTTAAGGGGGTAGAGGTGGGACAGTTAATAATGACACTGGGACACATGGAATACACCAGGGATATTCCAGGAAATAGGACCTACTGGACCATGATTTTATATGGGACTTTCCCATCTGAAATTCTATGAATTCTCCATTCGTCCTTTTTGCCTTTTTTTCCTCTCCTCCTAATGAAGTTCTAATGCAGCTGCCCAGCTTAAATGAGAAGCTCTATTAGCAAAGTTTTTAATTAACCCAATGCTGTTACAAATAGATTAAAATATCGGAACCATGTCTATGTCCAGGCATTTGTTTATGTCTTATCTTTTCTCTGTGAAATTTCCCCGAAAGTGAGTGTTTTCCTTGCCAAGAGGAGCATTTGAAAGGTTGGAGGCCCCATGCAATATTAAAATAATTGAAGCCCAAATTGCTTTGTGATCAGCATTATCTGGAAAGCTGCCTCAGTTCTCCACTTCATTTTGAAGTTGACATAACCATTGTGTGTGGTTTGGAGAACATCTGTTCCCATAACTCCCAAGGAGAGAATGTCATGAATCACTGCTCCCCCCAAAGGTTTGCGTTTTGCTAAACGTTGACTTCAGTTTTACTTGACGTCTTAAAAGTCCCAAAAGATATATTAGAAATTCACTTCCAGGGTATTTGCAGTAAACAATTAATGTTTTGTAACATAGGACTGACAAGAGTTTCCCTGTTATTTCAGGAAAGCAAAGATATGGGGATTTTCTAGGGTAGTGGTATATTATTTCATTCACCCTTCTCTCTCAGAAGACTGCAATATTACTTGGGAAATTCCCAGGGAATCTGAAACTTATACAAGTTATTTTCTGCTACCAATGAAGTTCTAATTCTCTCCTCTAAGAAAAGTTAGATATCTTTAATAAAAAAAAAAAAGACTCTATATTTTCATGTCATTGAGAAAGTGTATCTTATTTCATGAAAATAAGAGATGTAATCCTACATAAAGGTTGGTAATCTAAGGATTTCCTCCATCCTCTGGGTGAGATAGAAGCACCTTGGATAGAAATATTGTCTTTACATTGAATTAAAGTGGCAACACCAATGAGCCAAGGCATGTTGCTTAGATTCTGAGGACCTGATATGATATGGGATAAAACAGCAAGTCCATCTTTAAAATTATTTTCCTGTCCTCTACTAGAAGTTACTTTCTAGATGAATTATAAGCAACATCATTCAACTTGGCATCAAACCCATATCTGATGTAGAAAGACAACAAATTTAAAAATAAGGTATTATAAAAAAAATATATATGGAAAAATTCTCTCCATATTTCTACCCTGGAACAGGATTATCATTTTCATTTCCTCTATTTATTGATGCCACGTCATATTTTCTCTAATTTTCAGGAATAATTATAAACAGAAAAGTGAAACTTTTACCTACTCAATTTTTATAGAAACTTTTTTATTTTAGAATAATTTTATAGTTCTATAAAAGTTGTAAAGATAGGACAGAGTATTCCCATATATCCTGACTCAATATCCCCTAGTGTTAAACTCAAGGGTATATTTGACATAACTAATAACAAATATTAGTACATTACATTAGCTTAACTCCATACTTTATTTGGATTTTATTAGTTTTTCTCTAATGCCCTTTTTTCTGTTCCAAGGTCCCATCTAGGATACCATATGGTATTTTAGTCTTCTTGTCTCCTTAACCCACTCTGGTCTGTGACACTTTCACAGACTTTCCTTGTTTTTGATGACCTTGATAGTGCTAAGGAATTCTGGTCACATATTTCATACAATACTCTTCAATTTGGGGTTTGTCTGAGATTTTTTCTTGACTAGTTTCGTGTTTTTGAAAGGAAGACCACAAAAGTGAAACACCATTCTCATCATATCAGATCAAGGGTACATACCATCAACATGAGTTATCTCTGATGATGTTAACCTTGATTACCAGGCTGAAGTAGTATTTGTCAGATTTCTACACTGTGAAGATAACGCTCCTCCTTTTCATGTTCCACTCTTTAGAAGCAAGTCACTAAGCACAGTCTACATTCAAAAAATGAGGAATTATGCTCCATAATATAGACCCCTATGGATTATTTAGGGCTCTTCTTGAGAGGAGATTTGTCTCTTTGCTTCCATTTATTTATTTCCTCAATGCTTTATTTATTTCATTAAGGACTCATGGATATTTATTTTATAATTTGGGTTATAATCCAATAAAATGTTATTTATATTGGTGTTCAAATTGTTTCATCTTTCACCATCATGAGCTCTATCAGTTGTCTCCTACGTCCCCTTCACATACTCCCATCATTTTGTTTTGAGATCTTCCTTGCTTTCTCACACTGTGTGATGAGTTCCTTCCAAAGTCTCCAACTTGAATCCATTACTGCAAGGTTCATACTAACCTTATTCTTGCTTCTCTGTAACTTCCCACTCCAACAGTCAGAAACTCCCACCGACATCATCCTTTTACTTATTTGTTTGATCTCAGCATATGTGTGTAATAGCTTTAGAATTATTAATGTGTACCCACGAGAAAAAAACTTTATTACCTAGAGTACAGTGTTTGTGCACATTTCCTTTTGTATTTAGTCTTATAGTTTCCAGTCAAAACACAAATTTTCAAAGTTACTTAGATCAGAGCCTTTTTCCTTGCCTTCAGTGAGGCTACATCACACATGTGTAATACAGCTAGTCTTCTGTCACAGTCTGCATTTCATCTTGGGACCTTTGAATCTCCTAATTGATTTTTTTCAGTTTGCATACATTGAGGTGCACTCTTTGGTGTATAAAGTTCTAAGGGTTGTAATAAACTCACAGTGGCATGTAGGCACCACAACATTACCATACAAATTAGTACCACTACCCTAAAAAGAGAAAGACAGGAATAGATAAAAAGAGAGAGAGAGAAAGGAAAAAACAAAAAGGAAGGAGTGTCAGAGGAAAGAAAAAGAGGGCAGGCCATATAAGTAAGTTAGCCATTGAAATCCACAATCTCTTACACATTTCCTCACAATTTCTTCCATTAAATCACTTTACCAACTCAGGCATTTCAATTGGACAAATTCCATTCTTTTTTTTTTCTCATATCCAATGCTCTTCAGGGTTGTCATTTACACAAGAAACCTTTCTTATAGTTGATCTAAAGAAAGTATTAGATAGTAACCAAATAATGCATCTTTTTTTCGTATTCTATACACTGTTTCTCTTATTTACTGCCAGCCTTGGACAGACTGTATTTTCAATAAATGAAATTTTGTACAAACTGTCACTTCAGAGTCCAAAAGGATTTGTCTTTTTTAGAAAGCAATTTCTAACCTCAATACTACAGTTTAAATCGCTTATATCCTTTTCTTACTAGAATACAGAAGGCAGCTGGGGCACACGAGCAGGTGTTTTGTGTATATTGATTGAACCAATCATTTGGGGTTATCAGTTTCTCATATACATCTACCACAGCTGGGCTAAGAACTTGACGAGATCAGCCAGTATTCTGTCATTCTCTGAATGACAGAGACAAGATAAAAAATATACTATATACTTAAGGAAAAATGTCTTTGGACAAAAGAAAATTAGAACAACAAAACAGTACAGATTGTGCTAGTACTTAGTTGTGTGATTTTTACTTTTAATACTCAATGGGCTTGAAAGTATATTACCAACCCATCACCAATAATAAAATCCAAGGATATGAATGGTTGTTTATACAAATATATCAGACAATTACATATGTTGCTGCTACACAGATGGCCTTGCCTATTAAACTTAATTTTACTCAGTGGAGTGACTATGAATCATAAACTTTCTCTTTTCACTTGGGCAGCTGAGATAATTTTATATGCTGAATGAGAAAGTATTTGATGAACCCGTGGCACTAAACACAGACAGATTCTTTCTCTAAAAACTATGCTCCTGTGCCAAGCATCAGAGTGACTCTTGCTATCTGTCCCTTCATTTCTTGCATTTTTCCCTCACACTAAAGCTCATAGCACTTCCGGGCTCCTCCAGTCTTCCCAAACCTTTCATGACAGGAAACATCACGATAAATTGGGATTACTTTGCAGAGTAACTATTTTTCTTCTGCTGAAGGAATAGCTCAAAAATATATTAATTTAAACGCAAAAGAACATTGGACTGGGTGTTGGAAAACTTTCTTTCAAGAACTCAGTCTGGGGCCGGCTCCGGGGCTTAGCGGTTAAGTGTGCGCGCTCTGATGCTGGCGGCCCGGGGTTCGGATCCCGGGAGCGCCCCGAGGCACCACTTCTCCGTCCAACGTGAGGCCGAGTCCCACGTACAGCAACTAGAAGGATGTGAACCTATGACATACAACTATCTACTGGGGCTTTGGGGGGAAAAAACTGAATAAATAAAATCTTAAAAAAAAAAAAAAAAAGAACTCAGTCTGCCCCAAACTGGCTAAGGAACTTGAGGCTAGTCACATAACATGAATGTCCACTTTTTAATCTTAAAAATGTGGAATTTGGACTAAAGAACTATTGAATTTCCTTTTAGTTCCATCATTCTAAGGTTCTAATGTTTTCATATTATCAAATTATAGGGATTGTGTAAATGAAAAAGAGTATTTTCTCAAAATGTGTTTGCTGACATAACGCTTAAGTGTGCCATAACCTAATGCAACATATGTTATTCATAAAATGAGAGGCAGTTGTCTTGCCTCTGTTCCCACTTCTCCACCATCTCCATTACAGCATGGCCCAAAAGGCACCCATCACTCAGCAATCAGCAATGTAGTGGAACCCATCTGGTTAAGACTTTAAATTCTGAAAATCCCACCTAAAGTCATTTCCTTCTGCTTTGAATCCTTCTGACAACCTGTTTAGTACTTTGAAGTCTAATTTTCTAGAGATATAAGTTTTCCTTAAGTAGAGATGATTCTCATAAAAAGTAGGGAAAATATCATTTATTCCTTTTGAAAAAACATTGTCTATTAGGTTCAGTATTCAAAAGTGATATATCAACAAATCATTTTAAAACTTTATTTGGAAATTTAAAATAGCAGGCTACTGTCTTGGGGTGTCAGGACAGAGGGGAATTGCCTGCATATCCCAGGGAATAATTATTATCCGTGACTCAGAAACATGTCTTGGGCAGGCTCTAAACATTGAGTCTAAAAGAGAGAACAACAGTTCGCCAGATAGCCTGAATTGCTAAGAGCCATAGGCTTCATGGGATTACCTGCCCATCTCACATATGTGTCTTTCATTGAAGTATCAGTGTAGTAGGCACCCTTTCTTCCCTAGTGACAGGATGTACAGGTGACCCATATAATATTATACAACCACTCCTGGCCATTTCCAAGAGAATCTAAAGGAAGAAAAAAGAGTCAGAGATCAAGTGACCAGACTGACTGCAGCTAGAAAGGGCAGGAAAATAATAGAATTCAGTAGTAGCAGTGTTGTAAGTCTAAGCTTCACAAGTTCCAGAAAAGGGTGGGGTGATAGTTGGGCAGCCAAAGTATAAATAGGGACCACTTGGCTTTCATCAGCAAATGAGTGGGTAAGACCTGAATCAGAAAGCTATGGGAAGTGATGGCCTTCTGCAAATTGCTTAAGATAAAAGGAGGAGCTCTACATGGATTTGCAAATGTTAGTTAGATAAATAAAAAAGCCAAAATAGTGTTGATAAAAATATAAAACTTTTCTTCTACAATCAAACTCTAAAAACGTGTCATCAAAACACATGACTCTTTTAAACTGCAAAAATGAGCTGGAAATAAATCATTTAGGCAAGGGAAATAGGATTACTGAGTTTAATATAGCTATCAGCAAATTGTTTTTTATTATCTTGAAACCAAATTCTGAGTGACACCAACTTAGACTGAATGAAAATATATCAAATGTGCAATCAAATGAAAATGGTATAGCTTCACAAAATATTCTCGTTGGCACTAATCTTTCTCAAACTGCATTTAATCAACTGGAATTATTTTTAAAGAAATAACTTACTGCGGTGAATAGATCTCTTACAAGTTTGAACCTCAGGGTTGGGTTGAGAATGTTTCCTCCTGGGCATAGTTGAGGCCTCCATCACCTTTCTTACTTCATGCAGAGCCTGCCAATGCGGCCTGCTTACCGCTAGTATTCATCTCACACTTCCGTCCATGTTCTCTCTATCCACAGTCCTCACTCTTTTGAGTGAGAGGCTATTATTTCCCAATTTCCTCACCTGACTTCTTTGCCCAAAGCAAATCACAACCCCTTTACATTTTTTGAAGAACTCTCTTAAAATTCCAAAGGCAAAAAGACAAGAAAAATGAGCAATAAGTAAAATAGGAGTTATAATAAACTTTTAAAATCCTAGTAAAGTAATGGTCCCTGGCCTCCATGTAGATGAGAATGGGGCAAGGTGGCTCATTTGAGGCTGCTTTTACCGTCTTCCTTGCCATTTACTTCCTTCCTTTCAACATCAGATGTTAACCAGTCCAGACTGAAATTTGCACCAGCTCAATGCGCTGAGTTGAATTAAGGAATCCCAGTCTCTTCCTGTTGTTTTGTTTGCGTTTCAGTCCAAGGAAACTTCCTCTGACCTGGGGTATGCTGCATGTCTCTTACGCCAGCTTTGATACTCTTAACTCCTGCCCTATAGGCTGAGTTCTTAAGTGACAGAGGGCAATTCATTGTTGGCTGGCTAAGATTCCTGCCTTGACTTTTTTTTTTTATTAAGACTTTACTTTTAAGAGCAGTTTTAGGTTCACAGCAAAATTGAGGGGAATATAAAGAGATTTCTCATATATCTCCTGCTCCCACACATGCACAGCCTCTTCCATTAGCAACATCCCTCACCAGAGTAGTACATTCGTTGTAATTGATAAACCTACACTGAAACGTGCGTCATAATGACCCAAAGTCCATAGTTTATGTTATGGTTCACTCTTGGTGTGGTACATACTATGGGTCTGGACAAATGTATAATGACATATATCCATCATTATGGTATCATATAGAGTATTTTCAAAGCCCTAAATATCCTCTGTGCTCTGCCTATTCATCCTTTCCCTCACAACCTCTGGTAATCACTGACATTTTACTATCTCCATAGTTTTGCCTTTTCCAGAATGTCATAAAATTGGAATTACACAATATGTAAGCTTTTTAGATTGACATTTTTCACTTAATAACATGCATATAAGTTTTTTCCATGTCTTTTCATGGCCTGATAGCTCATTTCTTTTTAGTTTTTGAATAATACTCCATTGTCTGAATGTACCAAAGTTTATTTATCCATTCATCTACTGAAAGATATTTTGGTTGCTTCTAAGTTTTGGTAATTACGAATAAAGCTGTAATAAACATCCTTGTGAAGGTTTTCATGTGGACATAAGTTTTCAACTCCTTTGGATAAGTATTAAGGAGTGTGACTGCTGGATCATACGGCAAAGGTAGGTTTCGTTTTATAGGAAACTGACAAACTGTTTTCCAAAGTAGCTACATTTCGTATTCCCATCAGCACTGAATGGAAGTTCCTGTTGCTCCACATCCTTGCCAGCATTTGATGTTGACCATGTCTGGATTTTGGCCATTCTCCTAGGTGTGTAGTAGTATCTCATTGTTTTAATTTGCATTTCCCTGATGACACATGATATGGAGCATCTTTTCATAGGCTTATTTATCTGTATATCTTCTTTGATATCTTCTTTGATGAGGTATCTGCTAAGGTCTTTGGCCCATTTTTTAATCAGGTTTTTTGTTTTCTTATTGTTGAGTTTTAAGAGTTCTTTGTATATTTTGGATAACAGTCCTTTATCAGACGTGTTTTTTGCAAATATTTTCACCCAGGCTGTGGCTTGTATTGTCATTCTTTTGACATTGTCTTTCACAGAGCAGAAGTTTTTAATTTTAATGCATTCCAGCTTATCAATTATTTTTTTCATGAGTCTTGCCTTTGGTGTTGTATCTAAAAAATCATTGCCATACCCAAGGTCACCTAGGTTTTCTCCTATGTTATCTTCTAGGAGTTTTATAGTTTTACACATTACATTTAGGTCTGGGATCCATTTTGAGTTAATTTTTGTGAAAGTTGTAAGGTCTGTGTCTAGATTCATCTTTTGGCGTGTGGATGTCCAGTTGTTCCAGCACGGGCATAATTTGTAGAAAAGACTATCTTTGCTTCGTTATATTGCTGTAGTGCCTTTGTCAAATATCGGTTGACTACATTCATGTGGGTCTATTTATGGACTCTCTATTTGGTTCCATTGATTTTCTATTCTTTGGCCAACACCTCACTATCTTGATTAATGTAGCTTTATAGAAAGTCTTGAAGTAGGGTAGTGTCAGTCCTCTAATTTTGTTCTTTTCCTTCAATATTTTGTTGGCTATTCTGGATCTTTTGCCTCTCCATATAAACCATAGAATCAATTTGTCAATATCCATAAAATAATTTGCTGGGATTTTGAGTGGGATTGTATTGAATCTATAGACCAAGTTGAGAAGAACTAACATCTTGACAATATTGAATCTTTCTATCCGTTAACATAGAATATCTCTCCACTCTCCATTTATTTAGTTCCTCTTTGACTTTATTCATCAGAGTTTTGTAGTTTTCCTCATATAGATCTTGTACATATTTTGTTAGATTTATACTTAAGTATTTTATTTGGGGGAATACCAATGTAAATGGTATTTTGTTTTTAATTTCAAATTCCACTTGTTAATTGCTGGCCTTGCCTTGATTTTGAAGTCATCTTCCAGGGTCAATGGACTTCTGAAAATTCTAGCTTCCCAATGGTGCAATGTACTCTAGCCCATTCAGTCTACTCAATTCACTAGCCAGTTATTAAGGTAGGCCTTTTGCTCATTTAAGATTTGTTTATTTAACAACTTCGGTCCTTATTGAGAGTTGTTTCTGTGCCAGGCACTGTACTAGGCTTGGAGCACACTATAGTGAACAAAAATACATAGTGCCTATACTGATGGAGCTTAATAAGAAAAGTATATGAAATAATATTACAAATTAAGTATAATGGGAGATAAGAAAAGGATCTTATGAGGGAGAATAACAGGAATCTACTTTAAATTGGGTGGCCAAGAGGAGCTTATCTAAAAAAGTAAGATTTTATCTGAGACACTAAGGACAAGAAAAAGCCATTCTGAAAATGAGTGAGAAGTATAAGCATTAGAGGCAGAATGAACATCTGAAACAGTCCCAAAGTGCATCAGGGTGACTTCATACACACATAGGTCAGGCTATGCGGTGGCAAAGTGGCTGGGGACATAGCTTATTCCTTGAACAGGTCTTGTCTTGTAAGTCAGGTTTATAAGTCAGGGTTTAGGCTTATCTGATACACAGACTTGATGCCTGACGCCCTCATCCTTGATGTCAGGCTACCGTAGACCTTTGAAAATACCAGTAGCAGGTTTCCGCTTCTCTCTGTTTTGAAGTATGTGCCTCCAGTAGACCTTCTGCTGAGCTTTGTTTCTAAATAGAGAGGCATGTCTAGCCTCAGCTCATTTTCAGAGCAGTTTTCAAGTTCTTCTTGTTCAGGTTGACAGCTGTGCCCCCTCCCCCATAACCTCCCAGAGGGCTAAATTACAAGGGTTTGTCTAAAGTTTCAGCCAAATATTGGAAAGTATGAGCAATACTTTAAAAAGCAACATTTTTGTTGAGAAAGGAGTTTGCATTTTAACTTAAACAAAAAACCTTAGTTTTCATTCCTTTTTGGAGAAAGTCTTTCTTACTGCTATATGCTTATAACACAGTAAGAGATTTAAAAGGACAGCAACCATATCGCATGGGTGATGGTTTAAGGATTCAGTTTTAAATATATGCAAATATAATCATCTTCCTCCAGAATATGAAAGTAAATCATAATAAAAATTTTGAGTGTCACAAAATAAAACTTCAAAGTGACAGATAAGCTTAGAAAAGAAAAAGGGTAGAATGGGTGGTGAATGCAATTAGAATTGCTGATTCAATTTAAAAGTGGATAGTAACAAAAGGTTTAAACAATGAGTAGGCACAATGGGGTATTTTTCTAATTTTTACTTGTTTGTGAAAACTCCAAAGAATATGTCAAATATACAGTAGAGACAATTTTAACTTAGAAACATAATTAAAGAAGGTGTTTTTATAAACTTATTCTAGAAGTACAAGTGAGTTTCATATCTGGAACAATCAGTAGCTTACTTAAAAATCCTGTTAATGGTGATGTCAGTAAAGCTGTCATATTTGCAATTAGGAATGACCTTTCTCAACATGGAAGCATAAATTCTTGCATTTCATGTTTAGGAGTAGTAATTGTGCTATTTCCTCATGCCTAAATGGTGGCAAATACACCGATGCTGTCACAACAGAGTAAAGCCCTAAGGAGATTATTGATTAATTAACTTTTCCAGTTTATTTAGAAATACCAGTTTTGTTTCCAAAAGAGAACTAGATTAAGCACATTTACTAAATCTCTGAAATTAAAGAAGTACAATTTATAAAATATCTACCGTTGTATACACATTTATTTTAAAAAGAAATTCTCATTCTTGAAATATTTATTCCCTACAAAATTGAACCAAGAATGGATCTTTTCCAAATTAAGTAGGATTTGTTTTAAAATAAAACAAACGTTTTAAAATCTCATCAAGACTATAAAGATCTTTTAAATTGGTTAACAATATAAAAGTTATACCTGAGGAATAGAGTGATAGGCATCCCATGGGTTAGTAGGGCAGGGAGATGATATTTCTGTCAGAATCAGAAAATTTTCTAGACATGCCAGGCTAGGTAGCCACCTCCTACACACCTTAAAGCTGCATATGACTGTATGTTTTTCTCCTATTTGTTGTCCTGGGAGATCCAGCCTTGAAACTGGAACCCTTGCCTTGGAGTTGAAAAACTCTTTGAGTATCTCAAGTGCTGGTGCTAACCCTGAATTACAGTGGAGGTGACTCCTATATCTCCATGCAGTTTCCTCTCAGCTCTATCACTATCTTGGGTTGCTTTCTCTTCTGGTTTTGATTTGTTTCCCTCGACGTGCACACACACACACCATCCTTTTAAATTCTTCTTAATCCCGAAGGCCTAGACAGAAAATGGAAATATGGAGCTAATTACCCAAATAAGCATTTGGTTGGAAAAGCAAGCCACACCCATATATGCTGCAGAGTCCTACCCATTGTCTGTTTCCAGACTAAAAGACCAAGTCTTGGCAGTACCAGAGCCTGGCTTTGCCTTTATTGCAGCCACGAAAAAAGTGGATATTCACATTTAACCCTTCTGGACCCTGAATTCTGGTCGCAGTTTTACAACCAAACTGGCTCATCTGTCATGCAATCATCTCTGACCTCAGCACTTCTCAGCCTTCTCACTTCCCTCCACACCAACTTGATTTACCAATTATCTCATCCTCATGCAAGCACTGAGTCACAGCTTCTCACATTTAACAGCCTAACACATAATTTGGGAAGCTAGAAATAATTATGACAACTCTAGAGGCAAGGTTTTGGAATTTATACAATTTTAAGTAGCTTGTAACAAGTCCATAAAATTTGAGAGTGCCTATTCTGAGGTTGAATCAGCAAAAATGTATGCCTCTTAGCAATGATATCTTAATTCCAGACCTGTATATTTGATATCATTACAATTAAAATGACTTCCAATGCTATAAATTTCAAGGGCTTATAATAAAAATTACTTAATTTCATCAATTAGAGAATCTCTTGCCACACTTTTTTGGTTTTTTTTAAGGGAAAGGTAAATATTTGTGCAATCTCCAGGATAGCACTCTACGCTAGGTTGCTCCGGAGCCAGATTGCCATGTGTGAATCCTCACTACACCATTTATTAGCTGAGTAACCTTTTATCAAATCTCTACATTCTTTGGATTCTTCATCTGTAAAAAGGAATAAGAGCATTCACAATACAAGTTTTCTAGTGAGTTATATGAGTTAATATCTATAGAGAACTTAGAAGAATACTTGGCTCATACCATACATTCAACAAATGCTAGGTATGAGTGTCAGTGTTTGGAAACAGACAATACTGTATTTCAGCTCTTGAAATGACACAATAGTGTAAGAAAGTGGTAAATGAAAGGTATTGTGTAACTATTATCAGCAAGAATAAGTTAAAGGTAGGAATCAGGAACTTCAGAGTTTAGAAAATAATTCATATAAATTTCTAATCAATGGATATAGCTTAAATATACAGTATGGGATTTAATAATGACAGGCATGTTTTTGTTGAGGAAGGCAGCATTTTGCAAATATCTGAATTTAATTTCCCTGCATGTAAGACATTCTGACTTGCATATTATCTTCTCATTGGAAGGGAAGCTGCTGTGTTTTCTGTCCAAAGCATGTCCATTTCTTTAACAATAAAGAAGGAGCTGCTGGTATCTGCATCACCCCTTTTCACCCTGCCTTACCCTGTCTTCTCCCCCTAAATTGAGCTTCCACAGCAAACTATAAGCTCTGCTGGAGCAGAAAGTCTCTCACATTTTGGACTCAGATCTTTTTATACTCTTAGAAATTATTGGAGACTCCAAAGAACTTTTGTTAATATGGATTATATCTATTGATATTTACCATAATCTAAATTAAAAATATGTATTTATTCATTTATTTAAAGATAACCATAGGAAGCCCATTATGTGTTACTATAAATGCCATATTTTTCTTAAATAGCTGTATTTTTAAAACCAAAAATATTTTAATGAGAAAGTGTTATTTTACATTTTTACCAATCTCTTAAATGTCTAGCTAACAGAAAAAAGAAAGCTAGATCTCATATCTCCTTAGCATTTACTCAATTACAACATCACTAGTTATATAGCCTCTGGAAAACTCCACGGTACACTTGTGATGAGCATGAAAAGGGCAAATAATATGTTAGTCTTATCATGAAAATTATTTTGAATTCTCAGTTCCCCTGAAAGTGTTTTAGGGACTTCCAAGGTTCCCGAACTCCACTCTAAAAACCATTGCCCTTGAGAATTCATTTCTTATCTACCAAGTATTTACTATGCAGTGCTGTACACTGTGGGGTGTACAAGAAAAATGAGATATTCAAAGCCTCTTCAAAGTACTTATCTCCTTCCTAAGGAGATTCTCCAAATATACATATTCAAAAACAACTAACATTTTAAGACAGTTCTTCCTTCTTCTTCTGTAACATGCTAAAGAAGTTTTTATACATTATCTCCTTAAATGAGATTATATGCCATAAAATTAGGGGTAAACCCATAATAGTTCAAAGGAGAAAAAGATCACTGTGGCCTGAGAAGACTTCAAGAATGGAGAAGGAACTTGAATTGGGCCCAGAATAATCAGGAAGACATAAATGGGAATTAAATATCAGGAAGGGGATTTCGAACAGCATGGCATAGATGGTGTATTCAGGGTACTTTCAAGAGAACCAAATGATTGGAGAGGAAAACACATATATAGAGAGGAAAAGTAAAAGATAAGATTAGACTGGGACTTAATTGCGGAAAGATTTTAATTTTACAGTGAGGATGTGGGGGTTTCCTTATGTAAGTCAAGGGAATCACAAATGCTTTTGAGTAATGGAGTAACATGGAAAATGTATGGTTTCGATAGGAAAGAGAGAGAATTGGAAAGTGGGAGAACAAGTTGGGATGGGATGGAATAACGTAGGCACTGTTCAACTGTCATAGCACATTTTAAGGAATTTTAGATTTCATGGAATAAAGCTAGATGATATATTCCACTGTTTACTCACCCCACTTTGCCTGTATCACTGACCAAGCCCTCTCATTGTACAAAATGGAGAAAGATTGATAAGTGTGTATCACAAATATCCACATAAATTCTGAATGGCAACAATTTTACAAAATCCGTATACTGCCTCATAATTCCCAGGGTTTCACTGTTGTCCAAAAACCCCATGACAAGTTATGGCTTTAGTCCCTGCCACAAAATGTCTCTCTCTGAGAGGGACTGGCCAGTCTTTTGGGGGCTTGCAGTGTGATTGGCTACAACTGGCACCATCTACTATTTTCTAGGGCATGCTCTCATCAAGGAAAATGTATCTGACCGTTATGGTTTCCATGCCAGCCAATATGTTTTGAATCCAAGGAACAAGTGGGGAATGGGAAATTAATTTTAGCAGTTGTCACTTTGTTCTAAGTTCTGTGATCTTTTCAAGAACAACATTTTTATTATTATTATTATTACCATAGCTATCATTTATCGAGTGCTTACTATGGGTCAGCTATTTTCCTAAGCAAAGGGAACCAGAACTACCTTTTTTTCTTTTAAAATGCTTTTCCAGACATACTGCCTAGTAAGTTTTTTTATATCCCATTATCTGTAACTGAACACATGCCATTCTTAACTGCAAGAGAATCTAGGAGAGTGAATCTTCTAGTCTTTCAGACTTTCTAGTAGGGGAAATCAGGGAAAAGGTGGTTGTGAAGGGCTTTGGTGCTATCAATCACAGAGTTTGTCATAGTACCCAAGGCAGGGCAGCATTTTGGATTTCATGGGTCTTAGGTACTTTTGCTTTTGTGAGTCTCTTTTTCTATTATATATTTATACAAATATAAATATGTATATAAATATACACATATATACAAAATTATATTTTGTGACTACATTGGTGTAAAAATAAATGTATTAATATTGTATATACACATATATTACAAAATTATATTTTGTGACTACATTGGTGTAAAAATAAATGTATTAATATTGTATATAAAATAATTTCTTCAACCTAAAAAATCTCCCCTGATATTAAAATAAATTTAATTTTTTGAGGGCTCATGAAAGTATTCTCAGTCATAAAGCCACTATACCTGATGTAGCTTGTACGTTTATGTCCCCTACTCTCCATGCCCTTCCTCCCTCTCCTCTCCTATCAACTCCACTGCTTACATTGACCCTAAATTCCTGATTTCCCCCAGCACAGATATTTTACTCCCAACCACGTACTTGATTTCCAGCTTTGTTCTGGGAACAATGCAATCCTGTCTAAAAGGAACCCAAGCTCAACAATCAGGAGTTTTGCTCCTTGTCTCGTTCACTTCAATACCAGCCCCATTTCTGGTAATTAGGATTCTTTCTTATTCCTTAGAAAAACTGTTGGTCGTGGGCCCAGTTATGATTACTGGATGATTTTTTGTTCCAAAGAACCATATTCAGTCTTTCCAGACTGGAACCCGCTTTGCTTCTTCTGCTCCCTCTCTGTTAATAAACTTGACCCTCCCGCCCCTGGGCCAGTGATCTCTGCTGATAGTCTTCCATCATTCGCATACCTGCCTGACCAGCTCTCCAGACATTGCCTGATTCCAGATACATCTGCCTACGCACTTGTTTGAGAAAGTGGTGAATAAGATAGGATTCTTGGTTGCTTTTGGCTTAAATTTAAAAACAGAATTTATCGGCTAAAGTAGAAGGATGGATTTGACATTTGTTTAGCTAGCACCAGGGACTTAAAGGATTTCATCTGTATATTGCCTTTCCTTTTGATCCTTGGCTCTGTCTTGAGTGTGGATAAGATGGATTCACAAAGGAATATCTAGGAGATGCTGTTATCTGTAGAAAGGACTCTCATTAATCGAACGAACAAACCTAAAAGTAGATGTCTGTTCAGTTATTTCTTCTTTTCTCACTTTTTACCTGGTTACCCACCTATTGCCTAACACTGAGTTCTCTGGATACTGTATTCTACCGAACTGATTCAGTTTCCTTTTATAACTTGCAGTGCAATCTACCTGTAGAATTTTCTTTGCCCTAGGGGAGCTGGTCCTATCCCCTTCAATTCTCTACAATGTTATAGTGAATCTTACTCTAGTTTTATGATGAAGAAGAATACCTGTAAATCTCCCTAATGTTAATCACTGAAGAAACTATCTTCAAGAATGCCATATATTTATGGCATAATTCAGCATGCTGGTTCTGGTCAACAACCAATTAGAAATTACAAGCATTCACTATGAATAAAAGAGATCAGTGTGAAAATCAGATAGTAAGCACACTGTGGGAAAGATGAAGATTGTCTCTGGCACCAAACATCAGAGTCCATGCAGGACGGCAGCAAGTAGGCACAATTTCTGGAACTTCTAGAGCTGAGTTGTAAAGGAGGTTGGAGGTTTATGCCCATGACCTAGGTGATGACATTTTTGCAATAAGTAGAATAACAAAAATTAAACTGCAAGCTTACATTTAATATATTGGTAGAAAGTTATACTGCAATTCTATGGAAAATTTTCATACCTTATTATTATTTTTTATAGAATACATTGGGTTTACTTTTTATCCTGCAACTAAATCTAGGATTTATGACTCGAGAGTCAGACCAATGGTTTTATTTGCCTATAGGCCATGCCCCCCACTTCCAAGGTCCACAGAAGAATTCACCAAGCTGTTCCAGATATAGCCTCACCAAAGGGAGCAGGAGCCACAGTCTTGTTCCCTCAGAGGACTTATAGGTCAAAAATAAGTAACAGATCAGCCCCAGTTGTATACATATTGCACAGAAATGTACTTTAAAAGATTGAAATAAAATGGGTAATATGAGTGCCTATGAAAAGGAAAACCTCCCTTTGCACATGCAGCTACTCTCTCACGCCTCATCAGACAGAAAGAAGCACAAAGGAAGTAAAACCAAGTAAAGCACTAAGACATCAATTCAACCTCCGTATTTTCAAATCAGACAAAGCCCTGAAGACGACAATTGAGGAAAAGCTAACAACAGATGCCTTAAATAACAATTCCAATAGTTTTATTTCCATCTTTAAGAGAGAGTTAATACTTTCCATCATTAGCAAAGGATTAAAATTAGGAAATGTAATAACCCTATTGCTAGATTATACTAGTTGATTGTATATTGTGTATTCAAGCTCATGGCCCAAACTTGTCATGAATTTGAGTTTCATTCACCCAAAAATAGGTCCATTAAATGTACGGATTTTTGAAGATATGAGGAGACTCAGAGCTAACATTAATGAATATCTATTTATAAAACATTTGTAACTGTTTTGGTACTTTGGAACAACTAAAAGTCAAAATATTCAAGAACTTAAGAACATCAACAATCTAAAATTTTCATAAAAATTTGAAATACATAGCTTAAATTTAAAACTAACATGTAATTTTATTCATGATTCATTTGGTTATGGGTGGAAGATGAATCATGGGCAAAGGTTATGGCATTTTTGGAGGTTTGCTGTAGACGATCAAAGAAATATTTCTTGGGCTCTGTCTGGGAGCCCAAGTTACAAATTAAAAATGCTTTCCGTATTTTCTAAGTCCTTTTTCTTCTTTATTGTCTTCCCATCACAGCCAAAGCTTTCACAAGGAGAGGGCCTAGTCTAGGACTTACATTTTAGACAAGTGACTTCCATATATTATCTCTAATATTTACAACAACCCTACAAGGTAGCTCTGTGTTATTCCAGTTTTACTGATGAGGTGACTGAGGCTCAGAGAGGATAAATACCTAGCCCTAGGTTAACACAGTTACTAAGTGGCAGAAGCAAGTTGAACTCCAAGTTCAAGTCTGCTTAACCATCCTCTTACGGTGCCTCATTACGGCCTTGGATCCACCCATCTCTGAAAGCTGTTCATCAGATTTGAGAATTAATGAGCAAGATCTTAAGTGAATGTCATACAATACAAGTCTATTTTGATAGGAGGATAAAGTAAAAAGGGTGAGGTCCTGACTCTAAAGAAAAGAAGCATTCCAGGGGTCTTGTTCTGTTCTCGGCATCTGGCTTCTGCAATCTTTGAATTCTTAGGGAGAAAGATAGAGGGAAAGGGGATGAAAAGGCTAGAGATGGGGATAAAAAAATGTGAAAGAGAATGGTGGAGGGAATGGTGATGATATCTTCACCTCCTTAATGTTTTTCTTTTCGTTTCTTCACTGCTTCATTAAACAAACAAACACTTATTATGTTCATACCATGTTCCAAGCACCCAACTTCAAAAAAACAATCTAGTAAGAGAGACAGACCTATAAACAAATACTTGTAATATGGTGATAAATTACATACACGTATAAAACTCAAATATATAAAAATAAGAAGACTATATTTGACACAGTGAGAGTTCAAAGAAGGAAGTGGCTAGATCTTAGGCAGTTAGGGAAACTTCTAACAACCGATGATATGAAGCTGCACAGAGTTAAAGAAACATGAGCCAGTACGGTGTATCTGGAAACTGTAAACTGTTCAGTATATCTAGATTGCAAAATAAGTTTGGCCTGGTAGCAAGAAATGAATTTGGAGATCATGGAAGATCTTGAGTGTCCCTAAAATGACTTTAGACTTTGTCCTGTAGACACTGAGAATCTGTTGAATGGTTTTAAGAAGTGACATAATATGATATATTTTGCACAGTGAAAGTCATTCTAACGTAAGAAGAATTTCAGGGAAGGAGATCAATTCCTGATAATGGTAGTAAGAGATGATAAGAGACAGTGTTAAAACAATACAACATGGGAGTACAACATGGTATGGTCAAATATGTCAACGAGATGAAAGAGAATTGAAAAGAGAGAGATTGGATATTGAGAGTGAGGTAAATTTAAAAGTCTAGGATAGCTTCTAAAATTTGGGATTTGAAGCCTATGGGGACAGTGAGGGCTTTTACCATTATAGAAAGCTCACCTTTCCAGTTCTGGACAAATACAATAAACTGTTAATTGGAACCAAATACAATCAATCCTAATTCTCCTTTAAATTTTGGGTCAGGCGTGGACAAGTCAAAGAAAACAGAAAGAATGATAAATTAATATTGATAATGAGATTCACTTTATAATACTCAAAACCCCATTTTATAGCAAGGACAAGACTTATACATCCTATACTCATCTTTATCCTAGGGATAATAATAACAGACATCTTACATTGCTCTGAAGATTAGCCATGTTAGTATATAATTAAATGCTTGGAATATTATAAAGTGTACTATAAAAAATCACTTATCGTTAGTATATCATGATGTGAGATAATATCTGGAACGTTAGTGAAGGGAAGAACATTCACCCGTTGACTTTCAATTTGCAGTAAATATGGTGACTGAGACTGAGGCACTGGAATGTAAGTTCCATGAAGAGATAGACACTTTGTCTATCTTACTTATCAATGTATCCAAGACACTGCCAGGTATGTAGTAGATGCTCCATTCGTTTGCTAAAACAAATGCATGCAAATCCCTGCAAGAGATACACACGTTGTGGCTTCCTAGCATTCTTGTTGTTCTATGTTTTCCTTGATTCAATATTGGACATAAAAATCTCAGAAAGTCTAGCCTCAAGAATATAATTTTATAAACTTCTTATTATCATATTAACTAATGTTCACACTGAAAATGCATAAATTATGTCCAGTAAATTTTGAAAATATTTTAGAATAAAGAGTGAAGAAAATATGTCCAATCAATATTTAATCTATGTAAAAACAATTGAAAGAAAAACCTCTATAAACAAAACTCATGCCAAATTGAGAACAGATTTGTTGTAGTGGGAAGTATAACATGACGTACCAAATAGATTTTGTACATTGCACCATATTTTTGCAAAATAATTCAGACAAAACTGTTGGTTGCAATTGTACTTTCATGATATGTGGATGACTTCCAGTCCTCTAGCCAGGACTTGAACCCAATTCATCCAGCACTAAATAACAACATCTTCATATAACCTCAACTTTAATTCCTCATCTTTAATGCCCAAAATGCTGTTAATCAATAACAGGGGTTTCTTATCTCCCCAAATTCTGTGGCCATAAAGGGAATTCAGCTTCATATGAGGACACGGCTGTGGCATGGGCCAATAGACATACATACGATGCTCATATGCAAGGACCGTTTTATTCTCCTCTGTATCCCTTGTGCTTAGTGCAGGATTTGGAATTTACATATGTTCAATATATGAATGAAGACTAAATGAGGCAGGAATAAATGAAGTAACTCCCAGGCAATGATTGTTAATGGTGGCTAAACAATTGGATCCAAAGCTGTTGAGACACTCTATAATATCTGAATTAGGCTGACAACATCTGATCCTACATCTGATCCTACTTATCAATCTTAATATCGTGAAAAGAGAGACAACCAGAGTACAGGCCTCTTGATATGATACAAAAGAAAGCACATAACAATTCCCTTGAAGTATTTAGTCAAAAATTCAACCTGAGTCTGCTCACTCCTCTAGGTCTTCCTATAAGTTTACAAATATATGAGGACAGAGGAATGAGTCAAATGGCAACAGGCGAGTTTCTTCAACAAACAAGTTGTAAGGAAAATACAGGGGAAAGATAATCTCTGGATTAAAATACGTGACGCAGGAGGAAAACGGTACACAAAACTGAGAAGATTGAGGATAATTAAACACTGGACAACATTAAGGAACTATTGTTATTTTTAAGTTAAATAATATTTTGCTATGTTAAAAATAAGTGAAACAGAATCCCTTGTATTTTAGAGACTCATACTGAAGTATTTGCAAATACAATTATATGCAGTCTTGAATTTGCTTTAAAGTAATGCAATGAGGCAGAAGAAGTGAGCGGGGGTACAGGAGAAACAAGTTCAGCTATGTGTTAATAATTATTGAAGTTGTTTGATAATTATATGGAAATGCTTTATGCTTTTCTTTCTACTTTAAAAATTTGATAATTTTTTAAATATGATTCAATAAATGTCAAACTCCAGGCACTTTATCTAGCATAGAGTAAGCACTTAATGAATGTTAGCTAATAAAATCCCACCCCCCCAAAAAAAGGCACTGTGTGAGGGGCATTCCCATGGATCAGTTCGCTTTGTGTGTGTGTGCGTGTGTGTGTAGTATACGTTAATTTTTTGAAGTTTACATTTCTCCTCTGGTAATGGCAAAATAATTTGTGTCAGACTAACCCTCCCACTGATAATTAATATAAACAACTCTGCAAAATATTTAAAAATAAAAGTTTGAATGCACTAAAGGAAAAACAAAGAAAGTATATACTGGAGGGGGTGCGCTTCTTGAAAGAAGGGAAGCAAATTAGGAGAGGACCACATTTAGCCACTGTTCCCCTGAGGGGTCCTCCCAGTTTGCCGTGGAGTCCAGTGGAGTAGAGCGCAGACAGGAAGCAGCAACCCTGATAGGCTAAGAAGAAATAGGTTGGGCTCTCAGGAAAATCCTAGAATGGAGAAAGCCACAGAGGCGGAGAACGAAATCTGCATAAAAATTTTCTTCAAATTATTGGCTGACTGCTGAGCTGCATATGTATAAGATGTGACTCAGAACCTAAAAGAAAGCAACAGCTAGAAGGCAATATTTTATCAGCCACCCAGTTCTGGGAACACTTGGTTTGGTTTTTAAGTCCTATCAAGTTAGTGGGGCTTGGTAAAGACCTCAGGCTTTCCATTAAAACCCCGAGAAGGGCCACACCCTAGGAATAAGGCCAGGACTAAGGACTATGCCCTAGGACTAAGGACAAAACCAAAAGAAGCCCACACTAACACAGCCTAAAACCAGTCATCCACAGGTCAAGATGATTAGTCAACAATTTAACTGCCCAGCAGAACAAAACTCGACACCTGTAGAGAAAGATAACGAAATCCAGAATCTCTAACATAATATCCAATATCCAATATAAAATCATAATATCCAATATACAGTCAAATAATGCTAGACATGCAAAGAAGCAGGAAAATCTGACTCATAATCATGAAAAAAGGAATGTCAATAAAAGCCACCCCATAAATGGCCCAGCTGTTTGAATTAGCAGGCAAGAACTTTAAAACATCCATTACAAATACAGTCATGCACCACATAACAATGTTTCAGTCAATGACAGACCACATATACAACAGTGACCCCATAAGATTATAATGGAGCTGAAAAATTCCTATCGCCCAGCCATGTTGTAGCTTCATAAGGTCATAGCGCAGTGCATTACTCAGGTGTTTATGGTGATTCTGGTGTAAACAAACCTACTGCTCTGCCAGTTGTATAAAATATAGCACATATAATTACGCACAGTACATAATACTTGATAATGATAATAAATGACTATGTTACTCGTTTATGAATTTACTATACGATACTTTTTATTATTATTTTAGAGTTCACTCTTTCTACTTATAAAAAAAAACAATTTAATGTAAAACAGTATGCCATGCTATGCTAGCAGCCTCATATGTCTCATGCTTACTGCATCTCTTGATTACATCGTTTTCTTTTGTGCTTGATTTAATCTCAAGTTGTTTTGTTCATCATGGCCCATAAGCGTACAAAATCCACTGCTGATGTTGCCAGTAAGAGGCCACTTCTAGTGACTGACCTGGAAACAAAAATTAAAAGTGATTAAGGACTGCAACGGTGGAAAATCAGTGATGGTTATTGCTCACCAACCAGGCATGTCCCATTCCACCAGAGCTAAGATCTTGAAGAAAAAGAACAAAGTGACAGAAGCTGTTAAAAGATCTGCTTCATCGAAGACAATGAGACCAACAAAAATTCAAGAAGGGCCTCTATCAGATGTCAAGAAACTTCTAATGACCTGGATTGAAGACAGGACACAGAAGCACATCCCTCTCTGCACCATGGCAATCAAGGCCAAAGGAAAAAGTTTGTTTGCAATGTTGAAAAAGTAAGGCTGGACCCAACTACAGTGTTGAATTTACTGCTAGCTCTGGGTGGTTTAAAGAATTCGAGAATCGTTGTTCATTACATTATGTGAAAGTGAGTGGTGAGTCTGCACGTGCTGATATGAAGGAGCTGAAGAATTTTTGGAAATTGTAGATAAGCTGATTATGGAGGAGAATTACTTGCCAGAGCAAATATTCAATATGGATGAATTCTTCCTATTCTGGAAACAAATGTTCTAAAGGACTTTCACCCATAAGGAGGCCAAGTCAATGCCAGGCTTTACGGCTTTTAAGGACAGGATAACAGTCTTGCTTGGGGGCAATGCTGCAGACTACAAATTGAGACCATTTGTGATCTGGCACAGTGAGAATCTCATAGCCTTCAAGCATATCAATAAGCACACACTGCCAGTGTACTACAGGAGCAATACGAAGTCCAGAATGACCCAGCTCCTCCTCCAAGATGCCCTCCTGAATTGCTTTGCCAGCAAAATGGAGAAGCAGTGTTTGGAGAATAACATACCTTTCAAGATTTTGCTTATTATTGATAATGCTCCTGGACATCTTCCTTTTATTGGTGATCTTCATCCCAATATCAAAGTGGTATTTCTCCCTCCAAACACCACCTCTTTGATCCAATCAATGGATCAAGGAGTTACAGCAGCTGTTAAAGCCTGCTACCTGAAGAGGACCTTTGTTCAGGCTATTGCTGCAGTTGCGGAAGACACTGATGCAATTCTTGAGGAATTACAACATCTAATACTGCATCAAGAACCTTGCTTGGGCTTGGAGTGATGTTGCCAAAGAGTGCATGAATGGCATCTGGAAAAAGATGTTCAAGAGGGTCATCCACGACTTCAAAGGATTTGCCAAGGATGAGGAAGTGGCAAAATCAACAAGGCTGTCATTGAGATGGCAAACAGCTTTAACAGGGTGGGGATGAGGATAACATTAAGGAGCTCCTAGAGGTGGTTCCTGAGGAATTATCTGATGAGAAGTTGAAAAAGAGGCAAGGGAAAAGGAGACTGCACAAGAAGAAAAAGAAGAACTCTCAAGAAAATTCACAGTGAAGGGTTTAGCAGAAGCTTTTATAGATCTCAACAAGCTCCTTAAAACTTTCGAAAACATGGACCCCAACACTGACAGGTTTTCATTAACAGAGAGGAACGTTTATGGTGCATTATCTGCTTATAAGCAAATCTATAATGGAAAAAAAGAAACAAGCCAAGCAAACCACCAGGGACACACTTCTGAAAAGAGTGACACCTCCTCAAGAAAAGCCTCAGGCAGGTCCTTCTGGAAGTATTCCAGAAGAAGGCGTTGTTATCATATGAGATGGCAGCTCTATGCGTGTCATTGCCCTTGAAGACCTTCCAGTGGGACAAGATGTGGAGGTGGATGACAGTGATGTTGATGATCCTGATCCTGTGTAGGCCTAGGCTAATGTGTGTGCTTGTGTCTTAGTTTTTAACAAAAAAATTTAAAAATTAAAAGTTTTAAAAAATAGGAAAAAGCTTATAGCATAAGCACATAAAGAAAATATTTTTGTACAGCTCTACAATGTGTTTGTGTTTTAAGCTGTGTTATTACAAAAGAGTCAAAAAGGTAGAAAAATAAAAAAGTTCATAAAGTAAAAAAGTTACAGTAAACTAAGGTTAATTTATTATTGAAGAAAGAAAAATATTTTTTTATAAATTTAGTGTAGCTTAGGTGTACAGTGTTTACAAAGTCTACAGTAGCGTGCAATAAAGTCCTAGGCCTTCACGTTCACTCACTGCCTCACCAAGAGCAGCTTCCAGTCCTGCAAGCTATATTCATGGTAAGTGCCTTATACAGGTGTACCATTTTTTATCTTTTATACCGGATTTTTACTGTACATTTTCTATATTTAGACATGTATAGATACACAAATACTTACCATTGTGTTACAATTGTCTACGGTATTCAGTACAGTAACATGCTGTACAGGTTTGTAGCCTGGGAGCTATAAGCCATACCATATAGCCTAGGTGTGTAGTAGGCTATACCATCTTGGTTTGTGTACATACACTATGATGTTCACACAACATCGAAATCACCTAATGATGCATTTCTCAAAAAGTATCCCTACTGTTAAGCAATGCATGAGTGTATGTTAAAGGATTTGTAGGAAAAGATGACAGGAATCTTGACAGAAAAATGGAAAGTATAAAAAAATTAAAAATTTACTGTAAAAAGGATTGTTTAACTTAATCGACCAGTAAATAAACATATAGCACAGTTCATCTGCGTGGCCATTTGTGGCAGCACATGCGCAGTAGGGTTGGAGAGAGAAGTTGTATTGCTGTTCCTCAGGCAAAGCAGTTTTTATTTTCTCCTCTCTTCCTGCCTGGCAAGCCTGGCCTTGAATAGGACTCTACTCTGGGCCAGCTAGATAATAGCTGATGGGTTCCAGACCAGTCAGGTGGCATCCATGCTTCTATAAGTCATGGAAATTAAATATTAACCACAGCACTATCAAATTATAACAATAGATCCTTGCATCCTTATACCACTTTATATTTAGCAAAGGCTATCACATGCATCTTCTCAATGTTCCCACAGAGTCAGCTATGACATGAGTGCTGTGGTCTCTTTATGACAAAACTATGTCCCTCAGATAAGAAGGTTTCAGAAAGATGTTCATGTCTTCAGTATCCTAAAAAGATTGCTAGACTATTAATTGGTAAAAAGCCCAAGCTTCATTAGAAAGAATGGCGTTAGCTCTGAGCTCAGGGACTCGGATCATATGGGGGTACCAGGTGATCTATTTACTTTGCAATTATCCAAGAGTGCATGGCTAAAGGTAATTGACAACCCCCCAGGCACTAGATGATGATTTAGTTCACAGTTTCAACTTTAGAATCCAGCCTATGCCCAGCTCTGATCTCAGAAATCAGTGAAAGAATAAATCATTATAAACTAATCTACAAAGCCCCACATATCTGAATCTGAATTCTACCATCTTCCAGAATTTCTAAGACTGTCTTAAAGACCATTAAAAATCATTAAATGCTTTTTATCAAGCCAGTCTTTGAAGTTCAATGTTTTATTTGAAAAGAATAACATACAGTTCACAAGATAACATGCGTGATGATGCCTTGCCATTATGAGATAGGAGGGCATTCTGAGTTTCTGATAATAGTGATAGCAGGTGAGGAGAAAGGCAGAAAGTCACATAGCCGGATCAAGAAGATCAGGTTCAATCCAGAGGCAACCGAAGTTAAATGTTCTCCTCCAAATGGCACTTAAATTCCTCACTGAAAGACGCATTTAGACCCCTTTATGATAGGACAATCCATTGAAAAGTTAAGTTTGAGTCTATGTTAAAGTCTATGTTAAAATTAACAAAACAGTTTCTATGGTGCAAAAAAATGTATATTATGATTTCCCATAAACCATATGAAAAGCACATTTTCTTTATGACCTCCTTATCAAGGGAAAGAGTTATATTTCTAGGATGTTTATAGAAATGTGATATATGAACATCCTGAGGATATCTGCATGTAATTTATTAAAATATATTTTCTCCAAGTTGTCATTTGAAAAGATATTAATAAAAGTGATTAACCATTACCTCATAGGCCATATTCCAACTTAAAAATCCAATTTCAATATTCAAGCTCACAGAGTAAATCTTATATCCTTAGGGTAAATGTTGATGAAATCTGAGAAAACCTACTAAAATTTTATACAACCTCATAGCAGATTTACTGTATTAAAACGAAGCATATAAATTCATCAAGAATTTGCCATCTTTTTAAAAAAATTCATTCATTCAAAACTTAATAATGCAAAGCTCTGCTTAATGCTGGCCTGATGTATAGAAACACACAATTTATTGCTATGTTTCTACAATGCCATATAAATTATTAATTTAATTTCTAAAGATTAATCAGAGGATAATATTGATTGACTCCCCTGTCTTATATTTAGGATAAGATTCCATTCCTCTACCCTAATTAGTGTGAGCCTTACTGGAGAGCTCTAAATTGAGTTATTTCCTGAAACAAAGAAAAGGCCAGAAAATCATTTCCCCCGAGCTTCTAGGGAGAGTATTGGCCCTTCAGGATGAATCTTGTGGTAGCCATAAATTCAATGTACACTTAGGTCTAGGAGTTGCAAGCAACTTCTCAAGTTACTCAAGTAAGAGCAGGCATTCTTTCTTAGTCAAAACTACTGCCGTTGGAAACCCATTATGTCTACTGCTTAACTGACCATTTTCAGCCAACTCTTCTGTCTGCCCTGCAAACTTCCAGACCAGTCTGCAGGCAAGTTGACAATATTTTTAAGTCCATGAACAGAAAATTTATCAAGTAATTTCAGGGTAGCAACAATTAACTGAATCAGTTTCCAAAACGAATGTCAGAAAAGCACTATTTTCTGAAACAAAGAAGTGATTTACAATACATAAGAAGAGTAAAATAGTTTCTTTTGTTTTCTTTGTTCCAAGTCTCAATGCAGAAGTCTAGCATTTCTGAGTTTTCCCCTTTACACTCCAGTATTAAAAAATGTATGCCATGACAGCTGATGTTTTCATAGTAGGGAGGGCTCAAAGGAATTACAACTGAGAAAAATAATGTGCAATAAAAACCACATTAAAGAATGACAAAAAAAAGCTTTGCCCGAGAAAGATTCTATTCTTTTGTGTGACATTTGTAACTGGCTAGATATAGTTTATTTGTTCTCTTTGTAATGGGACCAGATGTCACTCAGACTGTATCTTTTGTTCCACACGCAGTACACAGATCGAAATGAAATGAGGTTTGTCTGCCCCAGGCTGGACAAAGAATGACTGTGTAAGAGGTAAGCCAGGATCTACATAAAGTAATGACCACAGATTTATTGATCATGTCCCCTTTGGGTCTGTGTTGTTTTCAAAGAGGAAGATATAAAATTAGGAAGGGGGGAGGCGCGAGGAGGAGCTGTAAGATCTAGAAATGGCTGGTCTTAGCTGCATTAAGTCATGGTTAGAGGATTAAGTCTAAGAAGTGATAAGCCACAGGTCAGGCAGACAACAGAAGATAAGAAAGTATGATGAATGAGGGGTTACTTGGCCCTGGAAATTTGAGAAATATTTAGAAGCTTGCAACATTTCCCCACATCTTCCAGAAAATTGAAATTCAAACGAGTAGGCAGGGCCGGCCCCGTGGCTTAGCGGTTAAGTGCGTGCGCTCCGATGCTGGCAGCCCGGGTTTGGATCCCGGGCTCACACCGACGCACCGCTTCTCCGGCCTCAGCATGGCCGCATCCCACATAGAGCAACTAGAAGGATGTGCAACTATGACATACAACTATCTACTGGGGCTTTGGGGGAAAAATAAATAAATAAAAATTAAAAAAAAAAATTTAAAAAGAATAAAGTTGTTAAAAAAAAAAAGGAATAGGCAATAGTTGGTAGCAAAATAATGATAATCATACCTAACGCGTGGGTAGCTCTACACACATTTAATGTCATTTTAATCCTTATGAATCTGTCAGTATTAGTTCCCAAACCATAAAGACGAGGAAGCTGGAGCTCAGAGATCAAATGATGGCCCAGTGATATAAATAGAGCTGGTAAGCAAAAGGCTCAAAAGCAGAACTTCTGTTTCCAAGTTCATATTCTATGCAACATAGCATAGCTGCCTCTACAGCAGGAAAAAAAAGGCTCTAAACCTTCTTTCTTCTCCTTTTTCAACTGAATTCAATTCAGCTCAACAACTACATATTGAGCACCTACTAAATTTCAAACATTATGTTATGCGCTAGGAATATATTAATAAAGCACAGTCTCTTCCTCTTTCAAATAATTCTGGGAAGAGGAATATATACATAAAGAAATAGATATAAGTATAGATGTAGATATCAATGCTAAAATATATATGTGAAATATATACATACATATTAAATATAGAGATTCATTTTTATAAACTTCACAAACTTGTGGAAAACGACCAATTATGAGTTGCTTGTAAGGAAAGTTAAAATACATTTCCCAAACTTACCTGGTGATAAAAATAATACTAACAATAATAGCTAACATTTATTAAATGCTAACTATTAACTCAATTAAATCTTACAACTCTCTAAGGTAGAGAGCACTAGACCTACTTTATAAGTAAAGAGATAAAATAATTTGACCAAGGTCATACGACTAATAAATGCAGAGTCAGGATTTATACTCAGACAGAAAGATGGTCTCACAGATGAACTTGCCTTATAAAATATTAAGCCCCAAATATCCAGGAACTTTCAAAGTTTTATTAGTTTCCCTTCTCTTGCTAAGTCAGCAAGGAGGGTAGATAGCTGTACCCTTCTATTTAAGAAAGATTGAATGCCCTCCAGGCCCCAACTTGCATCTGAAAAAATCGGTCATATTTATTTCCTTTTCTTTAAGTCACCATGCTTTGTAATTTGGGATTTAACGTCCTGACCTATAATCTCAACTAAATGGAGCACAGCTGGTGTCTGTGTCAATGGTAGCTATCTGTTGGTCATCCGATGGCAAGAAAATCCTGAGCGGTAAGGATGCCCAGTACTGGATAACAACAATGGTACTTAAATTAGAGACATTACAAGAAAGTGGTCAGTTGAGCAATAGAGCATGGATCACTTAGAGCTTCTCACTTCTTACTCAAGAAGTGAGAGCTACTCTTTTGCTGGATACGATCTTTTGAAGACCTCCCTTTGCTTCTTTACTTCCCTGTATATCCTTTAAATACATCCTATAACTTTGGAGAGCATAAATGTGTCTCTGTCCTTGCAACCTGAAGCAGTCTAATTAGCACAACCTGAAGAAAATTATTCCAATAAAATATACCAAATTTTTCTCAAGGAAACACTCACCATTTCTTTTACACTAAAGTTCATTTTTTTAGCAGATCTATAAAACTGCCCAAAATATACTTTAATACATACGCAGTATTACATACTTCACTTCAGTACTCACCATTCTTATGTTTTTTCAAAGAAATTGAGACATTTTCCAAAATAATAGAAAATAAATTCTCTCTGATTTAAGAGAATGCTAATCCAATTCCAGCCCCTGTTTATAAATTCTAGAGAGAATTAACTAGAAAATAAGATCCAGTCACTGGAGGATCCTAATTTTTGCTGCCATTTCTTCTGTCACTGCCACGTGATTTTTCTTTTCAATGATAGACCCACCCACCAAGCATCCACGACCTTACTTACTGCTGCAAGACTGCCTTTGATGGTGTAGATTCCTGCAGAGGCCACAGTGATGTCCCAGGAATCCCAAGATTACACCTCTTTGGTTCACATGTACAATTCAACAATTGTTCAAAAAAGACATCAGTTGAACCAAGAGGTTGTCAACAGGTTTCTAGTTTATTTGCCTTTATATAGCTGAAATTAAAAGGGGCTACTCAAGTGATTCTTTACAAAACAAAGTGTTCCAGGCTGACATGCCATTTCCATCTAAAAAGAAAAGGGTCTAGTTCTTCTTGCCCGACCAGGTTCTACATAACCAAAATTCTGCTATTTGAGGACACAACAAGGGGTTATTGTCACTCTTGTGGTACTTAAGAAATACTAAACTTGACTCACTAAACTCACAATTACAGACATATCTATAGCAAAATAAAATTGTAAATGCCATGAAATTGACTTCCAATTCTGGCTAGGTTTTGATAACAGGGACTAGATTTACCCTGTTGTCTGAAATAACAAGAAAACTGGACAATTATATAAAACAGTGGTTTTCAAGACACTGGACATCAAGCAATTGAAGACAGTGATTCCTGAGAGATGAGAAACAAATAAGGCAATCACTATGACTGCCCCAGATTCCTGCTTTGGGAGAATTTCCAGGCCTTGGCACAGAGAGGGGTAACTAAGGTGAAACCTGGAGGGCTCCCTGAGCTGAGGAAGTAGGGCTGAGAATCTAAGAAGACTAAGGAGGCCAAAGTTTTCAGAACAGAGTACCTGAGAGGACAGAGAAGTATAAAAAGAGCTCCAGAGTTCTGTGTTTTTCTCAATGTTTCATTTTGGATAGTTTCTATGGCTATGTCTTCGAACTCACTAATCTTTTCTTCTGCAGTGTCTAATCTGCTGTTTCCGTATGTTAGGCATTGTAGTTCTCATTTCTGGAAGGTTGATTTCAGATTATTTTTATATATTCTATGCCTCTACCTCAATTTTTGAACACATGGAATACAATTATAAAAACCATTTTAATGTTTCTTTCTGCCAGGTCTAACATCTGTGTCAGTTCTAGGATGGTTTTGATTGATTGATTTCTTTTCTTAGTATGGGTCATATTTTTCTGCTTCTTTCTATGCCTGGTAATATTTCACTGCATGCCAGACATTATAATTTTACCTTATTGAACTGGACTTACAATATTCTTGAGTTTTGTCTTAGAACACAGTTAAGTAACTTGGAAATTGTTTGATCTTTATGCATTTTGCTTTTAAAGTTTGGTAAATGAAACAGAGAAATGTTCAACCTAGGGCTAATTATCTCCTATCATTGAGGCAAGATCCTTTTGAGTACTTTATTCATCATCCCATGAATTATGAGGTTTTCCATTCAGACTGACAGGAAAAAGCACTATTTTAAGCCCTGCATAAGCATCAGGCACCATTCCCTCTCATCTTTTCTAGTGGTTCTTTCTTCAGTCTTGAGTTGTTTCTTATACATGCCCAGGTTTTATATGGAATACAATTAGGAAAACCTGGGCTATTTCTTCACAGGCATATTCTACATATTTGACATTAGAATACTGTGTGTGAAAATAGGGAACTTATTTTAAATTATTTGAAAATGTTTAAACTAATCAAATATTCTGGTGAACTGTGAAGTTTTCTTAAATAGGCAGATTCATAGGCATATACTCATCAGTAAATATCAACATTCTTTAGAAAATATAACAAACTGCAGAGTCTCCACAGTGTAATATTCACAATGCCCAAGATATAATCCATGGTCACTTAACATTCAAAGAACCAAAAAATGTGACCATGGCTCAAAGAAAGGCAATCAACAGAGCCCAACCTTGAGATAAGACAGATGTTGGAATTATTACACAAAGATGTAAAGCAACTGTTATAATTATGCTCAATGAGACAAAGGAAAATATTTACATAATGAAATAAAGAATGGGCAATAGCAGAGAAATGGGAAACAAAAAAAGCAAGAGGAAATTTTAGAACTGAAAAAATACAACAGATAAAATTTAAAAATGCACTGAAAGAACCTTATAGCAGAATGAAGATGACAGGAAAGAATCTGTGGAGATGATAATAGATCAAAAGAAATCTGTTCTAATAAATAGAGGGGAAAAAAATTGTAAAAAATAAAAGAGCTTCAGGATTCTGTGGGGCAATACCAAAATGATAATTAGAGTGCCAGAGGGAGAATAGAGAGGTAAAGTAAAAGGAAATTCAAAGGAGAAATGTCCGAAGTTTCCCAAATTAGCTAAAGATATAAATTGATAAATTGAAGAAGCTCAAATCTCCAGACAGCATAAATATGAAAAAAACTATGCCTAGATACATTAAAGGTAAATTTTTGAAAATTAAAGATGAAGAGAAATTTTTGAAAGCAGCAGAGAATCAGAAACAACAGTGCATACAGGGGAACAAAGACTTGAATGGCCACAAACTTTCTCATCAGAAAGCATGGAGGCTGGAAGACAGGGAACAACATCGTTAATGTACTGAAAGAACAAAACTGGCAACTCAGAATACCACAAGTGAAAATATACTTCAAGAATGAAGGTGAGATAAAGACATTTTCAGATAAAGAAAACTGAGAAAATGTATCATGACCACATTTGCACTATTAGAAATGCTAAATGAAGTTAAAGAAAATGTTGCCAGAGGGAGATTGCACCTTCAGCAGCAAATAAAGATCACTGGAAATATTTATTGTGGGCAAATTATACCTCGTTAAAGTTTTTAAAAAATATTTAAAAAGAAATTAACTAAGCTAACATAGTGGTACAAATCACAATAACAAAAGGAATGAGAAGTATGTCAACTGTTTTGTACCAAAATAACCCAATGAGGTTGAATCGAAGAACAGATTCTAAGCTTTCTTTGATTCATTGCTTCACAAAGCAAAATTATTCTTTATATGTCAAGAAGAAATATGTGGTTTGAAATGATCGTTACAATCTAACTGGACTGTAGATGAAATACATCCCATCTTGGAGAGGTTTTCACACACGGGTAGAATTTAGCTACTAGAAAAGAATTAGAGTAAAGCGGTGGAATTCTTAGCCCCTACACAAATTCTAGATTGCTTCATGAAGTGCGAGTGAGAATTAATTGTGGAACTAAGAAGTTAAAAATGTTGCAAATTCACTGGAAAAGCTAAAGAAATGAGTTTTTAAGCTGTTGACTATCAAATTTTAGCAATCAGATTTTGCAAAGAAAAGCCTAGAACGTTAACTTAATGAGAACATGAAAGAAAAAAAAAAATCAGAAATTAGAAAATGAAACGAACTGAGGACACGACTCAACAAAGCACTATGAAGCCAGTGCAATTGGACCCAGTTTTTCTTCGCTAGCCAAATCACTATTTGGTTAAAAAGCAAAAGCTAAGTAACTTGACATTTCAGAGATTCTGCTTGAAAGAACATTAGGTGTTATTTCCAAATGAAATTGCAGAGCATTTCTGGATAGAAATGATTTACTTCCATTGGGTTTTAAAAGAAGCAATTTTGATACCCATTTGATGCTATGCATTACTGTGGAACAAATATTTCTAACCCCTTTGTTCATTTGCAAATCCCCACACCTCCCAAACAAAAATATGTTCATCTGAAGCAGGCTTTCACAATTATGAATATACATTGCTCTGTAAATTAGTTGTTCGTATATGTGTCCCCTTGTTATGAGGAGCTCCTACAGAGAGGAGCAGTTCCTTATCTACCTTTGAATTGCCAGGCCCTACGCAGTGCCTTAGTATATAAGAGATGTTCAGTAAGTTATTGTCAAATAAAATGAATTCTGCATCTATTTGTGCACGACTGGCTACAAAATTTGAGAGCCCATTGCATAATATGGGACCCCTAATTTAAAAAATCATTAAGAATTTCAAGATGGCGACTCCAGAGCATTAAAACAAGCCCAGGTTCCTTCTGAGCACAGGACCTTGTGCGACCCCCATAGGTCACTTACCTACAAAGCCCACCCTATGTTCCTGCTGTTGATTACCCATGGGCCTTTACTTCCATGCCTGAGTAGGAAGTAATTTAGAAAAGACTCTATTTCGTAATGGTTTTTTAAAAAAAAATAACAAGGATACAAAAAAGGCAAAAGGCAATAGCTTTTGGCCTGTTACCTACAACATAATAAAGAGCAAAGAGAGTTCTCAAATAAGGTTAGAAATGCAAAACAGTGAAAATTGCAGTGAGATGGCAGGAATACATGTTCAACATTTTATGAGCAAGCTTTACAGCTTTTTCTTCCTAAATCTACCTATTTAAGAAAACGTTTTCAAATAATTTAAAACAAGTTCCCTATTTTTACACGAGGTATTCTAGTGACAAATATTTAGAGTTTAATAAAATGTCACTGATACTAAACACACTGATGGATTTCTTGCATGATTCAAAAGGTCCTTCAGGCTCTTTCAAGGTCATCGCTATGAGATATCGTTTTCCCTTGACCCTCAGGTGCAGAGGACTGAGTTAATCAGACTCCACAGTTCATGGCATGTTATTAACATTGGGTCATAAAAAAAGGCCTCTTTTGTTTTATTTATTTAGTTCCTTTTATTCCTTTACTTGCCTCACATGCACTACTACCTCTCCAGGGAGCCATTCCACTCTGTTCAATGCATTTCTTTTTGTTTGTATGTCTTATTATAAAAATATGATTTTTTGTTTGTTTTGAATGAATGGATTCAAATAATGAATTCAAATACATAGTTTCATTTAGGTAAATAATTTTGTGTGTCACTGAGATTCTTATTTGTTTCACTAAGCACTATGTTTTTAAGATTCATCTATCGTTGCTACATGAACATAATTCATTGTTCCTAACCACTACACAGCATTTCATGGTATACACCCACCACATTCTATTATCTGTTCTCCCAGTGATGGACACTCAGGTTGGTTCAACTCCCAGCACCACAAATAATGCAGCAATGAACATACTTGTACATATTCCTTAATGGATTTGTGTGAAACTGTCCTTGAGATATATATTGAAGAAAGGAATACTTTACACATAAAGAATGAGAAAATTTATTTTGAGTAAGTCAGCTCAGATAACTCTTCTGATGGCAGCATCTGTTTTATCTCCCAGCAGCAATAAATGTGGACTATTCTATCTCTGCAACCCTGTAAATAGTTGGTACTACATAGCTTTCTAATTATTGCCAGGAGTAAAGGTATAAAATGATAGTTCATCATTCTTTTGATATGCATTTTCAGCACTACAAGTGAATTTCAGCATCTCTTTCCTTGTTAACTTCTTGAGTTTCTTCTTTGCAAATTGTTTTTCAAAACTCATGCTCATCTTTTTTTATTGGGGTTTCCATCCTCTTATTGTTAATTTGCAAGAATTCCTTTTATATTCTAGATATTAAACCCCTGTCAGTTGTAAATATTACAAGCATTTTCCCCTTTCTGCTATTCTGTGCATTATCTTTGCATAATCGTTGTCTATGATGTCCTCCATTGAACAAATCCTTTATTCTGATAAAAACATGATCAGTTTTCCTCTTACACTTTACAGTTTAAAAGTTTTATTTAAAAAACCCTCCTTGTCCCTAAATCACAAAAATATTCTCCTGCATTTTCTTCCATTACTTTTTACATCCATTTTTCATATATAAATATTTAACTAGGTCTATGTTGTTAGGTACTCGGTCTATATAGAGAGCCAGTTTTCCTAACACCACCAATAAACAATCTATTCTTTCTGAGAGATTTCTGCTACAGCATCAAAATATCATTGTGCTAGCAAGAATTAAATGTTAAAGAGGTCTACATTTCAGATAAGATATTATTATGCTTTATGATTTGCTTCTGACAAGGAAGAAATGAATTTTTACTTTGTAAAAGGAAATTTGTATAATAATTTAAGATATTTAAATATAGGAGTAGTAGCCACACAAAAAGTGAGCCCTCTTCACTGGAGGTGTTTAAGCAGAGGTTGAATGGCCACCTGATGGATCCCATATTATAAGTGTGAGGTTGACAACCTGGTTCTCAGTTCTCTTATGTGCAAAATGAGAGGAAAAGCTATTTGCTATCTAAGGTCCTGCATGAGATTAAGTTTTCTGTAATTCTGCTCCATGTAAATTTCCTTCCAACTTAAAGGAACTGATGGCTTTTTAATGTTGTCTTCTTTCCTTTATGGAATATTCCTATAATTGTATCAAATTCCTTTGCCCTGGAAACTTACGAAGTAATTATGCATATATCTTCATATATAAAATACTCAAAGAGCCTTGGCTGTGGGTCCTATGTAAATGAGATGAACTATCGCCTGTACTATTACGCATCGGGCTTATCTTTGCTCACCTTTGCAAACTCCTTGACTAATCTCTTCAAATTAATAATGCATCTCCTGCAAGGTTTTCCAAAGAATCGCAGAACTGTCCCCTTGCAGATATAAAAAGTAAAGTCAGGTACACTGATTCATTGGGGGTACGGTTTCCTTCCTGTCTTCCTTCCTTTCTTCTTTTCTTTCATTAGATTGGCCAAGGACAGATTACCAGGAGAAAAATAAACCGAACTTTATTAATATGTGCATCACACGTGTACACAGGCGAGCTCCCAACCATGAGTAACTCAAATGAGTGCTTAGAACATGGGCTTGTATACCAGCTTAGTCTGAACAAAGGAAAAGGGGGTTGGGGCTTCTGGAAGGAGGAGGCAAGTTATGGGAAGGTGACCAGGAAAAGTATGGTAAACAAACAGTTAGTTATGCAGACTCAAGTCCTGCCTTCTTTTTTTTTTTTTTTGTCAGGAAGATCAGCCCTGAGCTAACATCCATGCCAATCCTCCTCTTTTTGCTGAGGAAGACCGGCCCTGGGCTAACATCTGTGCCCATCTTCCTCCACTTTATATGGGACGCCACCACAGAATGGCCTGGCAAGCAGCGCATTGGTGTGTGCCCAGGATCCGAACCTGGGCCACCAGCAGCTAGCGTGCACTTAACCACTACGCCACGGGGCCGGCCCTCTGCCTTCTTGTTAAGAGTGCTCCTCCTCCTGGTGCTGGAGAGAGGGAGATATCTTTATAAATAAAAATTTCCTCTATAAATGTAAATTTCCTTTACAAAAGGAAAATTTGTGTCCTGTTTCTAGAGCTTTTCCTGCATCTGCTTGTTCTCAGTAGCCTTTAGCTCAAAATAATCCATATGCCAAAGAGGCAGATTTGAGGTGGCATATTCTGGTTCCCTTCACACATATCAAGTACCCAATAAATATTTCTACATTCTACTACTTTTTAGGATTTTTTTTAAACCCTGCCTACATTCAAAAAAATTGTATGTAGTGGCAGAGTAAAACATCAAGTCTTAATTTCAAATATTATTCCTGGGCCAGAAGAAAAGAGAAAGGACATCTCTCATAAGTTGATGTCACTAGCCTCAAAGACCATGCCAAAGTTTTGCCTTGTCTGCCTCTCCTGAAAGAGTTCCTTAATATAAGACACAGAAAAGTGACATCCAAATTAAACCTCAGACTATTTTGTCTCTGCCAGAGACCTTAATGATACAGCTCAAGTCAGAGAGATGTCCACAGAAAAATGTCATTTCCAGTCAAATCTAAGTAGGAAATTCGGAGGACAATGAATCTATTACTAATGAATAAGTGCATTTGTACAATAATTGTATTGAGAAGGTTGTATTATAGTAATATATTACTCTCCAGCACTATTTGAGCCAGGGTTATTACATTGTAATGAAATGACTAGAACAACAGTAAGATGCTGTTTGATTTTCTAATTATTGTTGAAGAATGCCTCCTGAGCCCAGCCTAGAAGGCTTCTCTCATTAGGAGCTCACACTGCTTCTCATGCATCATACATTAAACTCATATGGCCATTTGATGTGGAGGGTCTCTAGAGGGAAGTCCCATACTGCTCTTTTCACTGTAGGAGGGAGAGAGGTAAGAAAAACAAGAAAGATAGGAGAAGGCTGAGACTAGTGAGATGGAAGAAAGGAGCACCACTGGGCAAAGTTCAACATTCAGGCAAAGATAAGTTGAATTAATAAACGTTAAGAAGAGATGGGAGCCACATCCAGAAGATTTTTTGTGTTTAGATTTTTGTTGCTAAGCTTGAGGGAGCTCCTGAACGAGGCTGCTCTCTGAATCTGTCAGTTTCTAATAAGTACCTCATTCTCATTTGCTGAGACGAGAAAGATCTGTAGCTATTTGACAAAATGGATCTGTGCAATTGAGGCTTGATTTTTATGGAATCATGTTAAAAATTGATATTTAAAGGCATCTATGCAATATAATACATACAAAACTATTTTCCTAAGTCTGATCAAATATATGTAATATTCTAAAAAGAAAGTGTAGAAATTTTCCAATATGCTCAGAACTCCCCCCAACAGTGCTCCTTTTAGTAGACATAACAGATTATTAATTAATCAGAAATAAACCATAGAAGGAATTCCTTCAGCTGTTCTCAACAGAGTAATGCATCTAAACTCTAATTTATGCATATCTTGAAAGTTACACTTATTTATTAGTTGTATTCATCTTTATTTCTTTGCCCTGAAATTAGTTATATTCTTCAGATCCTATAGACTTTAAGGATCACTTAATAAAATCAAATAAGAATTGAGCACTAACTATGTGCCAGGTACAATGCTAAGCATTTAAAACTCATTATTTTATTTATTTCTCAAAACAATGCTATCAGATATATATTTATATTAACTCATTAAGTCCACTTTACAGATGAGAAAACTGAGGCTCAGAAAGTTTATATACGTATATAAGATTCAGCTCTATATATTAAATGTTATAATTTAAATATTAAAGATTATAAAATGATAATTTTGCTTTTGCTCTTGCAACTGGGTACATAGATTGATGTAATTTCACTTATAATTTGATTAGTCATTTTGCCCACAGAAAGAAATATAGCCTTGAAACTTGGCAGGTCATTTTCATGGTGCTTCCTTTTTCATAGGAGAAAAGCAAACCAAACAACAATAACAACAACAGAAAAACAATGTGAATTAAAATATTGATGCCATTCCAGCCAATGGACTATTAAATGTCATCCCACTCACATTGTAATTATCAAAACATCTTAACAAAATAAGGTAACATTGTTTCTCATCTGCAAGTGTTAATTTTCCAATTAAATATCTACCATTTAAAAAGTATTTTTTGGGGGCTAGCCTGGTGGCACAAGCGGTTAAGTGCACGCGCTCTGCTGCGGCGGCCCGGGGTTTGCCGGTTCGGATCCCGGGCGCTCACCAACGCACTGCTTGGCAAGCCATGCTGTGGCGGCGTCCCATACAAAGTGGAGGAAGATGGGCACGGATGTTAGCCCAGGGCCAGTCTTCCTCAGCAGAAAAAAAAAAAAAAAAGAGGAGGATTGGCAGATGTTAGCACAGGGCTGATCTCCTCACAAAAAAAAATAATAAAAAAATAAATAAAAAGTATTTTTTAAGGAATCTGATATAGGTTAGTAAGCACAGGGTTGATGGAAGAGGAGCGTGCTAACAGCTCTGAACAGAGTCTCCACATTTATTTTGAAATGGAGGAGGACTCCAAGAATACCTTACATTTTACCATTCCCATCAAGAGGGTGTTTTTCTCTCTACAATTCTGGCCTCTTGCCTCTGTGCTCCAATACAGTCAGGAGCCTAAGTGAGCTCCAGATCTCACTTTTTCACGCTGCCTTTTGTCAGTGACAGACGAAGCTTCTCCCTCATGGCCAATCTATGATGCGACTCATGCCTGGAGCGTCATCTACTCCTTATTAATCAGGATGAGACATGCATCTGCTGCCCCGATAACCAAGTGTATGAATTATAATATTTAAATAAAAACTGAAAAGAATCATTAAAAATATTAAGCTGTCTGGTATGCAAAGTTCTGAGCACTTTTCCTTTTGAAATTATATAATCAGAAATTTGTTTGTTTGTTTCTCTTGAGGGCAAATGGTCCTTAGATAATATTAGTTCAATTACAATAAGAAAAAACAAATTTTAAAAAGAGGTGTATAAACATTCCACTGCTCCACTTTTTAAATTAGGAAGCAAGAGCTTAAAATTCCATTTAATAAGTATAATTATATGCAATTGTAGAGGAGGAAAAATAATTTTCCTTCTAGATTTCTGAGTTCTTGGCTGAGACCCTCCCATAATAAAAGACAGATTAGTGAGAGAAAATAACAGAAGTTTATTAACATGTGTACCTCATGTGTACATGGGAGATACCAGGGAAAAATGAGTAACTCCCTGAGGTGGCCTAAGCTCCTAGCTTAAATATCATCTTCAGCTAAAGACAAAAGAAAGAAAAGGGTATGTGTCTGGGGTTTGGGGACAGGTCAGTTTTGAGAGTTTACCAGAAAAAGCATGGTAAACAAGGGTAAGGTTTGTTATGCAAATTTAAATCTGTGCCTTTTCCGTTGATAAGAGTCTCTTTTGATTTAGAGTCATCCCTATCTTCCTGGTACACAGAGGGAGACACTCTTACAAATGGAGATTTCCTTTATAAATGTAAATTTCCCTTACAAAGGGGTAACTTCTACCCTGTTTTCAGAGCTTGTCCTGTGTCTGCTGTTTCTCAAAATAATCAGCTCATAATAATTCTTATGCCAAAGAGGCATATTTTGGGGTGGCATATTCTAATAGGCTTCACAATGTAGTTATTTGTTTCTATCTGAGTCCTCCACTAGACTTAATCAAAACTAGGAAGCATTTTGTATATCTTTATGATTTCCCCCCACTCCTGCTAGTGTTTCCCACAATACCTGGTAAATAGTAGATACTCAAAATTTATTACATGATGGATGAATAGACAGATATATAAATAAAAGAATGAATGCACAGAATGACAGAAAAATGAGCTTTAGAAATTATTTTTCTCAACAAATGGGAAAATTGATGCCTTTAGATGCAAAAAGAAAAGATGTAAAGAGAAAAAGTCTGATATCTGGTTAGTGGCAGAACCAGAACTCAGTCCCTTTTCCGCTCACTATGTTTGCCATATTCCACACTTAAAGTCTAAAGTATAGCCTCATAAAAGTGAGATACAATGAAGGGATTAAAAAGCAGAAAGGTGCATGCGTAGATAGAAAGAAACTGAGACAAATGAGAAAAGACACAGGGAGAAGCACAGAAACACAGTAAAATAGACTCACAATCACACAAAATAAAAAGAATCACACTCAAAGATAGACTTTTATGACCTGGTATTGTTACCACACAAAGGGCACAATCTGCTCGCCACGAGACAAAAGCTAAACGTCAAGAGGCAAGATAGTGGAAAAGAAAGGGCAGTTTATTACAGCTTACTAGCAAGGGGGAGGATGGCCGACTAATGTCTCAAAGAACCATCTTACAGAACAAAGACTACAGGCCAGTTATATAGAGGGCTGGTCTCTGAGTGGGGGAGGCGTCTGGTCCCAGGGTGGGGGCATCCATCTGATTACTGGGTGGGGGCATCTGGTCTCAGGGTGGGGGCATCCATCTGGTCTTAGTTCCTGGCAGTCTTTTGTCTTGCTTGATAGGCATCAGAGACTGAAGTAACGCCCTCTACCCTGATCTTTCGGTTGTCATTGATGATGGCTATCAGCATAGACTCTCTGCCCAGGGGTCATCACATGACATTCCTAAGGAACTCAAAAGAACAAAGTTATCAACTTATAGCAGCTGGGCGGGGTCACAAAGTCCAGAGTTAGTCAGAGGTCATCCAAAGTTACAATATGGTCTCTTCTCCACATCATGGCTTCCCCCATGTCAACTCTGTATTGAGCTGGCATCAGTATTCCCCACTTTGTGGTGTTTTCTGTAATTCACCTAAAGACTTTTGAAGTCATGTTGCATTTTCACAATTTGAAACCTTAAAGCATTGTTCATCAGTTGGTGTGTACTCCAAGGTATTCATCAGTAGGAAGCAGTTACATGAATCACGGTGCAGGTGAATAATGGAATACAACTGTTGAATGAATTATATACTTATGCTGATATGGACCAATCTTCATTTAAGAAATTAACTGTGAAAAAACAAAGTGCACAGAAGTGAGAATCATATGCTACCAAATGGACAAAAAAAAAGAGACATAGATATGTAAATATATACTTGACGAGACTAAAATGTCTTTGAATAGATATACACAAGAATTTGAAAACTGGTTTACTTTGGAGAGGAAACAAAGGACTAATGATAAGGAGCAGACGTTTATTTTGCTGCATTCCCTTTGGCAATGTTTGAATCTCTCACTAGATACAGATAATTTTCTGAAAAAGAGAAATGGAAATAAAGAGCTAGATTGGCTCATAAACTAGTAGAATCCCATTATTGACATTTTTTTTTTAATTCTTCAAGTTTCACCAGGATTTTTGAACACCAGTAGTCAAAAATCAACAAAATAAAACTAAAGGAGATTGTATTGGAAGTTATAGATTGATGAAACGGTGCAGGCTAGTTCAGAGCACAGTGCTTGACATCAGGTAGACAATAAATCACAAAACTGATACTAATCAATGAGTTACAGAGAGGGATTACTTTCACCCTCTTCTCTTCTACCCTCCTTCCCCCCGGGTCTACCCACTATTTCTCAGAGACTCCAAGTCAAAAAGAAATATTTTTCTGCCTTATCACTTATTTTCTGTTTTGAAAATATATTGTATCACCCTTTGCATAAGTCTCTGACTAGTGGACCTAGCAACATTATTATACATTTGGTTGGATGTGAGCCTTTGAATCAACTCCTGAGATGAATTGTGCTAGACACTTTGTCTCCAAGATGGCAGGAATGGCAACTCTTGAAAGAAGAGATTTCTGAAAGGGAGCAGCTGGAACAGTAAGAAAAGAGTATGTAGAAAGAAAGCCATACACTTGGACAGAAAAATAGGCCCAGTGATCTCAGTGTACATTCCAAGGACTTCAAGCAAGAATGCTATAAAATATCTCTAGCTGCCTTAAATCTTTTTTAGAATAATGTGAAGATGTAAATAAACAAGTATTTATTTATTAGTTCTTATTGATTATATCATGCATCACCAGTAAAAATGGAAGCTTGCCTTTTATGTCTGCATAATAGGACCTGACTGGGCAATATGTGGACTGCACTGCTTGATGAGGGAGTGGCAAGTCACATTGCAGAAGAACATGCATGGCGGGAATTATTGTTACAACCATCTTTGGAAAGTCCAATGAGCCACACTAAAGTGTCTTCCTGAACTGACACTATGCACTGATGGGCTGTAATTGTGTTGTAGTAGAAGGATCACATGCTTAGGTGTCAGAAAACCAAGCCCTAGTTCCACCTTTTAACAACTTCAAAACTTGTCATAAGCAAGTCTCTCAATTTAATGATTTTCTATGACTAAAACACAAAAAATACTGACTACTCTACATAATAATTTTGTAAATTAAAGAAGCTAATATAAAATTACCTCAGGGTTCTGTCCTTGATTAACCTCACATCTTACTATCTCTTTCCAGAGCGATCTCACCTATACTGTTGGCTTGGTAATATCATTTCCATGCTAGTGAGTGATTCTCAAATCTACATTTATAACAAAGAATTAGTGCTCTAGCTCCATACTAGAATCCCAATATGGATATGCTTCCAGCAAAACAAAAGCTATAAAAGGCATTATTGGGAATATTGGGGAAATGTGTATAGATTGTATGTTAGATAATATCGTAATAATTTTAAATTTCTTAAGAGTGGTAATTGTATTTTAGATATGTAGCAGAACGGACTGGTTATTGGGAGATATATGCCAAAATATTGAGGAGTAAATTGTCCGAGAGAGAGACAGAGAGCACATGGGCAAAATATCAACAATTGGTGAACCTAGTAAAGGGTAGTTTATGGGTATTTATTGTACTATTCTTGTAACTTTTCTGTAGGTTTGAAATGTTAAAAAATAAAAAGATAGAAAAATATCAAACTTATCTCTTTCCTTTCTCCTCTAAGTATAAACTCAAAAATAGATTCTTTTTTAGTTTTTCTAGGTTTGGTCACCAACACCACCATCTCTCACTCTTCGTGGTCAACCAGTCACCAAGTCCTGATGACTGATTCCCTCTTTCATTGCCCTAGTGTCACCGGAGTAATTGCCCCAAAGAACTCAAGGGTGCATTCGGAAGAATTTAACTATTTTTCCAAATTGTTTTTTTTTTCCCTTTTGTTATGTTAAGGAGATGCAATCACCAGCCACCCTGAAACTGACCAAGCCTCACCACAAGAGCTACACCTACGACATTTACCTTTTTTTATTATTGTTTTTATGAGGAAGATCAGCCCTGAGCTAACATCCATGCCAATCCTCCCCTTTTTGCTGAGGAAGAGCAGCCCTGAGCTAACATCTATTACCTTTGCCTTGTTTTTAACGCTAAGATCTCTCCAGGAGGAGTTTAGGCCTTATGACCATAACCTGCAGTGTATGTGGAAGCTTGTTTTCCAACTGAGCCTAAGCAAGCGAATACTCACCTCTCCCTTTTGAATATTCATTCTCCATCTGAAGTAAAAGGTCCCTGCTTCTCTTTGTTAGGTGAGCCATGACTTTGGAAATGATTCCAAATGGTCTCCTATTTGCTGTAAATACGCTTTACTATGTGTGACGACTACTTCTGGTGGAGAGTCTGATTTAACTTGCCAGGAGGCAAATCCACTTTGGTTTTGAGAACACTAGCACATATCTTGATGGTTATTTTCTTGGATTATTGAGGTTAACACATTTTAATATCATTTTCTCATTCTTATTTTTCCTTTTTTTCTTTTTTTTTTAATGTGAGGAAGATCAGCCCTGTGCTAAAATCTGCCAATCCTCCTCTTTTTTGCTGAGGAAGACTGGCCCTGGGCTAACATCCATACCCATCTTCCTCCACTTTATATGGGACACCGCCACAGCATGGCTTGACAAGTGGTGTGTCGGTGCATGCCTGGGATCCGAACCGGCGAACCCCGGGCCACTGGAGCGAAGTGAGCGCACTTAACAGCTTGCGCCACCCGGCCGGTCCTTAATATCATTTTCTCATTCTTTTTCATCCTAGATTGCCTTTCTAAAACACAAATCTAATCATGTCCCTCTCTTCCCAAAAAAGCCTTCAATGTTTCATGTATACCTAAAAGAACAAAGTCTACACTCAGACCTCCCCCGACATCCTTCCACCTTAGTTTATGAACTGTACAATAATTATCCATGTTTATTCAGAACCATCTTCTGCTTGTTTCTGTGACAATTCACTTAGTGCTGCTATACTGAATCAAGAATGGTTGAATTAATGTTTCTTTTTATCTCTCACTGAACATCTGAGAAGAATTAAAACTTGAACTGGGAAAATCCATTTACGTACCTGGCTGCCTCAGAAATGAGGATGCTGCAAATAGTTTGCAATCTGAATGAGAGAAGGCTGTGCAAAGGAAGATATGGATTTCTAATATGCTATATGGGATTAGGAAATGTTGTGTGGTAGCATCATTAATCAAAACTAAAAAATTACTTAACAGAACCCAGCAGTCCCAGACAACAATTGTCTATTTCTTGCTGCTTTCTTGTAAAACATGCCATTGTGAATTTGATTAACACCTTCCTCTAATCTCTCTGTTCAGCCCTACCACCTGTTTTATAAATTATTATTATTATCAGTCAGGGATTTGGATTGGTTCATCTGTCTTCAGGTAAGGCTGATCTGGGGGGAAGGGTTTTCTGGCCTAAACATTTGTTTTTTAAACAAGTACACCCACATATTCTTCTGGACTTGGCAAGCCTTTTGCCTACAAATTGTGATGTTCTGATACGCAGTAAAATTATTTCACTCTGAAGTAACTTTATATTGGGCTGTTTATCTCAGAACATCAAGTGCTATCTTAAAAGATAAAACGAATTGTGGCACAATTGCCTAGTTAATTTTCTAAAAATGGAGAGCCCTTGTCACTCATGCACACACCCAATTCCCCTTAGCTAGATTCTAAGCCTTTTTTTAGGATTCCTGCCACACTCAACATGTACACACACACACGCGCGCGCGCACACGTGCAGTACATAGCTCAGTGCCACAGAAATAGTAAGTGCTCAATATATACTTGATAAATGAATAAATAAAGCTCTCCACCTTGTCTTTTTCCTTTGTATGTGCTAGATATTTTTACCTGAATTATCAAATTGAACTCTCCAGTTAACTTTATCTTTCTGGTCATAGCACGTTAGATTTGTGGAATTATAGAGCTCACTGGCAGCTTTGGGGTTCATAGGATACAGTTCTTTATCTCCCAGATGAAAACATTGAGGTTATAAGAGATTAAGACAGTTATCGAAAGTCCTGCAACTAAACAGTGGCAATGCCAGAACCAGCCTCAGTCCTGAATTCTGGTACTCTCCACTGCACGGCACCAAACTGCCTCCTAGCCAAGGAATCTAATTATATGGTTAAAACACAGCCATATAAACCTCGGTATATCTGCTTATTTCTGTGCAGAATATGTCCTTTTTGCCTTCAGATGGAAAAATCTGAATATTTGTCTAAGACATACCTTGAATAATCTGAATATGCACAGAGGAAGTCATTGACTGAAAGATACCAGCAACCTTTGGCATTATCACAATAAATAATGGAAAGAAAGAAAGGCCTTTAGATTTTTCCTGAATTGATGGATATAATGATTTATTAGGCAAACATTATTTTCATAGAATTCAAATGGAGTGCAAGGTGTGAGAGTAAAGAAAAAAATATATACATTGCCTTGATGTAGTGGTTCAGAAACTTGGATTGAGAATCACCTTTGCTAGACCCTATATAGAACATAGGTAAAGAAATAGGCAGGCATCTTCAAAGGTCTAACAACCTGGTTAAATGAAATCTAGAAGTGCTTCCTCCCTGTGTAGCACGTAATGACATTCATCAGTTCACAAAAGGAAGAGTGACTTTTGGATAGCCATCCCTTAAATGCATAACTGCAGCTGAGCATTAAAAATGTCAACGTGTAAATAACTGATAAGGTCTCTCCTCCTCCCAAAAAAAAGTGTTTAATTGAGAAGAGAGAGAAAGCACATTTCGATTGTAGTAAAAATTTGAAAAGTCGAAGAGCGATCTTGAGAGTCCCTTAGGCTGGGTATCATAGAAAAAGCAGACAGTCTTCTGATGACCTATGATATGATCTTTGTGTAGCTAAGCAACCAGCCCTTCACAGGGGCTTTGGGATCACTGGGTTTACATGTCAGGGAAGTTTACAGTGGAATTCCTGAACCTGGGAGAGAGGAAAGGGGATGGTGACAACAAAGTCTCTAGGGAAATCAAGGAAGTTAAACTCCCAGAGGAATTTCTTCTCTTGGGAATACCAGCGAACCTGAAGAGAGTTTCATGGAGTGCAGGAAGGGGTGGTGACAGCAGCAAACAGCTATCACTAATCCACTGGAGGGGTTCAAAATCCACCATGCCATTCTTATGTATTAATTGGAAATCAATATATTTGATTTGGTCAATCCCCTGATCTAGTGAATTCAAGACAATCAAAATAGCAAATGAAGATAGCTGAACAAATGTGATTATCCTCATTTAAATAAACTACATCAGAAAAAATAAAAATCATTCTCTGTATATTATTTTATTGAATCCTTACAATAATCCCTCTAAGATATGCACTATTATTGTCTATCAAAGCCATGCATCCACATTCTTCTGTTCGAATAAGCATTTCTAATGTACTTTGTTGGTAATCTCTTCTAAGTCACTTGGAAATTCTGCCTTGATTTCTAAATTATGTGCTTACTTATCTCTTTTTCTAGAATTATAAACACCTTGAAAGCAGGAACCATAAGAGCAAAATAACAGTGCTTTCCATCTAAATGGGAATCAATAATATTTGCTGGATTGGATTGAATTAATTTGAATTGAAATGGAGGTTGTAAATGTGTAAGAAAAACCCAGGTTACGGAGGAGTTAATTAGTAAGTCACTGTTCAAACTCTAGGTGTTTTTCTCAGTCACTATGGCATCCATGTGGTTCTAAATTTAAGCCAATTTGCTCTTTCTAAATTTCCATTCTACATAATTTGAAAGTTTGACAATATTATCCCATATTTCTATCTTGTCTAAGGGTGGGCTGACTAGGAATCTGAGGATCTCAGGTATGAATGGAGTGCAGACCCCAAAGCATATAATTTCCATGTAGCCAGACATGGATATGCAAGGTTATAGATGCAGTAATTAATATAAATATAACAGGTCATGGGAGAAATTTATTATACTAAAATCATAAAAATATTACTCTAACAAGTATTTTTGATGCACTCTCCCTCATTATCATTTTCATTTCATAGATATTATCCTAGATCATAGCTTTTAATGGCTTCATGTCTTGTAAAATATAGTTTGCTTTGGAATGTATTGGAAAACTGGATAATTAATTTTGTTGGCAGATAAACATACTTAAGGAATGAGGGTAACTTTCTCAGGAACTTTGCAGTTATATCATATTTAGCAATGCTAAGTATTTTGCCATTTTCTGTCACATTCCACAACAATCTTTTGAAAAAAATTTATTATTTTTTTCTTATATTTTTTAGGTGGAGGGACCTGTGCAGGAAGTTTTGATATTGCTAGCCCAAGGTTGATATAATTAGATCATTTTTTTGGAACTAATGCTGAAATTATAAACTTTTGTATATAATTACAGGTCATCGAACAACTTAGAATAGTGTGAAACAATTTCTTGTAGCTGCTTATATATTCTCTATTTCCATTTTCTATTACAGACTACTTGTAATTTGGAAGAAAAATACATTATCCAGCAAAATGTTATTATCCTGGGAAAGCTTAAACTTTGGAATTTGTATTCCCAAATATCAGTAGCTTTCAAAATGTTAAATATGATCCATGATAAGAGGTAATTTTACTTTGTGACTCATGCACTCACAAACATATAAAACTGGAATAAAAGTTTTAGAAAATAGTACTTACCCTTATGATGTGCAGCACATTTGGGGTATTTTCTATTCAATTCTATTGTATTTCATTTAAAAAAATAGTTGTCATAACACTCTAAATTGATTTCATAACCGTTAATGGGTTGCAGCCTTCAGGGGTTTTATACTGCCATAAACATTAGAATAATGACAACATTAATTAGACCTGAGCAGTCCTTAGATACACCCTTTTCTCCAGAAATTTCTTACATTTCCAAACATTGCTACTTCACAGTTCAGTGAAACTATGAGGTTTATGGCTACAGAGATGAATGTTTTGCATATAAATGAAAGGTGGAAGGTATTTCATGTTTTGGGTGTGTGTTATATTAGATTTGATTCAGAACTGTAGAATCAGGCAACTGTTAGTTACAGACACAAACATTGAGATTTTTTTTCCCCACAGAGATGACAGTTCTTGAGATAAACAGTAAAGTAGAAGATAGAGATAAGAAGGGAGACTATGAGATGCAGCTGAAGAAAGATAAAAGCAATAACTAATCTCTCCTTCCCCAATCCCAGCAAATGAGATCATCCAGCCAGGCTTTCAATTTAATTCAGTATCTATCCTTATGGAGAAAACTGAAATTTCTCCACTAACAACAGCTGCATGCAGTTTCAAAGCAGAAACTAACAAACAACAAAATTACTGAAGGACAGAAATTATAAAGGAGAAATACTTTCTTTATTTTCTTAAAATTTGTACCTATAAATTCAGGGACAATAAATAATTTAAACTATTTATTTAATAATTACCCATATGTTGCCAACATTTTGTAGAGAAAAATTTATTGTATAACATTTTTTGAATTAAACTTATCAATGTATGAGTGCCTAGCTTCTAATAAACTCTCAATAAATATTTTGTTAATGAATGAATGAATGAAAATCTTCTAAATCAAAGATTTGCAAGTAATTTTTAATATTGCATAGTCTTCTAAAATTTTCATATTTGAGGGCCGGCCCTGTGGCGGAGCGGTTAAGTGCGCGTACTATGTTGCTGGCAGCCCGGGTTCGGATCCCGGGGGCACACCGATGCACTGCTTGTCAGGCCATGCTGTGGCGGCGTCCCACATAAAGTGGAGGAAGATGGGCACAGATGTTAGCCCAGGGCCAGTCTTCCTCAGCAAAAAGAGAGGAGGATTGTCATGGATGTTAGCTCCGGGCTGATCTTCCTCACAAAAAAAATAAATAAATAGAAAATAAAATCAAATACAATTTTCATATTTGAAAAGATAAGTCCAGTTTTTCTAAATATATTTGTGTATTAGTTCATTCAGATTTACTATGTACAGTTATTAAATTATTCAAACAATTTTTTTCATTCCAATGTTTTCTTGCCTCTACTTCATACAACTCCCAATGACTAGATGAAATAATATTCTGGAAAATCAATTATTTATTCTTTTTTTTTTTTCTATGAGGAAGATGGGCCCTGGGCTAACATCTGTACCCACCTTCCTCTACTTTATGTGGGACGCCGCCACAGTGTGGCTTGACAAGCAGCACATAGGTCTGCTCCCGGGATCCGAACCTGCGAACCCCGGGCCGCCAGAAGCAGAGTGTGCAAAACTAACCACTCGGCCACTGGGCCAGCCCTCAATTATTTATTCTTTTACTCTTCTGCCTCATATTTCCAGTGCCTTAAGGTTCATATGCAAGGTCCTAAAATTGGCTATAAAAAATCTCCCTAACCTGAACCTAAGCCAGTCTATTCCACCTAATTCCTCTGTTCTCCGTGCACTCAACATTGTGGACACATCTGTCCCTTTGAACACAGATGGATCTGCCTTTCTGCCTTTGTTAATGTTCATCCCTCTTTCAAGAAAGATTTCCCCATTGCCTCAGCACCTGTCAAATCCTACCCTTCACTTGTGGAGCAGTTCGAGTCTTACTCAAATTCTCTCTTCATGGCTTTCTAGCCTAGGAGCAAAAATGGAGATCATATTTGCATCAGCTATCTTTTCTACATGGCATATTACTCTATAACTTAATGACTTAAAACAACAATAACCATCACATTTTTCTCTATTTCTGTGGGTTAGGAATTTGGAGGAGGGTTATGTGAGCGGTTCTGGCTCTGTCTCTCAGGAGCTTGCAGTCAGATGTTGGCCAGGCTGTAGTCATCTGAAGGTTTGACCAAGGCAGGAAGATCTGCTTCCAAAGTGGCTCACTCACACAGCTGGAAAATGCCGGCTTTTCATGGGAGGCCTCAGTTACCCTCCTCTTGAGCCTCTCTACAGAGCTGCTTGAGTGTCTTTAAGACACAGAATCAAAAACAATCCAAGAAACCAAGGTGGAAGCTGCAACGCCTTTTAGAACCTAGCTTAGAAGTCACCCACCATCACTTCCACAGTATTCTATTGGTGACATGGGTAACCACTGATTGACTGTGCATGGATTCAACACAAGGAAGTGCATATCAAGAGCCAAGGAATATTAGGAGGCATCTGGGAGGCTGGATATCACAGCGTTAATTGTAAGAAACAGCCTCTTTAGGGCTCTGCCTCTGCCCACTATTTGGAATCCCTATAGTCCCTTAAAATCTCCCCTAATTATTTCTAAAAATATCTCACATGGATTCAAGCACAGAGCTTTTTTAGATACCATGCAATCATTGCCATTTTTTGTTTTTTCTTTTGTTCCATTCCTGGCTCTGACTGGTGAAGTCTGCTATGCAGGCTTCAGGCTTATAAAATCCCATGAAGGCCATTTTCTTCCAGGTCTGGCACAAATCCTGATAATGGCGACTGAATGGCACTATGCAGGAGCTCTTCTGGGCTAAAACCTCTCTGCTGTGCCAAACGTTGTGTGTGCCCAACGTTGCCTACACCGTGGAGGCCACCTGTATGGTGGATGCCTTCAGGGTGGCAGCAGTACTGTGCTATATGTTCTCTGCGTAGGTGGAGGAGAATTCCCAGGCAGCCTATGTGTCACAGTCCATTACATGGATACAGAGTTCCTAGTAATTTCAGCCTGTTTGATGAAAGAACACTTTCAAGTATTACCTGGTTCTCCCTAGCACTCAAACCTGAGTCCTCTGGGGCTGGAAGTCAAACTGAGTGATAGACAACATTCTGTATTAATGGTTTAAAATACCTGTTTACACATCACCAAACATCCCCCCACAGTTGCAATATTCTCTGTCCTGAGAGAGTAGATGTTATTTTCTATGGGCCCCGCAGGCTTCAATCAACACCCTTCTCTTACTACTTCCCCTTCCTATCTTCTTTTACACTACCTTAGTGGAAAGTTCCAGCCAGGGTCAAAAGGCTCTTCCCCTAGGCTGACAGAGACCTCTCTGATCTCTCAGAGAAGACCATCGCTTTTCCCCCAGAGACTGAATAGCCTCTCCTACTACCTGCAACAATGTTTTTAACCCAGTTTTCTAGTGCCATGCCCAGGCTTGGAGCTTTATGAATAATCTCTGACAGTATACAGTCCTGCCACTAACCACAAGGCAGTTAGTACTAATCTTTGGCAGTAATTAATCCATGCTACAAACAGATGCTGTAATAGGATTACTAATTACCCAGAGAAGCCCAAAGAATATAATTCTTGTTTCATAGGCCACACTAGCCTGCAGATTAAAAAAAAAGTCATAATGGCATTATTTCTCCACATTGGTTTCCTCTCATGATTGTGGAATTTCCAGCCTTCCTTCTCCTAGGTGCTCATACACAGAGATATCTCAGCTCTCAGGTTACCTCTGCCAGTCCCTCCTTTCTCGCTCTGGCCCTGACGTCTATGGTGGCCCAGATGGCTTATGTCTGTGAGACCCCCTTGGGGCCCCTCCCTGCTGACGGGGAAGGCAGTGACATTTCACATTGACACCTGCTGGAGTCGAAAGGACTTCAGCTCCAATCAGCCAGGGAGGCCCGTCTTCCCTGTGGCAGAGTCAGGCCCCGGGAGCATGAGGCTGCTTTGTGGTCAGCACATCATCTCTCAGAAAGTTTGGCAAACCTTTTCCAGAAGCACTTTGTTTTTGTTTTTCTCAAGGCATCCTCCTCCACATTCCTGTTTTTCCAGGCAAAGCAGTCATCTAAGTGAAGCACCAAGCTGTGTTCACTCCTTTTCTGACAATAGGGCTTGGCTAATGCAACAAGCGTCCTTAGGAAAAGTTCATTCCCAGGAGGCTACTAGGTTTCTAGGCAAATATATTCTCAACTTCTCCACTTTATCAGTGTCATAGGCATACCCGGGCTTTTTAAACTCTTAGAATCAACAGAGTGTTGCCTTATGTACAAATCTTCCCTTCCCCTGACTCTGCTTTTAGTGAAGTATTCCATAAAGTATTCAAAATATCCATGAAGCATTCAAAATCTAACAGTTAGTTGAAAGTATAGTCTTGAGTCATTTATTAATTTTTTTATGAGAGCATAAGATGCTCAAGGCTGATGTATTTGTTATCTATTGCTGCATAACAAATTACCCCCAAAATTAGTGACTGAAAACAACAAACATTTATTATCTCACAGTTTCTGTGAAGCGGGAATCTGGGAGCAGCTTAGCTGGGTGGATATGTCTCAGAGCCTCTCATGAGGCTGCAGTCAAGGTGTTGCCAGGGCTGCAATTATCTCAAAGGTCAGCTGGGGGAGGATCCACCTCCAGGCTCAGTCACAGGGCTGTTGGCAGGCCTCAGGTCCTTGCTAACTCTTGGCTGAAGATATCAGCGGCTCATCAAATGGGTCTCTCCATAAGGTTTCTCACAACATTGCAGCTGGCCCTCCTCAGAGTGAGGGCTCCAAGAAATGGAGAGAGAGAGAGGCACAGACAGAGGCAAAGAGAGAGAGAGAAACAGAGACTGAGAAAGAAAGAGAAAGAGAGAAAGAGGCGCTCAGAATTTCTATTCTTGGTTACGTGAGTTTTGTGTGTATATTTCTCCACTGTAATTTGACAATATTTCAGGACAGAGTCATTTTAGAGTGTTTATTAGAAAATTCTAATGAGTGCTTGGCTAAAGTAGAACTCTTAAGAAATGGCACATGACAACTAAGTGAATATTAAATTAACTTATTGCCATAACACTGAGCAGCAAAATACCAAATACATCCAAAGTAATTGGCTGCTTAAAATCACGTTTGCAAAACAGTCTGTGATTAAACTGTGAACTGCTTGTTAGCTTGGCAATAGCAAAACAGGATAGCTTTATACTGAAATATTTTTACAAAATATTTCTGCCAAAAATAAGAACTTTTCATGAAGTGATTTGTAAAAGACTTTGAATAAAGCCATACCACAAACAAGGCCACCAACTTCATGCCTCAACACTTATGCTTTATTGTAGAAGACTAAATAATGCCCCTCACCAGAGATGACACATCCCAATCCCTGGAACCTCTGAATGCTACTTTATGTGGCAAAAGAGCCTTTGCAGATATGATCAAATTAAGAATCTTGGGAAGATTATTCTGGATTATCTGAATGAGCCCAATGTAATCACAAGGGTCCTTATAAGAGGGACATAGGAGCTGTTAGAGTGAGACAGACAGTGATGTGATGACAGAAGGAAGGAACAGAAAGAGATTTGAAGATGCTACACTGCTGGCTTTGAAGATAGAGGAAAGTGGCCACAAGCCAAGGAATACAGGCAGCTCTAGAAACTGAAAAAGTCAAATAAATGGATAAATGGATTCTCCCATAGAATCTCTAGAAGGAACCAGTCCTGCTGGTACCCTGACTTTAGTCCAGTGAAATTAATTTTGAACTTCTGGCCTCCAAAATTGTAAGAGAATAAATTTGTGTTAAGCCCCCAAGTAATTTATTCATTACAGCTGTGATAGGAAATGAACATACTTCTAATAGAAATAGTGAGAGGTCTCAGAGCATTTTTACAAGTATTTCATGATGGATTGCACATCTTAAAGGTTTTTCAATAAAGGTGTAGCCCAGTTCTCCAAATACAGAGAGAGACACCACTCCTACATGATTCAATGCCTGGACTAGGAGGAGATTCATCCTCAAGGCCATCTGCCCTCCTCTGGATGGAGGTGCGGCTGGGAGGAGAGCCCGAGCCTCAGCTGTGACACCGATCCTCCAGCAAGGGACAAAAATGGGAGAGGCCTTTGCAGCAACCCATCCTGGGATCCCCAGGAGGCAAAGCCTGAGGAGTTCAGTTTCCACTGTACTCACAGCAATCCATGGATTTTGGCAGATTATGCAGTGGCTCTCTCCCTGAAGAGAATTAGGATCATTCACCCACCTCTACCAATAAGTAAAAATTAAGGAGTATCAAATATATCCATGTCTCCCATGGCCCAAGTTTACACTCCAATTCTTCTCTGAATTATTCATTACATGCTGAATTGACCATGAAATGAAATTTCAAATAAGGTTCTTAGAACTCATGTTAGAGAGAATGACTTGGAATGTGAAAGTACTTATTTCATAAAACATGTGTACCTCCTCCAAAAGTACTCCAAACAATCTCAAAGAATCAGAACTAATTTATGAGACAAAGTTTAAATATATTCCTAGCCACTGTGGGCTTAATTATTTTATTTCCAGATAAAGATGTTTTAGTATGACTTTTAGAGATCCACTTGTTCATGGAAGACGAGTGGTTGGCAGGCCCCCTTCTTATAAAAAAGGAGAAGTCTCCAAGGGAACCTCATAAAATTCCCAGAATTAAAAGTATGTCCCAGCCTTGGGGGATGCAGCTAACTGTTAGGGAATGAGTTGACAGACAGATGGCATTTTCAGCTCGTAAATGGGTTTCAATGGTAGGCTCTGGTAGGCCCAACCTAGGGAAGGATTCAGGGGGTAAAAAAGAGTCTAGAAGCTCAATGCAGAGATGCATGCACTGCCTCCAGCTGCCTGTCCCTTCTTCTAGCTGACACCACAGAGGGGCTCGCTGATAGGCAGGGCTGCTGTGCCTACTCTCTTGCAGGGCAGGTACTTCAAGTGCAGGCACCCAGCACAAACACCACTATGTAAACTGAAGAAAATCCTTGAAGTTTAACACTCTACAGAATCTGGCAGGGCCTTGTCCTGAATCTCACAGCATGCTATCTCTTAGTCTTGAGGAGTAAGGAGAAGCTCCTAGTGACTCCACAGAATGCTTGCTGTGATAAACTCAGGCCTCTGCTGTCGGCACCTACTTTCAGAAGGACCTATGCCCCAAACAGCTGCCCTCATGAAGCTGGACTTGGGGGCCATGATGCGTGTCCATCAAGGGTTTTCCACATTTTCCCTGCTCCTCAATGTCTCCTCACTAGAGATCCATGACACCATCATCACCTGAAGGACCCACAAGCTACACTTCTTCTCTGAGCATTGCCACCAGCACTGCCTGCAGCCCCTGAAGGATGCCATCCCCAGACAAGATACCATTACTTCTGAGGTTAAAAGCCCCAAACACTCAAGGATGTCCAGTGGCTCCTGGGTTTTCCTTAGGTGAGCACCTAAAACACTCAATTTCCCATGCCACTCACAGACTCTTTAGAAAGAAAAGGGATGTATTGAATACTCACCCCAAAACAAAACATTTTAGCATTTGGCATCCCTGTTTGCTTCACTTTGATTTTAGTCTACTGTGATCCAGCCCAGGACAACAAAGATGAAACTAATTGTCCCAACATCATTGTGGAGGCCATGCTACCTCCACTAGTGGAAGCGCACCCTGGGCTGCATCTTCAGGACCAGTCATGGACACCTGTCTTGTGAGGAAGCAGGAGTTTCTGATCATTATAGACGTGAAGGTCAGGTGCTATTACATGATACACAGTCTTATCACTGCAACCTTGACTACTGAGTGGAAGACAGACACATCTAATCCCTGCTGGGTAATGGGGAATACTTTTTAAATGCTTCAACTCTCAAATCTCTTACAGGTCAGACTGCATAAACCACTTATCAAAAGCTTAGTTTTGCAAGAGGCAAAGCAAAGAGTAGAAGAGATTGCCCTATGTTCTCCATCTTCCCGATATAATATTCACCGAATACTACGGCTGCCTGCCAACCTGGCCAACGACAGTTGTGAAAGCAAAAGGGCTAATGAAACTTCTTGCCGTCACTTGCTGCTCCCAGGACATCACCATAATCAACTTTGGCAGGAATTGCTCTCCTTCATGACTTGCTGTCATCTGGGTGGTGGTGGACCACTCACCGACATGCTGCCTTCATCCTGCACCTTGTCTCCTCTCTGTTCTAGCTACCACTACACTGTTCACCAAGGAAGTCTCCTTCTATGTGCCATCCAGACACCTGAACTATGACTGTGGCTCCCAGTATAAGACCTATTCTGAAAAGCATTGTTCAAATTCTTTAGCTTTTACATTCTCCTGTCTGCTAATCTTTAGATACAAATTATAGCCAGGTGGAGACATTAACCCAACCATGTGGCAGAAAAAGCACCCACACAAACTGACCCCACAGTCAGAAAAAAGTGTGAAATATTTAGCCACAAAAGCAATTATGGGCAAGACTGTCTACATAATTTGTAAGACCCAGTAAAAGCTAAAAATATGGGGCCTCTGGTGAAAATAATATTAAGCGTTTCATGATTGTGATAGCAGAGCATTAAACCAAGCATGGGGCCCTTCTAAGCACAGGGTGGTTCGCAACTGCATAAGTTGCATACATGTGAAGCCAGCCCTGACTATGGGGAGTCATTTTCTACTTCCCAAATTACCACTTTTCATCAAAGAGTCACCAGAACGTGTCAGGGCTTTCTACTCAGTGATCCATGGGAAGACTTAGCCCCCTCCAACTGGAGAAGAGAGCTAGATCATAGAACTGGAATCTGTTACTCCTCTGAGCCTGACCCAGCACTGCTACACCTGGGCTGTTACATAAAAAAAAAAAAAAAAAAAAAGATCCAATCTGCAAAGAAGTTCCAGACACCTCCCATCTATCCTAAACTTGCTCGTGCTTGTTCTAGTCTTTGTAGTTTTTGCCTTCCTGGCTCCATAACCCAGCTTTGATATCTGATTCTGGCATCTTCTCTTTGGTAACCATCCAGATGCCCCCTTCTGACTTCTCAGACTCTAGTTTCTGGCACTGGTTTCAGCTCTGCTGGCTCCTCAAGTTTTAATATCCCACATTTCACATGAGAAACTCTCTGTTCCCTCCCCTAGTTCCATGTAATCTCACTGGCCAGACTAGTGCCCTTTTCTCTGCTAGCTGGAGAAAAAAACAGAACCAGAAGGTACTATATGTAGCCATGACCTAGTGTCAATTTCATTCAGAAGAGTTGATAAGAAATAATTACCATATTCTTTCTTTACTTGTCTGTTTACCTCTTTCTTAAAACTCCCCTTTTCTTACCTTCTGTGACACTATACTCTCCTTATCTTCCTCATACTTCACTAAAGTGCCTTCTTCTTTTTCGTTTCTAATTAGTCCTCCTCCTTCTACTCTGTTCCTCCATCTCTAGTGGCACAATTACCATCTCCTCACATTACTTTGCCATAAATCTTGGGATGACTCAGTGTTCCTTCCTGAGCTCTCTTCTCTTTTCTATAACATTTTTTCACATATTTTTGTAATCAATTAGTGACCTCCAAAGTTTTTCTCCATTCCTGACTTCATCCCAAATTCCAGACTTGTATATTTCACTGCCTTCTTCATGTACTCATATCTTTTGCCTATCAAATAGGCTCATACAGGTATAATCCCTGACTCTAAAAACGACTATTACTCCTTCAGTCTTCCCAATCTCAATAAGAGGCACCATCAAATTTCTCAAGCCAAAAACCAAGAAGTCATCATTTATTCTCTCCTATATCCATTTACTCCAGTCCATCAGTGAATCCTACTGGTTCTTCTTCCAAATATATCTTTTATCAATACACTTCTCACCAAAGCTTCTGCCATCACCCTGATCTGAGCCCCATCAATTCTTTCCTGAATTACAGCAAGAGCCTTCTAAATACTCCCTTCTGATACTGTTTCCCATGAAAATCTTCTCTCCAAAGAGGACCAGAGTGATCTTTTCAAAAAATAAATCACATAAAGTAACTGCCCTACTTAAAACTTTCCAGTGGCCTCCCATTGCATTTAGAATGAAATCCAAATGCTTTACAATTTTCACACTTCCCTCTCCCTCCTCAAGTCTTAGCCTTCTATACCCTTCAATCAATTTCTTCAGTAACACTACATTTCTCTTTTCTCAATCGCACCACAGGGACTTTAAACTTGCTTTGTCTCTTTACTGGAGAATTTTCCCCAGATCTTCACATAACTAAAATTTTCTCACTATCACCTCTGCAAAGTATTTGCTGGCCACTCTATCAAATGTTGCCTGGCCTACCATCTGATTTCACTATATTATTTCCCCCTTGACGTCTTATTTTCTTCCTTCCTTCCTTCCTTCCTTTCTCTCTCTCTTTTATTTTTTCTCTTTTTTTGATATATATGTTTTGTTTGTTTGTTAGGGCAGAGGCCTTTCTTTGCCTTGTCCAGCAATGTGTCCTGAGCACTCAGAAGAGTTAGCACCGAGTATGTACTCAACAAATACTCACTGAACAAGCAAGTCCACAAAGTTATGAGGGAGACTGTAATCCAACAATATGTGGGTCAATTTACCACAATCCATAGGCCAAATCTGGCCACCACCTGTTTCGATGGGTAAAATTTTATTAAAACACAACCCTATCTACTTGTTTACAGCTGTCCGTGGTGGCTTTTGCACTACAACAGCAGGGCTGGGTAGGTGCAACTGAGACCACAAAGCTCGCAAAGCTGAAAATATTGACTATCTTGCTCTTTAGAGAAAAAGTTTGCTGACCTCAGCAATAATATATGCCAGGTCAAGTTGCCATTCAAACTAAAAGGAACAGATAGAAATCACGTAACCTAAATGTTCTGAGGGAACTAAAGCCATGTGTCCTTCTTGGAGGTGGAGGGGGCACTACTTGAGGAAAAATTCAGCTAAGAGGAATACGATTCAATAGAGAGGACTCCAGAATTGCAGAAGACGGGGTAAAAGTTTTTGTGGGCAGTTTAAATATATTTAAATACGGAACTAAGACTAAAACTATAGTAATTTTATTAACAGAACAAAAAATTTAGTGAGAGCAACAAATCTTGATAATATGACCAACAATAATCAGGGAGGGAAATAGCATTAAGTCTAAGCATGCCATTCTCCTCAGTAGGAATCACAGCAAGTTGAGAAGGGTGCCAGGATGATTCAGTGGGAAATAATGAGTCCTTTTTAACAAATGGTGCTGGGTAACTGAATATCCACATGCAAAAGAATAAAGTCGAACCCCTACCTCACAGCATACACAAAAATTAATTCAGAGTCGTTTAAAGACATGAGCAAGAAAAAATAGTTCAATTGGTGTTCATCAAAATTAAAAAAAAAATTTATACTTCAAGGACACTACCAAGAAAATGAAAAGACAACTTACATAATGGGAGAAAATATTTGCAAATCATATATCTGATAAGGGTCTAAGATACAGAATATATAAAGAATTCTTACAACTCAACAATAAAATGACAATTCAATTTTTAAATGAGCAAAGGATTTAGATAGACATTTTTGAAAGATATAAAAATAGCCAATAAAAACATGAAGAGATGCTCAACATCATTAGTCATTAGAGAAACGCAAATCAAAACCACGATGACATATCACTTCACACACATTAGAAAGGCTATAATAAAATGGACAGATAATAGCAAGTGTTGGAAAGGATGTGGGGCAATGAGAGCCCTCGTACATTGTTGGTGGGAATGCAAAATGGTTCAGCTGCTTTGGAAAACAGTTTGGCCTTCCTCAGAAGGTTAAACACAGAGTTATCATATGACCCAGGAATTCCACTCCTAGGTACATAACTAAGAGAATTGAAAACGTATGTTCACATTAAAACATATATATATATATATATGTATATATACATTTTCATAGCAGCATTATTCATAATAGCTAAAAAGTGGAAACAACCCAAAAGTCGATCATCTGATGAATGGATAAACAAAAACAGTGGATAGAAAACATGGTATATTGGGGCTGCCCCTGTGGCATAATGGTTAAGCTCATGCACTCCGCTTCAGCGGCCCAGGTTCGCAGGTTTGGATCCCAGGCGCAGATCTCCACCCACCACTCATTGGCCATGCTGTGGTGGCACCCCACATATAAAGTGGAGGAAAATTAGCACAGATGTTAACTCAGGACTAATCTTCCTCAGCAAAGCAAACAAATAAAAAAAAATGTGGTATATCCACACAATGGACTATTATTTGGCAATAAAAAGAAAGAAAGTACTTATACATTATATGATGAACTTTGAAACCATTATGTTAAGTGTAAGAAGCCAGACACAAAATCCATACATTATATGATTCCATTTATATGAAAACTACTCAACTGAGCTTGTGGTAGTTTACAATATGTTGAACTAAGTAATACTCACTATTTAATTTGACTGTCAGGTCCCTGCAGAAAATGGATTAATCCTAGAAAATTAAATGATGACATAATAGAGACCACCATCCCTATAGTATTTAGGTCTGTAATTGAAGCACTAATCTCCACTATTCCCCTCAGGATGTGGTAATTTTTTTTAATTTAATATCTTGGTCAGAGGGCAGAGCAGAATAGTTTTGGAGGTATCCACTTGGCCTTGGCCTTCTTCACTATGACAATTCTTATTCCACAGGTCAAGAATTCAATGTGGGTGTTATCCAACTGCAAAGAATATCAATCCCTATTATATACTCAGAGACTGGAGAAATAATAACCAGGTGGTTCCACCCATGGACCCAGGTGCCACTGTAAGCTTGACTTTAGTCAGGACTCCATTTACTGCTTGGCCCTCATTATGCCCTACTTTCACAAGGGGGCCATAATAAGCTTTGAGTCTCCTAGAGTGGATATCAACTCAAATTCTGTGTGCAAATGAAACATTCTGTCTCAAAATGTCTGGGTATTCCCTTTTCCCCAGTGTAAGGACACTGAAGTAAATCACCATGGACCCATTTGGGGATGGACTGGGGGAATCATTATAGTACATACTTGCGGTGGGGTTGTAGGTCTCTCCTCCTAGGGATCTGAACACGTCTTCTGTTGGTAGATTCTGTATTTGAAAATCAGCTTAGGTGCAGAAACTGAACAAGGAATTATGACTGTTTATTAAAAATTGAAGTGACTGCCCTCAACCTTGTGTTCTTCCATTCTTCCCATCTTCTGGTTGTAGATATTAAGCAGCACCTTTGTTGGCTGCCCATCTATTTTGCTCATATAGACACCATCCTCTATTAACTATCTCTACAAATCTTCTCGACTGCCCTTATGATCTTTCTGGTTATTGTAGTAATCATGACCTCCTGATTTCTGGCTGTAAGCAGTGCCCACTGGTGTCTATTACTTTGGTGCCTCATAATCCACCTGGATGTTAAAGAGCCCAGGGCTGTGAGCCCCACTCCTGCCATCAGAGAACATCCACCTCTGACTTTCTCAGCGATGCTTCTGCGCCTCTCACCAGCACATTCTCAATGGCCTTGGTGATGGGACTTAATCATCCCCAGGGTCTTCTGGCCTTACACAGTATATCCATTCCAGTATATCCACCTCTCTGAGATTCCGTATTCCTTTCTCCACCATATACTAGAGAAAATCAGGAATTTCCTTCACTCAGCATAGGCCTTTGATTTTTCCACACATCTAACAGCCTCCCCAGCAGTGAGTTTGCCGCATTCCCCGCAGTCCTTGCAAGGTATTAAATCACACGTCCTGAGAAAGTGCTACCAAGCAAATGAATTTTTGCTTATTCTGTCTTGTATTCTGGCCCCCTTAATCAAGCAACCTTAAAGTCTAATCCCAGGGATTTCTTCTCAGGTCTTATAGAGCTCTGTGACTCTATCGAATATGCAAACTAATTCTTGCCTCTCTCTTGATGTGTACTCTCTATCCTCCCTTATGAGACCCAGTATGTCCCCAGCTGGGATATACCGAGATTTAACCCTCATTATCAAACCAGCAGCTAGGTGAGGAGATGGGACAGCTCCTTCAGGGGATATGTATTGCATTGCTGAGGGGATGCCTTTGCAGTGTCCTCCTACAGAGTTCTCCAGGGAGAGGTAAGCCAACTCTGATACCTCTGAGAGTTCAGAGGGGTCTATACAACCCAAATCATCAGGAGCATCCATCCAGTTATCTCCAACCTGTGTTTCTGGTTCCCAAGCGTGATATTATGATTTATCATAAGAAATATATGTTTGGTCTTCATCTCATTTTTGGCACAGAGCTCCTAAAACCCTTGGAATTTCCTAAGTGATGGCAGCAATAAAAGTATTTTTTGTTATGTTAATGAGATGGCTTTTGGAAAGCACCTAAGGTTCTGGGCTGGTTGCCAGGAGAACCAATCATGTGATTAGAGGGTTGGAAATTTCAGTCCCACCTCCCTAACCTCTTCGGGGGAGAGGGGCTGGAGGTTGAGTTTAATTACCAATGGCCAATGAGTTAGTCAATCATGCCTATGTAATGAAGCCTTTATAAAAATCCAAAAGGAGAGGTCCCGAGAGCCTTCAGGTTGGTGAACACATGGAGATTTGAGGAGAGTGGTGCACCTGGGAGAATTCATGGAAGCTACAAGACCTTTCCCCATACCTTGTCCTACGCATCTCTTCCATCTGGCTGTTCCTGAGTTATATCATTTTATAATTAACCAGTAATCTAGTAACCAACATTTTTCTCTGAGTTCTGTGAGCCACTCTAGCTGATTAATCTAATCCAAGGAGAGGGGAAGGGTCATTGGAACCTCCAGTTTGTAGCTGGTTGGTCATAACTTGGGCTTGCTAGAGGTGGGGTGGGGGAGACAGTCTTGTGGAATGCTGTCTGATGCTAACTCCAGGTAGATAGTGTCAGAATTGAGTTGAATTGTAGGAGACCCAGCTGGCATCAGATAATTGTTTGGATGTGTGGAGAAAAATCCTCCAGACATTAAATCTTGTGTCTAGTATCCTTATCAAGTTCTCCCAAACAAGGCCCTGACTTTGGCATAACAGACCTGCATTGACTGAGCATTTGGCATCTCTGGAGTTTTGTGAATACCAAATCCCATGTCTGCTTTTCACCTGTCGACTGAATTGTTCCTTCCAAAATTCACGTGTTGAAGCCCTAACCCCCCATGTGACTATATTCGGAGATAAGGCTTTTAAGGGAGTAATTAAGGTTAAGTGAGGTCATAAGGGTGGAGTCCTAATCCAATAGTACTGGTGTCCTTACAAGAAGAAGAGAATTATATGTCCACAATCATTATGTGGAATGATTGACTGAAAAGGAGATGGAACACAGAAACTAAGTGACTCCTTATTCTTATCCACCTTATCTTTTAAATAGTGATATTCTGTAAAACACAGCCCAACTCTACTAAATAACCAAGTAGAGTTCTAAATAACTAGTGTAATACACATTCTTAAATTTCTTATACAAATTTTTTGAGATTAACTTGCAAAGATATTACTCACTAGTATTCTCTAGAAATGTTTTCCCAAATGGTAAGTGACCAAAATATCTAAATAACATCTAGGTCATCCTTGGTCAAATCATCTCTGAACGAAAATAGCATTTTCTTTTTCTCCAAAATAGCAGTTCTTGTTTTCTTCAATGATGTGTTAGTGAAATAAGTCTTGACTTGCTCCCTTCACAATGACTGTTGAAAATGGTGTATATTGTGCCAGACTATGAGAATAATTCTAGGAAATCTTTCTAAACTCAATGAAACAGATATGATCAACTTTATCTCCAAGCTGTCTTAGTTTTTAATATGTAATGGTTGAATTATTTTTATATAATTTTGAATCTAAGAAGCAAGTGCCAAATCACCTGTGAAGACATGTGAAACGAGTTGCAATCATCTAAAATCTATTACGTTTCGCCTGCCCCTGAAACCAGGATCTTAACACTTTGCAAATTGTCAGCATGGTGTGTGTTTAGCATATTGTAAAAAGCACACAATCTGTTATCTTATTTTATGTTTTAAAAATCCTAGGTCCCTCTCACCTATCATCTTAGAGACACAAATATCTGTTAATTCTAGTAATATTTCAGTGGTTCCATTCTTAGCAATTTCCTCCACCTAGATTGACTTACCAATTACTCCGTTTCAAGTTTTCTGTATTTCTTCAATTTATTGTTTATATTTATGGGTGTCTAATAAATACTAGGCACTTTGCAAGCACTTGAGAATCTTAACGTAAAATAGATTGTCAAAAATCTTTCTTTTTAATGACTAAAGAGACCAACCATAAGACAATAAAGGGAGGAAAGAAGAAACAAACACAAAAATATCAGAGAATAACTGCTTTGCAAAGAATTAAAATTGTGTGGTGAAATGGAGAGTGACAGTGGACAATGAGGCTAATTTAAATATGTAGTCCAGGGACAGACCCTCTGAAGGAGGCATTTAAGGTACAATCTGAATGACTAGACTGAGGCAGCCATATGAAATCAAGGAGAACTGCATTCGGGATGGAGGGAGCAGCTGGTGCAAGGAGCAGAAACAAACTTGGAGAATTTGAGGAGGAGAGGGAAGGCCAGCATAGCAGGAGCACATATACAAAGAAAATACAAGCAAATGAGGCAGAAGAAGAAGGGCTTTTGTATAGAGTTTAAATTTTATTCTAGGTAACCTGAGGAGCCATTGGAGAGTTTTTAAACAGAAGAGTGGTATAAAGCAATTTATATTGCTAATTTGAAGAAATATTTTGTTGGGGTTCTTAAACATGGGATGAGTTTTCATTACTCGCTGACACTACCAAAAACAATATACTAACAAAATCTTTAGAAGATAAGGGAATAACTTTCAACCTAACATACTACTTATTCATTCAGACATGTGACTAGAATAAGAAATAATAGTCTATAAATTTTGATGAATACCTAAACTATTGTTAATGTATAATTAGGTCTCATTTTCCTTATAAGAGAATTAGACTACTTTGGATAAAGAAATCTCCTCAAGATCTCAGTGTAAGTACAGAGAAGTCAAATCCATGTGTTTTTCACCTCTCTTCTCAGCTCTGTCCACAACAGTAAACCCCGCTGTGCTTCATAAGAGTTAAGAATGCCTATTGTTAAAAGAAGGAGAAGGAGGAGAGGAAAAGAAAATTTTCATTAATTGACTCAAGATGAAATTTATAACTACATTAGTCTTTGTCTTAATTCAAATCACTTTCAATCAGTACCAAAGATTTATCTAGCAGTCTTCATTTCTTTATTTTCTATTGTTTATCCGTTTATCTTTTCCAAATTTGATATAAGATATTTTTTAACAGAAAAATTATGTAATATTACAGGAGAAAATAAATAGAAAAAGAAAAAAGAGGAAAGTGAAAATAAGGATAGAAATACAAAGTAGAGACAGGGAAAGGCAGCAAACTGTAAAAATTGGGAGCCTTGCTTTATCTTACTTGCTGGCTAATTGTTTTGAGGAACATAGGGGATTGTGCAAACAAAGCATTTAGAGATGAGTGGAAAATGTTCCTCCGACCATCCTAGAAACAGAACCAAGAGGTAAATATAATCACCATAGTGTAAAGCATCACAGTGCCAATGACATAGCTATACATCAAGTTTAACATGGCAGATTGACTACAGACATTTATCTTACCCCCCCAAACAACTTTAAAATGACAGTAAATAAATTTTAAAAAGCAAGTGGACAAAACAATGCAAAACATATTGGGTAAGAAATTTCAACAAAATTTTGGAGGGCAGAGGAAGGTCAGGAAACTGACAGCAAATTAAGAAAGCTTCAGAAATACCACTGAGAATAAGCTGGTTTAAGCCACAGAAGACTCAGAGGCATCAAATATACTGAAGATGGGTAAGAGTCAGGGCTGAGAACAGGCATTAAAAGCCTGTATAAAAAATTAGTTGGACTTCTATTTTTTTCTCCACCCCTAGGGGACTATGGGCCCTTACTACCACCATCCCTCTCCCCAAAATCTAGAGTCCCAGAAGAGGGTGGGAGGGAGGAATGGGATTTAAAAAAGAAGAGGAGAGAGAGATTCAGTGAGATGTAATTGAACAGTGGGACTCTTGCCTTCTTTCCACCCTTTCCACCAGAACCAGAACACTAACAGCCAGACACTACCCTGATGTAAGACACTAGCAGTATTACTCACTGGAAAAACTGAACAGGTTCAGGTTAAAAACAAAAATGAAAAGCATAGATACACTTATTTGGGGATACCTCGGTGAAGGAAAGCTGATTTTCATTAGAGAGATGCCCCCTTTCGACAAGTACCGTCCATGTGTTTAAGACTTGCTGTTTGTTTCCTCACACTTAAAAATGAACCAGGAGACACGCGTTACAAGATACGTGACCAAAACCTCCACATACAATAATGATTACAAAAAGATACAAAATAAGAAAGAGAATTAAGAAGACAACATGGGAAAAAAAAGAAAATTTCAGAACCTTACAATCAATATCCTGAGATAAGACCAGATATTATGTCCATTATAAAAGAACAGATGATATTAAAAATAAGAAGAAATCAGAGAACAAGAAAGAGCTTCTGAAAATTTTTATAGTGTACCTAAAATTTAAAAACTGATGTCTAAAAATCAAGGACACTTTCAAGAAAATCAAACAAGAACTCAGATGGAAATAAGGAAAGAAAGGATAAGCAAATAAGAGGACTAATTTAGGAAGTTCAATATCAACCAATGGGAGGTCTTGAAAGAAAAAACAAACAAAAATAACATCAGAACATATAAGAAAATTTCCCCATAAATGAAGACATTAGACTCCATATTGAAAGGGCTCACTCACTGTTAGCACGTGAATTTAAAAAGTCCTTAATTAAAAGATATCACTGCGAGGGGCCAGCCCCATGGCCTAGTGGTTAAGTTTGGTGCCCTCCACTTCGGCATCCTGGGTTCAGATCCCGGGCGCAGACCTACACCACTCTTTGGCAGCCATGCTGTGGTTTGGCACAGATGTTAGCTCAGGGCTAATCTTCCTCAACAACAACAACAAAAATGATGTCACTGTGAAATTCTATGACACCAAAATAGGGAGAAGAATTTAAAAGCAGACACACAGTGGTCGCATACAAAGGATTTGGGAATCAGAATGACATATAACTTAAACTACAAAGATAGAAATTAAAAGACAATAGGGTAATGTACATATACAAAATGTGGAGGGAAAATTATTTTCAAGTTAGATCTTAACCAGAAGATCAATCAAGTGAGAGTATAGAATGAAGATATTTTCTGACATGTAAAATACTCACACTTTTTACGATTAAAAATCCTTTCTTAGGAAGTATACTGTAAAAAGAGTATAAGCCAAAAAAAGAGACACAATTCCAAAAAAAAAAAAGGATCATCCAACACACCGCTATAAGGAAAAGAAGTTCCTGGATATTAGTGATTCAACAAATGTTGCAAGCAACAACTTCAAATTTAAATAGGAGACATAGCTCAACAAGAGAGGGCTTGGGGGTAGGAGGCGATTATTAACTCCTGAGCAAAGAAATTATTGCTCAAAAAGGAAAATGTGAGGGGAAAACGCTATAAAGGACAGTATGGGTCAACTGACAAAATTAGAATATGGATTGTATTTACCTTAGAGAAATGAAAATTTATGTTCACACAAAAACCTGTGTACAAATATTTATAGCTGCTTTATTTATAATAGCACCAAACTGGAGATAACCTAAATGTACTTTAACAGGTGAACAAATAAACTGTGGTACATCCATACTATAGAATACTATTCAGCAATAAAAGGAGCAAAGTATGGATAAGGACACAGCAACTGTAATGGATCTCAAGGGCATTATGCTGAATGAAAAAAGCCAATCCCAAAAGATTATATTCTGTATGATTCCATTTATATACCTTTTTTGAAATGACAAAACTATAGAAATAGAGAACAGATTAGTGGTCACCAAGGATTAGGATTGGGGATAGAGTGTGGGTGTAAGGGCTAACACAAGGGAGTTTTTGGGAGGTTGATGGAACAGTTCTGTATCCTGATTGTGGTGGTGGTCACACAAATATATAAATGTGATAAAATTTCATAAAATAATACAAAAATTGCATGTAAAAACTGCTGAAATACAAATTTCTGTCTGTAGTTAATAGTATTATACCATTGTCAATTTCCTGGTTTGGCTCATTGTAGTAGATGTTAGAGTTAGTAAGATGCTATCATTAGGTGAAGCTGAGGGACTAGAATATAGAACTCTCTACTACTTTTGAGACTTGTATGTGAATCTAAAATTATCTCAAAATGAAAAGTTTTTAAAAAATACTCCTCTCAAGGACTATTCCCAGAGATTCTGATTCAGTATGTCTGAAGCAGAGCATAGGAATCTGTATTTAGCAAACTCTCCAAGTGGTTCTCATGCACAGTCACATTTGAAATCTCCTTATATAGCGCGTGATGTCCTCAAAGATCCTTCGGCAGTGAAGACAACAGCAGTTTCTACACACCAGTGTCCTATAATGCCTCTTATTGCAAACTGAAGGCATCATGCCAAAGCACAAATAACAAATCTACGAGGGGCCAAAAACACTGTACATTGCATCCCAGTGGCATGGCTTGATTCCCAGATAGCATCTTGACTAAGATTAGATGGCTTCAAATCTTTCAAGCAGCACTCCATAAGCATTATATTTTACTATTAAATGTTTCATAAGATGTTTCATGTTTCCAATTAAGGACAGATGAATATGATTTGATATTATACCAACTCAAGGGGAAGGGTGACATCCTTTTTAGAATATTACAGATGATTCATTCAATAGATCCATTTTTAGCTCTCTACTCTATGTCAGTTACTATGTTAGATATTGAGATTCAAACATGGATAGTATGTTGTTTCATTCCTCAAGAAGCCAATGTCCATTGGAGTGAGAAAATATTAAACCAACAATGATGGTATATTAATTGGTTATAGTATAGTATAGTATAGGCTCTTCATCTGAATCTTGAATGCTGAGTAGAATTTAGTTAGATGAAGAAAAAATGGATTTACATTGTATGGAGAGGGAACAGTCTATGTGAATGCATGGACGAATTCTATATGATGATGTGTTCAGGTAACAAAAACTAGATGTGGAGTAAATGATGCATTCGGTTGTAGGTTTGTGAGCGGCAGGATAACTCCCTGAAGCCAGGTCATGGTAAAGATCTTTATTATGACAGTCCAGTGTGCAAGGCCATTCTGAAAGTATTCAAGAATTTTGAAAAGAGTATCTAATTAGTAGTGTTGACAATGGATTGGAGTATGATTAAACCGAAGGCAAAGGGGAAAATTAAATGATTGAACCAAGAAAATGGTTTGGGTTGCAGAAAAATTATCCATTATGATTATTTCCATTGCCATCACAACTTATACTAGTCTCTGCACATTGGAAAACTACTTCTTTGTTAAATTAGCTGAAATTAATTAGTTAAAATCCCAAAGGTTGGTCACATTTCACCTATAGTCAAACCATCTGTATACAATAATTTGAAGAAAATAAAAAGAATACATTTGTAGCCAAGTCTCTGTTAAAAGAAAAACAAGTGTCCTTTGGGTTGGAAATACCATCTGGATCATTTCAAGCTTACCAGGCACCAAAGGCAGCACTGAAAAGCCTAAAGTCTGAAATATATAAACAAAAAATTCTTAAAAGAGATTTCAGATCTTTAAAAAATTCCCTCCAGTAAGGCAGCTGGCATTTTCTACACTGCACCTGGATTTTCTTACATTAAAATGTCATGTTATTTCCTAGCAGGGATATTGTGAAGATTAACAAGATCATGTTTTAAAGCTCTTTGAGTTCCTCCAAGAGTGAAGCTCTGTAAGTACAAGGTGTAACACTCACTTTTCACAGAACAGTTATTTGAATCCTAGTTATGTGTGATATCAGAGGAAAACAGACCCAACTTTCTTTCAAAGGTCTTACTACCTATGTGAAGTAGATAAATGAAATTCAGTAGAGGATTAGAATTGGTAAGGTTTGAATTATTGAGCAAGAACAGTGCTAAATAACTGCATCATGTTTACTTCTAGGCATCTTGACAGGCCCTTAATAGCATAGAAAAAGATTTTTACCCAAGACAGGATAATGGAGGTATTTGCTCATTGATTATTTAGATTGGGGAAGGGAAGGAGTATTATTGCAGGTAAAAAGAAATGTAGATCAAAAAAGTAACATTTTAAAATATGGGCAAATCAAATTTATTTATTTTAATCATTTCAGGCAGTCACAATATGTGCTCAATAGTCCTTGATGCTAGGCATTCCGAAAAATCATAAAAAGCAGTAAATTCAAAAAGATAATCAGTTATTTGTTTCTTTTAAGAGACAAATTTTAACCTAGTGGTGAAGATATTATAGACACAAATAGGTAGATACACAAACAACGGAAATATTACCTGGTGTTTACTAACAATATTGTCCCTGAGGTCTGTGCCAAAGGCTGTTAAAAGTAAAGAACTGCCCTTTTTTCACTTCCATTCATTCATTCACACAACTTGATATAAATCCTCTTGTAATTGGGCTAATATGGTCTGCATTATAATTCTTTTGTTCATTCAAATATTTATTGAGACTCAGACCAGACACCAGGGCAAACACAAAATAAAAAAGCTCTGTTTAATATCCTTAAAGTTATTTTTCAATAGTAGTAGAGTCAGATATGTAAATATATACTAAATTCATCCTACATATAAGGCAGAATAGTAATTAGATGTATAAATAACACAATGAAGCCTAAATGCTAAGTCAGAAGTTCTCAAACCTAGCTGTATTTTAGAATCACCTAAAGAGTTTTTTAAAAATACAATACACAGCCCCCTCCTCCTGCCAATTCTGATTTAACTGGGCTAGAGTGGAAAACTAGAGTTGTTGTCATTTTTTTCCAAAGCTCCATTGATTCTAATGTGTATCCAGGATTGAGGCAACTCCACTCCGATGCTTAATGGTTTGCTTAAAAGATTAGGAAGAGACAGGTAAAATATTGTGTTGAAATTGAGGTAGCTCCTGAGAAATTCCATAGGAGACAAGAGAAACACCTCAGGATACAGAAACACCTATTACCAAAACTGAATTCATTATGGTAAATATATTCTAACAATTCAGAGGAAGATAGAAGAGCTTTACACAATATCCACTCAATCCATGAGCTCAAACCTAGCACTAGGTAAAACCGCAAGGCATGTGAATATTTATCCTTGGGCTCTCCATCTCCAAATTCTTCCAATTACCCAAGCTCATAACTAATCAAAACCTCTAAAGAAAATTTCTGTCATATGTTATATCTGGAATAAGAGTAATCATATAAAATGTTACATTCAAGGGACTGTATTTAAAAGCAAACTGAAATTCCAGGCATCACCATGAACAGTGGGGATTCTCATGGCATAATAACTTCCTAGCCATTGGAATACCAAGAGGCAAGTCTACACTGACAGCATATTCCATCAGGAACTATAGTTCTGGAATTTGGGATTCTGATTCAGTTTTGCTTAGCAATAAACAAAAACAGATAAAATAAAAACACAAAGGTGTCTCCACTTAATAGTTTTTCAAGAAGTTCAACTTCTAGGTGTTTGTGAACTTAAGATTTACCATGTCACACAGCTATAATGAGAATACAAGTCAGATAAAAGATGATCTTTCATGGAACCAAGCAAAGGGAGACTCAACATAAATAAAACCTCAGGGCCAAAATGCAGTGTATTGAAATTTTCAATCCTGAACTATCCAAAAAAGTCTGAGACCAAAGTTTACAGCCTTGTAAAAATATTTTTTCAGTAACATCACACCTCCATGTAATATTTTTTAGCTTGCCTAGCAAGTTGGATTCAGAATAGTTGGAGAAAAAGTATCATATAAATGAATAGGTAAGTTTCTTCGTCAGTGGTTTTAAAATATACGCACTCATTCACCCCCCCTTCACTAATCTTTTTGAAGCTTCTTATCCTGCATTCAAAAATATGGCTCTGTATAAGTCTCTGTAATTGATAAATATAAATACATCTTTGGAATACACCAATAAATTATAGACCTAGAATTGTCATCAAAAACCTGTGATATCGTTTTTCTAATTTAAATTGGCTGTGCACCTATAGCCTGTTGACAAGGTATTTTCTTGCTATTTGGGGTGTTAGAGCACAATATAGGATTACCTAACCAGGTATAGATAAAACTTAAGATAGTATTCTTTACAGCTAACATAAATGAGTAGTCAAAAGAAGTCTTTTACCTGTAAGCTTTATTCGTAGAAGAAGTAATAAAGGTGTGATTTTATTTTCCGTTTTGGTTTTCCAAAAATGGCAAAGTAGATTATTGTACAAATTTGTTGTTGTATTGTATCATTGTTTGTGGTGTTGCCCTTCATAAGGTATTTTTTTTTTACTCCTAACCTGTTACTATAAATCTCTCAATTTTTTTGTATCACTCATACAACTCTTAAGAGTAAGGCTGAATCACTACTAATTGAGATATTGGGAGGCTGAAAGTCCATTGGCCCAGCAGTTATAATCACAGAAGACTCCAGGTAACTCAGGGCTTCTGTGTGAGGGGTTCTACTAGGTGAACTGTAGCATAGTCTATCGTATTTAGCTCAAGTGTCAATTCCTTGAAAATACTCAGGGAATGACAGTAACAAATAAGAGAGTGCAACCAGAAATGTAGGGGTTCTTTTTTGTTAGGCTAGGTGTAAGCTATAGACAGTATCTGGCAGCTACAAAGAAAGACAATCTGTAGTTTCCCCCAAACATAGCAAGGACACTTGGCCTCACTTTAGTCTTTTCGATGTCACTCTCATGCAAAGACAGAGAGTGCCACCCATGGTGGCATCTTCTGAAACAGAGGGCAGATATCGATATTTCTCTGAGCAGGTGGCAATGTCAATATGATAACCCAATCCCCCTTCTGAAGATGGCAAAAGTGTTTTCTCAAGCTGCTGCCGAAATCCATTTTGCCTAATTTTCCCAAAGAAAATGATGGTTTCGTTTCCCTGACAACACTCTTAAATGTGGCTGGCCTTCATTCTCTATCCTCCGATCTGTGCCCAAGCAATAGTTCAACCCCTCAAATTAATATTTGCATCCAGTGGGCAATCACAAGGAAGATTGAGACAGTTGTTCCTCTGGTCATCACTGTCACATATTCTATTAAAGATTGCAAAGATATGAAAAGTTATGTGTCTTAGTCCATTCGGGCTGCTATAACAAAATACCACAGACTGAGTGGCTTATAAAAAACAAAAATTTATTTCCCACGGTTCTGGAGGCTAGAAGTCCAAGATTAGGGTGGCAGCATGGTCATGTGAGGACTTTCTTCCAGATCCCAGGCTTCTTGTTGTATCTTCACATGGTGGAGGGGGCAAGGGATGACTCTCTGGCTTCTTTCACAAGGACATTAATCCCACTCATGAGGGCCCCTCTCCCTTGACCTAATCATCTCCCAAACGCCCCACTTCTTAATAGCATCAGACTAGAGATTAATATTTCATATATGAATTTTGGAAAGACACAAACATTCAGACCATAGCACTACGACTTTTTAAAGGTTTGGCCAAAGCCATAGAAAATGTGTGTCTAATCCTTTATAAAATAGCAGATACATGGTATTTTGTATATCGGGTGGATTTTTAATTGTTCTATTTTGTTTTGTTTTTCCAATGCTGGTAAACAATATTGCCTTGGATAAATATGTAGTACATGTATGTAAAAGTATAAGAAATGGACTGCAAATCAAGTATATCAACTTCATGGTAGAAGTTGTCTTTGGGAAGGGAGAGCAAGTAGTAGAATAGCAGGGAGTGGTTATAGGAAATTTCAACTAAATTTGTAATGTTTTGTTTCTTTAAAAGATGATGGGACAAATATAACTAGTGGTATGTTTTTAATATTGTATGTTGTGATGAGTGTTTTTTTATGTTGTTCTTTCATCTTTTCTGTATTTTAAGACGTCAAAAAATTAAGAAAACGAGACTGTTAGCTAATCGCGTGTCCACTGTGCCTTCTCTTTTTGAAGGAAGTGATTGCAATTAGAACACCCATCCTTGTTGTGCAATTAGCAGTTTGCATCAAAGAAATTTTCATTGAGCATTAATCAATTCAAGATCACAATTTTAATGGCACTAGTCACCCTGCTTTTAAATAAATACATTAATATTCAAATTCATGTGTAAGTGCCCCATATATCTGATTAACTAGAAGGAAGAAAAGCCTTAATATATGCAGAACACCATTCATGTGCTCTAAAAAGCAAATGAAGAAGCTCTAATAAATATATTATAAGTTATATGTGTCTGTCTTTTATGGAAATGAAGAAAAATTCCCTCAGGAAGAACCCAGATATTTGGTTGTTTTGATATTTTACAAGGTATAGAGCAAAACACTGTACCTGGCAAAGCATCAGTAAGAATAAGAATCAGTATTTTCATTTATAATAATAAGTTGCAAACAACATTTATATTATATATATATGCATCACACATAGCAACGACATGTGTATAGAATTTCTTTGAGTACTATGTTGTTTATAAGAACTTTCAAAAAAGATCCCCAAATTATCGATGATTGTTTACTTTTGGTCCATGAATCATTTCCTGAACATATTTTACAATTGTGATTCAGCTGGGCTTTTCACTTATTTATTTTTTTGTTTGTTTCCTCTTTTAAAAAATCACCATTTCTGTTTTCGGATTGTCCACAGGTTTGGCCTATCTCGTGGGGTAACGCTAGACTCATCTGTTGGTTTCTCCCCAAATGACGACAGCAATAGCGTGCTTGCAAAATAAGAGCTGGAGACGGAGTCTTTTCAAAACACAACAGGGAAAATAACTCGAAACGAGAGAAATGAGATAATCAGCAGATGCTCCAGAATGTGGAAGTCATCTGTAAGCGTTTAGTGGGATGGAGAATGCTGAAACAGTTCTCCATTTGCCAGACGCCTGAAATAGAGACAGATGAGCTATTCCTCTGAACTTCAACAACAGCGCCAGCTGAAAAAGCAGACCCTTTCTGCCAAGGGTCACTTGCTGAAACTGTTGACTGTAAATCAGAGTTCTCCTTTTGGACTTATGGCACCCAGAAAATACAACCAAAATGTTCACATGTGCACCTTACCTTGGGCACGAAGACCATCATCTTTGGTTGCTGAAGATCTGTGGGAGTGGGGACAAATACTGTTTACATGTTTCAAACAAAGGTACTTTTTTATGAAACCCACATGTTGTACACACTGTTTCTTACCTTTCCTTGATGAGTAAGAAATGTTCCCAAATGAAATTACCCACATTTCAACTGCATTGGTAAATAGTGGTACAGATATTTAGGTCTGGAAATATTCATGAAAAGATCCTTTATGTATCTTTTTCTCCCTAAATTAATTGCTGCTGCGTTTAACTGTGTCTTCTAACCTGCTTGAGTAGAAAGGAATGTCTTTGTGTGAAGTGTACTATTGGATTCTTCTCCTCATATTGTTTAGATCATGAGTCTCTCTTTTGCACTTGCTTCCAGGGTGTCTAAAACATTTAAAAATAACAGTGGGTAGTCAGAGCTGCTGGTGCTGGCAGCGAGTGCCTTACATTTTGCCATCATATAAATGTCAATTTTGCTTTCTTTTATAGAGCTAAGCAGAGATAATCCCAGGAGCATAGAAAAAGGTCTCTAGATTTCATGGTTTCCTCCATTTCTGTGTGTGGCAGACCAATCAACCCAGAGCATCTCTGTTCCTCTCCATCCTGTTTAACTCCATTACTCTTTTTCTTTAACATTTGCAGGTCTGCCAAGAGGCTAGGGGGCTCTCTAGTGGGGTTAGAATATATTCTAGATCAGTGGTTCTCACAGTGCGGTCCCAAGACCAGCAGCATCACGTGGGAACTTGTTAGAAATACAGATTCTTTACATCTTGCCTTCTGAATCAGAAACTCTGGAGTTGAAGTCCAGTGATCTGTGTTTTCACCAGCCCTTCAGGTCATTCTGAAGCATACTAAATTTTCAGAAATGCTAGTCTAGACCACAATGCCATAATTTTTCCTAGGAACCCTGCAAACTCTCACCTTCAGAATTCCCCACCAAATCTCTCCAGGGAATTCCCCAATTGTGAGAGCCTGAACATTTTTAGATGCCCTTTTTGCATCTAAACCATGGTAGCCTGAAGGTATAAAAGGAATCCCATCTAAATTAAACCTGGTATCAGTTTTTGGAATAGGTGGTGGTGAATTAATTTGCATTAAGAATTTGTCATAGGTCAGCAGAATAGATCAGCTAAGCTGTAGCCCCGATGTCTTTTAAAAACGACACTCCTTTGATTTTCCTTTCCACTAATGTATAACAAAAGGGAGCTTTAAAGGCCTTGCAGAATGACACTGCCAGCTGTGCAGAAGACAGGCACTCCAGTTGGCTGATGAATGAATTATACCTACCAGTTGAGGTGTCCTTATTGGTGGATAAAAACAACTGATTCATTGTCTTCCTTCCTTAGCTTTGAATGTACTACTCAACTGAGTGAGGCTTTGCGGATTTTTTAGGTTACATTCCAAAAGAATGGACAGTCAAAATATGCAACTGAGGTACTGCAATGTCAGTGTTTTATAACATTTAATCTAAAAACTGTTGAGACTACCAACATAAAGAAAATATCAAAAGGGATTTTGTGAAGTGGTGAAGTTTATGAATCACATCAGAATAAATATACTGAACGTACATTAAGAAAATAAATGACTCTGTCTACTTTTTTGTTGTGCTTCTCAAAGGTATTGTTAAGATTCACTGAGAATATTTCCTCAACGTCACACATATCTTCACAAGCCCTCTCACCATTCCCATGTAGAAATTACGTTCTTTTCTTTCCTCCTCCACTCAGCCTGGAGTCCAGGTAAGTGCCCTCCCCACATTGCATTTGTAACCTCTGTTAACCCAGGTCAGAGAAAGATTGCTTCACAGGGCAGAGACTAGAGCAAGATTGGCCCAAGAAAATGCCTAGAGCTTAAGAAGTGCTCAATTGTCAAAGTCAACCAGCAGTCTCTTTGCTTTCAAAATGGGAAAAATATTTATTCTTCAAGAAACTCCACCAGGAAATATTGTTGGAAATGTATTTCAAAATGAAAATACCATTTCATGCTTGTATTGCTTCTTTTTTAAATGTTGAGAAGACCAAATTGTTACTTAGCATTGAATGGAATGCTAGCTGAGTTCTGGAGTTTGCGGGTCAAAGGTAAGTTCAGCCTATCTCAAGGCTCAGAGCCGTAGGCTACAACTGTTTCTTTCAGGACCACATGGCAGGTCACAGGCCCAAGAATCCCTGAAGCTCTTCTAGCAGGAGCCAGTCAAGCAGCCAAAAGAATTTCCAGCCTTCCATGATGATTGGAATATGATACACACTGTTGCAACACTGTTAATGATCAAGCATGTACTTGAATGTCTGCCATGTGCAGGGATATCTTGAATGCTATGAAAAAGTATGAAAGATATAAAAAGTGTCCATCCCAGGGATAATTTGCAACTCAGCAGGAAAGAACAAACCAATAGGCATGATATGGCATCAGGATGCTACAAAGGAGTCCAGTCACTTCAAGTCAGAGTGTTAAACTCCATTGCTTTTCGCTCAGCTCCACTTTCTCTACTCTCAACTCTGAAAGTGCAAAAAGGGCAGATTACCCCGCAGGCAACCGTATTAAGTGTGCTGCTGAGAATCTGTTATCTGTAGGTCTTGGAGACATTAATAAAACATGCACAAATGCAACAGGCATTAAAAAAATAGGGATTCCCTCATGTTTCCGTTTCTTTTGACAAAATAGTCTATGTCATACTCTGAGCTCAGAAATGCAGGTCTTGTTGCAAACATAGAGACATTCCATCCAATGATTAATCTGAATAGTCACGGTAGGAGGAAAAATTCACAGGGAATAATCCATACTCTTTTCTCCTACTCTAGAGGTAAATCAGGTATCAGAGAAATTCTGCCTCTAAATAAAATATCAAGGTATTTAACGTTCTAGTTTTGGTGGCTTTTTAAAATATCTTTTCTCTTCACCTCTTTAAATAGATGCAAAATTCAGGGAATTTACATAAATATATATGTGTGTGTGTGTTTATAGCACACACACATAGTATTTGGTTGTACTTTAGCAACTAAAATTCCTTTTGTGAAATGAACATTCCTCAGTGTGATATTACATCCCTAACAATACACCATGGCATTTCCAGAACATAACATTATGTTCTGAACTTAGAGCTATGTGAACAAATTCACACCCAAAGAAAAACCAGCGAAGTGCCTGGCTTGCTTCCAGTTTCACTTTCCTCGTTGTTTTGCAGGAATGAAGAGCAATTTTGTGGTTGAAATGGAAATGTCTTTTTCCAACTGTGATCAGCTCTTTTGACCTAGGAGAAATGACTTGAAGCCTGTCTTTCAGGCCTTAAAGTCTTCTGCCCCCAAACAATTTCTGCTCAAAAAGACATTCTCTGGAAGTTTTAATGCATTTCAAGCTCTGGTCTACACGTTCCCACTTGATCTTACCTTGCTTTCTTGCATATGTAACTTCTTGCTGGAGTATCATAAATTCTCTTTTATCCCAAGGTTTCCCAAGAGGAAGTGTACTATCTGAGGATGTGATAATGGGCATTTCAGGATGCATAGACAAGAGTCAAGATTAATCAGGTCTTTAAGTCAAAGCACCAATGGGGCCAGGCTCAGCACAGAGTGGTCCCCCTATAGCATAGTAGACAGTTCAACTCAGCTCAAAATCAAGAACCCTGATTGGTGCCAAAGAAGTTCTTTTGTTTCTTTTACATATTTTATTTTCTTGACACAAAATAGAGAGCTATATAGGGAAAAGCCACTCTTGGATTGAAATAAATATTTTTAAACAAACTATATAACCACTTGGACTAATTTCACATTAAGTATTTACAGAGCAAGATGGTTATGTAAAAAAAGAAAATGGAACTAAATTTTGGAGAATTATTTACTAGAATCTTCTTGGTGATTAACTGAACAGTTTTACATTGGTATTATATAAGTTACCTCATATAGAGAAAAATTAACAATAGATAAAAGTTACCGAAAGAAGATTTTTTTTTAATACGTGGAAATGGAGGAGTGAATGGGTTGAGATAAGAGTTTTATGAAGAATGATATAAATATGAATTCAAATTAGTAGGTGGGAATTAATTATTTAATCTCTGGGGTTACAAAAATGTTAACATTATTTCAGTTTTAGTAATTACAGATGGACTTAAATATATTTTTTAAATTCAATCCCATTTAACAGAATACAAATTTGAAATTTTCCAAAATCTCTCAAGTTTAAAACCATTCAAAATGTGGTACTATATCTTAAAAACTTGACTAAATCAACTACTTTGCAAAATAAAAGTTCAATCTCTAGATTTTCAAAATTTTAGGGCAAAAAAAAAAACTAACAACAAACTTATCCCTCCTACCACCTCCCTTTTCTTTATATTCCTATCTCTGTTGATTCATCTCCTCTTAGTGCTTAAGTGTTTTTCTCTAAGCAAAAGATTCATAGTGGATTCTCATTTCTATTTTCATAGCCATCTTTGGTATCTTCAGCTATCTGAAGGGGTGTCTGAAAGTTTCAGAGCAGAAACATTTTATATTGCCTCCCCACTCCCCAAAATTAATTAATTTTATTCAGTACCTTTAGAAGTGAAGAGAGACATGTGGTGCTATAAATCCAAACAAATTATAAATCCTTTAGAGTCCCCTCCTATTAAAAAGAATATAACTACTAGCTAAAAAACTTAAGGAATCGAGTTTGAGTTGTTTTAAAATACGCTGAAAATTGCTACTGAATCTATTGGCTTTTTGAAAGAAGTAAGAGTTTACCTGGGCTTCTTGACCTTTAGCATATATACCATTTCTGGGTAATATGTGCAACCTACAAACCTTGGCAAAATCTTACCCAGTAGAATAAAGCAGAAGCTTAAAGGGAAACAATGCCTATGAATTTTCTTGCCTTTTGTAGCATGGAAAGCTTAGCCATAATAAGTCCCTCTGCAGTAAAAGCAGCCGCAAGCGCAATATGGAAAGACAAGTTGTATGTCAATCATCTCTCTCCTTGCTTTTTCTAAAATGTCAGAAAATCCTAGAAATGTGAAGTTAGAAGGGGTCTTAAAGATCATCTAATTGAACCACATTGTTTAAAAACTTATGGGAATAAGATTTGCATAAATTAACTGACTTACCCAAGGTCACACAGCTAAACTACGAGAAACAGAAATCTCCTGGCTTCTCAACTGTTTCATCTTATCTAACCAGAGTAGGACACTTGGCAGCATAGAGCCAAAGACACAGTCTAGAAGCACTATTTTGATGGGAACTGGTGCTTTCACATATTTCAAGTCTCCTTCATGACTACCTCAGCTCTCTCCAGTTGCCAGAAATAGCAAAACAAGAAGGAACACAAATTTATTTCCATGGTCAAAGATTTTAACTTCTAATTCAAATGATGGTTTTCGCCTCTAGCTTAAAAGTCAAAATTTAACCATTTTGTTGTTGATTTAAAATTAGTGAAAAATATCACTTTGCTTCTTGCAGTATCTAAACTTCATGGGCAAGACTTCAAGCCCCGGAGATAAAGGACCAATGGCTAGATGTGTTAGTCCATAAAGCCAAATAGCTCCAGAACAAGATGTTTGGGAGACAAAACTCATAGAGGGGAGCTTTCTTCATTTATTGCATCCATGCATTACTGATGAAGACATTCACCCTAAAGTCAAATAGTAAATATAATAATAATAATAATAATAACAATAATAATAATGTGTACCTACTATGTGCTCGATTTCTACATTGGGCAGAAAATGCACAGATGAGTAGAGAACAGATCTTCCCTTCAGAGAGTTCACAGTTGAGCAGGTGAGATATGAGGGCGTGCACACAAGTGATTACAGTTCCAAATAGATCAGTTCCATAAGAGGAAGTACAAAACTTGGGACTTGAAGGATATAGCTTTCCAGGGAACATGAAAAGCATTCTGCAATAAGTGGCGTTTGAGATAAAACTTGGCAGCTCCCATAGGCCTGGGACTGGCAGGGAAGATGGAAATGGTCTAGGGCTAATGTGGTCTGGAGGCTACCTCAGACTCGCTCATATGTTCTTTCTCATTTTCCCACCTCTGCGCCTTCGTTCATGATATTCATTCTTCAAGGATACCAACCTCCACCTCTCCACCCACACCTCCTTTAGTGTTTGTGGAACAGATGAGTATCATGGGCTGACCAGCTCCAGAAATGCAAATAACTACTTGCTAAAGCTAGCACCCCGTCTCTGCCTTTAGCAGACTCCCCCAACGAGCCTAACAGAGCTGCGCACAGAGCAGCTGAACAACATTCACGCATAAATGTTTACGTAGCACCTACCGAGTGTGAGACGTTATGTTAGGAGACAGAGGGTATAGATAAAATTAATGTGGTCCTTTACTTCCACGGAGTTTATAGATATTTAAATAAGCAATTGCAACAATGTGATGGGTGTCAATGACGGTAGAAGCACAGGATGCTGTGCTAGCACAAGGCAAGGACGCTTGCCCGATTAGGAGAATAAAGAAAGATTTCTGAAGGAAGATAAATTGATTCATCAAGGATTATTAGGAGTTAGCAGGTGCCATCATGCAGGGGGGAACACAGAATTGCCACCACACTGGGGAGCATGTGGTTTTACAGAAGGCACATCTCGAGGCAGGAACAACTGGGAACATCAGGCAGAGGGACTGCTGCCTCACACGCGCAAGTGAAAAGCTCACAATTGCAGTGGGATTATGAGTTTATTGATGAAAGGTCAAAGGAAGGAGAAAGGGAGCTGAAGTTTCCTAGGGTCAGTCAAAGAAAGGACCGCCATTGAGATTAGGGGCAGGGGATTTATTAAATAAAGGGAAAAGAGCTTGAGATAAAGGATGGGGGATGGCAGCCTTTTGAAGCTCTCACATCCCTAATTATGACTGAAGTTCAATCCATCAGAAGTGGAACAGATAAAGCTTCAAATGAACGGGACTTGTTTTCATGCAAATGTCTCTTGAAATGCAAACTAAGGAGGAAAAAAAGTAAGAAAACAGCATGAAAGGCAGGAAAGTTTCCTATTCAGCAGCGATTTCTTTAAACTCAAAAAAAACATCTGCTAAAGGGGTAGGGAAAAAATCTCTTTACAGCAGGTTGCAAAGTATGTTCCATGTAGATGGCATTCATCTAATTCTCTAAGTCCCATCTTTTGAAACTTTACTCTAAATTCTGTCTTTTAAAACATTACTCTTCCAAATAGAGTGGACCTCATGAACATCTTCATTCTAATTTCAACAGAACAAGCATGTAGAGCCCACCAAAGCAAAGAGAATATTCTTTAAATAACAGAAGGACTGCTCTGTGAATAAACTGTATGAGGTCTCCTGCTTAGGAGCTTAGAAAAGAAAAAGAGTAGATTTAAAGATAATGTACTTGACTCCAAAAATGGTGCTGTGAGGCTGAATATTAGTTCATTGTGGGCTGTAGGAAATGAGTTTTGCTCTGTTCTGTTTAATTCTGGGGCTAAAAGCAGTAGTCAAACCATGACAGCGAGGAGCTTTCTGCTCTGTTATATTACAGCTCACTTATTTCCCTCCAAATATTAAACAATGCCAAAAAAACTTTTAGTTATTTGGGATGAGATCCATTTTCATTTCACTCTTGTCCTTTTTTGGTTGTGAGATGACAGTTTAATATTCCAGGCTCCAAAGCAGAGCTTGGCAAATGGATTAAAAAGAGAAAAAAAAAGTTAAATCCTGTAGGGAAGAAAAAAGGTGTACAATTAATTTTCCACAAGAAACTGTATAACTGGTGTTAAAGATGACTAAGTTTATCATCTGTTTATCTCAGACAATTCATGGAATTTTCCAGGACACCATAGCACATATGTAATTTTATTAATGTTAGTTAACCCTTGATTTTATTGTATAAAAATTGACACATTATATTCCATTTCACCATCCTTTTAAAAGATATTTAATCATCTGGAATTAAGCGCCGGATAATATGATGATTAAAAACACAAGTTTGAAAATCAGATTTGAATTTAAATCTCACTCAGGACTCATAAATCATGTCACCTTGGGAACATTATCTAACCTCTCTCAGCCTTAGTTTTATTATCTTTAAAAGTAATATTAATAATTCTAAATTCATTGTGCTTTTGGGAAGATTAAGTAACATAAACCATGTGAAAGAACTGATACATAATGAGCTCTGAGTAAATAGAAGCTATTGTTATTATTGTTGTTAAATGAATGTTCTGTTCTGAAGATTTAGACAAGTTTTCTTGGCTGGGGTCACCTTTTCATTCACACACAACATTTTTCAAGGTTTCTGTACTTTATTCCATTGTAAATAAATGTCAATCCGAATATGTAGATAACATCATAACTAGCTCAAAGAATGAAATACGATTGTTTACTCAAATGCTGGCTTTTTGAATACACCTAAGCTGCTTAAGAGCTGGAAGTTAATCACATACACAGAAATTGCCCCCTCATAATTCTCCATGTAGACCTCAAAAAATCAAACAGAGAAAAATTCATTTGCCCAGTTGCCATGCTTAACACCAAACATGGTAGGGAAAGCAGTCCGTTAGTGACTAACTAGCTTTAAGGCTTTCTTTCAAATCCTAGTTTTAAAAAAATGACTATAGCCAGAAGAAATTGCAGTTCTGAAAATGCCATGTGCTGTTGTTGATACATACATTTATCTTTTACTTAAGAAAATGTTAAGTAAGTTTTAAAGTACATTGTGGGTGTAATGACCTTGGAAAACACCTCTAAGACAATCTTCTCCTGACTGTTTCATTCAACAACAATTTGGGACATGTATTTTATGTGCCAGGCCCTTGGATAGCTCTGGGGCTGCAATAAGGATGGAACCGTTGCTCCTGACTCACAGAAGTCGCTGTCAAAGTGGGGGAACTAGAAATTAACAGGCATTGCTAACATGGTGTATGTGATAAGTTCTATAATGGGGAAAATATAGGATACTGCAAGAATACATTTGCATTTAATTCCTGGCAAAATGTTGAATAATGACTGGGCTTTAATCAACCAATGAATGCACATTAATTGAGAACTAGTGTCAGTGGCAAGGAGTGGTTTAACTGTGAGAAAGTGATAAAGAATAATATCCCCCATGATTCCCACTGGGGCTCCTCCCAGGCCACATCAAGTAAACAAACAATCTAAACAGAATTGCAAACTTTCTAAGCAAATGTGGCTTCAGGCTGAGTTCCCTAGCACCTTCGCTTTTCTACCAATTGACATCTTTAAATCCTTCCTATGTAGAAATCAAATACAACCATGATGATGAGACTCTACTATGAAATAAGAAAAGTAATTATTATAACCCAGAGCCTCAGCCTCCAAGGACTTTGGGTTATAATTTTACTTGCAGAGATTAGTTCAATCCCAAATATGAAATTAAATCCTCACCAAAAGGGGAAACGGAGAACTCTTGACCACCTAAATATTTGCCAGCTCTAGCAATAGATTTTTGAAGAAACTGTGTGAAATCACATTCAGCATTAATTTAGTGCCAGCTCTGTGGAAGTTGTGACACCATTTGTTTGATCCAAGTTTGTTTCTTAGTTTCTGGTTATCTATATCTAAATCCATCTCTGTCAATTAATTAAAAAATGTATTTTTAAGATGGGGGGAGTAAATCTTAATTATGTAGCTGATTTTTTCCATGAAGGACTCTACAGATATGTCAAGAAGCTATCCACACAGGAGGAGACTTGCTAAAAATGTGCTTATGATTCTTTCATTAAAACGCGAGAACAATTCATCCCTCCTTGGGAATTTCTGCTAACTTTCTGATCCCAGTCACTGCAAAGGGGTCTCGGCTCATTGACAAGTTGTCCTTTATGTGTTATGAAAGGAAGATAAGTGATGCACATATATGTGATTTGGTATATTTGACAGCTATTTTTATCTCAATTTAGGAGATCTAGCCAATGACAAGGGCTGAAATAAAGGTGAAATGGATATGAAATGGATGCATATCTACACATATGTATATACCCTAACCACAATCTCCTTAAACAGCCTTAAATCTCCCCTGTAATAAGGTAAAAGGTAAGTTACAAGTAAAATTTATAGAGACAATCACACACACACACACACACATACACACACACACACTCAGTGAAGAACATAAACTGGGTGTGAGAAAAGTAGAAAAAGTTAAGAAAATAGTTACTTTTGATTAAGGCCTCAGTTAAGACGCCCTCTTAAAGTCCATTACATGAGGGACTAAAGATGCAGTGCAGTGACTTAAAAATTGAGAGGAACAAGTCTTAAAAATATTCATCAATAGAATAGAATATGTGGAAGCCAGGAGAACGTAATTTTATTTTCACAAAGCTCTATCTAAAAACAGAAGTTTACTTTGACATCAAAATACTTTTCCACATTTGTGCGATATTTAGAAGAAAATAAACTATTTTGTCATAGGGTTACAAAAGTACCCCTTAAATACTCTCATAGCTTAAAGGCAGAACAGTAAAGTGTAATCAGGACATTTGAAGACACAGGTGACTTCAAATGACTTGAAAGCTGCTACATCAGAGCAGTACCACAGAGACAACCGATGCTAGAGGTGCTAGATGCTTAGGTATTGCTTCAGCCTCAAGACACCCTTGGGTTGCAAGATGACACACAAATGAGATTAACCCCATGTGCCGTTAAATTGCTACCATACTCCAAAAAGCATAAGTACTCAAGAATTTATCTAGCTGTAACCAAAAAGAATGTCAATTAAGGATTTAAGATAAAATATTGGTTGCTCCTGAGATGGATTGAAAAAAGAAAAAATTTAGTACTTGGGACGAAATTTAAATTATTTTTCCATCAACAAATACTCATTTCCTATTACATTTCAAACATTTTACTTGATGCTAGGGCTACAGCTGTCATGCACAAACATGTTTCTGCCCTCATGGAGCTTAAAATCTCACTTAAGTCTTCAATAGCACTGTATATATTTTACATACATGCATAATCTTTCCCCCTGTATGTGTGTGTGCAGAACCTTAATCAATGCCTAGACTATGCAACCATATTTTATTGGATGAGTTGGGGGTAGAGAATGGGCAGTTACTCATATTTTTTAAATTAGAAATTCAATTCAACTTCTTTGGAGCCAAATACTATGTGCACAGCACTGTGTTAAATTGTAAAGGTACATTCATTCAAATCCATAAACTAGAAAAAACATTGGTTGGTTGGTTACTCACTGATATAAGCAGGAACCTCATTTGCTTACACAAACCACAGCTTTTAAAATATTTGATATTAATGTATATAATATTATGAAGAATGTGTGGCTACTGACAGAGAAGACTCAGAATCCAATCAGAGACTGGTAACAGAATACGGAAGGAGGGATAAATTTTGCCTCAATGTTCTGGGAGGGCTTCCCAGAGAAGCGAAATTTTGGCTGAGATTTGAAAGATGAGTTCAGAACCCCATATATATATATACTGAAAAAAAAAAAAAAAGGTAAAACAGTGTTCCAGGCAGAGCATGCAGGACATACATGACATGGAGATCTGAAAACATACGTGTGGCATGATTGGGAAACCACATGCTGTCCACCATGATTGAAGAGAAGTACAGGGAGAGATAGGAGAATTGTTCTAGAAATGGTTTTAGGAATGGATTTAAAACAACTAGAACGGGAAGCTGAAGAATATGGGTTATACTCTACGAAAAGGAACCATGTGAGTTTTTTGACCATAGCTAATCCATGATCATAGTTGTGTTTCAGGTAGGAAGAATGATAAAGTGGAGTGGGAAGAGAACCAACTACAATGATAATACAATTTTCCAGGTTAGGGACAATGAATATCTCACGCTGGGTCTGGGACAGAGTAAATTCTCAATAAATACTTGTGACTGAATGAAAAAATATGAAATGTAACTAAGTGAGTGACAGTGGAGACAGATTTAAGACTCATTACCCAAATAAAACTTATGTGATTTGGGGAGAATTTGATGTAGAAGGTGAAGGAGCAATAGGAAAAATCAACGAATCCAAGGTTTCAGGATGAACTAAGTGAGTAGCTTGTATGGCCATTAACCGAGATGTGACCCTAAGATGAGAAGACGATTATGGGGGATGGTGAGAGAGTGAGAGATTGACAACATTTCACAGCATATTGAGTTTGAGCTGATACCTTTATAAAGATGTACCATACCAGGTGTGAAATCAGTATCTGAAGGTTACAAAGGAACTCAGATCAAGAGAAAGAGTTGGGAATTATCTGATGTTAGCAAGGGTACAGAGAGCTTGAGATTACATCAGAAAGGAATATAGCATGAGAAAAAGACATGACTGTCACAGGTTGGGTTCCCAAGTGAGCAGGCTCTGAGATGCTGATTAGCGAGCATGAAGTTTATTAGAGTGTGTGCTTGGGGTCAACAGATTGGGAAAAGAGATTGGTTAAGGTGAGATTCGGTCTCAACAGAAGCTTCAGCTAACCCTCCAGGGTGGTCTGGAGATGGTATGACCCTTTAAAGCTGCCCCAAGTTGGAGAAGAGGCTGGGCCTTACACCTCTGCGCCAATCAGCCTTTGGAAGTGGCTGCTCTGGGAAGGAGGCATGATCTTTGGCTAGGTGACTCTCTTCAACCAAAGTAACTCCTTAGAGGTGCTAACAGTTGAGGTCTGTCTTCTGGCAGTACACTCAGCAGCAGGGGTTATAGTTAATTCTTACCTGAAAGGTGGTCTTAGTGGCACATCATGCATCCACCTGGGTAGTAAACACAAAATATTGTAGGAAAGCCTATATTGAAGGAACTGTACAGTGAAGGATGAAATAGAGCAAGGGTTTCTGAAAGTGTAAGAGGAACACTGGGATACAAGTGCATTTTGGAACCCGAGATTCAAGAAGAAAGAGAAATACAGCAGAAAGTTCAAGTTTAAATAACAAAAAAAGGGACATTGGCTTTGACATAAAAATAATTAATGTCTTTTGAACATTACCATGTACTAGGGGAGAAAACAGAAGGGAATTGAGAACTATGTTTGGCCAAAGTGATCATAGTTGAAGGCAGAGAGGTAGAGATGGGAAGTCAATATGCTGAGAAAGAAAATAATAGGCAGCCATACAATGTGTTCTTCTCTCTCTAGTCAAAAATTCACCTGCTGTTACTAATCTCTTACATTGATCTGATTTCATCCAACACAACAAGTAAAAATGCTAAAACCCAGGAAGTAGATTAATTAAATTTGCTTAGCAATATGTTCATTTCATACGAGAAAACCTATCTCATGATAAGAGTTTTCTTTACTCCTGTGAAGTTTACGGTAACAGTCCCCTTGGAAAGTTCCAAGTTATGTTTCATTCAAGATGTTCAAGAAATGCCTTCCTAGATATTCACTTAGAGTCCTAAAATTCTCCAAGCAACTTTATGGTCTGATAAACTTCAAGCTATTTTCCAGATTAAGCCTTGGATAGAGTGAGTGCCTTTGTCTGTTTGGAAGGCGAGTTCTATGGTAATGCGTAAATAAACATCCTTATTTAAAATTGCATATTGCTTGATGGCATATTCCTAAAAACAGCCCAATGTCTTTAAGAAAGATAAAAGACAAAGGAACATTTATAGACCAATTATTATGCTCAAGACACTTTTTCAGATGTTTGCATATAATATGCTATTTGTCTCCACTCCAATTCTCCGAGCTCTGCCCTGCGTTATAAATAACATTTCTATGTTTCAGTTTTCCAAATAACATGCTCAATGTTATATACTGTATAAGGAACTGAACCAGGATTTATTAAATGACTGGTTGATTCTTTCACTCATCCAACAAGTATTATTAAACATCTGCTTTTTCCATTATTGGAACTCAAATCTGTTTGATTGCAAAGCTCATATCCTAAATTTTTATTTTTATGGTTATTTTTATTTTCATGTATTTATTTTTATATGTCATAATGTTTTAAAAACAAATTTTAAAAAATCCTGCCTGGCTTTCTAAGATAGTAACTCAGGCCTTATCTGCGTGGAATGACTCAGTGGTCACCATTGCTCCTCAAGATGCGGTTGATCCATAATAAGCAAGAACAGTGGCTGGAACTGGTGAAGACTAATAAATATTGCTTTTAAATGATTGATTTAACATCAAATAGTCACACTTGAGTAAGCAACATTGATAGGTTTTTCCTCTTTTTTAATAAGCTTTAAGCAGAAATTTTCGACCTCATTAAACTTGTCTGGATATTTCCATAGTACAAATAAATTGATAAATTAATAGAATATCTATCTTTGGACAATATTTGGTGCATTGCACCCTATTGCTCACCAACGATATTTTCGGCCCCATCTTAACACACAGAAGTTAATTTTAATAATTGAAAATATTCTTATGTAAAGAAAGATGAATGTAGACCTCTGCATAAACCCTAATTCTCACAGACATTTATATGCACGTCCACTTTGGATAATATGTAAGAATTGACTAGTGTTGATCAGTGATTTAACAAATTAATAGGTTGTACTTATGTTAACACTACAACTTCCTGATAATCTGTTTTCTTCACACATGCCTAAAGTAGATTTTTAAAATGTTTTAGTACTTCATAAAGGTAAAACAGGAGTAATTAAGTAAGAAAAAATAAGTAAGAATAGATTAAGGAGTAATCCTATAGACAAACAGATGTGGTTATGATCAATTTACACCTTCATATTTTTGAGAAAAGGATTTTCTTGGATCTGTCCCATTTGACACAAGGACAATCTGTTACCAGTACTTACCCTGGGAGGATAAGCATATCAGACCAGTGAAGCTGGTACCCTTCTTTCATTGGTCCATGTGAATACTGACAAGTAGAGGAGGAACATTACACAGCTAAAAATTTTAAAAGTAGATGTACTCTCCTGCTAGGACTGGTGATGAGCATTAAATACATAATTACTTGTAGAACTAATACTAACAGAGGCTTGAAAAGGAGAGATTATAGTATATAACACCATATGCTCTAACAATGTAGATATAGGACAATTATTTTTTAAAAGGACAAGAAGAGTGGAGAGAATAAATGAAAAACCAATTGCTTTTATAAATAATATTGGTGGTAATAGAATTGTTATCCTGAGACAATTATGCACGTGAAATGAAATAAAGAAAATGAGAAATTATGGGATATTCTAACTCTATAATCCCCTGTGTCCTTGAGAACTAGGGTTCTCAATGTGAAAGGAGATAGAGATGAAATGTAAAACAAGTTAAGTAAAAAAAAATTGTATTTTAAAATTTGTATAGGAAGTATCAGTATGAGTTCATGAGCTATTTTCTCTGTAATATGCACTTACATAATGTATATTATATATGTGCACATACAAGTATATAATATATATAAAATGCATTAGTTCTGTCACTAACAAGATTACATTAACTCTGTCCCCTGAAAAGATCTAGAAACAATGATCTACCCAGTTGCAATGAGCAAACCAAGTATTATATATCTCCCAACTAAAAACAAAATACCATCTGTAGTCTTGCCAAAGGAATCAAACTTGAGGTAGATTTGCAATAAAGGTCATGTGCCTGACTGTGACGTGTTGTGTGCTACAGAAGTGGAACAGCATAGTAACTATCTGAAAATATGATCATAAAGGTTTTGTAAAACTAAAACAAATATTTGAGGGTCATTCTTATGATGTGGTTGTTGAAACAATAAAAATTAATGAGTTGTGTGTTAAGAGAAATATCAGAGGTCTAAGGTACAAACCATTAGAAATCATCAAGAATCAAAACATGGATAAATAATAACATAGAAGATCCACTGCAAATTTCAGAGAAGAAGTAAGAGACTATTAAAAACAATAAGATCATGGGAATCATCTTATAAGAAAAAAGTCTGAAGAAGCAAGCTTCCTGAGGAATCAGTTTTCAGCCAAAGACCTAAACAGACAAGATAAAATCATCAGTTCCATGGCCTTATTATAGTGTAATGTTAATAATAATTGCATCTTGGAGCCGGCCCGGTGGCGCAAGTGGTTGTGTGCGTGCGCTCCGCTGCTGCGGCCCAGGGTTGGCTGGTTCCGATCCCGGGTGCGCACTGACGCACCGCTTGGCAAGCCACGCTGTGGAGGCGTCCCATATAAAGTAGAGGAAGATGGGCATGGATGTTAGCCCAGGGCCAGTCTTCCTCAGCAAAAAAGAGGAGGATTGGCATTGGATATTAGCTCAGGGCTGGTCCTCCTCACAAAAAAATAAAAAATAATTACATCTTAAAATTGCAAAAAACAAACAAAAAAATTGGAAACTTCATTTTCACTTTAAATTTAACTGCAAAAATAAAACCTTTGCAAATGTACGTTGTGTAATTATTAATATCCTCATTTTCCTGAAGAGAAAACTGACACACAGAGATATCGAGTGACTTTGGAAATCTCAGTTACTTGGTGGAAAATGAGAATGAAGCCAGTTTTTGTTAATTATTAGCATCAGATTCCATTATTTTAGACAAGCCTATCTCTGTGCTTTAACACTCTAACTAGAATATTGAAGGATTCCCTTATTTGTATTTACGAGTTATCAGCATCCATTTAAGAAGAAATTGCAAATTCACAGTTTGCTTCTATGTTTTGAAACATTATAACAAGATGGACAACAGAGGGTGCCCTCCACTTTGAGCATAAGATGCATTGACTAATCATTTCCTGAATCATTACTACGTGATGCTTCATAAAATTCTTGGCAACTGAGTCTTTTAAACTGCAACAGATGTGAAATGGTGAGTAATATACTTCCGTATTTTTCTCCCTAAAGGCAGTTGAAATTCAAATCATCAAAGTCAAAGCAAAGGCAAACTGACTATACTTAATTAAATTTCGAAGCCAACGGAAAGCCTTATACAGTATCTGGAGATGCTGAGAAAGAAAGCTTTGCAAAATGAAATCAGCAGCTACTTGGTGTTGACTGATTTCCAAATCAAGAGTGAGGGGCACAAGTAGTAGGAAAGATTTCGTGCTGATAGTAACAACCGACTTTCAGGGAAATGTCATTCTTAACAAACAGTACCTTTGCTAATTGCTTATTTTAGATTTCTCCACTGAGCGGTTATAGATTCCCGCTGCAATTTATTAGGAAAACATTTACTTAAACTCTCCTTGACTTTTCAGTGAAATAAGAATAAAAGTCATCACCTTCTGATACCTAAGTTGAACAAACTGCTTTCAGCAAAGTAATATTTGCAGCAAACTAATTTCTCACAAAGGATCAAAGTCCTCGTGTAGGGAAAAAATAACAAAATCACCTTCAATATGGTTTGTAACAGATGCTTTCACAAGCAAAATGAAGCATAGAATCCATGGGTTTCAAATGAAGAACTTATCTGAAAATAATGTGAACAGCTGTCAGACTTCCTAATTTCCCCAAGAGGTGCGTGATGAGAAGCCACTGCAGCATTTGTACAGCCCTCCTAATCCTCCTACCACTCTCCCAACACACACACACAAAGCATTGGAATCTTTCAAAATTACTAGACTCTAGGACTAAGACCTGATGATCTGAGAGCTTCCTCAGAACTCCTGGTAACAGTTTTCCTGTCTGGGTATGTGCATTTTATATCATGGACTATGTCAAAGCAAGGCTATCTCCACTTCTGACCTTTTTGCTTTATATTCAAAGTCAAACTAGGAATTTTTATTTTATTAATTTCAGATTCCACCAAACATATAAGTCTATATGCCAGAGATATAAATATCTCTCCAGGAAACAGAGCAGAGGTTCTCTACCTTTACATGGATAGGGTTTTCTTTTAGTATCAAAAACTTGGCCTGATTCATGGTAATAGTTGTATTTTTATTGATAGGTGATTAAGGAATTACAATGATGACCAAGAGTTAATGAGTATCTATTATTATTATTATTATTATTATTATGGTGAGAAAGCTTAGCCCTGAGCTAACATCTGTTGCCAATCCTCCTCTTTTTACTGAGGAAGATTGGCCCTGAGCTAACATCTGTGCCCACCCTCCTCTACTTTATATGTGGGACACCTGCCACAGCATGGCTTGATAAGTGGTGCGTAGGTCTGCACCCGGGATCCGAACCTGCGAACCCCAGGCCGCTGAAGCAGAGCGCACAAACTTAACCACTACGCAACCGGGCCAGCCCCTCTAGTATTATTTTTTAATGATTTATATTTTATTCATAATATCAGCATCTAGATACACTTTAAAAAATAATGTAGTATTTATTCCATAATAATGAGATTTGTACCCATAAGAATTAGCAATTGTAAAATAAATAAATAACTCTCTAATCCTTATTTTTACTTCTCCCATCGTATTCTCAAGAGCACGCTATTTTCCAGAGAGTTCATTTTTGTCTTAGGATCTTTCATGTCTCAGAAGAGGATTCAATATAGACATGAGCATTATGGTCTGAAGCAAGGCTGTTTTCTCACTCAAGTTCAGTGGCTCCACCAGGCATCCTACAGGCAACCTATGCTGAAACAGGCCAGATGATCCTTTGTAGTTCTTCATCATGCTACTTCTCCTATCTCACCAATTGCAACTAATGATACACCTTATCCATTTAGTTGCCCAAGGTAGACACCTGGACACATCCAAGGCCTCTTGACCCACTAAATCCATCTCCGAGTTATGTCTACTACCACTGTTCCAGCTGAGCCCCTATTTTCTCTCTTGGACAATTACTAGAGTCCTCGTTCACATTGCTGCCTGAGTTATCTTCCTAAGCACAGTCTGCATGCAGGCAGAGAGCCCAACTCATATGCAAGTGAGTCTTTCCCCTCCCCCTCTTCCTTCTCCCCTCTTGCTGCAAATCTTAGCTGTCTTGTTGAGCACCAAAGACTTAGACCAAATGTAACTGCCACTGTGAGGTTGCCTCAATATCTCTAAAAGTATTTGCAGTCATGGAATTTACACTTAAAGTCACCTACACAAATCATTTCAAAACAATGTATTATCTTCGAATGTAGTTTGCAGCCAAATCTGGGTGGGGACTATATCATAATTACTAAAGTCTATTCAATACATGTCCTTCTGTGGTTGTCAGCAAATGTCTCCTCTATCAAAAGCTTTTAATAGCTCTCTCAGAGTGTACAAAATCAAGTTTAAGGACCTTAGGTTTACCAAAACCCTTAATAAGTGACCCCTAATCTATCTTTTCATTCACATCTCTCTACCATTAGCCTTCTACCTGCCTACCATAATTTACTAGTAATTACCAGACATTTTAGCCATATGGCTTTATTTTCTGCTTTTCAAATGTATTTTTTACTTTCACAGAATGTCATTATTCAACTGATATATTTCCTATGATACCCTTCCTGATTCCCTATTCAACTCCACCCCCTAGTCTTTCTGACTGCTGAAGTCTTCCTCATCTTTTATACACAATTAAAATGTTACCTCTTCTGTGGAAGCATCTTCAATCTACCAGCCAGAATTAATTGGTTTTTTTTCTCTTGTGTTTCAGAATACTTCACACATACTTCATTTCAAGCAGAAAACACAGGGTAGTCTGTGCCTTGCTGCGGTAACAAATAGAATCTGAAATCTCAGCAGTTATCCCAGTAAAGTTTATTTCTTGCTTGTAAAAAACCTGATGTGAGTCTGGTAACTTCCCAGTGTAGCTGTTCTCCATGAAATTACTTCATTTGTCACCAGACTGCTTCCGAATTGCGTCCCTGCCATGGCAACAGGAGGCTTCCTCAATCACCTCAAGGAGGGAGAAGAAACGGGAGAGTTGTGCAGGGGCTTTGGATGCCTCAGCCCAGAAGCGACATGCTCAGAATCCATGGGCAAAATCAGTCACATGGTCCAACGTAATGCAAATGGACTACAAGAGAGGATGACTGGATATTAGTGAGCCCTCATATTAAGTACCAGAGATACTTGCTTGCATTTTAGATATTTATGTATTTGTCTTCTTTTGCTAGACTGTGAGTTCCTTGAAGGAGAAGCCATTATCTTCTTTTCTGTACCCCAGAATTTTAGCAAGTACCATGTGCTGCGTATGACATCAACGAGTTCTTGTTAGATCAAATTGAATTAAGTCACTAGGAAAACAAGGTTGTGCTTACTTTTTTTTTTTTTTGGTGAGGAAGATCGGCCCTGAGCTAACATCTGCCAATCCTCCTCTTTTTGCTGAGGAAGATTGGCCCTGGGCTAACATCCAAGCCGCAACAACATGACTTGCCAAGTGGTGCGTCGGTGCGCGCCTGGGATCTGAAACGGCGAACCCCTGGCCACCGCAGTGGAGCACACGCACTTAACCGCTTGCGCCACCGGACCGGCCCCAAGGTTGAGCTTACTTTTGAGGAGAAGAAACAAATTCTGTTCTCCAACTTCCCTAGTGTATTACATTCACATAGCCGTATAAAGGATGCTATAAGTTTAATGGAGTCAGCAAGGACTATGAAGTCAGAATTCCCAGCTTCAAATCCTGGCACTCTTACTTATTTGCTGCATAGCTTTGGGAAAATTATTCATCATACCTGAGCATCAGTTTCCTCGAAACGTTACGATAAGTGTTAAATGAGTTAATCCATGTAAAATGTTAAGGTAGTACCTAACTGGTAAGTACTCAACACCTTACATATGATCATTCATTTGTTGCATGAATTAGGACCTAGTGTTTTCCAATTGTTCTTAGAGAAAAATCAAAAGTCCTTTCCATGTTCTACCAGGATCTATATGACCTGGCCCTTGACATCCTCACCAACCTCTCCATCTACTCTTTCCCTCTTTGTTAATGATGCATCAGGCATTTCAACCTTCTTTTGGTTTTGTTTTGTTTTTGTTTGTTTGGTTGGTTGATCATGCCAAGTCAGCTGCTGCTTTCAGGCTTTTGAACATATTATTTCCTCGGATTACCTCAATCCCCTCAGAAAACCACAAGTCAGCCCCTTTGGGTCTCAGCTCAAATGTCATATCATCAGAGAGATTTTCCTGATCACCTCATCTAAAGTTGCCAACTACTCTGCTCATTCATCCTCTAACACATCTCCTTGTTTTAATGTCTTCATAGCACTTACCATGACTTGCAACTATTAAATTATAAGATCAGGAATATTTTCTGTGTTCTCAATATATGAAGTTGCAGGTATAAATGAATAAATAAATACAGGTTTAAATGATTGGTTGATGTATTTTTTAACCAATCATTTATGGAACTTTATCATGCATTCTTCTAGACAGTAAGAATAAGATATTGTTGACTTTTAGAAACTGCGGTTTTAGACTAGATCAGACCTAGCTCAAATAAATTGTGGATGCTCTGGCCCCACCAGACATGCAGTAGGTTCCCCCTCTCCTAGTCAGAGGGTTTAACAACATTCGATCCTTCCATGCCATCTTGAGCATTATGCACATTTGTAAAGAGTAGCAGAAGTTGCCACATGAAATATGATAATGGTTTTTTTTTACATTTTAAAAATTTAGATTCTGCAGATGTTTACAGGGCATGGGATATTCAAGATATGAATCATATAACACCTAAAGAGAGAAAGGTTCAGAGAAATCGCCCAAATTTACTACATGTCCATTATGCTTGAGAAGTTTACACTGAATTCATTCTAAACACTTACGACATAAAAAATTGCACATAATTCAGTAGCCTCTTATTTTTAAAAATAGTAATTATATGACATGTCAGGGATATAATGTGTCTAAAGAGAGTCCAAATTACCCTAATTAAATGCAGAGGCGTTTTAATGTCTATCCATTGAATCTACTTCTGTATCACATATTAAAGTTAAAACTCAGGGTGATTAAAAGTAATAAATAATGTTTCAAGATTGCTGAAAAGATAATGACATTATAGCATAGAGAAAAGTGCCCTGAATTAAAAATTAGGTGACTTGATCGTTTAACCTGAAGTTGGTCACTACAGCATGTTTATAAAATGGCTGGATAGTCTTTAAGGTCACTTCATAACCACCAATCTATAACAGCAGTAGCTATCATTTATTGAACCCTGATTGTACTAGTACTAACATTTAATTCCTAGTATAGGAATTTTTATAGATGCCAGACATATTCATAGATTCTTTACAAGTTTCATTTATCCCTTACACAAACCCTATTAAGTAGGTGCTATTATTATCTCCATTTTACAGATGAGGAAATTGAGGCACAGAGAGTTTAAGCAGTCTGTCCAAGGTTACATGGCTAACACTAGATTAAAACTCAGTCTTGCACCAATGCCTCTACTCTTGATCACTATGCTCCACTTCCTTACTAAGCACTTCACTCATATTATCTCACTTAATATAAAACATTGGGTTGGTTTCAAGTGCAAGTACTAGAATAGCCAACTAAAACTGACTTCAACAATAAACTTATGTATTATCTCATATAAAAGAAGTTTTCCAGGGTGCTGACATCATCAAAGGCTCAGACTGTCCATCTTTCTGCCCGTCTATACTCTGGGGGTCAATGATCCCTCCCTCATGGTCAGATGACTGAAGCAATTACAGACATCACACTTGGGAATGGCCATACCAAGCAAAGAAGACCAGCATTTTTGGCCATGAATGTATTTTGTGAAGGAGACGACCTTTCCCACAAGATATTCTGGTATTTCCCTCAGTCCAAGCGACCAAGACAGGGTCATATGACCCTAATCTGACTAAAGGAGGGCTGAGAAAGTGAGGATCTGATATTTGGAGCCTCTAGAGTGAGAGACAGACTCAGATAGAAAATGTGTGTGCATGTAAAAGAGAGAAGGTGCATGTGGATCATGGAGGGAGGCAAGCTGGAGAGGATGATAGGATGGTTGTGGGTGAGCAATCAGCGGTGTCTACCACAAGCGAATATTACTATCCTTATTTTACAGATGAGAATACAGACTCCAAGAGTTAAAAACTTGCACAAAGTTACTTCATTAGGAAGGGACATAGTTGGATTCAAATCTAGAGTAACGTGTCATAGTGAGAACTCTAACCACCACGTTATACTGACAATGTATTAACCGAGAGGAATCTTTGCCATGACATGTGCATTTATCTGTCTAATTCACCACTGACTCCTGCTTTGGCTTGTAACTTGGTATCTTCATATTATATTCAGCTTCCTCTTCTCACACAAGTCCTCTTAGCTTTGATGTTACACGAAATTTAGGCTATATTTTGGCAATATAGTATTCAACAGTTATGGCTCTTGATATTTTTGAGTTCCTAAAATCATATCCTGGAGTGACTTAAGAAAAGACACAAGAAAAGCTCTTTATTGAAGGCTCCATTGAGCATTGCCTGTGTAATCATGACTGACACATCCTTTTAATTTTGAAAAGAAAACTGAATAATGTGAAACAGCATAGATGTTTAAAATAAGTTTTATATTTATTTGTTCTAAAATGTAACCACATTATAAAGTCATATCACAAGCTTATCATCTTAACTTAGAATTTAAGTGTATTTCCTTCCAGACCTTTTTTTCAAAAATGTTGTTACATAATTGGAATCATAGTTTATGTTAACATTTGGTATTCTTATTTTTTACTTAACATTACAATAAAAATAATCTTATGTTTGCCATATGTACTTCAAAATCATCATTTAAATATCCAATATTTCATCAACTGGATGCATCTTACTTAATCATTCCCTAGTGTTGAACACTCAGTGTTTTCCATTGTTTTGCTATTATAAGCAATGTGTGACATGCATCTCTATGCAAATTTTGAATTATTTTCTTAGACTAGATTCCCAGAAATGGAATGACTAAATCCAAGAATATGAAAGTTTTTTTTTTGGCTCTTCATGAATTCTGCCAAATTGCTTTCTGAAAGGATGGGGTCAATTTACAGGGTGATCAGTAATATACGAGAGCTCTAATTTCCCTGTGCTCTCCCTCTCAGTGGGAAATGTATTTCTAAGTTGATACATTAAAATGACACTTCATTTTGTGATGAGAGAGAGAGAAAAACCAATTGAGAGGAAGAATCATAGATTATAAGCACTCTGCTAGGGGCTCACAGTTTAGGGGAGACAAAATAAACACAAATAACTATCAATAAAAAGCTATTGTGGATGGAGAGCAGACAGAGAAACTATGTAGTGAGAGGAATGTACTCTGACTATTGTGGAAGCTTGGAAAGGGGAACAGCACTTGAAAAACCTCTTCAAGAGTGAAGAGAAGAAAGATGGGTGAAGAGGGCATGGAAATTATAGGCATAAGCAGAGCATAAAGAGTTGAAATGGCAGGGCACATGCTGAGATACATAGTTCAAGGTTACAGGAGAATCAAGTGAGAGTCAGAGAATGGGAGAGAGAATCCCAGTGAAGTAGAAAGCGTAAGATCTTGGAGAGCATTCTACGACACAATAGGAAGCTTAGGTCTAATCCTATGGGTTATGGGAAACCATTGCGTGGTTTTGGGGGGAGGGGAGGTGATGCAAACTTTTTTTAAACCAGTGTTTTTCAATGTGCAGTCTAGAACAGCAGCTGAAGCATCACCTGGGAAAATAGAAATGCAGATTCTCAGGTCCCACAGGAGAATTCCTAGGTGAAAACTCCAAGAGTGGGGCTTGGCAAGCTGTATTTTAATAAGCCCTCCAAGTGATTCTGATGCCCAATAAAGTTTGGGAACAATTGCCTTAAACTGACGTTCTGGCAGCTGGGTAGAAGGTGGCTTTGATGAGATAAGACTGAATGCAGGAAAACCAGTCAGGAGGCTGCTGCAAACATCAAGCAGAGAAATGATGCATTCTGATCTTGAGCAGTGGAATTGAAACCAATCAGGTTGAATGAGTTTACAAAGGAAAAGAATGCAGATCGAGAATTTGTGGCTGAGGACAGAATCCTGGGATATACAAATTCTAAAGGGGCAGGCTGAAGAAGAAGTGCCCTTTGAGAAAAAGAAAAGATGTTGTCAGGGAAGTAAGAAAAGAAAGAGAGGGGTGAGTGTCACGGAAGCCAAAGACACAGAGAGCTTTAAGAGAGTCAGATGGAGAAGAGTGCCCAAAAATGTAAAGACTGAAAAGCCCCTACTGGATTTTGCAATTAGGGCACCGTTTTTAACCTTAGAGAATGCAGTGTAGTATAGTACTGAAGATGGGATCAGACTAAAGGAAGATAAAGAGGAAATAAGGTTTGAAAGAATGCAAGAAATTGTGGTACACTACTACATTGGAGAATGCTGAGTGTGAAAAATAGGAGCTAGGTCCCGAGGTCAGCAAAAATTTTCTGAAAAGGCCGGAAGGAATATTTTAGGCTTATGGGCAGACGGTCCCTATGGCAAAGATGTAACCTTCCCATTGTAGGTCAGAGGCAGCCATAGGCAATACATAATGAATTTGTATGGCTCTTCCCAATAAAACTTTGTAAAAACAGGTAATCTCCTGGTGAGCCATAATTTGCCAATCCCTGCATTAGACAATTGCTGTCAGAATTAAGGAAATGTTTTTACTTCCTTTATTTGTTTGCTTTTGTTGTTGTTTTTTTGTTTTGTTTTGTTTTGTTTTTGTGTGTGAGGAGGACTATCCCTGAGCTAACATCCGATGCCAATCCTTCCCTTTTTTCTTGAAGAAGAGTGGCCCTGAGCTAACATCCGTGCCCATCTTCCTCTACTTCATATGGGACGCCGCCACAGCATGGCCTACCAAGCAGTGTGCAACGGTGCGCACCCGAGATCCAGGCCGGCAAACCCCAGGCGGCAGCAGCAGAGCGCGCGCACTTAAACACTTGCACCACCAGACCGGCCCCTGCTTTTGTTGTTTTCAAGGTGGGAAAGTAATGCACATATTTACAGGCTGGAAGGAAAGAGGACATAGAAATGAAGATACTGGAGGATATACCTAGTCTTTTATTTAACAATATTTCCTGAACTCCTACCATGTTCCAAGCATTATTCTGGGCACTGAGACTTCAGGAATAAACAAAAGACAAGGTTATTGCTCTCAAGGAAGTCAAAAAAGAGTCAACAGGGGCCAGCCCGGTGGCACAGCGGTTGGGTGCACGGGCTCTGCTGCGGCAGCCCCGGGGTTCGCAGGTTCGGATCCCGGGCACTCACGGACGCACTGTTTGTCAAGCCATGCTGTGGCGTTGTCCCACATAAAGTAGAGGAAGATGGGCACGGATGTTAGCCCAGGGCCAATCTTCCTCAAGAAAAAAGGGGAGGATTGGCATCGGATGTTAGCTCAGGGCTGGTCCTCCTCACAAAAAAAAAAAAAGAGTCAACAAATAACACATAAATAAGGCATACTAAATGATGATAATTGCCATGAAAAACAATAAAACAGAGCGATGTGCAGTAGAGAGAGGTAGTGACTAGCAGGACAGGTCTCTAATGAGGCAGGGTTGGGAAGAATTGGGTTTGAATGGGGGAGAACTATTCATCCCATCAGACAAAGAATAGGTGGGAAGGTTGGGTGTACAATTCTTTAAGGTCATGGGTGGAGGCAACAAGAGGTTGAGGATTCATCATGAGATTTCCTGATGAACTAAAAGGCAAGGTTATCCAACTAGAGTGGTTAGGATGGAGTCAAATAGAGGGTTTAGGTCAGATCGTGAATAATTAGGGGGGAAGAGAAAAGGAAATTCACCAGTCAGATAAAGAATTGGAAGGTGGCAGTGAAGGTTCATCTATATTGAGTGTAGCTGTGAGAAATGTCTGCCTGTAGGAATGCTGCCAGCACTTCTAGGAAGAGTTTATGGTGTATTCTGCAGACCAAGTGGTGTACTCCAGACACACTTAGCCTTGCCTGAAGAACTACATCCATGTTGTATGTGAAGATTCAATAGGATAGAGTACAGATTTTCCAGGAAGATGAGCCCACTCAAGAGATTATGTTTCAGGAAATGAATTCAAAGGCTAGAAACTGCAGAAGCAATTTATATCACCTAGCTTGGTCAATTATAATTAGTAAGAGATAATGAAATTGAGGCCCTATATGATATTAAAAAAAAAAACACAGACACAGGAAGCTACTACAGGACACTGCAGCACGTGCCACAGGGCAGAGAGAGTGATAACATCTGTCAGAAAAGGAGCATTCTGGAAAACTCACAAAATCTAAGAAAGGGGAGACTCAGAACAGGTCCAGAATCTGACAAATAGGGTGAGGTGGGAGCGCAGGCCTTAGCCAGCTGGAGGGAATGCAGGGTTTCATCCTCTAAACTCTAGGGGCTTGATGGGTAGAAAGAAGATATAGAAATCTTGACACCTGGAACCCAATTCCTCAACTAAGTGGATCTTGAGAGTTGAGCCTGAGATGGGTCATAGCATCCTAGAATTTTTAGTTCCAAGAAACTCAGAGATGAAGTTTTACTTCCTCAAGTGCTGGCTTGCAAGGAGTTGAAAAGAAAATCCTAGAAACAAATTCTAATGAAATGTTGAAACAAAATGTTGAGCATAGCATCAAATAAGCCAACAATCTGATCAGTTAAAGGAGAGGAGAATCCAAAAATGAGCCAAAGAGAAACAAGACACAAAGAAAAAGCTTTTGAACGGAGGAAGGTAAAACATAAAACAGTTACTTTCTGTGTCAGTGAGAGTACAGCAACTGTGGATTTTTCTGGAATGTCTGAAGTCTTGATGAAGCCAGAAAGACAGACCTGACAGCACATAAGTGGATCCAGGAGGCTTCCTAACCTCTCTGGCACGCTGGACTAACAGACATGCTGCGGTCACTGCGCAAGGAGTATTTCCACTCCTAGTCATAGAGAAGACAGAATTTATTTTTAAATCTAGTTCGTACACAGGACAAGAGCTATCCCTACACTGTTTTCATGGTCCTCCATTTTCCTAGGATTAGAGTTGGCTGCCCTGCTACAAACAGTGGGAATGGGACTAGGACAAGGCAATAAATGGCAATCAATCACAATGATCACGTTAAGACAGAGTTACTGATTTTAGGTAAGAATTTCTGTTACTCCTAGGATTTTCTAGTACTCCATGGAGATGTCCTGCCTATTCTGGAATATAGATGATGTATCAAATTTCATTTATGGATCAAAGAGATACAATAAAACCCCTGTATAGTGTTATAGTGTTGATGTAATATATCAGTGTATCTCAAAAGGTGTTCAATGGAATATTAGTACCATGAGATATGAATAGATACAATGAACAAAAAGGATTCTATGATCAAAAAGCATGGGAACCCTGGGGTTCAATAAAATTAAACATTTCCTTTATTATAGGACTTCTCAGAGCCGTTGATATGCTAATTTTACTGTGGCTTTTTGAAGGAGGTACACAGGATAGAGTACTTATCAATATAATTTGACTATGGAGCACATTTTGAAAGTGCAGTTAGTGGGACTAGTTTTCCACAGAACACACTTCATAAAATCTTTTACATTTAAGGAAAAAAATATATACTAAAAAGGTATATTAATGCCACCTTCTTCTCTATAGCATCAATGTATTGCTCATTCAAGATAAAAAAATCCTAGAGAAAATTTTGCACATCAATAAAGGGAGATATATACAAGATGTCCATAATAGCCTTGTTCATAACAGCCCTATCTAAAAGTCCATCAACAGAATAGACATATATGTTTTGATATATTCACACAAAGAAAAATTATACAGCTATGAAACTAAAATAAATAACACCTCACACAGCAACACAGATGAATCTTAGAAACACAATATTTAGTCAAAAAAGTCAGGTTTTAGAAGACTACAACAGTATGAAGCCATTTTTATAAGACTTGAATATTGGTAAAATTAAATATTCTAGTTTAGAGTATAAAATTACACAATAAAACTATTTTTAAAAAAGCAAGAGGATGGCAAACACAAAATTTAGGGTGGGTAGGGGAGGCAAGGGAATTGAATAGAGAAGGAATACACAGATAGATACAACAGCAATGAAAAGTCCTAGTTCTTAATTGGTGAATTATTCTTGGGTGTTCGTTTTATTTTTATGTTTCATAATATATTTATGTGTTATGGTTTTGTTTTGTGTGTGTCAAATATTATATACTAAAACATAATTTTTAAAAAATCATCACATGCACATAAGAAGCACTCAGTAAATATTTGTCTAATGAACAAATTATGAAACCAAGTGGGGTACCAAAGCAACAGAGCATCCTGCTGAACATTTAGGTGGTTGCTGATGACCAGTGTCCAAAGGGATGTTACGACCACAGAAGCCCATGTACAGCCTAGAGGGTGGTAGGACCTAAAAACGACTGAGACTAAATTTTCTGCCATCCACAAGAGACAGAGAACTCAGAGACAGAACGAGGATTATTTAAATTAAGTTAAGAAAAATGATATTCCACACACATCTGGTTTTGTAGGTCAATATTCATACTTGATACATGTTTTGCTTTTTAAAATAGTCAACTACTGTAGAGCAAATCCAATACCCAGTAATATAATGTATTGAATTTGACAGTAGAATCACAAGATCAGTGTGCTTTCTGGAAGTCAACTTCTGCATCATCATGGTGCATTGTGATAATATAAATTATTATTTGAATCATTAAACCTCTTCTCCTTTTGTAAGATAAAAATATGTTCAGCCACAAAATGCTGGATGATGCCAAGACTCCAGCTGTTTACTCGAAGGACCAGAAACCACAACAGCACTAAATCACAAACAAAGTAAGGAAGGCTTTGTTTCTATTGCAAGTATCAAAACTTCCAAAAATATCTTTTTTAATGGAAATATAATTAACATATGTTAATTATATGTAAATTATATTAGTTTCAGGTGTACAATATAATGATTCAATATATGTATACATTGTGGAATAATCACCACAATAAGTCTAGCTAACATCCTTCACCACACATACTTACAAATTCTTTTCCCTATGATAAGAACTTTTAAGATCTATTCTTTTTGCAACTTTCAACATGGCTGGACCTTAAGGGTATTACGCTAAGTGAAATAAGTCAGTCAGAGAAAGACAAATACCACATGATCTCACTTATATGTGGAATTTAAACAAAACAAAAAGTCCTTATTATTTATTCAGTAGGGATCCTCATATCCAGGCTCACTAATGCAGGTTCTTAGACTGTGGCTCCCTAGAGCAGAAGCATACGCATCACTTGGGAAATTGTAAGAAATGCAAATACTTAGGCTTCACCCCAGACCCACTGAATCAGAAAATCTGAGGGTGAGGCCCAGCAATATGTTTTATCAAGCCCTGCAGGTAATTCTGGCCCTCCTAAAGTTTGAGTCCTACTGCCCTAGAATAATTGAGAAATGTTCATATAAAGAATAACACTTTACTGGTTAAAAGATTATTTTAGCCAAGGCATTTGTGTGATTCATGTATGCTTTTATTCTTTTTAAGTTTCCTGACTTAACTAAGAGAGAGTTCATCTAGAATGGCTTTCATCGCAACAATGACTCTTAAAGTCTTGTCTATCCCTAACCTGTTTTGCTAACCAAACACAATAGTGCAACATGTGAGCCTCTCGGGAACCACTGAGTATTCCGCAGAGAAGGGTAAAGTAGAACTTTGAAACTAATTTAATAGTAAATCAAGTGCTTACATGATTTTCCCAAAGTCTCAGAGCTCTTCTGGGTGGAGGGGAAAAGATCTCATTGCTGTGTTTCCTGCAAGAGGCTAACGTGAGTGTGGATTTTTGCTGTTCTTAGTGTTCAGGATGGAAGATGTGTGAGAGCACTGGGATGCTTTGGGAGTGAAGATAAGATCCAGCACAACATGGTGCATCCTCCTCTCAAAAACATTAAACATTATCCAAAGCAAATATGGACATTTGGGTTTCTTCCATGTGTAAAAGAAATCTCCCTTTCCCTCAGGAGCCGCGGCTCTGCAGAATAATTTATATAGAAAATCAGGAATTCCATGGGGAAAGGATACAAATAGTTTACAATAGAGGGAGTTATGGATAAAAATTCTTGCCAAGAAAAGTCAGTTTCAAGGGATCTATGAACAAGGACTCTTAGAAAACTTGAAAAACAATTTTAAGTTTTAAGAAGTTCTCAAAAGTTCTAAAGAACTCAGAAGTTCTAAAACGAAGATACGAGAAAGAAGCATGGGATCTGTAAGTATCTACGAGGTAGCAAGAAGAAAGTACAGAATAGGGGGCAGAATCTAAACAAAGGATTTGACAATTAATTGTGCATTACTTTAAGACATCTCCACGCTTTTAAATTTGTTGTTCTTGAATATATTGTTGTTCCATGTTGATGTGCACTTGTGCTTTGTTTTCCCACCAAACTAACAGTCAAAGACAACAGTGTGATAGAAAGTGTCTTTACTTTCCATCACAAGACATTCAGAGAGAGGCTGTAGTCAAGTGAATCTTTGCAAACCAAATTATATTGTTCCATAGCGAAAATGCTATGAATGAGGGATAAGTTCCTGTACAATCTCAACATCAGATACGTCACAGGTTTGTCCAATAATGGGCCGTAAGTTCGAAGATACAAATATCAACCCCACTGATCATTATCAGCGCTGCCATCTTCTACAACTTGAGGCATCATTCGTATTGCAGTCTGTTTGAATAAACCCTCTGGAGCTAAACATCACCACGGTTCTGGATTATTTAGAATGTCATCAAATTATAGGACATTAGAACTAGAAGCTTAAAATCCATCTTACGTGATGCATCCATTTTGTTGATAAAGAAACTGAGACTGCTAGAGTCACACAGTTACTGGGAAAAGCTAGAATTGAAGAACAGATTGTGTGACTCATGTCCAATAAAGACAAAGCCTCTATCTCTCTCTTCCACCACAGCTTTTAGTACTCTCCACTTTGCTCACTTTGTTCTAGCCACATTATGATGGCTAGATTCCAAGAGCAAGTTTCCCCAGAGAACCAGCAGAAGCTCTATAACATTTTATGATCTAGCTTCTGAAGTCATAAAGCACCACATTCACTGTAGTCAAAACTTTATCAGGATTCAAGAGAAGGGAAAACAGGACCAACCTCTTGATGGAAAGAGTGTCAGTCACATTGAAAGAAGAGCATAAGGCATAGGAGACATTGTTGTGATCATTGTTGGAAAATATAATCTGTCACAGATTGAACACATCTAATTTTGTTCCCTCCTAAAATTTCCCTAAAACAATAGTAAATTGATTTCCCACCCAAAGCAACAAAATTTTAGAAGCTGGAAAGCAAATGTTCAACTGGCAACGGACTTAACAGCCCCAGAAAACGGAATCCTAAACTAGCAACAAGGAAAGTTGAAACCTCCTCAGATTTCTAATACAAAATCCCCAAAAGCCTAAGGATATGGTAGCATCAGATACCATTATAAGTGTGAATAGAAAGAAAGAGCTAAAATAAGGAACATTTTGAGTAGCAGTCAAATCTCTAGATCCCCTCCCCTGATTTAGGCAGCTGAATGAACACACTTCTCGAGTGCTTGCCCAACGGTGGAGGCGTGTTCTCTTAAAGGAATGAAACTGGGAGGGCTTTGGACAATTTACAGGGTTGAGGGCAAAGGTAATATGACAAAAAGAGGGAGATGAAGTATGAACACTGATGAACAGCTCTCCTTCCCTAACTGGCTTCCTGCAAACTAGCAGCTAGACCCTCAACCTCTAGGTAGAGGACTAAAAGCACTTTCTCTGGGGAATCTGATCACTTCAAGATAATGTATCTAGAGGTCCTGAAACTACAAAAACTCAGCTCCATCCTTTCTACTGTGATGTGCATAGATGACAAGATCCACACATGTCTCAGAGCCTCCAATCCACTTTTTTGGTCCCCTAGAATTACCAGGTATCTGAGAAAAGCCTGGGACATGAAAAGTAGAAAAAATAGAAAAAGCAACTTGGAGGAAACAGACTGTGCAAAGGGGAGCAGGCTTTAAAGATATGCATATTATTAATATCCACTGAGATGTAACAAAAGATATTGCAACTGTGAAGAAAAAGAACAGGATGCTACAATAAAAAGAACATTCTGATAACTAAAAGAGTTCTTACATATTAAAAATCTGATAGACAATAAGGTTAAACAATCTCTAAAATAAAAGTAGAACAAAGTATTAAGTAGATGGCCATGACTTCCAGGTCATTTGACTTAGAAGGAGATAATGCATGTGAGCTGGTGAACTGAAAAACACAGATTTATTCAAATTGTTTCGAATGAAAACATAACAACTAATAAAAATAAAAATCTGCCTAGACACGGATTATCAAAGGCAAGAATACAAAGAAAACATTGATTTCATATGGCATAACAAAAACAAGAAGAGTAGCAAGAAATAATTTTAAATAAAAAGAAAACAAAATAACAAGAAAATAAGAGTATCAATCCAGAAAGTCTACTATTAAAAAAAAAAAAAAAAGCATTCCAGAAATGGAAAACTGAAAAAGGGTGATAAAAATGAGAAGTAAAATAATTCAAAAAAAATTTCCAAAACTCAACGAACAGAATTTTCTATGTTGAAAGACCCATTACATGCCCAGCGTAATGGATGCAAACAGACTTGTGTTACAGCACATCAGTGTGCTGCTTTAGAATAGTGAGGACAAGGAGAAAATTCAAGAAGTTTCCAGAGAGAGAAAGGAAAGAAAGAGTTTACCTAAAAAGGAATAGGAATTAAAATGGCTTCAGATTTTTGTCAGAAACAACTTTGGAAACTGGGAACACTGAAAGCCAAAAGAGAAATGCCTTCAGATTTCTGATGGAAAATTGATAGAGAATTCTATATCAAAACAAACTAACAATAAGAATAAAAGTAAAGACATTTTCACACAAGACAAAGTCTCAGAAGTTTTGCCTTCACATAGCCTTTCTCAAGGAGCTCCAAGGTGGCCATGCTTCACCAAAATAAAATTGAAACAAAGAGAAAAATGCACAAGAGCGAGCCCCCTGGATGGTGGTGATGAAAGATCCCACCACAGCTGAGTAAGCAGACATAGCGGGCGACCAGGCCAGCTTGGAGCAGTTCAGAGGGCTCAAGCACACACTTCTGCTGGAACGCTAAATTAATCGAGTCCTCGATGCACAAGAGTTTGTGGTTGAAGAGATATGTGAGTTGAAAACCAAGCAAATCTAGACGATTTTTCACTTCGTAGAAAAATTAAAACTTGTGCCAGAAAAGAAAAGTAATATAGTTTACTAAACGGGTCAGCTGTGACAAGCATTTGTATAGTCATAATAATGTAAACAATGAATAACGATCTATTCAAAGCTACCATATAACTTTAGTGGGAAGATAAGAGATGGAAAGGGTGAGCCTATTTGCTAGAAGTGTAGGGACCAGAGAGATAACCAAAAAAAACATTTTCACTAGTGAGAAGTCAATAGATTATACCTGACAGTAAAAAATCAAGATGTAGCATTACAAGCATTACAATTACTTAGCAACAGGGAGATCCGTACCAAAATAATCAGCTATAAGTAGTTTCCTCTGGGGAGAGTGGTAAGGAGCTGCTGTTTTTCATAACAACTCTTAAAAAACTTTTTGACTCTGTAGTCTATGTACATGTGTAACTTTGATAAAAATAAAGAAAAATATGGGGATAAAATAAGAGAGCATCATTCATCCAGGAATGACCACATCAGTTTATCCAGAAATGTAAGCATTAAGGCATATTTCCAAACTGGCTTAACTATGCCAGCAAGGAACTACAAACTATCAGAGCTTTGTTTCCTGAATTCTCTGTTATTTGGATCTGCATTATTCTAATAAGAAGTTCTCTTTTAAATCAAAGGTACTATACTACTTAAATTTTAACTATTTCCAAGTCAGTTTCATTATTGTATCATTATGTATTCTTTCTCATATCATCCCAAATAAACATTCACTGGCAAGACACATCCAAGACAGCCATGAACTTAGAAGCAGCCATGTACAAATTATGTGAGTATGTGTCACAGTCAGGATGGATTTTCTTCTCTAATTATACAGTTATACGTAAGTTCTAAACCATCCTATGAGGATAATAGTAATACACTTGAAAATAACATTTCTTCACCATTTCTTTGGGGTATTACATGTTTCCTTAAGTCTCTCCATCACTTTAAGACTAATTTCAAATGCCCTTTTCTGCAAGGACATAAAAATTCTGCTTCAATGTACTTGGAATGATCTAGTTTTTGAACATGTTAAGACAAGACTGATATTCAATGTCCATCAAATTTTAGGTATAGATATTTTCCCAAATAACCATAAGCTAAATGTTGACCTGCATGTGATTATAAAGGGTTTTGACTTGAATTCTCTCATTTTAATCAATGATTAAGAGCTTAAAACAAAATAATCTTGATCCTCTTAGTATTATCTTGGTGGTTCTGTCTTTCAGAAAATATTGCCTTTAAATTTTTCTTAATTTTGCAAAGTTTCATTGCAAGTTTTCTGATTTTCCTCACCTCAGGACAACAAAGTATCTGTTCATCATACAATGAAAAAATATTTAAATATAAATGAAAATTAAGTTTTTTTCAGATTAAATGCAATGAAAATCTATATTAAAAATTAGAAAATTTCTAAGCCTCTAGTTGATATTTATCTTCATTAATAGCTGACATAATAGAATTAGAATCCAACTAAAGAATTTGGTCAAATGGAATATTATTCAGCCTTAAAAGAGAAGATTCTGCCATTTGCAACAACATGTATGAACCTGGAGGACATTATCCTAAGTTAAGTAGGCTAGACACAGAAAGATAAAAACTGCATGATCTCATTTCTATGTGGAATCTAAAGAAGTCAAACACATAGAAGCAGAAAGCAGAATGGTGGTTACCAGAGGCGGGGAGATGGGGGAAATGGGAGGTGTTGGTCAAAGTGTACAAAGTTGCAGTTACGTAGGATGAATAAGTCTAGAGACCTAATGTACAGCATGGTGATTATAGTTGATTATACTGTACTGAATACTGAGAGATTTGCTAAGAGAGTAGATTTCAGGAGCTCTCATCACACAATAAAATGGTAACTATGTGAGGAGATGGTATGTTAATTAGCTTGACTACAGTAATCATTTCACTGTGTAAATGTCTATCAAATCATCATGTTGTACACTTGAAACATACACAATTTTTATTAAAAGGAAAGAATTTAGTCAAACTCCTACAGTTCATGATAAAATGATCTGACCATAAAAGTAGATAATGAGAATTTGTTTACATTTCCCTTTAAATTAGTAGTACACACCAAACACATAAGCATTCAAGATACCCTGAGAGAAAATATATAACGGAAAAGAATATAACATCACTTGTCATTCATCACAGCTTCAAGCAAAAACAAAAAAATAACCTTTTGTGGAGTTGTATATTTTGCATTTATGTTTCACCCAAAATAAAATTCCTCTTACTAAACCATCTCTGTGCAGTTTCTATATCAGCATTCTGGTTGGGTTCAGCTCGTATATTCCATTTCTCTTGAAAATCCTTTCAGTAACTGTTCATTTCATGCCTATGAACATAGCCTTCTGACTGCTTGCAGCCCGGTTGATCCATTCATTTTGACCATCTTATCAAAGGTGCAGAAACAATAATAAATGTGACCTAAATGGAAAAAACTGCTTTTGCCAATCTGATTTACCTATACAGATTAAGCACCTTCTGTGTCAAATGAATGTCATCCTTATTTTCCAACAGCAATTTTAATATGTTTGCCATCATGGATTACTCATTTCTGAAAAACGGAGAATCTGGAAACCTGCTTTAGGTTGATATATCATAATAATGGGCATCAGTTCATTTCCTCCTAAATCTAATCCGCCTATTGTTGCTAAGATTTTTCAACTTTCTTTGCTATTTGCATGACAGATTTAAGTGAAAGATAATGCAAAGCCACATAAAATATTTCACCACATTAGACTTAACTCCCTAAGCATACCAGGAACTCTTGCATTTCCTAGAACTAAAAACCATTATTTTGCACTTCTTGTGATTTATCTTGAGATTATATTTTGTGGACTGCTCAAAGAAAGTATTCAGCTGCTTCTGAAGGCCAATCGGGGTTTGAGAGATTAATGAATACTGAATCTTCGGTCTTAAAAAAAGAACAGTCACACAGATGTTAAAAACATTTTGAGCATGAAAACTATGCCAAAAGTCTCAGTGATATCATATAAATGCATGCTAAATAATGAAAAGCTATCATCTCAGTATCCTCTCTTCTGAAGGATTTGATCATAATCCAACATGTATCCTTCAACCTGTAAATTATTAACTATAGCTAAAAGAAGATTTAGGAAATTTCATGGTGACTCATAGTCACTCCTGATGTTTGATATTTGCATAAATAAATCCTTGGAGATTTAAATGTCATGTTGTCCTCGTGAAACAGAAGATTGAATTTTGATCGAAATCACACTATTCCAAGATGGCAAGGCTGTGTTGGGCCAAAATCTGGTTAATGTGTGGGAAGTGAGAGAAAAGCAGTTATTGCATGAGTGAACATGCATAGAGAGAGACTTTGGCAAGTTAGATCTAAAAATGGATGGGGAAAAATATAGGAACGGGAAATGAGAGCAAAATAGAAAGAGCACTGCAAGTTATGGTATAACTCAGAAGGTCTAGACATACTCATTGCCTATCTCTGTCCATTTCTTTCCCAGTGACATATCTCTGTTTAAAGATAGATGATGTTATGCTGTCTCTAGTACATAAATTACACACTAAAGTAAAAAAAAAAAGTGTATTTGAGAAACAAATTCAAAATCACTGTTAACTGGCCATGTAAATCAATAATGTGTGTGTGCACGTGCACATGTGTATATATGCACATACACGTGTGTACAAATCCACCATCCAGAGCAAAATGTGAAGTGGCTTCTGTGCTAGGTTACTTGCAACCCCCAAATACAAATAACTAGCCCCACAGTGAGACTCAGCCATGAGCAGATTCTAGGGAGAAGTTTCCATGCTCAGAAGATTCAAATATCTACACTCACAGGCTGCCTATCTTAAGTCTACAAACCAAAAGAAAAAAAGAAATCTTTAGAAGTAGTTTACCCATGTGAATTACAGTTATCCAGCTTCGTACTGCAAGCATGCAGAAGAAATTAAACACTATATTTTATTATATTTTTATTTCCTTCTTCATGATCTTTTGAAGCTTTATGTTTTCAATTTCTAACAAAATCTAATTTAGGTTTATTCTGACAGTGAAGTATCTAGAAGTAATTATAATTTAAACATTTTCATTTTATATTGAAGCTTAATTATTTAATAAATATGTTTCATTCCTTGTTATAGTATCAGGAATCAATTCTAATCATATTTCAGAATTAAACATATATTTGAAAGGTCTGTAATTTCTCAGATTGCTGAAACTTTCCCTAAGTTGAATTTTGTAAAAAAGTCTTCTCCTTCTTACTAATTGCATAAAGTTTTTAACATCAGAGATGACCTTACCATTGCAAATTTATAAATACTTTTGAAAGTGTATTGACAGATTTGTGTTAAGATTTAGAGATAACAGAGTGCTACAGTTACAAAATATAGAGATCAGTATTGTCTATGTACACAGATAGGAGTCCAAGATTTGAGTTTGTTCACCAGAGTATTAGTTCCTTTACCCTCAAAGTTTAACTGTTTAGATGAAATAACTTTCAATTCACTAGAAAACTTTATTGTCTAGGACATTCTATTCCCTATACGTATTAGTCCTTTACTCATTCAAATAATAACAATAATAATAGCTAATAACCTATAGTAGACAGAATTTGTGTTCCTATAACCTTCACCATCTCATGTTATGCCTATGAATATGTTACACTTCATGACAAAAGAGACTTTGCAGATGTAATTAAAGTTACTAATCATCTGACCTTAAAATAGGGAGATTATCCTGGATTATCTGGGTAGGCCCAGTGTAATCACATGAGCCCCTAATAGCAGAAGAGGAAGACAAAACAGGCAGTCAGAGAGATGTGGCAGAAGTCTGTGAATTCCAAAGCACTAGACAGATTCAACGTGTCATTGCTGGCTTGAAAATGGAGGGACTCAGGGCCAGCACCAGTGGCCTAGTGGTTATGCTCAGCACACTTCACTTTGGCAGCCAGGGTTCTGCTCCCAGGCACAGTCCTATACTATTAGTGGCCATGCTGGAGCAGTGACCCACATACAAAAGAAAGGAAGATTGGCAACAGATGTTAGCTCAGGGCAAAACTTCCTCAGCAAAAGAAAAAAAAATGAGGGGCCCAAATGTCAAGGAAACGGAGACTTCAGTCCTACAACCATAAGGAACTGAATTTTGCCATTCACTTGAATAAACTTGGAAGCAAATTCTCCCCCAGAGCCTCAGATAAGAGCCTATGCTGGCCAACACCTTCATTTCAGCCTTGTCAGAGTCTCAGCAGAGAATCTGGGAGAGTTTATCCAGACTCTGATCTACAGAACTGTGAGATAATAAATGGATGTTGTTTTAAGTGACTATGTATGTAGTAATTTGTTACAGCCTCAATAGGAAACTAATAGTCAACCATAGAGCACTTACCATGTGCCAGGCACTAAGCACTTTATGTATACAAACTCATTAAATCTTCACAGAAAAAAGCCTTATAAGAGGAACACCATTTTTAGGCAAGAAGATTAAGACACAGAGATTGTAAGTAAACTATGGCACAAGTAGTAAGTGGCGAGGCCGGATTTGAACCCAAACAATCCAAAGACTGTAATATTAAAACTACCATTGTGCTGCATGGAAGTGAAGTTAGGCTTAAGCAAACATGTGAAATTACCTTAAAAACAGAGGGAGAGAGAATGAGAGAGCGAGGATTACATGGCAGAAGAGAGGAGGGGGAGAGTAATAAAGGCAAAATAGGTGGCTGTCCGAAAATTAGAGGAAAAAATCCGAATTCCAACTGCTTTTGTCTAGCATTCTGTCACCAAAACTAAATATTTCAGTAATGACTTATTCATGAAATTGTGGTTGACTTTCCATGAATTTTGATTGTCTTTACTATGGTTTTTGGGTCAACACGTGTACTTTCCTGGAATAAATGCATTTGAGCACTGGATTCCATGGTAATGTCATGTTTGTTCACTTGTCTGGTACCCAGTGGATTCAAAGCTCCTTGAGAGAAGAGACTGACTTCCCCATTCATATCCTTAACACCTTCCCATAGCTCGAAACAGATACTCGGTTAGTAGGACAAATGGGAAAAAAAATGGAAGAAATGTTTTGAAAACTGTAAAGCATTATTTTTTAAAAAGTAAGCCTTATTATACTATTCTTCAAATGACGTTATTCTAAATTACTTTAATTCATAAAGCTGAGAAGCCAGTTACCAAATACGTTTCCTCCAAAGACTTCTGACATGTGTGGCCCATCCGACTAGGAAGAGCTCTCAACGCTTCTCTTTAATGCCTGTGTAGCACTTTCTCCATAGCTCATGCTCATTTAGTCCTGAGTTCCATAAACACAAAAATTCAGTCCACAAATCTCTTGGCCTCATCAAGGTAAAGTGTAGGACTGCCCTGAATCATTCCATGCGTTTTCCCAGGTGGCTCTTCACATTTGCATGAGACTCACTTGCTCATCACACTTTTCCCTACAACAGGCAGCTACAAAAGTAAATTAAAAAAAAAAAAAGTTTTATTTAAGAGTCACGAGACTTGGGTTCCAATATCACCATTGCCACTGTTGGCAGGAAGCCCACCCTTTGGTGTAGACAATTGCCCATAGTTTCTGAGCCTCAATTCTTCATCTCTATCATTTTTACAACACTATCCAACATTTTTAAGTGTCAGGGAAATTGTAAGGAGTGCATGAGATAATGTATGTAAAAAGTGTTTTATAACATATAAAGTGCCCAGAGAAAAGTATTGTTTACCTCTCCCAGGGCTTTCTGGAGCTTTGCTTTTAACTAGATTGCATTGATGTTTTAGAGATAAAAATGGACATATCTGCGGTGCTTACTGTCTATGTTTAAGATGCCGATTTACTGGTTTATGATTGCTGTTTCTTATTGGTTCACTCCCTGCCCCCTTCTGGATTTGTTCCTGCTAAATTACGAACTCTTAAACATCCTTCCTTCACGCGATTCCTCCATCTTATTCAAAATCCTTCCCTCATCTTCAGGCTGATATAACATTCCACCAGTCTATCTCTTGTTAAATGAAGCTTCTGGATTTACAACTTGACCTAATTTTTCAGCTCACCCAAATCTTTTTTTTTTTTAATCTCAGTCACACTATTTTGATCTAGTGGTCTATATCATTATAAAAAGTGATATTTCAATCCAAAGAGATTCCAATCTTATTTTACTTTTTATATAAAATTTTCATCTCTTTTACTTCTCTTATAGAACATTACAAATTCTGCCTACTCGTGCTCAGAGATGTTCCCAAGCTCAAGATAAATGCAATGATATTTCCTAAAACTATGCCTAGGATCTTTCCTTGCTTGAAAAGTCTTGTGTTAGCATAATGCCAGTAACTATGACAAATAAACTCTGAAATATCAGTGGTCTAATGGAATAGAAGTTAATTTCTTCCTAAGTCCAGTCTAGTTACTCCTGATGGGCAGGTTGCTTTTCTTTACATGTAAATCAAAGACCTGTGTTTCATCCATGTTGGCAATGTACCATCTCTTAGGGCTTTATCACATTTTGCATCCAGCCAGCAGAAAGGAGGGTAACATGCTTTATTTCTGCTCCATTCCATTAGCAAGAACCAGGCATAGGGCCACATCCAGATGCTGGAGTAGCTGGCAAATATAGTCTGTGGCTAAGCAGCTGCTTCCGGGGATAATTTGACTCTGGAGGAAATGCAGGATTGGTGGGAATCTGAATGATTGAATGAATTAGAAAACCAGAAACTAATGTGGCCTAAGGATCAAAAAGTGGGCATCAGAACATGTTTTGTCCCTAAGTAGAGAAGAGGGATTAGAGAAGAGAACTTTTCAAAAATACATAAATATAGTCCAGAGACAGCACGGGACAGTCATAAATTGTCACTTAGGTACAAATAGAAATTATACAGCCAAGTAAAACTAATCAAGCTGGTCAAATTCATTAGCATTAGAGAGAGAGAGCCTTGCACAGAGTGCCTCTAGATATTGGTTATATTGCTAGCACCCACACAACCTGGAGTAGGTTGAAAAACTGCCTCATGAGGCAGGCAATCATGCTACATGTCAAAAATTACAGAGAAAGAGCACAGCTGTTTAACTTTGCAATAACAGCCTGGACTTAAGTGACCAACTTTCTCCACGTTCCCCCATGATAACCATGCATGTTGCCTTTTTATCCATCTATGGTACAGTCAGGTGAGTCTGAGGTAGGAAGACAGCTTTCACCTGCAAAATTTGCTTCTTAAGCCATGACCCTGTATACAGGAAACTCCACCCTTAAGAGGTGGCATGTACTTCACAAGGTCTTCAGGTCTGTGGGTCCTCATCTAGTCTCTCCAGTACAGGGATGCAAGGCTGACACAGAGAATGAGCTCTCTGTTGCTGTGTAAAGGGAGCATTCTCAGAAGATTCTGCTCAGAGATCTCAAAATGATCTAAAGCAAATCAATAGATAAATCCATAGAGACACTTAGGCATGAAATTGGCAAAATATTTGTCAAAACTTGCAAGTATTTATTATAAATGGAAAGCTATCAATGTGGCCCCCATTACACAAATTCTACTGGTTAGGGACACTATGAAAAGATGATTTAAGTCAGAACACTGGAGAGAAAAGTGGTTACATAAATTTCAGTATTGGAAAAAGCAAGGTAATGCATTTAGCAATAAATAATTCAAACTATAAGTTCAAAACAAAGAGTTCTGAGCTAATAGTCAATGATTAAGACAAAGGACTTAGGACGGGTGGAAATTGTTTGCCTTAGGTTGCCATAGTTGTGAAAGTGAACCTAACATTAGGTATAATAGGGCAATTTTAGTCTGTAAGGGAGAAAATTAGGTAATTAATATTTTCCTCATACGAAATTATGGTGCATCCTCCTCTGAACTACAATGGTGGCAGCCTTTGGAACGAGCTGCTCTGTTCTCCCTTCAAAAGAGAATCTGCTGTGAGGAGTGTATTCTCTGCACCACAGAACCCACTGCAGCATTCACACTGAGACCGTGCTATTCCTAGACTTCTTACAGCCGATGACAAAGCACAGAGGTTGTTCTAGAGCTGTGCCATTCCTTCCCAAAGTGGAACTCCTCTAACTGGCAATCTTTTCTCTTTGGCTACCTATCAGCCTGTCCAATGCCTTCCCAGAGCTGCATAGCAGTGTAAGGCTCTCCCTATCTCATCCTCCTTCCTTATCTCCCTGTACAGGTGTCAGACATGCATCACACTGTCTCATAATCCTTGTCCTGGTTCTCCAGCATATTCCTGGTCCCTCTCCCCTTCATCTTCTGCAGACCACCCTCCAATAAAACTCTGGCACATCTAATTCCACATTGGGATTCGCTTCCCAAGCTGACGTGGTTGGTCTAGAAGTGATCTAGTAAAACACAGTAAGATAAGGTCTGTAAAGTAGATCTCTTACCCTTCAGCTAGAAGGAGGCACAGATAGTCTCTGGCACAAGGAGGGAGCCCAACTGCTAAAAATTTCACCAGTGGTGACCTGGAAAAATGGCCCAGTGGAAGGGAGCACTTTTGCTGGTGCCATGATTCAGGCATTTGAAATGTATGGTAAAAAACGCAAGTAAGGGGGCCTGCCCGGTGGCAGAGTGGTTAAGTTCACTCATTCCACTTCAGCGGCCCAGGGTTTGCAGGTTCAGATCCCGGGCGCAGACCTACACACCACTAATCAAGCCATGCTGCAACGGCATGCCATATATAAAGTAGAGGAAGATTGGCACAGATCTTGGCACAGATTGGCTCAGCAACAATCTTCCTCAAGCAAAAAGGGGAGGACTGGCAATAGATGTTAGCTCAGGGCCAATCTTCCTCGCCAAAAAAAAAAAAAAATGCAAGTAAGGACAGTGGAATTGGTGGTTACTACTAAGTTGCATTGACACCCTGCAGAAGGACAATGAGAAACTTCGTTAAAGAGTCAAAGAGTTAAATGTTAAATATGTGAGCCAGAGTGCATTTTTGGTAGCTTTCGAAGAGGGCTTCATCTTGTGTGGTGCAAAGGCAGACACAGCTGAGCAGTAAGCACGGGACCCAAGAGTTAGGGTCGTGGAGCTCCAGAATCGTTTAAATGACCGGTCCTGGCAGGTTTGTTATATTCAAGTGAGGGCCAGATTGAGAAGATTTAGGGCACTGAGATAAGAGATGGGAAGAACTGGGTAGATGCCCCAAGAACTGGGGCTCTGCAGACTCTGACGAAACTATGGAGCTTGCAGAGGTGACACACCCCTCCCAATAAGAGATGGCACTCCCCCTGTGCAGGAAATGCTCCAGAGGCCTCTCCTCTGCAAGACAACAAGCAACCCTCAGAAGCTGCTCTCACTGCCTTTCCTGGCCGACCAGCCTGAGTATGAAGGTTTGATCCCAGCATAATCCAGCTGGGGATGTGCGGGCCAAATAAGGAAGGAAATACATCACACATCAAGCAATGGCAAGGATAAGCAGGCATGGAGACCAACAGGAGCCGGGGGAGTCTCCTGGAACGGGATTTGGAGGGTGCCTGGTTAAGGGAGTCTGACGTAAAACTGAATAAACCAGAATTCATTGGCTTGGGAACATTTTCTTGTGACACAGGTTTAATATCTCGGCAAAAACCCCAGGAAATTGAGAAAGCTCACTACTAAGAGGACTTTTAGAAGCCTGGAGAAAGTAGTGGCCCATGCCAACAGGAGTTGAAATGCCTGAGTTGACATGGCAGACTGTAGAGGATGGAATGAAAAGGTTCTAAGAAGTCGGCATGTGGGAATGAACATCCAGCCTGGGATTACGCTCCAGGAGAGGGCTCAGAGGACCCAGCACTCACCAAGACTACCGGGAATGCACTGGGGAGGGGGGCATCAGCCTCACTAAGAAGTTCAGTGGTGGTCTCCTCTGCAGGCCAGGGCTGACAATAGGGGAGGTGGTCATTGAGCCTGGCTCATTAATAGCTCAGGGGACAATAGAGGCCAGGAAGTAGCACTTAATGACCAGAAGCCATGGGGCCACAATTATCATAATGACTGGCAAGAGCAGAGGGGCAGCCAAGGGAAGTTAACCCACAGGGACTCGTGAAGATGGTTAATAGGCTGTCACACTCTAGGGAATAATAGCCTGACAGCAGTAATACTGTTTAATATCTAACAACAATGAAAGAGCAGGGAACTGAGGGTGGTCACTCAAAGAAAAAGTCACAATTCCTTTCTCATTTTCTGAATCTGGGCCAATTTTCAGATACAGAACCCACTGACTAAAAAGGTAACTACGTTCCCAAGAAGAAAGATCCTACAACACTGTGACTAACCTATATAGTAAAAATTCATTTAATTTTCCACAGAGGAACCTACAGCCATTTACTCAGATGACTATATAGTGGAAAAAAAATATCATCCAACATTTGAAGACTATTGAATATAACATTCTGAGCTGACATTGATACCTGGAGACCTGAACCATCATTATAACACTCTCATTAGAGTGGGATCCAGAATAAATGGAATCTTTGATAAAATCCAAGTTAGTACAGCAGTCCCTGCCACTGGGTCCACAGACACATCCAGTAGTCATTTGTTTGACAGTACGGTTAGGATTTGAAGTTGGAGTCTCTCTCACATTGGATCCTTGGACTGTGAGGGGAGCCCTATCATAGTGGGAGAAGCTGGGTGAAAGCCTCTAAAACTGCCTCTCCCCCTCAGTCAAGAAAGTAAATCAAAACAGTATCACATCATGGAAGAATGGTGGAAATTATTGCTTCATTAAAGATCTAAATGTTTTAGGAGGGTCGTCTCTACCTTTGTGTAATTCATCAGTTTGGCCCCTGCAGAAACTGGATAGATCAGGGAGAATGGTTGTATCTACCAGAAGCTCAGCCACATAGTAGCTCTGATCACATCTGGCAGGCCACACATGGTTTCATTACTAGAGGCTATTAATAAGGCCTCTTCTCTACCTCAGTTAGAAAAAAGGATCAGACACAGTTGCTTTTACTTATAATAGATAAAAACATTAATGTGTAGTTTTACTCCCAGGCTGTGACAACTCTTTTATGATAGCTCTCCTGCCCTCTGTCATAGTATCATTCAATGAGATATGGGCTGTCTGGACATCTCATAGAAAATCACACTGATCCATCACATCAATGACTTCACGCTTCTCAGGCAAGATGAGCAAGAGATGGCTAGAGCATTGGAGGCCTTGGATAGACACCTGCACACAAAAGGGTGGGAGACAAATTCTTTAAAATTCAGGGACACCAAGGTGGCAACAGAGGAGGCTACACAGGGACCTAACATGGACTCATACTTCTCCAGGCCTACTTAGCTACTGTCATCTCTGAACGTCCAACCTACCGTCAGAGTTGAGTCTCCAATACAGCAAGTCACTGGGAGGCAGTTTGACTACTTTGGGTCTCTTATCTTGAAAGGACTGCCAGTTTGTCCTCACAGAAGAAAATGCCTATTCCAGGTATGAGTTTGCTTTTCCTGCTCACAGATCCTCAGACAGCACCACCATCCAGGTACTAACAGAGTGCCTGATCCCCAGACGTGGAGTCCCACACAACATAGCAAGGGTAATTGATTCTGATCAGTAGAAGGAGGTAGTGCTGCTTTGACATAATGGGACCAGCACGGGGACGTGTGGAACCCAGTGATCTACTTGGGCCTCTCTTGCTACTCCCTTGCCCGATTGTGAATGCCCAACACTGACCTAAAAAAGGAATGGCTACCAAGGGCTCAGACCCCTCAGGAATGAAGGTCTGGGTCACACCACCAGGTTAGCTACAAAGACTTACCAAGAAGATAGCTGTGAATGAGGGGCATTTAGAATGAATAGTGGGGGAGGGAGACAAGGAGCACCTGTTGCAGACCTGACACCAAATGCAACAACACAGTTGTTGTTCTTCCCAGTAATCTCCCTCTTCTAACTTTTCCCTCAGATGGATGGGTCCTTCAGAGCTATGGAGAAGCTGGGCCCAAAGACAGATGGAGAAGTGGATCTGTGCAGCACAAGGGGTGGATTATGGAAGCCATGAGAGTGAGCTGCTCAGATCTCCCTTCCAGAGAGAACATGCTCTGAGGAGCGTATTTAGTAAGATCCTCAACTGCTAGCCATTTGGGATCACAGCATTCACACTGAGACCACACTCTTCCTGCTACCTGCCAGCCAGTGGTTAAGCACAGTAGGCATGCCAGAGTTGGGCCATTCCTTCCCCATGGAGAACTTCTTTAATGGGTCACTTTTGCTCTGAGACTATACATTGACGTGAGTGTGACTTCTTCCCAATGGCACTGCAGTATGAGGCTGTTCCTATGGAATCCTCCTTCCTTCCCTCTCTGCCTTCACAGGTGTCAGACCTGCATCATGGTCTGAGGCACACCTTGCCTACTTCTGCTCCCTCTCCCCTTTTACCCTTCACAGGCATTTCCCCCAACCAGTCTCTTGCATATCAACTTTATCTGGACTTCTGTTTCCCAGGGGACCTGAACTACACCATAGTATTCCATTTCAATAATTTTACAGAGAGAGAACTTGAGAAGGTCTAGACTTGAGAAGGACGAGAGTCCTTCTGGAGTCTAAACTAGAAGGAGCAAGAGTCATGGAGACAACTAAATTAGTAAAGTGTGAAGCTATAAAGACTATGTCACCTTAGAGTAGATGTGATGGAGAGCTTCAAATTTTTGTGAGATGCAGATAAATTCTCCAAACACAAGCAGCCTTGGCTGCAAGGTTGTCTGGATCTCAACAGTGAGTCAAAGAGACAGAATGAAGGAAGGAACAGAAGGATGGAGGTAGAGATAAGACTAGAACAGATCTTATACAGAAGTCCCTGAAGGCAAGTCACCTCCCCCATCCTGATATCTTGTGACTCAAAAAAGGTGGTAGGAATAACAGATATTATATAATTAATAAACTTTACAAATAATAATGACAAAAATACAATGATCCCAAAAAGTTTTGGCAAGTTAATAAGTGACCATAAATTGCTAGTAGGAAAGCCTGTGCTCTTCTCCCAGGGCTTGATCTTTGGAGAGTTGTTAGCAAGACAGTACTGTCCAAAGGGGACCACACACTGGTTTAGCAATTCCCATTTGTTATGTCCTCAACACAAATTCTGTCATCTTCAGTAAGTCTCCATTTTGAAGTCAATTCATAATTTAAAAAATATTTTTTTGTTTCTCATTAAAAACACACATACGCAGGGGCTGGCGGGTAGTGTAGTGGTTAAGTTCATGTGCTCCACTTTGGCGGCCCAGGGTTTTCAGGTTCAGATCATGGGCGCGGACTTACATACTCCAAGCCATGCTGTCGCAGCATCCCACATATAAAGTAGAGGAAGATGGGCACGGATGTTAGCTCAGGGCTAATCTTCCTCACACACACACGAAAAAAAACACATATGCATAAGAAGATTATATACTATCACCTAATTTGTGAATTATTCGAAGCCTCAGCCTAAAGCATCAGCAGTTGCAGTGGACACTTTTGCCTTGAGAATGAACTTAAATTTTGAGTTTGTTTTACACAGGCCACAAACACACAGGTGTTAGCCTTCAGGTAACACCTGTTGTTTGCTCCTGACTTGGTCTAAATTGAAGTCTACAATTTAAGTTAACATTGTAGAATATTTTGTAATACATTTAAAGAACACCAAACCTAATCAAGGGCTCCATTTATTTTGCTTTTTCTCTTGCATAAGAAAACTAGTTTGCTAGTTTAAACTGAATTTTATAGTAGTTTTAGGTATTTGGGAATCATGAATCATTTGCTTAAATCAGCTTCGATTTCATTACCTTTCCATAATCTGAATACATCATTGTTCCAGTTTATTTTTAATTTACAAGGAAACTCACAAGGACAAGTTTGGCACTTCTTCACTTGTTCCAAGTTGTTTATATGGTCAGATTCAGTTACAAAGGCTTAGATCCAGTTTATGTTTATACCTCTGGCCTGGGGCTTTCGTCTGCACCTCTGCCTAATTCTGCAGGGGCAATGAAGAGAGGCATTATGTTCATGTGATATGATGCAAAACCACTGCACTCATCCAAGGTGTCAAACTCGGGGGCTGATCCTTGCTTCTTCCTCCCCAATGTGTAAAAATAAACATCCCAATCTCCGGCTTCTCTGATTGCACCAGGCACAAGTTGTCAGATGGTTCCTTTGTTCCTAAACATTTTTAATGACCAGAAATAACAGTTTTTGCCACATCTTGAAAAAGCAGCCTATTTTATCCAAACTGTTTCTAACAAGTCCAAATCTGAAGATATGGTTTTACGTTTCTGAGTGGCAGGAAGTTAACTAAACTTTTTTTTTTAATAAAAGATGTCAAAAGCAGAAGCTTAATCTTTCTTTGTCGGACTTCAGCCTTGAGAAAAATTTCTAAATGAGAATTCCAGGGTAAATATTGCAAATTTAACATTCTATATCAATTTGTTAACTAGGAAATTTTTCCTGATCGTCTCTACTATGCTGGATACTGGAATATACAAAAGAAGTAGTGCTCAATTCTTACTGGAGATTTTAAGGTCTCATGAGAGAGATAAAATTAATACACATGAAATATATACAGAAGGAATAACGGCGAACAGCATGGTGCTGAGTTTAAGAGTAACAGGTGTTTGGAACAAAAGAGTGTTCAGTGAAGATCAATATAATAAAAGAAAGCTTTATGGAGGAAGTGGTGTTTGAATGAGGCTTGAACGATAAACTACAGGGGCTGGAAGAAAGCTAGGCGGTTGGGAGCGATGGTTCTGAAGGAGGCAGACCTCAGCAGCCCTGCAGTTGGGGAGCTATGGGGCTCAGAGAAATCAGCTCACTTTTTTAAGCCTTATTTTCCTCATCTGTATAAAGATGTTATTAATAATAACAGTACCTACTTCATAGTTTTGTTTATTTGTTTAAGAGAATGGCAAAATATACGTAAAGTGCTTAGCCATGAGTTATTTATTGGCATTAGGCAGAGAGATGGGGACATATTGAGGAAAGAAAGATAATAAGTTGAAGAACAAACATGGGGTGAAGCTTGAGTACAGATCTGTTTGGCCAGAGCGAGGGTAGGAGGAAGAGTCTAGTGAGAATAAGACCAGATAGGTAGAGTCAGCACCACGTCAAAGGGAGCTGAGAAGCTTGACATACGTATTTAAACATTCATTCAAAAGACAGCTGGCATCTACTATGTACACGGCAGCATTGTGCTAGGTCCTGGGGACTCCGTGGTGAATAGACCAATATCTTTCCTGCCCTCATGGCGTGTCAGTCCTTCAGAGAATACAAACATTAAAAAATTACAAGTGGGAAAGGGGAAATAGAAAAGTTTTGATATTGAAATATATAAATATTGATGGCTCTGTCAATATATTCTCATTTTTCTGGTCTGAACCTACTCATAGTATGGCTGTGTTTAGATAACTCCTGTGGCCCATGATGCCTTTATTTATCTCATCATGATTTTGTCTTTCTTCCCCATATTCTTTTCCCTGTGTTATAAGCTAGTATATGGCCAAAAATCTCCATCTTTGTACGCTTACTTTCTCATATAACTTAATTCAATTCAAAGAATATTTTCTGAGTACCTACTATGTTCTTATCACTGAACTAGCCAATGACTTGGGTCCTATTCTTTCCTGGGATATTATCTTGCCATAAGTATGTAGGTTGCACGCAAGACAGTCTTAATAAAGTAGAGTTACAGTTGGTTAAATATTACACACATATATTCCATGTATCAGAGCTATTTCCAATCCCAGGTGACTGATTGACATAAATAGTGCCTTTTAAAACAAACCCTATGTATTAGTCAGGATAGGCTAGTTTACATACAATGTATGTAAATTACATACAATGACATACAAAACATACCATGACAAAAGAACACCAACCTTTCCGTGACTTGACACAGCAAAGGTCTAGTTTTCATGACCTCATATGGGTCAACGGGGGAACTTGGCTTATGGTCGCTCAGAGACCCAGGTAGACAAAGGTTTTACCTTCTTATAAGCTGCTATCTCACAAGGGCCTTCAAGTTTTAGCAGGGTGGAGAAGAGAACAGAGAATCACGCACATACTCTTCTGTGCTTTAGGTCAGAGGTGACCCCAGTCACTTCACTCCCGTTTTCTTTGCCAGAGCGTGTTAGACGTTTGTCTAACTTTAAGGGAGCAAAGACATGCGATCCTTTCCTGCTCCCAGAAGGGTTGAAGGACAAGCAACATTAGTGAGTAACGTCTATCATATCCTACGGGACAAATCGACCCGCCCATTGAAGAGGCATGGTCCACAGAAGGCCATTTGCTTGCAGACATCTGAGGTGAACTGAACTGCGACGCTTAACAATTCTCAGATCATTTGTCACATAGCAATTTTCTGTTAACTTCACTACCTCAAACATCCCCATTTCATAAACAACACAGATAAATTCTCGAATAGCTACAAAATACAGAGAATGAACTTCATAAACAACACTCAGATAAATTCTCAAATAGCTACAAAATACAGAGAATTAACATAGTTCTCCAGCAAATTGTAAGAGGAATGACAGCTTCATGACACTGACCAGATTTCCCCATAATATCCAGGGAACATTTCCTTTTCTGCTAATTTACTTCAAGAGGCTTCAACAGCTTTTGGCCAAATCCAGTTTCTGATTCTATTACAGGAGAAATTCCATGACATGGAATTATTTAGCCTTAGTTTAATTTTGTTCTGATAATATTCCCACAAACCTGGAGTATCAAAAGGACTGATTATCATTGTTAGGGTGATTGTTTTTCTAAAAGTTGGCATGGCGCTTACTTAGAGTCACAGGTAACCTAAAATGTATCATGCATATCACGACTGACATAACACTACAGCTGAAAGAGGGAAAGCCAGTAAATGGATCTAAAATGAAATTCTTTAGCTCATCAACAGTAACTTCAAACTGAAGTATAATCAAATTCATTAAGAACTTCAAATTTGGGCTTGCAAAAGTATATAGACCATTTTTCAGAAAGGATCCCGTCATTTTACTGTTCTCTTAATTCAGAGCAGGTGTATTTGCTCTATCTGTAACTTCTGTCTTTTTGCATCAGTTTGGGTTATATACTTATCAGTTTCATGCACCATGATGTAAACACTTTTGCTGGCGATAATCACTGTGGTCTTTTTATAATGATTATAAAATGATAAGAATGATACTTTGCACTGTGTACTTTTCTTCTAATCAGCTCAAATCACAATCAATATGATAGCTTTTATATTGCTGTCGCAGGCTTTCATTGACATTCTAACACAAGCAGCTGTCAGAAACAAAACAGGGAAGAATGAGGCCATTATGTGGGTCTTATTGATTTAACTAAGTGAAAGTGACTCATATGTCTTTAAATCTTTTTAGCACAACTTCAGTTATGACTTAAAACTGTTTATTGAGGAGAAAGATATGAGTTGTAATTTTTCTTTTCATGTATTTAAAACGTTTCCTCTCTTATTACAGAAATATGTAGCCACTGAACACATCTCGGAAGGATGAATTCTGTTAAAGGATTTTTTTCTAGGAGTTGTAATGCCCTGCAATGAGCCTTCTGATGAGAGGGTTGCTACCCAGCCCATCTCTCTGGTGTTACTTGGTCTGAATGGAGATTCTATTGATGATCTCGATCTCATTGTCCCACTTACTCACTTACTGGGTGAAACACCCAGATTTCCTAATCTAGCTATTTCCCTTTATTCAGTTTATTTAACTGGTTCGAGACTATTAATTCACCTGGGTGTTGAGATTGTATGTCTTAGCATGGATTTTCTCCTTGCAAAACTTAAGACAAGGACTTGGATGCAAGCTATTTACTTAGAGGTGACCTCAAAAACAGAAGTGAAGGAGCCAGGAGATTAAAACAGGGAAAGAGGAAAAGAAACAATATAAAAATGTATCTGGTACCATTCAGCCAGACTTCTGAGAAGCGTGGAGAATGTGTCCCACAATTCGAAGGATGGGAGGCTGAGGGCACCCACTAGCTCACCTGGGCCATTAACACCTGTATGTTCCTGGACTGGTTTTGACAATGGACCAAGCAGGAGCTGTGGTTTTGGAGAGGATCTCAGGTAGAAAATGGGAAGACACATGGGGAGGTTTTGATGAAGGATGTTGTCAGCATGGGGCTAAGGTTACATAAAACTGAGCCCTGCAGCTGTGGCTAAAATCAGAGGTAGGTTGAAGGATGGGACCTGAGGCCACAGAAGTGTATGCTACATTATAAATTTAGTGTTAATATTAAATATTTAAAATTAATTTGTCATATCTTCTTATGAAAAATAGCATATTGGCATATACAAACTGAAACTTTTTCGAAAAATATACGGTTCAAAGAAACTTTGTGACATTCTACCTAGGAACTATGATTTTGGCCTTAGAAACCTTAGATACAGTCTTGTTATTGTAATTAAGGAAACTGTGTAAACCCATTCTTTCCATCATGCCTCCCCTTTAAAATGGATGTTTGATAAAATTTGGGCATAATCAAGGAGAAAGACCTTTGCCGGTCTCAAGGACAAACTCCACCTATGCCTACCCTGTGAGACATCCAGTCACATAGAAGCCCCCACCTGGCAACATCCACCCAGCTGCCAGAAGTGTCACAGAGACACACACGGCAGAGAATGGTTAGTGCATTTCATCATGTTATTATGTATCTTTAAAACTTTATTTTTTGCTCAGGGAAATTGATTAGAAATTATTGCAATATTTGTAGTTCATTTATATATTTGTACAAAAATATACAGTATATATTATTCTAATATTTGCATTTATTGGCTATTGTGTCTTGTTCATGAATATCTTTTAAGCTCCCAAAGGCAGGGACTATCTTTTGTTTACCTCTGTATCTTCCAGTACCCAGCCAGTAGAAGCCAAATAAAAATTTGTGGAACACAAAATTGTGATCCATCAAATGTCATGGAGGAGAGAAAAAGACAAAAGGTATTCTTGAATACTCACTGTACTAGGAACTATATGGGTACTTCATATAGATTATCTCATGTAATCCTCACGATAACCCTGAGGGAGGTACTATTATTAACCCTGTCTCACCAATGGGAAACTGTGATTGAGAAAAATGTAATACCTGGACCAAAGCCATAAAGCCAGTTAGATGTGGAATAAGGATTTAAATCGAGGCATGCAGACAACCAGCTTCTGCAGGATATCCATGTAATATTTTTCCTGCTTCAGAGAAGGCTAGAAAGGAGGCGATGGTATTTAGAATTTGTGAAACCATTCTCTGTTGTTAACCCAATGTCCTTCCTAAATTCATACACTTCTGGCCCTTAGTGCTCTCTCTTCTGTTTGTTGTAGCTTTGCCACTTTGTCACAAACTGCACTTCAGCACTCACTGTATGCCTTTCCCTCAGCCACCGCCTCCTCAATCAGCCAATAGATCAATGCAGGCCCAGGGCCAAAACACTTTGAGGTTTTTGCACTAACTTTACACTTAATTCAAATTCCTGACGTTTCTTCCCCACATTTTTGGATGAATTTCTTTCCTTTGTCAGATTAGAACCACTATCTCCTATTATCCTCAAAAGGGAGGGCTGCTTAGAATTACGTGACAACAGCCAAGTGCTGAGCCTGCAGAGGGAAGGTGCTCTGATTGCTATTGTGATAACGGTATCTTTCCTTCTGAAGCAGCATAACTTAGTGGTTATGAGCCTGGACTCCAAAGTCAGACAGCCCAAGTTCAATTCCTGGCCCTGTTCTGTGACCTTGGGCAAGGTATTTAGCCTTTCTGGGCCTCAATCACCTCACCCATATAGTGGGGATAATAATAGTATTTACCTCATTGGGCTGTTCTGAGGATTCAATTAGTGCAACTTGGAGCACAGGGCCTGGCGCATAATGAGCTCTGTGTAAGGATCTGATAAAGAAACACAGCCCCATCCAGGAGTATAAATGTTGGATCTTCCATTGATCCGAGTGTAATGCCGTGCATAAGCTCTTTGAACAAAGAGAATTTGGACAGTCGGCAATAGGTAAAAAATGCTAGTTATACAAAACCCAAAACAAAATAAATTTCCATGTGCCATTCTCAGTATGTGATTCCTGGAAGATACACTATCTTTGGCATTGCTCTGAAAAGCCTTTCTTGACTCTAACCCCTCTCTCTCTCTCTCTCTCCCTCTCTAAGTAGTTATAAACCATTACTTCAGACTTTTACTTCTACTTCATTTGCATAAACGTCATCTCCAGAGTTAATTCTTTGAGAAGGTTTCCTGGGAAATGGCTGAAAACAAAGACCACATTAAATTAACATCTAGGGGACAAGTCTGCAGTCTGAGTCCATGCATGTTCTGTCTTATTACCATGTAAACACCTTGCCCCCGTCAGGCAGGACTTGTCCTCTATTCTTATCTTTTTTCCTTTAACATTGACTGCCCTCAACCACCTGCAAAAAGAACACCTTGGAAAGATTAATTATTAACTTAAAAAAAAAGTCACTTCAAACACTTCAAAAGTTAATGTAGGAGGGGGAAAACCCCAATAACTGGTTGTTTAGCCACGCTTAACATGAGTGACTTGATCATTTTATTTATTATTTTCTTTCTGTCTTGAAAAACGAAAGGTCAGTTCAGTTTTATGACATCTGAGATGTAAATGCACCTGAGTTTAAGATGTGTTTGTGTTAAAATATTTACTGGTTAAATCTGACAGTCATATTTAGAGTCTTATCTCCAAAGACCTGTGAGGTGTATATGATGAAATGGAATCTATATTGAGAATTTTCACTCTCAGAATACATAATTTGCCTCTTTAGTTTCTTTGCACGTACCTGTTTTAAGCTAAAGAATTTCGATGGCTTCTGGATATTCAACCATTTTTTTTGAATGTCTGTGGAATTAAGTATGCAATAAATACTATGATTGACAGTTTTGGCATTTCACAGAGGTGACTCTCTGGCACTAACTATGGGACTGAAGAGTTCCAACACGAGATACCAAACCTGTCAGATATTATGTTTTCCATTTTTCCAAACAAAATATCAGGTCACTTTGGCCCACATGCTCCTTCAAGCAGCTGTAAAAATGACTTGAAGATTATCAGCTATCAAATATTTATAGTTTGGGTATTCGGGATGTTTTCAAGCTCCAAAGAATTTAGTACATTTGACAAATATTTTAAGTGCCTAAAATGTACAGGATACTACCCTAGTCTCTGTCAAGATAAAGCAAGCAACTGACAAGAGTTAACATTTACTGGGTGCTCACTTTGTGCAGGGAACTACTCTAAGTACATCCCAAGTATTAATTCATTTAATTTGACGCACAACCCTGTAAGAAGGTGGTATTACTTCTTCCATTTAAAAGATAAGAAAACAAAGCCCAGAGAGGAAAATAATTTGCTAGAAGTCACAAATCTAGCAAGAAGTAGAACCAGGATTTGAACTCGGGGTGTCTGACTTTAAAGCAGCTCTATTCCTTTTTGAAGTTGTTTCTGGCATTTCAATAAGTTGAACCCCAAATTCTACATCCATTGGCTGTGCTCACTGCTCTGCCAACAGAAGTGATTCTTTTGCTACCTCACTTGAAATAAGAGCAACAACAAAAGCTGCATGTTTTGATAATCACTCATAGAGTCAACTATTGGTTACCTTTGATTGAATAGCTAACTGCTGGCAACAGCTAAGCGGTTTGTCCCTGAAGTCTTTGTGAGTCTTTCCTGTGTTTTACGTGGTAACATTCAAACTGGCTGTAATAACAAGGCAAGTACAGTTACTTACACTACCCTGTGTCTGCTGACCACTGTCGTTCTTTGAAGTTGTTTTCAAATAAATTACAATATGCTACTAAACCATAATTAATCAATTTTCTGTTATATTTTTACTAGCGTATAAGGGAAAGAGATTAGAAAAGGAACAAAATGAGTTCGAGCTACTCCCTTTAAAAATGCAATGCATTTGCAACTTACCTCACACTGTTACCCTTCAAAATCCTATCTAGTCTCAAAATTGTGAATATTCATTGTTTTATCCAGTACTTTATGTTCCCCAAATGTTTTACAATCACATTTAGTTGATGCTCATAAAATCTCACTGAGGCATGCTAGTGTTCATATTCTCGTTTCATAGTGAGAGAAATCAAGGTTCAGAAACATTAAAGAATGTGTTGTAAGATGTTGAGCGAGCCAGTTGAAAAGCAAGATTGAAAGTCTTTGTAGCCAGTTTCCTCACTGCCCTCTCTAAAAAACTTTTATGTTCAAGTGCTCCACTGGACAAGTTTTCTTTCCTGTAACTCCAGGGCCTTATTGGGCCAAAAATCTTTATATTTGGTAATACGTCCACTAAGTAATCAAAGACAGAATTTTTGAAAGGTTACTTAAGTTCCCTGTAATTCAAGCATCTTTGTAAAAAAGTACTGATCCAGAAAACTGAGAAACTGGATCTAAGATAATTCCTGAAGCACACACTGCTTCACATTGTTGAAGTGGTAAGCAGCAGAACGCCAAATGATGGGTTCAGGCCAAGGAAAAATTTATAGACGTGTGTAGTGAAGTCAGTTTTCCCTTATTTTCCCATTTCTTCCCTCCCAACTGTATCAGTGTTTAACCAACAAAATTTATTTATTCAACATACTGTTACTGGGAGCCTATTATGGGTCAGGCACTTCATGAAATACTGGAAATATACAAGCATGAATAATAAATCCACTGTCCCAGTCCTGTGGTTCACAGCTTAGTAGGAGAGATAGATACATAAACAAATAGCTCAGACTACAATGTGCTACATACTGGTACTGGGTTGGAAGCAAAGTGGGGTGAGAACACGAAGGAAGCACCAATTAACTGCCTAGAGGAAGGAGGGAATGCCTGCCATAGAAGCCCCCCCCGGCTAGGTTTTAAGTGAGTGTGTAGGAATTTGCCAAAGAGAGGAAACAGCACATTTAGGGGCAAAAAAAGTGACGTTCTTTCTAAAAATGCTTAATTGCATTCTAAACAGGAATCTAAATCATAACGAGAAAGAGCAAGTAGTATTTTCCTGAGCTGAGGACTTCTCTGCCACTTTCTCCAAATCGCAATCCATATTTAGCAGCTCATTATGCATTTTCTATTTCACAGCCTCAGTCTAAGAAATAAGGGACCATGGAAACATCTTACGGTGAAAAGATGGATGGTTTTGAAGTTGGGAACCTCAAATTCAAGGTCATTAGTTGAGGGGAGAAAAGGAGAGAAGAGACAGAGAGGATCTAGAAGGAGGAAAAGAGAGACAAGCAGGGGTTGGCATTAGTATTTACAAAATAGTTCTCTTGGATATGATCACATTTGGACTGGGCCTTTTGAGGTTATTGTATCAAATTTATTACTGATTGTGAAAGGGCTTTGTAAAATGAAGAAACTTTACAAATAAGTGCCATTATTATTGAGAGTGAGCTTCAGCCTGTAATGGAGACAGGTCCCATTCTCGCCGGGTCCGAGCGCAGCTGTGCTCGAGAGCTGCCGTATCTGAGGGAAGACAGAGACGAGAGGAGGTCTGGGAAGATCTGAAAGAGCATATGTGTGCACGGGGGTGTGACCCCCTTCAGCTCTGTTGCATCGCAGAGAGAATTTCCTGTGCCAGCTCAGCCATAGCCTGCCTTTCCTACAGGATATCAAGCTCCAAGTTTACAGTTCCTATCAGGGAGTCTCTTTGTTTGAACAAAGCCTCATTTGTTAGGAAGTGTCACAGATCAGCGTGTATCAGATGCAAGATTGAATGTCCCTCAAGCACAAAGACATGCAAAGCTATGCCAGGATACCAGCAATGGGGCTTTTCACCATGAGAAAACAGATGGTCGGAGTGAAAAAGACCCGTCTTTATGGAAAAGAAATTCTTCCAACCCACCCCCACCCCGTGCCCCACTTCCCCCTTCTCCCCTCTCCCCCTGCTCTTCTTTCACTCCATTGCACTGACAGGGAAACATTCGATATGCTGCAACATCATCTGATGCTTGTGTCCTTTTAATTAAACCAAGAGATCTGGAAGAGGGATGCCCTTGTCTTTGCGGAGAAATGATTTCAAAAAGAAGATAATAGAACCTCTTTGTCTTCAGGCTTGCAAGAGGCTTGTGTGTAATTTGTCCTTTGCAAGAGCAATCAAAGATAACCGGTGCTCAATTGATTACGGGCTTTGCGTCCTTTTCATTACTTGTTTCTACACACTGGTTTAGTTACATGTTGAAAGCGGATCCGTCTGAGTTCTCTCTAAGCTGTAGTGCTTTCTTTTGCTTTCATGGTTTAATAATAAAGCTATTAGTAAGCCACCACCACATAGAACAATCCTATCAGACCAGGATAGATCTTGAATCTTGCCTTTCTTTATTCTTCCAATAGGCTATTAGATGTTTTTACAGAAAACAAGGTTAAAGAACGCTACATCATTGCTTAACTATACAAAAATATTCTGCAATTTCAGGAGGGTAAAGTCTTCCTTATTCCCAAAGTAGAGTTCCCAAGGACGGAAAGGTGAGAATTTATATAGCAGGTTTTTAGTTATTTTTGTTTTTAATTGACAAAGATAGGAATACATTTTTTCTTTCTTACTACTGAGCACTAATCTATCCACTGCTATAATTGAATTCTTCGAAAAACCATAGGAAAAAAGCCTAAAAAGTTAGCACAATACATAGATCAGATTTTTTATTATTTGTATTCCATATGCTGAAAATGCTGTCAAATCAGTAAATGCCAGTTGAAAATATAGGAACAATTTTATTATTATTCTAAGTTCTCTGTCTAAAAGCTGAGACAGTAAAAAAAGGAGCTTTTGAATTGTAGAAAACCGACTAAATGTCTATGCCACTATTTACTTACCTGCTACTAACTTATGCTCTAGAGAGAGAAAAGCTGAAGGTTGTAATCGCATAAAAGAAACCCATCTAATTTCAACATGTAGATGCTGAGACTACAGCTGCAGAAATAGGAAATGAATGGAAAGTTTAGCAAAGACACTAGATCCAGGGGCCCATCCTCCTGCTTTATCAAATCCCCACAGATGAGATCCCTGAAAACAGTGAAACTACCCCAAACTCTGGGAAAACCTGAGTCTAGATCTCTACCCACCTGCCTTGCTCTCAGTCCCTTTATACATCACTTCCGCCATGGCATTAGATTCCTCCTCCTTCCCAGAAATGCTCTTTACTTTACGGGCATGTATCTGCCTACGAAGGGTCCAGTGTGTCCTTGGTGACGTGAGAAATACGGAAATTTACCATTTTTGAAGTATGGTTCCTTCTGCTTGTAGTCGAGGCAAGGATGAGTCTTGAACAAGTGAAATGGTCAATGAACTTCATGAGTTCTAACTTAGAAGAGAAGGAAACCAATACACAAAGAGCAGATAGATGAGACCTCATGGAGCATGTGGGATGTGAGCTGTGCTGAAGCAGAAATGGGTCTAGAGCAGACTGGGGAAGGCAAAGAAAAGAAGAGACAGCATCCTGGCATGAATTCATGAGCCAGTGCTGAGCAGGGCAGTAGGTACAAATAGGGAAAAGTGGAAAATGAAGAACTATGGATAAGATCAGGCTGATGAAAAACAATCTTTAATGTCAGACATCGCTTTTTTTTTTTTTTTTTTTTTAATCCAGTGCCGTCCATGTGATAAGTATGGAGCTAAGTACTGGAGATTATTAATGAAATAAGATATAGTCTCTACCCTCATGAAACTCACCATCAGATGGAAAAGACAAACTGAGCATATCAACCATCAAAAATTACCATGTATCTATATGCCATTCAGCAGATCTTCATAGTTACATTAATGAAATAATACTGTTTATTTGATATGTTTATCTTATACCCAATATAATGCATTATGTTGCTGATTGCTATAACATAAGTTCCTATGTTGTGCTCCTCCGTGTTGATTATTAGCACTATTTCATGAATCTTACCATGTTTCTCTCTTCTTTCTCTTCCAACTGCTTGATTTCTTCAATATTTTCTGTCTCCATTATCACAGAATTTCATTTAGCTCTTATTAGATCTGTCCTCTGATGTTTCATATTATCAGTGTTCTTCCACAAGGTCCAGCCATTTGTACATTTCTTAAAACAATTAAAGATTTGATTTATATATATACATGAGATTCTTCGAATGCTGGAGTGTTGATGTGAAAACCACAGTAATCTGATCTTTGGGAAAACATGCCTAAGCTTTATAAACACACAATTTAATGAAATATATGTCTAAGCACGGCATTTATATGATTCTATAGTAGAGTTATAAACAAAGTACTACAGGACTAAGAGGAGGGGCAACTAGCAAGTATGTGGAGGTGAATTTGATACAGATCTACTTCTTTGGGTGCAAAATGAGTATTCTATGTATCACAACCTAAAAACAGATATTATAAATTCCTTATCTTCTCTGCTCCTCTTCCTTTGGTGAATCTTCTTCTAAATTATCTAGAAATGCAGTATCTCTGGTTTTCTTCTCTTACAAATGCCTGCCCTACAGAACATGTATTGTCGGTGGGCTCTGATGCAAATCGCTTCGCAGCAGAAGCCCCTCTGCCATTATACTCTAATTTGCAGCCAAGCTGGCTTTCAGCTGGTGCCTTGTCCTTGGGCTATCGTTCACTGTCAGGGCCTCTCCAGGGGCGCCAGCTGTTCTCCTAACAACAGGAATGGAGGGAAGCAGTCGTGTGTCACCAATTCCCAAGAAAAGCCTGCTTTGGCTGCCGTGGTTCCTCCTTGTTCAGGGACTGACAACCATGTTGCTAGGACTAGGGCTGACCCCCGGTAAATGTGTGAAGGACATCATATTTTCCTTAGTTAACATCCATTTTCCCTTGGCCCTGCTCTTTCCCAGGCCTCAGCTGGACTCAGCAATTCCAGAACTTATTCAGGCTACCCTCTCTGGATAAGGATTCAACCTATGGGACAGTGATTTTCAATTGAAAGGCTAATACTTATCCCCAAAATATACCTCACATGTGCAGCTACATACACACAAACAAACACAAATGCAAAATTTTGCATACTGTTTCAGGTAATTTATAAAATTCTCCTGGAAGCCAGCCTAGGATAAGAATCCCAGTCTCAACCTTCTTTTCTCTTCTTTCTCTTTCTTTCCTATCTCTATCCTTTTTCCCATTTTCTCACAGATCATTCTCTGATAAGAAAAAAACGTTCCAATCTAATTCATAAAAGTGTTCAAAAATATTTTTAATATATTTTTTAAATTTTTATTTACTTTTTAAGAAAAGGGCCAATAAAATCACTGATTTTAGAGCTGGTTAAAGCCAAACTCCGGCTAAAAGGAACCTGGATTTACTTCTCCCACGCCCTCTGCTTCCCAGGCTACTGTTAAGACAACTTCAATAAACTTGTTTTGTGAAACTTTGGGTATGACTCAGAAGAAAGTCTGAAGAGAAATTTCGTATTTTTCTTCTTGTTGAGGGTAATTAAATATCAAGTTGGAGAGACTAATGGTTAAAATTTCTTTCCCTTTGGACTCTGAGCAATGGTGATCCAACTTTAACAGCTGCCAACCGCCTCCCAATGACTATGTTTTCGAGAAGCTCCCTTTGCTGTACCACACAGCTGCAGATGGTGCCTGCTCATCTGTAGGCAGGATTCTAAACAGCTAACTTAGTATCGTCTCTCCTCCCGGTGGCTTTCAAAATGGTTCTGGCCTTTTCCAGGAAAGGAAAAAAAAATTAGATAGAAAGGTTAATGAGAGTGCACCATGGGTAAATATATGTGCAAAGTCATTGAGAGCTAAAGGAAGACTTTTAAAAAATATAATACTACATTGCTATCCCATGCCAGCATAACAAAAAGTAACAAGTATCTCATTTGAGTATTTCATAAGATGGATTAGCTCTGAAATCATGATTAATTCCACCTGATAAGATATTTTAAGCGATCTTATGACTTCTGGACTAAATTTAAAAAAAAAGAATTGAAAAAATGAGCAATTGCATTGGGTGACACCTTAGCCAACCTGGGATCTTTCTTAGGCTCTTGAAAAGAATCAAGCTAGAAAAACCATTTGAGGCCCTAGAGTGGAAAAGTTTCAGTGTGTGAAAGACGATCAGGCCATATCAGTCCTGTATTCTAAAGCAGAAATGACAAAAAAGTGATGTATGTGCTACTATGTCCCCCTCAGTGCATATTTTAAACATTGCTAATTGATTAGGACGTATTTTTCAGCTTAGCCCAGACACAGTCTCAGAATCCTTCTGAACACAGGCACTCTCCATCAATTGTTCGAAAGTAACAGATGAGACAAAGCTCATTCGCTATTTCTGTGCTAGATCATTGATAGAGTCACTGGGCCATTGCAAATGTGATGGAACTACCCATTTTCTATTGGATAGAGGACATGGGTCCAGGGTAACTGCTTCTGCACAACATGTGACTGGAGCAGGGGTCGTGAACCACAGCCTGTGGGCCAAATCTGACCTGCCAACTGTGTTTGTGCATAAAGGTTTATTGGAAGAACGACCACACCCATTTGTTTATATATTGTGTGTGACTGCTTTCCCCACTTTGGGTTACATAAGCCAATAATTCAACAAGCTAGTTTGAGTTGGATTTTTTCACTTTCGTTCAAGAATGACACATATTCCAGAACTTTGCATTCTGGTTTGGCCTCCATGGAGATCATTATCTCCTCCAAGGACTCCAGAACTTCCTGTAATACGAGAAAGAACAAAACAAGAGCCTATGATTAGCTTATAGATTCCAGCGGCATTTGGGTGTTGAGAGCCACGAGAGCATGCTCCCACCACCGAAAACAGATTTGAAATGTGATACAAAGCCAAGGTTCTTTTCCCTTCCTGTGTCTCCCCTTCCTGTCAGCTCTTTCCCGGCCTGGAGATTCAGGCTTGGCTTTTACATGTTCTGTGAGGCTTTTTCTAAAAGAAAACTACTTCCTGGTGAGTTCCATGGTCAAACACCAGGCAAAACCTGTTTACCATTCCTGTAATACGTTGGCCCTGAGGGTCACTAATGAACTCAACATACAACTGGTCACAACTCTGATGACTAAACTGACTAATGAAATTCAGTCTCCTCCTTAAAAAATGTTTTCTACAGAGAATGATTCCTATATTGCTATGCAATGCCACAGATTTTTTTTTTCATTGTTCCCAAATTCTAATATCAGAAGAGAAGGAAATGGGGGGAATAGATCAGGAAAAGGGAAAAGGTAAAGAAAATGTTGTGAAAGGAGGCAACAGAAAAAGATCTGGGAAAGAAAAAAGAGGGTTGTTATTTCTCATCCTTGAAATTACTGTTAAAGCATATGCCCGAGAGATATTCCCATCCCTAGATAAGAAACCAGACAAAACCATGTGTGCGCCAGATATGAGCAGATGGATATTCCACAGTCTGTGTTGGGAGGATAATAAAATCCTTTGACAGGAACTTCAAGGAACATGGTGGCAACCTGACATTACTTAATCCCGCCATACCTGGCACGCACCCGACAGATTCTGAGAGGTTTTGCTGTGGCAAGAATAAAAGGATTCCAAACAGGAAATTCCTGCTGGGGCTCTGTAGCTGGGTCTATTGTGAAGACTGCGAAGTCAGCTTAGGCAACACAGCATTGTAGAACAGCTAACTGCTCACTTCATGTGTCGGCTCCTTTGCCCTCCGTCCAAACCCACAGCGAAGTCGCCACAGAGGGCGATATTGCTGGGAGTGAAAGAATAGCAGGGGCTCTGCTAACAACAAAGAAGACTTTGACAGCAGTCCACTGCGGGGGACGAGAGGTCAGCGGCAGGCTCTGCCTCTTTAAGAGGCGTTTTCCAAGTGACTGGTAAATGCTCAGCATTTTCATCCCTGCTTAGCAAGGCAGGGAGATGAATTGCACCCATATGCCGCTGAGTTTTAACGGCAGCTGACTTGGTGGATATCTTTTGGGTTTATTCAGCACATTCTTCTGCCAACTTAGATTTAAAGCAACGCTTTGACAAAACCAGGACAGATATCACGCAAATAATTTGACTATTCTTGCTTTTTCTCAACTCCACACTTTTCAGCAAAGGGCAGATTTAAACACGTGATGGTATAATGGAGAGCTTTTCTTTTCTTTCGGTCAATCCAGATTAGCAGTGAAACTGCTTTCTCTCTAGGAGGTTTCCAGGTCCTCTTTCTTTGGCAGAATTCACTAAACCCTAACAACTAGAGCTTCTTCACACTGCCTCTTCCAGCTGTCACAGGGAAGTGGCGAGGAGCATGAAGTCTGGAGCCAGACTACCTGAACTCGCAGTGTGACCTTGGGCAAGTTAATTAACCTTTATAAACCTCAGTTTACTCATCTATATAATGGGGGGAATCCTGCTTTGTAGGATTTTTATGAAGTTCAATGAGCTAATGCAGTCAAAGCACTTAGCAGAGTGCCTTGAATATTATAAGAAAAGTTCTATTTATATTTATATGTATATATTTCTATATACATATATATATACACTGTTGTAATCATTCATGCTAATTGTCAGAATGTTTTGTGATCATCTTTTTGAAAAACCTTGTGGAAACTTCTTATTTTCCCTTTGTATTCAGACAATAGGCTGCTTTTTCTTTAGAGCCAAACAACATGGCTCAAAACAACTCAGTTCTCCCACCCTTTACTCATGAGCTATGACTTCTGACCCATTTCTAATAGTGTTTCCTGGCTCCCTGTGATTCTAACAATAGACTGTTACTATTCCTTTCCATCTTGCAATGCAATATCCTTCCCTCTAGGTCTAGCAGTAGGAAAAAGAATATAAGGGAAGAAAGTACAGGTGAAAAAAAAAAAAGAAGGTGAAAGCTAGATGTATCTCATGCTTGCCTGGCTGAAAGATTATATGAACTTTTTCTGGTATCTCATTTTGGTGGTTGAGATTAACCAACTATTTGATACTCAGGTCATTTGCATTAGAAATTTTTTTTTGTTTTCGGATCCTATTTTAGTGCAGCTATGCATACTTTTATACTCAGCAATTGATAAACCTTAATTGTTAGATGGTTTTCATAGAAAATTGGATCCATTAAGAAAACAAGTCTATCCCAGCAAAAGCAACACCACTTTGTCTCTAAAGTGACTTGTACTCACAAAGCCATGCCTTCAGCTAGATGAGTTGTTCACTTATTGGTATTCAATATCCCTGCAATTCTTGATCGTGTAAAAGAAAATGACTGTAAATCAAGGTAAGTAGAGAAGAAAAAAGAAAAGAACAAAAAAGGAAGGAAAGTAACTCTGATGTGCTAAAGACTTCAGTGTGAAATCCTCATCATCTTTTCAATTCACCCTGAATTAAGCAAGTGGTGCGTGACATGTGCCGGAGTTGGATCAGCAGCACAAGCTGTACAGATGTGCCCATCTGGCCCGCAGGTGTTTGCTCTGATATTCCCCAGCCAAACTTTCAGGAGGTAGCATTTTTATGGAGCCATACTAGTACAGGGAAAGAAGGAGGGGGGACCACCCACTGATAATAAATAGTGCCACTTCTAGGCTGACCACATACCCTCAAAGTGTGGCTATTAAATTTCATATGCAAGATCACTTGAGCAACTTTATAAAAATGCAGGATCCTGAGCCCCTCCCCCAAGAGATTTACATTCAATATATGTCTATAGTATGTTCCAGAAATCTGCTTTCAACAAACATTCTAGGTTATTTTAATGTAAGTGTTCCTTAGTCTGCACTTTGAGAAACACTACCCTAACACATAGAATAAAATGAGTAAAAGAACCTCTAGAAAACAAAGGACACTTTTATCCTGTAAAGTTTGCAGCCATTCTCCTCATTATGTAAATACTGCCTACAGCATTCACAAGCATAATAGAATATTTAACCAGAAAACCAGAAATAAGTGTTTGACCAAGCAAACTTTGGATATCAAGAAACTTTTATTTTATTTTATTTTATTTATTTATTTATTTTTGTAAGGAAGATCAGCCCTGAGCTAACATCTATGCTAATCCTCCTCTTTTTGCTGAGGAAGACCGGCTCTGAGCTAACATCTATTGCCAATCCTCCTCCTTCCCCACCCCCCCAAAGCCCCAGTAGATAGTTGAATGTCATAGTTGCACATCCTTCTAATTGCTGTATGTGGGACGCGGCCTCAGCATGGCCGGAGAAGCAGTGCGTTGGTGTACGCCTGGGATCCGAACCCAGGCCGCCAGTAGTGGAGCGCGCACACTTAACCGCTAAGCCACGGGGCCGGCCCAAGAAACTTTTAAAAAATAATTTGTGTCTTTATTTATTAGGTTCTATACCTATAAGGGGCAACTAAGCACAACTCAAGTTTGGAATGCCAACAATAGATAGGTACCAAGAATGGTAGCCTTAAACCGTATGGGGAGGCTTTCCTCAATTGCACATGATTCTTCTGACAGCTGGTAACGTATCCTATGTATTGGTGTCCAGTGTCTTTCTGTGACCACTATCAAATATGAACAGGTGCTGCCTAGGTATTCTTCTCTGAAACAGCTCTCAGCAACCAAGAATCACTCACCTACTCACTTATCCCAAGACTAGGAAACAGAAAGAAAAGATAGTCTTAAGGAAACTCTCAAGATCCAGATCATGGAAGTAATTTTGGATCATGCTGAGTTTAGACTTTCTTCAGTAGGTGATGGGAAGTCATTGAAGCATTTTGATTAGAGGAATGTCATGATCACAATTATTTCATAAATTCCACATAGGCTATAAATTCTAAGGGTTTGTAATAATGTAGATGAAAAGATTCTGCTGAAAGCAAAAGGGATATATATTAATAACATATTGATGTGATAAAATTACAAGTCATTAACTATTTACACATCAATATACTCCTCCCTCATCTAAAGTAAGGAAAAAACAGAATCTAGTACTTCTCAGTAGTCTTAAGAATACATTTCTAAGAATAATGTCCAATAAATATTTATTTCATGCTTATGTTATGTTAGGCGCTGTGCTAGGTGTTGGGGAGCAAAACAGGGAGGGTCTCCACTCTCCAGGTGTTTACAGTCTGCTGAGACAGACATTGAACAAATAATCAAATAAGCTGTGGGTTTTCCACTTGGCTCTTTGCTATTCCTGCTATTCCTAGGAATGTTGAGCTTTGAGCTCTTTTAAAATGTAAGCCCTTTCCCCAGTCCACCTTTCTTTAAGGGCTCCTAACCAATCATTAGAGGTCTCAAACTGACTGCCCTCAGACCTATTATGTTTGGCGCACACAGTGCTGGTGTGTCCACTGGTTTTTTTTAAATTGGAATTCGTTGCCAACATAAAATATGAGCTTCTGCTTTCTCTTGAATATTTGGCCATGCTGGACCTCAGTTTCCACAAGGCAGCAAGTGCCTGGAGCTGCACAGCAGCTACGTTCTTCAGAAGTAATGTGTTCCATCCCTGTGGCCACATTTAAGCCCAGTCCCTATCACCTCCTGACATGCAGGCCAAGGGTCTGCTGGCTTGATCTCCCTTGAGTTGCTATTTTTGCAACACCTGGCTCATGCACCCCTCTATGTTACCCTCCAGACTCTCTTAGTCAACTTTGCAATTCCCACTCTACAGAGAAAAACTCGGCAATCCTTTTACAAAATCCTTTTCAGCATGTTCCCTTCCTTGGTTCTACTGTTCAAGTCTCTAGACTAAGCAAATAACCAAATGTGATTCATCACTCAACTTATTTGTTCAAATATTTCCTCAACCTCTCTTTCCAGTTGTGCCTTTTCTAAGATCCGTTTGGTCCAAGCAAACCAGATTACTCATTGGTCAGCCCCAAATAGGACCTGCTCCTTTCTGTTTCATTGTCATCGGTCCTACTAGAATCTCTCTGTCTAGAACTCATGCCAGCTCTCCAAACTCTGATTGTCCCATTCCATGTCTCCTCAAATCCCACACCGTTTCCGTGAAGCCATTCCAGACCTCCCTAGCTGGATGTGGTAAAGGCTCCCTTTGACACTCATACCTCCTTATCTGAATCTCTGCAAAGCCCCTCGAGCTTTCTATTTGACAACATAGCTTTCTACATTTGAGCTCCTTGAAGGCAGAAACCCCGTCTAATTTATCTTCCTTTTCCCATTAGCACAGTGCCTAGCTGAGAACAACGATCATTTGCACAATAAATGAAAAGAGATTCGACTTAAAACTAATTGTAAAAGGACTAGGAAGGTGCTGAATGTACTTAACTTCCTCTAGGATACTGACAAGTTGTTTTCAATGCTCAAGCCACACAGATGTGCACTTGTTTGGGGGACTGTTTTGGATTTGCTTGACCCCATACTCCGTACATTAGCTGTTCCCTCCATGTGTCCAGTGGAAACATGCTCATGCATTCCACGTGTTTTGCCAGTTACTTACGTAGTAAACTAGTCTAAGAGATTTTCTCTTTCTCTCATTAAGAACGTTACACAAAACAACTTTAATTCTTGGTTCTAGACTCTAGAGCCACAACCAAGTTTGGGATGTATCTTGTTTTTACTTGACTGCAAGCCCTTGAGGGCAAGAACTCTTAGCCATCACGTCTTATACTATAAAATAAATGTTTTCTTAACAAGTGCCTTTCATTTATATTTAGAATCGATTTGGACTCTGAATTCTAGAGCTAGAATGTATCCTCGTGATTTTGGAATGGATGTTACTGTTTACCCATTGTGAAGGCAATATGCTTTTCCCTAAAATGAGAAAAGAAAAGCAAAAGTATATGCAGAGAAGTTAAATTTCTTATGCCATTTCACACAGCTAGCTCCTGGAATCATTTGGACTATTCAAGTAGTGAATGGAATGAGCAGAAAATACAAGTGTGTTTTGAACAATGATCTTGTATACAAACCCACTGCTCTAGGCAAGGGTGTCCTAAAGTCACCAGTCATCCATTCAGCTGCTCAATTCCCACTTTTTGGGAACCATGTGCCACAGCATCTGAGGCACTCACACAAAATTTCCCTGTTCACTACTTATCATTTGACTCCCAACGTCAAAGGAGATTCATTATTTCTTTTAATAAGGTAACCTTTTAATCACGATCTTGCCTCCAACACTCTTGCCTCCGTGCTCCTGGTCCATACCTTCCTCTGTGTCAGCCAGCCATTTTAAAATAAAAATAAATATATAAAAATAAAATAAAAACACTTCTAGACAGTAAAAGATTTCAGAGCCTAAAGAGCCCACAGGCAGATCACTTATAACTACTCAGCTTATTCACAGAGGCCAACTTGGCAAATTACAATGCACAAGCCTGTTTTTTAGTTCCAACCTGTTTCATACTCAGGCGAGCCCAGCTATTTCCCTTATTTCCAATTCCTTAGGGATGCCAGATCCTTTCTGGCCAAATCCCAGGCACAACGCCCTAAGCTCAAGGCACAGCTTCACTTCTTGGCATCAACCCGAACTCCCTAAGCTGGTGGCCTCTCCTTTCGTTGTTTCTGTCACTAGACCCTCCCGAGTGCCTGTCTTAAGCACACAGTCCAGGTCTGTTTCCACCAATTCCTGTCCCCTTCTGCTCTTAATTCAAATCTCATTTCCTCTCTCTTTGCTGTTTCTAGGCAGATTCACTAGTTCTCTTTCTCTCCCAAACTTGGCTGATCCCTGGTCTCATTTCCTGATGTCAGTCAGCTCCAACTCTTTTTAATCTTCTGTCAATAAATGGGAGGCTCTTCTTATGATTGGTGGCCAAGCCCTTATGTTTCTAATCTAGGGATAAAGAGGGAACAAAGCCTAAAAGGCCTTCCATTAAAGTACTTTTGGTGAGGAAAGTTAGCACAAAGTGGAATGGGGAGAGAAACAAAGTCACTAAGTTTAGTTTATTACTTATTCAGTACGTATAAATAGAAAGCAGATTCTAAGGAGAGTGTTTCTCAAAGTGGTTCAACAGACCACTTGTCTTAGAATCATTTGTGGGAAGGTGGGGGTGGAGGAGGGGGAAGGGCTGCTTGATAAAATCCTGGGCTCTGCCCCAGATTGACTGAACCAAAACCTCTGAGCATCTGCTAAGAATCTGAGTTTTTGACAAACTCCCAATTCTTTTTCTAATGCACGTTCAAATTTAAGAACATTGTACAAGTGTCTCTATTGTCCTTTAAAAGTAGTTATTCTTTATCCATGTCTGTTGAGTGTCTAATACTTAGGTTTCTTCTACACTTGATGCGGTATTTAATATATGCTCTAATAGGCACAGGAGACATAACAGAGAATGAATGGACAAGTTCCTTCTTCATGAATCTTACATTCTGCTGGGAAAACAGAGAGCCAAGGTCATCATAAAAACAAACTAAAATGAAAATTGATGAAGAGTCCTAGCCACGTCCTGAGGAACAAAGATTACATACATATACACACAAGTGCATTTACACATTTTTATTTTATATGGATTTCTATATACACACAAAATAAGACTACATAATATGAAAAATTAACAATGGTTGGAATGATTATCTTATGTTCTTTTCATTTCCAGAAATTGCTTTAGATTCTTCGAGAATCTCTTTAGAATGTAACTTTAAAGGCTTATGTATAGGCTATAAAAATATATCCATTCTTACTGAGACAAAACTTTTAAATACAGAGCAGTGAGAGGTAAATTTAAGGACCGACATAAGTTAATCCACTCCTTCAGAAAAGCAGCACCAAGAGAAAGCGTACGAGTCGGCAAACAGGCACCGGGGCAGGTACCCAGAGCATACATGGGCTGGATGTGTGCACACGCCTGCTCCCCAGCCTTCAGACCAAACACTTGCTAGCAAGCCACCCCTAAACTCACTTGACACTGCCGGGTCCACACTCAGCGTTTCACTACCAATACATAGGGAGAATCACAAATTAATGCCTTTCCAGATTTAAATAGAAATTAAGGCGGGCGGGAGGGGAGGATGAAAAGCATAAAAGCATCTGTGAGCCAAGCTGCCAGCTTCTCTCACCCTCTGTGCTCTTGCACAAAGACATATTTCATTTGGGAGTGTGAATATATGTGTGACCAACACAAAAGCTGAGGGTTTTAAAATCAGCCAGCAATCCCTGGGCCATTTCAGCTGTTTCTACTTCACAGGGTCTCTTGGGAACAGCTGGGAGCAGGTGTGAAGTTCCAGTTTATTAACAAGTTAAGTCAGTACTGCTGTGCATTTTGAGGGGCCTAACAGACTGGCCCATCTCAGTGAATATAGAGTAGCACTACATGGGAAAGACACATAAAAAATTAAAATATTACCATTATTATTATTAGAAACAGCACCTGTTGGATGTGTGCTATATCCCAGGCTTTCAGCTAAGTGATTTAGAAGCAACATCAAGTTTATTAAATTGTTTAGATAAATTAGTAAAGATTTTTCTGCTGGATAAAGAACATTGGAATTATAGCTGACGGTGAAGATTCAACTTGTATCAAAGAGAATCTTGAGGTTGTCTTCTCCACACCCTTGCTTTAATTCCTTGCTTTGCCAACAGAGCTTAAAATTTGGGTCATGCTTATCTGCTGAGTACTGTGTAACCCATGAGGCTTGATTATCCATGAAAAGGTTTCAGAAAGCTATAATCTCCACCATGGCAGGTGGAATGCTAACATTTATTTTCACTGTGCTTTGAGAGGGCACCAGAAGGAAATAAAACATAAAGTATTAGTGCTAGACAGAACTTTAAGAAACGATTTAGTCCAATCCTCTAGTTTTTAATTAAAAAAAAAAAAAAAAATGAGGACCAAAGACATAGTCTGATTTTGTATGAGCTCCCATATTTCCTTTTGTTTTCAGGCTTTTGCTCCAACCATCTGGCTTTCAAGAGATGGTTCTCAGCCAAATAGAGCTCTTCTAATGTTTTCATCCTTTCTAGAACTTCTTGCCTGCATAGCCAGCTCACAGGACTGAGAGTCCAGACCAGCCGCCAGTCTTTTTGTAAATGACAACCATTCAAGGCATGTTCAGAACCACAAGTAATTATAACTGTGGCTGGAATTGATTTTATAACTTGGAAGTGTTAAAGTTTAGTTGCACTAAAATTGCATTATGGCTCTGGGATATAACGAAGGATTACTGACAAAAAGAAAATACATGTAAATAATGACTTCCATTATCCTGACTCATGTTTGTGTGAACTGCATCCAAAATAAAGCTTCTCCATTCAAAATTGTTATAGGGAGAAGGATGGGGGAATGCAGGCTGTTCAAATGTGGATTTCTGGTCATTTAGCCCACTGTTGAAAAATGTATAAAGTCCTTTTCTAACCCTTCTCCATTCCTTTTACAAACCAGGGGAGCGGTTCAAACCTATATGCACCAAGGAGAGTCACAGAAACCAGCTAGCCCCCACGAGGAGAGACTCTGGAATTCATTCTAAGAAGACTCGGAGGAAACGTGAGCTATCTCCAAATATCTGAAGGCCTATCATGGAGGGAAACCCAGATTTGTTCTTTTGTTCTCAAGAAACGGTACCGATAAGAATTCCAGTTATTATTGAGTACCCACCAGTATCAGGCACCATGCAAGAGCTTTCAATACATTATCTCTAATTCTTATATCAACCTCAAAGTGGATAAGGTTATCCCATTTTATACATGAAAACAAGGGGTGAGGCACAGAGTGGTTACATTGTGTACCCAAAGCCACACTCCGAGTAACTGACAGACAGGGATTGTAATCCTGGTCTGTCTTCACCCCAGTAAGCCACAATTCCACCCTTCCAGTTGCTCAGTCCAAAAACCTGGAAGTCACCTTTGAGTCCTCTTTCTCTAGTACCCTACATCTAATCCTTCAGCAGATCATATCTGCTCTACTTTCAAAGTATATTCAGAATCTGAATAGTTCTCACCACCTCCGCCACTGCCAGCCTGCTCTAAACCCCCAGCACATCCCATCCATGTTATTACACAGCTTCCTCCTCGCTGCCCTTCCAGCTTCTGCCCGGGGCCCCTGCTGGTCTCTGTGTGACACAGCAGCTAGGGTCACCCTTGAAAAGATAAGCTCAAGCGCATCACTCCTCTGCTCAAAAGTATCCAGAGACATCCTAGCTCAATACGGATAAAAACCAGGGTTATAATTACAGTTGCCTGTGCAAGACCCCACCCAATCCGGCTGCTCTTTCTCATGTCCTTGCTACTCCTCAAATACGCTGGCCTGGGGCCTTTGCACTTGCTGCACCCTCCGCCTGGAATGCTCTTCTCTGAAATGTCTGTGGAGCTCATCTCACCTCCACCTCCTTCAGGTCGTTATTCAAAGTCACCATCTCAGTGAAGCTTTTAAATTGCAACCTGCATACTGAGCTTTAATTTTTTTTTCCACAGCACTTATTACCACCTAACAGACCATAATACTTTTTTAATTTTTGCTTCTTGGCTTTCTTCTCTTCTCCTAGAACCATATGAGTTCTGCATGAGCAGGGATTTTTTTTTCTGTTTACTTCTCTCTGTCTGGCACCAAAAGCAATGTCTGGTACCTACTAGGCATCCCATAAATGTTGGACCATAAATGTTGTCCATAAATGTCAACATCCCATAAATGTTGAATAAATGACTACGTCCCAAGACCATGGAGTCCCACTGACCCAACCTGGCTGGAAGAGAAACATCACTGAGCTAAGGCCCTCAGCATTTTGGAAACACAGACTGTCAAAGCCAAAAAGTGTCTTCAGAATCATCTAATTCTCCAAGTAGGACCCATGTGGGGGCACTAAAGAGAAATGTAGAGACTTTTTTCACAGTGGCTTCAAAAATGTAACAGAACTATGTGAAGTCAAGAGGACTGCACAACCGCACAGAGAAAGTAATGTGGGGGCGGGGGAGGTGGTAAATTCCTAAAGTTAAAAGACCTTCCCAAGCCTGGAATTCTGTGATTCTCAGGCTTGTTCTACCTTGGGCTGGGCTCAGGTCCCGAGACCGTAGTGTCTTCTCCAGCTGGATGCTCTGAGCTATGCCCTAGCAGATATAGGGCACAGCACTACCTGATTAGACATACGTGACACTGAGCATCTCCAAGCTTTAGTCTTAAAGCTTGGAGAATGAGAAAATAAATATCCCATTATGCCCTAGCCCCAGGGACTGAGGAAAGTCAGGAGCCAGAGTGAGTCTTTGGGAGAGTCATAAGCAAGGCATCCAGGACAGCGAGGCTGTCTTTTGTAGCAGACATTGTTGCATCTTCTTGTCTCTGCAGTAGGGTGAGCAGACCTTCCTATGAGACACTTAGGGCCTATGCAATCCCTGGAAGTGTCTGGAAGATTTTATGACTAATTCCTCCCCATATCTAGTATCTTGCAAATGATCTTAAATTATCTGTACAAATATAATATAATTAGCTAAAATGATACTTTCATTTATGATATACTGTTTTTTAATCCAAGGTTTAGAAAATACTGAAACTTTTCCTTTCTTTAATGAAAGAAAACGAATTCAGGGAGATCAAAACCTTTGCCCAAGAAACCCTATACAACTCCAACTCTCAATTAAATTTTCCCATTTTTAACAGTCATGGCTATCTAAATCCAAAGACTTTTGTCATTGCAGAGAATATTACGTACAATTGCCTCTGGTTCTGAACTGAAACAGAATTAAGATTCTTAAAATTATATTCTATCCCACACTACAGACGATTCCTTTTGAAGTCAACATAACTCACACATCAAAACCACCCAGGAAAGACTTCATCAGCTGTAAGATACAACTAATTGATTTTAGAAGCCTTATGAGGGATGGCATTTTTATTTTTATATTTTTATAGATCTGAGAAAAGTTGTTCTTAAAACAAATGCAGAGTTCTTGGAATTACCAATTTAATTGCAGTGTTTATTATAACCAAAGGATCCACAAAGGTGCAAAGTATCTTCCATTTTCTTTTTCTTTTGTCTTTAAACCAAAGATAAATTATTTCGAAGGCAAATTTGAACCTTGGATGAAAGATATTATACACATGGAACTTAGCAAGGAGCTACACGAATCCCTGGATTATTATGATGAAATTACTCAACATCGTAAACTCTTTGTTATAAATAAACCAACATTAAGGTATGAATGAAACGAACATTCAAAAGGCCTATATACTAGCAAAACTGAAACTTAGAAGTATTTTGGATCCTTTGTGTCTTATTGTTTGAATGTGATGAAGGTTAAACTGAAGACCCTACCTACAAGGACAAAAACATTCTTCCATCTTTACTTATATACTTAATTGCTTTGAAGAGTCATACTCTGTGAATAAGACAATTAGTAGAGAACAGATACCATATTTGATTGTTTAAGAGAGCTATTCCTTCATGATGCATAGTAAATATTCAGTAAATGTTTCTGAAATAAGAAATAATGTTATCTTTGCTATTCTTCTGCAGGATACCATTTTCTCTTAACTTTGACACACTGACAATTTTACACACAGGGACTACCTTGGGTGTCCAGAAAGTTCAACTTGGAAAATTCTCAGGATGTTACTTTTTACGTGTTTCTGGAAAACTAGTAACTCATTCCAGAACTAGAGAATGTTCATGAGAATATTAGCAGAGACGGAAGACGTCAGCATGGCTTGGGTTTAAGGTCAATCCAGCAGGAAAAGTCCAGGGGCAAAGGTCCTAGGAAAGGTGCATATGATCCAAGCTCATGGCATTTGCTATTGAAAGCTCACCCAGTCCAGAGCTGTATGTGGCTTTCCAGAGAATAGCACCTGGCTCTCTAGCAAAGGGGGAAGGGAAGAGGGAGGACTCTATCTTTTACATCAACAAAACCACCGTGGTAAATTTCTTCAATCAGAGCACAGAAATCAAAGACAGTTCAAGTCCCTTTGGCTGATACTTGTACAAAAGGAAAGGGTGACAACATCCAAGAGAGATGAGTCTAAAACATCTGCTAGATGTTCGACTACTTGGACCTACATAGTTTAAACCTTTGACTGTGACTATCACCAGCAACCTTACCAAAATAATTTGGCACTTACTTTTACTTCAACCCAAGGTAACAGGAAATGGTTTCTAATTCTGCAGTGCTGGGTTTTTGGGGTGTTTTTGTTTTTGTTTTTGTTTTTCAAATAAACTCCAAGAGAGAGAAAAAATGCTGAAGACTTCCGTATAAATCATTCCCCTTATGTTTACATTTAACTGCCTTGCTACATTCAACTAATGACTTTAGTCTGTTTTCCCTTTGCAAGCTCAGCATGGTTATAAATACAATAAAGAATAGCATTTCTTCCCCCATCATCATTCCCAAAATAGCTCAAACCAAACACATTGCAAAGATTACATCCCCCTTGAAGCTTCCTTATTACCCTAACTTTTTTTTTTCCACTATTTCTATTAATAAAATTAGTGGCCACTTTTTCCCAATCTGGATTGGCTTTATGTTGGAATGAACATGTCTCAAAGCAAATGGTCTGTGTCTTCTCTCTTGTCCATTCTTCGCTGGTTAGGTGTGTCTTCCTTGAATGCTTTACCCAGAAATGGCTAACAAGAATCTGAGGCCTTGAGTTTTCTTGGCAGCACGGTCACCTGTTTCCTGTCATAATGAGTTGTCCTTTTGGTCTTCAGCTCATTGTTTCTTGACAGCTTACTCCTGTCATGTGAATAAATTTTCAGAATAATGGTAAGCAACTGAACCACATTTAATCTGTGAAAATCAATGTGTCCTTAATGATACTTTTACAGAGAAAGCTAGAATATTTGACTTGTTAACATTTGAAACATTTAATTAAACCAATTACTTACTTTGAAAATTGGTAAATTATGGGAAAGATTGAGCTTTCCAAAAGAAAATACCTCTTAAGGTGATTAAATAACCTCAGTAGTAAGCAAAAGCTCTAATTTTAAAAGAAGTGCCACCTAACATACATAAAAGAAGTGAAAGAAATTAATAAATTATTACTTGGTAAACTTTAATGAAATTATTGATTTAAGCAAGAATTATCAAGTGGTATTGAAACCATAAGGTGAAAATGTATGGAAGGATCAGATATTCGGGCAGTACCAAAATAACAGCACACAGATTACCTTCTGGTAGCAAGGAGAAAATGTGATATTACAGATGATCAGGAAGCCATTAGCATATGAGGTCAATGCAAATGGTGGGAAATCCAGATATTATGTGTCCCCTGACGTAATGCAATATGGAGTACATGACATGAGCTAGTATGTACTCCCACCAAAATATTTACCGTGATCTATCTAATCATGCCTTTCTATGAGGATGTGAGACAAATCCAGAAAAATGAGATATTCTACAAGGATAAATGACCCTCTCTTTTTGGCAAGTCAGTATCATGAAGCAAAGAACTATTCTAAACTAAAAGATGTTTAGATGATACAACTCCCAAATGCAATATGTTATCTGGATTAGATCCTGGTATGGACAACCCAGCTGAAAATGACATTTTAAGGACAACTTTAAGAAATTTGAATACGGAATAAGTATTAGATGATGATAAGTAGTTATTGTTAATTTTCTTAGGTATAAGAATACTATTTTGGTTATAGAGGCAAACGTTCTCATTTTTTACAGATACATACTAAAGTGTTTAGGAGGCAGAATGTCACAATGTCTATAATCTTCCTTAAAATACATCAGTATACTATAAATGAGTTGAAGAGAAGAAAAAAATAAAACACTTTCTTCAGAATAAGTAAACACAAGCAGTTGATGGTATCTTCAAATGACATACTTCTAGCCTATGACTTCCCACCAAAACTTCTAAGTCTTCTCGGCACTGTTAATATTGCCTTAAAAGAATGATAAATTCTTTTCATAAATTGAACATTTTGTCCTTCTTCTTTATTCACTGCTTTTCAGAAAGAAGAAAGGAGAACACTCCTGTTTCAAAGCATTGTTTCCAATTTGTTCCTTCCTGGATTTTAAGATGGTGATTCTCAAAGTGTAGTCCCCAGTGAGGCAGCATCTGCATCACCCAGGGACTTGTTAGAAATGCAAATTATGGGCCCTAACTCTAGGCCCAGCGAATCAGAAACCCCAGGGGCGAGGCCCAGAGAGCTGTGTAGTGAAGCCTCCAGGTGATGCTGATGCCCACTGAGGTTCCACAGCCCTTATTCCTGCGCTCCCATTTCTCCCGTGGGATTCACTGTGTCATTTTGTAAGCTGGCCTGCATGCTAGCAATAAAATAAGGAAGACTCAGAATTGTAGAATTGATGTGTAGTCTTTATTTTCCTCTACTAATGCCTTTAGCCATGAAATGAGAAAGTGAGGAAACAGTACTTGTTATGTTGGATGTTCCATTATGTTTACAACACAATATTTCGGAGCATTATTGAAAATAATGAGCATGTTCTGTGTAACCATTAATACACTTTCCAGACTCCAGGAGAGCCTTCTCCTGCAAGATAAAATAAGACTAGACTTTGGCTAGACTTTGTGACAATGATATAATTATCCCCGCCCTCAAACCCTTCATAGGATTCCAACTAATGGGAACTTCTGGCATACCTATTTACAGTGTCCCAATTCTCTAGTGGTCTGCCTGTCTCCCCGCTAAACAGCACATTTGGAAGAGTAGTGACCATGTCTAAATACTGTAAAACCCACTGCATCCTGTATATGACTTCTGGGTACTCAGAAAATGTGAGACACCCTGATGCTGATGCTTTCCTATTATCAGTGGAAAGCCAGAGCCTCGAGGGATTCCACAACAACATCATTTACTAGTGCGCCAAGCTGGAAACCTAAAATAATGTGCCTGATGTTCCACACAGTGCTCTGGCCCCTGGACTTACCGCCAACTGAAGAAAATGTGGAATATAGAATTATAGTCCCATCCTCACATCAGAAGTTTAGGGACACATTTAGCTATTTGATGTTCATATAAGAGGCGTCCGAGACTAACTAAAGGCAGACAGTATTCATGGTACCAAATGGTGTTATACAAGGTTTGTGTTAAAGCATGACTGGCCTGATTCCCTATTCTGCTCTTTTAGGAATGAAAGTCACTTAGGCGGCCCATAACCCACAGGCACCAGTCCTCAGTGCCTGGGAATTTTGTGATGCTCTGCTCAAACCCTTCTATGGGACCACTTGTGAAACAACATTCACTTTCTTGCACATATCCTTCTATTTTATCACAGCCCATTGATAGCTAGTCACAGTAGTTAATGAGGACACTCAACACTGAAGGCAGATGTCAAGAGGGGCAAAAAGAGAAAGGAAATTAAATAATCCTGAAGTAAGAAAATTCAATTCAAGCATGAATCAATGAAAAGGAAAATAACACACTCACAGGAAATAAGCAGATGAAACTGAGAGAAGGTACCAGGGAAAGGACAGGGAAGGTAGTGATGAACTACTACACCTGACACTGTCCCCTGTGAGGCTGACTCACCTTTACTCTTTAATCCTCCAGTCCCCAAACACACAGTTATGTGACTAATTGCACTATGACCTTCTATCTCGTACTATAAACCCTTGAAGAAAGCTGTCCCCATCTCCTAAACATCTTCTCCCTATCTGAAATCACAAACTGCCTATGGAGGCAATTATTATGTACATCTGTATATATGTAAACAGCTATACATGTATTACACACACACGCATATTTATCACAAAATTTAAAGCACAGCACTCGATTAGGTAGAGATGGATTTGAAGCCCAGCTCTGCAATTTACAAGCCATGTGATAGACAATAGACAGTTACTTAATCCGTGTAAACCTCCCATCCTCCCTCTATAAATGGGGAACCTTTATCAGTACTGATCCAAGTGTTAAATTAGATAATGTATATGCCTAAAGCTTTTCACAGTTTCTAGCAGAAAATCAGTACTCCATAAATGGTAGCTATTATTGTTAATATTAATATTTTATAATGCTCTCTGTCCATCAAAATTTCTCCACTTGCTTTTCTTGTTTCCCACATTACAAACATTAAATTCTTAATTTACTTTACTAGTATCAAGCTTCTGTTTAGCACAAGAGTACAGAAACCAAATTCTTGGTTACATTGCACATCTTTTACTCAAGGCATCACTAAATATTCAATCATAAAAAAAAATACATCATTATAAATCCCATATTTGCCCCTCTTGCCATATCTCTCAGTTTCATTTGGTAATTTGACACTATTCTTCAGAAAACAACATGCCTATGAATGAGAAATTAGAACTGGTTGGGAGATCATTTGCCTGTGATCAACACTGCAAAATGAATTGGGTGCATTGGTTAGCTTTGAATGTAAACCAGAGAACAGTGTGTGTGTGTGTGTATGTGTGTGTGTGTGTGTGTGTGTGTGTGTGCGTGCGCGTACGGGGGGAGGGGAATGGGAGGAAAGGGGAGAGAGACAGACAGAGGTAGAGACAGAGAGAGAGGCTAAGAAAAAGAATCAATGTCATAAATAGCTTATACTTTGGTAGATTCAATAAATACATCAATTATTTGAGTGGGTAAATATAAACTGTATTTACTTCATTTCTGCAATGATACTTGAAATAATTTTGCCTTATATGCAGCACAAAAAAAGAAAAGAAAGAATTAGTATTTGAATGTTCCTGGCCTTTCTTCCCTCCCCTTCTCCAAAAATGTCCTCATTTTGCCTGTATAGTTTCTCACCCCCTTCTGTCCTCTGAGGGCTGGAGATGATGGAGATGATTGATAGTGATGCATAATCTAGATGATGGGTATAAAGAGACAAAAAAAAATACAGGCTACAGAGAAGGGGGAGGAGAAGGAGACTTAAAGGGCCAGGGAGAAGGCTGGGAGGGGAGTTTTCATCCAGAGCCAGGAGGACAGAGTCCTGTTGATTTGAGGGGGAGAGAAGAAATGCAAACATCTGTAAAAAGTTAAGTGGGCATAAGAAAAAATGATTCTTCGAGAAATATCACTAGGGGGTACATGTCTTCTTCACAGCACTTTGAGAAACAAATTTTTTTTTTAATTCTTTTATGTTCAAATCCGCCTTGTTGTTGTACTGTGTTTCTTTGACCAAAATATCCCTCTAAAACTAGGCTTCAGTGTGCTTCAATGTGGTTGCACAGTTTTAATAAATTCTTTTATTTCATTCATCTGACATGCAACTCCCCCTAATTAGCTATTTCTGTTCATTGAATTTCCTCAGATGTTTTCTCTGTATTTGTCATCACATCACATCCATCATCATGTGTATGAACTATTCTTTTTTGCTGTTTTCTTGAAATCCAGGGTATTATCAGATAATTTGTAATTAGTTTCTCACTAAATTGAACAAGTTTGACATACACGTGTATGCCCACTTGTGCATTCATGCCTGTGAATGTGTATCCATGGATGGAAAGCAAATTGGCACATAGCCAAAACAAGACCCAGTCAAATGTGAAGAACTGTTAAGGGTCATTCATAATCAAGAGAAGTCTCGGTGCTTTTCAAAGTAACACAACTGCAAATGTGATTACTTGATGAGTGCAGCAAGCAAAAGCAACGAGCCCAGTAAAAGGTAGGTTATGGGGTTCTGGGATTTCATGAACCTAGCCTTGACAAAAAGAAGAAAAAGGCAGCAGAACTAGTGAACGCTATTCCCTATTAAATGGGCTTCGTTATTAGATCTAGTTAGGCTACTAGTAGAATACGTCCCTCAAAAAAACCACTCACATCCTGGGACATAACATGTTCATAAAAAGCACTGGGCTTGAAGCCTGGCCTTGAATCCTGGCTCTATTAACTAGGCATATCACATAACATTATTAAATATGTTAATAAAATTAACTTCAGATGATGATCATGAAGATTAAATGTGGTATTACTTGTAAAAACCTTAACACATTAACTACACATAGAAAGCAAACAAAAAAATAACACCAAACTCATATAACATTGACTATGTGTCACACTCTGGTCAACGAACTTTGTATACATTAATGTATTAAATCCTCACAAGAAACCTATGAGATGGGTACCATTATTACCTCGATTTAACAGGTGGGAACAGAGGCATAGAGAGGTTAAGCAACTCCTCTAAAGCTATACAGTTACAGTATGTAAGAGCTAGGATTAAAATCCAGATTCACTGTTTCCAAAATCTGTGTAGTAGATTATCTAGATTGAAGAATTGGATCTTGCACCAAATTGCCTATAAAGAGCCTCACTTATTTTCTCTTTATGATGACCCCGTAAACTACTAGTGTGGGGTGCTGAAGAAAATATAGATTTGAAACAGTAAAGTGCAAAACAAACAAAACGAAAGACCCGACCAAACTTTTAAAGTTTCTCTTGAGACACATAAATAACTGTAGTTTTTTGTGTGTCTCAATAGCCAACTAAGTAGATCATATCACACATGCATGAAACCTTCTCATTTTTACCTTGTAGGTAATGATATTTGAGCGACTGACACCCAAACTATCTTTTGTCAGAGAGTAGAGTTGCTAGATTTCAAAAATAAAAATATAATATTTAGGACATACTTATACTAAAAATTATTCATTATTTATCTAAAATTCAAATTTGGGTGTTCTATGTTTTATCTGATGACTCTAGAGTCAGAATACAAGTAATTTAAGCTTTAGAGATTGGTATATATAGAGTTTATGAATTCTCCCTGTTATTAGAAGTTTGAGAAAAAGTCTAGAAGTCTGCTCTAAAAAAAAAAAAAATTTCCACAAATGTCTTTTAAAAGAGGACATACTCTCCATATTTTTAAAGTAGAACTCAGAAATTATGAATAAAATTAGTATGATAAATAAAGCTTTACACTTTTTTAATGCTTCTTCAAAAAAGAGCTCAAGGCACCAGATTAAAAGGTAGATTTTGAAACTCCTATCCTTGAAATTGTCTCAACTTGACTACGTCTCTCTGGACATTAAATTAAATCCCCTCAATTTCATGAGAGCCAATTTATCACTTTAAGATAGTCAAAATAAAACTTCGCATATGTAGAAATATCTCTGTAAAGCAGTACTGTAGACAGTGTAGTAATATAAATCTCTGACAAAGGAAACAAATTTATCCTTGGAAGGAAAAAGGGAGGAGAGAGAGGAAAGCAGGATGGAAAATCTCAATTTGGTCAATAAAAACAGAACTGCCTTGAGTGTCATGTTTTCCATTGAAGCTGAAATAAGAACTAGGCAGAATGTCAACCTACGCATCTTACACACAGTTTTCTTGGTTTGTGATACAGAGCAGGTTGTGTAGATCCATTTTTCACCAGCGAAGATCTGTCATTCAGCCAGAACAACTCGAAGCCAAAACTCCCATTATTATGTGCCTGTCCTTTCAGTGGAGACACCACCTTTTTCAAAACACAAGGGAGCCACATTTTGGGTTGCGTGTCAGGCAGCTGTTCTGTGAAGAGAGGGTCTCCCGTGGATAAACAACACAAAGCCTTTGCCGTGCCCTTGCAGGTGCTTACGTGAAGGCAGGAAGAACTTTCTTATCTTTAATGTGTTCAATGATGGGCTTAATGATCATCTGGTGAAGCGCCACAAAGTTTTACATGTTGACCATGAAAGGAAAGAACCGTGTCTTCACAACCCAATTAGTTTTGCATTCTCACCATTATTAATGACATTCATAATATATAGTTTATTCTGAAATTGTTTCCAGGCTTCTTCCTTTTCAGAATCTTAATGGAACATGTCTGACAGCATAATCAAGCATAAATTGTGATAACCATTTTGTGCAGTGATAGGTATTGCAATATCAGTAACCAAATATGTATGATGTTGTACTGGAAAAACTCTCATTTATTCAGGTTTATCCAAGTAATTGGAAAAAAATATCAAGTTCTCTTCCACAAGGACAAATGTAATGTAATGAAGGAAGCATTTGAAATTCAGGCTTTTTCTTATTTCCCCACAATTAATGACACTAAAAGCAAAGGCAATAAAAGAAAAAATAAATAAGTGGGACTGTATCAAACTAAAAAACTTCTGCACAGCAAAAGCAGCCATCAATGAAAAGGCAACTTACCAAATGGGAGAAAATATTTGTAAATCATATATCTGATAAGGGATTAATATCCAAAATATATAAAGAAGTCATGTAACTCAATAGCAAAAACAAAAGAATTTGATTAAAAAATGGGCTGAGGCCAGCTGGCCCCATGGAGTAGTGGTTAAGTCCAGTGTGCTACACTTCAGCAGCCCAGGTTCACAGGTTTGGATCCCAGGCACCGACCTACACCACTTGTCAAGCCATGCTGTGGCAGCACCCCACATACAAAATAGAGGAAGATTGGCACAGATGTTAGCTCAGGGCTGGTCTTCCTCAAGCAAAAAAATAAAAGAGGGAGATTGGCCACAGATGTTAGCTCAGAGCGAATCTTCCTCACCAAAAAAAAAAAAAAAAAAAAAATGGGCAGAGAACTGAACAGACATTTTTCCAAAGAAGACATACACATAGCCAACACATACATGAAAAGGTGTTCAGCATCACTAATCATCAGGGAAATGCAAATCAAAACCTCAGGGAGATATCACCTCATGCCTGTTGGAATGGCTGTCGCCAAAAAGTCAAGAGATAACAAGTGTTGACAAGGATGTGGAGAAAAAGGAACTCTTGTGCACTATTGGTGGAAATGTAAATTGGTGCAGCCACTATGGAAAACAATATGGAGGTTCCTGAAAAAATTAGAAATAGGGGGCTCGCCCAGTGGAGCAGCGGTTAAGTGCATGCACTCTGCTGTGGTGGCCCAGGGTTCGCAGGTTCAGATCCTGGGTGCACACTGATGCACTGCTTGTCAAGCCATCCTGTGGCGGCGTCCCATATAAAGTAGAGGAAGATGGGCATGGATGTTAGCCCAGGGCCAATCTTCCTCAGAAAAAAAGAGGAGGATTGGCATTGGATGTAAGCTCAGGGCTGATCTTCCTCACACACAAAAAAAAATTAGAAATAGAACTGCTATATGATCCATGAATCTTGGGTATATATCCACAGGAAATAAAAACAGAAATCTCAAAGAGTTATCTGTATTCTCATGTTCTTTGCAGCACTTTTCACAATAGCCAAGATATGGAAACAACCTGTGTTCGTCAACGAATGAATGAATAAAGAAGTTGTGGTACATATATACTGTGGAATATCATTCAGTCATGAGAAAGAAGGAAATCCTACCATTTGTGACAACTTAGATGAAATATGAGGGCGTTATGCTAAGTGAAATAAATCAGACAGAGAAAAACAAATACTGTATGATATCACTTATATGTGGAATCTAAAAAAGCCTAACCCATAGAAACAGAGAGTAGAGTGGTGATTACCAGGGGCTGGGGGTGGAGGAAATGGGGAGATGTTGGTCAAAGGGTACAAACTTCCAGGTATAAGAGGAACAAGTTCTGGAGATCTATCGTAGAGCATAGTGATTACAGCTAATAATACTATATTACATACTTGAAAGTTGCTAAGTGAGTAGATCTTAAATGTTCTTACCGCAAAAAGAAAATGGTAATTATGTGACATGATAGAGGTGTTAGCTAACACCATGGTGGTAATTATTTTGCAGTATACAAGTGTGTCAAATCAACACATTTTTCACCTTACACTTACACCATGTTCTTTGTCAATTTTATCGCTATAAAGCTGGAAAAAAATTCTAGAATATGCAATATTACAGTATTGCAATGTTATAACAAATGATATTACACTCTTGTAAAACCATAGTATACGTTCTTTAGGGGATGTATAGATATAGAGCAAAATCACAAAAATTTGCAAGAGAATGATAAGCATAAAATACACAGTGGTGGTGAACTCTGGGGACAGAGGGAGGAAAATGGATTTGGGGAGGGATAAACTGGAGCCTCAAATGTATCTGCAATTTTTAACCCTATAAACAAAGATAAGCAAATGTAATCAAAAAATAATAAAAACTAAATAAAAAAATAAACAGCTAAAATTTTAAATTTAAAAGTGTTGCCCAAAGGCAGCAGGAATTGTGGGGTAGAAGAGGAAAAAGCAGGTGGGGGAATTTTATTCATAATAAGCTATATACAACTATGTATCTTTAAACTATGCCTATATAAAAATTTGATAAAATAAAAACACAGTTTTTAAAAAGAACAATTAACTACTTAAAGGCTACTTAATTGTCAATGGCTCACATCCACTATTTACTAGGAATCTTTCCAGAAATCCTACTACACTGTTCATAGTAAAAGCCTTTATAGTTTTGATTGTGAACTCACCAATATTATATCTAACAGAGAGCACAACAGTTCTCACCCACGAGAGAGGACCCAGAGTTGAGGGTTCAGGTATAACATCTGCTTGATAAACAAAAGTTCCCATTTCTCAATGTGTATTATAAATTGCTTGTGTCTCTGTCAGACTGGATTGTGACTTTTATAAGGATTAGGCCTGTGTCTATCTTATTCCTTATTATATCTCCAGCATCCAACACAGCAGGGCACATAAAAGGCATCTGAATTAATTAACTAATAAACATATATTTGTTTAACACAGGATAGAGGGTAGCAAGTAAAATAGTCATTTTTACTAGACAAAGGGCGAAAACATGATTACAACTATATTAGTGATTCAGGTCACTGTTTGGCTCACCAAATAGACATGGACATTATTATTCAGCTTAAGCAACCCTGTTTAAGAACATATGTTTAAGAACATGTTGCTAATTTCAAGTAAAAGTTAATTTTAAAATTTTAATGGAATTATGAAACAGAAACAGGAGATAGTGTAGTGACAACTTTCAAGTGCCAAAAGAAAAAACCAACAGAACTTCCAACCTAGAATTCTATTCCAGGGAAAATAATACACAGATTTCACTCATTTTTCTCTTCACCCTTTTGGGTATTGTTGAATCAATAGAGGGAAGTAGATCTAATGCTCATGGTTCATTTCCTACATTTCCAAAAATGAGATTCCTATATAGATGGGGAGGTGGTCTTTATGATTACCTCCAACTCTACAATTCTATAACGTATGCCAACTCTGAAGGCAAGTGCAATTAATACCCATCTATGAGATGTGCTTTGCAGAAGGACTTTCTGTTCCAAATAGCTTTTTTTGTTTGTTTAAAGGGTCTCTGCCCTGTTCTTTTTTTTTTTTTAATTTTTTGTTTATTGCAGTAACATTGGTTTATAACATTATAAAAATTTCAGGCGTACATCATTATACTTCTATTTCTGCATAGATTACATCATGTTCACCACCCATATACTAATTACAACCCATCACCACACACATGTACCAAATTATCCCTTTCACCCTCCTCCCTCCCCCCTTCCCCTCTGGTAACCACCAATCCAATCTCTGTCCCTGTGTGTTTGTTTATTGTTGTTATTATCTACTACTTAATGAAGGAAATCATGCGGTATTTGACCTTCTCCCTCTGACTTATTTCACTTTGCATAATACCCTCAATGTCCATCCGTGTTGTCACAAATGGCTGGATTTCATCGTTTCTTATGGCTGAGTAGTATTCCATTGTGTATATATACCACAGCTTCTTTATCCATTCGTCCCTTGATGGGCACTTAGGTTGCTTCCAAGTCTTGGCTATTGTGAATAACGCTGCAATGAACACAGGGGTGCGTGTACCTTTACAAATTGGTGTTTTCAAGTTCTTTGGATAAATACCCAACAGTGGAATAGCTGGATCATATGGTAGTTCTAGCCTTGATTTTTTGAGGAATCTCCATACTGTTTTCCATAGTGGCTGCACCAGTTTGCACTCCCACCAGCAGTGTATGAGAGTTCCCTTCTCTCCACATCCTCTCCAACACATGTTGTTTCCTGTCTTGTTAATTATAGCCATTCTGACGGGCGTGAGCTGATATCTCATTGTAGGTTTGATTTGCATTTCCCTGATAGTTAGTGATTATGAACATCTTTTCATGTGTCTGTTGGCCATCTGTATATCTTCTTTGGAGAAATGTCTGTTCAGGTCTTTTGCCCATTTTTTAATTGAGTTGGTAGTTTTTTTGTTGGTGAGATGCATGAGTTCTTTATATATTTTGGAGATTAAGCCCTTATCAGATGTATGGTTTGCAAATATCTTCTCCCAATTGTTAGGTTGTCTTTTCGTTTGTTGATGGTTTTCTTTGCTGTGCAGAAGCTTTTTAGTTTGATGTAGTCCCATTTGTTTATTTTTTCTATCATTTCTCTTGCCCGGTCAGACATGGTGTTTGAAAAGATGTTGCTAAGACCGATGTCGAAGAGCGTACTGCCTATGTTTTCTTCTAGAAGTTTCATAGTTTCAGGTCTTACATTCAAGTCTTTAATCCATTTGCAGTTAATTTTTGTGTATGGTGTAAGGTAAGGGTCTACTTTCAGTTTTTTGCATGTGGCTATCCAGTTTTCCCAACACCATTTTTTGAAGAGACTTTCTTTGCCCCATTGTATGTTCTTGGCTCCTTTGTCAAAGATTAGCTGTCCATAGATGTGTGGGTTTATTTCTGGGTTTCGATTCTCTTCCATTGATCTGTGTGTCTGTTTTTGTGCCAGTACCATGCTGTTTTGGTTACTATGGCTTTGTAGTATATTTTGAAATCAGGGAGTGTGATACCTCCAGCTTTGTTCTTTTTTCTCAGGATTCCTTTAGCTATTCGCGGCCTTTTGTTGTTCCATGTAAATTTTAGGATTCTCTGTTCTATTTCTGTGAAAAATGTTGTTGGAACTTTGATAGGGATTGCATTGAATCTATAGATGGCTTTAGGAAGTATGGACATCTTAACTGTGTTAATTCTTCCAATCCAAGAGCACGGACTATCTTTCCATTTCTTTGTGTCTTCTTCAATTTCTTTCAGCAATGTTTTATAGTTTTCGGTGTACAGATCTCTCACCTCTTTGTTTAAGTTTATTCCTAGGTATTTTATTCTTTTTGTTGCAATTGTAAATGGGATGGTATTCTTAATTCCTCTTTCTGCTACTTCGTTGTTAGTGTACAGAAATGCAACTGATTTTTGTATGTTGATTTTGTATCCTGCAACTGTACCATATTCGTTTATTACTTCTAAAAGTTTTCTGGTGGATTTTTTAGGGTTTTCTATATATAAAATCATGTCATCTGCAAATAGTGACAGTTTCACTTCTTCCTTTCCAATTTGGATCCCTTTTATTTCTTTCTCTTGCCTGATTGCTCTGGCTAGGACTTCCAGTACTATGTTAAATAGGAGTGGTGACGGTGGGCATCCTTGTCTGGTTCCTGTTCTTAGAGGGATAGCTTTCAGTTTTTCACCATTGAGGATGATATTAGCTGTGGGTTTCTCATATATGGTCTTTATTATGTTGAGGTACTTTCCTTCTATACCCATTTTATTCAGAGTTTTTATAATAAATGGATGCTGTATCTTGTCAAATGCTTTCTCTGCATCTATTGAGATGATCATGTGATTTTTATTCTTCATTTTATTAATGTGGTGTAGTATGTTGATTGATTTGCGAATGTTAAACCATCCCTGCATACCTGGAATAAATTCCACTTGATCATGGTGTATAATCTTTTTAACGTATTGCTGTATGCGATTTGCTAGTATTTTGTTGAGGATGTTTGCATCGATGTTCATCAGTGATATTGGCCTGTAATTTTCTTTTTTTGTGTTGTCCTTGTCTGGTTTTGGTATCATGGTAATGTCAGCTTCGTAGAATGACTTAGGGAGCTTCCCCCCCTCCTCAATTTTTTGGAAGAGTTTGAGAAGGATAGGTATTAAGTCTTCTATGAATGTTTTGTAGAATTCACCAGGGAAGCCGTCTGGTCCTGCACTTTTATTTTTGGGGAGGTTTGTGATTACTGTTTCGATCTCCTTACTGGTGATTGGTCTATGCAAAATCTCAACTTCTTCTTGATCCAGTTTTGGAAGATTGTATGATTCTAAAAATTTATCCATTTCTTCCAGATTGTCGAATTGGTTGGCATATAGCTTTTCACAGTATTCTCTTATAATCTTTTGCATTTCTGAGGTGTCTGTTGTAACCTCTCCTCTTTCATTTCTGATTTTACTTATTTGTGCCTTCTCTCTTTTTTTCTTGGTGAGTCTAGCTAAAGGTTTGTCAATTTTGTTTATCTTTTCCAAGAACGAGCTCTTGGTTTTATTAATTTTTTCTATTGTTTTTTTGGTCTCTATTTCATTTATTTCTGCTCTGATTTTTATTATTTCCCTTCTTCTACTGATTTTGGGCTTTGTTTGTTCTTCTTTTTCCAGTTCCTTCAGGTGCATTGTTAGATTGTTTATTTGAGATTTTTCTTGTTTGTTGAGATAGGCCTGTATCGCTATAAACTTCACTCTTAGAACTGCTTTTGCTGTATCCCATAAATTCTGGCATGTCGTATTTTCATTTTCATTTGTCTCCAGGTATTTTTTGATTTCTTCTTTGATTTCTTCGTTAACCCAGTCGTTGTTCAGTAGCATTTTGTTTAATCTCCACATATTTGTGGCTTTTCTGATTTTCTTCCTATAGTTGATTTCTAGTTTCATACCGTTGTGGTCAGAAAAGATGCTTGGTATTATTTCAATCTTCTTAAATATATGGAGACTTGTTTTGTGGCCTAATATGTGATCAATCCTGGAGAATGTTCCATGTGCATTTGAAAAGAACGTGTATTCTTTGGTTTTTGGATGGAATGCTCTGTATATATCTACTAGGTCCATCTGTTCTAGTGTGTCGTTTAAGGCCAATGTTTCCTTATTGATCTTCTGTTTGGATGATCTATCCGTTGGTGTAAGTGGAGTGTTAAAGTCCCCTACTATTATTGTGTTACTGTCTATTTCTCTTTTTATGTCTGTTAATAATTGCTTTATATATTTAGGTGCACCTACATTGGGTGCGTAGATACTTACAAGTGTTATATCCTCTTGTTGTATTGTTCCCTTGATCATTATGTAATGCTCTTCTTTGTCTCTTTTTACAGTTTTTGTTTTAAAGTCTATTTTGTCAGATATGAGTACTGCTACCCCAGCTTTCTTTTCATTGCCATTTGCGTGGAGTATCTTTTTCCATCCCTTCACTTTCAGTTTGTGAGTGTCTTTAGGTCTGAAGTGTATCTCTTGTATGCAGCATATATATGGGTCTTGTTTTTTTTTATCCAGTCAGCCACCCTATGCCTTTTAATTGGAGCATTTAGTCCATTGACATTTAAAGTAGCTATTGATAAGTATGTACTTACTGCCATTTTTTAACTTTTTTTTTTTTTCTCAGTGTTTTAGTAGTCCTTCTCTGTTCCTTTCTTCTTCTATACAGAATTGATGGTCACTTTAGTTTGGCCTCTGTCTGAAAGCTCTACTCTTTAACTCCCCTCCTCCCTCCTTTTATGTTTTTGATATCATATCTAACCTCTTTTTTGTGCGTTTATATCCATTACATTCTTATCATGGAAATAGATAATTTTTCCTATTTGTGGTCTTCTGTTTTCCCCTTAAATCAGTCCCTTTAACATTTCTTGTAGCACTGGTTTCTTGGTGACAAACTCCTTTAATTTTTGCTTGTCTGGGAAATTTTTGATCTCTCCTTCCATTTTGAATGATAACCTTGCTGGGTAGGGTATTCTTGGCTGTAAGTTTTTTCCTTTTAGCACCTTAAATATATCATGCCATTCTCTTCTAGCCTGTAAGGTTTCTGCTGAGAAGTCAGCTGATAGCCTTATGGTGTTTCGATAGCCTTATGGTGTTTCCTTTGTATGTAACTTGACTTTCTCTTGCGGCTTTTAGGATTCTCTCTTTATCTTTAATTGTGGACATTTTCATTATGATGTGTCTTGGTGTGGGCCTCTTTGGGTTTATCTTGTTTGGGGCTCTCTGTGCTTCCTGTACCTGGATGTCTGTTTCCTTCCTTAGGTTAGGGAAGTTTTCATCTATTGTTTCTTGAAATAGATTCTCTGACCCCTTGTCTCGCTCTTCTTCCGGGACACCAATAACACGGATGTTAGTGCACTTGATGTTGTCCCAGATGTCCCTTAGACTGTCCTCACTCTTTTTGATTCTTTTCTCTTTTACCTGTTCACCTTGGGTAATTTCTTCTAGTCTTTCGTCCAGCTCACAGATCCATTCTTCTGTATCCTCTACTCTGCTTTTGAGTCCCTCTAGTGAATTTTTCATTTCCAGTATTGTATTCTTCATTTCTGATTGGTTCTTTTTTCTATCTTCCATTTCTTTGTTGACATTCTCACTGAGTTCATCTATTCTTCTCCCCAGATCAGTGAGCATCCTTAACACTCTTAGTTTGAACTCTCTGTCGGGTAGGTTGCTCATTTCTGTTTCACTTAGTTCCTTTTCTGGGGTTTTGTCCTGTTCCCTTACTTGGAATGTATTCTTTTGCCTCCTCATTTTGCCTCTTTCCCTGCGCTTGTGTCTACGTATTAGGTAGGTCAGCTATGTCTCCTGCTCTTGGATAGGTGACCTTATGTAAGTGATGCCTTAGGAGGTTTCCAGTGTGCTTCCCTCAGTTCTCAATGTTCCAGGGGCGACCCCTATGTGGGCTATGTGTGTCCTTCTGTTGCGGCCTGTTTGTTCTCCCTGTAGGCACCCAGGGAGGCCGAGTTATGCTCCTGGCCAGCTGTTGTAATGCTCAGCTGCTTGTAGTTGTTGTGGGCCCTTCAGTCTCTTTATCAGGTGTGGGGAGCCCCAGCACAGTTGGCTGCAAGTTCTAATACCACATTTGTGTTGCAGCATTTCTTTTAAGTGAGTAGGCCCCCAGCGTGGCAGGTTGTTAGGCTCAGGGCCTTACAATTGCAGTAAGCCTCTAGCCTATTAGGTCTCTTGTCCGCTCTCTGAGGATTGCAGCTGGGTGGGGCTGGCCTCAGGCACAGGAGCACCCAATTGTTTCAGGCTTTGGAAGGTGGGGCAAACCCCCTATGTGGGTCTTTGAGAAGCACAAGTCTTCTGCAGCTGACAAGCCCTGCCGCCCACAGGTCCACACACACAGTCAACACAGTCCTGCCCCGTGTGTGCACCCCGACCTCCCCAAGCGGACCCAGTCTCTCCACAGTGGGAGCCCCACACACTCCGCCACAGCCCCACACTCTCCACCCGCTCCTTGTGCACACCCTGCCCTGCTAAAGTCGGCTCAGTTGCCAGGCTGCAGAGAATCCAGTCACCAATCTATGCAGGCCCACAAGTTGCCTGAGGGCTTGTTGTTGGGTGGGGCCAGTCTCTAGGGTGGGCTGCCTGCCCTGGCTGAGCTGGATTAAATCGGTGCTCTAGCGGGTGGGGCAGACCCTGGGCTAGTAGACCCCAGGGAGAACTCCGATGGCGTCTGTGTCAGCACGCCCACACCAGGCCACAACAATGGCCACCGCCAATGTCCCAGTCCCTGGAGAGGTCTCACCCCTCACCGAGATGCACTCAGGGCCTATTAGGTGAGTCTCTTTTCACCACAGCACTGTGCACCTTTCTTTCTGGTGATTTTAGGATGCTTTCTGAAACGGGTGAGTTTGCACCCGGGCCCTTTAAGAGCCAGTTTTAGTTTCTTTGTGAACCGGGTTTTCTGGGGGTGCTCCCCAATGCTTTAGTAGCAGGCACAGTCAGATCTTATGCCGCTGGTCTCGATTGTGCTGGGTCCACAATATGCCCACAGCTGGGGCGCTCCCCGGCTCAGGGCCCCGCGCCTCCAGGGAGGGCTGCGTACCTGTGCGCTGCTCCCCGCAGCCGTGAAGCTGGCGGCTTGTGAAGGCGGTATTTTTCCTCTCCAGAAGGGAGTCTCTGCCTCTTCCACCTCAGTTAGGATTGTCCGTTGTTGCAGGAGTTCCTCTTATGCAGTTTTCAGTTCTGTCTCAGGGGTAATTTTTCCACGAGTAGTTGTAAATTGGCTGTGTCCACGGGAGGAGGTGAGTTCAGAGTCTGCTTACGCTGCCATCTTGACTCGAGATCTCCCAAATAGCTTTCCTTTACTCCAAAATTTCCTTCTCCCCAGATTTGGCCTACATTGTGCAAGCCATCGAGTATTTAGTAGTTGACAAAACCTAAGTTGAGAAGTAGAAAATTAAGAGAAGTAAGATCCCTGTTAAATGCATGTCTATGATTTAGAAAGATAATGCCCATTACCAATTTAACACTCTCCTTTATTAACCTTAATTCAAGTCACACCATCAGAGAGCTCAATGAGATGTTTCCTAACTCTACTCGACCAATTTCAGTTCCTTCAGTGAACCACTGACGAGCCCAGGGCAATGGATCATAAGTACCCACTCATCACTTAAAACCAGTTGAAACATCTTAATAATCTAATTAAACATTTCAATGTAAACCAATATTTTGATGAAGCTATTAAAAATGTTTAGCATGCATTCACATATGAATCTCCACCGAAGTTAGTAGTAGCCTCAATATATTGTGACTCTTCAGATCCGTATGGTATATTACACTCAATTTTTCCCATCATACTTTAATGGGGTTATGATAAACTAAAGGGTAGACTGAGGAAAATGATGAGGAGAGTGAGTAAACAAAAAAATGTAAAAATATTGAAAAGGTTGGGAATGGCAAAGATGAAAAATTTGTGAAAATAATCGTTGTCAGCAATAGTTACAGGATTGCTTTCCTTTTGGAAGAAGAAATTTATTTCTTGTCTGCAGTTCCACAAACAAATGAAAGAATAAAGATGAATAAGTGAAAATAAAAGAAATATCCATTTTGTATCAATTTTTAAAACATTTTTTAACTGTCTAGAACTTTCTAACAATGGCATGGGTTGCTTTACGAAGCTATGCCCTTTTTGTCATTGAAAGTATTCAAGCAGAGCCTGAATCATCATCCATTCCATGATTCAATCATTTAGTAAATATTCATGGAGGGCTTATTATGCTCAAGGCACTGTGCTGAGACTATGCAAGAGGCAAAGATGAATCAGACTGAATTTTTCCCAGATAGTGGAGCAAAGACTTGAACTGAATAATCAGAATACAAGATAAGAAAGGAAAAACACCCTACGAGATGTGCAGACAACACTGCATAGGAATGCATAGGAGAGAGGCATGACTTCCAGTTCATGGATGTTGGAGGACTGTTCTCTTCTCCTCTACAATGTATTCTCCACAGTGCAGCAAAAAATCAGTTCATATTACACTTCTGATCAAAACCCTTCCACAGTTTTTCGTTGCATGTAGAATACATCTGGAGTCATTATGTTGGCTTCTAAGGTCAGATGTGATCTGGCTTCTGCCTAGGTGCCCAGCCTCATGCTCCCAGTGCACCAGCCACAGTAATCTTTCTGTTTCTGGAACACACCAAGCTCCCCCATCCTTGGGCCTTTCTATTTGTCTCCTCATCTGCTGACCAGACATTGGTTTGGTTGACAATTTATTTTTCAATTTTCACTCCCATGTCATTTCCTCCATGAGGCCATCTTTGAGCACTCCATCTACATTAGCCAAAGGTGCCTTCCCTTATCCTCCATTTCTCTATGTCTATCACCCTTTTATTTTCTTCCTAGTATTATCAAAACTGAAATTGTCCTTTCTCCTCTCCATTTATTTATAAATTGTCTGTTATCTGTCTCTTTCAACTAGAATGTAACAAGAGTAAGGATTTGTCTGTCTTGTCTGCTGCTGTGTCTTTAGCATCTAGATTAGAACAATGCCTAACACACTGTAGGCATGCAATAAACATTTGTTGAAGGTTGACTGAACAAAGAGATTTTGCACAGGGTGGAGGTTTAGACAAGATTCTTTAACTCTCTCTGACTCTTATATCTTATAATATCAATTCTCAATGCTAATTCCTCTCAGCTAGCTCAGCCTTTTTATCACAGCTGGGATTTGGATCATTGCTTTTCTCCTGCTCTACAGACACCCTCTCCAATTCTCAGGCTCAAATGAAGACATGTCTTTAGGTATTCTTTTTTAACTCTTTCTGAATCATGATTAACTTTTCTTTTATAAATTCCTAAAATCTCTACTAACCAGTCATACTTTTTTTGCATCTTATTTTCCTACTACTTTTTACTTGCCTTTTATTTGATGGATGTAGGGTTGCTTATGCCAGGACTAGCCAATTGAAATATAATGCAAGCCATATATGTAATTTTTTAGTAGCCACGTTTAAAAAGAGGTAAAAAGAAATAGGCAAAATTAATTTTAATAATATATTTTAATTTAACCTAATGTATCTAAAACGTTATCATTTCAATATGTAATCAATATAAAAATTGTTAATGAGATATTATACATACAATAAAATTATGCTTAATGGGAAATTATTTGACACTGATTCCATATTAAAATTTAAATTTAAAGTAGTTAAAATTAAATAAAATTAGAAATTCAGTTCCTCAGTCACACTAGCCACGTTTCAAGTGCTCACTTAACTACGTGTGACTAGTAGCTACATTTAGGTCAGAGCAGAACTACACAACCAAGCGGTAGCTGCACTGGTGCAGGAACTGTCCCTTCAACAAGGCACTCAGCCCTTAATTTGTTGAATAGGTAAATTAATGAATAGGACACGATTTAATTTTTAATAAACAAATGAAAAATATAAATGAATTGTTTGCATTGATTCTCCAAATATGTGTTTAATTACTGGTGTTGCCAAGAAATGGCATAAGAAAAAGAGCACCAGAAAGTAAAAATACTGGTGTAATTAATGAATATCATGTGACTATGCTGCTGTTTTAAAAATAAGTGTTCCATATGCATTAAGCAGATCTTAATCACGGGGAGAGTTAGCTCAGGGCTGTCCTAAGCCTCTCAAGATTTTGCTTCTTTCCTTACACGTGCTAAGAGCTCTGTTGAACACAGCTGGAGAGGCAGCTGGAGAAAAGGGTGCCGCCAATCATTATGATAAGAGCAAACCACACCACTCCTGCTGCCTTGTTTTTGTGTGAGCCTCTGTTATAAAACCAGATCATAAAATAAATACATTCATGCATATATATGTGTATAAGTAAACAGAAGAGGAAATGAGGGGAAATGAAAATGAAAGTAGAATGATAAATGGAAAAAGAAATTTTGAAGGGAATTAACAAAATATTTTAAAACTTAATTAAATAACCACAAGAATTTAAACACAAAAAGAGCTTAAATATGTTTGATTAAAAAAAAAAAAGACACAAAGAAGTCGAATCACCAATACAAAAAGGTCAAAGCGGTTCATAAAACTTGAGAGAAATATAGAACAAAACCTAAGACCATGGAAAAAGTTAAAAAAGTTAACCAATGAAAATAGAATGTTTCTATCATCATGATAATAGTTACTGCCCACGTGCTGTGCGGGATGTGTAAGGCTCATTAGCAACTCCCTTCACAGCAAACCCTGGCTAACTTTGTTCTCATTTCAGAGATGAGGAAATTCAGACTCAGAAGTTCACAGTGTAGTAGTGGGAGAGCTAAAACTAGAAGGTGAGAATATTCAGTATGATTTCTATTTTAAATGTTTTGTTAAAGGGTGACTAGACTCTTAAAGAAGTAGAAACAACAACTTATGTTAAGAGAAAATAAATTCCACCCTCACAGCCCCTTCCAACACACAGGGACTGGGCTGAACAGATAGCATCCTTGGGGAAGAGGTAGGCCTTGGTCAGAAGGAGATTCTTGCTCTTCTCTGAGGCTCCCCTGGAACACAGAGATGCGTGAGTACAGAACCCATGTGAGATTATTCATGCAGGAAAGAGGAGGTGGAGAGGGGTCTACTGAAAGGCATCAGTTCAGTGGCCCTAAATACCTAACCTGAGTTCAACTGAGTAGCAATACCATGTTTCTGCCACGGTCATTGGGACAGAATTTACCCAGTACCAACATGTAACACAAGCTGAATTTTCTCTGAGGGAATGTTTTTACTATTTCAAATGTTTAAAAAAGACAGATTAATCAAGATGTGCAAGCCGCAGCCTGTCAGGAAAGGAAGAGAGCAAAATGTTAGCTATCCCTAGAGAAAATGGGTTAAAATGGCAAACTTTACCTCAGACACATAATGCACACCAAAACGTCTTTTAAAACAACCATGATAATATTTAGTTAAAGTGAAATTTGACCACAAATGATCACTTATGGTAGATTTACTTTTTCAAAGAATGTTTTCATCATTTTATAACCTATTTAATAGTGGTCTGTAAGGCTCTTTTTTAAAAAAAAATCTTGGTTCTTTTCCACGTCATTCCATAGCATAACTTTTCTTCTTCCTCAGTGAGTTTTTTTTTCTGAATATTTTTTGGGGATCTTCTCCTCCAACCCACCCTCCCACCTATGCTTATTTAAGTTGTGTCATGTTTTCTAAACATCAAATTAATCTTGAAATCTAGAAATGGCATGAATAGAAACCCAAGAGGACTGTATCGGAGATAGGCCTGGCTTTCACCAGCCCAGATATCACCAGAAAAGTCCTCGTATATAAGGAGGATTCTAATGTCCTGGTTGGGAATGCCTACTTAGTCTCCCTCCAACGTTTCTACCATTTTTACAATTCTATCAGAGCCCAAAGGAAATGTCTCATCAAATTTGTACTTTATTTTGCATTGCTTTATCATGTTCCAAATAAATACAAATCTGTGGCTTAGCATAAAGAGCACTGTTTTAGGGGAGGGAGGGGTGAATTTTAGCCTCAATTCCACAAGAATATTGCTGGTGAGACACTAAATCCCTCTAGTCACATCAGAGACTCTAAAGGTTTTTTTCCTCAACCCTCACTAAAAAGACAATTTGAAATATAATCCTTAAACTGATTTTTGGAAACAGGCAGGACATAAATTATAAATGAATTCAAAATAAATAACTCATGAAAAATAAGCTATACTCTTAGCAATTGTAAAATGAGATTCTAGGGTACTAACATAGGCTTTGTTGATTGAAAACCAATTGGTAAGGAAAAAGCAATGGACTAGTCCATTTTCTACGCAATCGTTGGTTCTATGCAGGAAAAACAAACAAAAACCCTAAAAAGTCAGCCTAAATATTCTGGGTCAGCTTGTAAGGTACACTTTAGTAGATATGGTTGCATCTGACCCTCATAGACTGATTACACAACCCTCAGAACAATCCAGTTCCTTTTACTCAACCTTGGGGTTTCTCATATTTGCCTCATCATAGCAATTACATACATACTTCGGCTTCTTTGGAGATTTTGTTTTGGTGGGTCTGGCCTGAGACACAGAGATCCATATTTTTAAGAAGTGCTCCTGGAAAAAACTTTGGACCAGGCTAGTCCAAGCAACCCTGCTTTACAGCAAGAAGCAGTAATCTTCCAATGTTAATTTGATTCCTGATATTCTTTCCTACTAAAAAGAATAGAGACTCTTCAGCTGTCACAAGTATTCTGGTCTGTTTGATAATCATATTTCGGTGGGAAAAAAATCTTGGTGAATCATTTTTAGCGTCATTTGTGTAAACGATCACCACCACACACCCACCCCACCCTCCTCCAGCTACCTGCCCCTGTATAAACCAAGAAAACTGTTCCTAACACTATAACTGCTCCAGATTAGAGGTGACCCTACCGAGATAATCACTTTTCAGGCTTTACCTGAAATGGCCTACCAGCTTCTACCTTTGCATTTAAACAGCTCAAATTTTTGATATAAAAAGTGAATAGCAGTTAACAAGTACATGGGTGTAGCCATGTCCTCTAAGTACTGTCTATCCTTCACCCTCCCACCTAATTTTCTGCAAAAGATTCTGTCGCTGTTCTCCAGCCTCCTATTCTCTCTAAGCTTCCTCCACCTATTTACAAGGAGGTGTTTTTCCAGGGTGTTTTAGCCATTTGTCCTCCAGACATGTTGTCCCTCGACAACGTTGTTCCGTTCCTCTCGGACACTGGCCCTGCTCCATGTCCTGCCATATTAAAGTAACTCCTAACAAGTATGGTAAGCAGTCGATAAGCACCAAATATTATCAGAGGGAGTATTATCATACTTTGTATTTGAAATCATAAAATCTTATCTTTGCTTTCTCACAAGAGTGCCATTATCTCCATTTTCCACATGGGGAAACAGACCCAGAAAGATCAAGTGACTGGCCTCCTTCAAATCAGTAGCAAGCCTGGAACTGGCGCTTACACGCTTCTGCCTCACTGTGTTTGCCAGTTAGCCCATGTGCCTGTCATTAAAATATTATTTCATTCAAGAATTATTTACTCTTTCTTCCAGATCGTTAATAAAGACATTAAACAAAACCAGACCTCCCGCTGACCCTATAGTCAACACATTGCCCTGAGTCATTAGGACTTGTCCTCCAGCCAGTTCTCAGTCCATGTGACAGAGCACACAGCAAAGCCAATGCTAATTAGGTTGGCAAATAAGATTTATTGAGATACTGTATCAAATGCATTACAAAAATATAAATATATGTGTGTTAAGGTACATTCATTGTGCTCACTAGGTTTTTAATTCTATTGAAAACGCTATCAAGACTGTCTGGCACTATTTGTTTTTATAAATCTGTTCTTTTATAGCAGAGCTCTGTTAGCTCTTTTGATTCCATTATCCTCTCAGTGTTTCAAACTTAACAGTGGTTCTGTTATGTTTTAAAAGGATTGATTTCACAATGGGAATTCAAGTACACATTCCATATTCCAATACGATTATTAGTAAAATTAAGAAGAATTAACGCCATGGAAGAACACTGGGCCAAAGAGAACTGTGGGCATCTTAGTAAGTGTCTTGGGACCAGAATGAGGATTTCTCACTTCCAGATCTCCTCCCTAGCACTAAAGAGCATGGTTTCAGGACCAAAATTATGATACCTGAGAAAGAGCTCAGAAAACTGCGCTTGTAATTGTGTCCTCCAAATGGAGCAACTCCCATTCACAGGTCTGAGTTTTAGACTTGTTTTTCTGCGGCTTCCACTTCATTATGTTTATTTTCTTGTCCTAGAATTCCAGCCCTTAACTGCTGCATATGAACCTTGCTTGATATACTGTAAAACTTTACCTACACATTTTTCTACCTGTTAAGGCCATTTGTTTTATAGAATTTTTCTACCTTGTAGTGAAAATTTGAAATGTCATAAAAGGCAAGGAAATTCCATTTAAACCAAAGTCAAAGTGGTCTCCTGATGACTGCTCCAAAGCATATTTTATATGAATAGAAATTGGGTCAGCTAGGAATTAAATTAACCACCACCATATTTCCCTAACCACAATTGCATAACCTTATGTCCAAGATATTCACAGCTGAGGATTTTACCATTGACTTGCCAAAAAAATGCTATGCACATACAGTTTTTGGCCTGCCTTAGAAAAGGTCTCTTCTGGGAGGGATTTTTATTTTTACTATTGGTCTGAGCCATTTCACCAGGACCATACACTGTACATACGTTCCAAATAACACCAGCTTTAAAATTGCAATATCCACTAACGATATGGTCATCATGGAAAATAACAGCTAATTTAAAAGACAGATATCACACATAAAGCTCTCTGCTAATTAATGGCACTCTTCACTGGAGTGAGAGCAATGATTATATAGTATTTTGATTTTTTAAAAATATAATATATATTTAGAAGGATTTGGAGTCTACATGGGAGGGAAACAAACTACACTTTAGCATCAGGTGAGGAGACCTTACATGTAAAGCAATTCCACAACATAGGGATCATTTTATATGTGAAATACTATGAATTCGTTTCTTTATACTTGCATTTCTAATTGCAAGTATAGCAACAACTATGAGTGCATGTTTAGTAGTATCAATTAATATGAAATGATATTTACATGCAAGACAAATGCATGATTCAGATTTGAAAAGTTGCTTGTGGGGTCCTGTTCCATCTGTTGAGTTTGCTTTTATGCCTCAAGGACATTCTGCACAGGCAAGTTTACAGTTGTCTTAGACTGAAAAAGACCAGGGTGCCGTATTATTAGCAACAAACGTGTGTGTGTTTTCCTTTAAGGATAACAGCTGCTACAAGAACAAACTTGCAAACCTTTTTCTGGGTTTATTACTATGTGGCAATAAAATAGCTTTCTCTAAACTGATTCTTTTGAGTTGGTATTATGTCATCATTTTTATTAACTGTTGAAATATGCAAATTCAATATCCATATAACTATTTTAAATGCAAACATGAAAGTAATTTCATAGAAATGGATAATAGTAAGACTTGACTCAGAATATAATTTACATTCTTAAGTAATAGGGTTGCACTACTGATTAGTATTTGTTTACAAGTTTCAGAAGGGTGTGATATGGAAAGTGACACATTTCATATGTTGTGAGTAGAACTATCTTATGAAAGAATGTGTTAATATTTTTGAGGAACTCCTAGGTTTTGCTCTGTGCTAAGCACATTACATACATATCTTGTATTATTTCCTCCCCATGACAAATCTCTGAGGCAAAGTCTATTATTATCCCCATTTCACAGACAAGGTCTATGAGGCACAGAGAGGTTAAGTAATTTATCCAAAGTACACAGCCAGAAAGCAGGATCTGAACACAAGCAGTCCTATGCAGAGCTCTTGCCCTGAAATTCATGCTACCAGAAGAGACAATGCAGGTTAGTGGTTCTCAGACTTGGGCAGGTGTCAGTCATCTGGAGGGCTCATTAAAACACAGACCACTGGACCTCACCACCGGAGTTTCTGAGACAGTAGGTCTGGTCTGAGACCTGAATATTTGCATTTCCAACAAGTTCCCAGGTGATGCGATGCTGCTGGCCTGAGGACCACACTTTGAGAACCACGGATATAGATGACTCTGGGAGTCAGGACAATCTAGGTGAATACTGTGGAGATTTTAGGAACTAAAGATACTACCATGTGACTAGAGAGAGAAAATGAGCAATGGGACACTAAGGCAGAGAGCAAAGCAAGAAACTCAGGAAGAGGGAGTCCGAGGAAGAGGAGAGCAGGAGCCAGGGGCTCGTGTGGACACGCAAGTCTGTGGTCAGGAGCAGAGGGCAGGTGGGAAACTCTGCTAGGAAAATCAATCTCAAACCAAGGAGGGAGCTTAAAAAAGCAACACTGAAATTTCCACGGTAATTTCTACTTAAAAACTCAATGCTGGGACAGTATTTGACTTTTCTAAAGTGTAATAAAGCAAACAGCAGACAGTAGTGGCAAAGGCATCAATTTGGGATACAGAAAATGACACTCAGCCCTAAGCTGCTGGATCCCGTGGCAGCCACTCGACCTCTCTGGACCTCAGTCTCCTAAATCTTCATCTTACTTACTCTGGTTCATCTCTCGAGTCCTTTCTTTTTTCAATGGTGTAAGTTGCAATTGATGGGAATAGTGGGTTATGACTTTCCAGTATATTTGCTTTACAAATCTGCTTCTCTCTTTCATCTATGTTGCTTATAAATTGATCATCCCATTGCCCAGCCTGAGTTAGAATGGAGACATGTGAACACATTAATGAGTTTTTATTAAGACAGGTGACATTTACCTTTGTCGCTGGTTTTGGTTTGAGTCTTCAGGTAGCACTGCAGTTCATTGTGATTTATTTTTAGCAACCAGAAAAGAGAGGATCACCTAATGTTTGTTGCTTCTTGGGGCTGCCTTCCATGTGGAAAGCCATCGATACAGACAATGGGAGAAGTGAAGTGTGCCAAGCTTGTTTTCTTGGTTATAATTGATGGAGGCCACCTAGGGGCATGTTCCATTTACTCTCAAATTAAGATGGCATGCAATGTCTCCCGCTCACCCAATTCTTTGTATTAAAGAGTGGAGGCATTTTTTTAAATCAATAGGAGAGGGAGATGGGTTTATTTCCATGTCTGAGTCTCAGGAGAGGGAGATGTTCCATGCCAAGGGACGAGCAGAGGAGCATCAGGGTACTTCCGTTCTTCTGGACATCACCTCCTTAGACGTCCCCTTCTCACCCAACGTGGGGCCAGTAATCTTTCAGTCTCCATTTCTGTGCTATTTTAACCATAAGCTAAAAAATATGTGACGATGGAGCTTGGGCCTGCCTTTGAGTTTCTCAACCATAGCCTCCTGTTTCCAGCTCTATGTTCAACTTCTAATATAGAGTTAGGCGGACTGAATAGAACCATGATGGTGATTTTGTAGTACTTTTTGTGGTGCAAGGAGTTTGTAGTACTTGTCATATACTCACTTTTCAAATATAAAAACTGTGATCCAAGAGACAGAAAGTGGCTTGCTCTAGGTCACACAGCGAGGTGGTAGCAGAAGCCGAGCTAGAACCTAGATCATTTATCTTCCAGCCAAGAGACCCTCCGGCATACCACTTCTCTCAGACTTTGCTACGGGCAGTGGTTTTTCTGTCATATTTGTTTCCCACTTGCACACTCACATGTGTTCACACACTCACAGCCATTCACTCACACACTCCTTCACTCTCACACTCACACAGCCTCACACTCATATAACTTCAGGAGCACCAGAACATCAGCTTCCCGAGGTGGCCTCCTGCTGGAGGCCCAACTCGTCTACTTAGATTCCCTTTGTCGGATCAAAGTGACTCATGCAGGTCTTGAAACTGATGTCAACACCCAGCCAAGGGTTCAGACCAGAACTTGGCCTGCACGGGAGTTCCCTGTGGAGGCTCTGACTCCAGTTTTTCCAGTGCTAGATTAGGCGGCAGACAGTGAGGAATGGAACTTTCAAGAGAAAGTGGTCAGAAAAGGATCCAATGGCAGGAATCTAAGATGAAGTGGTCCGAAGAAGTTGATGCTAGGGAACCACTGACGACAAGAGCGAATTTTCAAGACAAGAATCCAGTCATTGAAGGGGAGCAGATTCCAGAAACAAAGTCCGGGTAGCTAAGAGTAAGATGAGCACGAGGAAGTGGATGGTATCGAGGATTCTGTGGTATCAGAGCATAACTGGGACGAGAGTGCTGCCCCACAGCTTGACACTAACCACGAGGGAAGATGGTTGGGCTTTTGCCGGGTTTTACTGGCCTTTTTACTAGACCTTCTGTGCTCTATTCTGTGGCGGCATCTGACATTTAGGGTTTTCACCTCTTCCTTTGACAAAGGAGGCAAAGGTGACTATAAGTTACAGTGGCAAAGCTTAAGGAACACTTAGATTTTATAATTAATTCCTTTGGTGCAGTAACTATAGATCCGTCCCCTTCTCCCCCAGTGGGCAGTCTGACAAGCGTTGCCCAGGTGAGACGGGGTTTCCAGAAGGTGCCCTAAATTCTGCTGGGCCAACAATGAAGTCTCTCACCTGACATCTGGTGTGAGAACAATCTAGAACACGTTCTCACAACCTCCCAGAAGCTGAATATCAAGTTTATCCAGACTTGGATAACAATGATCACTGTACACAGCTTTTAATTAATCAACAAATTAATCAACAATATGCAGATAGGTAAGATAATTATTTGGCATATCTATCCCCCTCTTTCTTTATGTAGCCTGTTTTATGTCTAGGCAAAGTGGGTGGCCACAGGCCAGGTGAGATTTAAGCATACAGGGCAAGACAGGACACTGCCTCAACTATAAACTCTCCCTCTTGGTGGGGCACAGACATAATCTACTACATCCAAGGATGTAACTATTCCTTTACCTGTAATAAAGCCAGAAGTTTTTCACCCTACAAAGAATGTATTTACATTTTATCTTTCAATATGCTCTCCTAAAAACATTTTTACCAAGAGGGCACATAAAGACAAAACAGAACGACCAGGCTAGTCCACAGGCCGGCAGTGAGCTTGCAAATATGGAAGTCACACAATTTTTCAAGAGAAGGTATAGACTTCTTAAAAAATAAAAACAAGTACCATTTCCTAATGGAACTTGGCTTTTATTCTAAGCTGACATCTGGACTAATTTGCCAATGAAGGTTTTACATGTTAAACCTTGAAAGGGAGAAATAGACTAAATAAATTGTATCTTAGGTTCGACCTGATATCCTTATTTTAATCTCCACACAGACCTTCACTTAAGGTTAAATTATGCTATGGTCTTCTTTGATCTTTCTACATCAGTTGGATGGCGAGTCAGTTCTCAGTGTTTACTTTGTGGTATCATGATAATAAAAATATTGTAGCAGTTTTGTTTTATTATTCAGACTTTCTCAAAGAAGTCCTAATGTGAAATCAGTAATTAAAAACACCAAAGTGTTTTATCAGTTGTTAACATATCAATCACAAGAAAATCTACCTCTAAGAGAATCACCTCTCTACAAGTGAATAAAACATCAATCCATGGTGGAATAGTTTTTTTAAATTGGCATGTTAAATCTATATAACAATCAAAAATATAATATCACATTTCTACATGGTGTTCACTGGATATAATTCTTTTCTACAGCTCCTGATAAGTTCTTGTTGCAACTCATACTCACGGCCTTTCTTTTATTTTTCCCTATTGCCAAAACATATGCTATTGACCGTATAAGGCAAAATGGCCGTGTGTAGATACCACATGGCAATCGCTTGCTTTTCAATTAAAGCCAGATCTCTTGACATCTTTATGCATCTGAGCCCCAGCCACATGAGGGTGACTCTGTCAGCACCACCACCCCCCCACTCTTGATCAGTGTAAGCACATCTATTCTTAGACTATGAAATATGTGCCTTAGGTGTCAAGGGAAGAATTGCTGGCTTGTCACAGCTGCAGCCTGGTGGGGAGTGCTTTGTGCGGCCTGTGAGCAGAACTTTCCTACCCTCCTTCCCAGCTGTGCGTGTGAGAGGGAGAAGGTGTACCCGGGCTCATCAGTCCTCTTTGTGCTCTCACACTAAACTGGGAGGGCTCAAAAGAGGCAGGCTGGGCTGAGAGGTGCAGAGGCCAGTTTGTTCCCACTGAGCAAAAGAATAGCATAGAAAAGAGACCAAACAATTGTTCCTCTGAGGTTGCCTAGAAAGAAGACAGAGGCCACTAAATGAATGAATCACTCTTTAGAAGCTTCTGTACAAGGCTGATAACTATATTTGAGTTAAAACTGAATAACTTTAGGGGACAAAGAATCTGAAAAATGTTAGGTAGAAGCTATCAGGGAAAAAAACCTTAAAATAGCAGTTCATTTTTATTCGCTGGTGATTAATTTGGAATATAGTCATTTGATGACCTCCAGGGTTGTTTAAATGGTGAAAAGACATTTTTCCAGTATTTTCAAATCAACAAAAAATGGGTTTTGTATTTCTACACTAGATTGTGGTTTCATTTAAATGTTTTGACTAAAAAAATATTTTTTATTAAAGTCCATTGCTGCCAGAATCAATCAGAAGTAATAAAAGAATAGATGTGAAATAAGGCATGAGAATTTTCATTTGGGTTAAAAGTAAAAGACTAAGCTGAATTCTTAGCTGCAGAACCACTGCTAACATATTCTGTGGCATCTGAAGCCTATGAATTGCAGTGCTACTTATCCTCACTCAGGCTTCCAGTACATCTTAGAGATCATCATGAAAAACCCAAGCCTCCTGTTTCTAGTGACTTCGAGGATATGGCCATTATTCATTTTGTCCATTAAAGAGTCTAAAATACAGTTTCTGAAAAATCAAAAAAGGTAAAAATGCCTTCTGATTTTTCTTACCTTTTTCCTACAGTTTATGTTTGGGTAAACATTTCAAAAGAATATACAAACCATTTTACCCACCACCAGTACAGAGGAATCCAAATATAACACAGATTAATGTATTGATAATAAAAGTGTCCTTAGATTTAGACCACAGTCTTTGAAAAAGAATTATTCTAACTCAGTTAGTTGATTGAGTTTGCCCTGGTAGCTAAAAGCTAAGTTTATTTTTGTTGGAATATACACGACTTTTAGAAATAGAAAGTTTCATTTGCTTTTATTATTAGATGGAATAACATATTTTAGGTTCACACTGTTCATTTGACCCTTTTGTCTTCCCTGCAGAGCAAAATTTTTTCCAAATACCCTGCACCTGTTTTCACAACCATGACATAGTCAGAAAATTTTCTTCTGCTTAACATTAGTTGCTAAGCAGAATACGTTTCAGTATGCCAGCTGTAAAATTGTCAATCAAGTAAACATCACATGTGTTTGGCAATCTGATAGCACCTTAAATTAACAGCAGTTCTCTGATATCTGGCAATCAATGCTAGGATATTTAACCTGAACAGAATCATGCTTTTTACTGTGTGAAATCGGAGATGTGATGAAAAAAGTCTGAAATCTCAATATTTCCCACTGTTTCATTGGGCGTTTTTTTGACTCTCTTTATTGGAAACACTCTGTCATGACGGGCCATGTTCACAAAAGTAGAAAAGGTTTTATCAACAGCAGCGAAGGGTTCCTCTCAAGTATCACTTCATTTTGCGTAAGAAAATGTGAGGTCCAACTCAAGACTCTTAAAATTATTTGGTGACTTTTGTCATTAAATGGGTTGATTTAATTTATTTATTCTTGACAAATGTAAGGCAACATGCACAGTATGCATGCCATTTGTAAACTCTTGTTTTAAGGGCTGCTTGGTAAAGTGTGGGAGGTGGAGATGTCTCAGAGATCATTCATCCTTATAGCCAGAATGGGGGTACATGGAAAGTTCTTATGTGAGAGTGTTTCTTTGAACACTTATTTTGAACGTGCCTTAAGCAATTTCTGTGCGATAAAACAAAAAGTGGGCTATAGGAAGCTGTTCCTCTTACGTTGAATCTAAAGAGATACCAATATAGGGATTATACATTGAAGCAATACTTATAATAGGGGAGTTTGGTGCTGTGTTTGTTTTTGCCTCTACACTTACCGATGGATTTCATGTGACCGTGATAAAGAAACAGTCTATGATAGCTAAACAAAGAGGTAGTCATTTCAGTTTATGTTTGAACTTCCACTTTTCTGTACAAATCAAACAAAGTGGTATCCAGCTGCTTACTTACTCCAACCATAAAACACTGTTTTATCATATACTTCTGTGTGTATCTATAAATATATTATATAAACCACTGTAATGTGAGAAAGTTGAGGTTTCAATTGCATCAGAATCAGGAAATACAGGGTTAGGATTGCCAAAGCAGTTTAAACTTAGACACCCCCCCCTCCTCATTATCAGCAATATAATAGTGCCTTTCATTTCACGAATTTATAGTTTGTTACCGTTTGTATTATAGTATGAGCATCTGGTTATGGGTGACAGACAAGATGGCAAGCCTGAGGAGAACCATTCTTCCTTAGGATTGTAGTACATTTTAATTCATCATGTTACACTCACAATCCCCAAATAAGACAAGCCTGAGAGAGCTGTGAGGGTCTTTCCATGAAAGACCTACCCCAGTACCCACAGCATATCATGTGGAACACAACCTCTAGTTTAACCAAATCATTGGACTCAGAGAGACAAAGCCCTTTGAATAGTAATGAGTCTTTTTTAAGTAACATTTATGGGATTATATTTAATCACATAATAAAGCACTCAAAGAAAAAACTTGGAAAATATAAAAAAGCATGAAAAGAAAAATAATGTTTTACATTTTGCTGAATGCCCTTCCTACCCTTATGGATGCTTCTATATTTCTATTTTACAAAATGGACATGCTATTCAAACAGTTTGTAGGCCACTTCTTTCAGTTGTTAATATCTTATGATCATTTTTTCACCACAATAAATATTTTTTTACAACATGATTAAGGCTACATGTTTCATTGTATGGATGTAAAATCATTTGCTTAACTACTATCCTATTTTCGGACTTTTAAAAAAAATGTACTATTATAAATAAGGCTACATTGTACCAAATTCAATTTTTTTTAGAATAATTTTTTAGAAGTAGACTTTTGTGTCTGGGACAAGAAAATTTTTACAGTTTTTGATAGCTATTGTCGTACTGTCTGTCAGAAAGTCTATCCTGTACCCATTTATAGTCCCAGCACAATATTCCTTTAAGTGGAACTGTTTATGGAAATGTGTATGCTCATATTTTACTGAGAAACTTTTTCAATAAATTGAATAGTTGTATCTAGTCTCATATTATAAATATAAACAATAAAAATGATGAAAAAAACATCTTGACGTAGCCTTTTATTCTTATACCGAATGAGGGCAAACTGTTAAAGTTACAGTTTAAGAACACATTTATTTCCTCCACATTGATGTGATTTTACTCTCTGCCTTAATGTCCTGATTCTTATGCACCGACAAAAAGCCCCTTTGAACTCGTAAATGTTTCGTTGCTGCTGTAAGTATCATTTCTCATTTTCTGCACTGAAGGCAACATGTGAAGATCTCTTCCTTCCTCGAACTACCTAAGCCAGTAGAATTGAGGCAAAAGTCTGCAATTTGGCAAAACTATCCAATGCTCAGTTGGCACATGGTTGTACACATGCAGATGTGAAGCAGGCAGGTGAGTTTTGGCTTTGGCAGTGGAGGGTGCCTTCTCCACCCCACATGTTAAGTGATGTTGGTGTGAGGTGGCCTCACCTCACCTAGTCTTAATGATGGCCCCCTTCTTTCTCTCTCTCTCTCTCTCTCCCCTTCTCTCTCTCTCTGCCTCCTTCACTTCCTTTCTCCTTCTCTCTGTCTCTTTTATGAGGAAAGAGTCAAAAAAAAAAGAAAGGAGTGCGATCAATGAGAAAACACTCCAGTAAAGGTGGACGACAAGCAACTGCTGCCTGGTGCTCAAAAATGCACAGAGCAGGCCCAGCCCTGTTTTGTTGTGAGCACAGATGGATCACAGCCTTTGGCATAATCACTTTGGGATCATGTTTCTTTTTTTAAACCTTTGAATTTCTGAGAAGTGAACAGATAGGGAAGGAAATTTGGTCATATAGTGGTGCAGGGAGGCTAAGTGCATGTGTTCACCAACACGTGCATGCCTCTTAAACCTATCAAACATGAGATAAAATGATAGGTAGCTAAAAGGTCAAAAATATAGAACATAGAAAAAAAGTGCAATATCTGAGACATTTTTATGACCATGAGCTCATTATCCCATTGAAGGTACATACTGTCTTTGCTTCATCTCTTTGGTAGAGAGTACCTAAGACACACAGATTTATAAAACCTAGATCTTTTGATTTTTAAACCAATGATCCATAATCTGTTTGAGTGCCTGCATTGGATCCCTATACATTTCTTTCTGAAAAAGAGTATTTAATTTCCCTTTGTCTTACATTTCAGCCAAGTTCCCACATCCTTCCCTTTTTATTAACTGTGGTTGGATTCCAACCTATTCACCCTGGTAAAGGAGGCAGATTTTTCAAGCTTGTAGCAACTGTTTATCTAATTATATTTTAATCGGGTGCACTCTGTTGTTGGTTTTTGTTTTTGCTGCAGCAGCATTTTAACCCTTAAAATCAGTTGGTCTTAAGTTGGCATGCTGTTGTTATTTGTGAACTCCAAAGGTCTATGCTTGCGCGCACACACACACACACACGTACTCACGCACACACATGTATGCACACACTCTATACACAAAACCACGGGAAAGCTAAAGAGAACTCCTTTTGAAAGGAAAGGCTGTGTTTGGGCAGGGAATATCCTGACTCAAGAAAGCCAAAACAATCAAAAGCCAGCAGTTTTCTCAGGCTCCATTTCTCTTCATGAAAATTCAGTCTCAGGAAAGTGCATGCACGCACACACACACACACACTCACCCCTGCACCTGGGAATCCTAGGCTCCATAGCCTGAAGCATCATTCCCCAGTATATGAAACGAAAAGTGCTCCCTCCCATAAGAAGCCAGCACATGCACACCCTGTGTTTCAGTTTTGTTGTTTTGGTGGTGGTGGTGGTGGGTTTCTGTTGGACCCCAGGTGCAGAAAGTCAAGTTAATCATATTCAAGTCAAAGCTCTCAATCACCAGGGATCTGGACAACGCCCCTTGAATTTGTGTATTTATTCCCTTCCCGCCTCACTTTCTCTCCCCCATGTACATAGCCATTCTAGTGTGTTTAATACATATCTCTGATCTGTAAGGGAGCTCTAGAAGACATTTGATAAGTTTGTGCTACCCTTCTGTTAAATTTCAAAAGGACCAAAACATCTATTTCTTTTAGCTTTTAAACGTTTCAAAGCACATCTTGTGCTCCCATCTTTACAAAAAAAGCCTCTTCCCCCAACACTATCACTGTTAGAAATGAATTAATCCTGCCGGGTGACTTCTCTGTCCAGTCCTGGCCTGCCTGCTACTCTCCCAGAAGGAATCCTGCAGTTCTTCGCTCCTTCGCTCTTATTTCTCTTCCAGTTCTCGCATCTTCCAGGACTTTACCGAAATACAATGAAAATTACACAAATTATTTGCAAGAATACTAACGCATGGATGGAGCCAGGAAGTTTCAGTTTTCTTAATAAACCATATTCGTCATGACTTTTTTGTTTGCATGTCCTTCCACATCCATCCCCTACCAGGTGTGGTTTGTAGAAAGCACACAGACTAAAGCTTATGTGTCATCTGTGCTGGGTGCTTGGGGAAACAGAGAAAAAAATGCACACTCTTGAATTCTTCCATTCTGTATTAAGATTTAGGAAAAAACTTATTAGAGAACAATTAAAGCAGTATTTAATTAAGAGCCAGATTTCCTAGAACTAAATTTTTTTTGAAAGCTGGCAAAATCTTTGGGGTTGTTGTGGTCAGATCAGTCTTCACTATTGACCTCTCCCCTCTTCTCCACTAATCCATTATTAACCCCAATTTATAGATGAGGAAACAGATTTAACAGGGATACTGACCCGTAGCCATACAAGTTGTCAGACTGGAATCTAGATTTTTTTAACTCCAAAGTCCATGCACTTAAGTGGGCTCTCCAAGAGTTTACTACTTTCGTCAAAATTCGGTTTGACATTATAGGTACACCTACATGATTCTGTAGTCCTTGTTTATGCAATACTCTCAGCCCGTCCTGTGTGCCAGGTGCTGTGCTGGGCACTGGAGGTGGAGGGATTAGATAGCATAGAGTCTTCTCTAGTGAGCTAAAGTTCTGAGCAAAGCAAGCAGGGCGCTTCCCTGTCCAAACCCAGACTTTCTTATTCAGATGAAGTCTAGTAAATTGCACATCAAGGGCATTCTTAAAGGGGAAAAATATAATAAGGAAACCTAAAGAACAATGAACACAAAATTGAACCCCCTTTTGGTTTATCGCAGCTCTCACTGCTTTTTCTGCAGAATGAGTCTCTCATTCCTGACTGCAGACTCACCCCTGATTGGTATCTCACATATTGGACTCAATCTCATAACTTTAGATGAAACATGATGTACTAGTACACATTTGTTATCATGATTACCCAAAATGATTATTTGGATTTTAGCATCCAGTTCCTAATTTTATAGACATAGAAACATGATATTAGAATCTGTTTCTGATTAAAAGAGAAAGACTTTCTAAGATGCAGGTAACGATCTATTTGTTCCACTCTTGGAAAAGCTATTCATTGAAGTCCATAAAGAAACAATGGATTAAAATCAGGAAAGTGCCATTTTGAAGTCATTCCCTAGAATTTTGTAATAGTAGGTACTCTAGAACTTATTGCCATAGTCTGTATTCTTAGCCTGTCTGATGCCACCAACCAGATCATCCAGTGTTGTAAGCAGCATCCTAACAAAATAGACATGATATGGAAACAAATACTGGTCAAGAGGCTCACACGGGTCACCTCCAGGTCACTCATCCGCATGAGCAACATTTTATGATTTGGTTCAGTGCTGGCCCTGAGGTACACATTAACTTTAACTGAAGCGAATTGCTGAAGATTTCCTCAGGAATGAGTCCAAGCAATTTCCCTTCTTTTTTCATTTGTAATGTGTTGACATTAATTAGTACCTAATTCCTGGAGTGTGTTCAGGCTTCAGTGATAGACAGAAAGGAATGATTTCTGAGCAGATTAGGCACACAGCCTCCTGGCACGGTTCCAGAGATGGAGGTACAGCCTGGCTGCTCTCAGGAGTGGGTCCTCATCAGGCGGGTTCACATTCCTCATTAGGACCCAAAGATCTTAAAAAGAGAACAGGAAATGGTTCTACTTAACAGTAGTAATCATTTTTCCTTAAGAAACTCACGATACTCTGGGTTATTGTCTAAGATCTATGAAGAGAAAAAAGGTAGAGTCACTTAATGACCACGCATGGTGACTGAGCAAGGCAGTGTCAAAGCAGGGCTGATTCCAGGACCCTCTGGCTTTATGTTATTTAAATTTGTATATTTCTTCACGCATCCCTGATCCCACATCTGCACAAGCAACTTCTAGGTTTCAGTGAAAATGAGCATTCTGAAGGATAGCCTCATAACATGTCTTGGGCCATATTTAGAATTAAAGTATAGGAGAGCCTGAAAGAGTAATATGGGATATTTCATGTATATTACATCTTCATCTAATAACGGAAGTTTCCTAGGTCAGAGAGCTGTGATACTCCTGTGCCATTACCGACTTTCACTGGAAAATATTATTAAAGGCTGCTGTTTGCCATCATCCTGGTATGTTAGGATCTTCATTTAAAAAACATATTTGATTACTAAAAAGATGGAGATAGAGAATGAACAAATTAATAAATAGCAAACATCAGGGAAGACAACCAAACTGTCCTTTTTCTATTTTTTTTGCTGAGGAAGATTCGCCCTGAGCTAACATCTGTTACCAATCTTCCTCTACTTTGTTATATGTGAGCCACCACCACAGCATGGCCACTGACAGACAAGTGGTATAGGTCCACACCTGGGAACTGGGCCTGGGCCGCCGAAGCGGAGCGCACCAAACTTAACCACTAGGACACCGGAGCTGGCCCCAAAACTGTCCTTTTAAAAAACAAATGTGAATACTATACAGATCTTAATAAATGACACACTAGTGAGCAGCCTGGAGTACTAGAAATACACACAGCCTCATAAATAGAACTTGGGGGAAACAAGGAAAAACTGACTGAGATTTATAATCGGGCTCTGTCTGTGAAAATTAAAAATGCAAGCACACAAATCAACAGCACACATCTCACAATAACACATACAAAGATACATAACAAAGATATTAGGTTATTTTTTGGAGGAAAGAAGGAAATAGGCATGGAAAATGGGGAGGAAACAGGATAAAGAAATTAGAAGAGCTTTCCCAGGACCAGTAATTATAATGAGCTGTGAGCCGAGGAATATGATTAGCTCAACTTTGCACCTGACTTAAAAAAAAAAATTAAGTTCCAAGCAGGGTAGACAGCTTAGAACATTTGGCTCCCAATTTTAATCTCATTCTGTGCTTTATGATGATACTGTGAGGCCTATTAACCAGCAAAACACAATCTCCTGGTTCTGTGTGCTCGTGACTATTACTGTTCATGGTATATTCTAAAAAGGCAAAGCCATTTGATTGTAAGAACACTACAGAGAAATCTACAGGAGAGGAGAGCAGGACTCCGCTGCACACATTGCCTTCTCAGATGTGATCCAGGAAAAGCACAAACTTTCATGCACTAACAAAAGGAAGCAAGTCTTTGCGAACATGTGATTTTCTTGCATACTTTGAGCCCTTTTAGTTTGTTACCATCTATTAGAGAAGTATTAGCTAAATTCGATCCACATTCAGGCAAAGGCAAAGTTACCTATTCACTTCCCAGCCAAGATACCTGGATTCACTGGTCAGAATAAAGAAACCCACTGGTACTTTCAGCAAGACAGTAACTGAACAAGTATTCTCTTGTTATCTTCCCTTTAGCCCATGCTCCATGAGGGCCCACATTCATACAGAGCCTCTGAGAATAGTTTAACAGTATGAATAACACACCCAGAGGAGGAGGAAATAGTGATACTATTAAAGCAAGACTTCACAGCAGTTATGAAAATAGAATCTCCTACAAATTAATTTTTAAAACAACTAATGGATATTTGAAGCACCAGTTTTTTATTGTGGTTTTGTTTTTGTTTTTTTGCATGCTTTGCATGAAAATTTTAATACTTTAGAAGCCTTCAGATTTTATGAACCAAAACACAATGCTTGTGAATACATACCCATGGAGACCTCCAGCCTAAAGATCTCTTTCAGAGAAAAGCCTGAATATTGAAAATTTAGCAGTCCTGGTTTTTAAATAGTTGAGCTTTTCAAGGGGATGGGTAATCTATCATAATGGAACATTAACTTCATTTAGAAAGCATACATTTATGGTTCTGTTTTTATGACACCATTATGATCTTTACTCTAGAATATTGTTATTCTGTGATCAGAGTGTGAAAATACTGCAGAGATAAGTGACAAAGAGTTTAGTTGCCCGTTAGTTGGGGTTTTAGAGTTATTTGCCATTAGATTTTTAATGCAACATAAAAAGGAGGCTATTATCTGTCATTGTCAAAGAAATGTAGGCTGTAGTTCACACAGTTAAAGTAACTTCTAATTACATGAGATTGAATTTGCTTTCTCCATAGTCCATTTCAAGTAGAACGAGGCAAAGAATTAATCTATTTCTTCTTTTTTAATATCCTTAGACTTGTGCCTTCTCCCTAAACAAGATATATGACATGGCTGCTAGGCTGTATGTATCAACCTAGCGACCTGTAGAAAGTGAAAGAAAGCCCCAGCATTACCTCCTCTCAGAAGCTGGAATTTACTTTAGGATGAGTGGATGAAACTCTGGGCCTTTCTCTTCCTCCTAATGCAATTTAGCATATACAAATTCTTTTCATTTAAATTATTGATTTGTTCCTTTAAATCCTTATTCAAAAGGGAACTCTAATTGTACAGTCAATCAAAAAATATTTATTAAGCACTTACAATAGACTAACAATTGTTCTACTCTCTAGATGTGTGTTTTCCAAAGTGTGGTCTCCATATCACATGTAACTGAGTTACTACAAGTAATGCAGATAAATGATAATCACTCCCGAACCCAGACCAACTAAATTAGAATCTTGGAGAGTAGAACCCAGGAATCAGAATTGTTAAAAGTATTTCAAATTATTATGAAAACACCATTAAAAAAATTTAGTTTCTGCCATCGGGGCCTAAAAAAGATGGGAATGCAGATAGGAAACAGCAGATCCAGGCTTATAGTCAAAAAATCTGAGCAATGACTTGTGTCACTTTTCGGATAAACCATTTAATTGACAATGCTCTACTATCTATTCTTATCTTCTTTTGACATGGCAAACCCTGAAAGCTTATGTTGAGTTGCTGGTATCATAAAATGTTAGCATCTCTACAATGAGTAAAATGTTCTTGCCAATCCTCACTGGACATAAAGCACGAACAAAAAATACACCTTTGCTGTTTTAAGCCACTGAGATTTGGGGGACTGTTTGTTACTGGAGAAAGTCAGCTTATTCTGACTGATGCAGACACGTGTTCCATCTTTTTTGCCTATAGGGAGGGTTGTTACCACACCTCTTTACTTCAAAAACAGGCAAAAGTGAAAGAGGAAATCCAGAACAATCAGGCATTCTAAGGACAGAAAAACTTCTAAAGAACAATATTATAAATCATAACACTTATTGATGCTTTCCAAATGTCAGACACTGATCTAAGAGTTTTCCATGTGAAGATCTACAGATAGAGCTTGCCAAACAGAGGCAACAGCAAGAGCAAAGACCCTAAGATCATAATGAGCTTGGCATGTTTATGGAACACAAAAAAAGGCCAATGTAACTAAAGAATATTGGAGGGTAGGGGAGAGTGGTGAAAGATGAGGGATAAGAGATGAGATCAGAGAATTTGTTAGGGATTAGATTACTTAGGCCTTGTGAGCCATGGGAAATACTTTAGATTTTACTCTTGGTGCAATGGAAGCCACTGGAAAATTTTAAGCAAGAAACTATATGATATGACTTGCTTTTCCAAAAGATTGCCCTAACTACCTAGAGGACAATGGAGAGGAGCCCAAATCATTGAACACAGAAAGAAAAAATGAATTTCCCATTGAATACCCTTGTGCTTTTTTTACAGTCTTATTTCTTAATAATAGCAGTAAGATTGAAAACTAACTCTCAAAATTTAGGAGATTAAGGAAATAATATTTTATTTCTGCAGTGGATTGCTTACATCTATTTAAAAGGATCATGTAGAAGATTATTAAAATGATGTGAAAGATTTTAGGAATATCTCACTAAGTAGGAAAAGCGGGTGACAAAACATTGTGCAATGTGATTCCATTTTTGTAAAATGCACATATATATGTATGTATGCATACATATGCACGTGTCTATGTATACATGTACATAAATAATCATAATGAAGGATATAATCAAAATGTTAAGGGTAGTTATCTTTGGGTGGAAGGATAATAAGAAATTTTTTTTCTGTTCTCTGTGTTTTCTGATTTGTCTACAACGGGTGTGTAACATTTTTGTAGAAAGCCTAATTCCAAAAAATTCTGCTCTCTTACCTTTACATTTACTTAATATTCTAGTCATAAAAATGAGCTGTGAATCAGGCATTAAATTATGTTTTTTAACTCTCTCAACCTTTTCCACTTGCTTTCCTTTCCATCACAGACTCTGAACATTTCTTAATGAGTCAGGCAGTCTTGATGCGCTGACTCTAAAACAATATATTTTTAGAAAGATCAACTTTTCCAATATCAGAGCAGAGGCACACAAGAGTTTAGAAGCATTCAAGGAGTCTCAAAATTCAAAAGCTCAGATTTCCTTGCCTCTGACTTTTAATGTGCCCAGTCCCAGGCAATGCTGCACTCAGGCATTACTGATGGATTGAAGAAACCATCTGTGCAGTGTAGATGACATTGCCTGTGTCTGATTAGTTGAAAATTATTGACAAAAATCCACGTGGTTGATTAAATCAGAAAAATGGTAACTAAGGCACAGATGTTTACAATCTTCCTGCACAATCATATAAACATAATCTGTCAGGAAAACAATGCCTGCTGGATTGTCTCTCACATTCACACACTTAAATAATTTTTTAGAAACTATTTACTGAGCATTTAATATGCACCAAGTCCAACGCTTAACGATTAAATTCATTTGCTCATTTAATCCTCACAAGAACCCTATCGACAGGATACTATGATTTTCACTTTATAGATTTTATAGGAAATTGCAGCTCAGAGACTCATCCAGGGTCAGACACGAAGCCCATAATAATAACCACTTAATGAACAAGAATGCATGGTTATATTTCAGGCTCATATGTCTACTTATTTAGAACGATACTTGGTTAAATAAAAAAAAAAAAAACTTTCATCTGCAAACAACCAACAAAACGTGACATGATAACTAGTTGTAAAACAAAAAGGTGACCGTGTGTGAAAAAGTATTCTAGAAAACCTCACATAAGGGTATTTATTTCATTAACTTCTTACATAATTGCCAAATGCTTACCAGAAGGACACAGATTTTATTTAAAGCATGAAATTGTAGCACTGTTTTTAAAAGCAGTTTTCGATAAAATTTGACAAAATAATGAGAAACACTAAGTGGGAATTAAAATAACTTTTTAGTGTTACTAAATAAGGAAAATTGTTTTGATGAGCCAAAAATACTATTAACTAGAAATCACATGAGAACAGCAAAATTAACAAACCGCATTTCTCTTGGACAATTGTGTATTTCCCACCTCAAATAGACAAAATTCTATCATGGTTGATGATTCTTACTGAAGACATTACTCCTAAACTTCCATAACTGTCATTCTTGCTCTGATTGTTGGTTCTTGCTGCAGAAGCTCAAAGCCCTTTTTTTTCCACCTTGGCCTTCCATCTCTGACCTTTCAAGTCTTCCTGAAATCAAATTGCCAAATCCTGTTTTCTCTTTGCAGAGCATCTCCTAATCCTGCTAATGTAATTTAGACTGACAGGGCTGAGCTACAATTTTCAATAATATATCTGCAGATGAAAAGAGTGATGGCCAAGGGGCACTCCAAGCAAGCTTCCAATTGGACGAACCAGACTAGAGGGGGCCCATCCCCATCCCTGGATGTTGGTGCCACAATTGTTACCCATTAGCAGCTAAAACTTGTTCCTGGCCTCCAGGGCTGGGTGCTCAGGCTTCTAACTATATGGAGGCAGATTATTTTTATCAATAATAATAGCTGGTATTTATAGGTTGCTTATTACATGCCAGGCACCTTGCCAAGTGATTTTATATGACTTTATTGGACTTAACCAATTAAATTATATATCTATATGCTTTCTGCATATGGGGAGATTAGTGGGCTTATTCAGTAGCCTAAATGGTGAATAAGAACAAAAATGGTCCTTTGTTCTCATTTCTCCCTAGTTCTGTCACCAATAAGCTTTTATTGAACACGTAGTATGTGTTAGGTATTGCACTAAGTATAGATCTCACCTTTGTGGAGTAACAATTTCTTGGGAGCAGAAACCTACAAATAAATACTGTAATGTAAATATATTAAGAAATATGTATGATTCATATACCATAAAATTCACCTTTTTAAGATGTACATCTTAGTGAATTTTTAGTATATTCACAATGTGCAACCATCTAATTCTAGAATATTTTCATCACCCCCAAAAAGAAATCCTGTATCCATTAGCAGTCATTCCTCATGCCCCTGTCCCCCAGCCCCCCAGCCCCTGGAAACCATTAATCTACTTTCTGTCTCTATGGATTTGCTTATTCTGGACATTTCAAATAAACAGAATCATTAAAAAAAAAAAAAGAAATATGCAGAAAGTAATCACATTTAAGGAATGGGGGCTATTTTAGTCTGCCTAAGTAAATTAGTTAAAAGAATCTTCTACCTTCTCTAGTCTACTTAATTACTAGAGTTCTGTAATGAGGTGGCCTGGAGAAGAATTTCTGTCATCTTGAGTCCCTTTGCTACAGAGCTGTGTAGAAAGATCCAAATCACATATAGGTGTTAATCATTCTCACATTCAGTCTAGTATTTGATGTGTGGCTCCCAGGGTCTTTCTCTGTCCAAAGTCAGCTGCCACTCACACAGATAAATATGTTTTTGAAGAATGTTTATGAATATGTATAAACGATCACATATGTATGATACATCAAGCAGAACACTGTATATATGTTATGACCCCATGTTGGACCAAAAAAAAAAAAAAACACTAGGTAAACATATATGAAGAGAAAAATAGAAGGAAATGTGATACGACATTAGAATAATTAGATATTTTATTTTCCTCTATATATTGTGCAATTCTACATTGTGCAATTCTATAAATATAACCATTTAGGAGTTTTATAATCAAAAAAGTAAATATTTGATACAAATTAAAATTAAAAGAAGAATGATTGTAAAAAGTCTGCTTGGTATAATTTAATCTCTAATTATTATTTTATTGAGTTTAGCAATGTACCAGCTTATGAGGTTAAGCAGTATGGTTATGTTATTTTCAAGTACTTTCTTTTTGTTGAAAATCCAAAAGAAAACAAAGAGGAACAGGTTTTGTTTAAGTAGAAGTGCCTAAATCTAAACAGATCTTATTCAATATCTTGTCATCAGACTTGAGATCACACAAAAATGGCCTCTTACTAACTACCTATTAGAGAGAAAAGGAGAAAGGTGACTGACTGCTCAGATTGATGGTTTCACACATTTCCCTTATGAAGACTGTTATTCTCTTCAAGGTCTTTCTTCTTCTCAACTTCTTGAAGAAGAATTTAGAATCTTCTCCCCACACACACACATACCATAAGAATTCATATTTTTGAAAACACATTTAAAATATAAAAAGTACTCGAGCTGGTGATGGGAACAGAGAGCAACTTCAAATGGTCACATGAGATCTTTTTGGAGTGATAGAAGTGTTCTAGAACTCAATTGTGGTGATGGTTGCTCAACTCTGTAAACTTACTAAACGTCATTGAACTATGCACTTAAAACAAATAAATTTGATATCTCAATAAAGCTTACAAAATAAAAAACGTAATTGCATTGGATATAGGAAAAAATTACCATAGCCTGAGAAAATGTTAGAGGAATTCTGAAAGCTATTAAGGAATCAAGATTGTATTGAAAGAGACATCAGACCAGCAGGCCCAGCTACATTATTTGGAAGGCCCAGTGCAAAATGGAAATCCAGCACCATTGTTCAAAAATTGTTAAGGATTTCAAGATGACAACAGATGAGCATTAAACCAAGTACAGGGCTCTTCTGAGTGCTAGGCCCAGTGGGACTGCACAGGTCACATGCCCCTGAAACCGGCCATCAAGATTGGAGAAATCTTAGTCTGAAATATGAAAAGGAGAAGAATTCTACAAAGCTTGAGAGATGCTCCAGACAAAGAGTAAATAGATCCAAAGAGTGGATAGGGCTTGGTGGCGATCATGAGGGGAACTGGGGAAGACACATGTAGCAACACAGCTGGTTCCACTTCTGCTTGTGCTGAACAATAGTTGAGAGTTAAGAGCAGCATTTACTTCTGGACTAAAGCAATGAGTGCAGGAAACAGGGTTTCAGAGGTAAAGGAATGCTCCGGGTCCAGGTCGGTAGTATTTCCCAAGAGCAGGAGGAACCCACAAACTGAAAAGACACACACTTGCCCTCCCCACCCCAGTGGCACAAACTAACCCTCCCTCACAACAACTGAAGGAAGTTGCTCTAATCAGAACCTTCATTCACAAATGGGAAAACAGGAAGTTCAAACACCAATGTGAAAGGAACTCACAAGCAATAATCATAACATTTGGAAAAAAAAGACACAGTGAAAGGAAGAAACTCTGCAAACAGAGGAAGGAAAATCCAAGAGAAAATAGAAGCCATTTTTTAAATTAGTATAATTAACATTTGCAAATAAACATAAGGAAAGATCCCATCTAAAAATATAAACAAAATAGGTGTTTATGGAATAAAAACATCTACAGATTTTGGGTTTTTTAAACATCGACAATGGCTTACCTTTTCAGTCTATTAAGAGAATGTTCTGAATGTTTTTAGTTTTAGTGTGTTTTAGTTTATCAATCTTTCCTTTTATGGTTAGTGATTTTTGCATCATGTTTAAGAAATCTTTGATTATCCTAAGGTCATAAAGATACTCCTGTGCGTTATCTTGCAGATGCCTTGCTTTTCCACCTTTCATATTCATAATTACAATCCACAGGGGAATTGCTTTGTGTACTGAGTAGGGTGGGGAGGAGCGGAAGTTGTCAAGTTCCTGTCCTCTCCCAACACAAATACTGAATATACTCAGCATCATTAATTGAAAGGACTGTTCTTTTCCCATTGCTCTTCAGTGCCACCTGTGTCACATATCATCCATATATGAGTCTGTTTCTGAGTTTTCTATTTATTTCCTTGGGCTTTTGGACAATATCAATACCTTAATTGTTCTAACTTCATATTAAGCCTTAATATTCAGTAGAGTATATCTTTCAACTTTTTTCTTAAAGATTGCCTTGGCTATTTTTGGCCCTCTGAATCTCCATATAAACTTTAAAATCAACTTTTTAATTTCCACAAAGTAAAAATGCTGAGATTTTGAGTGGAAATGCATTGAATCTATAGATTAATTTGGGGAAAATTAACATCTTTAAAATGTTGAATCTTCTCATCGGTGAATATGTACATCTCTCCATTTATTTAAACCTTCTATAATTACCTCGATAATGTTTTATAGTTTTCTTTCTTGAGGATTTGCCTAAGTACATGACACTTTTTGATGCTATTTATAAATGGCATTTTAAAATCTTTTTTTAATATTAAAATTTTATAGTCCTTGTTATTGATATATAGAAATAAAATTAATTTTTTTTATTGACCATATCTATAGTCTCTTGGGGTTTTCTACATACAGAGATATATCATCTGCAAATAATGACAATTTTATTTATTCTTTTCCAATCATACTTTTTTTTCTTTTACTTCATTGCTCTGGCTAGAACTACAGTATAATGGTGAATAAAAGTGATGAGTGCAAGAATTCTTGCCTCATTTCTGATCCCAAACATTTCATAGAGTATGCCTGAGTCACCATTAGTAAATTATATTATATAGTTTTCCAAAGTAGTTTTATGATTTTACACTTCCAATAGCAGTGCAATAGTTCCAGTGGGAATATTAAGCATCTCTATGTATCCAGACTTCTAATAGTCTATTTTAATAGTTTCTCCATTCTCCTTTCCATTTCAAAATTCAACCATTGGAAGAGAAAACAAAACCATTATGGAGATTTGCTTCTGAGAATGAAGTGAGAATGGAGAGGTTTAAAGAGAGGGATGGGGTTGGGCAGAAAGAGAGATTCAGGAGGAGGTATTGGGTTACTCCACATTCTTCTGTATTGTTAAATTCTTTATATCACTAGTATATTCCTGTGTATTATTTGTGTATTGGTTTTAATTTCTTAGGAAAAGATAGAAAGGTAAAATAAAAATAATATTTCAGAGGAGTGATGTCAGCATCATGGCAGGGTGAGTTGTTCCCTTGACTCTCGCCTCTAAGTTACAACCAGGTGGACATTCATTAACCAGCAGAGGATTCCCTGCACAGCAAAACAGAATGTCCGAGAGATCCATGCAGCTATACGGCTGAAGGTGGGTGGACTGGATCCCCAGGAGGCAGTGGAACTAGGTGAGCACACCCCTTCCTCTCCCTGGCAGCAGCAAGCCAGGTTGTGGATACTACACAGTGGCTGATGCCACTATAAGAGGAGGCAGGGACAGCCCAGCCTGTGCAAATGCTTTTGGAGTTGCAGCCCAGCCCATGGGAGTGCCCACTGTGCCACAGCAGACCCGCCAGTGGGAACACTCTATGCCAAGTGGCAGCAGCTCAGCCCCCACGAAGGCACCCACCCACTAGCGCATCACAGGCAAGAAGGCTTCCCACCCACTCAGAAGGTGTCCCTGCTCACAGAACACAGCAGCCCATGGGACCCACAAAGTGGCAGCTCAGCATCCACATAGGCACCCCTCTCACCTAGCATGCAGCAGTGTAGCCAGTCCCCTGTCAAGCACTGAGGCCCTGCCTACAGTGCTTGACCTGCCACACAGCACAGAGGACCTGACCACGTGAGGGAAACCTGCAGAATGGCTGTGGCCAGCCCAGATGAACACAGAGTAGCCCTACCCACACAACTTCCAGCAGACAGGACAGGATCACAAAACAGCTCCTGCACCCCCCAGCAGTGGCAGGTGAAATCTGCAACCTGATACTACCACAAATGTGCTGGCAAAGGATCAATTCATCATATACCATGAAGAACTACAGTAACACTCCAGTGAAGAAGGAAAATGACAAGTCTCCAGAAACCAATCCTGAAGTCACAGAAATTTACAATCTAAATGACAGAAAATTCAAAATAGTTATCATAAAGAAACTAAATGAGTCACAAGAAAACTCAGAAAGACAGTTCAGTGAGCTCAGAAATCAAATTAATGAGCAGAAGGAATACTTCACCAAAGAGAATGAAACTCTAAAAAGAAATCAAACAGAAATTCTAGATATGAAGAACACAATTAATGAAATAAAAAATAATCTAGAAACCATAAAAAATAGAGCTAATGTTATGGAGGACAGAACTAATGAATTACAGAACAGAAATATAGAAATGCTTCAAGTAGAGGAGGAGCTAGAACTAAGATTTTTTTTTAAATGGAGAAATTCTTCAAGAAATATCCAACTCAATTAGGAAAAGCAATATAAGAATTATAGGTATTCCGGAGGGAGAAGGGAGAAAGGATCCGAGAGCTTGTTCAAGGAAATGATAGCTGAGAACTTCCCAAACCTGTGGAAAGAATTGCACTTACAAATACATGAAGCCAACAGAACTCCTAATTACATCAATGCAAAAAGACCTTCTCCAAGGCAGATAATATTAAAACTGGCAAAAGTCAATGACAAAGAAAAAATATTAAGGGCAGCAAGACAGAAGAAAATAATCAACAAAAGGACCCCTATCAGGCTTTCAGCAGATTTCTCAGCAGAAACCTTACAGGCTAAGAGTGAATGGAATGATATATTCAAAATACTGAAAGTCAAAAACTTTCAGCAACGAATACTCTATCCAGCAAAACTATCCTTCAGATACAATGGAGTAATAAAATCTTTCCCAAATAAACAAAAGCTGAGGAAGTTCATTGCCAGTAGACCTCCCTTACAAGTAATGATGAAGGAAGCCCTCCTACCTGAAACAAAAAGGCAAAAATTTACAATGCTTTGAGCAAGGAGATAAACAGACAAAATCAGAAAATTGCAGCTCTCTATCAGAACAGGTTAGCAAACACTTAATTATAACATAAAAGAGAAAGGAAAGGAAAGCATCAAAAATAACTATAGACACTTCATTTTAATCACCAACTCACAACACAAAAAAGAATAATTTGTGACAACAATAACTCAGAAGGGGAAGAGGAAAGGGATGGAACCCACTTAGGCTAATGGAGATAAGAGGCTATCAGAAAATGGACTATCTCATCTATGAGATCTTTTGTACAAATTCATGATAATCACTAAACAAAGAATCAGAATAGAGCAACAAATCATAAATAATGAGAAAACCATCGCAGAAAACCACCAAACTGAAATGGTAGTCAGAAATATAAGGGAAGAGAAACAATAGAAATATAGAAGAACCAGAAATCAAGAGATAAAATGGCAATATTAAGCCCTCATATATCAATAATCACTCTAAATGTAAATGGATTGAATTCTCCAATCAAAAGACATAGAGTGGCTGAATGGATTAAAAAACAAGACCCAACAATATGCTGCCTCCAGGAAACACATCTCAGCTCTAAAGACAAACATAGGCTCAAAGTGAAGGGATGGAAGACAATACTCCAAGCTAATGGCAAGCAAAAGAAGAAAGTGTTGCCATACTTATATCAGACAAAGCAGACTTTAAGATAAAAAAGACAATGAGACACAAAGAGGGGCAGTATGTAACAGTAAAAGGGACATTCCACCAGAGGACATAACACTTATGAATATATATACACTAAACACAGGAGCACCAAAGTATATAAAGCAACTATTAATAGACCTAAAGGGAGAAACTGACAGCAACACAATAATAGTAGGAGACCTCAACACCCCACTTACATCAATAGATAGATCATCCAGACAGAAAGTCAACAACAAAACAGTGGCCTGAAATGAAACCCTAGACCAGATGGACTTAATAGATATATATAGAACATTCCATCCAAAAACAGCAGAATACACATTCTTCTTAAGTGCACATGGAACAGTCTCAAAGATAGACCATATATTGGGAAACAAAGTAAGCCTCAATAAATTTAAGAAGATTGAAAGCATCTCAAGCATTTTTTCTGACCACAATGCTATGAAACTAGAAATCAACTACAAGAAAAAAGCTGGGAAAGCCACAAATCTGTGGAGACTAAACAACATGCTACTGAACAACCATTGGATCAATGAATAAATCAAAGCAAAAATCAAAGTTACCTGGAGACAAAGGAAAATGAAAATACAACATACCAACTCTTATGGTATGCAGCAAAAACGGTTCTAAGAGGGAAATTTATAGCAATACAGTCTCACCTCAACAAGAAAAATCTCAAATAAGTAATCCTAAACTACACCTAACAGAACTAGAAAAAGAAGAACAAACAAAGCCCAAAGTCAGCAGAAGGAGGGAAATAATAAAAATCAGAGCAGAAATAAATGAAATAGAGATTAAAAAACAGTAGAAAGGGTCAATGAAACTAAGACCTGGTTCTTTAAGAAGATAAACAAAATTGACAAACCTTAGTCAGACTCACTAAGAAAAGAAGAGAGAAAACTCAAATAAATAAAATTAGAAATGAAAGAGGAGAAATTACAACAGATACTACAGAAATACAAAGGATTATAAGAGAATACTATGAAAAGCTATATGCCCATAAATTGGATAACCTAGAGGAAATGGATAAATTCTTAGACTCATACAACCTCCCAATACTGAATCAAGAAGAAAAAGTGAATTTGAGTAGACAAATCACAAGTAAAGAGATTGAAACAATAGTCAAAAATCTCCCAAAAAACAAAAGTCCAGGACCAGATGGCTTCTCTGGAGAATTCTACCAAACGTTCAAAAAAGACTTAATATCTATCCTTCTCAAACTATTCCAGAAAATCGAAGGAGACAGAATGCATCCTAACTCATTCTATGAGACCAACATTACCCTGATACCAAAACAAGTCAAGGACAAAACAAAGAAGGAAAATTACAGGCCAATATCACTGATGAACATAGATGCAAAAAATCCTCAACAAAATATTGGCAAACCAAATACAGTAATACATTAAAAGGATCATACACCGTGATCAAGTGGGATTTATACCAGGGACGCAAGGATGGTTCAACATCTGCAAATCAATCAATGCAATACACCACATTAACAAAATGAGGAATAAAAATGACATGAGCATCTCAATAGATGCAGAGAAAGCATTTGACAAGATCCAACATCCACTTATGGTAAAAACTCTCAATAAAATGGGTATAGAAGGAAAGTACCTCAACATAATGAAGGCCATATATGACAAACTCACAACAACATCATACTTAATGGTGAGAAACTGAAAGCCATCCCTTTAAGAGCAGGAGCAAGACAATAGTGCCCACTCTCACCACTCATATTTAACATTATACTGGAGGTTTTGGCCAAAGCAATTAGGCAAGAAAAAGAAATAAAAGGTAACCAAATCGGAAAGGAAGAAGTAAAACTCGCTGTTTGCAGACAACATGATTCTATACATAGAAAACCCTAAAGAATCCACCAGAAAACTATTAGAAATAATCAAGAACTACAGCGAGGTTGCAGGATACAAAATCAACTTACAAAAATCAGTTGCATTTCTATATATTAAGAACGAACTAGCAGAAAGAGAAGTCAAGAATAAAATCCCATTTACAATTGCAACAAAAATAATAAAATATCTTGGAATAAATTTAACCAAAGAGGTGAAAGACCTATACACTGAAAACTATAAGACATTATTGAAAGAAATTGAAGAAGACATAAAGAAATGGAAAGATATTCCATGCTCATAGATTGGAAGAATAAAAATAGTTAAGTGTCCATATTATCTAAAGCAATCTACAGATTCAATGGAATCCCAATCAGAATCTCAATGACATTCTTCACAGAAATACAACAAAGAATCCTAAAATTTATATGGAACAACAAAAGACCCTTAATAGCCAAAGCAATCCTGAGAAAAAACAAAGCTGGAGGCATCACAATCCCTTGATTTCAAAATATTCTACAAAGCTATAGTAATCAAAATAGCATGGTACTGGCTCAAAAAACAGACACACAGATGAATGGAACAGAATTGAAAGCCCGGAAATAAAACCACACATCTAGGGACAGCTAATCTTCAACAAAGGAGCCAAGAACATACCATGGAGAAAGGAAAATCTCTTTGGTAAATGGTGTTAGGAAAACTGAACAGCCACGTGCAAAAGAATGAAAGTAGACCATTATCGTGCACCATACACAAAAATTAGCTCAAAAGGAATTAAGGACTTGAATGTAAGACCTGAAATCATAAAACTCCTAGAAGAAAATATAGGCAGTACACTCATTGACATCGGTCTTAGCAGCATCTTTTCGAATACCGTGTCTACTCAGGCAAGGGAAACAAAACAAAAAATAAACAAATGGGACTACATCAGACTAAAAAGCTTCTACAAGGCAAAGGAAACCATGAATAAAGCAAAAAGACAACCCACCAACTGGGAGACGATATTTGCAGATCATGTATCTGACAAGGGGTTAATTTCCAAAATATATAAAGAACACATATAACTCAACAACAAGAAAACAAACAACCTGATCAAAAAATGGGCAGAGGATATGAACAGACATTTTTCCAAAGAAGATATACAGACAACCAACAGCCACATGAAAAGATGTTCAACATCAGTAATTATTAGGGAAATGCAAATCAAAACTATAATGAAATATCACCTCACACCCCTCACAATGGCTATAATTAATTAACAAGACAGGAAATAACAAGTGTTGGAGAGGACACGGGGAAAAGGAAACACTCATACACTGCTGGTGAGAATGCAAGGTGGTGCAGCCACTATGGAAAACAGCATGGAGACTTCTCAAGAAATTAAAAATAGAAATACCATACGATCCAGGTATCCCACTACTGGGTATTTATCCAAAGAACATGAAATCGACAATTCAAAGAGATTTATGCACCCTTATGTTCATTGCAGCATGATTGACAATAGCCAAGATGTGGAAGCAACCCAAGTGCCCATCAACTGATGAATGGATAAACAAGATGTGGTATAAATATACAATGGAATACTACTCAGATAATAAAAAAAGACAAAATCATCCCATTTGCAACAACATGGATGGACCTTAAGGAGATTATGTTTTGTTTTGTTTTACTTTATTTTTTTTTAATTTTTTGTTTATTGCAGTAATATTGGTTTATAACATTGTATAAATTACAGGTGTACATCATTATACTTCTATTTCTGCATAGATTACATCACGTTCACCACCCAAATACTAATTACAACCCATCACCACACACATGTGCCGTATTATCCCTTTCGCCCTCCTCCCTCCCCCTTCCCCTCTAGTAACCACCAATCCAATCTCTGTCTCTATGTGTTTGTTTATTGTTGTTATTATCTACTACTCAATGAAGGAAATCATACGGTATTTGACCTTCTCCCTCTGACTTATTTGACTTTGCATAATACCCTCAGTGTCCATCCATGTTGTCACAAATGGCTGGATTTCTTCGTTTCTTATGGCTGAGTAGTATTCCATTGTGTATATATACCACAGCTTCTTTACCCATTCGTCCCTTGATGGGCACTTAGGTTGCTTCCAAGTCTTGGCTATTGTGAATAACGCTGCAATGAACACAGGGGTGCATGTATCTTTATGCACTTGTGTTTTCAAGTTCTTTGTATAAATACCCAGCTGTGAAATAGCTGGGTCATATGGTAGTTCTATCCTTGATCTTTTGAGGAATCTCCATACTGTTTTCCATAGTGGCCACACCAGTTTGCACTCCCACCAGCAGTGTATGAGAGTTGCCTTCTCTCCACATCCTCTCCAACATATGTTGTTTCCTGTCTTGTTAATTATAGCCATTCTGACGGGCGTGAGGTGATATCTCATTGTAGTTTTGATTTGCATTTCCCTGATCGTTAATGATTTTGAACATCTTTTCATGTGTCTGTTGGCCATCTGTCTATCTTCTTTGGAGAAATGTCTGTTCAGGTCTTTTGCCCATTTTTTAATTGGGTTGGTAGTTTTTTTGTTGTTGAGATGCATGAGTTTTTATATATTTTGGAGATTAAGCCCTTATCAGATGTATGGTTTGCAAATATCTTCTCCCAATTGTTAGGTTGTCTTTTCATTTTATTGATGGTTTCCTTTGCTGTGCAGGTTTTTAGCTTGATGTAGTCCCATTTGTTTATTTTTTCTATTTTTTCTCTTGCCCAGTCAGACATGGTGCTTGAAAATATGTTGCTAAGACCGATGTCGAAGAGCGTACTGCCTATGTTTTCTTCTAGAAGTTGCATAGTTTCAGGTCTTACATTCAAGTCTTTAATCCATTTGGAGTGAATTTTTGTGTATGGTGTAAGGTAAGGGTCTACTTTCAGTTTTTTGCATGTGGCTATCCAGTTTTCCCAACACCATTTGTTGAGGGGGGTTATGTTAAGTGACATAAGCCAGACAGAGAAAGACAAATACGGTATGATTTCACTCACATGTGGAAGATAAACAAACACATGGATAAAGAGAACAGATTAGTGGTTACCGGAGGGGAAGGGGTTGGAGACAGAGGTGGGCAAAAGGGGTAAAGGAGCACATTTGTACTGTGATGGATTAAAACTAGACTATTGGTGGTGAGCACAATGCAGTCTGTACAGAAACTGACATATAATAATGTAAACCTGAAATTACACAATGTTCTAAACCAATATGACCTCAATAAATTAATTGAAAAAAAATAGTATTTCAAATGAACAGACAAGAAAACATTAAAATTACTTAAGTGTACATGTTAAAAATGCATTTTTATTTTTGCTTCACAAGATCTTGGCTAATGACACACAAAAAAACACCAAGTGTGGGTGTGTTCTCCACAAATCTGGATGTGACTGCATCCTCCCCCCATCCTCATAGTAAGGGGCTCTCCTTCACACTCCAGAGAGGCTTATGGGAGCATAATATACGAAGAGGAACAGATCTTCACAAACTTACAGTTCATTTGAAGTTTTTATTTTAGCTTTTTTCCAAAATATTTGGTTATCCAAATGTGGGTTTTATAACATTAAATAAGTATCTGGATCTGAAGGTTTGTTCAAAAAAAATTGATTTTCTTCCCAACTAAAATTTCACAGTCATCTTCCACTGATGAAAACCATGTTCTATATTTCTTTTCCTACCTTTTTTTTTTTTTTTTTTGGTGAAGAGATCAGCCCTGTGCTAACTTCTGCCAATCTTCCTCTTTTTTTGCTGAGGAAGACTGGCCCCAGGCTAACACCCATGCCCATCTTCCTCCACTTTATATGCAACGCCGCCACAGCATGGCTTGCCAAGCAGTGCGTCTGTGCGCGCCCAGGATACGAACCGGCGAACCCTGGGCGGCCTCAGTGGACCACGCACACTTAACCGCTTGTGCCACCAGGCCAGCCCCTTTTCCTACATATTTTGAAGAATGAAACTAATGAGAATCTAGAAACAAAAAGTATTTAATCTTCAAAACTGCACTTAAACATAATTTTATTTAGATCTCCTTCACATTTTTACCTACTTGGAAGCTCTCTTCCATAGCGCAGAGATTTTACTGGGAAATTGGCGAGATTATCTGCTGACATGCTGTTAATTCTATCTCCTCGGTATTGCTTTCTTTGGTGCAACAGAAAGAAAATTGCATGATATTTCCATTTTTAAGTCTGATTCTTGTTACAAGTTTTGTGTATTCCTCTATTTCTTGGCAAAAATTATCTTTTAAAGGATGCAGAGTTCTTATGTGAACCTCAATGCAATGGTGATGAAAACGATGTTTGAGTGGAGTTGCTGACTCCTCATCTGAATGAAGCGGATGGAGGGCTGGCCTCCCAATGCAAGATACCTGAGCAAGTCCTCTCAGTGCAGTCCTATCTCTAAGCCATCCCTTCCCATGCTGGTGAGCTATTGTTCTATTTTTAAACAACTCTGTGTTATAAAAATAGAGCATGTCATTTCATGCCCCTACTGAAGAGAGAACTCAGCTGGGCTACAGAAGACCTGGTTTCAATCCTCGTTAGTTTCTACTATTCAGCTAGATGACTTAGGGCAAGATACAACTTTTTGAGGTCTCAGTTTTCCCACCTGGAAATGAAGTATTTGTATTAGATGACAACTAAGGGCCTTTCCAGTTCTAATAATCTCTACGAAGCTTAGAAAGCAAACTATTCTACTAATTTCTTAATGATGCAGCTTTAAATTGTATTAGAGGAAGAATTAAAGTGGTTTTAAACTTTTTATTTATATTTGGAACTGAATAAAACAGATAGGTAAGAACATTGGTATGTGGCAGTGATATATTTCGTGATATCTTTTGTTGAAAGGAATAGTTTGGAAGAATGCCAAAATTTTGTTTTTCCCCCGTCACTCCTGGGCTTCCTACACAACCCTCAACTGCTAGAAATATGGGTAAGAACAAAGTCTTCAGCAACTGATTTCAACCTGGGCTTGTAAAACCCTAGAGTTCTACAAAGGCCTTCAGAAGGTTTGCAAATATTTGATCAGAATTTCACTTTTTTTTTTTTTGAGAGGAAGATTGGCTCTGAGCTAACATCCAATGCCAGCCCTCCTCTTTTTGCTGAGGAAGATTGGCCCTGGGCTAACATCTGTGCCCATCTTCCTCCACTTTATATGGGACGCCGCCACAGCATGGCCTGACAAGTGGTGCGTCAGTGCGCACCCGGGATCTGAACCTGCAAACCCTGGGCTGCCAAAGTGGAGCGCACACACTTAACCACTGTGCCACTGGGCCGGCCCCCTGAATTTCACTTTTTAATATATGTACTGTATATTTTATATATAAAATATGTATATCTTTATTCAAAAATATTATGTTTACTTATTCAATAAATATTCATGTAGTGCATGTTACATGTTGAGAACAATTCTAAGATCTCAGGATTCAGGAATGAACAGAAACAGACAAAACTCCTTGCCCTCCATTAAATTTATTCTAGTAGTAGTAGCAAAAAGTAAACAAAATAAGTAAATTATATAATATATTAAAATTTTGTAAGAGCAATGGAGGAAAATTAAGCAGAGGCTGCAAAATGAATCTAGAAGTTAAATTAGATCTGTATGAGAAGGAGGCAGTTTAGCAAAGACTTGAAGCAAGTGGGGAGGGAATCAGAGGGATAGCCTGTGCAAGGGCCCTAAGGCAGGAGCATGCCTGGAGAGTGGGAGGAGCAGCCAGGCTACCAGCACCACCGGAACAAGGGAGAGACAGACAGAGAAGAGGCCAGAGAGGGAATAGGGCCTGTGGATCATCATAAGTCTCTGGCTTTTAACACATCAGAAACCTCTGATGCCTTGATCAGTGCTGCCTGGTACAGTACTTTTTTTTTTTTTTTTGTGAGGAAGATCGGCCCTGAGCTAACATCCATACTAATCCTCCTCTTTTTGCTGAGGAAGACCAGCTCTGAGCTAACATCTATTGCCAATCCTCCTCCTTTTTTTTTCCCCCCAAAGCCCCAGTAGATAGTTGTATGTCATAGCTGCACATCCTTCTAGTTACTGTATGTGGGATGTGGCCTCAGCATGGCGGGAGAAGTGGTGCATCAGTGCGCGCCCAGGATCCGAACCCGGGCCGCCAGTAGCGGAGTGCGCACACTTAACCGCTAAGCCACAGGGCCAGCCAGTACAGTACTTTTATGTGGAGCTTTCCTGTATTCTCTTCATATACGTTTGAACATGGCACTGAATAAGGAGATTTTATTTCTGTACTAGTCTTGTCCAAAATCAGGCCTATACCTGTCCATTCAAGCAAAAACTATACATTTTTATAACATCTAATGTGAGTTAAGTTAAATTACATGCCGGGCAAGGCTTAGGTATATCTGCTTATGTCACTTTTCCAACAACAAGCAATCCATAACATATTGATAATATTATAATTAGCTTTAATCATCATTTTAGGTTTAGATTACTTCTAATCTGACTTACATTTATTGATAAGGAAAGCAAACTATTTTTGAAGTATTGTTATTCCATGCAACTCAAAATTTTAAAAAATGTCATTTACATCTCTTTCAAACTTCCAAAGCAGTTTATTAAAAGTATCTTGAGATTTCACAATAAGCTACTATCTTTTACAATTACTTACCTAAGTCAGTATTTTTTTCTTACTGAACAACCAAACAAAATTCAACTGTCAGTTGGGTGTTGAGACTGATATTACTGCAAATACCATCTATTGATACTGAGACCCCAATATCAAGTTATTATGTTCATTAAAACAGGCTTATGGATCTCACAAATTGAATTAATAATAAGCAAATGCTATAAATTTAAAACTATACAATAAATTTATATTAATAAGATTGTGCCTTTATCTGATTAATCTACGTAATTTTTACAGAGTCAGTACCTCATAAGAAACGGATGGAATGTGATCCTGGAGAAATCATAAGTGCAAGCAGGGAAGGGAGTGTATTCTTTCCTTTTAAGTTTTCATTTATTCATCCCCCATGAAAGTAGGAGAATGAGTTTTTCACTAAAATATATATATGTACATATGATATATGTACATATATATATGTACATATGATATATGTACATATGATATATGTACATATATATATGTACATATGATATATGTATATATGTACATATGATATATGTATATATATGTACATATGATATATGTATATATGTACATATGATATATGTATATATATGTACATATGATATATGTATATATATGTACATATGATATATGTGTATATATATGTACATGTGATATATGTATATATATGTACATGTGATATATGTATATATATGTACATGTGATATATATATATATGTACATATGATATATGTATATATATGTACATATGATATATGTATATATATGTACATGTGATATATATATATATGTACATATGATATATGTATATATATGTACATATGATATATGTATATATATATGTACATATGATATATGTATATATATATGTACATATGATATATGTATATATATATACATATGATATATGTATATATATATGTACATATGATATATGTATATATATATGTACATATGATATATGTATATATATATGTACATATGATATATGTATATATATATGTACATATGATATATGTATATATATGTATATGCAAATCTCCATCCTTATGATTTGGGGTTCCATTCTTGATGAAACGATTGAGGCTAAAATCATTGGGTGAAAGGTTGTTGGGAAACAGGATATTCACATAATTTACGTGATAACAGAGAATCACTTCACAGGTTACTTATTACATTACAAAGGAGAAACAGTGCCTTTATGAAAAAGAGATCTTTCATAAACTACCCTGGCCAAGTGACTAAGATTAGTGTTATGTGCCTCCAGAGATGATGAAATGAAAATTATACACCACCTATGTAGTATTCTTGTCAACAAAATTTCAAGAATCTAATCATGGGAAACAATCAGTAAAATCCAAACTATGAGACCTTCAAAGGCAACTGGACTGGACTCTTCAAAATGTTCCTGTCATAAAAGAGAAAAAGGTAGTTCCAAATTAAGAAAGACTGAAAATATATCACAACTAACTGTAATACATAAACCTCGGTTGGATTTTTTTAAAAAGCTACAAAGAACATTTGAGGGACGATTGAAAATAGGCACTTTAGATATTATTGCATATTGTATCACTTTTTAAATTCTGTAGAGTGAAAATAGCGTTGTGGTAATGTAGGAAAATGTCTTTATTCATGGGGATAAATACTGAAGTATTCAGAGGAGGAATGACATGATGTTGCAGTTTGCTTTCAAATAGCTCAGGGAAAAAAAGGAAATTGGAGAAGATATATAATATGTATGTAGATAGATGATAGGTAGACAGAAAGATAGATAGACAGACAGACACACAGATGATGGATAGATAGATGGATAGTCCATAGAGGGCACACATATGTTTTAAAATATTAACAATTTGTGAATTTAGGTGAAGGATATGTGGGTGTTCATTATGCTATTCTTTCAACATTTCCACAGGCTTGGAATTTTTCAAAACAAAAGGTTGGGGAAAACAAAAGAGAGAGACTGGTGTCACCAAACAGAATAGTCTGAATGATTCTGACCTCAGAGGCTCTTCCCACATCAGGGGAGGTTTGCCCCCACTGTTCACCAATGAGGCTGATTAGCAGCGTTAGAGAGTCAAGAAAGTCTGCGTCAGACTGTAGAATGCCTGTAGACTAATTAGTTAGCCTCATCAAACCTCAGTCTAGTGAATTTTGTTGTCTTAATTCACTTAAAAAAAAAAGAAATGCCTTAACAAAAATATTAACTTCTCTACCCACACACAAGAAAGAGCTTTGGAGCACATGGAATTTAGCACTGAAGGAATTATGAACTGATATTTGCTCAGATTTGTTGTTTATTTACTCACTCTAAGAAAAATATTTGCCTTTTGTAACAAGATTCTTTGAATTCACAGGAGAGCATAGCTGATCTTGCAAATTTGGTTTGGGGAATATAAGGGTGAAATGAATATACATTTTGGAGTCTTAAAAATCATGGTCTCCAGGAAACATAGGCCCTGGGCTTCCTGCCCTCAAGGTTGAAGGAAAAGATTTCAAATATTGTACAGGCCTCGGCTGCCCAGAGTTCAGCATAAAGGGAGCATTTGTGTTCACAATAGGAGTCTGCTGTCATTGCTGCCTGCCCTGCCATGCCACACCTCTCCCTAAGTGTCCTGGACTCACTGGCAGCATTTTCGATAGCCTGTTAGTGTTCAAAGGGTCATGAACTAGAGCCATACCAGAAACCAAGTGGGACAGGCGTTCACCTCTACTGTCATTTGGAAGGCTGAGATAAACAGTGAAACTACCGAACAATAGAAAAGGGCCTTTCTTCCTCTCACCAGTGAAACAAATCTTAAAATATGAAGATCAAGAACCGCCAGAGATAACAGACACCAAAGAGCTGAACCCGCTTAACAGCAGGTGGTGTCAGCCGGGCTTGTCTTTTGAAAAATGTGTCAGATCCTTTTAGGACTATGTAAAACACTTCTGGTTTCTATGGTGACGCTGATAACACTTTGTCAATCATTGTGATATCTAGATCTACATTAAGTAGTTTAAAAAGCACCCTGAAAGGCTTGAAGGTTAAGTTAGTTTCTCCTCTAAATTGCCTGGTGTCAACTGTAGTTGTGATAATTGGAGGAGATATACTCAGTTTGCGAGAAATACTGACCAATGTCTCTTGACTTGTACAAGGCTCAGAGGAAAAGAAGCTATAAACTGTGAGTCCCTTCACAACAGCCCCAGACACTATTCAAAGCACATGCCTTCAGAGTGGAAGACACTAAGTAGTTCATTAGTCTTGAGGCAGGGCCCAGACCTTCACTTAGGGAACACCATTCACTGCAGTATTTCTCAATCTCAAGGATGGCAGTTTATTTGTCTGGTCCTTCCTTAATTAATTTGTTTCTTAAGAAAGGGCATTGTCTAATAAAATTTCGTGGAAACATTTCCACAAGTTCAGGCAGACGTAAATTCTGCCAGTGATCCATAACAAAAGCTGTTTTTTATGGTGTTAGATTAACCATCAACCACAAATTTTGTGGTTGGGAGAATGGAAAAGATAGGTTTTCTGTTCTTTCTCTTTCCCTGGTTTTTGCACTTCTTAATTCTACTTACAATATATAGAATTTTGTCAAGTTGTGAAATAAAAAATCGAATTTCCACGTAGACAGAATTCCAGACATTTGTTAGACCCATTCCTTCAAAAGTCTGGATTGGTCGCTACCTAGACTTGCATGTACCACACTCTGCACCTTTGCAGGGTTGTCCTTTACAGCAGGGTTGACACATTTTTGTCGTGACTGGAAGGACCCTCCCTCCTCCGCTCTAATCCCATTGCTCATCTCTGTTGCAATGGCTTTGATTGGAAAGGAGGTGGTCGCCACATGCTTCCGTGTTTATAGACCTACTGTGTGACTTCAATGCCACTCGAAAGAAGTTATTTTCAATAAGCTTGTGATATCCTGCCAACAGAACAGGTAATTATTCTTCAGAATAAGGAATACGTTATTAGGTATTTAACACACTATACGACCTACACTGAAAAGATCATTTTAGTATACTATAAAAAGATTTTCAGAAAAAATGAAGTATTTTGACCACTGATACAATTCTAAAATAAGAAAACTTAGTTTTTTCTTGCACTATTAAATCCAAATAATACCAAATCTTTTATGAGTATAACATTTGTGGTTTTACTTTATAAAAGATCATAAACACAACTGTTCATTTTTGTTACACGAAGTTGAAACTCTGTTTTACCTGTTTTCAGATGATAATGATAGTAATAATAACTAATATTAGCTGAGCACTCAAGGCCTGCCATGCCTCTATTAACTCATATGATCCTTGTATCAACCTCATTAAGTAGAAACCATTACTGTTTCAATTTTGCATGTGAAGAAACTAAAGTCTGTTGAGGTGACAAAACAAGGATAACAGGAAAGCTATTCTGACTGACTCTAGTTCCTGAGATCTTAATTACCACACTGATCATGCGCCATAGCTGCCCTTGTCCCCAAATTTCATATTTTCTCACATTTCATACAAGTTTACAGGTGTATTAACCTGTTCAGGGTGCCATAATGAAATACCGTAGACTGAGTGGCTTAAACAACAGAAATTTATTTCTCACAGTTCTGGAGGCTATGAAGTCCGAGATCAAAGTGACAGCAAGGTAGGTTTTATTCCAAGACCTCTTCTCTTGGCCTGTAGGCAGCTGCCATCTTGCTGTATGCTCACATGACCTTTCCTTTGTGCACTCACAGAGAGAGAGAGAGCTCTGGTGTCTCTTCTTACAAAGACTCCCATCTGATCTAATGCTATCCTATCAGATCAGGACCCCACCCTCATAAGCTCATTTAACCTTAATTACTTCCTTAGGGGTCCCATCTCCAAATATAGTCACACTGGAGGTTAAGCCTTCAACAAATGAATTTAGGGGAGACACAAACATTTGGCTCATAACAGGGAGCTTAGTGTATTTCCAAAAGAAAATTATTCCGAGTTCATTAAAATGCTAACAAACAGGTACTTCTCAATTCCAAAATTTTCCTTTTTAAAAAACTGCAATATCGGGGCCGGCGCAGTGGCACAAGCAGTTAAGTGTGCGCACTCTGCTGCGGTGGCCCAGGGTTCACTGCTTCGCACCCCGGGCGCGCACCGATGCACCGCTTGTCAAGCCACGCCGTGGCGGCGTCCCATATAAAGTGGAGGAAGATGGGCATGGATGTTAGCCCAGGGCAAGTCTTCCTCAGCAAAAAAAGAGGAGGATTCGCAAATGTTAGCTCAGGGCCAATCTTCCTCACAAAGAAAAATAAAAAATAAAAAAATAAAAAATAAAAAACTGCAATATCAGACCTCATATGAACAAAAAGATTAAAGAAGTGAGATTCTTTATTGCTCATATCAACTTAGCTAATTAGATGAACAATGGGTGTCCTCTGAGAGGAACTATATCAGAAAACTAAAGCAAAAATTCAAACGAAACAATGAGGCTCTGCCTTAGTCATTGGGAAGACGTCTCTGATTGGACTCTAGATAAATTCATCCGCCAGTAGGGTTAAGTGGGTACCTTCACTCCACCTAGGATATGCTCTGCTTTCACTTATTATGATAGAAAAATTACACTAATCTAACCACATGTTATAATCTAAGCACATGTATATTTATGCACTTAGAGATTAGCACACAAATTTCAAGTAACAGAGATAAGAAATGATCAGTTGTAACATTTTCCGGAAATGTAGTTTATATTTTTTTTTAAATTAAGCCTAATCATTGAATAATCTATGTGGAAAAACAAGGGACTAGGAGTAAGCATGTATATTAAATAGTCCTTGATTCAATAGAAAGGAAAATATCTAGGAACCAAGCTCTGAGGCCTCCATAAAAAACATGTGGTCTGTTAGAGTTTCAGTTGTCTGACATGGTTCAGATCCTACTCAACTCATTATAATGTTTGCTGTTGATATTTTTCACCAGCACATGAAGCATACCACAGTATTTGAAACCATAGCCTGTAAACACTACTGTTACACAGTCTTCTGCTCCCACAACAGTGAATCAAGATAAATGTTATGAGTTTTCTCAGATTTATTTCTTCCACTTTATACAGTAGCAGGCTGGCCAGGCAGAGACACCTTTAAGTAACAATGCAGCTAATTTAGGACTTTCAAGGCAGCTACAATATCTATTAACAGGTGCCAAATTAGAATATTCCACAAGAAATATTTTGCCCAGATGAATATTGTGGCAGCTTCCTGTTCTTGTAGAATTCCAGGGTGAGGGATGGCAAGTTGGCTGAAAGTGCAAATCATTTACCAAGTATATAATTAAATAGATAGAAGAAAGATAGATGATTGATTGATAGATAGGTAGATGGATAGACCTTCTTACTAGTTTATCAGACTTCCAATTCAAAGGCAATTGGAAAAGATAACATTTTCTCGTGCCAAAGGAAAAATGATCCTAGCTCTGAATTTATTTCCTTTTGGTAGATGGGTTCACACAGTTTTTTCTTTCTCCCTACTTTATCTCATTACCATGTTACTTGTGAACCAGAGCAAAGAGTCAAGAAATATCATCTTTAGGGGAGGAATATCATTTATCCACCTCTAGCCTGCCAATCCTTTCCCGATCGGGCTAAAAAGCAGTTTTCCCTTTGGAATAAACATCTTGGAATCAAACAAATTGCAAGAAAAGGTTTTTGTGCTTTGTTCTGTTTTAATCCTATTCCACGTGGCTTGACTTTTGTTTGTCTTCCTGTCAGCCTTCTACACTTACTGGCATTTCTACAATGATTGGCATTTCTCCTAATCAGCAAGCAGGGCTACCTAGGAATGTCAGCCTGCAAGTCAGTTAAGGTAAACCTGGCCACCTGCCTCCCTGTGAGGACTTCCTCAGTGACCATCAGCTCACATCATCCAGTGCCAAGCAGACAGAAATAACCACAGGATTCCAACTTGCCCTTCCTTTGGGAGGATCACTATCCCTCTTCCCACTCCTTTCCATTGGCCCTTTGGAATCAGATGTCTGACTTCTTCAGCCCTGTAGTATCTTTTTCCTTTGGCACAGGAGTCTTTTTCATCACTAAACCATTGATACTGAATGAGACACTATGAATGATATTATTTTTATATCTTCTAAAAACTATATTTCCCATAAAATTGAGACTTCCGAATTCCACAGATATTTACTGTGCAGCATATTAACGGATCTAAGACATAGTCCCTGCCCATAGAGTAAACAATGCATAAGTAACACCGTAACACATGGCAAGTAGAATATGAAAGGTATAAAATTTCCAGGTGTAATGGAGTACAGAATGAAAGGAGAGATTAATCATAAATGGTAGAATTACCATTATGGGGAGAAAGACAGCATGTGAGCTAGTTCTCAATAAGGGTGGGTTGAGAATTGAAGGGGAAAGGCTGGGGAGTAATCAAGAAGTTTAGAATTCAGACAAAAGAGAATGAGCAAGTCATGGAAGAGGGATTTTCGAAATGCATTTGTGAAACAATAAAGAATTACATTTTTCCTACACAAACTAAAGTTTCCTGTAGGCCAGAAGGAATGGGTCCCAAATGCTATGCTCACTCAGAACTTTCACCTTATTCTATAGGCCAGTGGTTCCCAAAAAGTTGCCATGGGCCAGTTATGGTTTAAGTCTAAGTTTTCACTGGACTGGAGAGAAATAAGAAAAATAAAGACAATTAGTAGGTTTTTTTATGAAACAAAATGCATTCAATTTAAAGGTCTTTTCCTTATTCTGAGATTATGTCTTTCCTGTATTTGGAATCGAATGCAATTGCTTCCATGAGTGATGGTAAAAGTAGATGGCAGTTTGGTGAGAGGTTCTAATGTTCTTACCTGGCAAAATAAAAACTGGCAACACTGTTTTGGGCTCCCTGATTTACTTTTATTTCACTGGACATGATATCCAAAATTTGGGGGGCCACTTCCAAAGGTAATATGGATCCTTGGAAGAGAATTAATGTGATGAGAATTTTTCTTTAGGAAATATAACTCTGGAAATAGTAACATTAAAAGAGAAAAGAAAAATAAAGAGGGAAGGCAATAAATGAGAGATAATAGCAGGATGCAAAGAAGATAGTTAGAAATCTATGGCAAGAAGCAATCAGGACCTAATCCAGGATATTGACATAGAGAATTGAAAGAAAGCAATGGATGCAAGAGATAGAATCTATAGGACTGGCAATTGAGTTAATGAAGAAGCTGAGGTTCTATTCTGAGCCTAGAGTCTTAGCCACTGGGCTTTCTATACCAAAAGATGAGAAAGAACCAGAAAAGATTTGGAGGAGGCCTGGAGCTGTGAGAGACTGGGCCTCGGGAAACTGGTAAAGCCTAGAGACATACCCCTGGGAGTCATCTGCGTAAAGGTAAGAGTTGAGAGAGAATAGTAAAAGAAAAGAGAGTGAGAGAGAGCTCTGAGTAGAGAACACCTCTGCCACTTGATTCTCCTTCACTAAGATGGGCCAAGGTTAAAATTTATCTGTTCTGGATGTACCCTGATGAATGAACTTTGATTTTTGCTATCATCATTTCCTCATTAGTCAACCTCCAATACTATTATTTTTTAAAATCTCACAGTTCCTCAAGACCCTCTCTTTAGTGTATTTCTCTGTTACCACATACTTCAATTAAGTTCAGCATCACATCAAATTGGGGTGAGCTGAGAAGTTATAAAATGGCAGTTATTGAGCCTAAGAAATTTAAGTCTTTCCATCAAATGTAAGGAGACAGAAAGAATGAAATTTGAACTAGAGTGATACTTCAGCCTTATAAGAAAATGTGTAATCTTGACAAAAGAAGGCAACTCAGATTTTAAAATTCTTTGGAGATATTTTTTGTCCCGGATATTAGGGTTGTGGTACAACGTATATTTTGTATGGTATAAAAGCTAATATTTATTGAGCATTTATCATGGTCAAGCATTGGACAATCACAACCTCAATCTTCACAAAAAAACCTATCAGGTAGATAATTTTAGTATAGGTTTTTTTCAAGCAATAAAAACAATATTTAGAGAAGATAAGTTACTTGTCTAAAGTTACCAAGTAGAAAGTGACTGAGCTGGGATTAGAACTCAATTACATTGGTTAGGCTTCATTCTTTGGCAAATGACAGAAGACTCAGACAAAACCAGTTTAAGGGAAAAGAGAACTTATGAGTTCTCATAAGTAAAATGTCCGAGAGCAGAGCTCCAGAAGGAATTTAACAAGTAATTCACACAACATCATCAACACCCAGTCATGTGTAACTTAACGATGGGGATACGTTCCAAGAAATGCGTCCTTAGACAATTTTGTTGATATGCAGACATCAGAGAGTGTACTTACACAAACCTAGATAGTATAGCCTTGCTATACATCTAGGCTGTCTAGTGCTAATCTTCTGGGATCACTGTGGTATACGCGTCCCGGCGTTGACGGAAACGTTGTTATGCAGCACATGACTGTACAGTGCCCCTCTCTTCATCCTTACCCAGACGTCTCTGTGTTGGCTCCATTCTCAAGCAGCCTCTCTTGTTGTGAAGTTGGAATGTCTCCAGCAGATCCAGCCTCATAGACAGGCTCAATCAAGACCAGCAGGAAAACATGACTGTCTCTTGCCCAGCAGTCCCAGGAAAACCTCATCGAATCCTTTCATTGTGATTGGGTCACAAGCTTGCTCCTGAAGGAATCACTGCAGTCTGAGCAATGTTATGCAGCACTATAGACAATCCTGGAGCGAGGGGTGCAATCACCCCGGACGCTATTAACAGAATAAGGGTGCATAGATGCTGGGTGGCATGATCGGTAAATATCTCTGAAAATTACACTTGCTTGCAGAAGAACCTGAGGTTTTAACCACTATATTTTTCCAGCTAAACAATGAAAATCCATAAAGAACAGAGACAAAGCTTTGTATATTAAAAGGAGGAGCACTCTGCTCCTGGAGCATCCTTCCTGATTTTGTAAAAGTTTGCTATTCAAACTACTAACATTTTGATTGGGGAAAATGGCATATGGGAAGAACTAGACCTATTCCTGCTGTGGTAACAACGGAAATGAATACACTCCTCCTCCAAATAGACTTCCTTTGGGGGCCAGGGAGGAGGGGCATGGACAGTGCACATTGGTGCTTGATCACTCAGATGACTGAGAAAGAGACGCAGGCCTCATTTTCTCTCTTCTAAGCCAAGTGTTCACGCCAGAGTCCAACTCCAAATTCCTATCCATCTAGAAGATTTTCTTCCATTTTCCCCCTAATACGCTGGATTTTCATTGAGGCATTAATGTCCATTGCTCCGTTTATCCTTTTAAAGGCTGCTGAAGAGCCCACAAAAGAACCAATCTCATTTCTGTAACAGGTTCCTCCCTATGAGAAAAGGACAAAAGACAGAAAGACTTGATCCTATTTATGATTGTTTCTTTCTATTTCTTTAGGAGTATTAACATCTCAAAACCTTTTTTTTTTTCAATTTCAGCTGATTCTCTGACATAGTATAGTGAGAAGAGAACAAAGTATATGGATGCTTATGATTTCATGGATATGTTGATGAAATGGTTTATAATGCAATTAAATCCCAGCTCTTTGTTCTTAAAAAGAAAGAAGCACTCTATTGGGCCATCCCCTAGCAGTAAAAATTCAGCTGAAAGTCTATTTGCTTTTTTTTAAAACACTTCAACTTCCTAGCCAATATTGCCAGACAAACGAAATAGTTCATTTCTGTCCTTTATGTTTGTAGTGAATGTAGAAAAGAAGAGTCTGTACTTCAATGGGGTGGGTTTTAAATGAGAATTGAAAAGCATGTGTTCCATTATAGTTTCAACACCTCACATAACACTTTGCTTAGACAAAAATCCTGTAGGAGTAGTGAATATATACCTTTGCACTTAAAGAGCAAAAAAATGTTCCCATTGAAATTTAAGCATAAGACAAACGGTGAACTGGATCCAAAAAGAGAACTAGGTTACAGTTTTTCTTTTTTTCAGAAGGCTGTCAGATACAATTGAAACAGTTTTTATAAAACATTTCTTTTGTGGTGGCCTTTTATTCTCCCAGTCTTCACTTTTGTCTTCCCAGTTGCTTTCTGATATTGAAAAATTGAACTAAAATTTCTCAAAGGAGAAGAAAAAGAGAAGAGGGACGATACGGACTCCTATTCTTCACTTTTACTGTTTTTCCCTCAGAAGAAAGTGGTAAATAGGAAGCTTGAGTCACCTGACTGGCTTCATCCAGCTCCCCTCCCAAACTTCACCCCAGTGGGACTGACCAGAACTTTTCTAGGGCACACCCTCTGACTTGCCCTGCTCTGTTGCCCTCTGCGACACTGACGCATATGCCACAACCTCTATACTTAGTGAATGAATACTAAAGCATCAGAACAAATGGAGTGGCCAATCAGGAGAGGGCTGGATAAATTTGTAAGCCGAGTCAGCAGACTTTGAGGACTCCAGCAAACTGGGGCACTGGACCCAGACAGAGACAGAGATGGGGAAAGTAAACATTTCTGCCTTGATGAATTGACTCGCAATTCTAATTTTTGCAATCCGAATATCTTTAAAAAACTATTTTAATTTCAGCACACATATAGTTTTTTATGACATTTGGAAGAATGAACTCCTATGTGAGATATGAGACGATATCATAATCTTTTTAGATCTTAGGTCCTGTAAGTCAGGCTCTTTAATTAGCTCGTCAAAGTCAATTGACAGCTGTTACCTTGACAATATACAGGAAGCTGCCGTCTTGCTTTTATCCCAAACATATCTTCAGGGAGGGAGGGTAGGGCATTTGAAACAAAGTCACAACTGGGACCACAGAATCCTCTGAAAGCAGATTTTCTAACTTCCTGAGTCCAACTCTCGGAGACCCCTGGTTGTATCATCAAAAGATTTGGGATCCCTTTCCTTGCTTCCAAAACTAACACCTACAGCAGGATTTCTCAGCGTGGACCGTGAGTCACTGGCCTCAGAATTGCCTGGGGTGGTTATTTTCAGAAGCCTGCCCTCTACCTACTCCGTTTGATCCTGCAGTCTGGGGCTGGCCATCTGCAATTTTACAAAGTGCTACCAGCACCTCACTGAATTTTGAAAACCACCAGGTAGGTAGGTATGTTCATTCATATATACACGTGTTTCGTATAGTAATTTAATATATAAGGAAAATATTAAAGGCTTGAGTTCAAAGAGGTCTGCGACACAACTGTTTAACCCTTCCAGAAGCATCTCGCATTTGGATAAACTTACAGCAGAGATCATTACAATTAATCTCAAAACAGCTACATAAACCTATCAACAACTCTCCTGCCACTCAACTATGTACCTCCCACTGTTTAGTTTCTATCAGCATAAATAAGTAAACCTTACGTAACATTGGCATTGTTGTTTTAAGAGGCCACGTTTTATTTAAATCTATTGGGAGTGAATTGGGTGGCATTTTAAAAAATTGTTAATAGAATAGAAGACAGAATGATGATTATATTAAAATGAAATAGAATTCTCCTATAGAGTGACTGAAGTATAATGATGATTGTTTGTGGTAACAAACTATAGATTCCAAGTCTGGAAGTAAAAATATAACTTTTAAATGTCTGTCTGTCTTTATACTGACCACAAAATTTTAGAAAGTCGTTCCCTCCCCACACGCGGACATTTTCTGTGTTTCCTTCAGAATCCAACCCGCTAGGAATATCAATATGTCTCACAGAGCTTTATTTCAGATGCAGTTCAAAGGGAGGGCAAAGTTAACAGCAGAATCCTTTATGGGAGCTAACCTTATATGAGAGAATCTAATAAAGGATGCCAAGGATTTGTAAGGAAAAAATGCAACCTGAAATATTTTCAATGACACTGCACAAAAAGAGCAAAAAACTATCATGACATAAACAACCTGTATTGATTAGATTTCATTGTGGAAATGTTGAAATGTTGAAGATAAAAGAGATTTGACTATGATGACCCTGCCATCCTGTGGATTTCAGATATCTAAATATCTGCAGCTGATAACACGCCTGCTTCTGCCCCTCTGAACAAGTCCGACTCTCACTGATCATTGCAACGTATTTTCTTACTATCAAACTCACTTCTTCCCACTAAACAGAAAGATCCCAGGTGAATGAACAGATTTTTGAAAGTTTTTTGAAACCACAACCTAACAAATGCACTAGGTAGACTAACTCTTGCTGAGATGAAAATATTGCTGTTACCTGAAACCTGTCAAAACTTGACTTGCAAAGTCCTTTACTATAAAATAAATGAAGCATTTGATTTTGATAATCTAAGTTCTTTATGTATATGAGATTTACTTTGCGTTAAAAAGCTTATAGGGGGCCGGCCCATTGCGTAGTGGTTATGTTCGTGTGGCTCCGCTTTGCAGCCCGGAGTTCACGGGCTCAGGTCCTGGGCGGGGACATATGCGCACCACTCGTGGAGCGATGCTGTGGTGGCATCCCACATACAAAATAGAGGAAGGTGGGCACAAATGCTGGCTTGGCGACAATCTTCCTCAAGCAAAAAGAGGAAGATTGGCAATAGATATTAACTCAGGGCCAATCTTCCTCACCAAAAAAAAAAAGCTTACCGGATGATAGTGCCAGGGTGCTTCAGTTGCAGGAACAACAACCCTAATCAGAGAGTCATTTGGCTCCTTTCCTTCATTCACCTCTTATCTATTGGTTGGTGTAAGTCTATGTGACAAACACTGCATGGTGAACAAGAAAGACCCTGACTTCACAACCTTATGTTTTATTGGAGTAGATTAACAAACCTAAAAAACAAATAGTAAACAGAAAAAATAAAGAAAATAATTACAAGTTACAAAAGGTATTACAGAATAAACAAGAACGGAATACAATAGAAAATAAAGCCGTGAGGGGCAGGGGAGGGCCTACTTTGCACAGCAGGATTAGGAAAGGCCTCCCAGAGCACGTGATATTTAGCTGAAACCTAAAGCGTGATAAGAAGACAGCCATGTGAAGAGAGGGAGGAAGAGATCTCAGACTGGAGACACAGCATGTGCAAAGAGCCTGCAGCACGAAAGAGCATGGCATCACTGGGGAAGCATAAGATGCCTAATGTTTCTGAAGCATAGCAGGTAAGAGAGAGACATGAGAGGAGATTAAAGAAGTAGTTAAGGACCTGATTCAGAGCCTGGAAAGCCATGGTAAGGAACATGGAGCACATTCTCGTAGCACAGGAAGCTATAGGAGAGTTTTAAGTAACAGAAGCCATTTGTACATTTTTAAACATTCAGGTAGAGGAAGAACCACTTCATCAAAAGCTCTTGTACTGCTTCATCAAAATACAGAGAGGACAAAGCTTATCTTCACTGCCACATGCCCCCTCTCCTGTTTGTAACTGTAACCCCTGTTCCCTTTCAATGAACCTGGTCCCGCCTACCTGTCTGTATGCCCAAAGAAACACTCTCTATACTCAACACCAGTCCCTCACAGCCCATTCTTGAAAAGTTACTCTCTCTGCTTGTTATCTCTTCTGGGTTACAGCCATCTCTATCTTTCCTCTTTATTTCCGTCATTTTTCATAGCACTATCACAGTGAATACCATCTGCTTGCTTGGTTTTCACTTATTCACTCTTTATTTCCTGTACCAGACTATAAGCCCCATGAGGGCAGGAGTCACATCTGACTTGAGCACCATTATATCCTCATTCCCCTGCAAAGTGCCTGGCAGAGTAGAGTAAATGAAAGAATTTATGAATCTTTGCTTCAGCTATGTGAATGTTAACAGCAATGTGGGTTATGTTGAAAACTTTGGCAGCCATCACTGCTCGGCTTTGATATAAGGAAAGATTTTTCATTTGCTATTGCACCACCCAACTCCTATAGAGACATAGAAACTACATGTGGCTTCAACAGTAGCCCAGTCTTTCTTTCCCTGATCAAAGTTTCTGGACCCTTTGTCTTTCCTGTTGTGAGTAGAACAGACTCTGCTAATCAACAGTCTCAAAATCTCTTAGAATCCTGTGCTAATGCAACCATGCTTGCTATTTCAAACCAACCATGGATGGGAACATGAGAAAGGAATTAGAAAAAGAAACATAAATTGTATCAAAACATGGAAGACAGAGATATACAAATTTAAATTCCCATTCTATTAAAATAAAGCAACCATCCTCTCCTAGATCAATATTTTCTTATCTTCCTCAGAACTAAAGCAACTAAGGAGGATAAATAAGAGGACACTGCTCTCCAAAGCACCTGACTTCTCAGGCTCTTAAGACAGAATAAGAAAAACAGACACAGTTAGTACCTAACAATCACTTTGCAATTTTCCATCTATCATTAATTATCACTAATCTTTGCCTATGAGAATAGTGAAAATTTCACAGATTTAGTTATTTCACTAAACTAATTTATATGTTAATTAATTTTTTAATGAACAGGTAAAATGCTCACACATTCTTTGCATGTAAACTGGGTAAAATACTCCCAACAAGCATTAAAAATACACCTTCTTGTACTGTCTTGTACATAGTCAGTTTTCAACAAATATGATGTAATAAATGATGAAATGGTTTAACATTTCACAATACAAAACTAAGGATCTAAATATTTTCAGGAAGCCAGAGTGTTTTATACATATATGTTGTTAGTATAGTCTGTAAATCAGTAGGACTTGTTCTACATGTATGTCATCACAAACTAGAGTGTACAGGTATGCTTACTCTGGCAAATATTTTTGGAAATTGTTTTGTTAATTTTCACAACAATTCTATACCCTGCTGACCAAAACTATTTACACACAAATAAACTAAGTTTATCTACATGCAATGAAGCAGCATTTTCCATAGTATGGTCTAAAGACAGCAAACCTTTGCATATTCAGATAGATCTGTTCAGAGGTATGATGAGCCAAAACTTACCAAATGACTTCAAGTTATCTTTCTAGGGAACTTCACTACATTTGTCTTGCAGCTTATGATCTTCTTCCTTGGAACTTTCACTCATGGAAGATTTTCAAATAATGTTTGTTTCAAAAATCATCACTACTATGAATTAAAATATTAGGGAGAAACAAAGCAGGCCAAGGTCATAGATGTTAACAAATTCTTGCTCAGGTTCAGCACCAAATACTAGATGACTGGCAGTAATTAGCTACAGTTCAAGAATTCTGAGATATAAAAAGTGCCTTAAAGGATTAGCTGAAGCTTGACATGGAAGGACTTCTTAAAATTACATGAAGCATAAGGCCTGAGAGAAAGCTTTCCTTTGTAATTTAATAGGCAAAAACCTAAAAGTAAAATGTCCATATGCCCTTCACAAGCCTTTTTGAAGTACTTTTGCTAGTTTGTAATAATTTGATTTGGACAACATTAACTGCTAATAAGGTATGGGAAAAAAATCTCCTAAGGATGTTGTTTTACATGATAAAATAACATTTGAAAAGCCACGTGGAAGCTCAAGGGGAAAAGAGAAAAAAGTGAACTCCAGAATGCTGATGTTTTTTCTTCTAAAATAATTGGGCATACCCAATAACGAACCATGAACAATGTTGTGATTAGAGTTACTTATTTTTTTTAGGATATTTATCTTGAAATACTCTCAAACTTACAGAAAAGTTGCAAATAATTACAAAGAACTTTTTTCCAGAACCATTGAAGAGTGGGTTGTTGATCTGATGCCCATTCACCCTCACATACTTTAGTGGGTAGTTCCTACCAACAAGGACATTCTTCTGCTGGATAATCACAACATACCCATCAAACTCAGGAAATTAACACTGACATATTACTGCCATCTCATCTTCATGTCCTATTCATGTTTTGCGAATTGTCCCAATAATATCTTTTATGTTAAAAGAATCACACAGTCTGGCCCATGGCATGGTGGTTGAGTCTGTTGCACTTCGCTCCGGCAGCCCAGGTTCGCAGGTTCGGATCTCGGGCGCAGACCTACACCACTCATCAAGCCATGATGTAGCGGTGACCCACACACAAAATAGAGGAAGATTGGCACAGATGTTAGCTCAGGGCTAGTCCTCCTCAAGCAAAAAAGGAACATGATTGGCAACAGACGTTAGTTCAGAGTGAATCTTCTTCACCAAAAGAAAAAAAAAGAATCACACATTACATTTACTTATCATGTCTTTTTAATGTCCTTCACCCTGGAACTGTTTCTCAGTCTCACTTTGACTTTCATGATCTTGACATTTTTGAAGATTACAGGGGAGTTATTTTATAAAACTTTTTTCCAGAGTAAAGAGCTTCTACAAGACAAACAAAACCAGAATCAAGATGAACAGACAACCCACCAGCTGGGAGAAAATATTTGCGAAACGTATATCTGACAAGGGGTTAATATCCATAATATATAAAGAACTCACAGAACTGAACAACAAAAGAGCAAACAACCAAATCAAAAAATGGGCAGAGGAAATGAACAGACACTTCTCCAAAGAGTATATACAGATGGTCAATAGGCACATGAAAAGATGCTCAACATCACTAATCATCAGGGAAATGCAAATCAAAACAACACTAAGATATCACCTCACGCCTGTTAGAATGGCTATAATCACCAAGACAAAAAACAACAAATGTTGGAGAGGATGTGGAGAAACAGGAACCCTCATACACAGCTGGTGGGAATGCAAACTGGTGCAGCCTCTATGGAAAATGGTATGGAGATTCCTCAAAGAATTAAAAATAGAAATACCCTATGATCAAGCTATCCCATTACTGGGAATCTATCCAACGAACCTGAAATCAACAACCCAAAGAGGCTTATGCACCCCTATGTTCATTGCAGCATTATTCACTATAGTCAAGAAGTGGAAGCAACCTAAATGTCCCTCAACTGATGATTGGATCAAGAAGATGTGGCATATACATACAATGGAATACTACTCAGCCATAAAAAAAGACAAAATTGTCCCATTTGCAACAACATGGATGGGCCTGAAGGGTATTATGTTAAACGAAATAAGCCAGAAAGAGAAAGGCAAACACTGTATGGTCTCACTCATATGTGGACTATAAACCAACACATGGACAGAGAAAACTGTATTGTGGTTACCAGGGGCAATGGGGGTAGGAGGTGGGCACAAGGAGTGAAGGGAGACATATATATGGTGATGGACAAACAAAAATGTACAACCCAAAATTTCACAATGTTATAAACTATTAAAACATCAATTAAAAAAAAAAACAACTTCCTTCCATTGGGAGCTTTTGAAGTTTTCTCCTCGTGATTAGATTCAGATTATGCATCTTTGGCAGAAATATCACAGAAATGATGCTGTAACTCTTTTTCTCTTTGTAATTAGTAATTAATTTTGCAAGAAGTTCATTTTAAACTATGTCAAAATCCCATTTCTCATCAAATTTTCAATGTATTTATTTATTTATTTATATCAAAATAGATTCATGCATTTCAATTTTATTCAATGGCTTACAACCCGTTATTATAATTATTTATATTGATGTTCAATTTATCCCAAATTTAATTAGTGGCAGCCCCTTTCAGCTGGATCCTGCATCCTTCCAATAATTCTTTGAGCACTTCCTTACTTTATGGCACAAGATGTTCCAGCATCATCTTGTAATCCCCCCCATCCAAGCCCTGGAATCAGCCATTTCTTTCTTTCAGTGGAAAATAGTATTTAGAAATCAAAATCTGGATACTCGATGTGCCACTGTCCATTGGTCCCAAACCTGCTTAGTGGACAAAGCAAGGGAATACGTGTGTGTGTGTGTGTGTGTGTGTGTGTGTGTGCATTCATTTACATTTATGTTCATTTCTATATCTGTCTACACACTGAAAACATGTATTTATACCAATACATGGTTTTCACACCAATTCCAATGTAACACCATAAGGTTCATTCTAGTTTTCTCCCTTTTTGTGTTCGTAGCTCCTTCCTCTGACAGTGAGAAACTTGGTTCATATTATCCTTAATGTACTTGTTTACTTGATCAATCCCCCCATAATTAACCAGCTGCTCATCACCTCTGCCTCTTCCTCCCTTGCATGGGAGGCGTCCTCACCCCTTTTGGGTTCCTCTACCTGCTCTGAGCTGCCCCCTTGTATGGATGTCCTCATTGTGGTTAGACTCAAACACGGCGCTAAGCAGACCCCATGCATGCATGCCCTCCCCCACAAGCTCAGGCTCTGACCCCCTCACTGTGGAGATGTCCTCACCCTCCTCAGACTCCCGCATCTTGCTCCTGGCCGCCATGACACCATCCTAACTCTCCCTTGTCTCCTTCCAAACCCCCTCCCCTCCCTCCACCCCAGACACCTACTTGCTCTGCCCCTAAAATGCTTTTAGACCAAACTGTTTAAGAGGAAAAAGAAGAGAAGAAGAACAGGAAGGGAAAGGGGAAGAGGAAGAGTGACTGTTGCTTTTTAAAAATTACTTTCCAGTTTCCCTTGTGGGGATGGAGGTCAATGGTGCGGTGAGAGTATTTGTGGCAGATTTGACTACAGAAAATCTAAGTTATATTTACAGAACGAACAGTTCTTTTACCCTAACTCAGAAATTTGTATGTAGGACTTACACAATATTATTTGAGGTAATTCATTTTTTAGCAAATTACATCTTAAATTAAATATTCCCTAAGAGGATAGATTTAATAATGCAAGGAGGACTCTTTTTATGTACTTACACTAGGATCATTAAGATAGCACATTCACACACATAAGATGCAGTGGAAGAGTGAATAAATTATTTGGAGACTTTAAGGCAAAAAACAATTCAACATGGCCAGATATTGACAAAAGAAAGAATTATTTTGCTTGGAGTAGCCAGATAATTGCTTTAATTCTCATAGTATAAAGTGTTCTTTACCACTAGAATGTTTTCCCTGCTCTATTAAAAGCAATTATCCCTTAATACAGGCTCTGACAAATGTAGTACAAATATTTTTTACCAATCCAAAATTATGTGCACTTAAGTATTCTAAAAGCCAGTTATTATAGAAAGAGAAAGTAATATCCTAGATGCATTGCTTCTAAGGGTAGTCCATGCATTTAATTCCAGGATAGAAAACACAAACAATTTTGATGGTTTCTTTTGACTGGGAATGAAAAGTGCAAGAATTATGAAAGTTTGTTGGCCAGCCACGTAGAGGTTTTCTCATGGTTAGCTATAATGGCCTATGGGCATCTGATTTTTAGCCAGAACAAACCAAATGAATCCCTTTCCAAAAAAAAAAGCAACGCACACAAATATCTCGCATTATATAAAGTCTTCTTTCCAAGAAAATATCATCACCCTATCAGGATAATTCAATCTTTAAGAGAATCTTTATGATGCTGAGCAGATCTTTTGTGCACAATTCACCCCAACTTTTTCTATGAGGCCTTGATTAATACACCTAGTTCAATTCGTCCCTATAGACTTCGGTTGTCAAAGGAAAATGGTGCAGAGGAAGAGAGTAAAAAGAGGGATAGGAGATGAAAACAATAGTGTACATTACTGTGGTACTAATCACACTAGGGTGATGTGAAACCGTGCTGTAACAGTGACAGACAGATTAATTCATAACTTCTCAGTGGTCATTCACTAAAAGATCCAAAGAACAAATGATGTTTTCTCAACTCTTTTTTTTTGACAAGTAGAAAAATCTTCTCTGATTTTGGGAAACTTAGTTTTCATCAATCACTTTTAAACATTTAAATGAGAATGTGAGAAGAAATTGGTTTTGTGGGGTTTCTTTTCCACTAAGCAGAGTCAATTGTTCTACATATCCTCTTTTAGTACATACTACAGTCCTGCCAGTTATGTAGTCTCCTTGTAACTTTTCATACCTTTGAGCTAACTCTGAGTATATTTCTCCCTAGATAAGCCTCACTTCAATGCCCCTAAAATAAAGAAATACAGTAAGGCTTATACAGAGCCCTTGGATTTGCTAAGTCATATTCCTGAAATTTTGTTCTTCATTATTCATACCACTGAAATTTTTTCCCCCATGTGAAGGTGTTGAAACTGAAGTAATTTACTTTTTAACTTGAATAATTAAACAGCCACTGCAAGTGAATTAACTTTTTTCAAATAGGAAATAACTTCATGTTTATAATCTCAGAGTTATTTTCCCCGGAATCGTCCATATCTCCTCAAGTTAATACCAGCTTCATATGTACTACATATGTATATATATGTACTACATATGTATTATATACAATATATATAGTTGGACTCTATAATAAACTACATACAGTTCTCATTCCACAGTATCTTCAATTACTTTTGATTAATCCTCTGTTGTGTTCATAAATTACACATCGTAAAGTCATTTTAGTTATTGTTTTGGATAGATGATTAGACTAGGTAGACCCCACCTGGAAATTATGGAGAAAATTCTGGGGCTCAGAGTAAATAGACCAGATAAGCTGATTCCCTGTGTAAATATAGAGTTCATATAAAAATTTCTAAGAGAAATTAAAACCTAAATAAATGTAGAATTATACTAATTCATGGATCAGAACACTCAATATTGTGAAGCTATCACTTCTCCCCTCAATTGATCTTAGATTCCATGCCATCCCAATCAAAAATCTCTGCAGGTTTTTTTGTAGAAATTGTCAAGCTGTTTTTAAAATTTAGATGAAATGCAAAGGACCTAAAATAGTCAGTCATTTTTCAAAAAGAATAAAGTTGGAGGATTCACTCTACCTTATTTCAAAGCTTTTGATAAAACTGGAATAATCAGGACAGAGTGGTATTGGGGAAGGGTAGACATATAAATCAACGGAAGAGAATAGAGCTCAGAAATAGACTCCTGATTCACATAACTGTATGCATAAACCTCAAAATCATTACATTGAGAAAGAACCCGGACTCATACAGTATGATTCCATTTACATAAAAATTTATGTAAAATTCTAGAAAATGCAAACCAATCTCCACTGAGAGAGAGAAGAGCAGTGGTTGCCTTGGGCCAGGGGCAGAGGGAAGAATGAACTGCAAAGGGGCACAAAGATCCCTTTACAGATGATGGAATTGTTCCGTAACTTGATTACGGTTGTGGCTGCACAAGAATATATATCTCTCAAAACTCATCAACTATGTGCAATTTGTTGCACTTAAATTATACCTCACTAAAATTGATTTTTAAAATAAATAAATAAAAATAAAATTGGGATAAATAGTACCTACCTCATGGAGTTTTTGTAATATATGAGATAATGCACTGAATGTACTATGAGTTGCAAATAATAAGCATTTAATATATTTGCTATTTTTATTATCATCATTATTATTGCTGTGACTAAGATCAATCAATGTCTTTTGTATGTAATGAGAAGCTGAGTAGGTTCTCATCTTTCTCTGATGATGGAACTGATTTGCTTATTAATTGAGCCTCCTTAAAATTTTCTATTTAGTTTCAAAAATGAGGTCTTGAGCTAAAATGACAGAAAGGTGGTTCTTCTGCTTTAGGCTGTATTCATGGTACCTGTGGCTTGGTCAGGTACAGAACAGTGAATGAATAGAAGCTCTATTCTGTCCCCCACTTTTTTTCATTTTACAGGCAGGTAACTTATGGGTGCTGATCTCTTTGCCTTCAAACTAAAGTATGGTAGATCTTTTTCTGGCATTTTTAGATTCTTGTTGCTTGCTGAAAAAGAAGGCACAACAGTGCCAGGGATTTTCCCACCAGATCTTAATCAAAAACAAAAGTAAAAAGTGTTCCCTATTTTACATTATATCATCTCTAAGCCTTCTTGTAACCCACTAATAGACCAAGAACACAGATACCACAGGTCAGAGATCTCCATACATTTCTTCCATTCCAAAGCTTAAGTAACCAGAGATATGATAGAGATGCCACCAGAACCACACAACCATACCTGGATTTAGAAACTCTTGAACATTACAGCCAGGCCATGGAAAATTAAAGATTAAAAAGATTAGGAAGTAGTTAATTAACCTAATTAAGAACAATACATTTTATAGATGTTTACTCAAGATGGAAGGGTTATTTGTTGTTTTTTTTTCTTCTTTTTGGTTTTATGTGGGTTTTAAATTTGTTTATTTGCTTGTATGCTTGGATTAATTCAAATTTTACAGGCTTTAGGAGTTATGGCTCCTTGAATGTTCCTAAAAAAGGAAAATCTTAAATGAACACTCAAAATGAGCTATAGCCAGTGTCTGTCCTAAAAGATTTCAAACTCCACAAGAATACTCAAGACAGTTTCTGGAGTTTTCCTATCCCAGTTGACAAAGCATCAGAAATAAACTATAGGATCAGAGATGCTTTCATCAGAGACAAAAACCTTGAACACAGGACTTTTAAGAACAACATTTAAAAACTGAGTGCAAAAGTACAGTGTGCATGAGTAAGCATTTGCTTAAAGTATATTTGTGTAGGTGAACATTTATTACAAGGTTACCTGTGGCTGACTGAATTGGGGAAGGAAGATTGGAGAGGGCGAAGAACATCTAGAATCTGCAGAAAATAGAAAGAAACTTTTGGACTGCCCTGCAGTCTTTGCTGATTTTACTCTTGCTCGGGCATTTCTTTCAGAGTGCGATATTGTTCAGGGATGTCCTTTTTATCTAATAAGTACAAGTGGGTCCTGTGCCTTCCTTTAGTGTATGATTAGTCTGTTTGCTTTTTGAAGACGTTCAGTCTGGGATCCATCCAAGGTATTTTACATAATTATCAGGTACTTCATCTGATGTATGAGGACCCATAAAAACAAAGAAATGCTGCAGTCCTGGGTTAGCATTACCAGAGCTATGAGTGTCTTCCAGAGTGATGCCTGTGCTGAAAGTCAGGAAAACATTCCTGGATGTGAGAGTCGTTGGGCTGTGGGCTCTCCTGAAAGGGAGGCCTAAGAAACTTTGCCAACTGAGTCATTTAAAACCAGGCTGGAAGTGGCCCTGGGGGACACGGGCATAGTCAGAAAAGCAGGTGGACAATCCCGACCAAATGGGCCTCGTTAAAAAACAAGATTCACTTGAGTCAATTTGGAGATCTAATTGGCTTTATTCGAGGATTCATGAATCAGGCAGCATCCCATCTAGCAAATAGAAAGGAGCTCCAAAGAGCTGCAGAAAAGGAAAGTTTTTACACGAAGAAAGGAGGTGGAAAAAGGAAGTTTATTAGCAAAGAGTGGGTTGTTTCAGTCAAGGTCACCTTCCTATGGGGGACGGAAGGGTCCTATTTGTAGGATTGTTACTGAAACCAAAGTGGGTTCGCCTCCTGGCGAGTTAAATCAGACTCTCAACCAGAAGCAGTTGTCACACAAAGTAGGGTATATTTGTAGCAAATAGGAGGCCACATGGAATCATTTCCAAAGTCGTGGTGTCCCTGAACAAATGGAAGCAGGGGCTTTTTATTTCGGATGGGGAATGAATATTCAAAAGGGAGAGGTGGGTATTCGCTTGCACAGGCTCAGTTGGAAGCCATGCTCCCACACACACTGCAGGTTATGGTCATAAGGCCTGAGGTCCTCCCAGAGAGGAGATCTTTGCCTTAAAAATGAGGCAAAGGTCATAGGCCTCACTCTTGTGGTGGGGCTTGGTCTGGTTCAAGGTAGCTGGTGATTGCATCTCTTAACAGTTAAAAGCTTCCAAACCCACCCTTGAGTTCCTCAAGGCAATTAGTCAGTGACAGGATTACCTCACTCAGTGCTGACCAGGTGATTCCAGATTGACTGGTTAAAGGTTACATTGCTGGGAGATGCTGAAACTGCAATTTGGTTAGCTGTTAAGCCTTGGTTTGCTGAAGTGGTGCTTAGCACAAGTGACTCCATTTTAGGCCTGTTGTCTCTTTCTTGTAACAGCCTTTTCTTCTCTAATTCCTGTATTCCTTTTCAAAATGTATTCTTCTTATTAATAAACTGAAGACTACAAGTAACTACAGAAAAACCCATATCATTTACAATCCAGAGGTTTGATTTTCTTGTTGATATAATGGAATTCAGTAATGTTTCTCTTCTCTGGAAGTCCCTTATTTGTATAGGAACAAATGCTTTTAACCAAAATTGGAACATATGGACCGAAATTATTTCTAACTATGGGATCAACTGTTTGAAATCCAGGCAGTATTGTCACCATAGATAGCTGCTAACTCTAGCTACACACAACAAAGTCAAAAGATAACAGCAACATAAATCTGGATGTCATCAAGTCCGTGTAAGAATTCTTCAGTACTTCACTCATAGGATACTCCTCGGGCTTCTTCCATGATCAGTTCAATTATTTTAGATCTAATTCCAACAGTCTACTGTGATATAGTGATATAATAAGAAATATGTATTTGGTCTTCGTCCCCCCATTCCAGGCCCAGAGCTTCTAAAACGTTTGTAATTTCCTGAGTGATAGGAGCATCTTTTGTTATAATATTTGGTCTTTGTTCCTGGTTCCTCACATAAGAACTTCTAGAGGGGCGGAGTCAAGATGGCGGCGTAGGCAGACTCTGAACTCACCTCCTCCCGTGGACACAGCCAATTTACAACTACTCGTGGAAAAATTACCCCTGAGACAGAACTGAAAACTGGATAAGAGGAACTCCTGCAACAACGGACAATCCTAACTGGGGTGGAGGAGGCAGAGACTCCCTTCCGGAGAGGAAAACGCCGCCTTCACAAGCCGCCAGCGTCACGGCCGGCCGCCGGGAGCAGCTCACAGGTACGCAGCCTCCCTGGAGGAGCGGGGCCCTGAGCCGGGGAGCGCCCCCGCTGTGGGCATTTTGTGGACCCAGCACAATCGACACCAGCGGCATAATATCTGACTTTGCCTGCTACTAAAGCATTGGGGAGCACCCCCAGAAAACCCGGTTCACAAAGAAACTAAAACTGGCTCTTAAAGGGCCCGCGCACAAACTCACCCGTTCCAGAAAGCATCCTAAAATCACCAGAAAGAAAGGTGCACACTGCTTTGGTGATAAGAGACTCACCTAATAGGCCCTGAGTGCATCTCGGTGAGGGGTGAGACCTCTCCAGGGACTGGGACATTGGCGGCGGCCATTGTTGTGGCCTGGTGTGAGCGTGCTGACACAGACGCCATTGGAGTTTTCCCTGAGACCTGCTAGCCCAGGGTCTGCTCCACCCGCTAGAGCACCGATTTAATCCAGCTCAGCCAAGGCAGGCAGCCCACCCTAGAGACTGGCCCCACCTAACAACAAGCCCTCAGGCAACGTGTGGGCCTGCATAGATTGGTGACTGGATTTTCTGCAGCCTGGCAACTGAGCTGACTTGAGCGGGGCAGGGTGTGCACAAGGAGCGGGTGGAGAGTGTGGGGTGGTGGCGGAGTGTGTGGGGCTCCCGCCGTGGAGAAACTGGGTCCGCTTGGGGAGGTCGGGGCTCTCACACGGGCGGGACTGTGTTGACTGTGTGTGTGGACCTCTGGGCGGCAGGGCTTGTCAGCTGCAGAAGACTTGTGCTTCTCAAAGACCCACATAGGAGGTTTGCCCCACCTTCCAAAGCCTGAAACAATTGGGTGCTCCTGTGCCTGAGGCCAACCCCACCCAGCTGCAATCCTCAGAGAGCTGACAAGAGACCTAATAGGCTAGAGGTTTACAGCAATTCTAAGGCCCTGAGCCTAACAACCTGCCACACTGGGGGCCTACTCACTTAAAAGAAATACTGCAACACAAATGTGGTATTAGAACTTACAGCCAACTGTGCTGGGGCTCCCCACACCTGATAAAGAGACTGAAGGGCCCACAACAACTACAAGCAGCTGAGCATTACAACAGCTGGCCAGGAGCATAACTCAGCCTCCCTGGGCGCCTATAGGGAGAGCTAACAGGCCACAATAGAAGGACACACGTAGCTCACATAGGGGCCACCCCTGGAACATTGAGAACTGAGGGAAGCACACTGGAAGCCTCCTAAGCCATCACTTACATAAGGTCACCTATCCAAGAGCAGGAGACGTAGCTGACCTACCTAATACGTAGACACAAGCACAGGGAAAGAGGCAAAATGAGGAGGCAAAAGAATACATTCCAAGTAAGGGAACAGGACAAAACCCCAGAAAAGGAACTAAGTGAAACAGAAATGAGCAACCTACCTGACAGAGAGTTCAAACTAAGAGTGTTAAGGATGCTCACTGATCTGGGGAGAAGAATAGATGAACTCAGTGAGAATGTCAACAAAGAAATGGAAGATATAAAAAGAACCAACCAGAAATGAAGAATACAATACTGGAAATGAAAAACTCATTAGAGGGACTCAAAAGCAGAGTAGAGGATACAGAAGAACGGATCAGTGAGCTGGAAGAAAGACTAGAAGAAATTACCCAAGCTGAACAGGTAAAAGAGAAAAGAATTAAAAAGAGTGAGGACAGTCTAAGGGACCTCTGGGAGAACATCAAAGCGCACTAACATCCGTGTTATAGGTGTCCCGGAAGGAGAAGAGCGAGACAAGGGGGCAGAGAATCTATTTCAAGAAATAATAGATGAAAACTTCCCTAACCTAAGGAAGGAAACAGACATCCAGGTACAGGAGGCACAGAGAGCCCCAAACAAGATAAACCCAAAGAGGCCCACACCAAGACACATCATAATCAAAATGTCCAGAATTAAAGATAAAGAGAGAATCCTAAAAGCCGCAAGAGAATGTCAAGTTACATACAAAGGAAACCCCATAAGGCTATCAGCTGACTTCTCTGCAGAAACCTTACAGGCTAGAAGAGAATGGCACGATATATTTAAAGTGCTAAAAGGAAAAAACTTACAGCCAAGAATACTCTACCCGGCAAGGTTATCGTTCAAAATGGAAGGAGAGATCAAAATTTTCCCAGATAAGCAAAAATTAAAGGAGTTTGTCACCAAGAAACCAGTGTTACAAGAAATGTTAAAGGGACTGATTTAAGGGGAAAAGAGAAGACCACAAATAGGAAAAATTATCTATTTCCACGATTAGAACATAATGGATACAAATGCACAAAAAGAGGTTAGATATGATATCAAAAACATAAAAGGAGGGAGGAGGGTAGTTAAAGAGTACAGCTTTCAGACAGAGGTCAAACTAAAGTGACCATCAATTCTGTATAGAAGAAGTAAGGAACAGAGAAGGACTACTTAAACACTGAGGAAAAAAATAAAAAAGTTAAAAAATGGCAGTAAGTACATACTTATCAATAGCTACTTTAAACGTCAATGGACTAAATGCCCCAATTAAAAGGCATAGGGTGGCTGACTGGATAAAAAACAAGACCCATATATATGCTGCATACAAGAGACACACTTCAGACCTAAAGACACTCACAAACTGAAAGTGAAGGGATGGAAAAAGATACTCCACGCAAATGGCAATGAAAAGAAAGCTGGGGTAGCAGTACTCATATCAGACAAAATAGACTTTAAAACAAAAACTGTAAAAAGAGACAAAGAAGGGCATTACATAATGATCAAGGGAACAATCCAACAAGAGGATATAACACTTGTAAATATCTACGCACCCAATGTAGGTGCACCTAAATATATAAAGCAATTATTAACAGACATAAAAACAGAAATAGACAGTAACACAATAATAGTAGGGGACTTTAACACTCCACTTACACCAACAGATAGATCATCCAAACAGAAGATCAATAAGGAAACATTGGCCTTAAACGACACCTTAGAACAGATGGACCTAGTAGATATATACAGAGCATTCCATCCAAAAACCGAAGAATACACGTTCTTTTCAAATGCACATGGAACATTCTCCAAGATTGATCACATATTAGGCCACAAAACAAGTCTCCATAAATTTAAGAAGATTGAAATAATACCAAGCATCTTTTCTGACCACAACGGTATGAAACTAGAAATCAACTATAGGAAGAAAATCAGAAAAGCCACAAATACATGGAGATTAAACAAAATGCTACTGAACAACGACTGGGTTAACGAAGAAATCAAAGAAGAAATCAAAAAATACCTGGAGACAAATGAAAATGAAAATACGACATGCCAGAATTTATGGGATACAGCAAAAGCGGTTCTAAGAGGGAAGTTTATAGCGATACAGGCCTATCTCAACAAACAAGAAAAATCTCAAATAAACAATCTAACAATGCACCTAAAGGAACTGGAAAAAGAAGAACAAACAAAGCCCAAAATCAGTAGAAGAAGGGAAATAATAAAAATCAGAGCAGAAATAAATGAAATAGAGACCAAAAAAAAAAAGAAAAAATTAATAAAACCAAGAGCTGGTTCTTTGAAAAGATCAACAAAATAGACAAACCTTTAGCTAGACTCAACAAGAAAAAAAGAGAGAAGGCACAAATAAGTAAAATCAGAAATGAAAGAGGAGAGGTTACAACAGACACCTCAGAAATACAAAAGATTATAAGAGAATACTATGAAAAACTATATGCCAACCAATTCGACAATCTGGAAGAAATGGATAAATTCTTAGAATCATACAACCTTCCAAAACTGGATCAAGAAGAAGTGGAGAATTTGAATAGACCAATCACCAGTAAGGAGATCGAAACAGTAATCAAAAACCTCCCCAAAAATAAAAGTCCAGGACCAGACGGCTTCCTGGGGAATTCTACCAAACATTCAAAGAAGACTTAATACCTATCCTTCTCAAACTCTTCCAAAAATTGAGGAGGGAGGAAGCTCCTAACTCATTCTACGAAGCTGACATTACCCTGATACCAAAACCAGACAAGGACAACACAAAAAAGAAAATTACAGGCCAATATCACTGATGAACATCGATGCGAAAATCCTCAACAAAATACTAGCAAATCGCATACAACAATACGTTAAAAGATTATACACCATGATCAAGTGGGATTTATTCCAGGGATGCAGGGATGGTTTAACATTCGCAAATCAATCAACGTAATACACCACATTAATAAAATGAAGAACAAAAATCACATGATCATCTCAATAGATGCAGAGAAAGCATTTGACAAGATACAGCATCCATTTATGATAAAAACTCTGAATAAAATGGGTATAGAAGGAAAGTACCTCAACATAATAAAGACCATATATGAGAAACCCACAGCTAATATCATCCTCAATGGTGAAAAACTGAAAGCTATCCCTCTAAGAACAGGAACCAGACAAGGATGCCCACTGTCACCACTCCTATTTAACATAGTATTGGAAGTCCTAGCCAGAGCAATCAGGCAAGAGAAAGAAATAAAAGGGATCCAAATTGGAAAGGAAGAAGTGAAACTGTCACTATTTGCAGATGACATGATTTTATATATAGAAAACCCTAAAGAATCCACCAGAAAACTTTTAGAAGTAATAAATGAATATGGTAAAGTTGCAGGATACAAAATCAACATACAAAAATCAGTTGCATTTCTGTACACTAACAACGAAGTAGCAGAAAGAGAAATTAAGAATACCATCCCATTTACAATTGCAACAAAAAGAATAAAATACCTAGGAATAAATTTAACCAAAGAGGTGAAAGATCTGTACACCGAAAACTATAAAACATTTCTGAAAGAAATTGAAGAAGACACAAAGAAATGGAAAGATATTCCGTGCTCTTGGATTGGAAGAATTAACATAGTTAAGATGTCCATACTTCCTAAAGCCATCTATAGATTCAATGCAATCCCTATCAAAGTTCCAACAACATTTTTCACAGAAATAGAACAAAGAATCCTAAAATTCATATGGAACAACAAAAGACCCCGAATAGCTAAAGGAATCCTGAGAAAAAAGAACAAAGCTGGAGGTATCACACTCCCTGATATCAAAATATACTACAAAGCTATAGTAACCAAAACAGCATGGTACTGGCACAAAAACAGACACACAGATCAATGGAATAGAATCGAAAGCCCAGAAATAAACCCACACATCTATGGACAGCTAATCTTTGACAAAGGAGCCAAGAACATACAATGGGGAAAAGAAAGTCTCTTCAACAAATGGTGTTGGGAAAACTGGATAGCCATATGCAAAAAAATGAAAGTAGATCCTTACCTTACACCATACACAAAAATTAACTCCAAATGGATTAAAGACTTGAATGTAAGACCTGAAACTGTGAAAGTTCTAGAAGAAAACATAGGCAGTACGCTCTTCGACATCGGTCTTAGCAACATCTTTTCAAACACCACATCTGACCGGGCAAGAGAAACAATAGAAAAAATAAACAAATGGGACTACATCAAACTAAAAGCTTCTGCACAGCAAAGGAAACCATCAACAAAACGAAAAGACAACCTAACAATTGGGAGAAGATATTTGCAAACCATACATCTGATAAGGGCTTAATCTCCAAAATATATAAAGAACTCATGCATCTCAACAACAAAAACTACCAACCCAATTAAAAAATGGGCAAAAGACCTGAACAGACATTTCTCCAAAGAAGATATACAGATGGCCAACAGACACATGAAAAGATGTTCAAAATCACTAACTATCAGGGAAATGCAAATCAAAACTACAATGAGATATCACCTCATGCCTGTCAGAATGGCTATAATTAACAAGACAGGAAACAACATGTGTTGGAGAGGATGTGGAGAGAAGGGAACTCTCATACACTGCTGGTGGGAGTGCAAACTGGTGCAGCCACTATGGAAAACAGTATGGAGATTCCTCAAAAAATCAACGATAGAACTACCATATGATCCAGCTATTCCACTGTTGGGTATTTATCCAAAGAACTTGAAAACACCAATTTGCAAAGGTACATGCACCCCTGTGTTCATTGCAGCCTTATTCACAATAGCCAAGACTTGGAAGCAACCTAAGTGCCCATCAAGGGACGAATGGATAAAGAAGCTGTGGTATATATACACAATGGAATACTACTCAGCCATAAGAAACTTGACGAAATCCAGCCATTTGTGACAACATGGATGGACATTGAGGGTATAATGCAAAGTGAAATAAGTCAGAGGGAGAAGGTCAAATACCGTATGATTTCCTTCATTAAGTAGTAGATAATAACAACAATAAACAAACACATAGGGACAGAGATTGGATTGGTGGTTACCAGAGGGGAAGGGGGGAGGGTGGAGGGTGAAAGGGATAATTCGGTACATGTGTGTGGTGATGGGTTGTAATTAGTATTTTGGTGGTGAACATGATGTAGTCCATGCAGAAATAGAAGTACAATGATGTACACCTGAAATTTTTGCAATGTTATAAACCAATGTTACTGCAATAAAAAAAATAAATAAATAAATAAAAAAAAAAAAAAAAAGAACTTCTAAAGCCCTTGAAATATCCTGAGTGGTAAGGGTGATAGAAGCATTTTTGTTACTCATAATAAGTCTCTTTCAATCAGACCTAAATTTATGGTAATGAGGTGACCCCTGGTGGGTCCCTAGATAGCTAGAGGCTATCCTAGATAGCTTCAGATAGCTTCCTCTGGCTGCCAGAGGAACCAACCACATGATTAGAGGGTTAGAATTTTCATCCCCACTCCCTCACCTCCAGGGAGGGAAGAGGGGGCTGGAGATTGAGTTAATCACCAATGGCCAATGATTTAATCAGTCATGCCTACATAACAGAACCTCCATAAAACCTCTAAACAACAGGGTTCAGAGAGCTTCCAGGTTGGTGAACACACTGTGCCTGGAGAGGGTACGGAAGTTCCATGCCCCCTACCCCACACCTTACCTATGCATCTCTTCCATTTAGCTGTTCTTGAGTTGTAGCCTTTATAATAAATCAGTAAACGTAAATAAAGTATTTCTCTGTGTTCTGTGAGCCGGTCTAGCAAATTACTGAACCTGAGGAGGGGGTCTTAGGAATCCCCAATTTATAGTCAGTCAATCAGAAGTATGAGTGGCCTGGACTTGCAATTGGTGTCCGAAGCGTGGGCAAGTCTCGTGGGACTGAGCCCTTAACCTGTGGGGTCTGAGCTAGCTCGCAAGTAGATAGCATCAGAATTGAATTGTAAGACGCCCAGTTGGTGTCCGGAGAGTTGCAGAATTGGTGTGGGGAAAAAAACCCTCACATTTGATGTTGGAAGTGTTTTATGTAAGAAACAGATCGTAGTATCTACTTAAACTGAGTCTGGGGCCCTCCAGAATTATTAGGAGCAACAAAAATGGGGACAGGAAGAAAGAGAGTCACAGAGGCAGCACACACACAACAGAGAGAAGCCACCCATCAGAGATTGATATGGGAAGGGTATTAAACTATCAAGAACTCCAAAAGCTTGTGGTCTCCTCATTGTATTTAAATGATGTCTAATATAGTTAGGGGCAAAAAAATCCACATGACACAAGAATCCTGAAGAGTCTCCCAGAAGGCAGCATAGCGTTGTGATTAAGTGAACAGACTGAGACACACAGCCTGGATTTGAATTCTGGTAGGTGACACCTGGCACCTACCTGGGCCTCAGGTCTCAGTTTTCTCAACTGTAAAAGGGGGATAATAGTATATACCTCATAAGATCATTGTGATAGTTATACGACTTAATACACGTAACATGCTTTGAACAGTGCCTAGCGCATTATAAACACTACGTAAAGGTTAGCTATGATAATTATGTATGTACACGTAAACTGAAGAGTCTGGATCATAACAATAATTATACTTTGCAGAGTGCTTCAGAAGATCCCTGACACGTAGGCAGGACAGAAATCATTATCATGCCCTCCCCCTCATTTTGCAGATTAAAGGAAGCAAAGCTCATACCTTAATTAGCATCTTGTCTAAATCATGAAAACAAAGTAACATGGTGAAGATTTAAAAATGGTGAAGTTAGGTGATTCCTAATTTAGTTTTGAGAAGGGTTCATTTTTAAAAAGCAATTGAACTAAATTTTTTTTTTTTACTGTTGCTTAGAGAAACAAGATGGACATATCTGGAAAAAGTCATATATGTAAATCTTATCTCCTAATGATACCAGGTAAAACAAGCGACTCATATAGAACCCATATGTACTCTATATTTCCTTCTTGATTATGTTGTTTGGTTTTCTGGAGTTTAAAAAAAAAAAAAAAAACTTCCCATTTTTCTATCACCTCTCTTACACAGAGATCATTATCCAAAAATTCAAACAGAATTCTGAACTTTAAGATACCTCACATTGGGAGCAATTAATAAGTGATCAATGGCTTGATGATTTAAATAAAACACTCAACGGAAATTGAGAAAATGCAAGTATCTGTACCAAAACTTACCTTCTAGCCTTCATTCAAATTAATGGTTCTAAATTATACGATATGCACAGATTTATAACAGATTTGTCATAACTACTAAATATAAAGTCTAGTAAATGGCAATACCAATAACATTAAGTAACTGTCTTTAGCTGCCACGCAGGAATCCTAAACACAAATTTCACGGGACAAGGCTTTAGATAAGCTGGCTTCTAACCTAGTGGTTAAGTACATGTACTAGGAGCTGAGTTCAAGTCCTAAATGTCATTTTTTAGCTGAGTGACTTTCAGCTAAATCCTTAAATTCCTTAAGCCTCAGTTGCTACATTTTGTTAATAAAGAGTCTTTGAAGCCCATAGAGGTTAAGTGACATAGTCAAGGTGACATAGTTAGGAAGTGGTGGACGTAATAAAATGTGGCTAATAATAATTGCTCACATTTATTAAGAGCTATCCATATTGCAAGCTTTGTGCTAAGCACTTTACCTGCATTATATTCTTTAACCTTCAGAGTAACCTATAAGGGAGATCGTTACTCCCTTATTTTATAGGTAAGGAACTTAAAACTTGGAGAGGTTGAATTTCTTAAGGCATATCGCTACCAATTGCAAAAGCTGTGATACTGGAACAGTGCCTGGCAGCTTAGTAAGCTTTCAAATAATGTTAGTTATTATTAGAATGATTAGTATTGTTGAGCCGCCATTTAATATCCAGGTTACTCTCAACAAGTAACATAATATTTCTGAGCCTTACCAATAAAATGTGAAAAATAATAATAATGTCTGACCTGCCTATCTCTCAGGTTTACTATTATGATCAAATTAGAAACATGTGTGAAAGTGCTTTGTTAAGTTCAAGAACATGTAGTTGCCAACTTACTTAAATTGCTTTAGAAGCAATTATTAATGTTTTCAAATCAAAAACATTTGGTACTCAGGGCTGACCGGGTGGTGCAGTGGTTAAGTTCACGCACTCGGCTCCGGCAGCCCGGGGTTTGCAGGTTTGGATCCCGGGCGCAGACCCACACACCACTCATCAAGCCACACTGTGGTGGCGTCCCACAACAAAATGGAGGAAGATGGGCGCAGATGTTAGTTCAGGGACAACCTTCCCCAAGCAAAAAGAGGAAGATTGGCAATAGATGTTGTTAGCTCAGGGCCAATCTTTCTTACTTTAAAAAAAAAAAAAAAAAGCATTCTGTACTCAAAATAGAGGTAAAGAAAAGAAGGAAAATAAAGATATACATCTCTTATCCTAAGGAAACCAGCATGGAATGTGGATAATAAAGTCACGGATTTAAAGAAGGCATTGAGCTTCTCAGATAAGGCAAGGAATTAGGTCACAATTTTGAATACACTCAGGACTTATTCTCACTTTTGATGGCCTTACCAGTATGATTACATCTGCTGACTCTCTTCCCACAGCTTCTTAGAACTTCTGGCCACTGGTAGTACCTTCTTGATTTCTAAGGTTGTTGTAGGCTTATTATTTAAATATACATAGATAAATAGATATATGGTAGATAGATGAGAGAGAAAGAGAGATTGAGAGAGAGAAATATCTTTTATATCACTTAAATTGGAACTTTCTAGGGTAACAGATATGTATCTCAGTGTATAATTTTCTACCAAAAATTTACAACATTAATTTCCCTGTTTCCATAATAAAGAGTCAATAGGTATGCTATATAACTGAAATATGAAGATTGAGGTATTCTACTTAAAATCATAAATGCAACCATATAAAATAAAATAAAAAATAAACATCTAACACAATCCATGAGGTGGAAGGGGAAAAGGAAGTAATAAACAGGGTAGTTATGCTAGATTCTTCATCTTTTGTAGTAAGAAATCAAATGATCTGGTCCAAAGTTAAAAATCAAGAAACAGAGCATATTGTGTACAGCTTTAATGCTGCTGCCAAAAGAAACCAAAACAGAAACTGATGGTAGCTGTAGCCTCTAGGAAATAAAAGTTTGGGTTGAGGGGTAAGCAGCAGCATTGAAAAACAGGATTTTCCTTCTTATATGTATTCTTCTATATTATTTGAATTTTTCAAATTTCTTTAGTAACAGAAAATTGGTTTATTTAAGCCATGAATCCTTATAATGGCTCCTTTTATCTTCAGGATAAACTTCAAACTTCTTGGAATGTCTATGAGGCCCTTCATGATCCGGCCTCTATGTCTCCAGGCTCCTCTCCCTGCAGTCTCTCACGTGGAGTTTTTCCTCCCCACTTTAACAATCTACTTGTAGTACCCCTCTGTGCCTAATCTACTGACTGCGATACACAGTAAGAAATATATTTGATAATATGACATATATGTGTACACATATATATATAACAGAATTGCACAAAACAATATTTACCTTACCAGATTCAATACCTTCTGATATTTTCTGTTCCATTCTATTTTACCTTTTAAATGTCAGTCCTGACTTTGCTTTTATTTGACATTTATTTCATGAACCATTAACTGTCACCAATTTCAGTTTGAAAAAACTGTCTTACATTCTGATCCCTTGACCTACATTCTGATCACTTGCTCACTCCCCTGGGCAAATCACTTTCAGCCTTCAAATCTCAGCTCAAGCATCATCTCCTCTTAGAAGCCTCCTGTGACCAATAGCCAGCTGGGATAATCTGCCTCTCGCCCATGGTCTTCCTCTGTGTTCCCATAACTACTACTGAGGCACTTTCTGTTCTGTGATGTTCTCGACTCTCTCTTCCACTAAACTGTAGTTTCTCTAATACTGCCTCATTCAATATTAAACATCCATTCCCTGTCATATAGTATGTGCTCATTAAATGTATTATTTTAGTATCGAATGAGTGAATCTATCTATCAGTTTGAAAGCAGGCCAATTTACTAAAGGATCAATTAGCCAAATGACAAATTCATCGAATTCACTAATTTACCAAATACATTTTAAAGAACATTTTAAAAATTTATTCAGTGGCTATGAACATATTATTCTTATTATATTTAAATTAGCTGTTACTGAATTGGTCATTTGGTGCATTGGCTTATGAAAAATCAGCTTGCAGCAAATTGGTTTTAGGAAAATTGTTTTATTTGTGAATTAATTGAGAGCCCATAACTTTTCCTACTTAACAAATACTGACAACGATATTTTTTTTCTTTCCAAGAATATTGTACATGGTGATATAATTTGTGTGAAAATTGGATAGGGGTACTTTGGAAGTTTCTATATATTCCTAAGAAAATGTTACCTCTTTTTATTTACGTGGCTAGTCTGAACAAAACTAATTCTGCCTGAATTGGTTGCTATGTGCTATTAGGAAAATATTTTTGCTTGTCTCATCCTGAGGCTCCTTATGCTTAGTTGATACGAAAGCATTTATATCAACTTGTCTTGTAGCAACTCCATGTGAGATCCAACTGTAAAAAGAGACCCTGTCTTAGTGTGTTCGTGCTGCTATGACAAAATGCCATAGACTAGGTGGCTTAGAAAACAACAGGTATTTATTTCCCACAGTTCTGGAGGCTGGGAAGTTCAAGATCAAGGCGCCAGCAGATTCAGTGGCTGGTGAGGGTCTACTTCCTGGCTCATAGATGGCCATCTTCCCACTATGACCTCACATGGCCAAAGGGACAAGGGCACTCTCTGGGTCTCTTTTGTAAGGATACTGATCCCATTCGTGAGGCCTCTGCCCTCATAACATAGTCACCTTCCAAAACCCTCACCTCCCAATACAATCACATTGAGGGTTAGGATTTCAACATATGAATTTGGGGGGAACATAAGCATTCTGTCTATAGCAGACCCCGAGGTAGGACTACACTGAGAGTTGGGCACTAAATATGCCATCTTACTGACCAACTGAAATGACCGCTTTCTTTCACTACCATCTTTTAGTATTATTGATGGCTTGTTCATAGAAGATAGCTTTAAAAATAACTAACAAAATCCAAAATAAATCTAAGGAATTTAGCATGGGGCTCAATAAAAGCTAATCATTATTATTATTATTACACAGTTGTTACTTGTCGTTTAATCTAATATCTTGAAATGATATACAATTAAAGTTTAAAGCAGTCATATTCCCTGTAACATGTCACAATAAAATATGGTACAAAGAAGTGACTCTACAGTCCACATATCCATAGTAGCCTAAAGAAATGTATTACCCTTCAGGACCTCTGTATTTTTTTTCTTCCCTGTAATCTTCAATTATATCCTTGTGATATTCATTTAACCACATTTTATCCCCTAAAGAAAAAAAAAATGGTTAGGGGTTGAATATTGTCTTTAGTTAGCAGAATACACATGATACCTCCACGAAGGTAATCGGAAAATTCTCTCTCAACTAACTTTCTTCACTCTCTGCTGACAATAGGCATTGGTGCTAAAATCTGTGTGGTGGTACCTCCGTCCACAATTCAGCTATACCACTTTTCCACATTTCCTGAATAAGCTATAATCTAGTAATAAGAGGAAGAAAAAGGGAGTATTGCTCTTCTGTCTCCACTTTTCTCCCACAAAATGCTGTAGAGATGTAGGCCTGCCAGAGCCAACAGGATAGATTGGGAAAGGGCATACACCACAACCCCTCTGGAGGAGAAGATGTGTACTTTCTCCTATAATAAAAACTAGGGATTTCTCCAGTGTATCGCACATACACAAAACGTAGGGTAGTTACACAGTTGTCAGTTCTGTGTCGGGTAGTTCAGAGATGGATAAATTCTGAATATTCATTACCCATTCCTGTCATATTTAAACTAATTAATATTCACTCTTTAGCAATAAAGCTGTTTGGAAGCTTTTCCTCACTAACGTCAACCCTGTGTTTCAACAGTAAACGTTCTGTCTGCTCCATAGTTATGTGTTTTCATATGCACACATTTCCGTTGAGTGTTTCCATCACCCCAGGATGATGATCACTCATTGTATGTTTGTTGATGGCAGATATCACGTCCAATCTCCCAGATCTTCGTTCACCAATACATTATCTGTGGGTGCTGAGCCAATGCTCATTGACAGACTAAGCACAATGCTATTAAAGGTATTCTCTAAGTCTTCTAATGAGGTCAAATTTCCTGCCGTTTTAAGGAGCAATAACACCTGCTCGAAGTTTTTAGAATAGTCCTCTGCCTGCCTTTTCTGATTTGAATATGACCAGTGTGTCGTCTCTTACTGTTCTGCTAATAAGACAGCGAAGCGAGCTGTTTAGAGGACCTTGGGAGGTGGATCAGAAGGGAAGAGTGGCTGAGGGAAGGAAAGTCTTAAACTTGCGAGTATCTTAATGTGTTTACAAGAAAGAGCTACATGCCAAAAGCTCAGGCTGAGCAGTGAAAAAAAAATAGATATTTTCCAACTGTAAGTGCACCCTGTGAGAGGATGTGTCTGAAACCTCCTCGTCTATGATTCCCACGAAAAGAAGTGTGCGAGTCAGATGATTCAGCAGATTTTAAGTGCTTGTTTCCTTAGAAGGAGGTTAAACTTAAAGTCAAGTGTTGAGTGAGGTTTGACTGCTTTTCCAGGTGCCCAGGACATCTTTGTAAATACCGGAGTTAGAGATGAATACAACTCATTTATTCATGATGTTTGCATGACTTAAACCTTTTCACATGTGCCTGGACCAGAGAGGCTCAGAAAGGTCTGAGTAAACGCCAAGGTGATTTATAAAGAGGCTTCCTTTCTCACATTAAGACCACAGATATTTAAGGCGGATGCAGTCCAACGTGGAGGGAGAAGCTGCTTCCTGGACAAGCTGGAGAAATGAGTGTGGGCCATTCTGGGAGTGTCTAGGAAAGCTACGTCCCACTGAAAAGATAATCACTCAATAAATGATAAAAAGCAACCCTTTTGAAAGAAGAAATCTTTTTTTTTTCTGCTAATGCAATTGCCTTTAACACCTGGGTCTATAACAACAAGAAATTTATATTTGTGTTCAACATAAGAGAGAAGAAATAACATACCACAGACTTGAGAAAAGGTAATTAGAAGGAAGAGAGAAATGGGTGAGGCTGAGAAATAGGCCTTTTTTGCCTCTAGTGGAATATTTTCAAAACTAAAGATTTCTCTTCAAGGGACTATTTGACCATTCTTTTCTCTTAAGCTTGGCCCTTAGATGAGCTAACACTTCCTTTGATCTATAACAGTTCTCCACCATCCCAAGCCCTGTCAAAGAGTAAAAGTTGAATGCGTTTCCTCATAACTTTTCCTTGTGAATAAGACAGTATTCGTTTTTCAAAAACTTTTGGGAGGCAGATCTCTTTTTATCATAAATGACACTGACAACCATCAATTTACTTTACACACTAGATATCCAAAGGAAATAACTTTTTTTTTATATTTCTTTTTTTTTACTGTGGTAAAATATACCTAATATAAAATTTACCATTCTAATCATTCTTAAGTGTGCAGTTAATGCATTAAGTACATTCACATTGTTGTGCAACCATCACTACCATCCATCTCCAGAATTTTTTCTTTTTTTTCAGCTTTATTGAGATATAATTGACATATAATGTTGTGTAAGTTTAAATTGTACAATGTGTTGATTTGATACACTTATATATTGCAAAATGATTACCACCATAGCATTAGCTAACACCTCCATCACATCACATAACTACCATTTCTTTTTTTGTGGTGAGAACATTTAAGATCTACTCTCTTAGCAATTTTCATGTATATAACATGGTATTATTAACTATAATCACCATGCTTAGATCCCCAGAACTCATTCATCTTATAACTGGAAGTTTGTACCCTTTGACTAACATCTCCCCATTTCCCTCACCCCTCAGCCTCTGGCAACCACCACTCTATTTTCTGTTTCTATGAGTTTGGCTCTTTTAGATTCTACATATAAGTGATATTATACAGTATTTGTCTTTTTCTGTCTGACTTATTTCACTTAGCGTAGTGCCCTCATTTCATCCATATTGTTGCAAATGGCAGAATTCAAAGGAAATAACTTTTGATTGGCATAAATTGATATTGAAATAACTTTGGCAATTTAATTGTGAACAATGACCATGATATTCTGAACAATTTATTTTCATAGGGTTTTGATGAACAAAATACTTAAAATATATAAAAATGTGAAATATAAAATATTCTATAAAATATTAAAAACTTGAAGAGTATTACAAGTCATTCAATTCCCAAAGTTTGTCATAATGCCCAAGGCAAAAATAAATAAATACAGACTCCAATGGAAATTTCATAAATATGTTGCTCTCTTCAAGCATTAAAAACTTTTTCTTAAAATATATAAAGTAAACTTAAATTTTAAGCATCATAAACTCCATGAACATTTCTCCAAAGTCCACATGAAAATGGGTAGGAAGAGCCAGTCATCTGTATGTGTTGAAGTCTATGTAAATTGTCTTGAGGCAATTTATTTTTGCTCACGTACTATTCCAATTCCAAAGCCAATACAATGGAATCACATCCCCATCTCCACCTGCCTTGCCAGAAGAGCACCGCAGAGGGAGAAAATGAAGTTAATGAGGGGTGGGAGAAGACATCAAGGACCAGCTGAGTCCCAGAAACATGGCTGAAAAACCAGCCTAGGAGATTGCCAGGCTTTAATAGCCACATCTCAGCCACTATAAAGCAACAAATCACATTCAGTTGGTTCCTGATCATTTTTAAAGCATTTTTTAGGGGAATAGAGTATTTTTTAGGGGACTAGAAGATCATTTCGAGGTATAAGGGGAGAGTCTAGTAGCAATACCTGCCACCGACTTATTTTAAAGCAAACAATGTTAGGTGAATTTTCTTCTTTGTCAACCTGCTTTTGACAATGAATGGATTCAAGCTGGTGAAGGACTAATCAAACCTTGATGGGTGCGGGACTGTCTTGAAATAAACTACTCCCCCGGGTTTTTAAGGCATCAGCTCCGGCAGATGAGACCCGCAGTCAATGAGACGTGTGATCTTCATGTAAACGATGCCCGCTGGACTCAGCTTATTTGCTCTTATGAAATTCCTGTCAGTTTTGAGACATAAATAATTCAAGCAAATGGCTTTGGACACCAGACACTGCCAATTATTATTGTGTCACCAACTCACCACCATTTGTTTTGGTCACCAGAGTATTTCTTTTAAAAAACCCAGACTTCCAGATGCAGAATAAGTTCCATGTTAGGGCAATTTTCTTTCCCTCCAATTTCTTCCAAATCCATTTTATTTGTATTTTGAAAGGAGAAATGGAAATTTATCATTTAGAATGCCTTTTGTGTCCCTTTGATTCCTCTACACAAGTTCAAATACAATAGAGTCGGGAATCGAACAGTACAAGCAATTACATCAGAAAAATGGAGCAAAGCACTCTCAGTATTTTTAAAAGAACCATAAAATTCCCAGAGTATAATCAACACGCTTAAGAATTCAAGAGAATTACAGTGCTTACATCAGCCTAATAACTGAAATGAATCCAGCATTTCCATTTTGAAGCCACTAATCCAAGAATAAAGGGGAGATGAAACAAACTCAGACAAGTATAAAGGAGCTATGTTTGGGACTGGGCACTGTGGCTCTGCCTCAAGTTTAGGGTTACTTCTGATGGAGCCAGAAGCTGCTAGGTGGGCCACAAAGTCATGTGGCTTTCCTGATCCTGCCTGCTTTGTCATTAGCAGCGCGAAGAACAATGGCATTGATGTCCAGATCATTGACTCCATTTAGTAATAATTTTATTATGTCACATTCTCTTCTCTTTTTTCAGTTCTGCATTGTGCATTGTAAATCACTATCAGAATGTTTTTCTTTTTGTACTTGAAGTATAATGCCACAAGTTCTGTAGCCTCAGCTGGCAGCAAAAACAAATCTACTGCAAATTATTAACAGTAGCATGACTTATCCTTAGACACAAGGAATTTCCAGAACTGAAGCTACTTCATTTTAGTTCTGCTCTTCACACCTCCACAGGAGAGGGAAAAAAAGAGTTCCAGACGCTGAATTAGTCATTGACCTCCTTCTGCAGTTTAAATTGCTGTTCTGTGGTGATTAAATGAAGCTCCATGAGGCACTCAGCCAGAGCCAGTCAATAAGTCATTGGTCCCATCAACACTGTTTTGTCATAGCTAAGACCCGAGTTCGGTGATTATTCCCATTATCAAACTCTTAGTCACTCCAAGAAAAGCACATTTGGTATTTCTGAAAGATGAACCACACTGTTCAAATGACTTATGATGTCTTCCCACAAAGTTTCAGTTGCATCAGCTCCTTCTTCACTGTTAAGATTTGGAGAGATTGCTCCTAACATACGATTGCCAGATTTAGCAAATAAAAATGCAGGATGCCTGGTTAAATTTGAATTTCCCAAATTTTGCATGAGACATACTTATACTAAAAAAGTATTCACTGTTTATCTGAAATTCAAGTTTACCTAGGCATCCTGTATTTTAGTTGGCAATCCTACTTGATGACATTACTATTTTGTGGACAAGAGTAGAGAAGAGATGGATGGCTGCAGGTGATTTAACTACAAGCTAAAAGTCAGGTGGTAACCAGCACAGGGGACTTTAGAAATATTTTTCCTGCAAGCAAAGGGAGATTTGGCTGGCAAGGTAAATGGAGCTGGGCTCTGGAGAGAGGCTGAGCCCTGGGGAAGGTAGTGGCCAACAACCAAGGCCTCAGCGGTGCTCGTGGGCTCTCAATAAAAGACACACACCTGCTCCTGATGGGTTGTCACCATAAGGTGGCTTCCCTGTGAGTATTCTATTCAAGGTTAATGATGTGTGAGAAAAATAGTCAAGCAAGGCCAAGAAAAGACCTTAAATGGAGAAATTGGCCATCCAGCTTGTTTTAATAATCACCCCTCTTTTAGGTATCTCTGATTGTTCCACCCAATCATTCAAAGGAATCAAAGCTCAAAGGACAATCATTTATTACTTGAAGCAGACTTAGTTTTGAGGACACTTCCCAAGACTCTTTTAGCACAAATCTTGGTTACATCTTTTGTCAAAAATGTATTAAAAGAGTAGAAAACAAATTACTTTTATATTATACATAGAGTATGTAAAATTGCAGATGAATGTAGAGAGATGGTAGAAGGAGAGAGGCAATAACTAAAGCTAATTGATATTTTGGAGATAATTTTTACAACATTTTCCTAAAAACCATGATTCTTGTGTTTATCTTCATCGCAATGACTCTAAGCCCTACTGTGTCCAGTGTCCAAGAACGTGCCTAAATATGGGTTTTATGGTCCCCAAAGTAAACTACTTTGTGATCATGTTTGAACCCTTGGAAACATTATTAGCTAAAATAAGCCTAGAAGATTGGGAGTATCCTTTCCCCTGGTAGGGTTTCTCTCTCATTACTGTCTCTCCTTCATATCTAGTGATGCTGGAGCTAGTTGACAGGTATATTTCTAACTAATGAAGCAATTAGTATAATTTTCATAATAAATATTAAGATGTCCTTAATCAGTGAATGAAGGCCTGTACTGTTTGATATAGTAGCTACTACCCCCAAGCAGCTATTTAAATTAAAATTACATAAAATTTAAAATTCAATTCTTCAATCATACCAGCTACTTTTCAAGTACTCAATAGCCATCCATGGTTAGTGACTGCTGTATTGGACAGAGCAGATATAGGACATTTCCATCACCACAGGAAGTTCTATTGGGCAGCGTTGTTCTATAGACTCCTACATTTTCATGCTGAACCAGGAAGGATATGCATATTTTTAGCCACTCTGTCCATTATAGGGAAATAGAAAAAAGAAAATAAAAAAACAAAAGACATAGTTAAGCAATTTAGTTGGAGAAAATTTACAAGGTTAGGCACCATAAGTGCAACAATTTCAGGACAGTTTGAGCAAGTAAAGACAGAAAGACAGCAGATACATAAACATACATTTCAAATATGAATAAGGATTGCTATTGCAATTGCTATTAAGAATAGCCCTAATAGGGGTTCTCAAACAAGACTTCCAGGGTAAACTCCCTATTTACCACCTCCTAGTTGTTTGATCATAGGCAAGTTATTTGATCTCTCTGTGCTTCTGTTTTCTCATCTATAAAATGGGAATAATAATAGTATCTACCCTTTTCAGCAGGGCCACCTCATCTATGTGGTTGGTGCCCCCTGGAGTTGTACAGCACACATCCTGTGCAACTGAATAAGACCACGAACTCTCTTCATTGGGATTTGAAAGAATTAAAAAAAGCTAATTCAGGGGCCAGCCCGGTGGCACAAGCGGTTAAGTGCGCGCACTCTGCTGCGGCGGCCCTGGGTTTGCCGGTTCGGATCCCGGGTGCGCACAGGCGGCATCCCATATAAAGGGGAGGAAGATGGGCACGGATGTTAGCCCAGGGCCAGTCTTCCTCAGCAAAAAAAAAAAAAAAAAAAAAAAAAGAGGAGGATTGGTAGATGTCAGCACAGGGCTGATCTCCTCACAAAAAAAAAGAAAAACAAAGCTAATTCATTTAAAGGACTTAGTACTTGACATACATTAAAACACTTAATAAATGTTAGCTATACTTAAACTGCTTTTCAAAAGGAAATTTTCCAAAGGGAAGAACAAAATAATAGAATTTGAAAGTCATTCATAACTAGTGTTACCAACCGACCTGGTTTGCCCTGAACTGAACAGGTTCTCAGCATGCAGAAATTTCGGTTTTAAAACCAGGAAAACTCCAGAGATGAGTTCATTACCCGTAAAAGAGAAAGAATATATTTAACCCCAAGAAACATCCAGAAGTGGATAAAATTTATTCACTCTATCCACTGATTACCAATATTGGTAACAGCATCTGGCTAAACACTATGAATTCTTCAAACTAAATATAATGGCCAGTGGATGAATAGGATTAACATGGTTCTTCTTGGCGTTAATGTGGAGATTTGCATGAAAGTCAAAATCATCCAGCTGGAGCAGAAAATAGCACAGTCCCTGTGGCTTGTGGCTTTGAAATAACAGCACTGGATACCTCAGCATAGGATCAGATGGCTGAGCTAGGACTGCGTTTCTTTTTTTCTTTTCTTTTTTGACTGAAGTGAAAAGATTTGAAAGTCTCCTCCTAGCCTCTAGCCCTGGAAACCTCAACTCCAAAGGAAACTGCTGACCAGGAAATGTTTAATTGCTACAGGGCATCTTATTGTGTTGCTCTATTTTTACAAACCACAAAAGAGGAATTGCATTTTATCCCTATGTTTTTATTACATCACCATTGTTCAGATGTAATCTATACCTTGGCACTCAGAGAAATGAGGGGAGAAGTGGTATCAGTAATGGTCTTAATTAAATCAAGCATTTACGATTTCCTCTAAAGGTCTTTATTCGCACAGCCTAGAGCAAGAACACAGCAGGGCAGCAGCAGTCAAACCAGTGAAGGAGCAGATAGAATTAGTGTGGCAGTCCTAAAATGCAAGTTGCCATCTTTCTCTACTCCCTTCAATTGAGCACTAAATTGGATTTTATTGGGCTAGCACCAACCGCTCAATGCTTTTGTGAGTCCCATGGACCACAGCATTATTGCTCATCCACATTTATTTGGAATGTGAGAGATAGTAACAGAGGATAACAGACAGGTCATTCCAAATAGAGACCTTCTTCCTGTGTAGAAGTTAAATGTGTCTCTTTTCAATGGGAATTTTTCTTGCCCGCTGGCTCTATTTCTTAAGTGGTGTTTGAATGGCTTCCCCACCAGAAGAGTGATCAATGTGACTTCCTGGGCTTAAAGAAAGAGAATATTATCCTTTTTTTCCCTGTTGCTTCGAAGTTAGCATCTTGGATCTCTGTCTTTATAAACAGGTGTGTAAAATTTTATACCACCCCATTCTCTTATCAGTTCATGCTTATTAAATGAGTCAGTAATTGCGGGGGAGGGGGGGTTACTGAATTGTTACATGAATAATACAGAGAATAATACACACAAACCCAATATTAACCTCCAGTTTGGGGTGATCATCAAGGATGGAGGGCAGCAGGCATAGAAATAAATTTCTGAAGGTAAAAATGGATGTTATTTTTATTTCACTTTAAAATATTTGAAATAGTCTGAGGAGGCAGTGGGGAGGAACAGTAGTTTTATCTTTTGGATGATATTTCACCAGGATCAACATTAAAATCGGTTTTCAATTCTGAATACTCACAAATCAGTAAGCATGTCAGATGGATTAGGAGAATACTCAGGGAGGAGTTATTAAAATCAGATGGCAGATATCCCAAAACATAAAGTCTCAAGTCAGTAGTGGAGAGATTACCATGCAAAATTGTTTTGCTTTAAAGGCCATTAGGGGCCGGCCCTGTGGCTTGGTGGTTAAGTGCGCGCGCTGCGATGCTGGTGGCCCGGGTTCGGATCCCGGGTGCGCATCGAGGCACCACTTCTCCGTTCATCCTGAGGCCGAGTCCCGCATACAGCAACTAGAAGGATGTGCAGCTACGACATACAACTATCCACTGGGGCTTTGGGGGGAAAAAATAAAATAAATAAAATCTTTAAAGGCCATTAGATGGACCCTCATATCTAATAGCTTTAACCATCAAGTTTGTGTCACATAGCTATATAATTTTAAATAGGGCAAGGATTGAGTTTTCTTCGTGGAGTCCACATCGTTAACCAAGCTCACAGTATTAATCTTCAACAAACATCCTTATGAATCTCAAGGCAGAATACCAATCAGGCCAGGCGCTCCTTCTTTCTCCTCTGTGTAGGAACACCTTTGAAGAAAATGAAGCTTCGTGCACGGAATAGATGAAGAGACTCATGTCTTGGGATGGAAATCAGACTGGAAAAGAAGTTAACAAGGAAAAGATTTTCTAACTTGATGGTGAGTTAAGTGATTGAGGTCTAATTTAGCTATTCCGCTGACTTGTGGTACAATCTTTCACTTTATTATGTCTTTTGGGTTTCTGTCTGTAAAATTAGAAGGAGTAATCCTACACAGACATGTGGAAAACTTCAAGTTATCTCACCAAGTTTTGCAAATTATCACAGACACTTGGGCCTAAGGCTCGAAAGAAATTAGGCCATGCCTAAAATAAACCATGTCCCAGGAAGATAAGTTGTTTCATAAAAATTAAAATTATTGCCCCTGGCAATTGTACTAGACTTCTCAAAGCCTCTGATATTCAGTAGAATCAGATCCTGATGCTACTAATTGAGAGAAAGACTGCGGACAATTTTGTAGATTAATAAAGCTTCCTAACAACCAATTTTTAAAAATCTGTTTGGATTCAAGATAGAAAAGTCAAATCCTTCTCAATACGGGAGGGAGACTCTTTTTCTAAAAGATTTCCTATAAAGGAAATTCAAAATTATGCTTCATTAACAGATCCAAGACTCCTATATATTTTATGTAGTTATTGAAATAAATTGCTAAGAAAACTGAAGATAAAGCAATTTGCTGGTAGAAAGTACCATGTATATGCAAACTGCCCCTGTACTATATATGCAAATTGCAGGAGTGGCTCTATTGGTGGTTTCAAGGTCACCAATTGTGGTTTCTAGGGCTTTAGTCTACCTTTGACCCCCTGTTCTTCAAAAATTGGATGCAAGTAGGAAAATTCTCTTGCAAAAGGAGATTTCAAGGAGATATTTTGAAATTGAAAAATTTTTTGTACTCTGTGTTTTTTTTTTTTAATTGAAGTATAGTTGACATACAATATGGTATAAGTTTCAGGTGTACAACATAATGATTTGACATTTGTTTACATTACAAAATGATCACCCTGATAAGACTAGTTACCATCTGTCGTCATACAAACTTATGACAATATTGTTGACTATATTCCCTATGCTGTACATTACATCCCCATGGCTTATTTATTTTATGGCTGGAAGTTTGTACTTCTTTTCCCCTTCACCTATTTCACCCTGCCCTCCAAACCCATGCTTTCTGGCAACCACCAATTTGTTCTTTGTATCTACGAGTCTGTTTCTGTTTTATTCTTTTTTTGTAACTACCCAAATTTTAAAAGAAAAACTAAAACAGTCGTTAAAAAAACAAAGGCAAACAGAGAGGTGAATAGCCAAGCTGGTAACAGTTTAGCATTCTGATGTACAACTGGGAGTCGGTTAGATACAGAAGAGTTATTCTCAAATGATCGGAAACGTGAACAATTGGGAATGTGAGTAAAGGGTACTCTGAAACTCTGTATTTTACTACAACTTTTAGAAAACTTGAAATTACTTCAAGATAAACACTTTTTTAAAAATAGAAGTAGTTTTTAAAATAAAGGCAAAAGAAAAAGTCAAATGTTTTTCTATATCGGTAATTCCCAAAGGGTGGTGTCTGCACCAGCATTACCACCTGAGAACTTGTTAGAAATGCCAAGTGTCGCATTTAGTGAAGAATCTGATATTGGTTGTGAGAGAAACTTTGCCAGACTCAGAAGCCAAAGGATAAATGAGACAATGAAGGGCAAGATTAATATGCAAATAGGCATCTTGGTTAGTGGGGAGACAGCTCAGGTGCAGAGGAGAGACAAGAACCCAAGGAGAATAAAACTTGAGGGAGTGGAGACACAGGCAAAGTAAAGTTCTGGGCTCTCTTTGTCTGAATCTTTGTTATGGGGATAATGACCTGGCCTATCTGAATATAGAAGTGTCACTACTCAGAGGAGCTAGAAAACCAGGTGGGCGGGGAAGAGGCAATATGCTGAGACTGGAATAAGTCCTGGAGGGTACGTGCTCCTTGAAAAACATCTCCATTTGTACATGCAGTATTCATTCCCCCCAAAAATAGCACTTTTAATACTATAACACCTATGATGACTTACAATGAGCTTTCACTTTAAATCTGAAAGCCATATACATGCTCGCTATCCTCCTATAACTCACAATCAAATAGTGAGCATAAGAAAAGTACACAGCAGCAATTATTCCACAAGAAAGATGCAAATCTCCATAGCGTTTTAGTGGAGGGACAGATATCATTCAGTTGCAGCAGAGGGTCAGAAAAGGTAGGGTTGAGTAGTGTTTGAAGTGGAACTAGAAAGCATGGTCTTCAAAGACAACTGTATGTTTCTCTCTGGAATTTCTAATTAAGAGAAAATCTTCTGCTAAAGGGAGAGCCAGGATGGAAACTTTCAGAATGGGTCTTGCATAGTAATGGTTCAAGGAATCAGAATTATAAACCAAGATTGGGAGCCAAGATAGAACCTGAGATGAGATTTTAGGGATTCATACAGAAAAAATATTTCAGATCTAGAGAATCTGTGGCAAATAGTGATTGCAACAGAGCAAAGAGTCAGAATCGGGCAAGCCGTCTGTGAGTACCAGCATAACACAGTGGAAAGAGCTCTGGACCAGGAGCTAGAACGTGGGCCTCTAGTTTCAGCAATGCCATTGGGTAACTGGGTGGTCTGGACAATTCGTTAACCCTTTCAAGGCCTCAATTCCTTCATTTATAAAATAGGAGGTGGGAGGGAGTCAGAATAATGATCTCTAAAGTCTTTTCCTTCTCTGAAAGCAATGTAGTAGCTGAGCTGAAGAGTAAGCTGTAAAGATATAGTAGACAAAACCCCTCCAGAACACAAAAGCTCCAGAAATATGGATTGACTTGAAAAACAACTGAAAAGCCTGCCTTCCCCAGGTGCGTTTGAAGGCAGTCTCGTGCAGAAGCAGGCGCAGGGACCAACTGGCCAGGGTAGCCTGGGCCTGCTGCAGTCGGCACCTCCTCATCCCCAGGCTATTTTCACAGAGGTTGCCAGAGGCCGCCATTTTGTGAAAAGGAACTGTAAGATTCAAATCCTGACACCATCAAAAGTGGCCTCCAGAAAGGAGCTATCCCTTCAATTCACTGAATCAAATTGTTTTATTTTCAATTATAAAGTAAACATTTTCAAGCAACCCACTTGAATATTAAGACCCAGCTAAATAAATAAATTGGCTGTAGAGAGAAATCCATGGAAGAAATTCTTTCCTAAGCAGTTGTAGCCTAAAGTCCTCGGTTTTGCCTGGCAGAATGAAGCTGAGGTGAACTCATCACTCTTAATGATCTCCAAACCAGGGTTCCATCTACTTGGACACCCGGGCCCAGTTAGGCCGTTTGTTTTCCTTGCACGGTAAGTTTTATTGTCAAAATTACTGTTCCAACTATCCGGTGTATTTTGCCTGGCTCTGGACAACCAAAGAGAATTACATTGGAAATTACCTGTGAAATGCCAATAGTATGGACCGATAAAAGATCCAGCTGTTTTCTGTGACAAGCAGAGCCAAAGCCTGCATTATCTTGATTGGTTGCCTAAATTTACCAAGAAAATCTGGGCAGAGCAAATTCATTTGAAATCTCCAAGCCAATGAGCACTGGAAATTTTAAAGAGAAAATTCATACTGGAAAGAGTATTATTTACTTTTATTTACTTTCCCCCATTAGTAATATGACCTTTAAATTTGGAAACGAGATTCCTGTAGACAAACTACCTATTGGCTTAAAAAAATAAAGACAACCTTTTGTGCATCATTGCCAACAGCTAATATCTTAGATCTATTAATCTTATTGAGCAGTTTTCTTAATAGTGTCTGTTTTACTAACTACAAGATGGAAAATAGGCCTTATATTTGTTGTTAGTGCCCTCAAGTCGATTCCAAATCCTGGTGACCCCATGTACAGCAGAGCAGAACCCTGCCCGGACTTCTTGGCCATCCTCTCACCTTCCAGCGCTATATCAGACAATGCTCTGCTGCTATTCATAGGGTTTTCAGGGCCAATTTTTTTGGAAGTGGGTAGCCAGGTCCTTCTTCCTAGTCCGTTTTAGTCTGAAAGCTCTGCTAAAATCTGTCCACCATGAGTGAACCTGCTGGTATTTGAAATACCAGTGACATAGCTTTCAGCATCACAGCAACTCTCAGCTGCCACGGTATGATAACTGACAGATGAGTAGTGTGATTCCCTGACAGGGAAATGAACCAGGGCAGCAGCAGTGAGAGTACCTGATCTTAACCACTAGACCACCAGGGCTGGCTAGACCTCATATACTGAGTGTTTAATAAACACTAATTACTGAAGACAATGTTTAAATTTTAATGGCTACCATTCTATTCTAAGACTATAAAAACAATGAAATATGATGTTTTTATGAAAGTGCTCCTAATAAAATTTCGCGTGAATCTAACCATTCTCCCATCTTAAAAAGGGAGAAATCCTTGAATGTTGTACTTTCATAACAACCCCCACCAACAAATAATATCATGAAAACTTCTAAGTAACTATTATTTAATAACTTCAATTCATGTTTGTTGAATTTATTTTTATTTTCAATTGAAAAAGTTAACTTGCAATGCAATTTCCAGAATCTTGTGTGGGCTGAGATAGATGCGAGTGGATGCATTTGTCCATCCTAGCTAGTCCCTGGGGACAACTTGCTAATGCCCCTTTGAATAGCAGGAAGAACTAAGAGCACGGTTGTTCTGATCTATGATGTGAAAATACAAAGAGAGAAAGCCATTTAGGAAGAAATTTGCTTAAAGAGCTGGTCTAATTAAATATAGGCTTGCATGTCACGGAATATGTATACTCACTGCTGGATGAAGAAGCTCTGGTTCTGGAAACCAATAAAACATCAAATAGGGTGAAGGTTGAATTCTGAATGTTAGTCTAAGCTTCTTTATTAGCACTGGAAACATATTCACAGGGATAACGGAAAGTATTTCTCAGCCATTTCTTTTGGTGTACAAAATGCAGATTATTTTTGCAGGCACAGATAATGGGCTACTATCTTTCATAATATAAAATAAACACAAGTTCAAAACATCTTTTCTTTTACAAAATTGTTACTGACTCCATATTTCCAATATTAAAAAATGTTGGTAGATTTTATTCTTGTGAAATAAATACAGCCAAAAATACAAAAGCCTTCTCGAGTCTGCACTGGAACAGAGAAACTGAACCATAAGTTGTAGAACTGTTAATCACAGATGACTGTCTTAAAGGATGGCAGCACCCGGTACATGAAGGTACAAGAGAAGGAGTGTATGAGGAGTTGAAGAATTGGCAGGGCAGGAGGAGAAGAAGTTTGCAGACATGTTTCCAGATGAAGGTATGGATTCTGTTCCACGCACACTGAAGAATAAAGCTCAGAAAAAAACTTGAAGCTTTGAGAAAATAGTTTAATCCAATTTTAAAGCTACTTGAAGGAAAATACAGAAAAAGAATCAAGAGAACAGTCCTGGGATAGTGGAGTCAGACGCTGCATTCCCAAAATTTGGAAGAGGCAATGGGAGAGAATATTTGTAGGAAACTTTGGCAGATCAGAATTCGGTGACACCTAGGAAAAGAATTACAAAATAAAACTGGATATTGTGCCTAAACAAAAAAGATTCTTACTACTGCAGGGTATGAAGAATTATAAGAAAGTTCCATAGTGACCTGGAGAGAGAGATGGTTAGGAAGTTAGAGACCTAGGAAAAAATACTGTCAATACATCCAGAGGAAGCCAGTCAATTTAAAGGGATGTAACATGAAAATCTGGGGAACATATGTCATCTTTGGAGAGAAATTCCCCCTCCCTCAGCATACATGTATTCATGCATGCATGCACGCTCACACTCACAGACATACTCACAGACACACACACACACACTGACTCACTCACAAATACACATTGTAATTTAGCTAAAATTTAACACAGGGAATGGTGATCAAAATCCTTTTTGGACACTACTCTTTAGTGAAAGACTTCAAGATGTCCCTTCCATCAGAGAGATCAAATGTAATCTCTCAGGGTATTGGACAACATTTGTGAAAAAACTAATCTTAAATTGTTTGAATCAGTTATTCTTGAAAAAATACATCTCTTCAATAAAGTTCATCTCACTTGAAACTAAAAAATTAAAAAGAAATAATTTCTCCATTGTTTCTCTTGTCTCTATTTTCCCCATCAGATACCTCATTTTCCCAAATTGGGTCAGCTTTGTGGGAAAACTAAAGGAGACCTGTTACAGCAGCTATGCCTCTTGGTAATAAATGTCTGCTATAACATCTGACTTAATTATATATAGATAGACCCTTTATCATCTCAATAATTTGCTATACTTCGGAGTCAAAACATTATTTTCAGGAATGAACATTTCATGACATATACAGACTTTGGACCCTATTGTGTCTTAGTCTTTCTTTCAAAAAGTAAGAAACAATATTTTGAAGGAGAGAAGTATCCATAGTGTGTTTGATGATGCTTTCCATTTTGAACTCTCTTTTTGGAAGCTATTATCTTACTCTGACTAAATTGTCTTAGAATTTATCCCAATGTCATTAAGACCTATATGTTTTAACTACTCTATAATCAAGACATACCATCAAAGTATGAGAAAGAAGGTTGACAGCTGATATACATTGGGGGAATTAGTGGAAAGCAAGCAGAACAAGAAGGCTAAATCCAAAAAACATCCTGTATCTGAGTAATTCCATTCCTTCATTCAACCAGCATTTACTGGGCACTTACTTTACACCAGGCACTGTGATAGGCACAGAAAATATCAAGACAAATAAACCACCCCATCTATCTTCCTAAAGCTCAGAGTCTGTTGGGCAAAATAGACAAGTAAAACAGTAATTACAAAGCAATATGATCATTGCGGGACTCAAGAAAGATATCGTGGGTGCCTTGGTACTTGAAGGATAAGTATCAGGCAGCTAGATGGAAAAGAGAGGTGAGTGCTCTCAGGCAGTGGTATCGACATATACAACAGTGTGGAGGAAGGAAACTGTTGGTACACTTGAGAAACCGCATTGCGGAGAGAGAGAAGGAGAGCAGAGAGTGAGGAGTTGAGATTAGGAAGTAGAAAGATCAGTCTTGTGTGATAAACTGAGTTTGAACTGAACTCTACTCCCAGAAAGTTGAGGGAATTGATGGAGGATTAAACAAGGAGTAACTTGAACGAATTTTCGTTTTGGACTGCTCAGTCTATAAGCAACATGGAGAAGGAATTAGTGGGTAAAACCATAAGGAAAGTTAAGCCAGGGTAGGATATGTGGGTTGCCAAGGGTAGGGCAAGAAAATAAGTTCATTACTGGATGCTTTAATTTGCAATTGAATAAACTCAAATCAGCCCATTTTAAACCAAAAAGAAAAACATTTGATTTATTGACAGCTGTAACTAGAAATGGTAAGGACAAAACTGGATTTACTCTAGACTGGATAAATAGCCTCAAAACATGTCATCGGGACTCACTCCATCTCCCCTGACGTCTGCCTGTGTGTTGGACTCACCTTGTCAGGATCCTCTGAGTGGAGAGGAACTTGGCACTCTCAGGATCATGTCTTTTGAGCTTGGAAAACATGATTAAAAACAGAGATTCAGAAAACTCCAGAGGCAACATCTGATGGCCTAGCTGTATCCTGTGCTCCTTCCACCAAGCATTGTGGCCAGGACGATGGACCTTTCTAACTGGCCGAGCCTGGGTGCTTATCTCCACGGCCATGGGGGAAGAGGACCGTGGTAGGCAAGCCCAAAACACTGGAGACGTAGTGCCTGAGGATCTGTCACCTAAAGGCAGGTGGGGGTACCATAAACAGAAAGTGGGAAGAGATTTTGTGCAGACAGAAACAGCAAATGTCCACTATGGTTTAGCAGCTAGGGGAAACTGACAAGGACATGAACTAACTTGGGGAATTGTTGATTAAAGAAGAGAATAGAAATAGGAGATATTTTAGAAGGCAAAATTAACAGGACTTGGCAGTGGCTGATAGGATTGTGGGTACCCGGTTTTGAACCAGATGGAATTTTCTATCAGGAATAGAAATTATGTAAAGAGCATAAACCTAAATGTAATACAACCCATCACAAAAATGTAGGTTTGCCTGGCATTTTGTTTAACAGATACAGCCACTAAAAGAAAGATTAGGGAGGAGGTGAGAAAGAGGGAGAAATTAGAGATAACCCCTGGTTACCTGACTAGGCTTGCTGAGTGGTGTCATTTAGCTGAGTGGGAATAAACGATTGCTGGAAAAGATGGTCTATTCAGTTTTGCCCGTGTCTGGAACATTTATTAGAAATCTGACACATCATCACAAAAGGCAATAACAAGGAGTTGGTGCCAAACTATCGTCCCATGTGGTACAGTAGTTTCAGAGCCAGACAAACCTGAATTTGGACCCAGAGGCCCTGCTGAATAGTTGTGCGACTCTAAGCAAGTTTACTGTCAACTAGTTCAAGTATAAAATGGGAAGAATTGCAACACCTAACATCATAGATAATGTACACAAATTGTCTGGCATATGGAAAGAATTCAATAAATACAGGTTCCCTTCTGACTGGCACCCAAAGGAAGTAAATTACTAAAGACTAAGTATCAATTCAGAGTGCAAAGAGGAATATTTGTCCAGTCCATACAGACTATATACCAGACCTCCTGAGTATATAATACTGTATGAGAGAGACAACACTTCTAACCTCAAGGAGTTTGCATTCTTATTGGGATTAACAAACAAATAAACAAGATAAATTCAGAATGTGAAAAGTGTTTTGAAGGAAATATACAGGGTGACACGACAAATAGAAACTGTGGTGGGCCCTACTGATTGACAGGCTGGCTACCTTGGACTTTTCCATCCTGGAGAGGGCAGAGATTTATTCTTAACAGAAATGACATCTACTCCACACAGGGTTTTACCTTCCCTGTGTCAGGACCTTCCCACCAATACCATCATCCAGGGACTTACAGAATGCCTGACTGATTTGTGTGGAATCTCCTTTAGCTCTATGACATAGAATCTGTGATGCCAGACCACTAGCAATCACATATGTGCAACCTGTGTGCAAAGGAATTGACACTCCATAGGACATCTCTTTTCCAGTGAGGGAAGAGAGCTGGTCAATCATATCTGCTCTTTCTATCCCTGGTGGAGGGAAGAGCAGAGGAACAAGGGGGAAATTCTGTGATGGAGTCCTTGGAAGATCCCCAGAGGATCAAGCCAAGCAGCACTGATCAGCTGAAGAACGCAGCATTCTGAATTGGCTGTCTCTCTTTCTTGTTCATTCTGCCCTGTGCTACACTGCTATTTCCCTGGATCACCTCCCCAGCAAACAAGCTTGTTTATGTATCTCCAGCTCTGCTTTCTAGTGACTCAAGCCCAGATCCTACCTTTCCTCTGATTCCTCTCCTACCCTTTCCTGATAGACTATTTTTGCCAGTCAGAACTGCATTTCTAACCAGAATATTGCTTGGCAGATACTTTAAAATGTAGCATAATGCAGTGTGTGATTTGCAGTGATGAGACAACGAATTTGACCCTCACACCTTCCAGTAACTCATCAAACGTGACACAGGGAGTTCTTTATTTTGGATGATCAATTTTGTTAAATTTAATACAAGTGTTCTTCGTTCAAGCTGAGCAACTTAAGTAGAACTTTTTCCTTTAAAGGATGTTTTTGGATTGCAGATTTTCAGGTTGCTGCGAAATGTACAGTGATTGAACATTGGGCTCTGATCATTCAGCTAAAAACTGGAACTGTAAGATGAATTCTTGATCATCCATATTAACTCACATGCTACTGAGAGGCTCTCTTTAAAGTCTTTGAAGTATAGCAGGTATTATCTCCAGATTATTAATGTTCCAGAGAGCTTACTGCTTGCCAGTCTGTGGGCTTAACCTTACACAAATATTATTTTAATATCTGTTAATCCTTTAAGTTGAATGATTTTTTTCTTTTCAGCAGCAAAAATAAATTTACTCTTGTTCCTGTGATAACGGATAACTGTTTCTCTAGACGAGGATTTTGGAAAATGCTGATATGGTGGTGCCGGGCTACTTGCATTGTTCATGCAAAAGCTTGAGGCGTACACAATGTGCTGGCTTTGTACGAAGATAGAGGCTTAGGAACTGGAAGGTGTGAAATGTCTCTCCTCAGTGTTGTTTGCTCACATCCTAGAGAGACCCACAAGGCTGATAAAGCTGAGCAGTGGTTCATTGGAGGGTTTGTTCAGGTTTCTGTGTGGGAATGCTGTAAATTTGGCATGAAAATGGAAGGGTGTTAAGAGATCATCTGAGTCTCAAAGCTCTTTCCAAGAGCATGCCAAAGGGAGCCCCTGAAGGAAAGAACTGGGGATTGCACATCTGTGGCTGAGAATTCAAGATGCTTCAGTCAAGTACCATTGAGTACACTTTCCCTTTTCTTGTTCTGTAGCCCCCTGTGGGCATCAATTATTTGTGCCCCAGGCTAGAAGATTTCCCACTTTTCTGAACAAGAGATCTTTGCAGAGCTTAATACAAATTTTTCCTTTCATTTCCATGGCTTGAACTCCCCTTGAGTTGTGCTGTCTTCATTTCTATTATTTTGAAAATGGGAAAATAAAAGAATAAACTGCAATGAGACCTACCAAGGTGACAAATAAATTCAAAATAACTTAGAATTGCAGTTTCTTCAGCTAAAAATGCTCTATACCTTGAAATTGGGGAGCCTTTACTCTTGCCAAGCATAGCTGTGGTTGGAGAAATGTGTGTAATCCCTCTTGATGATATGAGAAGTGGGCAATTGAAAAGACAACTGCAGAGAGGTCAGAGCTCCAAACTCAGTAATGGCCCAATCTGACTGTCATTAGTGACAAGAAAGTACTGACTAAAATCCTTTACTAATAGTGATGCCAGCTTTTTACAATCTACATATTCTTAAATTTGTCATTATTTTGGAAGAAAAATAGTCACCATTGTGATCTTTAAGAGGATTCTCGATATACTTAATGGAAAGTTTGCCCCTTGTAAGATGACTTGGAACAATAGATTTTTCAAATTGCTATGAAATGTAGAGAACTCTTAAACATGGAAATTTGCATCTTAGTATTAAAATCTATTTCACAAATTGTTGAAACACTGTTACAAGATTGTGATTTCCTGGTGTTTTCTTTCCCCCAAAAAATGTCTCAAGAATATAAGTGTAAGTCTAACAAATCAGTTTGTATGTATATATTCTTGGGAAATCTATAATTTTATTATTATTTTTACAGATTGCTGTGTATTTATTATTTTTAATTATCTCTGCTCCTAAAACAACTTACCAGTAGGCACGCTAAGGGCCAATTTATGCCCAGTAAAAAAGGGGGGAAGTGTTGATTAAACAGTTTATGATGTTTATTTTTAGAAAAACAGAAGACTGATGGACATTATTTAGGGCAACTGAGTATTGAACATGTTGTCATGTATCCATAGTAGGGTCCCAGGCGCAGTTGTGGTGACCTCAGGCTCACCATTGATCTGAATCTCCTCCTCTAGCTCTCTGCTCAATTCCTGCAGGACCACAGCTCCCACTACAGCAGGAAGTACACAGCCAGCAGTACCATACCAGGCTAGCAAAAAATAGAAACACTTTCCACAGTTCACACAGAGATGACCAGAGGTTTTACTGGTTTGTGTTGTATTCTTTTATTGCTCAAGTATTTTATGTTCATAAATATGAGCTCAAGTATTGCGTGTGCATAAAGAAAAATAATCGCCCCAAATGTATTATCTATTACCCAGAGATAACCACTGATTAACATTTTGAGGTATATAACTCCAATACATTCAATAATATTTTTTTGTGAATATGTGTGTGTATGTATATACACGTATATGTTTTATATATATCTTTCACAACTTGTTTTATTCAACACATATTGTACTGTTTCTTTTTATTACTCAATTTTATGACTTAAACATGTGTCAATGTTAACAAATAAATACGCAATTATTTTATTATTTACATTGGAGAAGTTGTGCTTCATTGTATTTAAGCTCTGGAATCAGACTACCTAGGTTTGAACCTCAGTCTTATTGACCAGCTGTGTGATCTTATGCGTGATAGTTAAATTCCTTGATGCTCAATTTCCTCATTTATACAGTGGTTATCATAATAGTACCTACTACCTCATAGAGTCATTTTAAGAATTAAATGAGTCTATATATAGATATATAAAAGTTTTAAGAATGCATGGCATATAATAAGTGTTCAGTAAATGTCAATTATCATTTTTAAAGTTTCCTAATATTCCATTGTATAGATGCTGTACAACTTATTTGACAAATCCACTATTATTTAGTTATTAACAAATTTTTGCTATTGAAAATACCGTAATTAATGTCCATGTACATACATCTTTTCATATATTTCTGACTATGTTGGAGGTGAATAAATTTACAGAAGTAGAATTTCTCAGTCAAATGCTGTACATATTCATGGGTCTTTTGAAGGCAACTGCCAATTTGTCCTCGGAAATGTTGAATGATTTCTTATCCATTAAGCAGAGTATAAGAATACTCATTTCAAAAACATTTAACATACATCATGTGTTTTAAACCTTTGTCAATCTGATAGGCCCCCCAAAAAATATTTTCTCATCATTATTATCTGTTTAAATGTTTCCAACTTTTTATTAACCATTTGTATTTCTTCTTTTTGAATTTTCTGTTCAAGTTCTTTAGCCATCTTTAAAGTTCGTATTCAGGTATGTATCTTTTTCCAATTGATTTATAAGAATTGTTTAACCATAAGAGGAAACAACCTTTGGTCAAGTATTTTGCAAATATTTTTCCTGTAACTGAAGATTTAAATAATTCTCCTACAAGTATTAGGGGAAAACGAAGCAAGAACACAAACTTCCCTGAAGAACTCGGGTATGTGCTCCAAGAGAAAGCCAACATTTGCATTGTCAATCAGCATTTGCCCAAGAAGTGACAACAACCCAGGAAGGAAAGTCCATTTGTACATGAGCTGCCCCAGCCATCTCTTCAGCTAAATCCGACCCCAGACAGGATAGGACCTGGAAGAGAGAGAGGAAGGAGAGTAAAAGAAATGGTTTGCCCCCTACTCTGAGGTGTGAAATGGGAAGAGAGTGTGAAATTCCCTGTAGGAACATGGAGGATGGGTCCTACCTGAGTCGGAAGGAAGGGAGGAGAGAGAAATGCAAGTTTAAACTTGAACTAGACCAGGGCATCATAATTATTGAAAGTTACTAATTCAACAGAGTATGATGGAAGGAAATGATTGGGGAAAGTATTACAATGTGTTGTGTTTGTACCTCCTTGAGTTCAAGCAGTTTAAAGAACAATATGCATTCCTAATTGGAATTTATAAAACAAAAGTCTTTAAAACATATCTAAAAACATTTTTCAATTAATTCCTACCATACGAAAGACATGTTTGACCAGATCTCTAAACCCAAAGTATATTTGGGTTTAGAAGAGAAAGCTGCTTCTATTTAATAATATTCTTGTAGAACACTTTTCAGATTATGTAATATGAATTCACGTATTAACAATATATCCAGCACCAACTATGCACCAGCAGCTGTTCTAGGTGCTGGAGACAGAGAAAGACAAAGTCTCCTTGCCTTTCTGGAGTTTATATTTTATTGAGATAGGTAGATTATATTTTATTGATATAGGCAGACTATAAACAACAAACAAATACATTTATAACATCCGTATAAAATCAGCTTTTTACAAATGTTGGTGAAGAAAAATAAATCATAACGAGGTGCTAGGGGGTATAAGTGGAGACAGGGTAAGGGTCTATTTTTAGATGGAGTGATCAGAGAATCTTCTCTGAAGAATTAACATCGTAGTAGTAATGTAAATAATGTGGACGAGTTTGACAGGACTATAAAAAGAATGCTGACTATCACAGCCACTGATCTGTGTAAAATACTCTATGAGTGGGTCTAGCTGTGTTGGTTTGTAAGTCTGATTAGTTTTAAAGTGAAACTGATCTTGAAAGAATACAAAAATCCCTCTATATTTAGAAAAAATCAATGTCTTTTATGATTCATCTGGTGCATGGACCAATACAGGTAAAATATAATACGCTATGTCAGACTAGTCAATGCTTCTTGTTCTTATTTGGTCCTGTCTTGGAAATCTGGGAGGGCAAATAGGTGGGGGAATAAAGTCGAGGTGTAAGAGTAAGATTAGTTAGAGAAAATCTTGAAAATTCATTCAACTAATATTTCTTGAACACCTACTATGCATAAGAGCATGATTTAACATTTTTAACAAAACATTTGCAATTCCTCCTGGCACTTTTTTTGTGTGTGTGTGAGGAAGATTAGCCCTGAGCTAACATCTGTTGCCAATCCTCCTCTTTTTGCTAAGGAAGATTGGCCCGGGGCTAACACCTGTGCCCATCTTCTTCTACTTTTTTATATGTGGGATGCCTGCCACAGCATGGCTTGATAAGCGGTGCGTAGGTCTGCACCAGGGATCCGAACCTGAGAACCCCAGGCTGCTGGAGCAGAGCACGCAAACTTAACCACTACACCACCAGGCTGGCACCCTGGCACTTTTTTTTTTAAGCACTTGGCATAGTATCTTGCACAATGTAGACCCCCCCAATTAGAATTGAATGAATGAATGGGGCACAGAGAACAGTGGGTCTTTTTATATCTTGTAGGGAGCAAAATCAATAAATCTGGCCCCGTTTCCTAAAGAGTATTGTCATTTACATAATTTTTAAGTTTTTATTTAATTTCTTGATAATATATTACATACATAATATGCTTTAGCCTGTATATTACCTAATCTCTATTTTATTTAATGATTTAGATTTTATTTTAAAATCAAACAGACAGAGGGGCCCAGCAGGTGGTGCCAGGAGCCTGAGGCCCTCTCCTGGGGAAAGGGGCAGGGTGGGAGGTCGAATCTGGACAAAATAAATAAACAAATAAAATAATGTTATTAATGCTGAAAGTGTATGGGGTTAAATAATAGAATTAACATCCCTAGAATAGGCTAAAGATGTGACAACAGACTTTGATTATAAGTTATTGTGTTTAGGGGACATTATGGACTCATGACATATTTGAATCCACGTAAGTTGAAAGGAGAGATCTACAAAGTTGGAAAGACTCTTGTGAAAACCAATTTTATGCATATTTGTCCCTCATTTATGAGATAAGAGATGATCTTTGTTGTCATTTTAAAAATATTAATTAAAGTTAAGTTCAGGAAAAATAGTTGAATTAACCAACATCCCAACAAATTTTGAGAGAAACAAAAAAATTGAAAAATGTACCATATCTTCTGTGAAAGGGGAAGCAGAGATCTTGTCTGGTGGTGTTTGAACCTACTCTGAGAATCATAATAATCCAATCTTAACCATACAGCCTTGCCTGCATTTCAATTCTGATTTGGTAATTTTTCATTCTATTTGTGTTCGTTCTATTGTGTTTCGTTCTATTTGACATCTGATACAAACACTGCAGTCTTTACTTTCATTCTAAAAATAAGGTTCCTGGATTCTACTGTTAGGACTCCTCCTATCTTCTGCTACTTCACATCCTTTCCTTGTTCATCTTCCCCTCTCCCCCAGTGCCGCCATGATAATCCATTGGTCCTACTCCATCATAAAATGGTTTTTAGAAATTTCAGGGTGCTTCTCCTGCACTTGGAACCTTCTGTTCCAATCTCCGCTGTCAACATTTTCAAGTAAACTAAGAATGGTCAAATTTTAACTTCAGGATAGGAGGACTCAGAACTACAGTCCTTGAAGCCAAGATTTCTTTGCCCTTCATGTTCCCTTTTCATGGGTGAAGAGTTAGCGTTATTGAGTGAAGGTTCAACATAAAAGACAATACTACATCCTGTTGCTTAAAACTCCGCATCTTTATTCCCTTATCTTGCACTTCACCCTTCCTGTCCTGGCTACTTCTATATCTAATTCAACTAATGCCCAGAAACGAGGTCTAAGCAACTTCTACTACAAGAATAGAGTGGCCAAGGATCAGTGAGGGAGAACGGCATGTTCTTTGGAAACCACTCTACTCCAGGCACAGCAGCACGACAATTAATGATTAGTGAGCTGTCCTTTTATTCATGAAGATAATACCACTGGCCCAAGACTGGACATTCCCCTTGAATTATTTTTTGGAAGTGAGGAATGACTATACAGAATCTTCCACAGCCCACTGCTCATTCCCTTTTTATCAGCAAGTTGCAGGCAGGCTGCCAGGGATAAGTGATGTTTGTGACCATATACCAGCACATCAAGAATCTTTTTTTCACTGTGAAGGTGGTATTGAGGATGAGCAAATAAGCAAAGAAAGCTGAGACGAAGTGGTTAAAGGAAGCAGCTAAACAAGATTAAGTTAGATTTGCTGCCAGGAGGAGGCAAAATAGGAGACTATTGAAAGGAATACTAACAATTAAGGCTTAAGAATCACATGCAAGAATTGAAAATAAATGGCCCTAACCCAGGTATTAAGATTTGCGTTGTTCTAATGGGTCCCAAGACTCTGAATTTTACAAATTCAAATAAAGGTGGGTTCTCAGAAAACATTTTAAGTAACGGGGGTTAAAGGACGAGGAAAAAAATAAGGAAGGTATCAATGCTCAATTTTGCTGTTTTATTTTGTCCACAGGCACCGATATTTACTATTGATTATGAAGCATTAAGATAGTAAATTTTAAAATTTGGAATATGTATTTCTATGTAAGTATTAATTTGCTTTGGTTTGTAAATTCAGGCAAAGAAAAAAATATTCTAAAATTGTTTAATTTTTCTGTCTTTTCTTTGATATACCAGTTTTTGGTTATAATTATATACTTTAAATATTCAAAATATGGTATCTTTAAGCATGTCAGTGTTTGGGTGGGAAATTGAATTATTTAATAATATGATCGTTTCTATACAACATCCTTACCTGTACTACTTCCTGATCCATAATCTTCACAGAGCTGCCAGAGTGACTGTTTGGCAAAGACCTTCATGATGCTGCCAAACAAAATATCTTGTTCCTTGGTGGAGAATAATTCATAAGCTTTTTGCTGATTTTTGCTATGTATGTATGGAGAAGTAAATACCAGTGAATCTTGTAAGGAAGGAAAAAAATCTTTCTCCACTACCCGTTTTAGATTCTCCATCTGAGGTCCTATAAATTAGACTGGCAAAAGACAGATTAACAAGAGAAAAACAAACAAATTTTATTAATTTGTGCATCACACATACACATAAGAGCACCCAGTGATGGGTAACTCAAATGGCTGGTTAGAACTTGAGCTTATATACTATCTTAGGCCAAACAAAGGAAAAAGTGTTTGAGCTTTTGGGCAGGGAAGGCAAGTTATGGGCAGGTGACCAGGAAAAGTATGGTAACGAGAGTTGTTTAATAAGGTTTGTCATGCAGATTTAAGTCAGTGTCTTCTCCAGTGATAAGAGTTGTTATGAGTCCTCCTAGTACAGGAGAGGGAGACACTTTTACAAAGGGAAATTTCCATTATAAAACGGAGCTTTTCCTGCATCTGCTGGTTCCCAGTAGCCTTTAGCTCAAAATAATCCATATGCCAAATAGGCAGATTTGGGGGTGGTGTATTCTGGTACCCTTCAATCTCACAGGCTAAGTAATGGGGCTTCCAAGCTTTCTCGAACTTTGGGAGATTGTCAGTTCACGAGGTAGCAGAATGAATACTAGGTGAGCAAATCCTTCTGGCATAGAAGATATCTAAGGATCCCTCTCCTCCAAAATCTTGTGATTTTGTGTTCATCACCATCAACAGGGGATATAAACAAAGAAACTCTCACTCTTAGAGTATAACTTCTGAGAGTAATTCACCATTAGAGTGAGGCCAAATCCCTGAGACAGAACGACATGATGTATTTAAGTGAAGGGTATTGCTAGCTCTTCTTTTTGGTTTGCCAAGATGTAAATAAGCATACATTTTAAAAGTTATTTTCAGTTTTAGCAAAAAGACTTTTTTTGGACAATAAAATAGAGTCAAGTGACACCCAAACCAGCCATCCTGTTTGTCTCCAAATCTCCAAATTGCCTGGTGCTTGAAGAGCTGACAAACTTTAGGTTGGAGGCAAAGGATTGAGAGAGGAAGTCATTGTCCCCAGAGGAGATAGATATGATGTATATGAAATATATAGATATCCTGGGTAACCCTGGGTAACATTGTCTACTTTTCCATACTCCAAAGGATTGATCAAAATGAAAAAATGCCTAGACCCTATTTCCAAAACTATCTCTTGAAAAGTCAGTTCTTTGTAAGCAAGAAAATACAAATTGTATTACCACTTCATTGGAGCAGTGGCCTTCAGATTTCTTGCTGGTTTTCTTCTTTTTTATTTCATCCTTGGAGATAGCCACTATATTTTCTTTCTTCCTTGCTTTGATTTATTTTTCTTTCTCTCATTTTTTGAACTTGTTTTTTCATTCTCCATATCTTGACAGCACCTTATCATATGTTTTCCCTCACTTCATCCAAGATGGATTAAAGATTTCACAGTGTCTTTATGATCAAGTGTTATTGCATCAAATATTCCTTATTTTTATACATAGAATTTTCTCTTGGTGGATTTGATCAGACAAGGTGGTCTTTAAAACTTTATATTATATTTCACCATCAAGTCTTGAATTTTTCAGTTAATCTTGACAGACAGAAATCCCATTCCTATCTTAAAACTCAATGTGAAAGTATTATATTACTAATAATTTTGCACCTGAACATACTGTATTAGTATTGAATCACACAACTGAAGTATGAAATCCTATTAAAGGTTATTTTCCCTTCATTACACAAAAGGCAGCATTGACAGCATATTTTGTCAACATTGAATACTGTGGACAAAGAGTGCTAAATTACATGTTTAATCCATGACACCACCTTGAATAACGTGGTGTTCAGAATTTATCTAGATATTATGGGGAAATAGTAGAATGCTATGAACAAAGTATGTTGGTGAGTAACTAGTGGCTGAAGTTTCAGGTGACAGCTGTAGCTAGAAAAGCTTTTCTCCTGCTGTCCACAATATAGTGATTGAAACCCCCTCTTTCAACTACAGACCTCCCACCCTCATTTTAGCCGTCTGTGAAATTTCCCTTGCATCATTGAAATACACTCTAAATGGGGTTTTCTTTGAAGACCACCCAGAAGTTACAGCTGGTGTAAAACGCAACTGATTGGTCCAGTTTGCATTCATATATAGTCCACAGAGGAACTAGGCCTATGTGGCTTTGAATGGTTTGCTTAAAATTGCTTTATTTCCTGTGATTCAAAGTGACAAATAAGACCTGAGATCCCTCAGCTTTCTTTCTCCAAATTCTACCCAAAGTTAGGATGACCATATAATTGATCATGCAAGCTGGAACACTTTCCAGAATTAAAAAGGATACTACTAATAATTATATGCCAAGTAAACTGAGTCTGTCAGGGCAAGGAACAAGGGAAAATGGAGACACCCATGAAAGATCTACAACTCTAGAATCTCTTGCTCATGATGAATCGGTGTGAATCTATGGGCCATCACGAAGTCATTGACATTCCACTACTAACATACACTGATTAATGTTGCTCTGGTTTACGGATGCTGATAAATTGTTATTACTATGTGATTGCAACCTATGTTAAACCTTATCTCCCATGTCATAATTGAGTTAAACAAATATGTAATATAAAGATTTTTTTCATACATCTTAATTTTCTGCTGTTTTTTTTTTTTTGTAGCAGAGCATTTTTGCCTATATTTAAATTCTACAAGATTAAGAAAAAATTGTTTCTCACTTTTTTTCCTTTCTGCTAGTATATGAAGTATGGCTAGGAAATACCATGAATTAACCAAAGGATTTTTTTAATCCCTTTCCTCTCTGTGTCCTTTGTATTCTTTTACTTCATATCTTCAAACACCTCATCTGTTTTTCTTTTACAAACCAGGGAGAATTAAATTATTAGATGAGTCAGTTTAAAATGTCAACAGAAAATCCTTTTCCTTTCTCTTCACTGATCCTGAGCCTTTTCAAACCTCATCATCCAAAATATATTTGCATACTTAATTTCTATTGTCTGGAATGAAATACCTGGACTTGAACTTGATGCTAACATAATGTAACTTTAACACAGAAGTAAAGCCTAAAATTGTTAGCATTACAGGAAGCTGCTATTTTGTGACAATATGCTGCTTTGTGAAAACCCCAAATGTTGTGCTATTGAGATACATTAATCAATTAAATATTTATTGAGTAACCCACACGTCAGCTGAACTGGTGATGCAGGGTGTTGTGGCCTGACCAGGGTGAGTAGGGCATCACGTGGTAGGGTGGCTGGTCACAGACTGTCAGAGCACAGGTGGGATGAAGATAGGGAGGGACCGGAGCTGCAAAGGGAGATTGGTTATATGCAGGAGGGACTGATCTAATAACATAAATGATAATAAGAGATGGGTTTCTCAGTGTTAGAGAAAGAAGTTACAATAAGAAAAGTAAGAAATCTGGGATGAAGCCTACAGTTTGAATTGGAAGTATCAGTATAAAGTTATGATTTTAAATATGTATACATGGATTTAAAAATAGAGATGAAAATGTGTTTATGTGCATATATATTTATATTTATATTCAGACATGTATTCCCTAACTTTGCCCACTGAAAGGTATCAGGAACAAGCATCAGAGCCCCATGACAGATCTTGGTTTCTAAATACCATGGTCCATCAAAAGGAATAAGGACTCTTTGGAGAAATGACTGATTCCTGCTCACTACAGCTGGAAAGGATCCCTCTAACCTCTGAATCCTCATGGTGCTTTACGCTACTTCAGTGGAAATAATGATGGCCTGCTTTATGCCACAGGTATTCACATGCCCATTTTCCCCTAAGACATGAACCACGTCTTTTAGATCTTGCTGCGTGCTTTAGAACTCAGTGTTTCTTGGACATAATAAATTCTCAATAAATGATAGTAGAAGGAAGGAAGGAAGGAAAGAAGGAAGGAAGGAAGGAAGGAAGGAAGGAAGGAAGGAAGGAAGGAAGGAAGAAAAGAAAGTGAGTTTTTCAGATTTTTATTTTTTAAAAATATACATTTAGTAAAATGTGCTCAACAAAGTTCTTCTCACACATAGGACATCACATTAGAAATAAAATATTATTGCTCAAAATATGACATAACCATGGCATAGGACAAGAGTTTCCAAGTAAATCAGGCTGTGCTGCTAGATCTTGAAGACTTGCCTGGTTGATGTCCAGCCAGGTGCCATTGTTGGCATCATTGACCAGTAGACAGAGAGAGAACCCAGAGGGCACCTCATACATTATTCTACGCAAGAATTTCACTACCTGCTTCCCCACCTGCCCCACTACTTAGTACCTCCCTTCTTATTCCCCATTTCAAACCATGGGAATAAAAATTAGCACTTCTCAAAATCTTTGAGAACTCCTGATGTAGATTAGGTCTTAGATACACCCATCCCATGGGTAATGATTTTGATGAAAAAAAGTTAAGATGAGTAGCACCAGGACTAATCATAAATAGCACAATTCTCCCTTCTACTTGCTACTTTATGCTTTTACTGCTTAATCATGATTTTATTCAATACAATGTCCACCAAGCATTAAAACAAAACTATGGAATGTCAGGTATAATTTTTCTTTATGGATCATTAAGAATGAGTACAGATGTTATATGCATGTCCAGTCCTTTTAAAGAAATGTTTGTATTTTCTAATGAAGACTAATAAGATAATCTATTTTGCCCGAGTTGCTATAAAAGTGTATGTTGAAAATATTGGACAAGAAGTTTAATCCATCATTTATGGGTTAAGAACAAACAAAAGAAATTTTGGTAGACCTTGTGATATTAGAGTTATATTTCTGGCTTCATGCCATATTTATAAAATAGTATTTATTGAAGAGACATTGGATATTGCAAACTCCTTATTTTACAAATGGAGAAACTGAGACAGGGCAAGTTCGATCATCACAAAAATCATTTAGCACAAAGTTTAAATGAGCCCGTTCTTTCCACACATCATATATTTGGTTTCATGTTGGTTTTGCATGTGGTATTTTCATTTTTAGCACATGTGAATCTTCTTGTTTTAATGGTAGCTACACCTCACAGAAAAATAGCAAAAGGAAAACATCCTAACACAACAAAAATTTATTGATCTTAGGTCCATGGCAACATAAATAATCAGGACTGACTTGTCCCAATACATATAAGTTCCTTTATACATAAAAGGTCTTTAATAAATATGTATTAATTTGACTTTCCCGTTTAATTTGAAGCTATCACTACATCTTCATGGTTAATATTATATTCGTTCATGCTGGAAAAATAAAAATTATTTGAAGCTTTCAACTTTTAAATGTTTTATGAAACAATCAATGTACTCTTTGTGGTAAAATACAAAAAGCAATGACAACTTGACCTACCAGTAAACAATTTTAAATTTTATTTTAATTATGACTCACAAGTCTTTAATTATGAGTATAAGGAAGACCTACAAAAATAATTGCCACCACTTTCCTTTTGATATTAATGTATTGTATTGTCTTGTGTAATTTGAAATCAATGTTAATAACTTATACTTCAGAAATGTAAAACATCTTGGAAAAGACAGTCATCAACTATTAGCTAGCAAAAATGCTGCTTTGTTAGGCATTTTGAGATGTAATTGATACTGTCCTCTCTGCCTACACACCCTTATCTCTGTTTCCCCATGGAATGTTTAGTAAAATTGTGGAGACAGCCAATTTATGCAGAACTTCCTATATATCTACTCAACTACCAGAATTACTCGGCTTAATTAAGACCACAAACACAACATCTAAATCATAAACTTGTTCTGTGGACTTCTCTTCAACTGCCTAAAGTAGAACAATTTATCCTTTTATTTAATTAATAGAAAAAAATGATACAGATATTTGGATTAATTATTTATGTCATGGACATCTGCAGCTTATCTCTTGCATCAGATTCCTCTTACCACATTCTAAAAAGTGAATTTGAAGTTTTTTGCCTTGAAATTGTCTGTTTTTGTGTACTTCCTATTATATACTTAATTCTAAGCCCAGTACCTAGCACAGAATAAGCACAAAATAGAAGTGGTAAAAGAGTATTGAAAGTTTATCAGAGCATTCACAATCCTCTTGATATTAAAATATTTGTATCGATATTAGAGTATATACAAAGTAAACTCTCAGTGCTGGATTGATGGGTGAATGATGGATGGTTGGATGGATAACACATATCATTCATCTTTGAAAACATATGAGCCATGTAACTTCTATCTGTGAGTAATTAGATGCTATAGTTATAATGTAAATTTAACAATAATTTCTGCACCATCAGCAAATATTTTTAAGCTCCAGCCTTCTTATTTGCAATATTTTGCAATAGCAAAATTCCAGTGGAAAAAATAATGTATAGCATTTGCTTTTGACTCCTAAATATTGGCTTATGATTTTTAACATATATTTACATATTAAAATGGGAGCATTCCCCATGGCTCTTGGAAAAAGTTCTAATAAGGAAGATAGATGGTGAATGTTAATTCCCACTCTATTAGTAATATACCAGATGACCCTGGATGAATTGATTAATTTTTTTCTTGCTGTTGGCTGGGACCATTTTGGACCACTGGTATGACACTATGAGAAATAGACAAACTTGTTTTATTGATTTGTCGTAACTACATGTGTGTTAAGTTAGAGAGTTAAAAAAAATAATTCTGGCAAATGCTAGACCTCAGTTTTTCCTACTGTAGTCTTAATCTAAGCCCCTGTCTTTCATTTCCATCATGTTTATTTAAAGTCTTTTAAAATTACATTAATATTCCTGTTGCCTTAGTCAATAGAGTTTAAGTGAATATCATATAATCTTTCTTTTGATTTTGTATGTTCCAGGCTATCAGTGTTATCTCTGTCAACATCAATGATTTTAGAGAGAATGATAGATACAGAAGATATGGAAGACAAGTACTGGACATGTACTGATCAAGACAAACATTCTACATCAATTTTTAAAATTTAACTCCCTAATAGCAGCTTTGTTGATTTGATTCTTTCTCAGAAAAGATGGTTACGTTTTTAACCTCCCATTCATTAAGAATTTCCAGCTAGGTAAAGCCAGTGTTTTATTATATAAAACCTTAAGCATGATGAAACCTGTACTATTTTAGTTCTATTTTACTGAAATAATTGTGTAATAAGTTAAAAAAACAAGTATAATTAATTAGGCAATGTCTATAAAGATTCCTAAATTTAAATAGAATTTAACCATAGATATTTCTCAGGCTATACAGTAAAAAACTATTCTATGAAAAAAATGTTAATAATGAACTAGCCAATTTCTTCAGAGAGTATATCTAATAGAAAATATGTGGCAAAGTATATGTGGCATCTAGACCATTTGTAGCTAGAATTTTTAGTATTCAAGGCATTGCATAATTTTTACCCATGTAACGATATAACTGGTAAGTTTATATCATATATTGTAGAATGATAAAGGGAAAGTGTTGGTTAACGTATGGAATCAAAATTCAAATACATCTTCCAATATCACTTGGTCAAATACGTCTTCCAACATCACTCTCTGGATCTTGCTCTCTTCTCCCTTTAAATGTGCAGGGCTCAGCGATCTCAAATAGTTTTGAAGTCAACAATTTCTGCACACTAAGGAAGCAGTTGAGCCTTTGATGACAGGTATTCACTCTCACTACAGAGAGAGACTAAAAGAGAAGAAGGGTCACAGTTATTAGAGGCAACATATTTTTAAAATTCCAAAAACATGTTTAAAAAATTGAAATAAAACAGCCTGATTCCATTTTTAGTCTCATAGTTATCATTCTAAGATCCTACTGAAAAATTATTGAACCTAAAGCATTTTTAATGCATTTTTATTGTTAATTCATGTTGAACCACCCAGGAGAAAATCCTCAAAATGATCTCCTCTCCTACTTGCCCAGGAAATACCTGGGCTGAAGAAAAATCAACTTCATCAATAAACATATGTATGCATGTGCCAACATAAAGGTGGCAAACTATTAGATTCTCTCAGATCTGTACAAAAACAACAAAGTGAGCAGCACACTGAACCTCCGCACAGTCTGAGTTTCCCACACTGGGGTTCTTTTACTGACAAGCAGCTATGATTTGTGTTACCAAAAAATGTCAGCTCCCAATTTGGATGAAGCTGAGATGAATTATACATAGGTCATTAGAAACCGTGTGGTCTACAGTGAACGAGGGAGCACAACAAAATTCAACCACTGACGTGCTGAGTGCTTCAAATAAGTCAATCATTATCCATCTGCCTCGATTTAAGCATGCAAAAAATGGGGGAGTGCAGAGAACTAATTATTAATGTATGCCTGTAAATTATTTTGAACTTCTCTTAGTAAAAACATCAAACAGAGAAAATATTCTTGTTTGTCTATAATGACCACTATTTGGTTTTCTTTTGGGACAAAATATGTTTCTCTTCGTATATTTTTCCTGGCTCCCTGAGTCACTGTTGCTCAGCTGTTCTTGCCTGATTTATTTTCTAAGTGATCATTTCTAATGATTTTCTGGTCATCCCTTATAGAATATTTTGTATCATTCCCTATCTAGAGAACTACAAAAAGAAGCCAGGGAGTGGGGGTAGGAGGTGTCTGCATCATTATAACATTCACGTCAAGCAGTGGGGAAGTTCCAGTTAATGAGGGCACAGTTACTTGGCTTTTCAGGAATATTGATAGGAAAGAATTGGGCTAGTTCCCTGATCCTAACTGGGAGCTATATCGCTACCATTGAAATTAAATTCTGACAAGTTTCTCAATACGTGAAGTCTTGTACTCTTACAGAGAAATCTAGGCACAGGCTAGGACCGGGACTAGGAATAGAAAACAATGACACAGAACAATGTAAAACCATGAGACAGACAGTGACAGATAGTTCGTCTAAGAATCTAAATAGCCAAGTATTACAGAGTTCTTAAGTTGTAAGTGGAGGAATCACTGAGCTAGAATGGCAGCTAGATGAAATCCAAAATCCTGAAAGTAGTAAAGCCAAAGGGAATTAAAGTCGCCTGGTCAAAAGGAAAGGTACTGTGAATAACGCCAGGAATTCTAGACTCTCATGGACCCAGCTATCTCACAAACATATTCTACTGCTAACAGAGAAATGCAGCTAGAGAATAAATGTGATCTGTTCTATAAAAATGCATCATCTTCCCTGGGAAAGCAACTCAAAAGACATACCTCAGGAGGCCAGCCTGGTGGCGTAGTGGTTAAGTTCATGCACTCCGCTTCAGCGGCCCGGGGTTTGCAGGTTTGGATCCTGGGCGTGGACCTACGCACCGCTTATCAAGCCATGCTGTGGTCATGTCCCATATAAAGTACAGGAAGATGGGCACAGATGTTAGCCCAGGGCCAATCTTCCTCAGCAAAAAGAGGAGGATTGGCCGCAGATGTTAGCTCAGGACTAATCTTCCTCACCAAAGAAAAGAAAAAAGACTTACTTCATCTTTATATTGTTTAAATCTATGATAACCAAAAGCTCCATCTTGCACGTATCATCAAGCAAAATAAACAAGTTTTTGTATGATACAAGTTTTATATAAAGAAATATCGCTAAGATTGGCAGTAATATGAGCCCACTACTCATGAAAGGTGAGTTTATACCTGCATTCCAAACTCATCTCCTTCAGAGAACTTTGAGGGAACACTGTACCGGAGGAGAGAAACCATTAGAATTGACATTACTGAAGAGATTCCAGAAGCAAAGACTTTTAAAAACTAAACCATAAGCAGGAAAACTTAGTCTGAGCCACAGAAGAAAAATAAGACAAATAAAATTTTCATAAACCCAAGTCTTCTTGTCTTGGACATCTTGCAAATGGAAAACATTATATTATATGAAATCTTAAGTTGTTTATTTAAGGTTGATATTTTACATCTTGAATTTACACCACCGTCATTTCATAGACATCAAAGTAAGTCTGTTTAAACGTTTTGTTACCTCATCCTCATACGGACATGAAAGCTGAATAGGAAAAACCAATCTGGCCACTAGAGGTAACAATTTATTTCTGTCCATGTTTCATCATGAAATGTCAGGATTGTGGAGAGAGCGGAGGTGGGGGAAGAGTAGATCTAAAAATAATAGTGAATAATACTTATCTGTTGAGGATCTCGTCACGAACGGGAAGCAGCTGACCATTAAAGCTCCCACCCATAACTGAAAATATTGAATTTGCCCAATTTTGAGTACTCTCATCCATAGCAAAAACCCACGGAATGCCAGCTGTCATTGTTTTGGCACAGGTAGTATTGTTTCTTCTCCTGCCAGGCCCACACATCTCCGTTGCCTCCCCCAGTTATTTTTACAAGCCAACCAGCCCTCCTGACAGCTCTCCCCGCTGTTTCTGAGGTGAAGCCCTTTTGAGATTTCCTACCTACCTTGTTTATACTTCAGTGAGAATAAGCTAAAATTTACTGGGCATAAGAAGAATTATGCTTTTACTATCATTATTAGTCTAAAGGAAATATAAACGAGATTCTAAGAGAGGGCCTCCACATACAACCGTGTGGCGTAGACTGTACACTACACAACACCATACAACGCTATGGGACAACATTCACATGGACTATGATGTGAATGGTGCCTCCAGAAGTTGTAAAATGTAGTGGCTCTGTTCTGTGTCCACAGGAGTATAGAAAGTTTAACAATCATATGACACTGATTTTCTCTTCTCAAACATCTTCGTAGTATCCTTCTTAAAAAGATGTGTAAATCACTTTTCTATTTTCAAGTTGGACAGAGAATTTCTGTAGAATATAATTTTCATATTCTTTCATGATACATTATTAAATGAACTAAAAATGGAGAAAATATTAAATATCTAATTTTCCTTGCCAAAGAGAACATTTCAAAAAGAAGGAAAGGTGTTTACTTCGTTTTGTTTCTCGGCTGGTGTATTCACCAGAGCTCAACAAGAGTATTCTCTATTTTTAATGTGCACATGTACAAACTGCATTTTCTGAAAAGAATATTTTAATTCTGTAAATAGTCTGCACTATGTTATTATGCTGAGTGGCAATTTTAATTCATCATGTTAAATCATTTCAGAGTTAAATGGTTTTATTCACATCTATTAATCTTAAAAAGACAAGAAAATGATGGAATTTTTTATTGGATTTAGTTTGCCTTTTTCCCAATCAAATTGAATGTGGGTCAGTTGTTTATAGGTGTTGTTATAAATCTAAAAATGTCTATCTTAATGATGATCCCCTGTTATATTTAAGAAAGTAAAAAACCTTGGGAATGATGTATCTCCTTTTCCTATTTCCTTAAGCAGTACTGAGAAGAAGGAAGTCATAAATACATAAAAAAATCTCACTGATATCCCCCAATCTGAAGGATGTGGTTTGGTGAGGAGGAAAGTATGACAAGGCAGAGGACACACAATGTCCTTCTAGATTTGAAACCTCTTCCCCCACAATAGAGTGATCATAACACATTAGAAGACAAATGAACTCCCTACATCACCAATTTGGTTTTTTCTCACTTAAAAGGAAGCAGGAGAGACCCATGTAGTGACTTCCAAAAATAATTGTACCCACCGCAAATGCTTAGCAAAATTGAATAAGAAAAGAGGAAAAACGGGCCGGCCCTGTGGCATACCGGTTAACTGCACACACTCCACTGCAGCGGCCCTGGGTTCGGATCCCAGGCGTGCACCAAAGCACCGCTTGTCAGGCCATGCTGTGGTGACGTCCCATATAAAGTGGAGGGAGATGGGCAGGATGTTAGCCCAGGGCCAGTCTTCCTCAGCAAAAAGAGGAGGATTGGTATGGATGTTAGCTCAGGGCTGATCTTCTTCACAAAAAAAAAAAAAAAAGAAAGAAAAGGGGAAAAACAAAAACACATTAAAAGGTTAATCAACCTGGTGAAAGAAAATTCAAAAACCCATGTGAAGATCATTTGCTTTGTTGCAATTAAATAGCACCAAAATTACCTGGAAGAATTCCCAAATTTTTACTTCTATTTTCACCTCCATAGACCAAAGAAGGAAGGCAGAGAGACAACTGGAAAGAGAGAGGTGAGTGAGAGCTGCACAAACAGAGGGCTGGCAGAACAGAATCAGGAACCCAAGCACATCTTCCAAGAGGTAAGGATAAGCATCTGATGCCAATGATCTCCATGAGGTACATTGAAGGGTTCCTCTAATATATCCTATGGCCCAGGACACTCCCCTGATCCAAGACCTTCTGCTGGGTTTGTCCAGCCCCAACACTCAGCCCCATGGGGCTAGGTCCTGAGAAAACTCAAGCCTAGCTATTTTCTCCATGTGTCCATTTGGTCTGCAAGAAGGCTCTAGAATGTTTGTCTCCCACCAAATTACAGAGTACAACTTAACCAATTGCTGGCTCCTCAATCCTTGCCTCCCCAGCATAGGAAACACACCAGCCTGATTCCTGCCTTCAGAGTTTTCCAGACAAGAGGTAAGCACAGGTCTCCTCATTTTGCAAACAACTTTAATTTTCTGGATGGTTCTTTTGAGTCCCCCCTCACTTCGCCTGAGGAAAAGGGAATGAACTGCCCTCCCTTATCCTCTCTTTTCTTTCCTGTGACTGAGACGATGCCATAGTATTCTCTACTCCTAAAAATTCTCTTCAAAGAATTCACTTGATATGTTTCTAGCCCCCTCTAATGTAGACTAGAATTGAGTGATGGTCACAGATCTGTACGGTCACTTGTTGAGTGCGTGCTGCAAAGACGTATCTAGCACATCTGTTCAGATCACGAAGTACTTATCATCCATTGGCCTCAGCTTTGAGGTTTAGCCAATGTTCTGAACTATCAGGATAAATTCCATTTACTTTATGTTATGTGATATCTGAAATATTTTGTTTATAACATTTGTTTGTGCACCTATTTTGGGTTGGTCTAACTCACATTTAACTAGAATGCCTTGCTTTTTTTCAAAGACTGGTAAAAGTAAAGCATCTGCCTATCATCTTTATTCTCACAGAGGAGCCATGATGTGAGTCTTGTTGGTTTAGTGGTTCACTGAAAGATCAAACCAGAAGTTCTCTTTTTTTATTAGTTAAAACAATCAATTGTTGCTAGCTTAAATTTTAATGTCACAGAAATTGAATTTTATTCCATGATTCCAGATTTTCTTTTAAAATACCAAGAGGTAAGATGTGGTTAGGTCTATTAAATGTACCTTCTAAATGCTGTGCTCTCCTGTCAAAACAAAACAAAACAGTCAGCCCTTATGTCTGGAACAGAGTATGGATGCTCATTCACAGATTTGAGATAGCTTTATAGGCACATCATTGTAGGGAGAATTTGGGCTCTAAGCTGTGTGACTTTTAGCAAGGTACTCAATTTCTCTAGACCTTACTTTTTTAAATATTCAGCAGATATGGCAGATGCCCCTCAAAACCCAGGTTTTTCTCTTCTTTCTAGGTACATAGCTAGTCTACATTTCCAAGCCTCTCTTGCAATTAAATGTGGCCATGTGGCTGAGTTGTAGTCAGTGGAATATGAGCAGAAGTGATGTGTGCCTTGGATACCTCGCCCATAAAAACCTCCCAGAGATGCTCCTCTATATCCTCTCTTCTTCTGGCTGGCTAGAAAGGAGAGGACTCTCAGGGACACTTTGACTGACCTGCTTATTGGACACAAAACTCTGTGCCATCTCAGAATGTCTCATTGCCTCATTCTTCCCAAAGATACCAGCCACTGCCTGGACCACTCTGCAGCTGCCTTTACTGGTACCGTTGATGAGTTCTCTGAGCTAGCTAGAGCCCCAGATGGATCCCCATGCCTGTATGGCCCCCATGGCCCACTCATGCCCCATACTCCTCTGTGATCCTCTCCACTTTTGCATGCAATGCCACACTGTATCTGTAGTGGCTGGCTTCCTGAGTGGTCACTGCAGTGCAGACCACACAACCCAGAAGTGCTAAGGAGTTAGAGCCCTATAGTATGAAATTTGACCAGTGAGAAATATGGAATAGGAAGACCAACCTTGGTTGGAGAAATGGCTCCACATTTAGAAGAGCCCTCTTTGCCAGGCTCCTTTTCTTCTAGCATGTCTTGAAGAAAATGTCCAAAGGGGGATTTTCTACTTCTCTCCACCCCTTTCCCTCTCTGAACACAGCTGCCTTATGCCTTTTCTACTTACCCATTGGATTTAATGTTCTTCTTTACTTTTTTTTTATGTTTTTAGATTCCCATCTTCTTAGGTCGGCTACTTCTATTCCAGAGTGGAGATACTCCAACCCGTGTATATTTTAAGGAGAGAGTTTCTATCATGGAGGCAAGTATATCACAATGTATTATATATTATTTTTCATGAGTTAAGCTCTTTCTCTTTGTTTGAAGAGTCAGACTTGTTAGTAGTAAAATGATGAAGGTTATATTTATCTTAGTACTCAGACTATTTGACATAGGAAGAATGTGATGACAAATCTAGGTCAATAGCTTTAAAAACATGACCTTTAAATGAACAAAAACTTCCCCTGTTGTGAGATCAGAATAAATTTAATAAAGAATAAATAAAAAGAACAAAGACAAGATAATTGTGCTGCAAATCCAATTCTGCAAAAGAAGTGACTGAACTTTCCAAAAGGACTCCAAGCAGGTTTGAGTCCTCACAGGTGTTGTACCCTCTGCTTCCTTCCTAGGCCCTCTTTATGCCATGCTTCTGTTTTTCTTTGGAGCCCAGATTTAGCAACCATCTCCACTTACTAACTGTATAATTTTTGGCAAATAATTTAAATTGTTTAAGTTTCAACCTTTCACCATAAAATGTGAGTAGTATTTACTTACATGGGTTGTTGGGAGGATCAAATATGACAATGCGCTTAGAATATTCTAACATATGATCTGTCACATGGTAAGTACTCAATATTATAGTATGTTGGGTCCCTGCCTTTCCTTGATCTTCATCTCTTCATCTAATTGAAACTATGAGTCAATGCTGAGCATAATCAAGAAGGTAAATCATATCTGATTGCAAGTAAGAAAGTTAATTCTTGCCATTTGTGTGTGAGGATCCTGAGCTAGGAGAGATGCCTACTACATGAGTAAATGGACCTTTTACAAATGTCTGCTTTGATAAGTCTGGTGCTTCTGTTAGGAAATCAAATCTTGCATTAATGGGTTTGCCTTCTTTCCAGGTCACACAGGAAAGCATAGAATCTGGCCTGGAAGTTTCTCTATTCCTTAAAATCATTGCAAATTTCTGCATTTATCTTTCTAAGACAAAGCAGAATGCATTAAGAGAAGTCAGGCAAGTAGAAAATAAACTGTACTGCAAGATGCTTTCTCTTTATTGACAACTGAATGGAGATTGAAATAAAACAGGGAGGTGGACAATATAGTCAAATGATATGAGTGTGATTAATGTTCTAAGCAATTTCTAACCAAGTCAAAGAATGTATTTTACTATTTATTAACAGACCCAAGGGTCCTTTGGCCAGTTAGTTTTGACAGGCTTCAGCCAGAATCCTTAAAAGTATACAGAAAGCCACTTCCGAGGCTAGAAACAAAGGAGTTAGGTAAATAATAAGGTAAAGGAGTTAATCATTTGTGCCCTTGTATATTTTATATCAATTTCTATCCCCGATTAAGCTCATTTCTCATAGATATGTCACTCTCTGTCACAGATATGTCGTCTCTCTATCTCTGTCTCCATCTACCAAATGGGATCATAGAGTCATATTACTGAAAGGAGCCCCCAAAGACTCTGTAGTGTGTGATCCTGTCTCCCAACAGGCCAAAAGTCCTAACTCAATCAGTATCTAACCTGCTCATATAGCTAATGCCCTTCATTGATCACCTACTCTAGTAACTAATAATCCAAAAGTAGTAAATAAACAAACAAACAAAAAACAGATTGGGTTGTTTTAATCCATATATTATGTCCACTTCAATTCAATTAATATCAACAAACATTTACTGCTTACTTTCCTTACCATGTGTAGACAAGAGTATTAGGTGTTACATTTACTTTACTCAGGTCATGCATGGTGCTAGTGAGGCCACATTTGTAAAATCAAGCTCCCAAATAGTCCAGTTGATATAGATCTATTATGTGGTCACAGAGTGCTTTCCCAATCCTGGAACTACAAAATTAAAGACATCCATTTCTTGGCAAAAAGGAAGACCAAGCAAGAGATTATGGCTCCATTAGACAAAAGAATTGAGGCACAAAGCCTACAGAGAGTGAGCTAGTACCCCCTCAGGGAAAGACAGAAGCCATCTACCCACTATCATTCCATCCCTCTCCCTCCACATACCTGAAAGAGAAATTCCAATCATTAAATTAGGTGCCTATAATTCTGAGCTTTTTAAAGCTTTAGTCAGATGAAAAGTTCTTCGAATTACTACCACATTCTGACAGTGGTCCATGCGGCAGGACCTAGAAGCTTCATTTCTAACCCTTAAAAGGCAGTCACTATTCAACTGTCTTGTGCTTTGACAGTCTTACTTATTCTTATGCTGACACCGTATATACAGAGATCTTATTACACCCTCCTTGTGGCTTACCTAATGAATACCACATATAAATACTTTTTTAAAAATAAGAGTGTTCCTTGTTGCTGTAAATAATTTTTATATTAGATGAATCTTGGCTGCCCAAGAATAATAAAAGGAAAGGAAAGACAGAGATGCCAGACAGTTGATAAACTCTGGTTGCCAAAGTTTTAAAAATATGATTCTTTCTATGAAGTCAGATACCTAATATGACTATATTTTTATCGCCAATGTGTTTAAGTTGTTTTCTTTATGTGAATGTTATATTTTTGATACAGTCGATATAGTCTGAATTGTTGAATTAGATAACTGTTTGACTTAATGAAATTGAGGGTGTGAAAGGGGAATCTTTAGTAACTGCAACTTTTTCTATTCTCTCTTAGTAATTACCGTAGTTTCCTAAATGTTTTTAAGTGCTCAAATTTAAAAAGCAATTGGGACTCTGGGGAATACAGAGTAAAATTGATTTTAATGTATCAAATTACTCAAAATTTTTCTACAATTTTTACTCAGAAAGAACTCATCAGGCTGAAAACTTCTGAGCTTTAGAATATTAGAAATAGAATTGAAGATTTCACTGTGGCTGCCAAGTCCTAAGCACGTATTGATATCTGTCAAATGAAAAAGCAGTCAGTCCTCATTATTTATGGATTCTGTACTTGCGAATTCACCTACTCCCTAAAATTTATTTGTAACCCCAAAATCAATACTTGCTGCACTCTCCAGTTCATTCACAGACATGCGCAGAGCAGCGAAAAAGTTGAGTCATCCAATGGCCACATTCCCAGCTGAGGCTGAACAAGGCCACACTTCCTTCTTGTTTCAGCTCTCATACTATAAACAAGTGGCCTTTTCGTGGTCTATTTAGTGCCACGTTTTTCACATTTTTGTGCCTTTTGTTGGTCATTTCACCATTCAAAATAGCCCCCAAGCAAAGTAATAAAGTTTTGTCTAGTGTTCCGAAGCACAGGAAGCCTTGATGTGTCTTATAGAGAAAATACACGTGTTAGACGAGCTTCTTTCAGGCGTGAGTTATAGTGCTGGTAGCCAAGGGCTCAAAGTTCATGAATCAACAATACATATTGAATAAGGTGTCTTTCAACAGAAACACACATAAAAGAAGTTTATGTGCTGATCAACCACAACATTGATCAGTGTTGTGACAGAGGCTCACGGGGACCTAACCTTGTTTCCCTTTAGTTCAGTATTCATTAATTCAGTGTTTGCAGCAACTTTAGAGAACACCACCACTGCAAGTAACGAGACTCTTCCGTAAATACTTGTGGTCAGAATCAGTCTACAGATGATCAGACGATAGGTATACTCTCGAGTTGCACTTCAATATGATCCCACAGCTGCTGCTAGTTGATCTTTCACTCCTCCCACTCAACCAAGAGCTCTACTCACTTTACCTTCCACTCCTACCTCATTTTTGTAAACACTTGTTAACTTGGGGTCTCCTAGTCAACACAGTAGGATCAAATCCCTATAGAAATCTGAAGCTCTCCTTGGGATTTTTACAAATACTTAAGGATTGTATGTTTTCTTGCTCACCTCTGGTTCATTCTACTGGTTCTGATGATTTCATTCACTCTATGGACTGCCTCACCATCCCATTTCCATGAAAAATTATAAATACACAAAAATCTCACATAAGCCATGGACATGTTGAGTGATATCACCTAAAGTTTGGGGGCTGTGGAAAGAGGACAGAATCACAGTTCAGGAAAACAAGCAACTTTACAGTGAACATTCTTCATATTCTTAAGATATCCTTCAACCACATCATCACTGGAGAACTTTCAGTGCTTAGTCCTCCTCCGTCATGTCTTGACCTCACACCACCATGCTCCATACCCATTCCCCTCCAGGAGAAAAAAAATCTATTTTATTTTTTCCTGAAGGGAAGTTTACTATTCCATTATTTTGCCCTAGAGCAATATGATTACTCATACCTTAAGAGTTTCATCATCCATGCCAAGTGGCCTATCAAGGTCTTTTTCTGAACCAAAATTGTTTCCTCCCTAATAGGAATTCTATTGCCAGCTGTTGGTGACGAATATAAGACTTAGAGATGTTTAGTATCTTTTCAGCATCACAGAGCTAGTATATGGCAGAGCCAGGATTGTAGCCCACAGTCCGTTGTCTTAACCCCAAAATTATAATGTCTTAATGTCTCCTCTTCACAAATACCATCCCTTCCTCCCCTTGATATCTCACCTCACATATAAATAAATGCTCACTAACTCCATCTTCCTCACCTTAATTCTAAAAGTCAGGAGGCCTGGCTTCACACAAATAAGACTGCATCTACTGGCTTAAGCAAAAAATGGAAAGGAAAACTAAATGTACTTTTTGATAGATATAAAAGGAGGCAAGCAAAAGAATATATAGAAGCACTGCTATATGTAGTAGAGAGATAGACTTGACTTCAGGGTCAAACTTGTGCAGTGAGATCAGACTTTATAAAAACCATCTACTCCAAACACATAGCAATGATGGGTGAAATACTGAGATAAACCAAAAAAGACATACTCAGATTCCTATAAAAGATAATATCCAGACTATCTGAAGAGTAGTTGGGAGCTGAAGTATCAAGTCTGCTGCCACCCTGGTCAGAAGGGAGCAATGGCCACTGGGAATTTGACTCCCATGTAGGAAGAGGAGCTGAAAGTGTTTTATTCAAGATGGGCACAGTAGTGTCACTGCTCGAAATCAGGGCCTGCTGTGAGTTGCCTCACACGTGAAAGGAAGCTGAGAAAAAGGGTGACAGACCTGCTGATGGGGACTTGAGCTTTATCGGTAACCATGAGACTGAGGAAAAATGCAACCTTGGTACTAGAAGCTAAGCTACACTGCTTCCATGCTCCGTATATCAGAGGAGCTTGATTATAAATCCTGGTTTTTGACTGAGGCCCCAGAGAACTAAGCGGAGTCAACCTTAAAACAGCTCAATAGTACAGGGGGATGGAGAAAACAAAATCAAAAGCACTCAAAATAAGCCTGCAAATTCTAAAACAAGTACTAAAAAAAATAATAATAAGATAAAAAAATGAGAAAAGTAGATTATGCTTGAAGTGGAATTTATCTTATAAAGCAGAAAAAGGAATTTGAAATAAGGTAGGGAGGATTTCAAAGAGAAATGAAGGTGCAACATCCATTTAGAAATAACAAGACATCATGAAACCAAAATAGGTAGAAAGAATACAAGATCAAGTTCATATTAAAAAGAACCAATCAGGGTTCCTCTTATGATCTGGGTGTGTAAGCTCCCACCACACTTGACTCTCCTGCAGGTAACAACTATAAACTCCGGACAAAATACCAAAAACAACAATCTGAAGGCACTGGAAAGTGAACCAAATCAAGGGTTGAGGTTCCCATTTTTTACAGCTTTTAGCCTGAAGACAAGTAGAAGTTGATGCTGCACAAGGTGGCTAAAACTCCAATAGAAAAAACACAATCTTTCTCTCCTGAAGAACCAGAGGACAGAGTCCAGAGCAACCACAAACCCTGGAAAGTGAGGAGGAGGTGAATTCTGGAAAAAAGAAACCAGAGAAGGAAAGCCCCAGATTCTGCGTATATTTCTCTGCACAAATCTCTGGCTAGTCCCTGAACCATGCATGCATTGGACAGACTCCACTACAGATAAAAGAACCCAACTAAGATTTGAGTTGTTTCCCAAGAGTCAGAGTTTGCAATTTGTGCCCAACCAAGTCAATGTCTGCTAAAATACAAAAGTCAACACTCTTTGGAGGAATATAACAGAGTTTCCACCACGTAACATTTCACAATATCTAGGATAAAATCCAAAATTACTCAACCAGGAAAATATGATCCATTTTCAAGAGAAAAATATAATAAACAGAGACCAATCCCTGATGATCATAAATTGAAAGTAGCAGACCAGGATTTTAAAGCAGCTATTATAACTATGCTCAAGTACATAAAGGAAAATACGAGCACAATAAACAAATTTCAGCAGGGAAATATATTAAAAGGAAAATTCTAGAACTGATAAATATATCTGAAATAAAAAGAATATTTGGATGGGTTTAACAGCAGAATGAAGGTGACAGCAGCAAGCCAACAAACTTGAAGTTAGGTCAACAGAAATAATCCAATCTAAAGAATAGAAGATAAAAAACTGAAAAAAAAAGATTAGAGCATCAGGGACCTGCCGGACAATATTAAAAGGCCCAACATGTATATACATAAATGAAAGCACAGCAGCAGAAAAAAGAATGAAACAGAAAAAATACTTGAATAAAAAGTGGTGAAAATTTCTGAAGTTGGATAAAAATATAAACTTACAGATTCAGAAATCACAAGGATCCCCAAGCAGAACTACTGTGAAGAAAACTACAAATGGGTACATGACAGTCGAACTACAGGAAACCAAAGATGACAAGTAAATCTTGAAAGCAACCAGAGGAAAATGACACATTGTATATAGGGCAACAACAATCCGAACCACTATTAACTTCTTATTAAAGCTTCTGGAGGCCAGAAGATAGTGGAACAACATCTTTAAAATGCTGGGGGTAGGGGAAACTGTAAACTCAGTATTGTATGTCCAATGAAAATATTCCTGAGTATGAAGGCAAAATAAGGACATTTTAAAATAAAAGAAAACAAAACAAAAAATATATTTATTGCCAGCAGGCCTGTACTATAAGAAATACTCAAGGAAGTTCTTCAGGCAGAAGGGAAATGATATCAGATGGAAACTTGAATCTTCAGGTAAAAACAAAGAACATAAGAAATGGTAAATATCCAGGTAAATATCCAGTAATATTTCCTTCTAATTTTAAAACACATAGGACTATTTAAAGCAAAAGTTATAGCATTGTCTTGTGAGTTTAAAAAGTATGATGGAATATGCATGACAACTATAACATAAAGAATAGGGGTAACTAGACCTGTATTATTGAAAGTCACCTTTATTTCATGTGAAGCAGCATAATATTAACTCTAAGGAGGATATGAAAAATTAAGAATGTATATTGTAGAGAACCAATTAAAAGAAGTAATGCAAAGTCGCAAATTTAAAAAATAGATAAATTAAGATAGAATTCTAAAAATATTCAAATGATCCCATATAAGGCATAAAAGGACAGAGAAACAAAAAAACAGAAGAAACAAACAAAAAACAAACAATAAAATGGTAGACCTAAATCTAACCATAACAATAATTTCATTAATTATTAATGTACTAAACACTGCAATTAAAAGGCAAAGATTTCAGAATGCATTAAAAAAAGATGCAATCTAAAGAGACGAATGTTATATTAAAAAATAAAGATAAAAAGTAAGATGTAAAAATGTAAAATGAAAATAAATGAATGGAAAAAGACACACCAGGCAAACAGTAGGCCTTAGAGGGCTGAAGTGTCTATATCATCAGATAAAAGAGAAATCAAGAAAAAACTATTAGAAGAGCTAAAGAGGAAGGGAAATTTCATGATGATAAAGGGCGTAATTCATCAGGAAGACACAGTAGTCCTTCAAAGTATATAAAGCAAAAATTGACAGAACAGAAAGGAGAAAAAGAAAATTCTACCATCTTAGTTGGAGATTTTAATATCCCCCTTAGCAATTTATATACCAGTTAGACAAAACTAAAATAAAATAACTCAATTTAGAATTTTTTACATAGTTAAAACCAACATTTAGCAGTGAAAGTAACAAAAAGATATTTTCAGACATTCAAAGACTGTGAGTTTACCATCCGCAAACCTGCACTAAAAGAACTATTAAAAGATGTACATAACCAAAAGAAATATAAAACAAAGATGTTGCTAAAATGTCAGTTATTTTAATAATATTTTTAAACATAATAACAAATTTGTAGGTTTAAGATGATAAAAATAAAATTGTAAATAAGGTTACAGAAGGATGTTCAATGCATACCTAAAGCATACTAATACCCTTGTCAAGTTTAGGAAAAGAATAGAAATACTGAATAATAGAGGCCCTGTTTAGAATAAGTTATAATTAAAAACGTTTCTTGGTGCTGGCCCAGTGGCATAGTGGTTAAGTTCCCACACTCCATTTTGGAGGCCCGGGGTTCTCGGTTTCGGATCCTGGGCGTGGACCTACGCACCACTTACCAAGCCATGTTGTGGCAGGTGTCCCACATGACTATTTCATAAATGAACAGTTTATCAACATTAAAACAGACATAATCCTTGGCTCTAAAGTGTCTCCTGAAGTCTCTTTTTTAAAAAAATATGTTTTAGTTGGATCGTGTCAGGAGGTCATGCCACAAGCCACTTGCTTTGGTGGAAGCTTTTTTTAATTTTGAAGACAAAATGAGCTACATGACAAAAATATGTAAAATCTGACAGTTTATATGCCAGATGAAAGAAAAATTAGGTACTTTGGTGCTTTCAGAACAGAAGTAGTATGATTTCACTCATATGTGGAAGATAAACAAACACACACATAGATAAGGAGATCAGATTGGTGGTTACCAGAGAGGATGGGGGTGGGGGTGGGGCAAAATAGATAAAGGGGCACATATGTATGGTGACAGATGGAAACTAGACTTCTGGCGGTGAACACCGTGCAATCTATACAGAAGCCAAAATATAATGAAATTACACAATAGTATAAACCAATGCTACCTCAGTAAAATAATAATAATAAAAAGAAACAGAAGTAGTTAAACCATAATGCAGTTCACGAAGAAGGTTGTTGAGTTCCTTTCTATTACTTTGGTCTGTCACCAATGTGTGTGACATTCGTTGAAGTTAAAGAGATAAACTTCACGAATTCTCAATATCCTTTTAAGCCGTTGGAAAAGTAATGTCCATTGGAAGACTCTTCACTGAAAAGCTGAGAACTAGTACAAAACAGCTAAAAAGAGTAAGTTCTTGTCTTCCATAAACCTACTAAGGCAGACAATACTGATGAGGCCAAAAGATTAATGTCAATGAAATACAAGAAAATATAAATTAGTTATTTAGAGATATGAGAAATTAAATGTTTTCTTGTCTATGACCTTCTTCAAAGTAGGATCTATGTCCTTTTCAGCTCTGTTTCTCCAGAGACTAACACAGGGCCAGGCATAAAACAGGTACTTGCTGCTTGATTGTTGAATGGAATTGAATTAAGAAGGCATTAGTGCATTTAACTGGGTCTAAAACGAAAAGAGAACCCTAGAAAAGCCAACATGTGTGGAGAACTATAACATCCGTGAATGGTTGTGTTTACCACCCAGCACTCACTCATGTTTCTCCTGGTAACAGTGCCCTGATGCTAGTTCTCCCTCTCTCTCAGCATGTGGGTTCCAGGTGAGCCTCCAAAGATAGCTTAGGGGTGATGCATGACACAGACCTAAGCCAATCAGCATGGCATATTACCCTAGGCCGTATTGATTGATTCAACGATGGGCACCTGACCCACTTAGAGACAAAGAGACACTTCTAGGAATCCAGGGACAAAGGTTCTCACTCTTGAGCATGGGATTTGAAGACTAAATACAAAAGATTAACAGCTGCTGCTGACCAGGAGGGGAGAGCCCTCCTGGGGTCAAAGTCAACCAAGGCAGTGTAGAGGTGAGAGATGGAAAGAGAAATCCTAGCTCCAGTTGGCACTGGTTGATCAATGTTATTTTGAAACACAGCTTTCAGCAAAGAGGGAGCCATAGGATTTTTTCTCCATATCACACAATCTTTAATTTTCTCTGCTCTTGGCAGATCTTACTGATACACCTCTTCATCTTTTCTTCACTTATCCGTAAATGATTCCTGGTCCTCACCACTGTCCTCCTTTTTATCTGTGAGTCTGCTCATTCTACCCTTTCTCAATGTACTTGTGTTCCGGAATTGTCGTATATTGTGTGTAGGTCTGTTTCCCTTCTGAAATATGAGCTCTCCTAGGAAATGGGTTATGTCTTATTCATTTCATATCCCTAGAGCCTGCACAATTTAATTTCTGGAACATAGTAGGTACTCTAATTGTAGAGATAGTGTGTGTGGTGCTGTGGAGAGAGCTGTAAAGCAAGCACAACTAGGTTTAAACTAGCTACTTGTCTACCGTATAGAACATCTTGGCACCTCAGTTTCCCCACATGTAAAATAGGAATAAAAGTATAACTCCCATGATTGAAGTAAAAATTAAATAATGTTTGAAACATGTCTATATGATGCTTAGCTTCAAGTTCTCAATAATTATTAGTTTTTTCAACTTTATTCCCAATAAACATTGTATAAATTGATAATTTAAGCAAGAGGTAATGAGAATGTGATAGAGGACTGTAGTTATATAGGAAAAAAGAAGACCAAATTTAGGAGATAATGTAAAGTAAAAACAACCAATTTTGGCAAAGGACTAAATAGAGTGAAGAACACAGATAATTAAATGTAACCTAGAAGGTTTGAGGAATCAGAGAGACAGCTGATGATTTCACCATGACCCAGAAAAAAAGCACAGACCATGTTATCAGCTGGTTAAGAAATTCTCCTCTGAAGTTCTAACAAGGTAACTGGCAGTAGCAATGGTAAACTATAATTTAACTTCTGCAAACATGTTGATTAGTCAGACTCTAATTCTCTGTTAGGGCCTCCATCTGCCATTCCAGTAATTAATTGCCCAAATTAGTTGTAAGCATTGAGCTCATTGATAAACAATTTAATGGTAACTCCAAAACAATTTAATGATAAGACACAGCATACAGCAACAACAAAAAAGAAACAGCTGAATATCCAAAGTGAGGTAGAGATACCTTATAGAAATTACCTTAGTATTCAGTTGTAGCATTCTCTCACTAATAACTTAAGGTCCCAGGCCTTCCTATGGAATTTCCACTGAATGCTTCTCATGAAATCTGCTGGCTGGAAGCATCAGGAATAAGTCTAAATATCAAAATGAAGTGAAGATTGAAACATCTATTCAACATACAGATACTGTGCAGATCAATGAGTGAAATATCTTAGCCCACTAATCTTTTTCATTACTGGAAAAGAGTTAAGCATAATAATGACAATGCATTTCCACTGACAGAGTGGACAGTGCCAATAAGTCCAGCGAGATTATATGTAGATTATCTGTAGTATTAACCACATTTCTATTCAAGCAATATAAATTCATGTCCATCAATTTAGACAAAGAATGTAGCATCTTGGCTACGGTACCCTTGGTGAATGGTTGTTTCTGGATAGCTGACTTTTTCCTTGAAAGTTGATTTCATAATTTTACGCACCCAAACTCTTTTAATTATCTTGGGTGGAATTCTTTCCAAAATAAATCACATACTTGCCTGACTCTTTAAACAAAGACTATTAATGACTCAAGTTTATCATTATCGTTTATAAATAACCATTATTAAAGCCTTAAATACTTGAATACCCTTTAAGTTAATATTTTCATTGCTAGGAATTTATCTTTATAGCATAATCATAAAAGTGCGCAAAGATTTTACTACAAGGATATTCATATAAGATTGCTTTCATAAATGATTATTTATACAACGTATACTCAAAAGCCATTAAAACAGTATAGATAAATGATGAATGAAATATGCAGCAATTACAATATTTTTACAAAATGAAAAATGACATGAACATGTCACTTTTAAAAAAGGAAAATATAAACGTTACTATGAAAATATTAATTGTGATATTGTGCAAAGATACAGTAGTGACCTTAAGAGCTACTGATGACCATAGAGCTGTCTGCTCAAACACACAAAATATCAGGCTGTATCTTCTGCCTGACTTTTGAAGTGTTTCTGCCTTTCTCCATCACTGTGAGGCTGTCTGCTCTATCTTCTCAATATTGACAAAACACCTGTCCTTAGCAGCCCTCCTCCATTTTCACTCTCTTAGAGTCATGAGATCGAATAGGATGGCAGTGATCATGGAAACCAATCACCTTCTGAATGCTCAAGTCACCTCATTGACAACTCTGCGAGATGCCATCCAGCTGACACTTGTCCCCATCCACTCATAACAACTTACTTCTTCCTCCTGCTGCCTATTGCTCCTTTCAGTTTTGTGAATTTCTTCTTAGTCCCCCTCACAATGTTTACCTTTTGGGTTTAGTGATAGCCCTTGAGGCCACTCAAATCTAAACTCCTTTGCAGTCACAGTTCTTTAAATATTTGAAAATAACTATCATGGTACCAGAAGTCTTCTCTTTTCCTTCATTTTTCATTCATTCAGTGAATCATTATTTACTCCCTACTTTGTGCTGGGCACTGCTCTAGACACTGGGAATATAGTAATGAACAAGACCAGTAAGGTCCCTGTCCTCATCAAATTCTCCTTCTAGTGGGGAAGAAAATAAAAAAATAAGTAAACAAGATAATCACAGATCACAGTAGGTCTTACTGATCACAGAAAGAACCTAAGTAGGCTTTTGTTCCAGAAAGGTACTGGGAGAGACTGAGTCCATAGGAATACAGTATATTAGTGGAGACATGAAAGTTGAAGCTCCACTCGTGGGAAAAGCCAAGGAAAAAGCACTTAGGCAGAAGGAACAGAACATGAATTCACTCTGAGACAAGAAAACTCAAAGTGATCAAGGAACTTAAAGGGGCAAGGTGGCTGGAGAGTGTGAGAGCCGAGAGGAGCAAGGGCCAGGGATGGGGTGGGGGAGATCTCGCAGCACTAGGTCATGTAGGAACTTGGTAAAAGGCTTACATTTCTTTCCAAATGCAACGGCAAGTGACAGGCATAAGAGTGATAAAATCTGATTTGTGTTTAAAAAGACCAATCTGGCGGCCTCAACATTATGCATCCCTGTAACCATTTCTCACAGGAATAATTCGCATTGCTTCTCTTGGTCCCACCCCTCTAAACATGCCCTAGTTTTTCTACATTCTTCTTCAGGGATCCCAGAGCTGAAGGCAGTGCTTTGGATGTGATGTGATCGTTTAGAATAAGGTGAAATAATCATCCCTCTTGCCTGGAATGTTCTTCTATTAATGTAACTGAAGATTAAGATTTCCTGCAAGATTGGAAATCACGTAAAGAAGCTTGTTAGAAACAAAATAAACTCTGTCTGAGAGCTCAAAGCAGTGGTTCTCAACCTTGCCTGCCCATTTGAATCACCAGGGGAGCTGTGAAAAAAATTCCTGGTGTCCAGACAACATCCCAGACCAATTAAGTCAGAACCTCTGGAGGTAGCTTATAAACATCCCCAGGTGGTTTCATCACACACCCAAGGCGAAAACCATGACAGAATGGTTAGCCCTGTGCTTCCCAAACTTTAATGTGCAGAAGAATCATCTGAGGATCTTGTTAAAATGCATATTTTGATTCCATAGGTCTGGGGTAGGGCCCAAGAATCTGAATTTCTTAATAGCATCCAGGTGATACCTTTGCTGCTGGTTTAAGAACCACAGTTTGAGTAGCGAGGGGCTAGTCCAAAAGATCTTATAGCAGGCACCAGAATCACCTGGAGGGTTTGTTAAAACACAGGTTGCCAGACTCCACCCTTAGAGATTCAGACTCAGTAGGTCTGGAGTGAGGCCTGCGAATTTGCATTTGTAACAAGTTCTCGGGGTGATAATGATGTTGCTGGCCCAGGGACCACACTTTGAAATCCACTGGGCCATCCAACGAAGAAGAAACACATGAACTGTAGGCTCTGATGTCTGAAGCACAGACTTTATAATTTTAACTTTCATTCCCCAGAAAAGTTTTCCTCTCTCATTCTCCCCTGAATTCCGCCTAGGCACACCGTAATGTGTATTCTCCACAGGAAAATGCTAGCTAAAAGGCATTTTATTCTGGGAAGGAGAAATATGACAATGACAGGCCAGCAAATGTGCTTTGGGGAGAACCTGGAATCTGAAACACTGAAGCTAGCTGTGATATGTTTTATCACTAAGAGAAGATTATGCTGAATTTTGAATTATCTCTTTCTCATAGATTTCAGCTACTGCATGCAACCAGTTTCTCTACTTGGTATAACCTTTAATGTTCTACATTCTTTTGTTTCTGCTGTATATCTGACTATCCACTTTCTTGATTGCCGCGTTTCAATGCATCTTTGCGTCTCTTTCTTGTGAACATGCCGCATAACGCAAACTAATAAAAATATGTGCTACTGAAGTGTGGAGAGTTGTGTACATACATAGAAAATAAAGTGAATTGCTCTTCCAGAACCAAGTGTTTCTGGGGAAGCATTTTTCTGAATAATGCCTTTCCTTCAGGCTCATCTACACACCAAAAGGTTGACAGGTACGTTACACTTCATTTGTTATATACATTTCTGATGTGAAATTATTCATTTCCTTTTTCTCTGTATCATTCTAGGAATGATTATTTAAACAGGTTTATTAATAAAATGTGTTTAAAATAATAAACCAGAAAGTCTATTTTCCTTATATAAACACCTATTTATTCAATAAATAAAGTTTTTGTTGATGTCCAGGAACCACAAAATAATACAATTAACTGTCTATAATGTAAGTATAAAAAAACTACCAAGCTCAGCATTCTTCTGTGAATCAGTTAAGAATTCATACAGTTATGATATAATCAAAAGTCTTTTTAAAACACCTTAAAACAATTATGGCACAATTCACCTCAAAATAGGATGGATTTTTACAGCTCTAAATTATAGTATGAAGATCAAACTGCCTACCTGTCAAACCAGACATGGGAGGGTGGGTGATTGGAAAGCTCCAAGTGTTGTTATTGCTCCAAGCTCCTGTTATACTCAGAATGAAGGACAATAATAAAAGGTACATAACAGAGTTCTTTCTCCTAGTCAATTTAAAACATCAAATTACTTTATTTTTTAACCCTCTTGATTAAAAACATCCTCTGAAAGATAACAAAATAAAAGGAAGAGAGAGTTCCCTTCAAGCTGCATTTTGTTGAGTTATTTTTAAGAAAATAGAAGAGAAAGATTGACTTGCAGATTTACTAATAATAAATCTTTTCTGGCAAAAACTCAAACAGAAACTAGAAATTTCACATTGGAAAATGGGATTTGATTGACATCTTCCTTGACATCAGTCTTGACAGTTTAAGAAAATCGGTGAGTTAACATAGAGTGCCTTGTAAAGAAATATAGAAAAACCAAAGAATATATCAAGACTCAGATTCCTTGTGATAAATGTCACAAAGGCAAATTTTGGACAGTGAATTCAACGATATGCAAAATTTTGAATTATCTCTGTCATAGATTTTAGCTACAGCATGCGACTAGCTTCATAATTTCTTTATTGGCTCACTTACTGGATTACCAGTGTTGATCAGCTCCAGAATCCACGGCTGGGACTGCATTCCTGAAACCACCAAGTTATGAGTATTGCAGGTGCACACAGCCTGATATATTTTTTTAAATGAGTTAGCTCTTGCAGGCAACCCTTGGGGACAATTAGAATTTTGGCAGCTGGGAAGGCAAAATGACCAAAAGCACCTGTAGTCAAAATAGCTCTACCTGGGAATTATTATTCAAGCCAGTACTACGTATGTGTAATTTCTTCTGTAACAAGAGATGGGAGAAACTAAAATTAGATTATTGGTTAGACAACATTGCTAAACTAAACAAAACAAAACAAAAACAAACAAACATGCCATTTGGCAAAAAACAAGCCCAGGAAGTAATCATAAATGTAAGATATCCTGATAGGGATAAAATGCTATTTAGAGTTCTACAAAAGTCCTTTAGAGGCCAGCACCATTCAATATTTTCATTAAAGGCTTGGAGTGGAGGTTTCAATACTAAGCAAATTTATAAATGATTAGGAGAATTACAATGTTTTTGAAAATTAGAATTAAAATAGAATATGAGCCTGAGAAGTTAGAAAAGTGGGTTAAAAACAATAAAAATAGTTAATTCAATAAAGGAATAATGTGAAGAAGTTCTCATAGAAAAGAGTGAGTACTATAAAACACTGATGAAAACAGAACACTAAAGAGCATGAGAAAAAAGAAAGATATTGGTAATGTGTCACTAACACAAAAATTCTATAACACATTTTATTCTTCATTAAATAGAGTATTTAACACAATTGAGTGAATTTCATTTGTGTAGCTTTGATTTGGTATCAAGTGAAGTTCATCCTGGGAATATTATGTAATAAAAGAGACACAAATTATATCACTCAGAAGAGAATAAAAGAATTAATAAAAGGTTAAGAAAGAAATGCCTTCGATGCAAAAGTTACAGGAATTTGTTAGTCCAGAAAAAAGATGAAAATGATAGAACTCTTGTATTGCATAAACGGAAAGTAGTGCTAGGTGTAATGGTGAAGAGACTTTACAGTCATAGACATGGATTTGAATCATATCACTTCAGCTTCCGTCTACAAAAAGAAGAGCATGACTTGTAAGATATCTCACCTTCTAAATTTCCTCATTGTACAATGCAGAAAATAATGGTATCTAAGATCATAGTATTGTTGTGAGAATTAAGTAAAATAATAGTGCAGTTCACATTGGTTTCTGAGCTCATTTCATTCATTAATTAAAATAATTTAGTTACAATTACCCTTTTTTAAAGCCGGAAACAGGTAATACTAAAATAGATCCCAACTACGGATTATTTTAAAACTGAGTCATCTTTTCCCCAAAATAAAGGGAATGGTCTAAACCAGATTCCCAAACCTGCAAACAAAGCTTGTTTGTAATATTTTATTACATTTCACAAGTTCCTTTTGTCTTTGGACAAAACTATGGTTTGCTCTCACTCTTTTTATCTTTTGTACCTTAAATTTAACTTCTAAACTCAACATGTTCTTTCCTACCTAAAACCTCTATATCCTCACTCTTTTCTCCTTCCACATAATATAATTTGCAGTCTACTTTTTTCCAATCTCTTCCTCAAAAGGCCTACATTTCTTATCACTTCTCTGACCACTTTGATCAAACTTTGTCCTGAATTTCTTATGAAATGAGAGGTTCTCTGTGAGAGGTGTTGGTAGGACATTTGGGAAAAATCTAGACCAATAACCTGTAACACTATAATCAAATGCACCATTTCACCTATTTTACTGTATATAGTTATCAAAAAGGTTTTCGTGTGTCTTTAAGCTAACTTACTAAAGGAAAGAATGGTTTTTCTAATTCACTGGATATCTACGTGCCTAAAGGGCAGAGAACGTATGATACATGTGGGTAGGTGTGACTATGAAATCAATCATGGTGAGCACCCAGCAGCCTTTCGTGATTCATGAATCCTATCACCGAGATGTAGAATATCTGAAGTGTCAGATGAAGGAAAACTTGGTTCCAATTTCATTAAAATAGATCATTTAGTAATATCAACGCTGTTAAAAACAAAAATATTTATATAAGAAAAAAGAAAATAATTCAGAGACTTCATCAGCATGCCAAAATGAAATAAAATTGATTATTCAAATCACATATTTTTACATGTAATGAGAGAATTCAGGGCTGGATACAGCAAACATCTTGATGTCAAGCAAGGAAATGTTGAAGGGATTTTCGCTAGGAAGTCTAACAGAAATCTTAAACCTAATAAGTCCAAAACTAAACTTTTGTTTTTCTTTGCAGACAATTTTTAATTTTACCTGAGCCCTCTGCTCCCAACATTTTGTGTTCAAAGAAATGGCTAACCACAAAGCACTACTCTGCCTTCAAATATTCCAAGATAACTCACCTCCAGCCTTCCTCAATGACTCAGATAAGAGCCCTCTCCATCCTTCCTCAGAACTCCCATAAGACGACCTGATGACGGCCTTGCCTACCTGCCTCTCCTTCAAGGCCCCTTTCCTTTTCTTTGAGAAGGTCCTCGTTAATGAACTTTCTCCCTGTTGCAACAGACTGAATAAAATCATCTTAATTGTCTACTCCATCATATCTTTCACACACCAAAAACCTGTTCCAACTCTTGGCTCAGTTGATGGCAATCCATCTTGACGGTGGCTCAGGCCAAAAGTCTTAGAGGCATTCTTGACTCCTCTCTTTCTCTCAATCATCTCCCTCTGATCTATCAAGAAATCCTTTTGATTCTAATTTCAAAATATATCCAAAATCTAACCACTTCCAACCAATTCCACTGTTAGCACCATTGGTCTGAGCCACTATCATCTCTTGCCTGCATTATTGCAATCACCACCCCACTGGACCCCAGCTTCCACTCTTGTCTCACTACAGGATATTCTAAACAAAACAACACAAGTGAACTCCTCACATTCAGATCATTCCTTTCTTCTGTTCAAAATTCTCCAAAGGTTCTCAAATTCCAGTAGAATTTTTACAATGGCCTCAAAGTTCTCCACAATCTGAGCCCCAGTAATGTCTCTGAACTCATAACCTACCATTCCATTCTGACAAAACTGGCCCCTTTTCTCTTTCTTGAATATGCCAGGCACACTGTAGCCTCAGAACATTTGCACTGGCTGTTGCCCCTGTCTCAAACTTCCTTCCTTCAGACAGCTACATAGGTCACTCAATCAACTCCCTCAAGGGTTTGCTCAAATGTTCCTTTCTCAGTGAGTCTCACCCTAACTATCCTTTAAAAAATTGCACCTACACACCAGCATTCCACATCCCACTATCATGCTCTATTTTTCCCAGAGCACTTCACTCCTTTTAATATACTCTAGAATATCCTCATGTTTATGTTTATTGTCCCTCTAGGAGGGAGAAGGATTTTTATGTTTTATTTATTGATGCATTTCTTAGTTCCTAACTCTTTTCTCTTTCATCGATATATCCCTATTGTCTGGAAGAGTGTTGGCACATAGTAGGTAGTTCAGTATATATTTGTTGAAAGATTTATTGGCTGAATAACTGACTGATTGAATGAATAAGTGGATATAACAATACTAGCTATCTGTTTAAAATAATAATGAGTGAGGAGATGAAGCTGTGCACTGATGACTCAGATTATTTTCCATATGATTCTACTGGACTTTTTCCATATCATTATCCCTAGTTCTTCAGGCTCTGAAGGTAGTAGGAAACCACTAGCATTACCATGTATCTGGCACCATGGACACCACTTACATATTACCATAATCACACAGCCCTAAATAAGGAAATAATAAGGAAATGGCACAAGCTAAGCTATGAAGCAGGCAAGAGTATGTTCATAAGATGATTCTGCTTATGAATTCATTAGAAACTTAGAGGCCTCCCACTGAAGGAGTGTGTATCAAAACCTGTACTCCTAAAATCAAGCCATAGGCTACTGGGCATTTAATCAAGCCAAGAATTTTCATTCAAGTCTTGACAAGTGCTGTATAGAGTGACAGAATGTGAGTTGAGGAAAAAAGAGACTCTTCAGCTCTCTGCACTACTGAGGAGAGATTCTTTATTGAGAAGGACTACAGGTTTAATTTAAAATTTCTAAAAATAATTCTTAAGGTTTTTTCCCCAACCAGTTCATTTTCAATTCCCCTATTATATTGCTTTCCCTCATTTTATTTTTAAGTGGCTCAAAACCTTTCTGATGAATCTCTACATTCTAACATCAAGACTGTCCAGTAAATAATACAGAGCAATGAAGTCTAATGGAAACAACTAGACTTTAGAATCAGAAAGACTCCGTTCTAATCCTGTACCAACCACTTATTATGTCTTTGGGCAGGTTTTTAAATCTTTCAACCTAAATTTCCTCATGCATAAAATGAGAACAATAATCTGTGCTTCAGAGAGAGGTTGTGAGGATGCAGAAAAACCCCCAAGAGCCAGAAACCATGTGTCGCTCATACTAGTAATTAAATAAATGCGACTTCTGTTTCTCATCTCCGTGAGGTTTAGGAACAACCAAAAAGTTTCCCTCATTCAAATGTCAACTGAGAATTAAAGAACTCTGCCTTAGATTGCTAAAAATTCTCCCAGGTAAGGTACTTTCCGCCACAGTATTTTCTGTTCCTTGAGTACTCCAAAATTTTTCATACCTTGAGACCTTGACCTCTGCCTGGAACCCCCTCCCCCATTTCATTACAGGCTTTAGCGTGATATCTCAGAACATCCTTTCCATTAACAGTGGCTCCTTCTCACCCTTGTTACTCTCTATCATAGCCCCTATTCCTTCAACTCTATAGCATTATTAAAGCTATTTTGTTTATTGACTTGTTTACCTGTTATTCTCCCACCACCAGAATGTACATCCATAAGAGGCTTTTCTGAATTGTTTACAGCAGTATCCCCAGGATTTAGAAGATTGCCAGGCTCATTAGTGGGTGCTCAAAAATCATTTGCTTAATGAAAGAATTAAATAAAGGATTTATATTTGAGCATGAATCCTATCAGATCCTTTCTTTAACAAGAAGCAAGTATCCTGAATGCTGATCACCTGCCACAGGGGGCTGGGGACGTGCACCCCCATCTCCCTCGCGCCACCCCCAGGGGGCAAGGGAAAGGGAAACTTCATCGATTTCACATAGATCCCCGCACCAGTCATGCATTCCTTACATTCTTCTTTGATGGACAGTCCCAGCTGGGACAGCTGAAGAGCACATTAACAACTCAGCATCAAGAGCCCAGACCTCTGAGAATCCTTTCCTCCTCCCGAGATTTACTCTGGAAACAAGCCCCACTCCTGAATTCAGCCACAACGATTTCACTCAAACTTCTGACGAACAAGCACTGTTTTCATCCCTCGGTTCATTCTCAGGCTTGAGTCTAGCCTTGCTCTGGCACAAAGACTGCCAAAGCCTCTTTATGCCGCTTGGACAATCTGAGATGATGGGATGATGTAATATGAAGAAGAGAAGAAAAAGGAGAATACTTATTATTTTTGTACTTGTGATTATTTGAACACCGATTTCTTTTGTTCTACCATTGTTTCCGTTTATTAAGTTGAGTTAAAATGTATCTCCTTGGAATTTTCTCTAACATTGGTAAAGTGTAAACATATATAATCTGTATATTAGAACACACCTAGTTTTTTTTATTATTTAAACTCTTAATTGGTAGTATTGGCTATTAGAATCAAGGGTATCCAATTTCCCATATGTCTTAGAGTTCATGGAATTTCAAGGATTTTGGTATATTCTATTCTGTTATGTTTTTATAATGTTCTTGCCACTGTGTGAGGTGAGTGTAAGGATAGACATTTTGCCTCTAGAAGAAACTATGAATTACCACGGCGGGTCTAAATTGGTTCACAGAAGAGTAACTCCATATTTATTTAGCTCTCTGAAAATGTTTTTTTCCAACAACTTTTTTTTTGTTGTTTGGAAGATTGGCCCTGCACTAACATCTATTGCCAATCTTCCTCTTTTTTTCTTTTTTCTCCCCAAAGCCCCAATACAGAGTTGTGTATCATAGTTGTAGAGTTGTAGCTCTTCTATATGGGACGCCGCCTCAGCATGGCTTAATGAGCAGTGAGTATGTCCCAGGGCAGGATCCGAACCCAGGAACCTGGGCTTCCAAAGCGGGACGTGTGAACTTAATGGCTACACCACCGGGGCCAGCCCCTCCAACTTCTTGAAGTTTATTTTTTACAGATCAAATGCAATGTAAAAGAGTGATTATTTTGGGGATATATATTTTGCCTCAAGACTTATATTACAAGATCTAGAAAAGACTGTGTATGTGTATGTGTGTGTCTACAATGTCCACAATTGAAATAATCAACAAATACAACAGGGAAAAGGCCAGTCCCTGCTCTTTCCCATTCTCCTATTTCACACTGCACTGAATGGCAACAAGTTTCATGACAAGAGCTTTTCTAACAGCAAGTAGACACAAAAATATAACTTTCCTCCTGGCACTTCAAGGAGATTGTTGTCTATTTTTTTTCATCGTATACTTTTTCATGAGTATTGACTTTATTAATTTAATATTCATTTATCTATTTTATTGTGTACATATGTAGGAATACTTTAGAATTGCAGGATTTCTCTAGAAAATCAGGCTTGCATTGCTGATAGAATGTAATAGTTTTTATCTTCTGAAGGATATTCTTTTTTTTTTTTAATTTTCTTTGTTCATTAGCTACATGGCCAGAGGTTTCATTTTTAAAATTTACAGTTTACCAGAATTCTTTTTCTTAAACATCACATGAGCTGATGATTCAAGACAGCTGTCTTCTATCTTTGTATAAATGGAAAAAAACAAAGCAAATTCTCACCCTTTTAAAAGTAGGTCTGATCGAGATCCTTCATGTTTTTACTCATTTTAAACACTGATCCTATAAAACAGAAAAGATCTTGATGATCTTCAATAACATTTAACTAAATAAAATATTTTTATTAATCACATGTAGAAAGTAGCATTTTCTCCTAGTATTATTTTATAAATATACTTTACCAACCTTATTATTAGTACTACTAACATTTAAAATAGTGTAATTAATAGCAATAATAATAATTCTCAAATATTATAAGTAAATAAAGGAATTACTAAATTGGGCATCAATCTAAAACTGGAGAAGAATTCCAACAAAACATGCAAGAAAAGCAAAACAATACTAGAAAACAGATCCGTATGCTGCTTGATAATTGAGATGACTCCCCCAATTTGCAAAAGGAAAAACTTAAAAACATCAAAAGAAAGTAAACTGTAACATTGATAACTGGAGAGTTGGATGTGTACAGTAGCTGAACATTTTAAAAGCTGAAGTTCTATCATGTTTAAGTGGAAATTCAGAAGATGGTGCAAATACACATCGCATCATCAGAAGGTTTCTTTACAGTCAATAGAGAAACACTAAGTCAATTTTACTGAAAAGTGATTTCTTGTCCCTTTTCTATTTCCATCTTTGGTTTATTTTGGTTAGTGTGAGAAAAAAAAATATTAAAATGAGATAGAAAAAAAACTGTGGAGCATAGAGCAAGATAAAGAATTTTGAGGAAAAAAAATGAGCCATGTTCTTTTACTAATGGAACACCGAGGTTCTAATTAGAAATATAAACATTTTTTAGCATATACAAATGGGACAGTGTGGGGGTGCGATTGATAGAAATGAATGCAACAGAATTATACAAGCTCAAAATATTTTTCCACTACTATTGTTTAAAGAACCTTTTCTCCCCCAAAGAAAGTGTACTGAAGAATTCTTTTTAATGGAAATGTTTAAAAGTGTGCATTGCTATGAAAGCTTAGTAATTCTGAAATTCTCTTGTTGAAATTGAAGAAGAGATTTGCAGTTTAAAAATTACTACTTCATTATGAAATTTCATCCTTTTTTTGTCTTGGTTTCCAAAAAGATTCCACAGAAAACAGCCAAAGTTGCTCAGAAGGAGAACCAAGGCTTAAGGTTCCAAAGTGGGTAGTGAGTCGAAAATCCTGGAAAGTGCTGGGGGGGCTAAGGAAAAATAAAATGTATTGATTTGATGAATGCATTTACAAAATGATTGACAAGTTAGCATCCAGGTTCCACTGACCAATATTTATAGGAAGGGTAGCGGGGAGAACGGGATTCTGGCAGCTTGTGCCTCTATTTATGTGCTGTCCAAAGCCAGCTTAGCAGGGGTGTGGGGAAGGACTGGGGCTGCATTAAAAAACGTCGTCTGGGCTGGCTCTCTGGGCTCGCTTTGAACTCTTGTTCATCATCGTTTTACGTAGCAGCTTGTCTTTGTGTTGGTGAAAGGGAGAAGAAAAATATGGGAGACTCGCCTTTAGGTGTTAAATCAAAGCTCTGCTCTGCTGATAGCTGGAGTGGCTTTTCAAAGGCAAAGCAAGTGGGGACGTTAAAATTCCTAGTTTCTGTGCACCAGGAGCTGAGGTGTTTTTTTTGTTTGTTTATTCTCAGTAGCAAAAAGAGCATTTTTCAACGTATTTTCCATTTACCTGAAAACATCCCCAGTATTTTTTTTTTTATTTGATTGGCACTTGGAGAAGATAAAGCAACACTTGAAACACTTGAAAAGGGAACCTACAGAGGGTGCAAGAAGGCGTTCCTTGTCATAGAATTTCAGAACCGGATGGAACCTGGCCGTTGCCCCTAACATACCCTTTCTTGACAATGACCCCAATGTCAAAGACATTAAATCAGTTGCCTAAGACTTCTACTCAGAGAGTTAGGGCTAGACCTCCTCGCTGGATTCCCACTCCGCCCTCTTTACACTGCCCTATGCTGCCTCTAGCGTTAGACCGAGAAACTATAAGGAGGAGCGGGGGCAGGAGAAGGCAAAGAAAAGCTGGAGAGGGTCGGAGACAGTCCTAAGGAGGCAAAAAGTGAAATACCTAAGTCAAGATGCGTGAGCGTTTGCCTGCAAAAGAGAAGCAGCCTGCTCGTCCCAGGCACTGAATGCAGAGCACTGCTGAATACCTGTGATGCTTATTTTCAACCTTGAAAGATCAGCCCAGAGAAGAAAGCTAATCGCTTTCCTCTGGCCCTCCACGCCTTCTACTCGTATCCAAGTGACTGTTGTTCCTCCAACATTTCGTAGGCTTGTTCTTTATAACACACTTTCTCACCTGTGTCCTACTGTCTCTCTCAATCTTCTCTCCCCCTCGTAATTCCCAAATCGTTATCCTGGGCTTTCTTAAGCTGTAAACTCAAGCCACATTGGCATCTTAGGTGGACAGAAAAGATCGCTGGATTCCTTATTTCGGCGAAAGTCCAGAGCACCAGTCCCGCCACCCCACACACACACAATTAAGACATACTAGGAAGACCCTCAAAGACCATTTATGGAGAGGAAGGGGTGCATTTTGTGGCCGCTGGTGGATAGCTAGAGAAAATGATGGAAAGGGGGCGGGGACCGCATCTGTGCCTGTGCCGAGGCGCCGAGTGGGAACAGCCTGCACGCGTCCGCTGCCGCTCTGCCCCGGCGACGGCTGGCACAGTCACCAACCCGGAATCGGTTGGTCCCGCGGTTGGGCAAAGGCAACGCGGCCGGCCTGAGGGCGGCACGGAGGGTGGCGCTGGCAAAGTAAACGGCGTCTTTGTGTAGGACTTGGGGGGCGGGGGCGGTGAGAGAGGCGACAGCCGAGCCGGGACCTGGAGGCTGGGGTTCTGGGACGCGGCTCTCCGCCACTCCTCAGCCGCGCTGGAAAGATCCGGGTACTGCCGGCAGGGGGCGGTGTGGTGCTGGAGGGGTGGGGTGGAGGCCCCTAGGTTTGGTCTTGTTGGAGACCGGAGGGGAGAGAGAGCAGCTTCGAGAAAGCGGGAGGGAATTGAGGGATTTGCCTCCCCGCCCCCTCCCCTAGGTGGCGGAGAGATCGCGCTGGCTGGAAGGGCGCAGCCCCTCGCCCGGCGCTGGCTCTGCAGTCGGGCAGCCGGGAGAGCGGCCCCCGAGGCGGAGCCCCGCTCCTGCCCCCGGGTCCCGCTGCCCCCACCTGGAGGACAGAGGCGGGCGCCGTGCTGCCCTCCCTCCCGGCCCCGGCCGCGTGGCTTGCGGCTTATTTTCCCAGCTGGCAAGCTTCGAGCTGCAGACAAGGGAATGCCTGTGGTGAGTTGTTTATTTTGTTGAAGTTTGCGGTGGGCCAGGGGGACGTGGGGGGCGAGCGGCAGGCAGCGGCCGGGACTGTTTTGTTTAGGTCTCCTTCCACCTGTGTGGTATAAATCTGCCAGCCTCGGGGCGGCGGGGGGCCAGGGTGAGAAAACCCCAGCGCTCCAAAAGGCCCCTTTTTGCCACTTGCGGACCTAGAACCACATTTGATTCTCCGCTCCTGGAATCGGCTAGATCCTAGTTCACACTACCCCTACGCCCCTGATCAGTGCTTCCCGCACCCGCTGCGGACAGGGCTGCTGCTCCAAAGGGCAGTCAGCGCCCACGACCCCGGGACAGCTGGCCACTGAGGTTCCTCCCGGGTACCCTTCCCCGTTCCTGGAGGACAGGGGAGCTGAGGTTTTGATGAGGGGCGCTCATGAAATTAGTGGGAAATTGTTTTGGCTGCTTCTGGCATGAAGTCCGTTCAGGGGTGTCGGGTCTGACCCGTACTACAAACCGGGATCGGGATGGCTAGAGTTTCCCAGACTTCAGGTTGGGGGAGGTAAGCGGTTGGCTCCCCGGGGGAGCCCAGAGGAACCCCCTGGCCTGATGGCAGTCACGGCCGCGGCTGCGTTTGCCTGGAAGAAAAGCCTAAATACATTAGCGAGCTGGTAAAGCTTTTAAGGCCTTTTCGGGAGTGAGTGGCTGGCTAATGAGAGGTTAATTTTGTTTCGAAGGGAAGGCTGCACTGGTTTCCTGAGATAAATGGACAGGAAGCGCATTACCTCCGCGCGCTGGCAAGCGGCTCCCAAATGCTTTTTGCACCTGCCGCTTTGAGCGGTGCGAGCCGCGGCGGAGCCTGCAGGCATCGCGGGGGCCCGCTGTCTGCGCTCGGGGGATGAGCCCCACGCACGCCCTGGGCCCTCTCCTTCCGGGGGCGCCGCGCTCACGCCAGGCTCTGGGGCTCTTCTCTTACACCCAGGTCCTGCGTGTTTCGGAGCTCGGGGGCCCCCTGATCCCGCCAAGCCCCCTCCAGGAGCGGAAGGGTTAAGAATGATGTAAGTACAATCCAGGAGCTGCTTGCTGCTGGACTGTCGGACTCTGGGCTATTTCAGCCCCTGCTTTGCTTACACGGCGGACTGGGGAGCAGCGGGGAAGCCCTTACTCTAGAGTAGGTTGCACAGATCACAACCCTGGGTCTGATTCCTGGCTCCTCTCCCCCAGGTGATCTGTTAAGCAGAGACCCTCATGTTAGATTTCTGGAAATGGAGATATATCAACAGGGGAGCAGTTAAGGCATCACGTATAGGTTCAGGAAAAGAAACCGCATCTTATTTAGAATCCATTTATGTTGCTGGCATGTGTTTTAATTCTACGCACTTGCACGTTCATACCATGGGATGCTTTGCTGGGTCCCCTAATTGTACTGTTCTGATCTCATCTTTCTTTCCTGAAAACAAAGACGAGGGGAGAAAGAGTAAAAGTGGCAAGAAATAGGGGGGATTTGTGAGTTGCGCAACCCGTCACTTCACGATTTCTTTTTCTGATTAAAATGTAAAACTTTTATAAGTCATAGATTTTATGTTTGTGTTCTAGCTCCCTCCCCAGATTTTTCTTTGTAGAGTCTTAAAATCCTCCTTAACTTGCAGCATACAAGCTGGAGGAGTGGGTGCGCTATAAGCGACCATTCACCACGCTCTTGCTTTCCAAGCCGATTTGGGATCTTGCTAACAGTCTGAATTTACCCGGGGAGCGTGTCAACTGACCTAATGTCTTGAAAATAGGAACCTCCTTGAGGTTTAATTGTCAAAATTAACATTTTCCTCTAGCCGGCTGAACACTTATGCAGCAATAAAAAGTGAATTGTTAGGCTTATAAATCTTGAGCTTGTCAAATTTTACAGCAGAGGAGCAATAAAGCACCTTAGAAGAAATGAAGTTTTCCCTCTAAAGAACTGTTCCATTTCACTATAGCAGCATTTGCAGTGACTCGAGGGCGCCCTCTATTGGTAAGAAAATCTGGAGCACCCATGTACTTAAGGAACAGGATATGGAGGGTAGAAGAGGAAAGGGGAAAAAAATCATAGCAAGTCACAAGCGAAAAGACCCAAACAGCTGAATTTGATCCTTAACTCTTGGCTTATGTGTTTTGAAGTATGGTAAATAAAGTGGGATGCTTCTTTCATGGGGGTCGAATTAAATCTTGGGTTAAGGAAAAAGAAACATCTTACTGTTGGTCTTGGTTAGCAAAATACTTTGAAAAACAGTGTTCCCATTGCATTACTTTTTAAAAGACGTTTACCAGTATTTAATTAACTTTCTTTCATGGATTACATGTCGTAATAGCAAGAGGGTAAACTCTTGGTCTAATAGTATTTACTCCACAGTATTATCTAAAAATCGTTTCAGATAACTTCCCCCAAAAAGTCATTTCTCCAGGCAACTCTGAAGCTATTATTAAGCATATTATGGATGTACACAAGGCTTGGATTATATCTTGGGCAGTGAAGGTGTGTTTGCCACTTGAGTCATCATAGTATGTAATAAGTAATGAAAAGTTACAGTAAAAATAGACAGGCATCCTTCATTAGGGACCTAGTGGTTTGTACAATTCATAATGTGTCTAATAAGTAAGCTGGAGTGATCGAAGATTTGCCCTCAATTATCCTGGTCCATTGATTAGCACATTGTAACATGTGGAATATTAACGTGTCCGTGGTTGATACGAAATTCCTAATTAGAAATTCTGCGTAACGTAGCCAGTAGAGTTGCAAACTGCGATTTGGATATAAGTGAATTTAAAATGGCAGCCCTGAGCCGGCAAAGGCGAGGGCGGTACGACGTGGCTCGCAGCCTTTGAGGCCATTCTTGAGATTAGATACCACTTCACACCTACTGATAACAAATTGGAAGCTATCATCAACCTCACAACGCGCCTTCCTGTCTTCACTTGGCAACCTCTTTTCTAGCAGATAATTGGGGTTTTGTCCTCATTTTTGGATCCATCCAATCGCAAAAGTAGAAACTGACCTGCCATTGAATTAATCTACTAATAGACTATGAAAATTTGTGGAAAAGCCACTGAGCAACAACAAATCATGGCATAATTACCCTACATTGCATTAAAAGCTTACTATCCTCATTAATCTAATTACACTGTAACCGAACACGTTGAAGTTCGCCCATTCTCAGACCCCTCCGCGCTGCTCTCAGGCAGGGAAATGTCAAAGGAACAAGAACACCGGAACCTGGCACAGTTGCCAGCCAATTCCGCAGGGAGCTGGCGGGTACCTTCCCAGCCCACCCGATCTGTCCGGACCGCGGGTTACGTTCGGATTCCCAACGCGGCTGGGACCTAGCTTTACCAAACGTCTGCCACGGGCTCGGAACGCGGTTCCGCAGATGTGATTGGCTGCGAAGGGACCTGCCGCACGGCGCTCGGTAAACGCGCCCGCTTCCTCCAAGGAGCCGGAGCCCGAGCCGGAGCTGGAACAACTGAGCGGGGGTCATTTAAAGGAAAAAAAAAAAAACCTCGGAGGGAAGTAGAACTCGATCTCGTTAACTCAAAGAGAGGTCAAAGGCCGGTTCCTTTGTAACGCCGGCAAGAGAGTTGCCTTTGCCTGTGTCTGTTGGGCGTGAGGAAACAGTAAATCGCGGAAGGGGATGGAGGGCAGAGAAGAGGAGGGAGTGGGAGGAGGCTGGGCCGGGGAGCGGCGGACAGGACTCGCCGCCGGCGGACGCGGAACTCGAATTACACTGAGCAGGCGGGACGCGGAAGGAGGCGGGGGGGGGGGGGCGGGCGCTTTGGACCCTACGATTGGCGGGCTGGGCCCAGCGGACCCGCGCTCGCAGCCAATGGGGCTGGAGGGAGGGGCGCAGCCGGGGTGGGGACGACGCGGATTGGCGGGTGTAAGGCGGGCGGGGCGGCAGTGCGGGGCTGAGATTGATTGACCGCGGGGGCCTCCGCGCAGAGAAATCCGGGCCGCCGGCGGCTGCTCACTTAGGGCTGGGCGCGCCTCTCGTGGGTCCACGCCCGCGCTCCACGGCCGCTGAGCCCACGCTGGCCGGGGCCGGGGCGCCCGCGCGCTGGGGGCCGGGCTCGGCACTCGCTCACCGTCTTTGTGTCTTCTCTCCCGCCCCCTCTCCCCCCGCCCGCCGCCTCCGGCCGTCGCGATGCCGCCGCGCCCCGTTGCCGCCGCCGCCGACTCGCTCCGCCCGCGGCGCGCTGCTCGCTGCGGCGGCGGCGGCGGGCCGTCCCCGACGCGGGCCTGAAGGAGGAAGAAGAGGAAGCGAGGCGCGTCCCCCGGCCCATGCCGCAGCCACGGCCCCGGAGCCGCCACGGCGCCCGCGCCGCCGCCCTCGCCGGAGCCCACGAGACCTGCATGGACGGGCATGGGCTTGAGAGCAGCACCTTCCTGCGCCGCCGCCGCCGCCGCTGCCGCCGGGGCTGAGCAGCGCCGCCGCCCCCGGCTCTGCCCGCCGCCCGTGGCGCTGCTGCTGCTGCTGCTCAGCCTCGGGCTGCTCCACGCAGGTACGAGGCGCGCGCGCGGGGGAGCCAGCCCCGGGGCCCCGTGCTTTGTTCCCAAACACCCCGGTTCCCCAGGGCGCTCGCCGGGGCTGAAGGGCGGCCGGCGCGGCGGGAAGGGCCTCCCGAGCGCCTGACACGCACCTTCGTCGTGCGCGCGGCGCGGCGGCAGGAACACACCCGCCGACGGTGCGGCGCGCCCAGGGCGCAGAGGAGAGGCCTTCCCGCCCCGCCCGGGGCTCGGAGCGTTGATAAATCTCCCCTCCCACGACCGCTTATCAAAGATTTCGCGGGCGGGGTCTGCGCGCCCGAGACCAGTGTTCCGGATGCTTTATTGCTTTCTGCATTGGTGTTTACTGCAAGTCAGGCCGGGATCAGGTTTCCGCCGCCGCCGCCGCCGCCTCCTCGGAGGGCAGACAAGGAGCCTTGTGCTCCTTCTCTGGAGTTGGGGGTGGCGGCGAGGCGAAGAAATCGCACCAGATGGAAAGATTTTCGCCAGAGTTTGAAAACCTGGGGGTTAATCTCGAAGTCACTTAAACTTCTTTAAGCAGGAATTTCTTTCTGTTTTGCGAAAGCTGCTTTTGATTCAGCTTTCCACCTCTTTGGAAAATCTCGTGCTTTGTGGCTAGCCGCGTGTTTTCGCGTTCCAGGAGGGGTTGACAGATCTCGTGCTGCTTTCTGGAGGTCGGCGCTTCCGCTATGAAAGCAGCAGTGAGGAAACTATGCTTAGGGAAGTAAGCCTGCAGATGAACCTTCTAGCATATGACACTTATTTTTCTTTTTAAAATCGTGTCATTAACACACTTATTGTGTCAGTTGTATCTCAATAAAGCTGGGGGAAAAAATCTAGGACGCTGTTTACAAATAAGTGCCACTTTAGGAGTTTGTCTAGACAAAGAATTTTTTTAATGCCAAGTTGGAAGATAAATTATCTTTTAGTTTGAGAACCACTAGCGCACTAAGAAGTTTTCCTTCGAGATCCTTCTGTCCTGTGTTTGTGTGACAACAGTCACAACGCACGCTCTGATCTGGAGAATCGTGAACTTTAATGCCACCCAACTGTGCAGAGTAATTTTTATATATTTATTAAGTCATACCAGCCAGACTAAGAATCCGGGAGGTCTTTTAAGTAATGGAAAAAAAATGTGGCATTTGAGGAGACGACTTAATTTACTTTGCGTAACTTTGCATTGTGTTGTAACAGCTGCATTTTAACACTGTCACTTGGGGGAGACAGACTGAAGTGTAATAGCAAGTTTTACAGTGATTAAGGCTTTAAATTGGTGACTTTAGAACCTTAGAAAATAATGTCAATCTGCTTACAGTTACAGGGAAATTTTTTCATGATGTGTCAAAAGATGTATTCAACAGTGTTTTGTGTGAAAAATGTGTGTCGATAATGTCAAAGTGTAGGTTTCTTAAAAGGGAAATTGAATTACTGGGCAGGACTGCGTGCCTCTTGACTGCTTGGGTATTGTTCCCCTTCGTTGCTATAGGGTCCTATGACAGCATTGGAATGTGGTCCTTGGAGATTTCTTTGCTGGCCCATGAAAAGACCTAACAAGTTGGCTTAAAGATTTAGGAAACTAAGATGCCTTAGTTCAAGAACTTGAAACGTGAAACTCCTCCCAGTATCTTAATGTGCCCTCACTAAAGTCACCATTAGATTCTACCCAGAGTCGCTGTGGTGAGTGATCTCAGGCAGTGGTGAGTGTCCATGTAGACATCTTGTTGAAGTGGAGCAATTCATCTGGTTCTGGAAAAGCGAGCTCCTTTCGAGAGGTTGCTTTGGAGAGTAGTGCTATTGAAATGCAGGGGTGGTTTCTCCTCAGAGCAGGGAGCCTAGCCCCGTGTTCTTTGCAGATGGCCTGCCATATGTTTTATGCCTGGATCCATACAGTTTGCCTCAGCACCCCATCTGGCTCTGCATTTCACTTAATTCAGCTTCAGCGTATCCCGTTTCTTTCATTATAAACTGGTGATTGTGCTGCAAATTCACACGTGCAGTCCTGGCGTTGAGGAAACTGTCTTGAATGGTGAGGTCTTTATGTTTGAATCATGAAGGAAAGCTCTAGACCCACAAATCCTTTAACACTTTCATTAACTGGAATGGAAATGTTATCACACAGTTTATAGCTGATCTGACTCAAAAAATAGATCTGTAACTGCAGATTTTGAATTCTGCCTTTGGGAAGTGAAGACTACTTTTATTCACTTTTTTTTTTTTTTCCCCTTTAAGCAAACCTCTGCAATTCCTGAATGGAGATCCAATATGGGAGTTACTTGCTTACTCATACATTTCATGGCCTTCTTGGCTACATCTTCGGGATTGTTTCTGCTCTGCATTGTCTTGGCATTTTGACAGGAGGCTTACTTTACCACCTTAACAGGCAAAGTGTGCATTGTCATTATAAATTCATGAAGCCTGGATATTTCTGGGTGTATGTTGCATATTAGTCATTATACAGGAGCCTGCGATGGGGCTGAAACTGCGGATCCCAATGCACTTTCTCTCTAGTTAGCCCTCCTCCTCCCATCATCTCTATTCGGAAATGCTGTTAGAAACCTCATCCCAAACAAAAGAACTGAGGAGTTCTGTTTTCTGTGAGATTTCTCAAAGGACTCAGCACCTACCTGCTATGAAAAAGGGAGGGCGGCAGTGGGGGAAGGAATGAAAACGGAGCTGGGAATCTCTCTAAATTCTGTTTCTCTTGCCTTCTGAGTTCTGCATTTCCATGCTGTTCTTACATTTGATATTTTATGACTATTTGAAATAATTATAAGTAAAGATACGCTCGGACAGATTTTATAGACCATAAAAAGAACAAATAGGCAGTGCAAGTTTAGTGGAAGGTTCTTGTGCTGTCATTTATTTGTAGTCTAAGAGCTGTTCATTACTGAGTGATCTTGGCTGTTGTTATTTCCTTGCTTTCTCCTTGCTGTGAATCTGATTTAAAAAGAAAAAAAAAGTCTTTTTTTAAGCTATCAAGTCCTGTTGTCAGAGTAAGGAATATGAGGGAGATGTGACATGTGGTGGAAGGAAAATGGGATTTGAGGAAAACCACCACGTCTGGGCTTCACATTAGCTATTTATGATGCAACCAGGACAAGGCCTTTGTATCCCTTGGTCTTGATTTTTCCATCTGTAAAATGGCTTTAATGCCTTTGGGAGTTCTTGGTTAGTTTTTTTGGTTTGTTTTGATTTTTGGTTTCTTGAGTAAAAATAGTTGAAAATGACTTGATCTACTTTGGAGAAGGGAATTCTATAACTGTCGAGCTGCTTTTGTCAACTTTGGAATGAGCAAGCCTAAAATAGACCTAATACATGGAGATATTTGATTTTTTTGTGTGTGTGATTTAGCGATAGCTATAAATCCATAGCTCCAAAATATTAAAATATTTTAATCTTCTCTTTTACTCCAGTTAAAGTGAATAGACTACATTTTTCCCTTTTTAGTCTTTGAAATTTAAAAATGGTGGGGGAGGTATCTTGAGAGGTTGTCATTCATCTCCTATCCTTTTCTCCCCAGCTGAAGCCAAAACAGAGATTACACACCATTTAATTCAGATTTAAAAGCAGTTTACTACTGAAAAGATTGCAATATCTTTCTAAGATGATATTAGGGTTAGTTTTAAGTTTTTATAAGGTGAAGTCCTAAATCTTGATATTATCCTGAAGTTTGTTATGCCCACATCTTGAAATAAGATATTTCATATTTGTGTATTTAATACATATGTGTATTTAATAGTACTCTACCAACTCTGATTCCCCCCCACCCCCCCAAAGAGAAACTGTATATTTTATGCCTGGAAAAGATCACAAAGTTCATTTTAGAACAAGCTCCTCATTTCTCAGATGAGGAACTGAAAACTTGAAGAGATGGAGACTTCCTCCCTAGTTTAGAGACCTATAAAGAATGTTTAAGTAACACAAATATGTGTTAACAGTTCATTTCTATGAAATTTGAGGTGAATGATAAAAGTATTTTTCTTCTCAATAATTCTAGTGTTCCTACTTTATGAAACAGAATATTAAACTGATTGACACACACGACTGACCTAGTATTGGCACTTCTTGTGTTTTTTGTGCTTTGAGAGGTTTTATAAATTTTTATATGAAAAGCTAATGGCAAAACATCATTTGAAAATTGACTTTTTAAATAGTAGGGTAGTAATACTTGGTTTTTCATTACTTCGTTTTAGCTTTGTTTAAATCATTAAGTTTATATGACTTGATGATTTAAGGGAAAAGGTTTATATATACTCTAAGAAATCTGTGTCCTATATGACTTGATGATTTAAGGGAATAGGTTTATATATACTGTAAGAAATCTGTGTCCTATAGTTCTCTGGTTCTGTTTGTGAAAACATAGTTGGTGGACTCATCTGTCTCTGCAGTATGATTTCAGTGCTGTGTACTTTTTAATTTAGTGTACTTTTTACTGGGGAACTGCTTGGGAGCTGGGATCCTGGGGGGATGGGTGTTTAAGGGAGAAGTGAATACATAGCTTGGTCACATGAATCACGTTATTTTATTTTTTTCCTGAGGAAGATTGGCCCTGAACTAACATCTGTCGCCAATCTTCCTCTTTTTGCTTGTGGAAGATTCACCCTGAGCTAACATCCATGGCCAGTCTTCCTCTATTTTGTATGTGGGATGCCTCCACAGTGTGGCTTGATGAGTGGTGTATGTCCAGGCCTGGGATCCGAACCCGCGAACCTGGGCTGCCGAAGCAGAGCGTGCTGAACTTAACTGCTACACCTCCAGGCTGGCCCCAAATCACTTTATTTTTTAAGAGAACATTTACAGTCTGTAGAAACCAGGAGATGAAGTATCAGTTTATATACAATTTGTTGATAACATCCCTTAGGAAATGCAGAAGAACTTAGTAGCTGCCTTTTTTCCTGATATTCTTACCTTGTGGCCATACTAGAATCAGGTAAAGGTGTTTTAACTAATCGTGCTCTAATTTAGGGGTTTCCCCCAACCAGAGGCGTGGAGGCTTTAATCCTGGTTTTGTGCACAGACATTGTCTCCCAAAGCAAATGACTTATGCAGTTTTCAAAATCAAAACAAAATTCACATATTTGGCGTGGCCTTAGAGCAAAGGAATCTTTCTCAAAATCTATAAACAATAGCAAAGTTGATAAAATATTTCATTTACCATTCCCTTGTAATTTTAACCTAAGAACGCTAGACTAGACTCATGTTCACTCACAATGACCCATGTCTTAAAGTTTTAAGTTAACTGGCTGCATGCAGTTTTTCTCCCAGTGGCTTAATTTGTTGAGCGACACAGGAGCACAAGACAACCAGATTTCCAAAGGCCTTCTTAAAATAGGTGTATATGAAATAGAACACAGTTCCCAGAGGAGAATGTCATTTTCTCACGTAGCTCAGGAAGTTGTGAAGCGTGTAAAAAATGTCTGGTCTTATCTCCTTTCCCATAGGTGACTGCCAACAGCCAGCCCAGTGTCGAATCCAGAAATGTACCACGGACTTTGTGTCCCTGACTTCACACCTGAACTCTGCCGTTGACGGCTTTGACTCTGAGTTTTGCAAGGCCCTGCGTGCCTATGCTGGCTGCACCCAGCGGACTTCAAAAGCCTGCCGTGGCAACCTGGTATACCATTCTGCTGTGCTGGGTATCAGCGACCTCATGAGCCAGAGGAACTGTTCCAAGGACGGACCTACATCCTCTACCAACCCTGAAGTGACCCATGATCCTTGTAACTATCACAGCCACGCAGGAGCCAGAGAACACAGGGGAGGGGACCAGAACTCTCCCAATTACCTTTTTTGTGGCTTGTTCGGAGATCCTCACCTTAGAACTTTCAAGGATCACTTCCAGACGTGCAAAGTAGAAGGGGCCTGGCCACTCATAGATAATAATCATCTTTCAGTTCAAGTGACGAATGTGCCCGTGGTCCCTGGATCCAGTGCTACTGCTACAAATAAGGCAAGTATGCTTTTTTTCTTCTTCTTTCTTATAACTTTCAGGTGTTTGATTCTTCAGACAACTTTTGAAATGTGATACGAAAGACCTAGTTTAAAAGGTACTTTTTTTTTTGGTCTTCTTGGCAAGCAGTTAACAGGGTTGATGAAGGATTAAATGAAAATTATTTAGTAAGGAATTTCTTTCTGGAATTCTAGAGCTTATATAAAATGGGGGTCTAAATTTAAATAGAAAATGATATGAAAAATAAAAAGTAAATACTGAAATTGTGTTCTCTAGGGAAAAGGCAGGCTTTGTTTAATGGAAAAATGTATGCTTTTTTTCAGTGATGTATTTTTTGGGTGCATATGTATGTGACTCTTCTCGAAGAAAGCCACATTCAGATTTATCAGATGACTGAAGTGGGTGTTCTGAATAAAGAAAGCTGTGACGCCCGAGGCAATAACCCATCAGGAAGCATATTTTATTGGAAATTTGGAAGCTATAGTAAAATGTAATGGCTATAAGCCAGCTTCCCAATGGCAAACCCACAATGGTGTTTTAGTTACTAACCAGGGTGACCAAGGAAGTTAGGAATTGGATATTGCAGAGCGGTGAGGTATAACTCACATGTGATCTGAAGATAACAGTTTAAGTCAGAAGCTGAGGGAAAAGCTGACATAATTAAGTTAAGCTTACCCTACCTAGCTGCCAGTGTCTGTGGTTCTTGTTTGTTTGGGTTGGTTTTGAAGAAACTAATACTGAATGGAGATCCTCTAAGCCAACTGTAAGGCACCCATGTCTTAGTGCAAGTAGGTGGAAAGGAGCTATGAAGTGGGTTTCCAGTTGCCAGTCAGCGCAAATTCAGGCATTAGTAAGTAAAAGGTCAAAAAGGGTTTTCCACGAAAATAGTGTCCCAAACGACAAAATCACGCATACAGGTGATCTCATCTTGCTTAATTTCCTTTGTTTATTTTATCTGTTCATAAACTGGTTTAGACTAAAATATAATTGACACGGATCAAGCTTTTGTAATATTTATGACTGTTCTTTTGATTGCAGGACACCCTCCTTTGCCTCCAAACATGTGTGGCACATTTTTTAAGTGAATTTAAATTATTTTACTTGGCATTTTGTGGAGGGAATTTTACAGCACCTCCGGAGATATCTGGAGACACCCAAGGGTGTCACAAATCTAAGATTAGAAGTCCTTGCTGTGAACAAAGAAGACTATTACATTGGTCCAGACATCTTAGGGGAACTCAAAAATGTTTACACTTCAGCTCTCTATGAAAGCCCCAGCTTGCCTTTCCAAATCCTACATCTCAAACTTTTCTTCCTCTGGTTTTTATAAGTATGCAAATAATTTTTCCTGTCTGTATATTAAAATATGTATTTGCTGTGAGTTATGATATAGAGTTATACAATTAGGAAGTTATAAGACAAACTATGGCCCAAAATCCATCATTGCTGCAGAGTCATAGGGCATAAAACCTGGGGATAGCCTGTGGGAAAACATAACACTAAAAATTCAAGAAGGCAGTTCCATAGGGAATGGAGAAAATCATCATCGATTATGCAGATAATTGAGGGCTTGGAAGAGTGGCCTACAGATAATACTGTTGAGATGAAGTGCTGTGTACACGGGAAAATACTGGTTCTTTTCACAAGCCCAAAGTTCTGTTTTTCATGCCTTCCATCCAATCACATGTCACTTCTGTTTGTTATTCAACCTTTCAAAATTCTATCCTTTTTACTGCTGATGGTGAAAATATTTGGGGATAACCAGTTACCTTATGAGTATTAATATATAAATGGAACAGTTGACACTGAAGTACTTTAGGTCGTTCCATTTCAATTGTGGTTTAATCTATCGTAGTTTTTAGCAAATAAATAAATAAAAAGAACAACTTTTTCTCCCTCAATTTGGTAAGGATCAAAGGTTTTACCCATTTCACAAAGGAGGCGGGGAAAGTTGTCCTCTGACATAAATTCAAGCCGACGATGAGAATGCTTGGTCTTTAATTGCACTATTGGAAAGTATTTCCCCACATCTGGTGACCATGTTGTTCAGCAACAAATTACTCTCTGGCTTCCCAACTTCTAGTAGCTGTTTTTTTCCTTCTTTTTGCAACTCTCTCCAAAGCCCCCAGAAACATCTGGAAGGTTACTTTTGAGGCCCTGAATCAATGCTGATATGACCTGTGCTGGTGACACCAAGCAAAGGCCTAACCTTGTGCAGTGCAGTTTCCTTCTACCCAGGGCCAAAATAAAACCTTTAAAAAACTCTAATCAGTGAAAAAATGATGGTAATAAAAATAAAAACAATGTGAGGCACAAAGTACATATGAAATAAGTTCCAAAAAAGATCTGATTTATTTTTCTTGATGTCTGCTGCAAAACTTTAAAAAAAAAAAAAAAATCTTTTAGAGTTTTTGTGTGAGAGTCTTGGCTTTACTGAGACCTTTATACAGACATAGACCAGCTATTGGACAACTCTGCACTATCCATTGCAGATACTGTATCATCCTTGTGGTCAAGCATTTTTAATGACCCACGTGCTCAGTGTCACTAGATTTAAAGACTGACCAATGATACGGTAGAGGCTGGCCAGCTGTGATACCGAAATTGTATTCAAGCATCCATTCCTATCTCTGCCTTCAGCACTGAACTAAAGCCCTGGACCTGGGGGTTTTGCTCAGTGAGGTCTCGAAGACAACTCCTCAGTCCTGAGTGCCTGGCTTCTTGATCAAGCCATCTTCCTGAGCTCTACCTGCCCCTAAGTACCAGCCTTTCCCTCGTCACAAAAAGACAAAGCTTGGGAAAAAATTCTGAACAACAGAATGAAAGAACATGAAGGCATCTGTGCTCAAGGGGCCATTTGTTAGCTGAGCCTTTTCCATTTTCCACACAGCCAGCTGTGAGTTTAGGGCACCTAGGCCTGCAGTGCTCAGTGATGTGCCTTCATCCCCCTTGTCTGCTTCCTCTCCCCCTGGGAGGCGCAGGCTGGTTTTCCAGTTGGTCATGGTGTGCGCAGGATTGCTTTCTCAGGGCTGCTGGGTTTCTGTTATGCCCTCTGCCAGCCTGTTAGGCTCCCGCTCTCCGGAGGAGTCTATGCAGTTGGCTACCTTGCCAGGTAGGTGTGTTCCTTAAGAGGAGGCCAGGGCTGGTTTTTCATCTCTCCATCCTGGGAGCTGCAGCGGTTCTGGCATACCTGCAACCTCACTGAGATCGCATCAGCTCTGGGCCATCTTCCCCACCTTTGGCTGTGAGAGGCAGCTTCGGGCCTGCAGGCAGTGGGCAAGAGAGATGAGAGGGACAGGCTTAGAACTGGCAGAGTTGGCTACCCGGGGAAGAAGAGCAGTTTTGTTTGGGGAGGAGGAGGTAGCCCCACACTGTTCGGGCTCCAGAGAGCACATGTCAGTACCTCTCCTGGGCCTCACACAGATAAATAAACCAGGTCATCTGTGGGAATGCTCGACTTCTGTACCTTCTCTTGCACATTCTCTTTGCCAGCCCCTCGTCTCAGCTCCTGTTTACTTCATTCTGTGTATCCATGCATCTCTGGTTAAGCGGACTCAATAAGGGTTTGTATATGCTGTAATTACAGCAGGTGATTTTGGAATATATTATTTTATGAAAGGATTCTGCACATTACAAATGTATTCCTGGTAGCATATATTAAAATCGCCAGTCTCTCAAGTGCATTTTAAAAGATTCCATTTCCAGAAAATTTCAGGAATATATTTATTGCACGTAAACAGTAGCAGTATTTTTTAATTATTTTTTACAAGTAATTTGGATATCTTTGCTTTATTTTTCCTTTTGTTTTAATGTAATCTTGTCCTTTCCCATCACTCGAGCTTTCTTACCCTCTCCTTCAACCTCAGTAAAACAAAATTGGAGGGAGGAGGGGAGACGGGATGACAGCAAGTCCTTTTATAGATCTTCTGCTTCAGATGGCTCCATGCTTCATCCTTGAGTGAGAGAAGGCGGTTTAGCTTACGTTTGCTTTTGGGAAAGAGGGGTGTTCTTTGTGCTTGACAAGCCAGATGGCTGTTGGCCAGGTGAGTGGGCATTCTGAGGTGCCTCGGATGTTCTTGCTGCTGCCATGGGCCACCAGCACCCGGTAACCCCATGGGCAGTAGCGCTCAGCACCTGTCCAAAGCATGAAGAGGCCCTGTCCATCAGGTATCTATATATTTTTAACAGTCCATAATTATCCTAATTCTCATACTCTAGCTACTTTCTGGGAAATTCCTGAAAACGTCTACTGGTTGAAGTAACTAGAGATGTAGAAAGACTTAGTTCATTCGGTTGGTTCTTGCTTACTGTCTTCCTCAAACTCTATCACCCAGGGTTTTCCCTCCTGATAAAACACTATTCTCTGTAGGCTCCTAGGGCATGCGTTGGGTCCTCTTCCTTTCTGATGCCACTTAGCGTGCAACTGTTATTCCACAGCAGCATGTGGGCATGTAAACCAGTGTTCTGGATCATTCTCTGGTTACAAAATAAGAGCCAGGCGTGCCTGCACTGCAAAGGCTTTCAGCTGCCATTTTAAGCGTATCTCTGGATCAAGGTTTGGAAATCTGTCCTCTCTTGACCCTAGGCCTAGTGCATTTGTTTTGTAGCCAAGTTTTTGTAACCCATTATGTTTTTAGTGTCTTTACAAAGAAATGGGAGCTATGCAATGGTGATCATTTTTATTTTTATGGACTAAGGAAGAAGCTCATCGTCCCATCAGGATTGGGTTTTGAATATATGGACGCTGTTCGTGCATGCAGTGTTGTTATAGAAGGTACACACAGCATTTTCTTTGAGAATATAGACTTTTTCCTTCCAGAGATTCTTGCAAGATTATAACTAATCCTTAAAATCTGAAATTGCTCTTTATTTTGTTATGATTATCTGTTTTGCAGATAATTCTTGCCATCTCTTTAAGAGTCGCTCGTTGTAATGGTCCTCCTTGTTTTGCAAAAATGCTAAAAAGTTATAAGACCGGTTGAGGCATATTGGGGAACAGATAGGAAAGAAATTTGCAGTTATAGCTCCCTGCTAAGTATGATCATTTCTCTGATAAAATGTGTGATTAACTTGGTGCTACATTTGAACCACCAAGCATTAAAGGGCCTACTGTGGGGGGAGATGCAGAGGTGAAGGCAGTCTCTGCCTCAGTCTAAGCATGTAACTAAAATTGGCAGCAATCGGTGGAGAATTGTAGAGTTGTGTGTAAAACCAGCCATTTTTAGGGTTTCTTTTTAGAACATTGGTGGCCTGCGTTCATAAGCTGCTTCCAAGTGCTGCTACTTAGCAAGTTGTCCCAGGTGTCAAGAAGGGCCAGGAGAGTGGGCCAGGAGATGGGCTGCTGTACCCAGGACACACCCTCCCCCTGGTCCTTGTCACAGGTCACTCACTGCTTTTACTCCTGGGATTTGGCTCAGTCTCTCTCTACCTCCTGTAGTCAAGGTGGCCCCCACCTACACCCTCATTTCGTCACTCCCATACGACCTAGCAGGGTGTAGAACCCCAGCTGCTACGTTTGAAAGGTTTTTGGTCTTTGATTTAATACCAAAAAGCTTTCTAGAATTTGACTGGCAGAGTCTCATCTCATCTTTACAACTCATGAAAGCATGTCTTAGATATCCTTATCCCCCCGAATGTATTCATTATAGAAATAATATTGAAACATTAAAGAACAGTTTTTAGAAGAGCAGAAAAAACCTATAATTCCAGGTGGTGGTGGTCTCATTTGTCCTTTTCTGTTTCCTGCATAGCTCTTGTTTGTACTGGATTATAAGGTCTTAGGCCCAGGAACTGCTCAACTCTGCTTCATATAGTTTCAGCAGATTGCTTGGAGGTGAAAGGATTTCCAAATGTATGTGGGGAAAGAAAGCAGAAAAAGGAGGAGAAACTGTTAGCTGTATGCTGTGTCTATAAGTGTGAAAGGTCATTTTGTAAAGCGAATGGGCCTACCTGGGTTGTTCTTTGTGCTGTACTTTCCGAACACAGTACACCGTATATGGTCCATACACATTCAGATAGTCTGGATAATGAGTCTTTTACCATCTTTCTATTCTCTGGAATGAAGAGGCAGAAGGTGCTGTTAGAAACCATCTAAAACAGTATAAAGTTTGTATCTGCGTATCTTCTAAGTCCTATATTTTGAATCTCCCTAACTGTGCCACTCCCTCTGTCCCAGCTGTGGTTTGGAAGGGGGGGGACCTTCACGTCCCCCATTTGTAAGTGAAATTAACCCAGTGCCTGCCCAAGCTAGGCAGGATTCCATGTGAGTGCTGTGGGCCTCTGCTGCTTTAAAACAAATCCACACTCCTCCATAGTTTCAACCAGAGGCACGAGGCCAAGGCTGATACACAGCTGAGAGTTAGAACTTGTTTTCCTGTCCCATTTCCAAATGTCTCTCTCTCCCCTGTTAAATTTTCTTTGAGTCAACATTTTGAGAGGAAGGGGTGAGAAGGAAACGTTGGGTGGTTGGTACTTTTTTTGTTGGCTTCAATTAATGCTAACCAAACAATTTCTGACTGTGCAGAATGTGGCGTGTAAAAAGAGTTACCTACAGTGTTGAACAATGAGAAATGCTACCTTACCCGTTTCGTCTTTGTTTGTTTCGACTGCAGTAGAACTGGCTCTTCCGCTGTTTTGAATTTTGTGTTGTCCTGGGTGGGGTAACTTAAGGACTTTTCAAACTGCTCATCTGGTCACTAAGTGATAACTAACAGGAATAGCAACACTCATCTAAGATACAGATTTTAACTGGACGGCCTCGCAGTGAAAACCCGGTGCTGCTGGGTCCAGAAAAAACTTCAGGTCTGTGGAGAGAAGATTGTTGATGTCCCATTTAGCTGGGTGTTTTAACAATTGGAGCCAAAAGAACTTTGGCTAATTCTGGTGGGGTTCTTTCAGTGTTGGAACATCACATGTATACTGTGGATAGAATTGATATGACAGCATTTAAACACCAACTTCTCATCTGCTCTGCGTGTGCTCCTGAAACGGGGGTCAGAGTTTAATCTTTCCATTTAAAGGTGTGTGTGTGAGTACACGCATATGTACACACATGCACTTATGTGGTGATGATGTCTTCCCCTCTCTGCCTCAGGAAAATGAAGACAGAAAGATATTGTTTTGTGGCATTCCAGTTAACTGGCTTCTTGAAATACATGGTCACCACCTCTAACCACCTCGTAACTGAGTGGGCATTTTTTTTTCTTCAGTAGTCCTGGGGACTTGAAATTGAACCTAGAAGTGACAGAGTGTGTTTTCTGAAGCCCTTTAAGCCCTTTCACTTTTTAAATCACCTCCCAAAACTGAAAAATGATCAGAGGCTGTGATTGCCTAATCCCCATGGGTTTGGGAGAACAGCTGTGCTGAATGGCCCGCGGTCCCGCCAGGGCCTCAGGATCTGTGGCCCTGCCCCCTCCGGCCGTTAGGTAGAGAGAGATCACTGAAGGCAAGACCTGCCAGTGCAGATTCCTGCCCCTAGAGTTCCTGCCTCTGGCCCTGGCTCTTACCTTTCACAGTATTTTTAGCCTCTGGTCTGAAGCACAGTGGCATCCTAGACCAGTAATGCTGTCCACACAGGCCTGACTTGACATCTAGAAGCATAGTTCCTGCCTTTGCTGGCCTCCTCATGATGCAAAGTCTGAACCCTACAAACAAACAGACAAGAAGTTCCCTGTGGAGTAGAGGCCTTTCCTCCTTACGCTCAGCATAGCATTGCTCTGGTCTGTACAAGGAAGCTGGCCAACTTCCCTGTCTCTGAGCCTATTTATACTTCCAGCCTTCCTAGTTTTAAGTGTACAGAAATTACTCTTTGGCGGTCGACATTTCTGTGCCCGTCCCTTTCATGTGTCATCCCTGGGCCTGCTTCCCTTTCACTCTTGCATGCTCTTTCCAGCCGCTGAGCTTCATGCTGCTTCCCGGACCACCCTAGCAGCCTCAGCTGCGGGTGTCCTTCCCCTCTGATTTGGTTTCTTCTTTCTCCGTCTGCTGCCAAGCACCCCTGCAGCGGCCAAGGCAGCCCCTGTTCCTGCATGTATTACCTAGGGCAACACTGAAGGCTGATCCATCCCATTTCTCTGGAATCCTGTAAGTGCTCCTAGAACAGAGCTCTGTGGGAAAAACTCGAGGGTAGAGAAACCTATTTTGATACCTCTCTTGAAGGTAGTAGATTCTTAGTTTCATCCGAGCCCTAAAAGGAGTCTAGGGTAAGATTTTTAATTTGCCGCCCTCCTCTTAAACACTTGTACTGTGTTACTGTTAGTATCTTGTCTGTCCTAGTCCAATAAAGCTATTTAACAAAGTATGTTTTTGTAGGGCTTAAGTTCAGCCTCCCTGTAGGTAGGTAGGTATTTGATATATAGACTGAGTAGTGATTGTAAAATTACAATCCAGTTCATTGAGTTCACACCTTCCTAGCAGATTTTTGTGTGTGTGTGAGGAGGATTAGCCCTGAGCCAACATCTGTTGCCAATCCTCCTTTTTTTGCTGAGGAAGATTGGCCCTGGGCTAACATCTATGCCCATCTTCCTCTGCTTTATATGGGACGCCACCACAGCATGGCTTGATAAGCGGTGTGTGTGTGCCTACCGGGATCTGAACCTGCAAACCCTGGGCAGCTGAAGTGGGGCGCGCACACTTAACCACTATGCCACAGGGCTGCCCCCTAGCAGATTTTTTTCTCTTAATTTTTCAGGAAAATTATCAATGGCATCAATTATTTCCCAGCCCAACATTTTTTCTTAAATATGGTACATGTAAGTACTGGATTTTTTATGAAATCATTCAGACAGAAATTTATTCTAGATAATACGCTTTTTTTTCCCCTGCTCCACAAAAGGGGGAGAGACACGGAGTTCTCCCCAGTCTTACGTAGGGAAAGACAGTCGCCTCTCGCCGTGATGGGTAGCTCTGCTCCAGCGTGATCCATACTTCCGGGTAACGAGAGCCACACTTCCGGGTTATGCTGGCCGGTAGGGGGGTTGGGACCAGGAGGACTATCCAAGGGAGGTGCTTGCAAAGGCCTCTACTTCCTGTTGATGCTTCACAGCTTCCTAGACTCTGACTTCTCAACATTGAGAAAAGCTGACCCTCCGAGTGAAGATGAGGTGTTGGAGAGCTGGAGGCAGAGCGTGCGTGTGTTTCTCGTCTGTGGAGCGTGTGCTCTGTTGGCGTGCTGTCTTGTGTGCTCACTCTAGAGGACGGGTTGTGGAGGCTGTATGCCCCTTACCTGTGCCAGAGGAAGAGGGCCCGCCAGCCCAGTGTTCTCTTCCTCTCCCTCAAAGTGGCCTAGTTTTTCAACCTATAACTGCATCCAGATGATCTGATGAAGTAGACATATCAACTAATTATATGAAGTAATTTTTTTTTAGCTTTCTTTAACACAAGTAGGATTTTAACCAGGTACATAATCAAAACTGCCTTTCCCTGTGTTCCAAGCTAATTTCTGTGACTCTTTCAGTTTGGTTTGCTGCTGGTCCAGTCTTAAGAGTTGTGAGGTGGTTGATCTCAAAGTCCAGTTCTGGTAGTTGCGAGTTCCAGTAAGGTCCTGCACTTGCAGTGCCAAATGGCCTGATTAAACGCCAATAAATGTTTCTTCCAAAATACAATAAGAACAGATAGTTAAGTGCACAGCCTTTGGGGAATTCTGCTGTTTGAAAACCTCTGCACAGCACTTTGCAAGGTTGTTGAGGCCTGGGACGCTGTGTCTGTGCTGGCCAGGCAGTGCCTGGGTTTTCCTCTTTGTTGGCAACCTCATTTCATTTAATGTGTTTTCTTTTTTTTCCTGGTGGAAAGGAGAGGCAGGTGTGTCTAAATTTTGATATTTCACAGCAAACCTGAAGTCCTTATTGCCTTTCCCATGTGGAAAGGTTGATTTGTAGCGGCTGTCTTTCTCTTGCTGATAGACCTTGTGGGTGGTAAAGCTCGCAGAGAGTGAGGCATTAAAAATGAATGAGGACTACTGAAGTAGTTTGTCTGAGGTGGGGGTTGAGAGGGACTGGGTGGGGGAGGTTTAACAAAAGGCATTGATTGATGTTTTAAATGCACAGAAATTCCATCCATCAATAATAAATGGTATGGCATAGAACAGATGTGCCAAATTGAGTTATTATAGCATATGGATCAGTTCGTGGAGAGGGGATTAAGCAGCATAGCTGGCGTTTTTAAATTATCTGTTAAAGAGCTTTAAAATACAATTTTGAATATCCTGTTTTTACCCTCTGATAGCTGCTAGTTGGAAATATAAAACGTTTGGAATTTCCAAAAATTCCATTTAAATTTTGAATGTTTTTAAAGTAAGAATTATTAAGAATGAATAAATTTTGTTTTTCTGAAAACGGAGGCAGAATCTGAAAATGAATTTCTGGCGCTCATGGCTGAGTGCTCGCTTTTTAAGAGCTTGTGTTGTAACTAGTGTGAGGAATGATATTGCATTGTAAAACTTAAGTCACGTGCAGGGCCGGCCCCGTGGCTTAGCGGTTAAGTGCGCGTGCTCCGCTGCTGGTGGCCCGGGGTTCGGATCCCAGGCGCACACCAACGCACCACTTGTGAAGCCATGCTGTGGCGGCGTCCCATATAAAGTAGAGGAAGATGGGCACAGATGTTACCCCAGGGCCAGTTTTCCTCAGCAAAAAGAAGAGGGTTGGCAGATGTTAGCTCAGGGCCGATCTTCCTCACAAAAAAAAAAAAAACTTAAGTCATGTGAAACTGTTACTTGATGTTTTCTGCATTTACATTGATTATATCTCTCGATGCCGCTTCAGTACATACTTAAACTACAGAAGACCACTCAGCAAACTCCTCTCAGGAATTGAGATGGATTCATCATCCTTAGCATTTTGATTCAAGGGCTAATTCTATCCATATGCTCCATGAGAATTATTTCACCCAAAAGAGACAGTGAGAGAAATACCAGCTTCATTGTCTCAGAGAGAAAATCACTCCTAGGAAGTTGGACAGACAGACAAAATCTGTTAGGTAAACTGGAATAATCTGTAAGTGTAGATACTAGTACAGAGGTCAGGCTTTGAGTTTTCTTTGATCTAGGTTTGTGGGAGTTACTAATTGTCACAGGCGTAGCAGAGGACAGTAATGTGTGAGGCGGCTGACTCCTCAGTTGGAATTGGTGAGCTTTGTGAAAACAACAGAGATTGAGTAAGACGTGGAACGGTTTCATCTTAATAGTGACCCTCGCTTACCTTTTTGGAAACTTGTTTGGAATTGGAGCTCTCGGCTTTGTTGTCCGAACAAAACTAATTCCTCTTTGTTTTTCCTAAGGTGAACAAAAAAGCACTTAGTTCTTGCAAATAATGCCAAGTTGGTTTAAATTTGAGGTTTGTTAGACTAGAAAGACAAATTACTTAGCTGTTGTAGAAGAGTTTGTTTAATCTTTGAGTGAATGTTCTGGTTGAAAATGAGGATAGTGATTATATGAAAAGTCTATTACTAACTCTTATTTTAGCCATCTGTATAAACTTTCCACTCCTTCAGGTGCAGAATTTACTTGAATTAATCTTTTTACTTCCAAGAGATCCTAGCTTGCCTTAAAAAAGCACTTGTCAAACTGTCTTTAGAGCCACCAAATAAATCTACTTTATAGTCCTATTAGATATCTCGCTCAAAATCCCATGCACTCTGGAAGGTCCTATGGTTGGATGCACAACAAATTTCCTGAAATCATCTCTGGTACACCTCCTTTGGGTTGTTAAGAAGGTGTTGAAATGTGAGAAGGCTGGTAGTGAAATTAAATTGTGGCTCAGGATAATTAGGAAGGGAGAAAACCAAGCATTTTCATAGGACATTGTCTGGCTTTTAGTTGCAGCTGCAAACAACGGATATGAATTTAGCCGGTTGCTACAGTGCAGCTGGTTCAGATCTGGCTTTATAACTGGCTGAAGTAAAATGAAATGGCTGGAAAATTCCAGTCAAGTAACACCAGTGGGAACATGTGGAATTAAATAGTGTGAGCAAATGCTGGCCGAGTTGGGGAAAAAAAACTTCAGACATAAACTTGAGGGTGGTGGTGAGGACTTGTAGAGAGAGGGGCGGGGAGGGGGCAGGGCATTTTCTGGCGTTTTTAACAAGGGTCTATTGTCTTGATTAGTTCCCTTGCAGGAGGTGGAAGGTTTCCTCCGTCCAGAGTAATTTGTAGAGTGTTCAGCCTGTCTACCTTCCTCCTTGACTAAAGTCACCTGATACTTTTTTTCTTCTTCAAGAAGAAAGGAAAGTAAGCTGTTACCTAAGTTACTGACAATAACACGAATCTCAAAATGTAGTCTTTTTTTTTTCCTTTGGGACACTTTTCCCACCTGTGTGACCCAGAAGGCCCTGTCTCTTCATGGTCATCTTCCTTCCACCGCTTGTACCAGAGATGCTGAGTATGTTGGAGGCGAAGGTGCACGAAGGTTCAGTTTTTTTGTAATTGTTCTAGTTAAGGAAAGAAAGTGGGTTCATTAAAGAGAAGCTTTTGTATTATCAGTAGTTTTTTCTCTGTGAATTGTCTGCTTAATTTGGAGAATTGAGAGTTGGCTGGGGAAAAAATTTCTGAAAAGTTAAAGGGCCATGGTGCTGTTTGGGGAAAACATTTGCTGTAACTAGGTTTAGGGTATTTATTCTCTGCCAGCGCTTGGGAGCTATATTTGCCAAGTGATTTCCCTGTCACAGGGATTAGCCAGTCATGTGAAACATTTGATTAAGAGACTTAGAGAAATCTTTCCTGAGGCGCATGATGGGTAGCTGTTGCTGGAGTGGCCCCCTCCTCAACTCTCTGCTTCGTCCCTTGGTGTTTATAAGTTTGTAGTGATGACTCATGGGATATGGTTTTATAATCCCATGAAGAATCTTTTTAGAAGTCAAAGTTCTGTTAGGTATATTGTTAATTAAGCCCCTTCAAGTTTCTGCGTAACTTAGAAATGAATCTTTTTTTCCTCAGGGCTGTACCACAGCTCATCTGTTTTTGGACAGAGACAAGATATAAATTATCAATAAAAATTGCCTGTACCCCAACAGCAACACTGTTCTGCCTTAGAAAAGTAAAGGAAAGAATTTTCCTGATAGACATTCTCTGGATTTGTGTTCAAATTTCATTCTTAATACGGAGGACTTTTTTTATTCTCCCTAACAATGACAGCATTCGTTGGTGAGACAGGAGCAAATGGGCTGAGTTAGAAGATTCTCTCTCTAGCCGTTCAACTCCAGAATGGAGGGAACTCTTGCTGCAGAGGGATGCAGCGTCCACTCTCCTTCCCGTCGTGTTAAACTTTGTATGTGTTCCTTCCCACAGATCACGATCATCTTCAAAGCCCACCGGGAGTGTACAGATCAGAAAGTATACCAAGCTGTGACAGATGACCTGCCAGCTGCCTTTGTGGATGGCAGCACCAGCGGTGGGGACGGTGACACCAAGAGCCTGCGTATCGTGGAGAGGGAGAGTGGCCGCTACGTGGAGATGCACGCCCGCTACATAGGCACCACGGTGTTTGTGCGGCAGCTGGGTCGCTACCTGACCCTCGCCATCCGCATGCCCGAAGACCTGGCCATGTCCTACGAGGAAAGCCAGGACCTGCAGCTGTGTGTGAACGGCTGCCCCCTGAGCGAGCGCATCGATGATGGGCAGGGCCAGGTGTCTGCCATCCTGGGGCACACCCTGCCTCGCACCTCCCTGGTGCAGGCCTGGCCTGGCTACACACTGGAGACTGCCAACGCTCAATGCCACGAGAAGATGCCAGTGAAGGACATCTATTTCCAGTCCTGTGTCTTTGACCTGCTCACCACTGGTGATGCCAACTTCACTGCCGCAGCCCACAGTGCCTTGGAGGATGTGGAGGCGCTGCACCCAAGGAAGGAACGCTGGCACATTTTCCCGAGCAGCAGCCGTGGGACTCCCCGTGGAGGCAGCCACGTGTCTCTCAGTCTAGGACTCACATGCTTGATCCTTATTGTGTTTTTTTAGGGGTTGTCTTTTGTTTTGTTTTTTATTTTTTTGTCTATAACAAAATTTTAAAATATATATTGTCATAATATATTGAGTAAAAGAGTATATATGTATATACCATGTATATGACAGGATGTTTGTCCTGGGACACCCACCAGATTGTACATATTGTGTTTGACTGTTCTCACGTATGTTGGATGTAGTATTCTTTGATTGTATCGATTTTGTTTTGCAGTTTTGTGAAATGTTTTATAATGTCCCTGCCTGGGACCTATTAGAAAGCACTTTATTTTTTATATATTAAATATTTATGTGTGTACCTGGTTAGTATGTATAGTACATATACACAGTCATACGCAGCATTCCCTTTGAAGATGACAGTGATGTTGTTTGTAGCTGTTCCCTCCTGCCCTTTCCCGTTGCTACTGATGTGCCGCAGTGGCAGCTCTCACTGGTGCCTCCTGGTGGAGCTGCCTCGTTCCTTTGAACTGGGGAGGTCCTTACCCCTTCTTCTGCCCTCACTCAGTTTGGAGGGAGAGTTAATCCCCCTTACAGGTGCTTTGGGCTCTGTCAAACACTGATCTCCAGGAAGCCGTCTCCCTCTTTAACAGCTGCCACTTCTTCAGAGAGTGGGGAGAATATTCCTGCAATTCTTATTAACTAGGATTGTTAGATCTGAGCACTTGCGGTATTTTAGGTTGAACCATATGAAACTGCTGTTTTTGTAGGTCAGAAGGGGCCAGTGATGGCAAGTTCGTAGATAAATACTAGGCATTTTGCTAGTCACCAGTAAGTAGCTTTCAGCCTTTTTCTCGTCCCATGTCCCTGTTTAAACTGTAGTTCTTACCTCTTTTAACTCTATTCTGCATCGAACAAACAAAACACAACAGCATAAATTTAGTGATCACGGCTTGCTCTTCTCTCTATAATTTGTGCCATGTTCTTAGCCTTCTCTTCCTTGGCTGTTTGGGCCCAAAAACACTCTGCTCCATGTCCCGACCCCAGTAAGCTTTCCTGAACCTCACCTATGAACCCAGATGTGGGGGTTGTTAGATTCTTTCTTTAACGTCAAGGCCCATATCCCGTCACAAAGTTTTCTGGTCTTTGCCCTCCACACCAGGGTGTTCCTCAGTCTTTCACATGTCTGTATGCATGATGGAACGGAATAGGGTACTAATGACAGAAAAGCTTCCTTGGCCTGACTGGGTGCTGGTTCATCTTCGCTAAGCAGTGTTGTTGCTCTCTCTCTTTGATCAGATACTCTCCCTCTTATCATCTGTAAGTGAATATTATTTAGTCAGTTGCTCATCTAACTTGGTGAAATCTCTATAAAATAAAATATCTCCTTGCCTTTTCCATCCCTTTGTTAGCACCCTGTTGCAAAAGGAAACCACCACCCACAAAAGGCGACAACAGAGCAAGTGAATAACTGAGAAAGTGAACTCCAGGATAGGTAGGTTTATATTGTTATATCTGAAATGTAAATGTTTGGTTCCAAGAGAAAGTGATACAATTTGTACTTTACCTTAATCAAGTCTACATAAATGCCAACAAAAGTTAATGAACTTTTAGATACCATAGTAATTAGACTACCATAGTAGTCAAAATTGTGCTTAGTTTTAGTTGGCCAGTCATTTCTTCCTTTTGTCCTGCACTGCCAGAGGCCCACACTAGCAGGAAAAGAGGATGTCATTTTGTGAAGTTCTGTCTCTTAGTGAACTGATCTATCATCCAGTCGCAGGATGGAGCTGTGGGTTCATCTAGTGGTGGCGAACCCCTCTACCTTCTGGTATGTGAGAGAATAATCTTGGCCGGTCTGGGAAAATCATGATGGCATCCTGCTTCTTACTCGATAGAGACACAGCACCAGAGAGTTGAAATCTAAACCTGTTATCCTTTTACCAAAACTGGATTGGAGCCTACCTGCCATCAGCTCTGAACTGCAGCTGCTTTTGTTCTGTGGAACCATGTGCCGGGTTCAGAAGCGATAATTAGTTAGCAATTTTGTTATGTAATTGAGTAGAACGAAGGAGGAAAAATATTTAGGGTACTTCTAACCACTATTTTTGTGCAAATAGTATAAAAGTGAAGTAAAAACAATAGTAGAAATTTCTACAGTATCTGGGTATAGAGTGTATATAATTAATATAGTTTTGTCCTTTTCAGGGAAAGCAAAACAACCACCTCTGTTAATAGTTGGAAAGAGAAAATGGGGTGGTTTTGCCATAACATTTAGCTGGGAAGGATGCTTAAAAGCATCCTACGTCACTAGTATTAGTACCGGTGTATTTAGCTATTCTCCCTTTATGATCAGTGTCCCTGTACAACATTTACAGTCCCCACAGATAACTGTTTCAGAAATACAGGTATTTCTCTAGAGAAGGGCCAGGTTTATTTTCTCCTGTTTCTTTTCTAGGATTTCTAGGGAAAATGCTACTTGCACATGTTTGTTCTTGAAATCCTCCTTAACCAGAAGAGTTTTGGGTCGTACCAACACATGGATAGGCTATAGCTGTTCACAGGCCTACTAGGGGGAGCTTACAACTTGGAGGAAAACACTGGTTTTCACAGATGCTCCACATGGCTGTTTTTAAAAGACTCAAAACATTTTTTTGTCCTTTTTGTTATGCTTGGAACCCCTCCCCCCGCAAGTGTGTGGAGTCTTTGCAAAGAAACCTTTAGATGTGGTTCATAGGTATATGAATAAGTATCTGTGTAAAACAGTGAGTGTGCAGTGTGTAAATACTTTAAATTATTATGCTAGAAAAATAAAGTGACCTACCATGCTGTGGAATGTTTGTTCTGTGATTATAGTGACACCTGCTGGATGAGCTGGGAAACAGGCGCAGAAGGAAGGGAATGAGGGTGCGTTTGTGCAAAGTCCTTTATGGTTACAGGGAGTCGTACTACCTGCCCACAGACACACTTATTTTCTGAACTATATCACTCCTGTAGTTTTTCTTTAAATTTTAGGCAACTGCAGATAAGTATCTGTGAGGCTGGTCCACTGGTGTTATCCCTAAGGTCTGTCTGTGGTAATAGTTTTGGTCCCTTGCAGACCTGGGGCCTGCACTTTGGTTCTTTGGGGGCAGCGTGGACTGCAGCAACTTTCTTGGTGGGGAGGGTCTTGGGGCGGGATTTTCTGGCTTTGGAAACTTGTACATCCCCACCTCTTGGGTGTCCTAAAAAGAGACATTACAAGATCACAATTTGGTCTTCGTTCAGGAAACATGCTAAAGGGTAGAAAAGCTTGAAAAAGAACCGAAACTGAAGGCACGGGAAAGGCCTGTTACCACTACTAGGTCGATGTGCCTGGGCAAGTTCTGATGGGGGGAAAACCTACAGATTATTTCCGCAGCAAACGGTGACTTTAACAAACCCCAAGAATTCTGATTTTTTTTGTAGCCACAGTGTTTGTCTGCATTCTGTTGCCTGGAATCAGCTGGAATAACACAGTGTTGGATTGCTGCAGTCCGTTCTGAGCAGATACTTTGCTACAGTTTTTTCCCCTGTTCCTATAAACAAATGTCTATTTGTATGTGAACCAAGGAACATCTCCCTCCCTCACAGAGAATGTAACCAAGACATTCAAGAAAGAGGAAGCAGTTCACGGTTCTTTATTGTTTCACTGCCTAGGTCACCATGTTTCTTCTTCCATCCATTTTCTGCATGTCTTCCAAATGGACAAGTCATATTTGCACCATTATTACAGTCATGTGCCGCATAATCACCTTTCAGTCAATGACAGACCGCATATATAACAGTGGTCACATAAGATTAGTACCACAGAGCTTAGATGTGTAGTAGACTGTACCATTTAAGTTTGTGTAAGTACACCCTAAGATGTTCGCACAACGACGAAATCATGTGAGGACGCATTTCTCAGAACCTGTCCCCCTTGTTAAGTGACACATGACTGTATTTAGATGGTATTGTCCTTTAAATTTACTGCTCTTCTTTTCCCAAGTACCTCTAGTAAGCAAGACGTTTGACACTATCAACTAAATAATAGAATATGCAGCCCTTTGTACCCAAAATTTGATGTCTACGAAGTATGTGCTTAGAGTAGGGTTGTCTTTGTGTCTCTTCTCCCTTATGAGCAGCACGCAGATTTACAAGGAGACCGGGGCATCCAGGGTCCAGGAGGATACACTAACAGGTCTACCTTGGCCTCGTTAGAATGGTGTTCAAACCAATTTGAATAAACCAGTCCGGTCAACTAAAATACATTAAAGTAGGTCCTCAGAAAAAGTAGGTCCAGCAAGAAGAAAGCAATAGGGCAATGTTTCCTAATTGAGAGGAGTTCATGGGTAACAGTTCTCTGACCCGTTTTTTATTTCAACAATGAAAACAACTCCAGAAGAAGAAAAAAAATAAGCATTCTGCTACCAGATTGAATATACAAGACAAACCACGCATGTGCTAACCAAGTAGGAATTGCACTTGCCATAAATGACATTTTAAAAAACCAGAATTATCTCAATCAATAATGTCATACCACCAAGGAAAATGGTGCTATTTGACAGTGCAAATGGCTTCCAAAGCCTTCTAACAGGAAGCAGTAAGGTAGGAGTCACTGAAGGGGAGGGTGAGGAGGGCAATAAATTTCTTTTCTAGCAAGACCTTCTTTTGAGCTGCCAAATAGCAATTCCATTGAGCAGTGAACACTGTGGGGAGAGCTAGCTATTGGCTCTCTCTAAGTACAAAAGTTGGATTCTGGGCTAGAGTCACCGCCCCACTGAATGTTCATCTTCCTTCTTGGGAAGGAAAAGCAAAGAGTAGTGAAATAACTTGGGACGGCACAAAATATAAGATTCTCAGCATCCTGTCAAATTGGAAATTTGGGTGGCATTTAGAGGTTGAGAAAGAGGCGAAAGTTTATCATCTGGGGAGTAACAGGACAGGCAGAGCTCACAAAGCAGAGTGTCAAATATGGCATGCATACTGATTACATTTTGGGCCACACGATCTTATTAAGGGTTCATTTGTCCGTAAATATTTATTTTATACATTCTACCTTAGAGGAGGCAGCATAGCATAGTGCTCAAGATTACGGATTGTGAAATCACAGTTCTGAGTTCAAATCTGCCCACTTTGCTAGTTGTGCAGCCTTAGACATGCCAAGTCATATCCTCATCTTTAAAATGGGAATCCTAATACAACTTCACACCTCAAACATTCATTGTGAGAGTTCAACATGTTGCCACATCTAAAGTTCTTAGCACAGTACCTAGTACAGACCTAGTGCTCAACATACGTTACTCAAAAATGTGCCTGAGATGGAGAACTATGTTCACTTTTGGGAACTGGCAAACCCTTGAGCTATTCGTAGAACTAAATTTGCATTTATGCCCCGTTAGGGCTGGGTCAAAGCTCTGCAGTTACCTGAGTTTAGACGTGAGGGAGATTAACTCTGTACCATGGCTCCTAGGAGAAGGGGAAAGACCAAATGCAAAAGCTGTGCAGACTAGGGGCCTCCTGCTTCCCTTCTCGCTGCAGCTGCCCTGGAAAGCTCAGCATCAACCCTTTAAGGCCCCGACATTAACCCTGACTGGTGAGCAACCTCTTGCCCTGGACAGCACTTCAGGGATTAAGGGTGGCCTGGGGACAGGAAGAACTCGGAAGAAAAGCTGCTCCCGGTGAATTTATCGTTGGAGATTTCTGGTCATGTGTATACACCTCAGCAAATAGGAGTCCCCATGGAGAGAGCATCCAACTTTGGGCAAGGACACTCTGAAATGTTTTCACAGATTGGGATGCACATAGGAGGTTTGGAAACGGCATCCAGTGCTCACATTATATCCTTCACTCTTATCCACGGATCCCTTCTGGTTGTACAGTCCAGGCCAGTTATAGCATTCCTGTCTTCTCAGAATTGCTTACAGTGGAAAATGGAGGAAGGGAAGAGGAGAGGCCTGCCACAGCAGCTGACAGACTTAGAGTCGCCCAAATGAGCAAGTCCTTCTGCTCTCTGATTTTAGGATTTTTACAAATATAAGAAGTGAGAGGAGAGGAGTTGTGAGAAATTGCACACAGACACTCAATAAAAAGGCAACATGGAAAAAAGTTCGTGAAAAGATGTTGAAACAGACTACAAAAATAATAGAAATGGGAAGGAGAAAGTGACAAGAAAGTAAAAGGTGAAGGAGGGATGATTGAGAAAACTTGTTTACAGCTAATAAAAACACAGAATAGAGGTACAAAAATGCAGGCAGTGTTTGTGGAACTTACGAGGAAAAACAGTGGCATTGAATAATCAGATATCTTCTGTATTAGTCAGGGTTCTCCAAAGAAACAGAACCAATAGAATATATACAGTCATGTGCTGCATAACAACCTTTTGGTCAATGACGTACTGCATATACGATAATGGTCCCATAAGATTAGTACCATATAACCTAGGTGTATAGTAGGCTATCCCATCTAGGAGAAGAAATTTTCCTCTACCCTTCTAGGTTCCTCTGGCGAGTCTAAGAATTAAATCAACATGAAACAGATTAACAGGAGAAAAACAAACAAAAGCTTAATAACATGTATACATGGGAGAAACCCAGGAAAACTGAGTAACTCGCCAAAATGGCTGCAGCCCTCCCCTTAAGTACCATATGCAGCTAAAGACAAAAGAAGATGTTGGAGGTGGGGAGAGTCAGGGACTTCAAAGGGAAGGAGGCAATTCACAGGTAGGTGAAAAGGAGCAAATGTTTGGAAAACAAGTGTTTCTTTGGCCACACAGAAACAGAAGAACACAGAGGGGAGCCAACAAACAGGTTCCTCCCTGTCTTGTACCTAGTTCATGTTATGCTCAAGTGATAGCTTGCTTCCTGAGATAGGTTTTTTTATCTGAATTCTTTTACACAGTTAAGGGGGAAGTAACAAGAAAACTTTCTGAGTCTTTTGTTTCCTAAAAATAATCAGCCTAAAATAATCCTCATGTTAGAGACATTTTAGGGTGGCAAATTTTGTTCCCCTTCAGTATACTCTATGTTTGCACAACGACAAAACTGCCTAACAACACATTTCTCAGAACTTATCCCCATTGTTAAGCAATGCATGACTGTATATAACCTCATATGTATGTACACATACACACACATATGTATATATGAGGACTGTATATAACCATATATATGAGGAGATTTGTTATGGGAATTGGCACACATGGTTATGGAGGCTGAAAAGTCCCAAGATCTGCCACTTGCAAGCTGGAGACCCAGGAAAGCCAGCGGTATAATTCAGTCTGAGTCCAAAGGCCTGAGAACTGGGGGACCACTGGTCTAAGTCACTGAGTCGAAGGTCGGAGAACCAGGAGCTCCAGTATCTGAGGGCAGGAGAAGATGGATGTCCCAGCTCAAGAAGAGAGAGAATTTACCCTTTCTCCACCTTTTTGTTTCATTCGGGTTTCCAACAGATTAGAGGATGCACACCCACATTGGTGAGAACGGATCTCTTTGCTCAGTGTACTGAATCAAATGCTGGTCTCTTCCAGATACATTCTCACGGACACACCCAGAAATAATGTTTTACCAGCTATCTGGGCATCTCTAAGCCTAATCAAGTTGACATATAAAATTAACCATCACTTCTTCCTTTTATATATGTATTTGCTTTTAAAATTTATTTTACATCCCTCAGGCATAGGAGAGGGTGATAATTGATCAAGACATTTTTATTTCATCAACAAAATCCAAGTTGAACTACTCAAGCACATAGTGGCAAAGGAGGGATTTATTGTAAGGCTACAGAGGTATCTTACGGAACCAAGGGCAGGAACGGATCCAGGCCTACAAGGCAGGAAACAGAGTCTGGAAAGATCTTAGGGTCTCATCTCTGCTTCTGACTCTAGAAGCGCCTTCTTCTCTCTCCTCTGCAGGCTGACTTCTCTACTTCACAGGCACTCTTGGTGGAACATGGCCACCTCACCGAGCTATAGTTCCATCTACCTACAGAGAGTTCATATTCCTAGGGGCATCTCTTTGCCCCAGCTTAGGCCAGATAAGCGAGCATAATGCAAAATGGGCAGCAGGCTTCTCCCTCACTTCACCACCAAGGCCACCTTGGAGCTCTAGGGCATTTGTGGTGTGGCCCACTTTATTCAGGCTCTGGGAGGCCCACCATGACTACGCTATCTAAAATGATGTGCCCTCCCTCACTTTCTACCCCTAAACCTTGCTTTGTTTGCTTCTTCACTATCTTATAATATACTGCATCTCATGTTTATGTGTTTGTTGTCTGTCTCCCCTGCTAGGATGGAAACTCTTTAAGGGCAGATTTTTTTTTCCTATTCACTGTTTTGTACCCAAAGACAATGGTGCCCACTATGTATTAATAGCGTATTTGTAGAAAGAAGGAAGCAAGGAAGGAAGGAAGGAGGGAAGGAGGGAGGGAAGGAGGGAGGGAAGGAGGGAAGGAAGCAAGGAGGGAGGGAAGGAGGGAGGGAAGGAAGGAGGCAAGGAAGGAAGGAAGGAAAGATGGAAGGAAGGAAAGAAAGGAAGGAAGACAAGCTGAAATTCAACTCAGTGATGCCTCAAGAGTAGAACTAGGACTGAAATTAGAAGAAACAAAGAATAGAAGAGTCAAGAATAAGCTGTCAGATGTGATTATTATAATCAGGAAGACTTGAAGCTTATGGTAACCACTTTTTTTGAAACTTACCTGTTAGGAACATCAAGATGGAGGCTGTGTGAAAGGGAAGGAGTTGATTCTGGAACTGGACTGATCCTGCATCTAATAGAAGGGAAGCAAAGGGATCTAATATTTGTTGATCATCTATTATATCCCAGACACAATGCAGGCACCTTGCAAACTCCAAGGTTTGAGGAAACCAAATGAAGAGGTTGAGTAATCAGACTGTGATCAGCAAGCAGTGAGGGGTAGAGCTCACATTAGCATCAGCCTCCCCGGGACTATAAAGCCCGTGCTTGCCGTGTTAAACCATGCTCCAGCCCAAGAATGTCTTACGGTTTACATTAAACTATAGTACCTACTTGAAAGAAAAAACTAACAAATTCTGCATAAATTGCTTATTAAACAGGCCTTCTTTTATGAATAAGTTAATATTACAAATTACCATTTTAATTATTTGCTAGTAAGGCATCTAAAATATTTGGGAATATTGTCAGAAAAAGGTAAATAGTGCATCTATAATCTTACTTATCAAACACTGTTTAGTTATTATAAAAATAACCTTCATCATCTTTGAATGAGTGGGGTCAAAAATTGAAGAATTTTTAGCCAATTTTATGTGTAAATACCTATATAAACTCATATGTATATGCATAACATCGATAAAACCTCATATAAGTTTCAACGTTCCTAATCACCTCACAAAAATATGCCAAAACTTGTCAACCCACCAAAACCAAATTCTTTGGCACTCACGGGATAGGATTATGAATTCACTTTATAAAATAACTCACTGCAATTGAAGGAGGGATCTCAATGAGCGGGAAAATTGGACTGAGTGTGATAAGACAGGGAAGAGTTATTCATTTAACAAACATTTATTGAGTACCTACTTAGTACAAAACATGATTGAATGCTAGAGATTCAAAGCTGAATAGTCATATTTCCTTACCTAGAGGAACTTCTAGTCTAGCAAAAAAGAATATTATGTTCAACCCTCAGTGCTCAAATTTAAAATGAAATGTTTTAAAGTGGGTTAATACAGTTTTCATATAGTAAGTGTAATTCATTTCTATCCACAATTTCAATAAAGTACTTTCTCTCATGGGTCTATGGATTGGTTGGGCTCAGCTGGGTGGTTCTTCCTTGAGATCTCTCAAGCAGTGGTGGTTAGAGGTCACCTGGGGATGCAGTGATCTGAAGGCTCAATTGGGCTGGACATCCAAGATGGCCCTCTCAAAGGGCTGAAGTCAATGGTGACTGTTTGCTGGGAGGTCAGCTGGGGCTATGAACTAGAACACCAGCACATGGCTTTTTCATGTGACTTTGACTTGGGCTTCTCATACGTAGCAATACAGCTCTAAGAGGGAGCATATCAAGAGTGTGCATAGAGCAAAAGCAGTTTTTTAATGTCCATGGAAGATAAAAGCAGTTAAGGGCTATACCAGGAAATAGCACAGCATCACTTCCACTGTATTTCATAGGTCAAAGCTGTCACAGGGCTTATCCAAATTTAAGAAAATAGAAAAACAAACTGTATCTCTTGATGAGGGTGTATCAACATCACACAGTAGAAGATAATGAGGGATTCAAGTATCTTTAGATATCTTTGGAAAACACCAACTGCCACAGATAGAAAAGTCATTGTTTTGATCAATGTTTTATTTCAAATTATTTTAACCTAGTATTAAAACTTTTAAATGCAGTAAATCATCATCTATCTGGCAAAGTTATCCTATCTATACTTTCCTAACAGAAAAAAGGAAATGCCTCATTTGGGGAGAAAGCTCCCCTCAAACCGTAAGACAAGTATTAGCTCAGGTCTAAAATGTCCACCCCACACTCCCACCCCACATAGCACAGAAACAAATCTTTGCTATCCAGGGCAAGCTAATCAATCCAAACACAGTCTTCAGTGATAATCAACGTAAGTGCTTATCTTAGAGGGTCATATCCTTTCAGCTCTTCATCAATCCAAACAGAAATTAATCTATTGAAATCATCTATAGGATATTAAGTGTTTTGGGCTGTATAAAAGCCTATAATCCAGAAATCATGTCTTCCTGGAATTTACAACCTATGTCAAAGGATGGAAAAATATTGCCACTTCTTCATGATGAGTTTCATCAGTGGTTCATGAGTCCCTTGTTGAGTGTTTCTGGTTTTTGGCTTTTTTCCCCAAATGGCTACCAGAATAAGTTGCACAAGATACAGAATTAATTTTGAGTAGGCTGCCTTTTAACTTGCACTAATTTCAAAACAGTTTCAAGCATCTCTTTTTTGCCCAACAGTAGAGCCAAGATCAGTGTAAAACTCTCAACATTTTTCTGTAGTGCTCTGTATAAAAGAGAAATGTGAATAATTTTCACAATAATTAGCATAAATTAACTTTGGGAAAACTGTCATCAACTCTTCATATTTGAATAGGGTCATTAAGTAGGCTTGGAAAACCCCAAAATATTCTCTCAATGCTCGAAAATTTCTAGGTCTCTATATGTTTTAGTCTTCTTAAAAAGACAATTTACTTAAGGGAGGGCTTAGAAAACCCCAGATAGGGGGGTGGGCACAAGGGGTGAAGGGAGACATATATATGGTGATGGACAAACAAAAATGTACAACCCAAAATTTCACAATGTTAAAAACTATTAAAACATCAATTAAAAAAAAAAAACACCCAGATGGTAAATATACATGTTCTGACGTAGCAGGAAGAGAGAAAAGTATATTAGAAGGTTGCAGTTTTTCCTGACAAGAACTTCCTCCTACATCACCTTTTGGTACAATGGAGAAGAGTGCTTCCTTCACCTCACGCTCTCCATGAGCAAAGACTCAGTCCCCTTTCCTAGCTGCCATGCCCAGTGTAAGCCTTGCTGCCATTTATCAGTATGGAAAGTCTTGATGGCTCCCAAGCTCTCTGAATGATGAGGTTGCAAAGAAAGTAGCAGGAGGCTGGTTCACTGGAGGGCACTTTGAATCGATTGTGAACATGTGTTGGGTATGCGATTCGATGAATTCTGGGAGTGGGCTCCGGTGGCTCAGTGAAGAAGCTTACTTCCTTAGGCTACCCTTGACTTCAATGTAAGCAATTTATTTACAGTTGGGATAATGTAGTTTTAACATGATCTTAAAGTTAATTGAATAAGCCAATTGACAATGAAATGATCATCCCCTATGAAACCCATTTTTTACAAAAAATAGATGCATCCATATCTTTGGGAAGAACTTGATGGGGACCATGGTGGTGGAAGTGTGGGAAGAAATTTCAGAAACAAAGATAAATGGTTTTTTTTTTAGAGGAATAAATGGATCAATGTTCCAAATACTCCATCTCATCAATCAAGTTGGCAGCAGCATCAACAAGCTCAATTGCTAGCAAATGATCATCTGCTTAAAATGGGAAGAAGAATATGCCAAATAGAGAGTGTGGGCTAAATTTTATCAGATTCAAAAATATTCTTAATGCATTCTTTCCTGACTGTGTCAGTAGTATGTTATATAACACTTTTTTTGCCAGAAAAAAAACTCAAAGATTTTTTTACAGGACTTTTTTTTACAGTACAGATACTTCTTTACAGTATACATCCCTTGTTCTCTTGCGATTCTTAATCCACTTTTCAAGTTTACTGAACCACACTGATCCACTTAAAAAACTAAACTGACCTCAGTTATCCTTGTTCAAGCTGCTAAAAATGAATTTCTTAAGGTCATACTGTGTTATATCGCCCCTGCATTTTATTGTGCCATTCCCACATATCTCTAGGTACCTAAAAATGTTGAGGGTAAATAATGAAATCACCGAATGAAAACTGGATGCAACATGGTCATACTGCAGAGAAGAAAGGAGTGTTCTTTTCACTCCACCCATGGAATGTAAACATTATCAAGAGAGGCATTGACTAACCCCGAAACTCTGGCTCCAAGGGCAGGCAAGTGATGTTTCAGATGGGTACAGATGGGTATCTAGGACATTCAAGCTCCAAGCCCTGGGCCTTCAATGCCTCTGTCTCCTACACTTGGATGATTGAATGCCACAGTCTGGTTTATCTGGTCCCCACTTACCTGGAGCTCTTGCTTAACTAATCTATTATGTATAACAAGATGACTTTCCCAGCAACACTTGTACAATCTCTTTCTCATGAAATATTTTGCAAGAAAGCTCTCCCTTTGACTCCTTATTCAGCATAGTACTGTAGCCTGTGTAGATTAATATTGCATTTGTCCCAAGATCAGTTATCTGGCAAACTCAACCATCTAGAACACAGCCAAGAATAAATAGAAAGATAAAAAGTCATCTGACCCACCAGAGGAATCTTAGAGAATATGTGCACAAAATCTTACACGTTTGACTCACAGGAGAATCTCTCTGGCCATCACTCAGGGCTTATCTCTATTTCAGATACAATTCTTACATGCTAATCAACCAATTTCTTATTCAACATCAAAAGAAAAGCAATAAATATGCAGAGGGGAGAAAGAAGGCTGGTAGAAGCGCGCACACTGGCAATAACCAAAAATAAACCTAACTGCTTTGGATGCAGAAGCAAGAACTTCAAAACATACATCAGAATAAAAGACACAGCATTTTAAACCAGAGTGTGGGAGCAAACAGGCTTATGCATCTCAACATCCCCTGGGGCCATCACTGATGTTCATTACAGTGGAACTGAGTCATCAAGAAAAGGTTACATTATATTTCAAATTCACCAAATAAGAAGGCAGAATGTGTATTACCCATTATATAAAGTTTTTCAATAAGACTGCTGAAATAAAAGATTTCATTCATTCATTTATTAAATAGACATTGAGTGCTTACCATGTGCCAAGCTCCACTCCCACCCTCTGCCTTTTGTTTATAATTTTAGATAACTGAGGCCTGGAAGATAAGCTATCTACTCATTCCTAATGACATTCTCAATGTTACCCCTAAACTAAGCCAGGCCATAAAGATAGTGAGTGACTGACCCACATGCCCTGCCTTCTGCAGGTTTGCTGCAGCCCCAGATTGCTCTCGATGGATCGTTTATGATGTGACTGAAGGGGACGATGAGACACAGCCCAGTAAACCTGTTGCTTCATGAACTGCGAGAAACTTAGCGGAAATAATAGATATTAGGACCTGGGGATGCATTTCTCTCTGTTCTTAATATAAGGAATACTACTCTCTCTTGTTTTTAAGTTATGGGCTCTATGAATCAGAAAACTGATTGCCTTTCCTCTTTTGCCCTGGTACCATAAGGCTCAAAGCTAACACCGGGACCCACTTCTCATTCCTGTAGGGGATTTCATGGCGTTATTTTGTATACTCCGTTTTGTTTCCGTACCTTTTGTTTTCTATTTGCCTCATCCTTCTCACTTATTTTGAATTTATATCTTTTTGCTATATTGTTTGTTTTACTTAAAAACTTTGTATGGAATTTACCATGTGCTAGGCATGGTTCTAAGCACTTTACAATATCAATGCACTTCTCATAATTACACTATGTTGTCAGTACTATTAAGTCCGTTTATAGGTAATTAAAAACTGAGGCACTGAGAGATTAGTAATCATATGTATCTTTTAATCTACATAAAATCTTTTTGGAAAATAAGAATATATAGCAATCCGTAAACAATTAATTAATCAAGTTAACTGGAAAATTTACTAATATGTATAATCTTATTTCCCAGCAAGGTCAAATATACCAGATATATATATATATACACTTAAATTCAAATGATTTTAAAATGTTTGTTGGATTCTTGAGGACCTTAAGACACCCGGTGATCTAATCAAAGCCTCCTGGACGGGAAATCCCAGCAGTGATTTGAGGCTTCGTGGTACCCTTCCTCCTGGCCTTCTGGGGCTGTTCCCACTTCTTCCTTTAGCCGTCGCGGTGCCCGTACCTGCCCTGGCAGCAGTGTTGACACAGCTTTTACCCCCTGGGATGTCATAAGACTTAACTACCATCTGGTGAATGGCCTCAGTTGTTCATCTTCTTGGTTAATAGGACTGTTCACTGCCTGAGAAGAAATAATCCAAGCCTCCAAAACTCCTGAGAACCCGGAGCAGCATTTCCGTGACTGTTCCGAGGATTCTTTGCAGTTTTTTAGTGCAGCAGGCTGGGGATAGTTTCTTGAACTATTGAAAATCCCAGGACATCTGGGTTAATTCGCTGAGTAAACTGGAATGAGTCCTTTACTCCCCAAGTTCAGGGCTCCTCTCCCCCTGGGTGGATGCCACTCCCTTGAGCTTGGCTCTGGGCAATTCAGAAGCCGAAGGAGGCATTATCAGCTCAGACAAGACTAATCTCACTACCAGGTACCCAGCGGCAAAGAAAATACCTTTTGACCCCTTATTCACTTTAAAATTAGCCTACAAGTGAGAAAGAAAAGAAACAATTTTTGATGATACTAAAATAAATCCATATTCCCTAAACCTCGTGTAAGTCAGAAGTGAATAGCGGATGGTCATTCATCTACCAGAGGGAAGAAACACCCGGTGCAGGTAAAGGGAGAGATCGGTACGGAGGGAAAGGAAGACTGTGCCCGGCAGCTCTTCTGAAAGGCTCAGGAATGGGATGAACCAGGTACCGAGAAAGGCCTGGGTGATTCTGGCAACTGAACACAGGGAAATTACATATGAAGCAGTGAGACCCCAGGTCTCCACTCAAAAACCGGCCCAGAGAAACAACCTATAGATACCACTGCTGGGGGAAATGAATAAAAAATAACAACTCAACACCCCGCTGCCCTACGATGAAGCTCCCCACCAGGTCAATAAGACCCGCTATGCACAGAGAGCTTTCAGTGAGCCTCTGAGTGCTCATGCCCAGACATGAACGGGAGACCTCGGATCACCAGCAAGTCAGGGGACACCCCTACGTCGATGAGACCAACCCGCCGCCTCTATCCCCACTGCACCCCCACGCTGAGCTTAAAAAAGAGAAAGAGAGAGAGACAGAGAGGAAGCAAATGTGGACAATGCAGGGAAGATATCCTCAGATGTATGAGGTGTCGCATCCACAGGCGAGGAATTGGATTCTATTTTTTTAAATCGTGAGAACAAATAAGGAGCTCTGGGAAATTAAAAATATGATAGCAGAATTAAAGACATCAATAGGAGAATTGGAAAATAAGTATAGGGAATCTCTAAGAAAGTAGAACAGAAAAACAAAGTCATAGACAGCAGGAGAAAAAAGGTTTTGTTTTGTTTTGTTTTGTTTTGTTTTATCTTATTTAGAGTATCAATCCTGGATGTGAACATCGACTCTTAGGAGAGTGTTCCAGAAATACTGAACTGAAAAAACAGTTTGGAGGAAGAGATTTGAAGAATGCCAAGCAAGTGAAAATATGAGACAATTTGTTCCGGGGGGCTGGAGAGGAGTGGCACAGGAAAAGTCCTAGTGCACTACCTGGTCTGTTGAAGAGAAATGTTTGAATATACTAATGAAAACATCATGTGAATTTAACTAAAACTTGCGATGATACCATATGGGAAAAAAGAGACGGAGGAAGGAAGAGGGCAAAAACTGTTATCTGCTATTACAAAAATTTAATAGAAAATGCTTAAATTTGATTAATTAAGAGAAAGCAATAAATATATAGAAATATGGAGGTAAATACCAGAGGAACAAAAGCTAAAAGTTTAAATAAAGTGGCTGCTTTTGAGGAGTGGGATTTGGCTGTGAGAGGGTTATGGGAATTGTGTGTGGGGTTTTTTTTTAAAGCCTTTTAGTACTTTAGAAAATCTTAAAACCAGGATTGTGATTACTCTGAAAAATTAAAAATATGACTAAAACATCTACACAAACTTAGATCACAGAAATGATTGTCCTTAGATAAATGGCTGCTGTTCACTGAAAGCAGAGGGATAGTATGGTGATATAGGGGATTTCCTGGATGACAGAGTGAAATTTAAGGTAATTCCTGTCAGAATCTAGATTTGGCTACATCTGAGGTTAGTATAAGCGCTTCTGTCCACTTACATGTCTTCAGACTTTTCAAGTTCTACTTCTGAAACATAGTAGAAAAGCTTTTAAACGCTGACATCACTGCTCAGGACAGTGCTTTTCAAAGTGTTTTCCTCAGACCCTTGGTGGTTCCTCATGGTCCATGAAAGATCCTCAGTCTGTTTGGCAATTAAAACATTTTTTACAGCTTACAACTGTTTGCATATATTGCCTAAATTGAAATGTAAGATTAATTATAATTTCTGCTAAAATTTCATTGTGTCCCAATACTTTCTAACTTTTTAGAGGTTGTCCATGTGCCGTTTGGACTGTACTGATCAGAAACCCTTGTTTAACATTCAACTAAACTGAAATATTTTCTCTTTGCTCCTGGTGTGTTCTTTGCTCATGGTGTTCTCAAGTCAATTGAGTATCATCATTTAAATTTGTTAAATTTGCATTTTTCATTGTTATCATCCTAATTCAAAGAAAATATATCCATAGCTTAAAATTAGTTCATTAAAGATTACAAGGAATGACAAAAATGATAATGTAAATACTGTAATTGAGAATATAAAGTATGTATAAGGAGAAGTCCAGTGTGAATATAGAATGTGAATCTGCATAAGCAAGGAAATCTAAATGTGTAATGACTTTGCACATTACAGCCAATCAATGAATATAAGATAAATGAACTTTATTGAAATATTGATCCACTGCCACCGGTCCCAGTGCATTATCTGTTACCACACTTATCTACAGGGGCGTATAGCCCTGGAGGATGTCATGCATGGTGACTGTTCTTGTAAAATTAATCACAGTTTTACAGAATTATGCAAAATAATGCTATTTGATACACAATTGCTTAAATTTTTTTCTGAAGGCAGATAAATGACCAAACTTCAGACTGATATTTATTCATAGTTATACACCTGATACCCTTTATTGCTGTGAAGGCTTTAAAACCAAAAGAGGTCAATGTCATATGTTATATTGGAGAGAAAGCAGAATAATTTTGAAGAAAAACGTGTCCAAACAACATGTCTTACCAGATATCGATAACTTATATACCACCATAGAAATTAAAACAATGTGATACTGCCTCAGAATGAGAAAAATAAGCTAGTGCAACAGAATAGAGGCCAGAAGTTGACCCAAGCATACATAGGAACTTGATATATGATGGATTTGATCATTCAAATCAGTGGGAAAAGAATGAAGTATTTAATAAAGTGTGCTTCAACTGTTGCTTATTCATATGCAAAAAATTAACATTGTATCCTTACCTCACTCTGCATGAAAATAAATTCCAGATGGTTTAAAGACACAAATGTCAAAAGAAAAATCTTTTTAAATGTCAGAAGAAAATATAGATTGATTGATTGATGACCTTAAATTAAGTAAGAATTTCTTAAACAATATACTAAAAGCACAAGAAGTAAACTATAGGAAGAAAAAGGTTGATACAACTGAAATATTTAATTTTGCTATGAAATTTTAGGACATATTTATGTACAAAAATAAAACAAAATGAATCATTGTTAACTTGGGAGAGGCAAGAAGAGAAACAGATTCAGAGAAGATACCCAGGAGATTTCAGTTCTATAACATTTTCTCTCTCAAAAATATGTATAACTTAAGCATATATGACAAAATGCTATGGTTTGACAAAGTTGACTTAGTGGTGTGGGTTATATTGTTTTCTGTAATTTCTCTATTTTATGCTTAAAATAGTTTATAGTAAAAAAAATATTAAAGAATGTTTAAAAGACATGGAAGATAGAATGTGAGGTCCATCATATATAAAATAGGAGTTGCAGAAGGAAATGTTAGAGCGAATGGAAGAGTGGTATATTTAAAGAGATAACGGCTGAATATTTTCTAAAACTGGTGAAAGACGTGAATCAGGATTTAAACACACACACACACTCTTCTGAATTCTCATGAATACACACTTTTCTTAAAGAGCAGTTGAGCTTGAGCTGAGATCTTTTTGGCTACAATTTGTACCAAAAGAATAAAAGTGTCTGGGCTGAGATGGAACAATTTATTATGAAATTTGAATACCAACAATTAAATAGTCTAATCTGCCTGCCAATGAACAAACAAAAATTAAGCCACTGGTAAAATTCCTTTTTCAAGGGACCCTGTTAGATGTCATATAATATAAATGGCATACAATGTGGGAGAGCAATCATCTTCTTCTGTGTGCTGGTAGATAATTTACTTCATTGTTAATCACTGATGGTCAAGGCACGATTCAGATTTCGGCCTCTATGTGACACATATAAGGTAGAAGTACTTGATGATTTATTGTCTGTTTTGCTTATCACTGAAAACCCAGACTACACGAGAATAAACTTTTCATTTTATTCATTGGTTTTCTTCTTGAGCCATGATATAGGCCAGGGGTTACCAAACTGTGGCCTACAGGCCAGATCCGACCCACTACCTGTTAGCTCATAATAGCTTTTATATTTTTAAATGATAAAAAAAAAATTTGTAAAGAGTAAATTTCCTGATATGTGCAAATTATATGAAATTAAAATTTCAGAGTTCATAAAGTTTTTTTTAACAAAGGCACATTCATTTATATATTGTTTTTTGCTACTTTGATGCTGCGAAGGCAGAGTAGTTGCAACAGACACTGTAGGGCTTGCAAAGCCTAAAATATTAACTCTCTTGCCATTTACAGAAAAGGTTTGCTGACCCTCTGACAAGGATGATAAATGTGTGTCTCAAAACGCTCCAGCTGATATGCAGGGAGGAAGGACGTAAACTACAAATAATTTATCTATTAATGCCAATTTACACCCTGCTTTATTCACAAAGAACAGTTATGTAGAAAATATGACACTCAATCATGATTCAGCACTAAATAAAATTGTGAAAATTAGTCATATAATTAAATTGTGGTGATGACTATAACTCCTTTCTTCATGTTATGTGAGGAAATAATGAGTAAGTAAACGACTTTCCTTTTACATACCACAGTAAACTGGCTTTTGAAGGGAAAGTTGTCCACATGCATTTTTGAAAGGAGAGATGAAATTAAAACACTTCATCATGATATTGAAAATGCCAATGAAGACAGTATTTTTACTTTCATGTTGTGTTACTCTAGTGAATAACCAGAATCTAACAGTTCAAGACCAAAATCCCACGAGTTTTAATGTTAAAAATAAGATATAAATTTTCCTAAGAAGATAAAATTTGGGTTCAAATTATTACGTTGCTGAGTTAGACTCTTTGCAAGCACTTGAATTTTTTTTTCATTCTTCAGAGAATAAAAACAATGATATATTATTGTGCAAACTTAGTCTCCACCTAAATTTTAAAACAGAACAAAGAAATGTTCCAGAGCTAAAAGAAACCTACAAGACCAGCTGTACATGTCAAAGCAATTAACCTTATAGGTCTTTCTTGTTGCTATTGTTTGCAGTGTGATAATTCATCTATGCGGTGTTCAACAAGGTGATGAAAGTCATTTTCAGTGAGCAAGCTTTAACTTTGAGGTTCATGTTCAATACAAACATGGAAAACTGTTATCAAACACTTGCTTCCATTCTCAATGATACATGAATGTGATTTTCTAATTCACTTGAAACAGAAATCAAGATAAGGAAACCCCCTGGATATGGAACCTCCCTGTGCTACCTTCATGAAGACTGCACACACTGCCATTCCTCTCCATGGTTTGAAAGAAAGATTATTAATATTTAAGTAGTGTTCCCCTTTTTATTTTTTTTATTTTTTATTTATTTTTTTATTTTTTTGTGAGGAAGATCAGCCCTGAGCTAACATCCATGCTAATCCTTCTCTTTTTTTGCTGAGGAAAACCGGCTGAGCTAACGTCTATTGCCAATCCCCCTCCATTTTTTTCCCCAAAGCCCCAGTAGATTGCTGTATGTCATAGTTGCACATCCTTCTAGTTGCTGTATGTGGGATGCGGCCTCAGCATGGTCAGAGAAGCAGTGCGTTGGTGCGCACCCTGGATCCGAACCCGGCCCGCCAGTAGCGGAGCGCACGCACTTAACCGCTAAGCCATGGGGCCGGCCCCATGTTCCCCTTTTTAAAATTGTGATGAATTCTTGTTTTTTGATCTGCCTAAAAATTGGTGGCTAAACTTTGCATGTAAAGTGGCCCATAGTCACTGGAAGTGTGCATAAAATGTTCAAAAATGGAATAAGTATCTTTTTTTAAAGAAGTAAATGGTGAAAATGTGATGAAGAAAATAGGAAATCAAGTGGAAATTGAAAGACAAGACTGCTAATAGACATATTTTGGGGCCCAGAAAACTGTACAAGCAAAGGCACAGAAGGGTGAAAAGGGAGGTATGTCGGGGGTGGTGATGGACCAGTTCCTGAGAGGGAAAAATTAGCATATGGAAGATGGAAAATGACTCAAAGGTAATCCAAGGGCAGTTGTTTCCTACAGTGATGACATTTAAAATTCCATTCATTTTCAAAGCTTTTGAGGTTTTTTCTATTCCAAAGCTCTTCCAAAGGTAGAAGCATATATGATCTTAAAGAATTTCCAGATGAGATTGCGTGTCTGGCACAATGGATTAAAGGAAAAGGAGAAGGAGATGCCATAAATATGGACAAGCATTGGAAAGTAACAAGTTCTGCTAGGCACATTGATTAGAAAAAAGGAAAAATGATTTCCAACCTAGAATTTTAAAGCCTTCCCTATTATCAATTAAGTTGGAAGTTTAAAAGAAGTCATTTTTAGAAATAGACTCTCAAAGACTTAATTCCTATTCGTCCTTTCTCAGAATGCTACTGGAGAACATGTTCCACCAAAATGAGGGACTAAACCAAGGTGGAACATTTGGGATCCAGGAACCGAGGAATCCAACGCAGGAGGGAAGCCAGCAGAATCCCTAAGTGAGGTGAAGGAAGATCCCAAGGCCATGGCTGTGCAGCAGGTTAGAGGCACACCCATCCCATGTGGGAAATGTCAGAAGACTTTGCAAGAGACTTCTTAAAGACGATGAAATGGGTAGAGTACCTGACATGTTTGAACATATTAATTGAAAATTTATACAATTCAGAGAGAGTTTGGAACTGAACTGAGTACATAGTAAACTATGTAAATAAAAAACAAGACACAAATTCCATGGGACGCAAAATGTGCAGGCAGGACACTGACTACATGGTTCAGCAGCAGACAGCGTTCACATGGTCATCATCATGAACACTGTTCCTATTAAAGTTGTATCTACACAGCAAAGATCAGGCATGGGAACTCTGTGTGGGGTGCAGATGAAGGTAAAATTGAACTAAATCCTCATCTTTCATAACAGAAAGTTAATAGTTAATGCCTAAAACTGTAAGATTGAAAAGTAGCAATGCACATTTTATTTAGGTTTATGTTGGTTACAACCAAAAGATCATGCAAGAGAGTCAAAAAGGGAGGTAACCAACACTAGGGGTGAGGTGGGTAAGACACGGGACTGCTCTGTTTATAAAAGCTTTGTGAAGGTAACTCTGTATATCGTGTGTATTTTTAATTTCAATAAAAATTAAAAAGTATATTTCAAACAGTCAAAATGCAGAATACAAAATTATATCTATGATGATATGAACAAGAATTAAAAGGTATAGACTAATAAACACATTGATTTAGAGAAAGAAATTCCGTCCTTGAGCCTTAAAGTAATATGTTTATTTAGATGATAAAATTTTGGGTTTGCATACTTCTCAGTTTTCATGTCATGTTCTCAACTCAACCTATTTCAAAGGTCCAGAGGTGAGAAAAGTCCTGCATTTTTATTCTGTTTTAAGTTAGTTAGAACAATGATCTTCCAACTGGCTTACAGGAAGACTTTCTAAGGGGTGTGTGCACATGATCTCGAAATCCTCTTGTTTCATATGTAGAATTTCTTAAAATTGGTCTGCCTGAAGCCATCCCTGGGATTGAAGATTATGCTGGTTTTCCCTGCCCACTCCCTCCTTACAATCACCCTTGTCCCAGTTTACGAAGGAAATGCATATTCCTCACCCAGCCCTTGTCTTACTACCATGAGCAGTGCCCTGATTTGAAAAACCTCTGGAGCATCAAGCCATGAGACGATTTAAAATATTGCTTAATCAAGTGAATGACTCTAATGAAAGGGTAACAATTATTGTACAAATCAAGTAGTTTTCAATTATTTCTTACCACAAAATAGGAGGATCAAACCAGTTGCCAACTAAGAGATCACTGAAACACTTCTGATGATAATCACTCTGTGACTTTTGGCATATAACATGGGGGGAGTTCAAGGAATTTTTTCATATTGCCTGAACAAAACTCCTTCCATTTCCATTTACTTATTTATGTGATCAAGTTTATCAGAGTAATAGAAACAAAATTGATGCTGAATCCTTCCTCATCCCAAAATAAGTACATCCTCATCCATCTCATTAATATCTACATTTCAAATACAATTTTACTTTTTTAGGTTTAATAATTATTTATCAATGTTTATAATACATTTATGCTATTGTGATAATTACATATTAGTAATAACCGTAATACTTATGGTTGTTTTAAATTTTCAATTTATATACGTATTTTTGTTGCAGGGAAGTATGAGAGAGTTATCCAAAAACCCTACAAGTATATGTGTTGTGATGGAAGTGGAATTTATATACAAGTTAAAAAGAAAGTAGAAAAATACAAATTTTCCAATTGCTAAAGAAAGCTGTTCCATATAATTTTTTTAGGGGTTAAAAAACGGATTGTGTAATGAAATACAAGAATGAGGCTAGGCCGGTCAGGGGTAGAGGGACACCACCCATGGAAATCGCAAGTCTCTCCCCTGCACCCTACCACATAATTTTTAAATGGATGATGATGGGTTTCAAACTGCCATGGTATTTATATTTCTTTGGCTATATGGAAAAGTTCATATAAATTTTATTTTAAAATATCAATATTTAAAAATATACCAGAAAAGATATCCTTTGTTATTATAAAAATTATGTCCATATCTTGAAAATTTATAGATATCAACTTAAACTGTTTAAAAGGATTCACAGCTTTTGAAATTATTTTTGGAAGTCTGAGAGCAAAAATTTCGCAGAACACCTGTCAAAAGTAAACATCTTTTCTGTGGTTCAGTACAATGGGTGGGTTCATATTGCCCTCTGGTGGTTACAGTGATAGGAACACATGAAGTACAAATTGGGACGTGGTATTTTGGAAACAGAAATTCCACTGCTTTTTGTTGCATTAAATAAATAGCAACTTGCTGTAGAGATGACTACCTCTCACATATTCTCACAAGTTTTATGAATTGTGGATATAGTAAAAGGATTTTGAAAATTAGGATTTGACAACTTAATGAATCAAAAAATCAGCTTATACACCTTTAATAATTGTGATTTGGCGTTGACTAAACAAGAAGATTTTTGCTTTCCAGAGACATCCAGACAGTACTCAGGAGTCCAGAGACATGACGCAGACACTCCACCAGCTGAATGCAAAACCAGCCTGTAGGTTCGGGTTGTTCTCAGTGCAATTGTGGAGGCTTACTTTGGTCTGTCTCCCCAGACCACCCTCTTTCCTTGCCCACCCCTCCCCCCAGGGACTCCATGCCCTGATGCTGTCAGCAACTAGGACGTACATTATGGAGAAAGCATGGCATAGTGGAAAGAGCAGGGTATAAGGAAATTTGAAAGAACTATATCTGAACTTTATCCCCACCCATCGCTAGCTGTGATCTTGGGAGAATTAATTTCTCTTGGTCAGTTTCCAAGACAGTAAAATGGTTAAAACACTGGCCTCACAGGTGCCATGTAAAATTGTAAAAACACATAGGTAAGGTGCTCAGTAATAGCAACCAACTGTAATTACTGGTATTTTATAAATTTTAAAGATAAGCAGGTCTGTCTATGTGGGACTATGGAAGACAGTTACAGGGAATCACTTGTTGGGGTCTGTTGGTCATTTTTATTTATTCAGTCACAGCAATGCCATCACATACGTCTTCCTAAGTGTTTTCTTCCCCATTCTCTGAGAGAAATATTTTCCTCTTTTTCATCTTTATTAAACTTCCTCTCTCTTCTCCCTTTCTCAGGTGATTGGGCTTGGTTTACAGTGAGAAAATAGATGCAGCCTCCAAAATTACCAGCCTCTGAGCAATCATACCCATATGCCACCCTCACTGCTTTTACTATGGAGAGTAATTACCAAGGACCAACTCTTCCCCATGTGCTCTGAACTCAACCCTTCTCACCTTTATAAAGGTTTGATCCTTGCAATTATACCCTCTCCTCTGCCATCATGTTTTTTCTCTATACTGGATCATTACCATCAATGAAAAATATCCTCAAGTATCTGCTTCTCTTTCAAAAAAGCTTCTCCACTCCCTAAAAAGAATCCTCTTTGTACTCCACGACCCTGTAGATAACGACCTACTTTTCTGCTCTCCACCATTCAACTTGAAAAGTTGCCTAATAGTCACAGCTTCTATTTCCTCACCTCACATACTTTCTTCAATCTACTCCATCTGGAATAATATCCTTCCACTTGGCTGAGACTTCTCTTGTCAAGGTTAGATATTTAATTCTCTGACACCAAATCCAATAAAATCTTCCCTGTTCTTATTTTACATGACTCCTTAACAGCTTTTGACAGTTGACCACTTAAATTAGAAACAATATGGTGTGTGAAAATGGTATCTTAGGGATGACTTGGTGATCAAGAATATAAACTTACTCAAAGTAACGTAAATAGAAAAGGATTCATTTGGAAAAAATCTAATATTATCTCACAAAATCCAAGGGCAAGAAATACAGCCAAGCCCCATAAGGTAATTCACTGGGCTACTCTGGGTGTGCGTGCTCTCCTGTTCCCGCTTCTCTCTGCATGTCTGCTTCATTTTTATGCTCCTTTGAAGACTACCGATGTATAACTTTCTATGTCAAAGGATCAACAAAGACCCACAAGAGTCCTTAAGTCCATCACAATAAATTCCCATGAGAGAAATCTGATTACTCCAGCTTTAAAGTGTGAGTCTTTTTCCAATTAGCTACGGCCAAGGAGTGGCAGGGTCACTGTGATGGTTAATTTTGTGTGTCAACTTGCCTAGGCTATGGCGCCCAGTTTTTTGGTCAAACACCAGTCTAGATGTTGCTGTGAAGGTAACTGTGGCCCACCCTAACCGGCAACATAAAGGAAAAGGAATTCTGGGCAATATAATGTAGCCGTGGCAAGCTGACACATTAGAAAGTCACCCAAACTTGCCAGCCTCTTACGAAAGAAAGAGTCTATATTATCACGGTGTTACTTTTTCGTAATCTATTAGGACGACCTTTGGAAAGAACACTTAAATATTTATATGCATCCTCACCAGAGCTTTTTAGTAGCATGTTTTGCAAAATGCCTTGCACCTGCTCAGGCATCCTACCATTCCCTACTATTTCCATTAGAAGTTATAAATAAAAGAGCATATATCACCACTGAACTGTACCCTGACCTTGGCGAATATGCAGATAGTGAGAATGTACATTCTGAAAGCAGTTGCTTTTAACACACATATATTTCTTGCTATAATGGAAAGAGACTGCTACCAAACTGCCATCCTCTAGTCTCAATTTTGACCAAATTTATCAAAAGTACTACTGTCCTCACCTAGAAGATTTAACCACATAATGAGGGTCATGCGGGAACAAAGTAATGTGAAAAAGATTTGTTTAACATCTGAAAAATCTATGCTGCCAAACATGTTTTCTGTGTTATAATTGAACCAAAGACTCAGCAGCAAATATACCATAGATGTGTTCAGAAGTGTATAATAAAGGCAAAGTTAAGAAATCTGTGTTTACTACTGACTTCACCAATAATTAACCTGTATCCACTTGGGCCGGTCAGTTTACCTCTTTGTGGTAAATAAGAAAATTTACTAAGTGAAACAAATAAAACAAATTCTAAGACTGATTTCTCACTCTGATTCTATATAAGTAAAAACCTCTAACTGTATCCATATATTTAGTTCCAGAATACTTTAGGAGTATAGAATAAAACAATTTAAAATATAAAAATACTTTCACTAATTGCTGTGACATTGGCATAAATATACTGTAAACATATTATTATAACAGAGGCATTAACTATTTTATAATGATTTGTATAGACCAAAAGATATAAATCCAACCAGAAAAATTTTCCATCAAATGTACCATACATTTTTCCTTATACATTTTTAATTTGTACAAATTAATTAGAAACCTTAAGGCTGGCTGGCCCCGTGGCTTAGCGGTTAAGTGCGCGCACCCTGCTGCTGGCGGCCCGGGTTCGGATCCCGGGCGCGCACCGACGCACCGCTTCTCTGGTCATGCTGAGGCCGCGTCCCACATACAGCAACTGGAAGAATGTGCAGTTATGACATACAACTATCTACTGGGGCTTTGGGGGGAAAAAATAAATAAATAAAATCTTTAAAAAAAAAAAAAAAGAAACCGTAAGGCCCAAATAGACAGTGTACAAAAATATATTTGTCTAAAGATACATAAATGTCCACATCAGCTTTGAGAATAGCAGAAGGTAGATTTGCCCTACTACATAGTAACACTCTTGTGATATAAGAATATAGTGGTCAGACAAGTGAATGAAACAAAATAGAAAGCACAAAATTAGACTCAAGTAAACATAGGAAATGATATATGTCAAAGGTTACACCATGAATCAATGGGAATAGAAAGGAGTGTTATCAGACTGTGTTCGAGGAACTGGTTCACAATATGGAGAAAAATAAACCTATACTCTCATCTAAAACCATGAACAGAGTAGCTTTCAAATTAATTAAAAACTTAAATGTGCGCCGGCCCCGTGGCTTAGCAGTTAAGTGCGCGTGCTCCACTGCTGGCGGCCCGGGTTCAGATCCCGGGCATGCACCGATGCACCGCTTGTCTGGCCATGCTGAAGCCATGTCCCACATACAGCAACTAGAGGAATGTGCAACTATGACATACAACTATCTACTGGGGCTTTGGGGAAAAAAAAGGAGGAGGATTGGCAATAGATGTTAGCTCAGAGCTGGTCTTCCTCAGCAAAAAGAGGAGGATTAGCACGGATGTTAGCTCAGGGCTGATCTTCCTCACAAAAAAAAAAAAAAAAACTTAAATGTAAAATTTAAAACTATAAAAAGTGAATAAAAGATAATACAGGAAAGTATTTTGTGACCAATATGCAGATAGAGGACTTACTTAAAATCCAAAAGTACAAACCATAAGGCAAGGAAAAGATAATGGATTTGATTAAGAATTTTTGTTGTTCTCAGTGCCGGCCCAGTGGTGTAGTGATTAAGTTCGCATGCTCTGCTTCTGCTGCCCAGGGTTCATGGGTTTGGATCCTGGGCGCAGACCTATCTATGTACCACTAATCCAGCCATGCTGCAGTGGTGTCCCATATATAAAGTAAAGGAAGACTGGAACAAATGTTAGCTCAGCGACAATCTTCCTCAAGCAAAAAGAAGAGGATTGGCAACAGATGTTAGCTCAGGGCCGATCTTCCCTCACCAAAAAAAAAAAAAAAAAAATTTTTTTCTTCAAGAAAAAATAGCATGAAAAAGTTAATGAGAGATAATAAGTTGGGAGGAGATATTTTAAACCAACCAGGGACTAATTTTCTGGCATCCCAAAGGAACAATTAAGAATCAACAAGAAAAAAGGAAAAGCAATAGAAAAATGAGCAAACAATATGAACGGGCAATTCGCAGAAGAAACTCAAATGAATATGAGATGTAAAAAGAAATGCTCAAACTCATCACTAGTCCAGAGAAATGCAAGTAAAAACAAAAATGAGAATTTAAAAAATAATATATGAGAAGATGCTCAACATCATATGTCATTAAAGAACTGCAAATTAAAATAACTATGAGATACCACTACACAACTATTAGAGTGGCCAAAATCCAAAAAAATGACACCACCAAATGCTGGAAAGGATAGAGAGAAACAGAAACTCTCATTGCTGGTGGGAATACAAAATGGTACACCCACTTTGGAAGACAGTTTGGCAGTTTCTTACACAACTCAACATATTCTTACCATATGATCTTTTTGGTATTTAACCAAATGAGTTGAAAACGCTTGTCCACACAAAAACCTGCACATGAATGTTTATATGAATGCTTCATTCATAAGTGCCCAAACTTGAAAGCAATCAAGATGTCCTTCAGTACATCAAGGGAAAGTAAACTGTTACATCTAGACAATGGATTATTCTTCAGTGCTAAAAAGAAATCAACTATGGAGCCATGAAAAGATACAGAGGACACTTAAATGCAGATTACAGAGTGAAAGAAGCCAGTCTGATATATACTGTATGATTCCAACTGTATCACACTCTGGAAACAGCAAAACTATAGAGACAGCAAAAGGATTAATGGTTGCCAGGGGTTGTGGGGGAGATGAATAGACAGAACATAGAGAATTTTTAGGGAAGTGAAACTATTCTGTATGATATTATAATGGTGGATACATGTATTATACATTTGTCAAAACCTATAGAATGTATACCACCAAGATTGAACCCTAATGTAAACTATGGACTTTGGGTGATAATGCTGTGTCAATGTAGGTTCATTGATTATAATAAATTTATCACTCTGGTGAGGGATTTTGGTAGTGCGCGAGGCTGTGCATATGTGGGGGTAGGGAGTATATGGGAAATCTCTGTACCTTCCACTCAATTTTGCTGTGAAACTAAAACAGTTCTAAAAAGTAAAATCTATTAAAAAAGAAAAAAAGACAAGAAATAAAAAAATCAATAAAACCAAAAGCTGATTTTTAAAAGATCAATAAAAATGGTAAACCTCTAGCTAGACTGAACAAGAAAAACAGAAGACAATGATTAACAGGAACAAAAGAAAAGGGAAACATTACTATAGATCCTACAGACATTTACAAGATAAATAAGAATATGAAACTATATGCCAAAAATTTGGCAACTTAGAGAAAATGTACAAATTCCTTGAAAGACACAAATTATCAAAACTGACTGAAGAAACAGAAAATCTGAATGGTCTTATATCTACTAAAACCAGTCCAGACAGCTTCACTGGTAAATTCTATCAAACATTTAAGGAAGAAATAATGTGCCTACTCAAACTGTTTCAGAAAATACAGGAAAAGAATATACTTCCAACTCATTTCATATTAGCACTATCCTGATACTCAAATTAGAAAACAAAGTTACAAAATAATACAACAGAACTACAGATGAATATCATCATCAACATAGACGCAAAATCCTAAACAAAATATTAACAAATTGAATCCAACAGTATATGGAGAGGGGAATACACCTTGATAAAATAAGGTTATTCGAGGAATGCCAGGTTAGTTTAACATTTAAAAATCAATGTAATTCATATTAATAATAAGAAAGAACATATCACCCCAACTTCGTTATGATAAAATGTCTCCACACACCAAGAATTGAAGGTAATTTACTAAGCCTGATAAAAGGCATCTATAAAAAACTTACAGCCAAGATCATACTTAATAGAGAAAGATGAATGGTTTTACCCTGAGATAAGGAGTAAGCCAAGGATGTCTACTCTCACCCTCTGCCCCATATCAACACTGTACTGGTGGTCCTACCTAAGGCAGTAAGGCAAGAAAAAAAATAAAAGTATACAAATTGGAGAGAAGGAATTAAAGCTGCTTTTATTTGCAAACATGATCATGTACATATAAAAAGTTAAAGAAGTTAACCACCCCCTCCAAATCTACTAGAACAATTGAGCTTAGCATGTTTGCAGAATGCAAGGCCAACACACAAAAGTCAATAGCGTAACTATACACTAGGATCAAAAAATGGGTAATTGAAATAAACTTACAATAGCATCCAAAAACATTAAATATGTAAGGATAACTTTAACAAAATAAACTTAAGTCCAATTTACTGACAACCAAAAAACATTGCTGAGAGAAATTAAATACACAAATAATTGGAGAGATAAACCATGTTCATGGATGAGAACATTCAATATTTTTAAGATGCCAAGTCTCTCCAAATTTATCTATAGATTCAACTCAATTTCAATATAAATCCTAACAAGATTTTTTTTGGTAGAAATTTACAAGCTGACTCTAAATGTACAAAGGAATACAAAAGACCTATTGTAGCTAAAACAATTTGGAAAATGTACCAAGTTGGAGCACTCTTACTACCTGACTTCAGAATTACCATAAAGCAATAGTAATTAAGACCATTTTATTTTGGCATAGGGATGGATAGATATATAGTCAACAGAACAGAATAGAATGTCCAGAAAGAGACACACGTGTGGTCGATTTTTTATAAAGGGGTCAAATAATTCAACAAGGAAAAGTTACTGTTTTTAATAAATGATGGTGGAGAAACTGGATATCCATATGGAAGAAAAAATTATACCTCAATAAACTTGACTGAAAAACACACCCATTTGAGAGTTTCCTTTCTTCTTAGAATGTAGATTGCTGTAAAAGAACATTCCTCCTATCTTAACAAGAAAAAAGATGGTTAATCTAATCTAATCTATCCAACTCACATCATACAGAAAAATTAACCTGAAATGGAACAATAACCTAAACATAAGAGCTAAAACTATTAACTCTTCTAGAAAAAAACACAAGAAAATCTCTGTGACCTTAGGGTAGACTAAGGTTTCTTAGCTAGGATACAAAATATATGAAATATTAGGGGCCAGCCCAGTTGCATAGCGGTTGGGTTCAAGCACTCTGCTTCGGTGGCCCGGGGTTCACAGGTTCGGATCCCAGGCACGGACCCCCACACCACTCATTAAGCCACGCTGTGGTGGCGTCCTACTTACAAAATGGAGGAAGATGGGCACAGAGGTTAGCTCAGGGCCAATCTTCCTCACCAAAAAAAATATATATATATGTGTATATATATATTATATATATGTATATATATTATATATATATGTATATATATTATATATATATGTATATATATATTATATATATGAAATATTAAAGGAAAAAATTATAAAATGAAAAATTTTTTTCATCAAAATTTGAAACTCCCACTCTTTGAAAATTACTCCTAAGAAAAAAAAAGGCAGGCCATAGATTTGGAGAAAATATTTATATTACACATATCTGATAAAGGACTGGTATTCAGAATATATTAAAAATGCTTACAGAGGATGTTGATAACGGGGGAGGCTATGCATATGTGGTGGCAGGGGTACATGGGAAATCTCTATAGTTTCTGCTCCATTTTGTTGTGAACCTAAAACTGCTCTAAAAAAATCTATTAAAAAATACAACAGAAAAAAATGCTTACAACCCAGTAACAAGAAAACAAACAACCCAATTACAAAATGGGCAAAAGATTTGACAGGTAATTTACATAAGACATACAAATAGCCAAAAAGCACAGGAAAAGAGATGAACATCGTTAGTCATCAATAAAATGTAAATTAAAATAATATGACTGCATTACATAACTATTATAATAGCTTAACAAATTTTGATGATAGTGCTGGCAAAAATGCAAAACAACTGGAACTTTCATATATTCAAAATGGTACAGCTATTTTGCACAACAGTTTGGCAGTTTCTTTAAAAGTTCCGTAAGTACTTATCATATGACTCAGCAATTCTTTTCCAAGGTATTTAACCAAAAAATGAAAACATTTGCACAAAACAACTTATAAAGGAATGTTCACAGAAGTTTTATTCATATTAGCTAAAAACTGGAAACCCATTCATTAGGTGAGCAGTAATACAATGGAATATTACACAGCAATAAAAAGGAATGAACTACGTATAAATGCAACATGGACCAATTTCAAAAACACTATGTTGAGCAAAAGAAATCGGACAAAAGAGTGCATATCTTATGATTTCATTAATTTACAGATTAAACTCTAGTTAGATAAACCTAATATGTAGTAATTTAAAGCACATCAGTAAGTGGTTTCCTGGGCCACAGTTTAAGTACAAGGATTGACTGGGAAGGGGCACAATGTAAAGTTCTAGGGTTTTAGAAATCTTCTACCTCATGGTTATGTTAGTGTATACATTTCTCAAATCATCAAACTGTACAATTACAGTACATGCAATTTATTGTATGTATATTATACCTCAATAAAATTGACTAAAAAAAACACCCATTTGAGTGTTTCCTTTCTTCTTAGGATGGAGATAGCTGTAAGAGAACATTCCTCCTATCCTAACAAGAAAAAATATGGTTAATCTAAAAAATCAGTTTTTCTTGAACCCATTAGAGAGCAGAAATCACCAGGCAACCAAGTGAGCTGATATACATGAACTGTAAACTATATTTGACATAGTTATGACAGCAAGAGAGAGCACATAAAGCAGGCAAGAATAAATCAGTTAAATTTTAATGAATTCTTAAAGGCTGAGTGTGGGCTAGGGCTGCGGTCTGCAAATGCAGCAAAAACACAAGAGCATTGCAGGAAATTTTACATTTTCAAGGGAAACACACTGATAATGTCCATTAGTCCAAAACAACATTAACTACCAGCTTGAGACAGTTCAGTTTCATCGTTAGATCCTACTACATTGCAAAGTTGTTTTTTTGATGGTTTCTTTGATAAAATGCCAGTACTGTGAGAAAAACAATGTGGAACAGGTAGTGAGGGTGGCAGTCTCCAAGCTGATTCCACAATTTAAGAAGTTGTACAACAGGCGCACATATCTCATGAATAAGTACTTATGGTTATTTTAAGAATAAAAAATATTTTTAATACTCAGAAAACAAAGATTAGAAGGTCTTCTACAAAAAACCCACAGCTAATACCATACTTCGTGTGAAAGACTGAATTCTTACCTCTCCCCACCTCAGCAGGAATAAGGTAAAGATGCCCATCCTTACCAACTAGAGATCCTAGAGATACTAGAGATCCTAGAAAGAACGTTAAGGCAAGAAGGAAAGCCATAAAGATTGTGAAGATACAAATAAAACTTGTTTTTCACAGAAGATATGATAATCTATATAGAAAATCTCAAAAGAATCTGGAACAAGCTATTAGAACTAATCAGTGAGTATAGCAAGGTCATAGGATAAAGGTCGAATCCAAAAATCAATGAACACTCAAAAATTGAAATTTAAAAAAATCACTAATAGCAAAAAAAATATGAACCACTAAGGGGTAAATCTAACAATATATGTGCAAGATTTGTACACTGAAAAACCACAATACACTGATGAAAGAAATTAAAGACCTAAATAACGGACATATATACTGTGTTCATAAGACAGAAGTCTCAATATTGTTAAATTGTTAATATTCTCCAAATTGATTATAGATTCAATATAATCTCAATCAAAATTCCAGCAAGCCTTTTGGTAGAAATAGACAAGTTGATTCTAAAATGTATGTGGAAAAGCAAAGGAATTTAGAAGTCCAAAACAACTTTGAAAAAGAACAAAGTTTAGAACTTATGCTACCTGATTCCATGATTTACTATAAAGTATAGTATTTAAGATAGTGCGATGTTGGCATAAGGACAGAAATACAAATTAATAGGACAGAATAGGGAGCCCAGAAACAGACCCACACGTATATGGACAACTGATTTTCAATAAGGTGAAATAAAAATTCAGTGGAAAAGGATAGTCTTTTCAATAAACGGTGCTGGAAAAATTGGATATCCATGTCCAAAGAACAAACAAAAAACCCACCCACACACACAACTTTGATCCATACCTCACACTATATACAAAAATCAACTTGAAATGAATCATAGACTTAAATGGAATTCCTAAAAGTATAATCCTTCTATAAGAAACCACAGAAGAAAAATCTTTGTGACCTCAAGTTAGGCAAAGATTTCTACATACAAAGAATGAACCATAAGACAAAAAATATGGATAAACTGAACTTTATCAAAAATTTTATAATTCTGCATTTCAAAAAACACTGTTAATGAAAAGACAAGCCATAGACTAGGAGAAAATATTCAGTTTATCTGATAGATGACTTGTATCAACAATTTTGTTTTATAAAATTGGAAAAAATTTGAATAGTTTATCAAAGATAAGGATGGCAAATAAACACATTAAAAGATGTTGAATATCATTAAGTTATTAAGGAAATGCAAATTAAGAGCTATCACTATGTACCTATCAGAATAGTTAAAATGAAAAAAAGCTACAATATAAAATGCTTACATGGATACAGAGTAACAGAAACTCAGTTATAGCTGGTGGGAATGTAAAACGGTACATCCTTTTGGAGAAGTTTGGCAGTTTTCTATAAAGTAAAACATATACCTTACCATACAACCCAGCAATCCCACTCCAAGGTATTTACCAAAGAAAAATTAGAATATGTCTACCTAGAGACTTGTACATGAATGTTTATAGCATCTTATTCATAATAGCCAAAAGGCTGGAAACCCAGTTGGTGAGTAAATAAATTGTAGCACATCCAATACAAAGACTACTATTCAGTAATAAAAAGGAATAAACTATGGATAAATGCAAAAACATGAGTGAATCTCAAAGACGTTATGCTAAGTGAAAGGAAGGCTCAAAAGCCTATAGTCTCTATGATTCCATTTATATGATATTATAGAAAAGGTAAAACTACAGGGACATACCAGTGGTTGCCAGGGGCTAGGTATGGGCAAGCAGCATCACTTTTTTGGAGTGATGGAAATATTTTAAATACACTGTTGGTCGTGTAACTGTATATGTCAAAGTTCATCACACTGTATACCTAAAAAGGAGAAATGTACCTTACGTAAACGACCTAAATTTTTTTTTTTTTCTTTTTGCTTCCTTTTTTTTTTTTGGGAGGAAGATCAGCCCTGAGTTAACATCTGCCAATCCTCCTCTTTTTGCTGAGGAAGACTGGCGCTGGGCTAACATCCGTGCCCATCTTCCTCCACTTTATATGGGACGCCACCACACCATGGCTTGCCAAGCAGTGCGTCGGTGCACGCCCGGGATCCGAACCTGCGAACCCCGGGCCGCCGCAGCAGAGCGTGCGCACTTAACTGCTTGCACCACCGGGCCGGCCCCATGACCTAAATTTTTTTAATAGGAAAAGAATAGCAAGTACCATCAAGAGAGGTGTTTTTTTTGCTATTTCACTTTAAAAACAGTGGAAATGCAACATAATTCTCTTGCATTATAGTGTCTTTGTAAGTTTGTTCTTTCCTTTACTTGTGACTAGGAAAAGATAGTGAATCATGTTATCTAAAAATATATTTCCTTTCAAAAGATAAAGGAATAAAATAGACAAATCAAAATGTTTTATATTTTCCCATTACATACCACATCTGAGTATCTCTTTGCAAAGTATCATTGTAATATTTCCGAAGTAGACATAAGTTACAGAAAATAATTTTTCACTTATAGGTAAGCATAACTGTATTGTTCATAACAGTGGAATTAACCTCTGTATTACCCAAGTCAATAAAATACATATTAAAATCTTGTCACTTGGGGTCTTTCTCTACCAATTTTAATTCCTAGAAATGAGACTTAGGTGTTTCTGTATTTCTCAAGTGTCTCAGGTGATTTTTATTAGTCAAGTTTACAAACTGGAAGACAGTAAACAGGCTCTAGTAATAGATACTGATAAGGCATACCAAAGTTTCCAATAATACTAACAGATCAGGTAATAACAGCAAAACAAAAAGTTTGGTAATGCTGGCCAATTATGGAACATAGCTTTTCTGGGAAAGAAACCAAAATAATGAAGAAAAATACAGTTGAGATGTGAGGCACTGTTTTAGGTGCTGGGGATACAGCAGAGAACAAAATAAAGTTCCCACCCTAAGGGAACTTACGTTCTAGTGGGGCGGCAGTCAATGACAAATGAAAAAAATAATAAAGTCAAGTAATGGTAACTGCTAGAACAAAAAGCAAGATAAGGAATATAACAGGGGGAGGGTACTAATTTGGAGACCTGAGATGACATTTGAGCTGAGAACTGAATTAAGTGAGGGAACAAGCTTTGTACAAATCAGGCATAAAAGCATTCTTGATAGAGGTAACAGCAATGCCAAGATCCCGAAGTATTTTGCAGTGTTTTCTAAGAAGAGCAAGGGGAGTATCGTGAGAGAGGCAAAAAGAACAGAAATAGCTAGGGAAACAGTGCGATAGGTTAGAGAGCTGTGAATGCTGAGTCCATTCATTTATTAAAAATTATGGAACATTGGGAGTTTTTTCAGTCTTATTGGTGGAGAAGGGTTGAGTCTGGTTTGACATATTTTATGATTAGATATCTAAGTGGAGATGAGTTCAGGGAGTGGTTGAAGATGAAGATATTCAGTGCAGGAATGGAAAGAGAAGGAAAAATAGTAAAGCTGTTGAGACAGAGCACAGAAATCAAAAGTCATATGATAGCAACACCACAGGAATTCCAGAAAGTAAAAAGAATTGGGCATGACACAAGACCTGAGCAAAGAAAATAAATAAAACATACCTAGACTCAGCATAGTGAAACTGCAGAACACCAGAGATAAAGCAAGGCTTTGAAAACTACATAGAGAAAAAAACAAGTAACAAGTGCCAATTCAATTCCACAGCTCATTCTACAGGTTAGAAAGCTAATAGTAGCATACAATGGTGAAATTACAATGCATCTCACATTTCTGCCAGATAAAGTATGTATATCATCAATGCAATCAATAAGCTTAGCTCATTTAATAGAATCATTATGAGCTGCCAGGGAGGAGGTTGAGACTGTTTACACCTCTTCAATTTAATATTTAGATCAAGAGTCAAATGTAGAGTGGGACATGGAATTAAAAGCATCTCATTCATTTGGGAGTTTGAACTACCAATCCTTCAAATAAAGCTTACTTATTTTTAACTGAAGGACAAGGTAGCTAATGACCTTTTAGAACAGAAAATCTGGCACATGAAGCCCCATTGGCAAATTGTATTCTTGGAAAATTCTAAAAAGTATTTTTTTAATCCTACTTTACCAAGTAATCTCATCTTTCATTCTTTAACACAGCAAATATTTCCTATCCCTAGGTCTTTCCTTATAAAGAATCCAAAGCTTTTCTGTAATAAAATCAAACTATTTGGTTCTGAAAAAAAGAAGAAAAAATTAGCAGAGTGTTCTACAAAAATCACTTACTATAGTAAACTGCCAGGAGAAATATAACTTTAAATGAATGGTTTTCTTCTAAATATCTACAATTAGATGACAACGATTGTAACAAAGAAGTTTTGACATTTTGTCCCAAGATATCGCTGTTGTTGCACTACTCCCTAGCTGCCTCCCGCTTAAACCTGCTACACCCATCACAAATCTTGCATAAAGTGCTGCAAGAATACCTAATAGTTTTGTATTTTTAAATTGAGTCTTGAATTCAAGTAACCTATGTTTGATAGAGATATCCATACTAATATGCTTAAATATACCAATTTACAAACACTTAAAAATATTTTTTGCATTATTTGCTAAGTAATGAACTACTCAAAATTTTAACAATTAAGCCACATTTACCAGTTCACATTTAAGTTTCAGATGAAGCTGGGAAAGGCTGAAAAAAATCCTATATTTAAACAATAGTTGCTTACAAGCTCCTTTTCACTTAAAAACCATCATAGGGGGCCGGCCCAGTGGCACAAGCGGTTAAGTGCTCGAGCTCCTCTGCAGCGGCCCGGGGTTCACCAGTTCGGATCCCAGGCACACACCGATGCACTGCTTGGCAACCCATGCTGTGGCGGCGTCCCATACAAAGTGGAGGAAGATGGGCACGGATGTTAGCCCAGGGCCAGTCTTCCTCAGCAAAAAATGAGGAGGATTGGCAGATGTTAGCACAGGGCTTATCTTCTCACAAAAAAAAAAACGCATTGTAGTTATAAATCTATGACAGTTATTATTTATGGTCCAAAGATCATTTTCTAGTCAGAAACAGAGTAATGGTGGTACAAAGATAAGAATTATGCCATTTACCCCGGGTGCATATTCTTGATAAATCTCAAGGAAATAAAATCTATGTAAATCAGCATATAACCTACACAACTCTTTCATTATTTGACTACAAAAACATTACAAACCGTAAATGATCATATATGTGATCTACATTTTACCCAACTGTAAATGTTCTAATTTTATTAAGCCACTCACTCTGAAATTAATGAAGGAACCATTCACACTCCAGTTTGCCACAGCTTTCCAGTCTGAAAACTACTTTCTAACATATCCTAAACAAAGAATATTTTCTTTATAAGCAAACAGGCCATTGCTTTTAGTAAGAATCATTTATTTATATTATTAAAGTGGAGGGTTAATTGGTACAGTTCTATGCATAATCTCTCATCCTTGAAAAATTAAACACAAATGGATAAAAATAGCAAAGCAGAATGAGCACGTAAAAAACAAAAATGAAGCATATTTTATAGAGAATGTTCCCTGTTATATCTATGTACTAATACTAATGTTCTTCTCAACTGTGTCTTAATAAATGTATGGCTTGTTCCTTTTCTACAATTGTTGACTTCTCACAAATAACGAACATATTTTCCATCGATTAATAAATGTTACATACAGTTTTAAATTTTTTCATTCAACTCAGCTAATTAGTTGACTGAAATATTCAACTAAATGTAGCATTAAGAAAGAGCCCATTCCATTGTCTCAATACTGTTCTTCTGTGAAATTTGCACAATAGGATGTAATGCAAATGTCCCAGCTATAAAGTGATGAATTAAAAATGCCAACTTTGATCTGTTTACTGTGTTATATTGACTTAAGCATTATAATTTTTTGTTAAATGCCATCTTGTGGAATGAAATAATCATTTATACTGAGGAAAAAAGTGAAAAAGCTTAAAAAATGTGTACCGCCACTAAATTGTTTTATCACTTTTGTATTTAATTATAAATCAGATGTTTAAAAATTGAGTTATTCCTCATATTATCTGACACACCAGGAAAAAAGAGATTATCATTCTTTAGAGTAACTATCTAAAAGAGGAATCACTGCTTTTTTTTTAAAAAAAAAAAAGGTGGAGGGGGCTTTGTTTTGTACACATACTGTACATTTTAGACCTAACTGGATAAAAGGAAAATATTAAAAAATACATCTATGGACAAATTTCTGTAGATTGCTCACATTTAAGAATATTACAGGAATATATCAATATACTTATATTTGTCAAAGTTAAGATTCAAATTTGTTAAATCACAGCACACATCCAAGAATGTATGCCACATGATACAAAAACTCCCACCAAATATAACAAAATAAAAATCTGTGAATAAATACCAGGCATTCTAAAATAATATCTGCAGAAAACCAGAGTCCAACTAGATTTCTATGATCTAAACTTCACTTCATAGATTCATATAGTCTTCAAAACAGATTTAACTGTAGTGCTACACATTAACAATATTCAACTGATTACCAAAATATTTTTTGTATTTTGTATTTTGGTACTTTTTCTGGCAGCTAAATGTTACTACTTAAAAAAAAAGTTAAGTGCTTGAGGGAATAGAATGCAGCAGAAAATTACAGGAGCCCACATATCCTTTTTCTTAAATTTAATTTGTCATATATAAGGTTTTTATATACAATCAGTGTGCATTGTAACAGTTTATATTAAAAGTCAACCAAGTTTATCTAAAATGTTACCTTGCTGCATAGCACATTTGACATTATTGCCCACAGGAAAAGGGAAAACAAATGGATTTACAATAACTTTTGGCCATTTTGGATTCTGAAAGTGTTCATACACCTACCCTTTTAAACCAAATGCATCTGAAAAAAAAGTTTCCAGAGCATGCAGTTTAGATTTTACATATTATCTCACCAGTTTTTTTTTTACTACAAACACAACATTGACTAAAAAAAGAAAAAAAAAAAAAGGAAGAAATAACATGAATCTAATAAAATAGTCAATATAAAAAGACGACTAATGGAATTAAGTGGCCCCTTTCCCCATTTTTACATTCTAAACAACGATTCCATCAAGACAAATCATTAAAAAGTGTTATTACACTGATATTTTTTTAAAATGATAAGAAGGCCTGAGTTGGTAGGGAAAGGAACAGTCAAAAAAAGCCTGAGAAGGGGAAGGAAGTAAGGAAAGCTCATTTAATCCATTTACAATAATTTACAGCCATTTTTTTTTGTGTGTAAAAAGGCATAATAATAGATCACAAACAGGAAATTTCTGGCTATTTTACAGATATAAGTACAGAATTTAAATATTCAAGCTTGTGATGAAAAGCGGCAAGGTGGTCGCAGTGTACAATGTAAACAAGTAGCTTTGGAAAGTGAACAAAGTCCTTGAGTGTTTTTTCTTTATTAAGAAAAGAACTCTCTTTCATTCCTTCCTGAAACATGATCACAGGTCAGAGTAAAGTTCATATACAAACATAATTTAAATGGCGGTCAGTCTAAAATCACTGACTTAAAAACAGTTTTATCCAGCCTACATGGAAGGGCAGTGTTGAGGTCCCTGTAATAGTAAACATTTTCCATTTCTTTAAAAAAGAAAAAAAAAAGTACTACAATATCTGTAGTACAGTGCAGCATAATCCTTAAATATAAAAATATTTTCTCTTCTGTTGGGATAATAGACCTTGCATCCTGGAAAGAAGTAACAATACTGCTACTGATAGAAGATCTGCTTATATCTTTCAAGTCATGTAAGGCAATTACTGTGTTGGTTTATGATATATGGCTAAAAGTCCAGAAAGACGAAGTATCAGTTTTTGTTATGTTTTCCGACTACTCCAGGTGTGCTCAGGTGTACTTTTGTGTTCAATTGAGTGTTCAAATGGAGACCTGGAGCCATAAGGAGACCTCTGATCTAGTGGCGACCTAGGGCCACTACTAGAAGCTCTGTGGTCCATTTGCCAATCTGAGTGATACCTGTAATCCCTGGAAGATTTATGGTGCGTATATTCAGAGCCTGACCGATGGTCTGAATGTAACCGATGATCTGAATGAGCACGATGGTCTGAATGAGATCTATCTTTTAAACTTCCTTCCAAATTTGACCTGTGATCTCTACTCCTGTGATCATCCAGTTTTCTGTGTTTCTCTCTATCACTGTAGTATCTAATACAAGAGAAATTAGGAATTTTAGTTAAATTAATAATGCAAATTAAATGCTTCCAAATAAATAAAATCTTACCAAAAAGTACAACAAAAAACTACTTTAAAGCATATTCTTAATTGTATACAAGCTCAGTGTTTCATTACAAAACTTCACAAGTGAGCTTAAAAATCACTGTAAACATCTCTGCATGCCTTTGGAAAAACTATTTGATTCATAAAACTAAAGTGAACCATACAAAGCCCCTCAGATAGCATCTAATTTCACATGCCCATTTTAAATTGGTTGCTATTTTTTATTCTATATATCATTTGTAATAATGCATCTTAATTATCTGGAAGTTGGAATTAAGATAATTACAACTATCTAGAATACCCTCAAAATCAGAGCCTTTTATGAGCCTGTAAGCAGGAAAAAATAAAAATCTCTAAAATGTAGTCTATGAAATAATTTGTAGAAGAGAATTGGTTCATGATGCCTTTTAAAAGCTTTCTTAAGTTTGATTAGTTATATATATATAATAAGACTTGACACATGAATCGTTATTGCAAAATTTACTACATATATAAATGTGGCTATTTGCTAAAAAACAAATAATTATGGCAGTTTAATAAAAAGTATTCTCTAAAACATTTATCTTTTCAAATAAAATACACTGAACATAATTTACTGTTTTTTGGTTCACAAAAGGTCCTTATTATAAACAATATAAATTATGTTCTATAAACCTGTGAAATTATAAATATTTCCTATTACAAATATGGCTTTTCCTTTTCATTTTGTGCCCTTTTCTAATTTTAAGGGCCATTCTACAATTGATGTGTGTATATAGTGTGACAGTGCTACTCAGAGAGAAGAAATTATTGCAGTGAGCACAGCTAAAATACAAAGAAAATGTACTTTTTTTATTTCTGATCTTTATTTTTATTCTTCTCAGTTTTTTATTCTGCTTTTAGCAATGATCATTAACTAATGAAAATATTACTTTACCAATAAAGGAGTAAAATATATTCTGTTATTATATTCAGCTTGTTTACTGCTTACAGGCTTCAAAAAAAAACAACAACAAAGAAAACTTCCTAATTTCAGGACTATCCCAGACTGCTGTGATTAACTTTAACCTCAATGGGGTGTTTTCGCATAAATTAATTTTTCCCATGCGTTTCTTTAATGAAATGGAATACAGAACTCCCCCCAACAAATTTCAGCCATATTCCATCAAGCTTTTATTTGACTTTATTATTATATTTTGAAGACTATTTGAGCCAATAGTCTTCAAAACCAATAATGAATCCCATGACTTGTAATCATAAAACTCCCTAAACTAACTTTCATCTCTTATTGCACACTTTGATCTTAAATTTATAATTAAAAAACCATTTTATAGAGAAATTCAGTTCTAAATATTAAAAAAGTACTATAATATCAGTTTTCCTTATTTATAAACAAACACCTTCATTTCACATAAGACTTGTTTTGATTACTTAAAAGACTGAATTGGCTGATAAGGTCAAATACAGCAAATAAAATAAAAAAGAGGAAGACATGAATAAGCAAAATTTCAAAACTGACTTCAAGTTTACCTGCTGTCTTGCTTGTAGTGATCCCAGTCACGATGCTCTTTACCATTACTAAAGGAAGAATAGGGTCTCTTCCTAGAGTCACTCTTTTTGTAAGAATCTCCCTGATGTCGGTCTTTATGATGATCATGATACTGAGATAAGTGTCTATCAGAAGAATAACTGTCCCTGCTGCTATCATCGTGATTTGTGTTCTCTTTTAATCTTTCCACATCTGTTAGATATGAAAGAGTTCAACTTTTGTTAGACTTAAAAAAATACATGGTAAACAAAAGTCACTTTGCTGCTAGATTACCAGAACTTCTGTTTCAACCCAACTAAACAAAATCAGTCCCCAAATACAGGCAGTTAAAGCATTTAGAAATGGTCTATAAAAGCAGTACTAAAGCTTACAACAAAAGGGTCACTTAATCACATTAGTTGTAAATGTAAAAAAATTACAACTGAAAAATGTAAGGCCCATTTTCTTCTCAGGCTATACTTTTGTGACTGTTATACAGAAAGAACGCAGTATTATTCCAAATAATATTTTTTAAAAATATGTCCATTTTAACTATTCTACATTTTCTAGAAACTGGTAAAAGGTTGATTTATGGAAAGGTTAATAATAAGCTAAAAAGCATTACTGTTTAAGATAGATTTAATATAATAACATGGGTATGTATTATCTAAAACAGAACAAAAAAGAAAATCAATTTATAAATTTACTTTTCAAAGTAATTAGTAAAACTTACCTGGATTTCTAATCACTTGAGCATTCAAGTTGCTGTTCTGGTCATTATTTTGCTAAAATAAATGCACATACATAAGAATCTTTTAAGTGGCTTCAAATATCCTTACAAAACAGGAAAAAAATCCCTAAGAAGAAAATTCTGATGCTGAAAGAAATCCTCACATAATAGAATGTAAACTATTCATCCCATTATTTTTTTAAAAAATTTGACTTCAAAATAACTTTAGATTTACAGAAAAGCTGCAAAAACAGTACTGAGTGCCTATGTCTTTCACTCAACTTCTCCTAATGTTAACATCTTATATAACCATAGTATAATGATCAAAACTAAGTAAGTAACATTGGTACAATACTATTAACTGGACTACAGACTTTATTCAGATTTCACATTTTTCCACTAAGGTCCTCTTCCTCCTCCAGGACCCAATCTGGAACTCCATATTACACTTAGTTTTCATGTCTTCTTAGTTTCCTCCATTCTGGGACAGCTCCTTAGTTTTTTCTTGTCTTCCATGACCTTGACACTTTTGAAGAGTACTAGACATTTACTGTGCAGAATCTCTCTCAATTGGGGTTCGTCTGATATTTTTTCATGATTAGATTGAGGTTATGCATTTTTGCCGAGAATTCCACAGAAGTGATGTATCTTTCTCAGTGCACTGTACATCACATCAGGGGGTTCATGACAGCGATATGTCTTATTCCTGGTGATGTTAACCTTGACTGCTTGTTTAAGGTGGTGTCAGGCAGGTTTCTCCTCTATAAGGTTATTATTTTTCTCTTTGCAATCAATAAACATCTTAGACGAGATACTTTTAGCTTATGCCAATATCTTGTTTTCTTGCTCACTAATTTTAGCTTTCTTCAGACGATCTTACCTGCAACAATTTTTAATGTGGTGCTCTAATGGTGATTTTCTATTTCTTTCATTCCTTCTACATTTATTAACTGAATTCATTTGTAAGGAAGAATGTCTCAGTTTTATTAATATAAATTAAAGGAAAAAATATGATGTGTTAATTTACCTGAGATTCCTGCCGTTTTTTAATTGCATGCTTATATAATTTATGTAATTTTCTTGCATCAAACTCAGTAAACTTAGATACAAAAATCCACAGGTTTCTAGAAGAAGAAAAGGCAAATTAGTCTGGTGGAAAATATTTCACTTTTTCATGGAACACCTTCCCTCCAGACAGAAACACACCTACACACATATGTGGTCCTCTATGGAACAAAGTCTAAGGAGATTATTTTTAGTATTTTTTAAAACTGCATGTATGGAAAAGACTCCAAATGAAAGTAAACGTTATTAAGTTTTACTTTTCTTCTAAATCCCTTCATTTTATAATGTCTGGAGTAAAAGGTAGTAATCAATCATAATTTGAAACTAAAGAGATATAAACTTACAAATCAGGAAGGGATTCCTATTGTGATTCAGATTAGATATAAAAGGAAGAAGCTAATTAAATAGTTTGAGTAAAGATACCATCAGATATTATGGATTAAGCCTATGAAAGGAGGATTCTAAATAACACATTAAAAAGCAATTGTCATTTTATAATTGTGATGTGATGGTCACGAGAATAACATACCAGACACTATAAACCAGGGAGGGCATGGTGTCTTGAGGCCTCTCTTCCCATGGCAGAGATTAGTAACTGATCATAATACTCTTTCATGCAAATGCAGACGCAGCCTATGAATCCTGCCCAATACAGCTTCCTCAGCAGCCACTGATAATCAGTGACAACTGAGCTGAAATCTATCTGCCATCATTGAAATAGTAATGGTTTCTATATATTTACATTTTTTTCTTAGACCACTAATTTTTCAGTAGGTATATTAAAGTATGATTTTGAATTTTGCTTATATGAACAGGGTAGAGAAATTACTAATTAGCCGATGATGGAGTTTAGTAGACTACCCAACATCAACACCTGTAATGAGTCAAGTAATAGATTTTTAAAAAATAATACACCTCTGTGTATGAATAATGGCTTCCCAAAAGAAAGCCATCTTCAAGTGACAGTGATGGAAGTAAGAAGGTCTAAGAAAGTGAAAACTCTTAACTAGACAGTAACTTGCATCTATTGCATATCACTACAAAGCATACATTAAGTTGCAAAGCTTTGAGTCAGATACTACCGATATCAGGTACTTTATACAGTTTTTGTATTTTCAAAGCTCTTTTCTATTATTTAATTCCACAAATAACCATCCTTTAGGTAGGCACAGTAAGTCTAACAGCCAATTTTTAAAATAAACAAACAAATGAGGTAATGAACCAAGTGACTTGCCTAAATTCATACAGATTTAAGTAAAGCCAGAATACAGGACTCCTAATTCTCTTTCCACTAAGATCAGTAATTCCTAGCCTTTTGATTTTGGATGTTGATATGCATGAACAGCTGCTTGCTAGTAAACCACTAAAAAATTGCTAAGTGTTAGTAAATTTTGGAATGCATAGTCTGTGAGTCATGCATTAATTACATAATTATCTCAGCTTATGTTCATAGAGAGATGGATATCTGGTGATTTTCTAGAAGAATTTTTATCAATGTTGTTAAGTCAAGTGCTTTCTTCCCTTTCTGTTTTACTAATTATAAATTACCATTAGTATTACCAATTTAGTTTGTGAGAGCTGTTTGCTTAACTGCAGCATATAACGATACATAGTCTTCATCAATATTTTGGCCTATAATTTTACAAACACTAGACTGTAAAAATGCATTGCAGTTTAAAAAGCAGTCACCCATACCCTTATATTTAATACACATATATATGTGCATCATACTCTCAAAATTTGCTTCTATAGTGATACTTCATAGCCTGTAAAATTGGGCTATTTAAATAAATGACAGCATATTATCAAGGCATATCAAGGTATCAAGACTAATATTATTATCAGGCTATTTTAAACTTATGGGACACTTTCATAATGCACATGCATAGATTATTTTGTTTCTTAATTTTTTAAAACATCATGAAAATGTTAAAATATTCACAAAGATGAAAGAATTTCACAATAATCACCAATGTACCTACTACTTAGATTCTATTATTAATATTTTACTGTGCTTGCTTTATCACATATCATTCCATACATCCATCCCTGTCAATTCATCTAATTTTTGTTTGATGCATTTCAAAGAAAAATGCAGATATTAGTATACCCCCTTAAATACTTCAGCATGCATATCATTAACTAGAGTCAATTACCTGTTTAGTTTTTTCTTTTAAAATAAAATTTACATACACTGAAATGCACAATTTTTAAGTTTATACTTGCTGAGGTTTGCAAATTAATATACTGTATAATGCAAATACATATCAAGAAAGTTCTGTTTTGTCTCCTTACAATGTCTAAGTTCTTTTACCAACAGAGTTTTAATAGACGATGGAGTAGGTAAAAAATGGTCCAAAAATTGAGAAATATTCTCTAGACTACACTACCACATGTAACCAATTATCAGTGAAATGAAAGAATGAAGAAATAGCTAATGCCAAGTCATCAAAGATAATTCTTCAAACAAATTCTAGAAAAGTTTGTTATCAGATAGCGGTTGGGAAAATTATGATTCAACAACTTCAATACTAAAAATATTACATAAAATCTTTGTAATTGATATCTAATTTAATTAGCCAAATTCTGTTATTACCTGGGGTTTGACATTAAACCAGCTTATTTTAAAATTAAAATGATGACTGTAATGTTCATTGGTTCTATTAGCATATGAAATAGTTGAACATTTATTAAAGATTAATGAATGTATTCTAGTTTTTATTTTGTTGTTACTATGACAGAAAGCTAGAAAGCATCAGCATATTTTTAAACTGTTAAGAAGACTGTGTTAGGGTAGTGGTCACCAGAAGACATAAATATACACTATAGGTATGATATTAACCTTGAAATAAAATTAAAAAGCAAACCTAGTTGAGAAAACTAATTGAATGATACCTGACTAAACTGAAAACCACAGCAGCTGAGAAAATTCATCTAGCCTTTAAGTGAATTTACAAACGATCTCTAACATACCTATATTCTACAGTTAACTCATAGGAGTAAAAGGCAGGAAATTAATAAACTGTCTTTTTGTTAATAATTAATTCCCTTTTAAAAATACTTCTTTTTCCCCAGAGAAATCTAGTCAGGAATTAGATTCTCATCCTAATTATATCACCTGCTGAACTGTGTGATCCTGGGCCAACGCCAGAGCCGGGACTAGTGGGGGCACTCCCACAAACCTAAGGGTGAGCGCCTCTTTCAAGTTACTGCCCTAGGAGCCTCCTCTGCCATACTCCAGTCCCAGCCCTATAAAGCTGTTCACTTGAGTCCATTTTTGCTTCCGTAAAATGGAAGTAATAACTGTTCAGATTTCCTAAATATAACACTGTTAAAAGGATCAGTTAGAATAAGGCATATGAAAATACTTTGATAGACAAATAAAACACAAATACACATTATATTATTATGGTTATCCCTTGATTGCAAGCAATTTTTAAATAAAAACTAGTGTTGCATTTCCACACCAAATATTCATTTGGTCAATACATATGTATAAAAAACCTCTATGAGGGGCCAGCCCGGTGGTGCAAGCGGTTAAGTGTGAGCACTCCGCTGCGGCAGCCCGGGGTTTGCCGGTTCGGATCCCGGGTGTGCACTGACGCACCGCTTGTTAAGCCATGCTGTGGCGGCGTCACATATAAAGTAGAGGAAGATGGGCAGGGATGTTAGCCCAGGGCCAGTCTTCCTCAGCAAAAAAGAGGAGGATTGGCATTGGATGTTAGCTCAGGGCTGGTCCTCCTCACAAAAAAAAAAAAAAAAAAAAAAACCTCTATGAGAGAAATAAATAAATAAAACAGATAATTATGGTTACTCTAAAAACCTGCTTAACATCAACTGCTCTACGATTACGGGTCAAGTCCTTGTCTTTATAATTACAGGTAAAGTCTGTATCTTCTTTCATTTTGTAGAATCAGTAACTGCAGCTATGTTCTTGGGAAGGGATTGGGGAGGACGGGGAGGGGTCAGCAGCTCAGTGATAGGTTTTAACACAAGGGACTCTTCCTTGCTTCTACATTTTTCCCCAATCTTTCTCCAAGATAGCAACTCAGACCAGAATAAAAGCTAAAATATTTTTCAATTGGGGTCTCTCTGTTCTCCCTTTCCTTTTAGGGGAATCTGATATAACCAGAGACAGCGGCAGCAAGAATAAGCACCAAGGAATATGAAGTCAAAGTATATGAGAACCAAATGGGGGAAAAATAAAAAGGTAATCTGCCCAACTGGGTAAAAAGAGGGATCAAACTTTTGCAGATAAAGACAAACACCAAGAAATAAGTCTCCTCGCTATCAGTCTCTTTTCTTCTAGAGGTTTTTTCCTTCCTTTCCTAGTAACAAACTAAATCTGAAATAACATCTATTTGTATTAATCACTACATAATTTCGGTAAGATGTTGTTTATTTCTAATCTAGAAAGCAAGTAAAATAAATTTTCTGCCTTCTTCACATCCTCAAAAATCTAAACTCTAATTACAGGGTTTTTAAAACTGGTATGTAGTATACAATTAAATATTTTCAGATAGAAACAAGCTCTTCTACACTAAAAAGTAGAAAAGAATTTTCATATAATCCTTCAAATTGAGCTTAAGAACATTCACTGCATTGCCTTTATTTTCCTAATTTTATCACAGAGAAGCAACAATCAAGAATATGTTTGGGAGCCACTGATAGAGAAAATTTAACTTTGGATCTTGAATATAAGAACAGAGAATTTGGCTACATTCCCACTTAAGCCTAATATATAAAACTGAACTCCACTGTATTCCTGTCTATGGTAACATGCTTTGGGGATCATCGTATGAGTTGAAAGAGCTTGAGAAGGATGGAATAATTCTGTTTTATGATATTTAAGGAAAGCATTAAAGCTCCAGTATATACACTCCAACTATAAACAAAAGATTAAGCCAGACACTATGAATTTGGTACTTTAGGATTACTCCCTCTCATTCCTCATAATATATCTTATCATTATCATTCAATAATTGAAAAATATGTAGTGCCCTACAGTTTATAAAGGGCTTCAAGCATAGATGTTATCATTTTACAGACGATAATACTGGGGGCCTCAGAGATATTGGTAAGTACTCAAGGCCACAAAGCCAAAAATTAGCCAAGATGAGGACTGAGCACGTCTTCTGATGCCAACTCCAGTGATCACTCGGTGGCATTACAGGCACATGACTTCAGGCTATTACTGTCCATGCATGGCTTCAGTTTCTTAAGACATGACAGATCAGTTTCACTTGTTTTCAAAAGCTTGGTGATCATGATCAACTTCCTATCTCCTCTCTCTAAAATGGGTCCTGGTTGAGTTTAAGGAGAAAGGGGACAAGACAGAAATTTTTTTTTTTTTTTTTTTTACTTTAGTGTAATTATCATCACTCCTCCAGAAATATGTCTGTAACAGTTCTTTGTTTTGATGTGTAGCTGCACTGCATATAGCCAAGAAATCAGCAGACTAATAAAGTGATATCAATGACTGGTTTATTCTCATATTTTACTACCTTGTCTAGTAGTATGGCTTAACACTGATCTGGATCTGGTAATCGTCAAGTGATTTGTATAATATTATAGCAGCTCAGATTTACAATTTTAAGAACACCTGGGTTGCTGCTGTATCACAGGGGAAAACAAGTCTGCATTTTACAATGCTTGAGGATACTAATTTTTACAACGTTTTATATTCATACCCAGAAGATGAATTGCTAAATTTACGTAACAATAAATTTGTTTAACACAATTTCTAAAGATATTACTGAGAATAATTTGATGAACTGAGGAGATTTTTACAAATAAAGCGCAATCTGCATTTTAATAAAACAGCTTTCACTGTTTATGTAAAGGCTGAGATGCCACCTGTGGTTTATCTTGTTGCAAAACTAAGCAATCACTCATGAATAAAAAGCTTTCAAGTTAAAAAATGAAAAAAATCATCCTAAGGTTACCTCTTTAAACATTATTTTGTTGCCTAAACTTCCGAGTAGAAAAATAAATTGAAATACAAGAGATAAATACAGATGGTTACATAATTACAAACTTAACCCTTCCTGAAAGGTACATCACTCACTTTCTCCACTGCTTGATTTGATCAGGATTCGTGTACTCTTTCAGACATTCCGTGATATGGTCTCCAATTTTTATTAAACACTGTCTAGTATGCTCCAGTTGTTCTCTTTCTGAAAGGCCTTTCTCAGGCCTATCAAGCTGTTTCAAAGCTGCTTTGACAGGTCTCATTCTTTCTTTACACTTTAAAACAGGAAAATAAGAAAATAAATACATATTAAAAACATGAATCACAGAGATCTACTTCTTTCAATGATATTTATGTGAGTAAAATACAGCATTGTTTGATGCTAAAATACACATTAAATCTCACCTCAGAGCTTGAAAATATCAGTGTTTTTTTTCCCTCACATTTTTTGCAGAAAGCAAGGCTTTCCACTATCATTTAAAATTCGTCTTTTGTAAGTAAAAGCTTTGGATTTTACTCAGCTTCTGAATGAATTTTTACTTTTTATGATTTTTACTTTTCTAAATTTTTACTTTTTACACTGTAGCACACCATTCTAAGCAGTCTTAAACACACGATATTAAAGATAATGAAATATTTCGTAGTATAACAATATCCTACATTCACTATAATATAGGATAAAATGTAAAAAAATAAGAATCTTTTTTTTAAATTTTTTGTTTATTGCAGTAACATTGGTTTATAACTTTGTATAAATTTCAGGTGTACATCATTATACTTCTATTTATCCATAGATTACATCATATAATAAAATATACCAGCAAAGCTATTAAAATCAATATAGCTACAAGTATAAATTGTCTATTTGAAAACCTTTGGGACAAAACAAAGCAGCTAATGACAAATTTTGCTACCATCATATTTTGGGTGGTCAGGGAAGCAGGGGCAGTTGATAGAAACAGACTTTTTCTTGGCCTACATATCGCTGGCATGCTAATAAAAGGACGACATATCAAAAATCGTATAATTCGTATCAAGTCCAATTTGTGTAATAAAAATTGTAACTTTACAACAAAACCAGAATAAAAATATTATTTAAAAAGCAAATTGTAGATAAATTTTATTTATGTACATAAATGCAAAAACAAATTTAAAATTAACAATAATTATATACAAGAGGAGCAAGTTGGGTTAGTTCCAGGAATGTAAGGAAGGATCAACTACAGACAATATATTTAGTTGATCCAACACTATTTATTTAAAAAAAGAAATCCTCACATTACTGCTGTGAAGGGCTGCTCCTGCTATAAATTAAGTATGACTGGATTTGTTGCTGGGTACTTTATTCTGTTTTATTGACCTATTTGTCGAAATCAGTTGGGAAGTTTTCCATCTTTTGTCAGGAATAATTTAAGTAACACTGGAATTATGTATTCTTTAGTTAAAATTAGAACTCAGCCAGGCTTGATGTCTTTTTTAAAAATGGAAAATCTTTAATTTCCTTTCTAATTTTTAGCATTATTCATTTCTGTTCTCTACATTTTTTGTTTCTTGTTCAATTTTGGTAAGTTTATATTCTGATAGAAAATGATTTATTCAACATATGTAAGTTGAGTGCATACTAGTTCTAGGCATTGTTCTAGACCCTGCCTTTATGGAACCTGTACCCCAGCAAAAGAAGAGAACCAAAAAGTAGGACTTAGTGTTAGATGGTGACAACTGTGATAAAGAAAAGTAAAGCAAGAAAGAGCAGGGAGCTTTCTACTTGAAGATTTCAGAGACGGTGATGTTTTAGCAGACATCTAAAGAAAATGAACAAGTAAGCCATTTTGAGCAGAGGGAAGAACAAGTACAAATGTCCAGTGTGGCTGGAACCAAGTGAGTGAAGGAAGTAGCAGGAGATGATGCGAGTAAATCAGGTACTGTATCGTTTAGGTTATTGCTATGAATCTTTTCTCCTGAATGAGAGGGAAAGCTATTCGAGGGTTTTAAGCAGAAAATTAACATGGGGTGACTTGATTCCCCCATAACAGTCATTATCACTGTGGTTGCTGTGTGGAGTACAAACTGAGGTATGAAAAGCATACAAGGTGAGATGGGAAGGGTGGAAGTAGTGAGAACAGCTATGAAGCTAGTGAAATAATCCGGGAAAGAAATGGTTGTGGCTTGAACAGTGTAGTACAGCCAATTTAGTTTGCTCAATGAGTGAATGCAGTTGGAGGAAAAAGAGAGGAACGGAGGACTAAAATCTACACTAAGGCCAAGGCCTGAAGATGGGTACAGGAGCAACGATAATATTTATAAAGCACTTATTAGGTACCAGAGGTTACGCATTGCTTTAAATGCACCTCATTTGATTCTGACAATAGACCTTTGCAATACTATTTACTCTCTTTTATATAAGAAGAAATTGAGGGGCCAGCCCCGTGGCTTAGTGGTTAAGTGCATGTGCTCTGCTGCTGGCGGCCCAGGTTCGGATCCCAGGCGCACACCGACGCACCGCTTCTCCGGCCATGCTGAGGCTGCGTCCCACGTACAGCAACTAGAAGGATGTGCAACTATGACATACAACTATCTACTGGGGCTTTGGGGGAGAAAAAAAAAAAAAAGGAGGAGGATTGGCAATAGATGTTAGCTCAGAGCCGGTCTTCCTCAGCAAAAAGAGGAGGATTAGCATGGATGTTAGCTCAGGGCTGATCTTCCTCGCAAAAAAAAAAAAGAAAAAAGAAAGAAAGAAATTGAAGCTTAGAATGAAATGACATCTGTCAAACCCAGGTCTGTCCTCAAACTCTGCACTCTTTCTTGACTGCTAAATTATACTGATATTTAGAAAGACAAATCAATAAGACATAAGGAAAATCAAGAGCTGTCAAATGAAGCAAAGACGTCAGGAAAATGAAGACTGAGAAAAGGTCACTGAATTTCTTAACAATCAGAACTATTCCCAAGTAAACTTTACATAGCAGTAAAATCCTAATCATGCAAGCTCAGAAAGTCTGGCTCTAGAGTCCATGTTTAAACCCATTCCATTCTTCCTCTCCATAATACAAGAGATTTTAAGATCATTTATGAAGGTTAATGGAGAAGAAAGTCATGCACTGGAGACAACTTGAAATTTTCCATTTCAGCAGTTACATGAACAAGTCAGAGGCTAAGCAGGAAATGTGGGCAAAGAAAAGAAGCAAGAGGTGCAATTTAACCTAACTCAGTAATGGAGCGGGTAAAGTAGGGGGAGCAGTTCAAGCAGAAGCACACCATCACCTCCCCCACTTCCACCCCAAACAGAGGGGATAAAAAAATCAATACAAAATGGATAGAAAGTCTAGATTAATACCTAGGTCACAAACAGAAAAGTTAGCCTTAACAATTTGCTAAGGAATCCTGCTTGTGAAGCTGGAGAAGAGATAAAAATGACAGTCCAGAGATAAGGTACATGTTTGAGTAAATAAGACGAAAGGCAGGAGCAGGAGCAGCTTGCTTTGAATGTCCCCAATATTCTTAAGGATTGAAGGGATGCCAACAGGTAAAAGTGAGGAGGACAAGAAAATTGTGGTAGGAACTCTTATATTTAAAGAGCATGAGGGCCAGCCCCATGGCTTAGCGGTTAAGTGCGTGCGCTCTGCTGCTGGCGGCCCGGGTTCGGATCCCGGGCGTGCACCGACGCACCGCTTCTCTGGCCATGCTGAGGTCGCGTCCCACATACACCAACTAGAAGGATGTGCAGCTACGACATACAACTATCTACTGGGGCTTTGGGGGAAAAAATAATAATAATAAAATTATAAAAATTAAAAAAAAATAAAATAAAATAAAGAGCATGAAAAATATCTGAAGCTATATTAGCGTATGTCACGGAATCGGTAGGAAATGAATAAACGGGTTCATTAATCAATATTGTCTAGACAGCGTACAAAATAGGAAAAAATGGGACAAGAAGGTGAGCTGGGGATCTAGAATGGCATAGTAGGTCAAGCAAACGTAATTTAGAAGGCAAAAATTTCCATCTTTCAAGTATAGCATTTGATTAATACCAGTGATAAAACTGACTTAAGATTACATCCAAGTCTAACAAGTGACAGAAGGATGTTAACAGCTCCAAACAGTGTAAAAGATTCAGATTCTAAAAATCCCTAAAGGAGAAATATTCTTATATGAATATGTATTTAAATATTTGTGCATTCTATAACTGTATATCAATGATACATTTATATATCAGACTATAAAATTTTCCCTTCAATTGCTACCTATAATTATATATTTCCTATTCAAGCTCTGATAATTCATGTCTGTCTCACATCATTCAGTCTTTTTTCTCTCAAATTATTACTCCTTCCTGATTTTGCTCTACATCTGGACTGCTAGTCATCTATCAATCTGTTGGCATGTCTGAATTCAGTAACAACATCCACAACTGCCACCAATTTTTTGAGCACAGCACTGTTCTGAAAACTCTACATGTATCAACTCATTTAATCTCATACTTACTTTCCTACTAGTAGCACTCTGGCTCCAGAGCCAGTACGCTCAACCTCTATACACGCTGCTTTCCCACACCGCAACCTCACTATAAAGTTTTCCTCAATTTATATCACAATTCATTTCACAGTTGAGACCACTTTGGGTTCCTGATTATATCCAGTCAATAAACCCTTTGGAAAAAGGTCTAGATTCTCTCTTACTCTGATGAACATAAAAGCACAGCAGCACGTAAAAACCAGTATATTTTAGACGAGTGTTATGCAAAGTGTGGTCTATGAACCTATACTACTACACAAAAGGACAGTACACAAATTTTAGAAATCTTTATATCAGTTTGACAGTGTAAATTTTATGTCTACTGAATCTAGTAATAAAACATCAGGGCTTATATTCCGTATATTTTTTTTTCTTATTTTCACTTTTCTAGTAAAACATTTTCACTTTTCGTTTTTATTGTATTTTCTAAAAAGACTGGTCTGTAAAAGACTGGAAAAGAAGCTAGTCCTTCACTGTAGATAAGAAGCAGTGTTATATAGATAGTAGGTTCAGGAATTGAAAAGTTTAAAATTCTAAAGTTGCAAGAAAAAAAGTTCACTCTAAGTATTCCCTAAATGCCTCTCCTTAAAATCTTTAAGAAGTTTTTTCAAGTTGATTCTCAATTTAAGAATACTCTTCAAAATTTAAATCTATTGCTTCTATTAATCTGAACTGCAGTTCTAGCAAATTCAAATACATTTCTAAATTAAAAGCTCTAAAAGATGAAATTGCAATTTAAACAATATGTTATATGAATTTAATAACCAGGGCTGGCCCCGTGGCTTAACGGTTAAGTGCGTGTGCTCCACTACCGGCAGCCCGGGTTCGGATCCCAGGGGCGCACCACCGCACTGCTTGTCTGGCCATGCTGAGGCCACATCCCACATACAGCAACTAGAAGGATGTGCAGCTGTGACATACAACTATCTACTGGGGCTTTGAGGGGAAAAATAAATAAATAAATTTAAAAAAAAAAAAAAAAAAAGAATTTAATAACCAGAGAGTCTACCACTTACAATGCTGAATGTCTTCTGGTCCAGCTCTTCAGATTCTTCAGATATGGGAACTGGCTCACCACTTGCAGTGATATGAACTGGAGCATCCGATATTGAAGATTTCTTGGATCTTTCCTTGCTATCAGACTTGGATTCATTCAACTGAAGAAAAAATAAAATAAAACAAAAACCCAACAACAACAATGGCAAAATGATTAACACCTCCATAAGACAAATGCTATCTCATTTTATTCTATAATTGTTTATTCACATTTAATATTCTTATCTATTTTATCTTTCTCCCAATTTTATTGGGGGAAACCAAAAATAAAGCTACTCTATAATGTTACTCTCTAGGTAAGGAATTTAAAAAAGCATTCAAATCTGTTTTTCTCCTCTATTGGATACCCACGTGTATTTTTAAAGAACTCACTTATTGAGACTAATTTGGGCTGATAGGCAATTTATTCTCCTAAAATGTAAATATACTGATCGTGTCACTTTCTAAATTTTACATTACAATTTGCATACCTTTTCTTCCTTTATGTCTTTTTCTTTCTGCATAGCTTCTTTTACTTTGTTTTCTCTTTTTTCTTTAAAATCTTTTTCCTTTATATCTTTCTTATCCTCTTTTTCTTTTATCTCCCTTTTAAGTTCTCTTTTATTCTCCTTTTCTTTTGCTTCCCTCTTTTCTTCTGGTTCCTTCTTTATACAAACATCTGGCTCAGGTTTTTCTTCACTGTCTCTTTCTGTTTTAATTTTTTTATTTGGATGTTTCACAGAAGTGATCTCATCCTGGAAAGTGCAAGTATGGCCAATGTATTACTAACCAAATCTTGACAAAGACTAACTTCTTTTCTTGGCATGACTATGGATTGCATGTATGTGGATTCTGAAAGAAATAACCCAGAATCCCACTATTAATGATACATGCAACGTTTATCTTCCTATAAAAACTAAGGTAAGCCAGTCCCATTCAAAATTCATAATAAAATTAAAGGAGACAACCTCATGTGAATGGCAAATGTTTGAAAAGGAAGGACCTTTGCTCTCTCTCTCTAGTGATATATAATATTCTATTGGATGAGTAGAACTCTGCTCTGTAAATGAGGCTACGTAATGAACTATAGAAAAGAACTTCAGTTATCTAAAAGTAAAATTTCAAGCCTTAGTTCAAATTTCAAATGTAAAGTATACTAAAACATGCCATGTCCCTTTCTATGTAACAGGCTGCTTTTCTAAAACACATTCTTACCTTATCGTCATCATCATCAGACTTTTCTGAGGGCAAAGGAGAAGAATCACTCTTTACTTCATCCTTCACTTTTATAGACTTCATTGCTTTATTCTTCTTAGCTCTTGCTTTTCTTCTCTTTGAACCTCCCTAAAAATAATTATTTTTATTCTAACCAACTCCACAGATTCCTTAAAAAAAAAAAACTTGTTTTTTTTCAGGCTAAGATTCACCCTGAGCTGACAACCGCTGCCACTCTTCCTCTTTTTGCACGTGAGCCGCCACCACAGCATGGCCACTGACAGATGAATGGTGTAGGTCTGCACCCAGGAACCAAACCAGGGCCGCTGAAGCGAAGCGCATTGAACTTAACCACTAGGCCACTGAGGCTGGCCAAGCCCCCCAAAAAACTTCTTAAATATTAAATCTAAAAAGCTAAAAGAACACACATTCCCACCCAATCCTTAGTCTGTTGGTAATAAGCTACACCAGTCTTAAGTCAACAAAAGCAATATAAGTTAATGAATCCAATACATATTAATGTGAATAATAAATACTAACCCAACTATAATTAATTATTCCTTTAAAAAATGATTAGAAAGAAGTAGAAGTAGAGAGAAACAGAAGGAGGGTTTTTCACCTTCCTAAATTATTATCTTTAACTAAATTTGATGCTACCAGAGATAGCATTAGAAATTATTTTTAATGCTACACAGGCAGTTACTGACATTGTGGTCATGGGTAAACTTTTACAGGCTGCTTTAGTTTCCAAACACCTCTCTTTTAGTGTCTTTTTCCTACTTTTTTGGAGCCCCCTCCTAAATAAGCTCAGTGATCTTTAATGCTGTCCCTTAAGCTCTCCAATATCTCCAAATAAAACAGTAATGGAAGCACGACGTCTCAAAAAGCACTCCACTCTAAACAAGTTGCCCCCACTCCCTCTCAAAATACTAGAAAAAAACAGGATCCCACTTCTGAAAAATGTGGCTCACCAGTTTTAACATGAATGCTAAGATAATCTGAGGCAAAATATGACCATATTCAATTAAAGCAACCAAATTACAGAAAAATACACTTATGAGGTCACATTAATCACAGATGTCTAGGGTGATTAGTAAACTACATTTATCTTACTGAAAAGTAAACTGCTCTTAAGCATCCAAATTTTAACTTACTGCGCCAGAAAGTCTCTGAGCTTCTTTTCTTGCAAGATCTTTACTAAGTAATTTGATGAGGTAGTCTGCACGTGTCTGCAACTGTTTTGCTTGTGGTTTTTTATCAGGATCATCTGGAAGAATCTGAAAAGCAATTAATTTTTCAGGCTGTCTTTAATAAATAACATGAGAAATTTATTGGCTGAAAAACGCTTACCCATTTTAAAAAATATATATAATTCACTAACAAGTTATAATTCTTAAAATTTGTAAGAATAAACAACTTAAAATGTAAAATACATTTTTTATACCTATGGCACAGCCAAAGACTTAATTTCCCTAGGAGTGAATTCTAAATAAATACACAAGAAATGAAAATTCAAAGTGTGAGGCTAGAAATTTCTTTTAAATATATAATAGTGTATTTAGCATCCAGTGTTATTAAACATTACAGTATTCTTAGATTTCCCTCCTCTCTCAATAACAGTATATTAACTATTAAGTATACAAAAATTCCTAGAATACAAAGTATCATCTAGAAGATGACCCACAGCATGCACTATGAGGAAACTTTTACAGTGGGAATCTAAACTATTTAAGTTTTGCTTCATAGTAGCAAATGACAAAGCACCAATATCTGAAGCTTCCCAATTGTTTGTGAAGAAGTAAAATATAAAACGATAACTTTTAAATGATAAGCATCAGGCAATGCTTTCGGTGTTTTCCATTTCAGGCAAAGAAATGATTTTAGCTAGTGTGCTAGCATCAAATCACTAAAAATCCGAAACACTGTTTGATATTTAAAAAAAAAATTATAAAAGATTTCAGAATCCTTTTTTTGCCCTTCAATAATATAGTTAATGATGGAATAAGAGACTTACTTTTAACCTAGTAATGTGAAGAAAAATACACATTGTTGTCTTAAAAACAAAAATATAATTTCAGAAGTAAAGCAAATCTCAGACATCATTTACATTCAATCCCTTCATAAAAACCAGATTCTAAAGAAGCCAAGGACACACAGCTAGGTAGAGCCTTGGTTTCCTGACTCCCACTTGAGTTTATTTCTAACATAATTTAAAAGTAAATTAAATTCAACACAAATGGTCAACAGAATCAAGAAATATATACATACCTTGTGTGTTAGACTGAGGTCAGGATCCATTTTAATCATTTCCCAGCTTCCATATCCATATTCATAGATACCAATTAACAAATTGGAATCATCTTCTTTGCCCCAGTCTATATCAAAATGAGCTGCCTTTGTGTGGCATGGGATAGTATACCTAGCATTACAGTTAATAATCACTGTCAAGTTTATAATATCGCCTTATTAAAAATTAATTTTGAAAAACACATTTGAGTTGTTAGAATTTCAAAATACTATGCTTTATTTTATTTTTAAAAACATTTGATTCAAACTAGCCAGTAACATAAAAAACATTTTTAACATACATTCATATTCAAATTATTGAATAACAACAAATATTTTACAATGGAAAAAGTACACAACTCACTGCTTTCTTTCTTCTGGATCTGAAGGAATGGATCTGTGCAATGGTATTAACTCTTCTTCATGGGAGATGACTAGTTTGGCATTCACCTGGACTCCTGATATTCGGAATGTTGGGCCCTTCACTTTTCCAAGTCTACCACCTTAGTTTTTTTTAAAAGGGCATAAAAAAGTATAAAATATATAATTCTACAAAATACAAAATAACATAGGCTGCTATTTATATTAATAAATATTACTTATTTATCTACACTAATAAGTATTACTTCTTCATATTATTAAGGGGAGGCTTGCTGGCAACCTTAAATTTTACAAGTATTTCAGTACCCACTAGTGATTATAATATAGCAGATGCGGAGTCCCAGAAGGCATTTCATGTGATTAAGTGTTTTATCAATTATACAAGATACATCAATCTTATTAGTACTGTCAGCCTCTAAATAAGAGTTCTAATATAATTTTTTTTCAGTACATCTGATTACTAAATCTTATCTAAATATTTTTATTTAGGTAGATGAACTGTCAAGTAACCATAATGAAGTAACTATGCCCAAAACCAACATCACACGTGTACACTTACAATATCTTTTCCCAGTCATCTATACTAAAAATAAAGTCTAACTAACCATAATTCCTGATATTACCTCCCAGCCAGAATATACGAGGCAGATAGATTCTACTGCCTTCAATAATACAATTCTGTTTCCCATTTCCTATTACCCAGGAATGGCCTTGCTTTGTTTTGTAAAGCATCTTTTAAGAATGATGAATAGGTAACTTAAGAAACAATACCTACCTAACTCAAGAAAAGCATATTTTGAAACTTCCATTTACCTCTCTTAAAATCACTCTCATTTTAATATTACCTGTTCGTTCTGTTCCTGAAGAATTATCCTTTAAAGCTTTAATGCAACCATTATGTACCAATTCTCCTAGTCGTCTGAGGTCTGTCTCTGACTTATCAACTAATTCAGCATCTCGAGCAATTGCGTCTAATCTGTAATAAAATAATACAATTTTCAGGTAAATGTACAGAATAAAGTAGTGCTATTTTACTTTATTCAAGAAACACAGGGCCGGCCCTGTGGCTTGGTGGTTAAGTGCGCGCGCTGCGATGCTGGTGGCCCGGGTTCGGATCCCGGGTGCGCATCGAGGCACCACTTCTCCGTTCATCCTGAGGCCGAGTCCCACATACAACAACTAGAAGGATGTGCAGCTACGACACACAACTATCCACTGGGGCTTTGGGAAAAATAAAATAAATAAAATCTTTAAAAAAAAAAAAAGAAACACAAAGTTTCACTCTATCTCAAGCTCTACAAGTCACTATTGCATGACCTCAAATTCTAGTTCAGATAACTGGCACAAGATACCTAAAAACTGAGATGATAAGGTGAGCAAAAAAATTCATTTATACATTCAAAGATAATAATTAAGTTAACCAATTCATTACCGAGAAATGGTGTGGTCCAAATTTGAAGATTACATAATAATTCTTTAAAAGTTTTTCATACCTGATCAAATATTAAGTTCAAAAGGAAGTGGCTAAGTGTTATAATAACTATAAATGAAAAGATATTAAGATTGAAGTTATATAATTTTTTATTACTATGTACTGAGTAGATAACATGAATAACGATTAATGTTCAAAACACTTTTTTCATCATCTAAAGTAATTAGGCAAGTATTTCAGTGTATTTCATGCAAGTCATCTCAAAGTAAAACAGAAAATACCTCTATTTTAAGAGAAGTTTTTGGGAAAAAAAAACAGAATTAAACCAATTTGAGTCTTTGACACTCTATATTCAGTGGGTTTGCCACAACAAAGGACAAAGAATGTTCAAATCACCAACAATTATGGATATTAATAACTTCAAAAAAACTGTCTTGATAATTTGAATTTTAATACAGTTTGTATAAAAAAAGCTATAATTAGGGAAATTTAACAAAATTTCCCTAGAAAGGGAAAATAGAACGGGTCTTTAAATCAGAAGGCTAGATTAGCTACTCCTCTAAGGATAAATCTTTTATAAGTTTGCGATGAAAAAAATGAGACAGCATTTGAAAAGTACCTTACAATCACAAAAACGCGAAGTATTTTATAGACATATGCATTTTACAGAAAACTTCATTTGTAGAAAAAATTTTAGAGACTAGAAAAAATTAAGGACAGCACAAAAACACTTTAGAAAAGTCTATGTGAAATTTGCTTTTTACAGATTAACTTTGTAAATGCCTGTTAAGCAAATTTAACAAAGTAGCTAAACTGAATATTAGTATAAACAAATAAACCTGACAGCATGTAACACATTCTATAATTCTTTGAGAAAAACAAATGTATTTACCTTTCCAGAGGGCCACCAAATTTCTTGTAACTCTTGATAAACCTAACAGAAAATAATTGGTTTAAATGTGGGCTTAATTATCCGCTAAAAAATAGATATATTTATAAATACATAAAAATAAGAAAATACTTGTTAGTGCAAAAATTAAAGGCACTGTTACTAACAAAAATGAATAAACTATGCTAGAAACAAAAATGTTAAAACATTAAGATATACCAAGACACATTTTAACACTCAAGATGATATTTAGAAACCAATATAAATAAAACAAAAGAAGCTAAATTTTATTTTAGAAATTACTTTATTGTTTTCACAAGACAAAAAAGGTTCAAGGCTACCACAGGAAGTGTCTCCAGAATTATCAATCATCTTACACCTCCTCAAATTCCAAGTATTGATAAAAGTTTACTGAATATAGCTTTAATTCAGATGTATGATATTATACCAACAATGGAAAATAAAAATTTTACTTAAAAACAAAGCTACTCAAGTGGTTGATGGATGAGGAAAAATATCCAGGAAAAGTATTAGTTGAAATGCCTCTTCAACTAAAGACAGAAAGTCCAGCAAATCAAGTGGTCATAAAAGTACCCTTAATTAAATCTAACAGTATATTTAGTTTTCTGGTAGAAAGAATGAGGAAGAACTTTATCAGTCAGGTCTATGATTTAAAAGAAAAGAGTTATAATGGCTAGAAAGAAACAACAAACTCTCAAAATATAACAATGAACAAGCTTTTTACAAATTTCATAAGCAAAAATATTACACGAACAAAAATAAGCTGTTATCCCGTTCCCCTTAAGTAAATCTGACTATATAAACAAACATATTTTGAAAGAAAACGACAATTCTCCTGCATGGCCAATCTTACCTCAATTCCTACTTGGACACAGAAATGCTTTTAACGTGGTTAATTTCAAAGAGCAAATCATCTCAGTATAAAAAAACTAGAAAAATATGAAACTATTCTCACATAAAAATAGTAATGTTGGGAGTCATAAATATAGTGAGAATTTTTAATAATTAAATTTAACGTATTGAAATAAATATTCATTATTCAAAAAGGCCACTACTCTGAACCACATTAATAAAACCAAAAAAATTTACCTGTCTAAATAGGTTAATAATAAATAAATAATGTGCAAAGATTAGACGCCAAGCTTGTTTTTCTCACAGTTATAATGAACACCCAAAAGGAGAACCACCCAATCCCTATAAAATTATCATATATTTGCCTCCTCTAAAACTTTCATCTTAATCTTAGAAAATTATTGGATTTCTACATTTTAGTTCCAACCTCTTATTAAAAAATAAGTTGAAGTAAAGTGGTCTTAAATCATCTTACCGCCGAATTTCTGCATCACTAAATCCTTTAATATTCTCTCGAGGGATAGTCCGTGGTCTTCCACGTTTCTTTGGCCTTTTTCTTTCTGACATTGAATCACTATCAGATCCAGAGTATCTCCTACTTCTACTGCGCCTCCCTTCACTTCCATTGAAACTAATCTGGAATTTGAAAACAAAACATTTAGCTTAAAGAGGCTTCTATTGTAACAGCAAAAAAAACACTATAAAAAAAAAGATTGACAGAATAGAAACTCAAATGTTCTTCTATATATCAAAAATAATCTATAAACAAAATTATGAAGCAAAGTAAAAAAAGAAAAATATAGCACGTTAATGTCAGAGTCATTAATAGCCTTAATACTTAAAGTATTATTATAAAACAGCAGGAAAATACCCATTGTTCTTTTGTAAAAATATGAGAAAGGTTATTAACAAGCAATTAATCAAATAACATAAACAGAGAATTGTGCAACCTCACTGACAAATTTTTTAAAATGTGAAGTAACAATGAAATACAATTCTTTTTGTAATCCATCAACTTTACCAGTACTAACTAAGCAGTAACAGCCAACATTGATGATGGCACAGAAAATGGATAACCATACACCTCTGCTGGGTATTTAAACTGGGACAAAAGGCAATTCGGCAATATCATATCAAATGCTTTAAAAATTACCATTCTGCTGACCTAGCAACATCACTCCTAGGTATTTTTCCTGTGATCAGAAATGTGAAGAAACAGTGGCCAAAAGTGATTTATATCATAAAAGTAAAAAAAAAAAAAATTGCAAACAACCTAAATGTTCATCAAAAAAGAGAATGGACAAATAATCTATACAGTGGAAAGTTGAGAAGCCATTAAAAAGCGTGGTACAGAATAATTAACAGTCATTATATACTGTCAAAGGGAAGAAAGTAAGTTCCAAATATGACTCCATTAAATCTGGCAAATGATATATATTTAAAAAAATTGGAATTATGTGTACCATAAAAATATTATTACTAGTGATACCTCTGGGTGGACAGATTGATTATGTGTCATTTTTTTCTGTTCTAAATATCCACTTAATGGTACTCTAATTAGGCTGACAGATATTTAAAAGAAAAAAATGCCAGTTGAACCCACATAAAGGCCTATTTATAACATCCATTAGAGTTCTTTAACAGATACATCACAACATATTCTCTGTAAGTCTTGGGAGTTTTTCCAAAGTCTCAGTACATATTCTGAACTCCTAATATGCTGAAAACTAATTGAAAGTCAAGGATGGTATTCAGTCCTTCCTCGTTCTAACCTCCTCTCATCCTTGCACAAGATCTAATATAATGCTGTGCTTCCCGTGCACTATACAAGGAAACTATTATGGGGTTTAAAGAAATAAACACCAACAAGAAACTACATACATGGTCACTTTCAGGCCAAACACACATTATTTGGCTCCATTTCTGCTGGGATGTAGAAAGTGGGTAGATTGCTCCCACCCTGATAACAGATCTAATTTGTAATATCATAACTTTTCTTAAACACATCAAAATCACAAAGCAATCCAGCAGTCTAAAATATAAGGAAACATAGCAACTTGTAAGGAGATGGGACTTGAATGCTGGCTCACCTGTGAACAGTACGAATGGTAGACATTAAGTACCATATGAGCAGGTAAGAGGAAGCTAGCTACAATTTTCTAAAGGCTGAGTGTGAGCTACCAGGAGAGCATAGGATCCCTGGGAACCAAAGACACAGGGAGAACCTGCACCCGCTCTCAGGAACTCTCCACAAACCTCCACCAGGTGTTCATGAGAAAGACTGGAAGCAGGGTGGGAGATGAGAGAAAACTTTCCTTGGGGGACAGGCTTGGAGAATGGGAGCAGTCACCTTTGAGGAGACAGGCAGGAAGCCTTGCCAGACTCTTCTCACCTACTGAACTGAGGGCACAGGGGAAGACTTAACATGGTTGTAGAAAAAGAAAACAAAAAACTCTACCCTTGCAGGAAGGGTAGCAGGATAAGGACTAGGGTGAGGCAAGTCTCACATTTGCCTCAGACTCAAAATTTAAGGAGGCACCAAAAAACTCAGTAATCAAGACAAATAATTCTGTAATGCAACATTCTAAAAACAAAAGTTAATGCAAAAAAATCTAGTATTAAGATTTTTTCCTTTTGCTGCAGGATCCAATACAGTTTGGCATGGCACTGTTACCATTATTTAAAAGTCTGATATTTTGTTCATTTGGGCCATAAGACAAACATCAACAAATATTTAAAAATTTAAATCACATAAGGTATGCTTCTCTGACCATGACAGAATTAAACTAGAAATATTTGGAAATTAAACAACACACTTTCAAAAAAAAACCCTATAGGTCAAAGAGGAAGTCACAAGGGAAATTAGAAAATATCTGGAAATGAATGAAAATGAAACCACAACAGATACCAAAATTTAGGAGATTCAGAAAAGGCAGTGCTTATTAGAAGGAAACTTATAGCATTAAATGCTAATATTAGAAAAGGAAGGTCTTGATTCACTGGCCTAACCTTACACCTTAAGACACTAAAAAAAGAGCAAATCAAAGCAAAAGTGAGAACGAAGAAATTCTAAAAAGAGCAGAAATCAATGAAATTTAAAACAAAAAAATCAATGCAAACAAAAGGTGGTTCTCTGAAAAGAAGAGTAAAATTAACCTCTAGCTAGGATGATCAAGAAAAATATTACCAATATTAGGAATGAAAAGAGGGGAATCACTAAATATTCAATAGACACTAAAAGGATAAGGGTATATTATGAAAAACTTTATGCCCATAAATTCAACAATGTAGATAAAATGGACAAATTCCTTAAAAGAAACAAACTATCAAACTCACTCAAGAAATAGATATTCTGAATAGTTCTATATTTACAAAAGAAACTGAAGTTGTAGTTAAAAAATCTTCTAAAGAAAACTCCAGGCCTAGATGGTTTCCCTGACAAATACTGCCAAACATTTAATGAAGAAATAATACCAATTCTACACAATCTCTTCCCAAAAACAGAAGAGGAAGGAATACTTTCCAACTCATTTTATGAGGCAAGCATTATCAAATCAGATGAAGACATTACAAGAAAAGAAAACAATGGACCAATAGCTCTCATAAACAAAAAAAGACCAGCACAGGTGTGAATACTCTTACATTACAGAAATATCTTTTAAATAAAAAGTCACCTGTTTTGCACAGTTTCTCATTCTTGGGAGCATATAAATTTCTTCAAGTTCCTTTTGTCTTTCTTCCTCTTCTAATCGTCTTCTTTGATCTTCTGGAATGATTTCTTCCCAATTCTTTGAATTTCTTTCGGGTTCCAACTCAATGTCATCTTCATCCATATTTGAAAAGTTGGCAACCTGATAAATTCCAGAATTTTAACAGAATAAGTATTGAAGAACTCATCCTTTAATTATATTTTTCTTTTTTAGGGGACGGAAGTGGCATACTAGAATAAGACAATAAAACTTAAATATCCTCAGGATAATGAATATGACTATGGATTACACCAAATATGACTGCTAAACTATCTGAGTTCATTTCTTCATTAGGTCAACGTAGATCAAATCAAATAACTTCCCTTCCGCAGCAATTATCACACCATTAACTACCAAGTGCTGTAGAACAATCCAATATTCTTATTTTTACAATTATAAAAATAGTACCTAAACAGCTACTGACAAAACATAGGAGCTCTGAGACCACAGATAAATTTATTTACGTTCCCTAAGCCCTAGTTGCTTTATCTCTAAAAAAAGAGGATAGTAACAGCACACTAACTTCTGTGAAGATTAAATAAGATAATACATTCAAGGAACTGTGCAGAACTGTGCAAGTATGGTATAAAGAAAACATTCATTAAAGCTAACTGCCAATACTAGCACATTAAAACTTATAGTTAACTGGATGAAGACAAGGAAACTAGGCTTACCCTACGTAAGGAACGGGGCTGAAAATGCAGTGTTTATTCTCTGATGTCTGTTATTTAAATGTGATAATAGCCTTAAAGGCAGCTATGTATGAGTATCAACTCACTGGTATAAAAATAATCTACATTTACTCTAGTTAACTTTTCAGTGACTTTTTTCAAATTGCCAGTTAGTCCAATTAAAAGCAAGTAGTATAACTTGATGAAAAGAAAAAGAGTTAAGTAAATCACACTCAGGATAAGTGCCAGTTCTAGAAACCTTCACCTCTCACCAGGATTACTAAAATAGTCTTCTAATTTATCTCTCTGCTTCAATTCTTGCCCCTCTACAATATATGCCCCCCTGCAGCCAGAGTGATCCATTTAAATTATAAAAGTTTTTTTACTCACTGCTGTATCCCTGTGCATGGCACGACAGAGGTGCTCAACAAAAATTTGTTCAATGAACAAATGACATAAATTGAATTGATCCTTAAAAACCTCAGTTAGTAGAAAATGGCTAGGATATAGAGGCAACTTGCTTCTTTATACTAAACAATTGGCACACAACTTACTCTACGTGGTCGGCTGACTTGTGTTGCTTCACGACTCCTTGCAACCTTTTAACCCTCACCAATCCAGGGGTGTTTATTAGTATTAATAGGACCTTATTGCTTAATTTGACTGATTTACTTGAGTTTTCTTAGTCGTGATAATGTTTCAATTAATTTAAAGTCAAAAACTGCTCCAATAAAAATCAGCTAAAAGCCTTGAGTTGCGGAAATCTAAGTAAGAGATCATATTCAATCTTTACTCAAATATTTGAGGACATGCTATCTGCCAAGCACTATTCTAGGTGTTAATTAGGAAATAACGGCACTTTCCATCCCACTAAACGTAACTATTCATAAATGATTTGGTCCCTTTCAAATCAGGTTGCTACTGGTTTGTCAGAATAAGGGAGAAACATTTTTATACACCATAGCAAATTTTAAGACAAAAATGTTAAACATTTTTGTTTAAAAATTATCTTGCTGATTGCGCTTAAAGAAAGAAAAGAGTTAATAAAATACTTAATGACAAAAAAAAAATCAGTCCCTCTCAATTGACATAATTAAAAAGAAAAATTAAAAAGAAAAAGAAAATCTACCTTGAACTGGGAAAGTAATTCATCTCCTACAGTTAAAGGGCCTGGTTCATTTTCATGAGTTTCAGCCCTCTTCAAGATTTCATCTATATCCATTTCCTATAATTAGAAAGAAATCTTTATTTTAAATATACTTTAATATATTTTAAAGTCAGTATACTTTATACTTAAATATAGTTTAAATAGATGGCACATTTTGAGGCAAGTTTTTTTTTTTTTTTTTTTTTTACCTGGGGCTCTTGTTCTTCTCCTTCAGGTTCCTTAAAAAGTTCCTCAGCACCAAACTTTAAAATGGCTGATAACTCTTCTTTATTGAAAGGAGTAGAACTAAAATCAGGAAAAACAAAAATACTTAATAATGACAGTTAAAAATTTAACATTTAACATAGCACTTTTATTAATTATTGACATAGTCACCTTTACAACCGTTATATGACATAGATAGGTGAAGTATTACTTGTATACTTATTTTAAAACTAAAGAACTTGAAGCCTAGAAGTTAAAGGGATTTCCCCTAAGATTACACGACTAGAGTGGTGAAACCAGGTACTGAACATATGCCTCTGACTAGAAATTAGTCCAGTGCTTTAAAACATTAAAAAATTACAACACTAAACATAGTACTTCAATGATCTACTCACTGTATGTAACATTTCAGAGAAATGAGTATAGTATGATTCTAAAATGACATTTTTTTATAGTCAAGTAACTACCTTGAGGGGGCAGAACCTGTGTGTAGTACTGTCTTCCCAGTTGTGTCCATTCTTTGAATCACAAGATGATCTAAAACCATCTTCTTTTTGGCCCTTTCAAGAATATCCTCTTCAACTGATCCCTTCGTAACTAGACGATAAATATTCACCTGTAAAGATACATGTGATGAAACATACAATGCAGTAAAAATGATTTGTTTTGCTAATCTGAAGTGTCCAAATATTGGTACATAGACTGAAGCTTATCTTACATGAAGTTTTCACTAGTCAAAAGCAAAATGAAAATAAAAAAACATATAGCAATGTTTAAAGCTAAGTTTCTTCAATTTAAAGATTATTTTGAGGGTATGTTCCTCCTTCTTACGTTTTGGTTAGAAGACTTTACTTGCTTCTTTTCCTTTTTTTAAAGGAAATGACAATAATATTTAAATTATCTTTTTAGCTGAGAAAAAAGGGAAAAAATGGTAAACTTAAAACAACCTTATACCAGTTGCCTCAATTCTGATTAATGTTTCATCATTCCACATAATCCAAAATTCTATGAACCACTCCCTAAGTTAACGACAATGCCCTTCATTAAAACAAAGCTTTCCAAAATAGACAAAAATTGATGTGTAGTATTTCTGCCCTATTTCTCAAGGTCAGTCTAGGTTCTGTATCAAACAGCACCATCATACAGGGTTATTTTGAAAATTTATGGGAACATTTCCAGTTGTCACAACAATTAGGTGGGCTTACCAACATTTAGAGTGCAGGGACCTCCAATACTAGACATTTTACATTAAACTGGACATTCTGTCACAATGAAAAATTATTCTCTATCTTTCCAGTCTTTCAAATGATTTTTAAAAACCTTTTTTAAATTATCTTGAGTCTAAATTATAACTCCATTTTAATATAAACACAAAGCATTTTTACAAAGTTACAATATATACTAATTTTTTTCAGGATTCCAACTGTGGTATGGTGTACTATGTACCTACTTACAACTATGGTGTAAATGAGTAGATAATTGGATATTGCTTTATTTGGATCTCTATCAAAAGTTATTTCCAAATGCTTATAGTTATTAGTGTCACCAATAAAACTCATTTGTATTAATCATTTACAACTAATCATTTTGCAGTTGCAGCAAATATTTAATATGAGATCTGAGACTCCTTTTGTCAGATTTAGAACCAAATACTACTAAAACAGCAGGTACACGAAGCATAGGAATCTTACTATATTTCATCAATAATGAAATAATAAGGAATGTATCAACAACCATTAATAATAAAAAACCCGTTTCATATTTATACCATGCCTATCTTTAAAAAAAAATTTTGTTTAACATAACAGTAAAAAACCTGTATTGCCATTATTTTCTGATTTTTTTCAGATACTCTTCCCAGGTGTACCACACAATCTTCTCTAGTGTCTCGTCTTGCCGGTTCTTTTCCTAATGTATCCTCTATTTTCTACCACTTACTAGAAAATGTGGTGGCTGAGGTCTTTAAATAGTATAAATGAAATATAAGTCTAGCCATGTGTTGAAAATTTCAATATAGGATGTATCCGTTCAGTGCAGTTAATCACTATTCCCAATCTCATGCATAATACAGGGATATTTTAACTCTTCACATATACATTAGGCCCAGCTCACCTGTGAGAATATCATATTTCCTCACTTTCTCCTCTTTGATAGACTATAATTTACCTTGGCATGTTGTTATCCCTACTTCAAGTTTCCCTCTCTTTATAATGTATAAGTCTCCTATTATCTAACCTAATTTTTATTCTCTTAAGCACCAATACACCTCTGGCTCTTTCCTTCCTTTGTACTTCTTATAGAGAATGAGTTCTGCTCTTATTCTCTCAACTCTAAACTTATTCTTTGTGTGTGTGTGTGTGTGTGTGTGTGTGTGAGAAAGAGAAAGATTAGCCCTGAGGCAAACATCCGATGCCAATCCTCCTCTTTTTGCTGAGGAAGATTAGCCCTGAGCTAACATCCAAGCCCAATCCTCCTCTTTTTGCTGAGGAAGGTTGGCCCTGAGCTAACATCTGTGCCCATCTCCCTCTACTTTATATGGGACGTAGCCACAGGATGGCTTGACAAGCAGTGCGTCAGTCTGTGCCCGGGATCTGAACCTGCGAGCCCTGGGCCGCCAAAGTGGGGCACGCGAACTTAACTGCTACCCCACCGGGCCAGCCCCTAAACTTATTCTTTATATCCCCGTATAGTCATATATATTGAAATATATATTATATGAAAAGAACTCTTTTTTTTTTAACCTAAATTAGGGCATTAGACTGACTTTTCAAATTACTTGCATTCATTTCAAGATAGAAAAGAGGGTTCTAAAAACAGCTGTCATAAAAAGGGGTTCTGGGTCTGATGAAGTTAAGAACCACTACTCTAAATATAAGCTTTCACTTAGGAGTATACAGTGTTGTTCCAGAATAGAAAAAAATTATAGGAAGAAGTAAGATACATTCCTGATGAGACACAGTTTTATGAGAATTATTTGGGTAAAACATTTCTTTAGCTTTAAATTATGGATATATTTTTCAGTAGAAAATATGAAGGTTTAAAAAGGTAATACAGGGGCCGTCCCAGTGGCGCAAGCAGTTAAGTGCGCACGCTCCACCGCGGCAGCCTGGGGTTCGCCGGTTCGGATCCCGGGCGCACACCCGACGCACCGCTTGGCAAGCCATGCTATGGCGGCATCCCACATAAAGTGGAGGAAGATGGGCACAGATGTTAGCCCAGGGTCAGTCTTCCTCAGCAAAAAGAGAGGAGGATTGGCAGATGTTAACATAGGGCTGATCTCCTCACAAAAAATAAAAAGTAAAAAAAATAAAAAGGTAATATAAATGTGCTCAAGCCTTTTTGTGCTACTTGTTCATATCTCCTGCTTTGGAGAAGTTTGAGCAGCACTACTTTAAACGGAGGTAAATGAATTAAAATACAAGGACCAAGGCATTAAAACGATGACAGATGGGGGCGAGCCCGGTGGCGCAGCAGTTAAGTGTGCACGCTCCACTTCGGCGGCCCAGGGGTCGCAGGTTCAGATCCCAGGTGTGCACCAATGCACAGCTTGTCAAGCCATGGTGTGGTGGTGTCCCATATAAAATAGAGGAAGATGGGCATGTTAGCCCAGGGTCAATCTTCCTCAGCAAAAAAAAGGAGGATTGGCATCAGATGTTAGCTCAGGGCTAATCTTTCTCACAAAAAAAAGAAAAAAAAAAAAGATGACAGATGGTTTTTCTCAAGGCCTATTCGAGAGAGCTGTACCAAAACTACAAAATGAGAATGGTTTTTTTGCATGGAGAATCTTGTGGACACATGGATAAGAAAACAGGCTAACAAAACGGTAGCAACGCACTAAGTAAAATCTCTTTAATGAAGACATTTTAAAGTTCATACAGTAAATGAAAAACATTGTACTCTACAGTTGTAAACAGAAAGTAGAATCAAAAGAGAGTGCATGATCCCATTTAAGCATAGTTATTTCAGTTCTGTCACTTTCCAAATGATTCTAGTAAATTTGAGCTCCTCAGTATCCTATCTGTTAAATAGCGATGCGACTATGTTCCAACGATCTTACCAGGAGGATAAACCAAATCACTTTCTGATCAGAAAAAGGATTCTAAAAGAATAAAATAAGGGGAATAAAAAATACCTGTTTCTTTTGCCCGATTCGATGAGCTCTAGCCTGTGCCTGGAGATCATTTTGTGGATTCCAATCAGAATCAAATATAACAACAGTGTCAGCAGAGGCTAAATTAATTCCTAGACCTCCAGCTCTTGTGGAAAGCAAAAAGCAGAAATCCTGTAAGGAATTATAAAGAGGCATGCTTTTAAATTCTTCTAAACTGTGACTATGGATGATCAATATGAGAATTTCACAATTGATTTTTTGAATTTAAAAAGTATTTTATCAACAAAACTGAAAGGTACTTTTTAAAAATACTAATAAAATATATAAACCTCTAGTAAAACCGATCAACAAGACTCCAAAATACAAATATATATGGAAATAATAACCCCCAAATTCAAAAATAATTCTAAATGAAAGTGGGCTAATTTAGTTTGAAGCAAATTAACTGTCCTATGCTGAAAAAGTATTCATAAGAAAGGGTAAAATTCTTCAGAATTAACATAGAATACTGATTTAAAAACCTCACTTGCAAATCAAAACTGGCTAGCACCAATAAGACTTTTTTTTTTTAACAAACTACAAGTACGACTAAAATGACTAAAACAATTTATTTACAATTTTAAAAGCATTCATACCTCTGATCCGTCAGCATTAAAATGATCTAGAGCTTGTTTCCTCAGCTCCCCTTTTATTGATCCATCTAATCTCTAGAATAAAACACATTCAATTAATGTATATTACAGAATCAAAAATTTAAAAAGGAAGTAAAATCAATTACAAAATTAAGTAAATATGAAACCGGAGCACTGCTTTGGCTAAGACTGTTGAGAATAGAAGGTAGGCAGAAAAACAATGCTCAGGCATTCTATCTCCAGAGCCTGTGCTCTTAACCACCAGCACTGCTTTCCCTAATAGTAAATAACGGTACCATTGTCATTCTGTCTGAGAATCAGGGTGAGAAATACATTTTACATGTGAATGAGTACACAGCTATACACCCAAAGCAAGTTTCATGATGCAATGTACTGAGATACACCCTCAATATTTTACAATCTATTTCATTTTTTTAAAATATTGGTACAACCCATTAAACTGATTCCCAGATCCATTAATAGGTTACAGCCCACAGTTTAAAAAACACTGATCAAGTCCAGTGTGGTTACTGGACCAACAGCATAGGTGTTACCTGAGAACTTAAAAATGCAAAATTATTGAGCCCCATCCCAGACCTACTGAATCAAACTCTGAGGGAGGGGTCCAGCAAAAGACCTCTGGTTAACCAGTGAAAATCACTGATTTGGGGCACCATGGGCTCTAATCAAATAGCCCACATCTGCGTGTCTTGAGTATTCATGGATGCCTTGGGCAAGTGATTTGACTTTTCTTCTTGTCAGTTTCCTCCTCAGTAAATGGGCTAATAGTAGTACTTCCTTCATAGAATACAGAGGATGCAGTGAGAGAACAGAGTAAAACACAGCACAGTGCCTGACATATATCAAGTGCTTACTAAACATTAGCTAAAACAAATGTCCAATATCAAAAAAAATTTTAAATAGTGCTGTTCCTTTTTCACTAAAAATTGCAATTAGTAAAAATTTTTAAACAATACTGACATATCAATTATTGAGGCATGATCTAAACAAAAAGAACGTTAAAAATGATTCTCTCTGGGGAGTGAGAGGGGATTAGGGGCAGAGAACTGTTGCTTATCTAAAAACAAACCAACATATGGCTGGGGTGAAGACGGGAGGACAAAGGGTGATAATTAAAGGGTACTGTTTCTTTTTGAGGTAATGAAGACATTCTAAAATTGACTGTAGTGATGGTGGCACATATCTATGAATATATTAAAAACCACGGAATTGTACACTTTAAATGGATGAACCGCATAGAATGGAAATTACATCTCAATAAAGCTGTTTAAAAAAAAAATCAAACAGTGGTACTCTTTCTACTTTTTCCTCTAGATGACTACATATTTCTCAATCATGTTGATATCACCAAATACCTGTCCTTCACAGCACTTACCAGAGTTGTAATGTTACATTTATTTGTAATTACTTGCTTAACATCTATATCCCACACCAGGTTATAAGCTCTAACAGAGCAGGGATTATGTGTGCTGAGGTTCATCATTATAATTCTACCTCTATTTCACTGCCTGCACTAAATATACATCACTTACTAGCTGTATATACTATGTTCACTATGTTCCAGGCACTGTTCATAACACTGCTGTAAGGATTAAATAAATTATTAGATGTAAAGTACTGAAACTAGCACTTGACTTTAACATTAAAAACTCATCCATAGGAACTTTATATTGAATGAATTTCAAAATGAATACTGAATAGATGAAATATAAGCCCATTTTGGTCTGTAGTATCTGCCCTAAAGTCATCTAGTTTTATTTAGCAAACTATGCATTAGAATAATTATGAGCACATAAATCTTCAGAATCTGCAACAGGCCTGGTAACATTCACAAGCATGTGAATGTTGTTTTTTCTTCCTCAGACTAAAGCCTAATACCTAACGCTGTCCCTTTAGATTTGAGCACAGAAAAGAAATATAGAATTAAAAGAAAATCAAAACTTAAGGTCAAGAAGAAAAAAAGGGAACAATGACAAAATTTTTTTAAACAGATATATTTTCTTAAAAGAAAAGTACAGTTTATATGAAAATCTATAGTTCATTTACAAAAGAATTTCAAAAGTAATTTTGTAGAACATGCTCAGGAATTAGATGAAATTTAAATCAACAAAAAAGAAAATGAAATGCTTACTTGAAAGGGGAACTGACGATATTTCAAATACTCTGCAAGTATATCTAACATCCGCACCATTTGAGAAAAAATAAGAACTCTATTGCCTCGTTCTCTTAGGCGAATTAACAGCTTGTCAAGAAGAATCAATTTTCCGCTACTACGGATTAAGTGCTAAGGAAACAATAAATTACAACTGTTATAACATGTTAAAAGAACCAATCAAATGAAACAAATGCCTCACAACACTTCCGTTTAATTATTTTAAATTGAGATTTTAAATTTTCATGTTGGAAAACTTTATTTCACCTTACAAAATTTCCTAGGACCTTTATTGCTTTGCTTTATGACTTAAGCTAAAATTTTCCTTGCCATTTAGCGCCTATGTTTTTGTTGTATTTTTAGGAGGGAAAAAAGCACTCTTTTACTCTATTTGCTAGTTATTACACTATTTCTCCAAAAATCTCAGCTGAAAAAACAATACATTGAAAAAAGCAGCAACTAAACAATCAAAGGTTTTAAAAGAGTAAGAAAATGTCTTCTAAATTATACACATCAGTCACTGGTCCTAGCACTTCAAAGCACTAAGGTGGCTGGAGGGCAACTGTGCCTTCTTCACACTTCTCATCTGTCTTCCAGAAGTGATAGGAAGGGTAAGATCTGAGGTCAAGATGTCCTTCTTAAGACCACCATATGCCCTACCATGAATTCAGCATAATCACTATTAGTGAATTTTTTTCACAATTAAGAATACACTAAGGGATTTTTGCTGGATAAATTATGACAGCCTACGGTTAGAGAGACCCATTTTTAGAAAAATGATCAAAATAATTAAGTAGATAATTTAAAATTTTAAAGGCTTTTTTTAATAAAGACTAAAAAATAATAAACACCATTATTTAAATATACCACTAACCAAAGAGAACCCCTAACCAATATATTAAAGCACTGTGCCATTTTCAGTTATAACTGAAAATATCTAGAATTTTGCTTTACCATAAAGTAACAATATTTTAAAATCCTTACTTGTAAGGCCTCCTGTTTATTATAGAATTCATTATTATCTGGTGGTTTAATGAGGTAGCAATGGTTACAACATTTCTTTAGCTCCATCATAATGTTCAAAAAGCCTGAGGTACTGCCCTTGGAACCTTTGCTGAGGGCTTTGTAATTCCTAGTTAATATCCATCTGTTTAAAAAAAAAAAAATCATGAAAACGATGTTTAGCGGAACAACTACCAGGATGAATTCCAAAACTAATAATCAAGCACCAAAGCAAAATCACACCATTATGAAGTTCACAACAATGGACCAAACCTTGTTCACAAGACTGAGGAAAACTCAAAACTTGTTATCTGAACCATTAACTAAACACAGTAAATGTTTAATGTAACAGAGTGAGTATAGTGTATTAATGCTTTTCCCCCAAAATTTACTTTAAAACGGTCAATTGTATTATCTATCTTAACCTTCCTACAAATTTCACATTAGGCAGCTAATGCACAGATCAAAAAGAAACCTCATGAGGATACCTGGTTTAGCCACACTGCCTTCTTTAAATTACAATTACAGGATACATATGCAACGTATAAAAAAATTATCGGTGGATATTTTATTACTCTGAACTATACATAACATTGTCTTTCACCAAGATCTACTTTGTCTCTACCATCTTTTATTTTCTTCTTTTTTACAAGGTTAATCTTTGAAGTGACTTGAAACAATTATATCTCTGATTTGCCTCAAAATGACAGGGGGTGGGAGAAGCGGGGATGGCTAGAGACAAAATATAAGTTGAAAACTTAGCTAAATGATGGGATTTACTATCTTATCCTCTCTTCATATGTTTGAAATTTTCCATAATAAAAACCTAAAATTTATGCAATAAATGTATTTTTTTAAATGTATGGCACTTACAGATTTTACCACAAAATAGGTGAGAATTCAACATAACAGTGCATTTTATGCAATTAAATGTTTAAATAGATATTAATACAGATTTTTTTTGATTCTTTGAAGTGTTACTATATAGATCTGACACACATGATTTATGAATATAGCAAGGAGGTCTAGGAAAAAGCAAAGGAGCCTAGTGTTTTGTTCTAAGTTTCTTTTTCTGGTCTCTACCTCTATCAGTCAATTACATAATTATCATAATTACATAATAATGCCTTAGTATCATGGAAATCCTAACACTTAAAAGAAACCCTCTATAAGATAACAGAGTATGAAATAGAGAAAAGCAGTTAATGATATGTTTGAAGATAAATTATTTAGTCTTATGTTACCCATGATGTTGGACATGCCATTATAAATCTCTCTTGCCCCAATATGCCATGGAATAAACCTATTCTAAAATTCAAGAATTGTTACTTCGGGCCGGCCCCGTGGCTTAGCGGTTAAGTGCGCACTCCGCTGCTGGTGGCCCGGGTTCGGATCCCAGGTGCGCACCGCCACACTGCTTCTCCAGCCATGCTGAGGCCGCGTCCCACATACAGCAACTAGAAGGATGTGCAGCTATGACGTACAACTATCTACTGGGACTTTGGGGGGAAAAAATAAATAAATAAATAAAATCTTAAAAAAAAAAAAAAATAGAATTGTTACTGCTCCAAGACCCTAATTGGGTGGGGGTGGGGGGGCTGGGGGAAGATGTCAAGGGAAACAGACCTCGATGAGACAAGGACAGAGGGGTTATTTGGAATTAAACGTTCAGAACATGTGCTCTGTTTACAGCTTACTTGTAATATTGTTTCTGTAAAGCACTCATTTCCATTCTTAAAATCTGCTCAACCTTGGCAGGAAGAGATTTTTCCACATCTTTCTTAACTCTGCGTAACAGAAACGGCTCAAGCTCCTTGTGGAGGCTTGCATAACCATATTCTCTGCCTTTGCCATGTTCTTCTTCAAAATCTTCCCAGGAAGAAAACCTTAAAAATTTAAGAAAATGAAAGAATCACTGAAAAAAGTCAAATTGCATATGAGATTTTTCAGGGTAGTCATATGTAAACACAAAATACAGATTTTTAGGGAAAAAATTAGCTAAAATTAGTCACTTCTAATAACTATCCTTCCCAAGAAATCCATTATACATTTACATAAGGTGAAATATAAGGAGTTGTTTTATAAAAATTATGATTCTCCTTGTGTTAAATAAAGATGAAGTAGTTTCAAATATGGGAGTAATTATCACTAAAATATTTCTCAAAGAATATAATTCTAAAGTTCTGAATCTACTGAAAGAGAATATGTATGTGACATTGGACAAGTTATCCTTATCTAGTCTAGTTTTCCTCATTTAGAAAATGGGATTACCAGCACCTTGTTACTGTTGTTACTACTACTGTTAAATACTAAGAATGATACTGGTCAGTTTTTCAAGCAAGGTATATTTTAAACAACGGCAAAATCAACTGTTGGAACTCATTACACATGACTCACTTGTTTACTTACAAAATTGAAAAATTAAAATACTATGTATATGAAATATTCCATCCCATTTCTTTTTTTTTTTAAGTTTTTAATAATCTGTCGTCCAATGTTTTAGGGCATTAAAACCTCTTACTGACCACATTATCTACACTAATTATTTTCCTGCTAAACTTAGCATACATAATTAACATTAAAATTGTATATCCAAATTTATCTTACTTTTCTGGCATAATGAAATGTAGCAAAGACCAAAGCTCTTTGAGGGAGTTTTGTAGAGGAGTTCCAGTGATAAGGAGACGGTGATTGGACTTGAAGTCTATTAAAGTTTTATACAGAAGAGAGTCATCATTCTTTAATCGATGTGCTTCATCTACACCTATAAATGCCCAATTCAGACCTCCAAGGAATGCCTTAAAATGAACAGAACATAGTTAATATTTTGAGAGAAAAACAGAATTCAAATTTAGCCTTCCCGTTTGACATGAATTCAAATTATTAAAATGAGGCAAATTAAAGACAAACTTTTGTCTCATTTTCAAATAAAAATTATATATTATTTCAAGATTTACTGGAATCCTCAAATCAAGTAACTCAACATGCAATATAAAATCTTTCCATTACTAACTTAGCCATTAAAAAACAAAACATAATATCAAGTGACAAGTTTTTGCCAGCTTACACAATGAAAATAAAGGAAGAGAAATAATAGTATCATTTAAAATTTTTACAAAAGATTTTTAGCTTAAGCCCAGTAGAAGTCTCTATTAATGTCAATTTGGAGAAAATATGATATAAATTTGGAACAGTGTCTCACTCCAAGAGTAGGTATAATTCACTGTATGATTTTAATGAACTGTACATCTCCAATATATAAACATGGGTCTCTGACTTAAAACAGAGACAGGCCTGATTCTGCTACTTAATAGTTGTATGACCTTAGGCAAATTCATCAACCTCTGAGACTTGATTTTTCTTTCCAACAAAGTAAAGATAGTGATACATTATAAGGCAGATGGGATTTACTTGCAGTGTTAATTATGAAGAACTAAATAAGACAGTAGCTACAAAGCACTTAGCACACAGCGCTTCACCCAGTGGTAGCTTAATCCTAAGTATCTTCTTACTCTTTAAAGACCTTACAAATCAACAGTAACTACACCAGACTAGTTTCATATAAGTCAGGAGCTGGCAAACTTTTTCTGAAAAGAGCCAGATGATAAATATTTTAGGCTTTGCAGACAAATGTGTGGTAGTCTCTGTCACCTATTCTTTGTCTTTATAACCCTTTAAAAATGTAAAAATCATTCTTAGTTCAAAAGTTATTAAAAAATAAGCCAGGGGGCCGGCCTTGTGGCTTAGCCGTTAAGTGTGCACGCTCCACCACTGGCGGCCTGGGTTCAGATGCCGGACACGCACAGACGCACCGCTTGTCGGGCAATCCTGAGGGGGCATCCCACATACAGCAACTAGCAGGATGTGCAACTATGACACACAACTGTCTACTGGGGCTTTGGGGAGAAAAGGAGTGGGGGAAAGGAGGAGGATTGGCAATAGATGTTAGCTCAAGGCCAGTCTTCCTCTGCAAAAAGAAGAGGACTGGCATGGATGTTAGCTCAGGGCTGATCCTCCTCACAAAAAAAAAAAAGCCAGACTTGACCCATAGGCCGTAGTTTGCTGACCCCTGATTTAAGTTATCTTCTCATCCTATCCACAATATATGGTAAAAGAAAAACAGATATACACCAAACAGAAAAAACACAGGTAATACACACCTTATCCTTCAATAAAATTTCATAAGTTGTTAGCAGTATATTAAATTTTAACCGTTTGGTCTGGGGGTGCATCCATTCATGAGTTCTTATCTATCAAGAAATTTAAAACACAATTTTAAAACAAATATTATGAAAAGTATACTTTTACTTGAATATCTAAAATAAAACTGATTCAAAATACACGCAACCTTAGGCATATATGTTTATGTAGTAAAATTGTTTTTAATCATTCTTTATATAGTCCAACAAGCTACATTGATCTTATCATAAATAAAATATAAATACAATATATCAAAACCTTCTATAAAAAATAAAGCAGACATGTTTTTAATATACGTTTTTCACTGAAGGAAGTTCTCATTTAACAAAACGCAAGTGATTAACTCAACATTTATGGATGAAATATGTCTGAAGTTTGCTTCACAACTGGGAGGAAATTACCATGTAGAGGTACAGATGGAACACAACTGGCAATGAGTTAAAATTGTGAAGCTGGAGATGGGCACATGGAGGTTTATTAATACTCTTCTATCTGCGTTCATGTATATTTGAAACTTTCCATAAGAACGACAGGAAAAAATTTATATATAAAGTAACACAAAACCCAAAATTGGTTTTTATTACAGCCAATTAAACATATATTGAGCACTCTGTAGTAAGTTCTATGCTAAAAACTAGGACTATAAAGACAAATAAAATACTTGTCCTCAAAGATAAGTATGTCTAGGTTTCTAAATATGTGAAGAAACAACTTACCATGTTCCTGCTGTTAATGTCGCCTAAATAAACCACAGCATTCATCTGAGAAGCCCATGTCTGAATTTCCCTTTGCCAGGAAGTGAGAGTGGAGAGTGGTACGACTAATAGAAAAGGTCCATATAATTGATGCTCATGAAACAAATAGTTCAGAAATGAGATCGTCTGTATTGTTTTTCCAAGGCCCATTTCATCAGCAAGTATGCAACTATTTCCTCTACAAAGTTAAAAACAAAAAGCATGTATGCAATAAAGATTCAAATTTAAAAAGAAACGTTTTTACATAACCCATATTGAAGTTTATATGAACAGTTAAATATAAATAATCTGATAGGCATTATACACAAAATACCATTTTTATTAGCTATAAATAATAAATGTAAAGGCCTTTGTAATAGTGTTAGAGAATTGGAGGGAGTTCACCACTTTGGGCCAGAAGAAGCTTAAAAACTGACAGTATTATCTTTAATCAGTTATGCAGCCAAGAACACAATCCATCTACAAGAGGCAGAGTTCAGCTATACTAAATAAGGAAAGAGTAAGCAGAAAGAACATATAGCTATGGTCAAGTTAAAAAAAAAAATGCACCCTAGAGTCATCTATGTTGCCAAGAAATAGAGAGCAAAGGACATAGGAGAGAGGGGCAAAAAAACAGAGGCCTAAATGGATATTAGAAATAACTGAGAGGAAGAGAAATAGTCCAGGACTAGTGTAGAATAGAAATGTATACATATTCTGATTTTAAGTTCAATAAAACTTATTTAAATACTGCAACAATCAACCAAGCTAAACTCAGACTCCATTCTATTTTCTTCTTACGTAATAAATATTGTTTATATACTAGAAAATTCAAAGACCTGCATATAAATACCAAAGAGTCTTATTCTTTAAGTTGGTGGAAATCTTTTCCAAATCTTGTATTTGTAAAATTTTTACCCTCTCAATTATCAAACAGACAAATCAAAATATACTTACTTGCACCAAGAGTGAGCAAGCCAATTTAAACCATTCAGTTGATAATCTCTTAATTCTAAACCCTCATGTCCTCCAATATAGGATGGCTGCTTCTTTAGGGCTACAAATCTTGGCCTTTGTTTTAATACCTTCAGTAGAAATAAATGTTAATATGAAGAATTATTAAATATAAGAAATTATATTAAAAGATGAAAATCTCAGCTTTTATCATAAATTTTGAAATTTCACCTCAAATCACCAAGCTCAGAAATTCTATAACTCAAAATACATCTGAGGATTCAGTCAAAGAAGACTGTTTCCTTTTACTATAACAACAATGTACAGTTTTGTCCTCTGTTTTGAAAAAAAAAGGATGGAGATAAGTAAGTTCCTGCCGAAATACTTGGGTCTCAAGTATTTCACAAATAAAAGCTATGTTACATTCATTAATTCAACCACTGCAACTGCCCTGACCTAGAAATAAACCCTAATACTGGCTTAACTTCCTACTTGATTTCTGATTTCTATACTACCAGTATGAATTTAATTCAGTCTTATAATAAGAAAATAAATTCTAGTAGTACATAGATCCCAAAACTATCACTAATAATAACTTTAAATACAAAGTCTTAAATTAGACAAGGTAGTTCTGGGTACTTTCCTCTTTTCCTTTCCCACCTTCAAAGAAAATACTCCCTACCTTTTAAACCAAGCATATACATCTCGTTTCCAAGGAATTTTCCCTATCTGGTTTCCCCAACCCACTCCCCACAACTAACACCACCAACTCATCATCTTTCTGACACAGTTTCACTCACCAAGGCTAAAAGCCAGGGCCACATCTACAATCACACAGCAATTACAGGAACATTTCCTATAAGGCCTACCAACCAAGCAGTTCTCTCCCTCAGCCTATCTGAAATCAGGATCCAACTCTCTATTTGGGCTTACAAATATCTATGATGCATAAATACATTTTCAATTAAAAAAGTTAAACAATACTCACCTTGCAATCTTTAAAAGGAGTGGTTTTTGACTGATTCCTGCTAAAATACTCATCTATGCACACTTGAAACTTTTTGGAAATGAGAGCTCCATCCTCCCAGCTGCACTCTGAGTATGGAAGGCCCTGCCATTTGCAATAATAATCAGGATAACCAGCTGCAGACTTTTGATTGGAATGAGCTGTGAGATAAATCAGGTATTTATTTATTTTTTTTACATTGAATCTTATCCAAGGAATAATTCTCGGTAAAAACTACACAAGTAAAAATTAGCCATCTGGTTTACAATACTCTATTATAGTAAGAGTAAGCTACTGTATTTGATGTTTAAGTAGTAAATTTAAGGTTTTTTCAGATGATTTCAAGCATGGAAAGATAAAAGTTTAATTAGAATCATTTATTACTAACCAATTATTCGCTCCACTATTTGATATTGCTTATGTAGATCATCTGTAAGTTCTTGCTGGCAATTATAATATTCCACATCTTCTGGAGAAGCATTTTTCAACCTGAAAGAATATTAATCCAGGAATAGACTTCAAAATCTCCCCTAAATAACCCATCCCCCCCAAACACTATCTGTAGCACAAAAATCTCTCATTTTACCACTTATCACGTGAGCCAGTTAAGATAATGAAGTCTCATTTTACCACTTATCAGGTGAGCCAGTTAAGATAATGAAGAAATTGAAACAGAAATAAACCATCATTAGTTTTTATCTTTAAAAATTTGTAATTTGTAATATATGAGACAGCATTCTATGTGACTGTTATCAAGGAGAGGTTTAGATATGGCTATTCCCAAGAAGTTTTACCTTAAGATGAAATACAAATAAATCTATAAACAGTTATTTTAGGTTATCATCTGATTCTTGACTATGTAGTCTTCATTAACAAAAAAGCTTAGTAATAATCTTTGAACTATAAAGAAATAAGTACAGTATAAAACATATTTACCATCTTTTTGTTTCCTGATCTTTTTTCTTATAATTATCCAATTTTTTCATTCCTCTAACATTCTGCTGCTTAAGGGTTTCTTCTGTCTCCCAAGTATTGTGGATATGGGACCATCCTTTCCATTTAATTAAATACTGGATCTCTCCTGCTTCCTTGTTTTTTTCAAATCCTGCATTTGGGTCGCCATCTGCTTCAACTGCATAGATGGTTGTAGTAGCACCAGTAGCTGAAAAGGAAAGCATGATACATTCCACGTGATTCTGTTACAGGAGTATTTCAACTCAAAAACTGAAGAATATGAGTAGAAAAATATATGCTCTCTTAAATAAGTAAAGTATCAGGGTACAAGAATTTATGGAAAATTATATTACACATATATAAAAGAAACAGAATTTTAGAACAGAAAGATTATCTCATTTAATCCCCTAAGTTTTAAAATGAGAAAAAACAAAGTCAAAAGACAGTGGCATACCTATGATTATGAAAAAATTTACAATAACTGATGACTGGGAGACTGATAAGTGGAAGCTAAAATAATTAAAAATCATCTTTGAAAATCGCATGTCTCGGGGCCGGCCCGGTGGCGTAGTGGTTAAGTTCCCACGCTCCGCTTCGGTGGCCTGGGGTTCACAGGTTCAGATCCTGGGCGTGGGCATATGCACCACTGATCAAGCCACGCTGTGGCGGCATCCCATATACAAAACAGAGGAAGATGGGCACAGATGTTAGGTCAGGGCTAATCTTCCTCAGCAAAAAAGAGGAAGATGGGCAATGGATGTTAGCTCAGGACTGATCTTCCTCACAAAAAAAAAAAAAAAAAACTGCATGTCTGAAGTTACCATGTGGAAGAGATAGCTGCACCTCCATGTTCACTGCAGCATTATTTATAACAGCCAAAACATGGAAACAACCTAAGGGTCCATCAACAGATAAATGGATAAAGAAAATGTGGAACATATAATGGAATACATTCAGCCATAAAAAAAGCAAATTCTGCCATCTGCAACAACATGGATGGATCTTGAGGGCATTATGCTAAAGTGAAATAAGTCAGACAGACAAAGACAAATACCATATGATCTCACTTATATATGGAATCAAAAAACACAGAAAAAGAGATCAGATTTGTAGTTAGTGGGGTGAGGAGAGAATATGATGAAGCTGGTCAAAAGGAACACAATTCCAGTCATGAAATAAGTTTAGGTGCTGGGGATGTAATGTACAGCATGGTGACTATAGTTAACACTGCTATACAGTATATCTGAAAACTGCTAAGAAAGTAGATTCTAAAAGTTCTCATCACAAGGGAAAAAATTTCTTTTTTTAAAAACATTGTATCTATACGACATGACGGATGTTAACTAAACTTACCGTGGTAATTGTTTTGCAATATATGTAAGTCAAGTCATTATGCTGTCCACCTTAAACTTACACAATGCTGTACATCACTTACATCTCAATAAAACTGAACAAAAAAAATGTATGTTAAGATAACTAAAAGTAACCTACATAATTGAGATGAAACAAAAAAAAATTTTTTTTTAAACCAAATCGTTTGTGAAATTTAACGTACCTAAATAAGAACTATTATTTTCGCAAGGCAACAGAAAAACTCAAATATACAGGTTAAAAATTTTCTAATTATCTGCGATATAAGAAGTGAGATCAAGTGGATATTTTCTGGGAAGAAAACACTCAGGCTAATAAACAAAGTATATTTTACACCAAATAAGTAAAACAGAAGAAAATCCACCCTCTTGGCTTTCAAAATTAAAACATCTTCAAGAAATACTTTATTTACTCTACTAAATATTATTGAAACAACCAGGCAATAAACATGTTTAAAAAAAAAAATACCTCCTTTTCTCCCAATCCGACAATCCATAAACCGTTCTATTGTTTCAAATTCCTCTTCCTCAGGTTGAGGAACATCCTCTCCACAGACTTCCAGTAGGTCATCAGAATCTGTTTTCATTTCTTCATCTTCCTTATAGCTAACATTGACAGTTGCTTGGCGACGAGAACTTCTTTTATCATTATCATAATCTTCTTCATCATCATCCTCCTCCTCAGATGAATCAATCTGTCTCTTTTTTTGTCCAAGAATCTTCTTTCCACTTTTTGACTTAGATCTAGGGAAGACCAGGGGAGAGAGGTGTTTTACAGAAACACTGGCATAAAACAAGATTTGAGAAAGTATACACAAAAAGGATGAATATCTTCTGTAACCAACTATTTTCAGCATCAAACAGAGAACATACTATACTTACCTATTTTGAGGTTTTCTGCTTTTAACTTTGTTTTTTGGCTCATAATCAGATTCTGTTTCATCACAACTACTTTTATCTCTATCTTCTTCAGATTCTGAATCTGAACCAGACTGAGATGGAGATCCCGACCCAGACATCTGCCAATCTTCACTGTAGATAAAATATATAAAGTATGTTTGTTTATACTTACATCATATAGCAAATTTTGTCTCCGACACAAAAATAATCAAACTAAATTACATTCCAGTTAATATCAAAAATATTGTTGCTTGCACCTATACTAAAAATATTAAAATGTCTGCAGAATAAGGAAAATACTGGAAAATATCCTTCATTGTTATCTCCCATAACTCCAGAGTTTTGATAATCATTTGGTTATATCTCAATTATTGGCAAATAAGTAAATGTTATTTTGATGATCACTATGGATGAAAACATAATACGCTAATTTAAAGAGTTTAAAGGGTTTAATTTTGAAAATCTTGTATTAATTATCATACCCTCTGAAAAAAAGATTCTAATCCTTTTCATTTTAATTTTCTGGAAACTGTGATTTTTAAAAATATACTCTTCAAAACTGATTTTTAAAAAAGTACATGTGGGGCCGGCCCCGTGGCTTGGCGGTTAAGTGCGCGCGCTCTGCTGCTGGTAGCCCGGGTTCGGATCCCGGGCTCGCACCGACGCGCTGCTTCTCCGGCCATGCTGAGGCCGCGTCCCACATACAGCAACTAGAAGGATGTGCAACTATGACATACAACTATCTACTGGGGCTTTGGGGGAAAAAATAAATAAATAAAATTATAAAAAAAATAAATAAATAAAAAAGTACATGTTCATTAAGAAGCTTAAAATATAGTATAGAAAAATGTAAAAAAAAAAAAAAAAAACCAGCCCATCTTAACCACAATACCTTACCTTTACTACTATTTTTTAGTGTATTTAGTCTGTTTAATTCCAGTCACAAGTAGAGAAGAAATACTGGATGCACATGTTAACATTCTGCTATAATATAATCTTCATAGGAAAGACACACATGAAGTTCTTATATATACACTGTATCCTATCTCACAGCTACTGCTGGCTACTCGATCGCTCTGTATCTCTTGCATAAGGGATGTTAATGGTTACATAAGCAAGCACATATGATAAAATCTGGTTTATGATAAAAACCAGATCTAAAAACCAGATTTATGATAAAAACCAGATCTAAAAAAAAAATTCTTTTTTATTTAGAGATCTTTTCAGAGTTTGCACATCAGAAGTAGCAATAGGCAGGATATATGAACAAGTCTCCATTTTATATTTTTATAATATAAATTACAATGATTTATCCATCATCCCAAACTACTCTTTTGTTTTTAAAAATATTCTTTGCTTGCACCCATGCTAAGTTTAGAAATTACTAACTCTGTGGAAGAGTGACAGAGCTGATGAGACACAGTAGTTGAAAATGCACTTAGTAAACTAGAAGACAGATCTAAGGAAATTAGCCAGAATGTAGCATAGCAATAAAGGGATAAAAAACATGATACAGTAAGATTCATGGAGGATAGGATGGATGATCTAATAGATATATACAACAGATAAGATCCAAAAAGACAGATACAATATATATCTATTGGTAGTACAGGCATACTTCAGGGATACTGCGGCTTCAATTCCAGACCACTGCAATAAAGTGAATGTCGCAATAAAGAGAGTCACAAGGATTTTTTGGTTTCCCAGTGCATGTAAGTTTACACTATACTGTAGTCTACTAAGTGTGCAAAAACATTATATCTAAAAAAACAAGGTACATACCTTAATTAAAAAATACCTTACTGCTAAAAACTTCTAACTATCATCTGGTGGAGGGTCTTGCCTTGATGTTGACGGCTAGTGACCCATCAGTGTGGTGGCTGCTGAAGGCTGGGGTGGCTGTGGCAATTTCCTAAAATAAGACAACAATGAAGTTTGCTGCATTGCTTGACTCTTCCTTTCATGAACTCTGTAGCATGCAATGCTGTTTGATAGCATTTACCCACAGTAGAACTTCTTTCAAAACTGGGTTTTGGGATCAATCCTCTCAAACCCTGCCACTGCTTTATCAACTAAGTTTATGTCATATTCTAACTCCTTTGTTGTCATTTCAACAATCTTCACAGCTTCTTCACCAGGAGTAGATTCCATCTCAAGAAACTACTTTCGATTTGCTCATCGATAAGAAGCAACTCCTCATCCATTAAAGTTTTATCATGAGATTGTAGCAATTCAGTCACATCTTCAGGCTTTACTTTTTTTTTTTTTTTTTTTTTAAAGATTTTTTATTTATTTTTTGCCCCCAAAGCCCCAGTGGATAGTTGTATGTCACAGCTGCACACCCTTCTAGTTGCTGTATGTGGGACTCGGCCTCAGGATGGACAGAGAAGTGGTGCCTCGATGCGCACCCGGGATCCAAACCCGGGCCGCCAGCATCGCAGCGCGCGCACTTAACCACCAAGCCACAGGGCCGGCCCCAGGCTTTACTTTTAATTCTAGTTCTCTTGCTATTTCCACCACATCTCCAATTACTTCTTCCACTGAAGTCCTGAACCCCTCAAAGTCATTCATCATGAGAGATGAAATCAACTTCTTCCAAACTTCTGTTAATGTTGATATTTGACCTCTTTTCAAGAATCACAAATGTTCTTAATGGCATCTAGAATGGTGAATCCTTTCCTGAAGGTTTTCAATTTACTTTGCCTAGATCCATCAGAAGAATCACTATCTATGGCAGCTATAGCCATATGAAGCATAGTTCTTAAATAATAAGACTTAAAAGTTGAAATTACTCCTTGATTCATGAGCTGCAGAATGGATATTGTGTTAGCAAGCATGAAAATAACATTAATCTCATTGTACATCTCCATCAGAGCTCTTGGGTGACCAGGTGCATTGTCAATAAGCAGTAATATTTTGAAAGAAATCTTTTTTCTGAGCAGTAGGTCTCAATAGCAGGCTTAAAATATTGAGTAAACCATGTTGTAAACAAATGTACTGTCATCCAGGCTTTACTACTCCATTTATAGAGCACAGGCAGAGTAGATTCAGCATAATTCTTAAAGGCCCTAGGATTTTCAGAATGGTAAACCAGTGAGTATCGACTTCAACTTGAAGTCACCAGCTGCTCTGCAATAGCCCCTAACAAGAGAGTCAGCCTGTCCTTTGAAGCTTTAAAGCCAAGCATTGACTTCTTCTCTCTAGCTATGAAAGGCCTAGATGGCATCTTCTTCCCATAGAAGATTGTTTCATATACATTGAAAATCTGTTGTTTAGTGTAGCCACTTCCGTTATCTTAGCTGGATCTTCTGGATAACTTGATGCAAGCAGCTTCTACATCAGCATTTGCTGCTTCACCTGCACTTTTATGTTACGGAGATGACTTCTTTCCTTAAACCTCATGAACCAACCTCTGCTAGCTTCAAACTTTTCGTCTGCAGATTCTTCACCTCTCTCAGCCTTCAAAGAATTGAAGAGAATTAGAGTGTTGCTCTGGATTAGGCTTTGGCTTAAGGGAATGTTGTGGCTGGTTTGATCTTATATCCAGACGACTAAAACTTTCTCCACATCAGCAATAAGGCTGTGTTGCATTCTTATCATTTGTGTGTTCAATGGAGTAGCACTTTTAATTTCTTTGAAGAACTTTTCCTTTGCATTCACAACTTGGCTAACTGTGTGGCACAAGAGGTCTAGCTTTCGGCCTATCTCGGCTTTCAACATGCCTTTCTCACTAAGCTTAATCATTTCTAGCTTTTAAGTGAGAGATGTGTGAGTCTTCCTTTTACTTGACCACTTAGAGGCCACTGTAGGGTTATTAATTGGCCTAATTTCAGTATTGGTGTGTCTCAGGGAATAGGGAGGCCCGAGGAGAGGGAGAGAGATGGAAGAATGGCCGGTTCACGGAGGAGTCTGAACACACACAACATTTATCAGTTAAGTTCACCCTCTTATATGGGTGCAGTTCATGGCACCCCAAAACAACTAGAACTGTAACATCAAAGATCACTGACCACAGATCACCATAACAAATATAGTAATAATGACAAAGTTTGAAATATTGAGAGAATTACCAAAATGTGACAGAGACCTAAAATGAGCAAATGCTGTTGGGAAAATGGCACTGACGGACTTGCTCAATGCAGTTGCCACAAACCTTCAACACGTAAAAAACCCAGTATCTGCGAAGCGCAATAAAATGAGGTATGCCTGTAGTACCAGAAAGATTTACAGAATGAGAAAGAGAACATGCCCAGAGATACAATGACTGAATTTTCAGAAACTAATCAAAGACACGAATTTTCACATTGAAGATGCAAAAAGTGCATAAAGTGGAATAAATAAATAACAAATCCAAAGCTAGACACACCAAAGTAAAAATGCAGAATGTCAAAGACAAATAGAAAAGTAAGAGAGCAGACAATGGAACAGTGTTTTTAAAGAAATGAGAGAGAAAAAAACTCAGATCATACAAATATCTGAATTGGGAATGTGAATTACTCTTATCACTTTGTGGGTCAAGATCTTTAGGAAACTACAGTGAGTTTCTAAATGAATTCTAGAGGATGTAAATGTCATTTGCAGATGAATAGTAAGGAGAGGTACTGACATAAATGAACAGAATCACCCAAAGTCTATCATCTGCTGACCCTTACACTCCTATATAGGTTTCCCAAGTTACTAACATTTTCTGATATTATGATAAGGTAGATCTTTGAAGTTTAAAAACATAGGAGAGGGATTATAGGAGATAAACAAGTGGCACAAAAATCTCAGGTCATCACAGAAAAGTGAATGTTAAGGATTAACGGTTTAAATTAATCTAATAAAATGCCATGAACCAAGAATTTACAAAAGACCTCTTTGGGCAACAATTTTTCATAAACAAAGAAATACAAAATCATTAGGATTTGCCTGATACAAAAGTAATCAGTTGAACAAAATGACATACTCTTTATGCTTTTTCCTTTTGACCTCACTCGATGAATCATCAGAATCTTCACTGCTAGAGGAATCCTATAGAGAAAAATAAAGTTAATGTTATTAATGATTAGAATTTAACTGTTATGTAAAATTTTTGCTTGCCATACTATTTAATTTTCACTTGGCTAATAGCAGTAACTGTAAAGCTTCATTTTTTTCCATGTTGTTATATTTATACCATTAATTAGCAAATAAAGTAATAACATTTTTACTGCATATTTATAACCCAGCCAGTGAAATTAAGTAAATATCATAATGTCAGCATTTTGTATAAAACTTTAAAATCTACCATCTCTGGGGACCATTATTGTTGCCTAGAATGACCTTAAAAAGGAATCATCATTGTTGGTATGTCAAATTTTGATCTAATATTTTTCTTCCCCATTAGACAGTTTTTGATATAGTTCTTCCTGAATGTTTTTGTGCCAACACACATGTATGTGAGCTCATATGCACACAGGGACTACACTGTTTACAGCTGCAGCCTATTCTTTTAAAAATATGTTGAGAATTCTATTATTATTCCATATAAATATGATTTAATAGTACAATATTTCTTAGTTCATATATGTATGTGCATACATATGTGTTTGTGTATGCATATTTCCCTAGTACTCACATTTAGTTTATTTCTAGTTTTGCTGTGATGAGTAAATGCACACAAATTTCCATTGCTTGTTTTGGATTAATCTCTGCAAGTGGAACTATTGGATAAAAATGTGTCTATATTTCAAGACTCTTGATACACATATTTAAATGTAGTTATTTCCTATCTATTCTTTCAAAACACTTATTGTTTCTAATAATTTCATATATATCTACCTAGTAAAAAATTGTCTACTTTAAAAAATAATAGCTTTCATAATAAAAACTCACCTCTTCTGATCCACTATTAGATGAAGCTTGATGCTGCTGCTGTTGCTGCTGCTGCTGCTGCTGCTTCTTAAGCATTGCAGATCTCTGAACCGCCAGAATACTAGGGCTAGATTTCCAAAACTATAATAGAAGCATTAATCAGTGACGGATAAAGGTTTGAGAAAACTGAAAAAAAAGTTAATTTCTTGAAAAGCAGTATCAACTTTTTCACCACCTCCAAATAAAGGAATTAAAACTATTTTCCTTATTCACATTATATGTAATACAATATTATTGTAATATAATTAAAATAAAATGCTAAACTTTAGTTGCATTTAAAAAATTTATGGTATGTTGAGTTTCACAGACAGATAATATTAATCAATATGTTCTTTGGTGATAATGGTATTATTTTCAAAAACAAATGATAATCTGCAATACTAGTGCTACTCAAAGTGTGGCTGCCTACTTTTTCACTTGGTGTGAGGTGAAGATGAAGAGCTGGAGTCAGAATGCAAATCAACTATGTCACTAAGCACAGTTTTAGTTCAGCTGACTTTTTTTTTTTTTTGGTAGCAAGATTTTCTCCATGAAGTAAGCTGTGTGTTGATTTATATTCTGGCCCAAGCATCTTACCATCACTGGTACTCTAAGTAACACTACTGTATACTGTTATGAGGTACAGACAAGTTTTAGTAAATCTTGTAGTAGCTTTTATTCAAACAGAATGGCCCTGAACTTATTCTATCAAGCATTTTCAAGAAAGCAGAGTTCTACTGAATTCTCCTGCTATTAGCAATAAAGTATCTTCTTTGAAGATCTTGAAAGTAGAGATCAGACACTAAGATTAACAAAAAGACCTTACACAGTCTTTAATTTTTATCCATGAGACATTGAATATTTATGAAACTCAATTTCTGCCTCAGAAAGAAGAAAAGGTTTTGCGTGTTTATCTTATACTTGTTTTATAGTTACAGACTGCTTCTCTTCCAAGCCAATCAGTCCACAGATATGTAACAAGTTTGAGAATAGTTGAAAATAAAATTTAATGTTTAAAATTAATGTTTTCTAAAAGCTAGAACAATGCTATAAACCAATGCTATAAAAATGTATAAGTGACACCAAGAATCACAAGTAATATAAAAGTATTACAAAGCAATACAAGTAATTACAAGAAATCTACTTTTCATTGGATACTTTATTTATTACCTCAGCTCCATCAACTTTTGGTGGTTTTGCTTGGACTTTGTTTTCTCGGGAAGTGTCTGACTCAGACTCTGACTGACTGCCCGATTCAGATCCAGAGTCAGAGTCACTGCTACCTGACTGGCTACTGCTTCCATCACTACTGCTTCCAGAACTTGAACCGGAACCAGAGCCTGAAGCTGACCCAGAATCATCATCCGACTGGCTACAATTTGAAAATAAACAGATTTCAAACAAAATTCATTAGGAATTTAATTTTTCTTAAAAGTCAACAGAAATCCCCAAATCACTAAACTTTGCTTATTTCCTATTTCATATTTCTATAGCCAAACAAATAGAAAAAGGAATTAATGTTAATCTACAGTAACAAATGACATACTTGATAGATTTAGTACAGTTTTGGCTAAAACATAAGCAATCAGATCATAATCTTCCTCCAAGACAATGAGCAAAATCTACTAAGTACAGAATCCTGGGCTAGAAACTAGGGAAGACAAAAAGTTTAAGCCACAGTCTCTACTCTTAAAAGGCTCTTTAGCTGTAGTTAATATAAAGTAGGAATTGTGTGTAAAGAAAAGGTTAAATGTGTTGAAAATTCTCAAAGTAACAGGTAGAAAAGAAATTTATTAGTAGTTTCTACTTGTTTTCAAGTTTATCTCTATGGTCTATCATTCCAGGGTAATGGAATTTATCATAATTAAGCTATGATAAAATACAACTTACTAAAAAATAAAATCAGTAATTGCTTCTCTGAGAAAATCACTGACTCTGTCATGGTTCCACAGTAATAAGTCTAAAATAATAGCAAATTCTCACCATCTTTCCTAACCTCTATACACACACATGTGGAAGTTCATTGGGAAACTATCTTTTTCTCCATTACTCATTTTCAGTCCAAGGTAGCCTAGAACTGGTTTGGACTAAACAGCTGATTGTGTAAATTGCTATTATCCCCAAGGCCATTTGTTCACATGGTGTCTACAATTGAATTGTTGAAAACTAGGGTATTAAATTTTTGATACAATGGTAGACTCAGCTTTTGATTTAATTTCATCTGGCTTTATGAGAAACAACAGGTAATGTAGTTTATGTATATACAGCAAAACTCAAGCTTCATGTCCTCTGCTGTAATTTTCAGAAATACCACCAGATGGAAGTATTACTCTAAGAAAACAGACTGCAATATTAAAAGTAATTCCCTTCCTTTTTTTTTTTTTTGTGAGGAAGATCAGCCCTGAGCTAACATCCATGCTAAACCTCCTCTTTTTGCTGGGGAAGACCGGCCCTGAGCTAACATCTATTGCCAATCCTCCTCTTTTTTTCCCCTTTTTCTCCCCAAAGCCCCAGTAGATAGTTGTAGGTCATAGTTGCACATCCTTCTAGTTGCTGTATGTGGGATGCCGCCTCAGCATGGCCAGACAAGCAGTGCGTCAGTGCGCGCCCGGGATCCGAACCAGGGCCAGCAGCAGCGGAGCGCACGCACTTAACCGCTAAGCCACAGGGCCGGCCCCAAAAGTAATTCCTTTCTAAAAGTAATTTCTCCTTTTCCAGAGCAAGGAGTTAAGAGCTTCTACATGAAAATACAGACATACAAGTTTGCAAGAAGACTTTTGATTCCAAAAGTTAGATATAAATTAAAATGCTTAAATTGCGAACACACACAATTTTAAAATCTGGGAATCTAGCAGAATAAATGCGTTTCTTCACAGAAACAGTAAACAAAGATTTGCCTCTTAAAGGCTATGATATCAAGATCATTTTTGTCATAATTTCTATTCTCTGGTCATATGGTTCTGAGGTCTAAAAACAATATAGTGCTTTTTAATTAAAATAAAAAACTTACCATATTTTACTTGGGTCCCTTGAGAGAAATTTCAGCAAGAATATTAGAGAAGATGTTTTCCCTGACACACAATTTTATTTCTCCTTAAACCCTCCTTAAACCCAATGAAAGAGACATCTTTCATTTATTCAATAAACTTTATGAGAACTATCATGTATTAGGTACAGGGAAGAATGAGATGAGACAAAATCCTTAACATTAAAAGAACTTCTAACCTGGTATGGAGAGACAGTCATGTAAACCAATATCACTCTGTGCTGTGTTTAAAATAATTGATCCAGGTATACGGGGAGCACTGAAGATACAACCAAGGCTGGTACAGCAATTGGGGAACATTTAGAAGAAAGTGCAGTTGAACTAATTCTTTAAGAATCAAGCAGAAGGTACGGTATGACTTTGATTGCTTATAAGCTTCTTGAGGGTGCTATTTTTTCCATAGTACCTACCATAGTGCCTTACACAGTGGGTGCCCAATAAATACTTGAAAAGTCTATGAATGAATAATTGAATTTAGGGGACTATCATGGGCCTATATTCTCTTTTTTTGCGTGTGAGGAAGATCAGCCCTGAGCTAACATCCATGCCCATCCTCCTCTTTTTACTGAGGAAGACCGGCCCTAAGCTAACATCCATTGATGGGCCTATATTCTTAATTATATCTTGATTAGTCATTCCAGATAAACAGCTACCCAAAATTTCTTGTCAATAAATCAAAATTTTTAAGTGAATGTAGGAATCTTTCCTTTCAATATTTTTTAGGCAGAAGTAGTTCTGGCTGAAGATAAAAGCAAACAGCCTGAGTCTAGGCTAATCTAATGGCAGAGGTTTATTACTAGAATGGCTTTACCTCAGGTATTAGAAGTATAAAGTCTTTATTTCCTTTATTTAGTTGTTCTCAGTAGGATTAAGATATACAAAGAATTGGTAAGGAATATCTTATACACTGCCATAGAATGATCTCCAGGATATAGTTAAGTAAAAAAAGCAAGATACAAAACAATGTTTATAGTATGCTTCCTTTGTGTAAGAAAGGGAAAATATTTATACATATTCGCTTACACTTTTAAAAAAGCAATAATGGCAGCATAAACTAACAAGTTAAAAATGGTTACCTAAAGAGGGAGGGAGGACCGGAAGGAGGGAAGAGAGTAGAGGGAACCAGGATTGAAATGAGTGGTCAGTTTTAGAGCCATGTAATGTTTTACAAAGTCTATTTTAAAAGAATATTCTAAAAATTAGAAGAAAAATATACACAGGTTCGGGGGGAAAAAATCTATATTCAGACACAAAATTTTGAGCTAAAATAGGTGAAAAGCCTCTCCCTGATAAAGCAATTCTATTTTCAGCCCACTGCTGGAAATGCTCTTTCTAGAATAAAAATCTGAGCATAGTCTAACTTTCTTTTATAAGACTTCAGTGTTTCTATAGCAAAGTTCAAACACCTATGAGGCCTTTCAGGAATTTGTCTTTGCCAACCTATCTCCAGTCAGTTTCCCACTTAAACCCTTAGTTATAGCGATAGCAAACTACTTGTAATTCTCTGACAGCCAGTTTCTCTTTCTACTTCCTGCTTCTGCCCAATTACTTCTCTTCTCTTCTCACTATATAATTCCCACTTGAGCCTCACCTCATGGGTACTTCTCCAACAAATCTCTCCTGACTCCATTCTCAACTCAACATTAAGTTAGGTATCCTTCCTCACCATTCCCAAAACATCCTGTACATACTATCTTAGCTGCAAGCACACCATGTAACAATAACCGTAGTTTTCTGTTTTCTTTTGTTTTTCGGTATCCTACCTTTGGTATTCTATCATATGTTCCTAGAGTGTTGGGATTTTTACTTGTTGCCCTTTGTATGTTGAGCACTAAATGAAGAGCTCAATATGTCTGATGGGTGGATGGATGTATACATAAACAAACCAAAGACATATATGGGTACAAATTCTCGTATAAAATTCACAAATATAATTTGGCTATAAGAAATATTTCTGAGCTCCAACTAACTTTATTTAGATAATAACCAGTACCACTGATCTTTTATACAACATAAGTATCTGCACACTAAAGAGTTATCCTTATTAATTACATTAAGTCTCACTAGCACAATAAAGTAAACACATTTCTTTTCCTCATCTTTCTCAATTTACAAAAGAAAACCCACCATCATATTTATGGGTACTTTGATAAAATTATATTGTTTTCTTAGGGTAAATTAAGGAGAAATACCACATTTAAAAGACAAAATAGCAATTCAAATTAAAGTTTCTTTTCAAGCTTGTTTTTATATTCAATTTCAAATATAAACAAGAGAGCAATATAATGAATTACCATGTAGCTATCACTCAGCTTCACAATTACCAGCTCATACCAATCTTCAAATAATCCAGCTTCCCACACACACACAATCTCAGACATTTTAGAACTTCATCCATAAATACTCCAGTATTCCTATATTAAAAAATCTCACGTTGTAGATGTTTGTGAAAATCTACAATACCAGTATCATACCTTTAAAAAGTCAGTTGCGCCTTAATATTAAATATGAAATTAAATATTAAGTATCCAGGTCAGTTTACCTCTTTAGTAGCATGACTTTGTTTCTTACATTGACTGAGAATTCAAACAAGGTTCAACACTGCACTTGAATCATGTATTTCTTAAGTCTCTTTCATTAATCTGACAGTTCCCTCTCCCTCTTCTTATTCCCCCTTGCAATTTATTTTACGGAAGAAATTCGGTAGTTTTTCCTGTAGACTTTCCTGCTTTCCAGATTTTGCTGACTGCATCTCTGTGGTATTATTTAACATATTTTTCTGTCCCTTGTATTTCTTATAAACTGTTAGATCTAGAGTTAGGTGTTTCTTGGCAAGAATATATTTTAAGAGTTGTTGCGGACTTCTATCAGAAGGAACTTAATGTTTGGTTGGCTCTTTTTGTGTAAGGTTAAGTTTAATCTGTGGGTTCGGGTATTTTCAGCCTTATCCATCCATTATACAGTTCCCCATAAGCTCTATACCTAATGGTTTTAGAAGCCAGTGATCATATGGCTTCATCGACTATTTATTTAGAAGCAGTAAAATGGTGATATTATATCATTTCTTCACTAATAACGGTGGAATCCTTGTATAAAGAGAAATTTTCCTTCAACATATTTGTTAACCTTGAGGTACAATTCATACAGGAAAGACACTTTCACTTCTTTTCCTTATTTCCTAGTTTTCAAAATGAGTTAAATTGCTAGCTAGCATCCTTTCAAAATAGATCAATAATTTAAGTCTCATTATGAACTCACGTATTTGAAATTAATTGATGAGTTTTAATCTACTGTCAACATCATTGTTGATTCCCAAATTGTCCCATCTTTAGCCAACAGGAAACCCTTTATTAGTTCCTGAGTCCTTCTGACAAGACCTCAAGTACTCTTGGATAGCTTCCTCACTTTCTGGTCTGACAAGATGAACCAGGCTCATCTTGTGTATTTCTTGCCTCAGACTGTAACTCAGCCATTTCATCAAAAAGTCCTGCTTCTGTTTAAATTGGAAATTAAATTGCAATCAGAGTACTGGGTGAGCCTATTACTACTGGATTGGTCATGGTTCTTACGATTTTTTTTTTTTTTTTTTGTGAGGAAGACCAGCCCTGAGCTAACATCCGATGTCAATCCTCCTCTTTTTTGCTGAGGAAGACCGGCCCTGGGCTAACATCCGTGCCCATCTTCCTCTACTTTATATGGGACGCCGCCACAGCACGACTTAACAAGCGGTGCGTCAGTGCACACCCGGGATCCGAACCGGCGAACCCCGGGCCGCAGGAGTGGAGCGCCACCGGGCCGGCCCCAAGGTCTTTTTTTAATGGAATGAGCTAGGATATGCATATTTTTACAGACAATGCATTAAGCACTTACTAGTATTTCCAATTCAAATCTGTAGGTTTTCTACTTTTATATTTATGGCATCACTTGGGTTGCGGTGCTTGGTTCCAAATGACACTAATAAATTTATTTGGTTTATCTTAGAATATATATAATAGTTTCAAAATAACAATACCATTATTATTAACAATATGATTACTAAATGTTAAGATTTCTTCGCAATTCTTTTTGTCCTCACTCTCAGAATCAAATTACTACTTTAAGGTCAACTGAAATAATTTATTTCTGTGCAGCCACTAATTTGGTTTAATTAGGGTCATTTGCCTTTTTTTCATTTTTAGGAACTGCTTTTTACTCATTTTGATTTAATGTTGTTTTATTAATTTCTTGGATCCAACTTGAGAGCTACAAAAATTATAGTCAAAGTCCAGCTTCCATCTTTGTCGGCTCTACACTATGGCCTCTCTCCCCCTATAGTAATTATTTTAAAATTTTAATTTATTTTCCCTTCTTTCAATATAAGCAAGTTGTAAATAAGAATATATGTTTATAACCCCCCTTTCATAAATAATCATTAACATATTTACACTCTCATATAAATGATATCATATTATACACATATTGTACCCTGGAGATCATTCCACAGCAGTAGATATATTCCATACTCTCCTTTCTTTTATGCAATTGCATATACTCTATTTTATAGATACATCATAGTTTCAATTTGTTCCTGAAAGATGAGCATGCTTTGCTTCCAGTCCTTTGATACTACAGATAGTATATAAAAAATGGCCTTTGCATATATCTTTTGTATTATTTACGGCTGTGTATCTTTTGATTTGCTATTTATCAACCAATGTAAACATACCCCCTTCGAAGTTTTAAATCTATTATCACCTAGTACCCAATCTAGTATTTAGATTTCTAAATACTATTCCACAGTTAAATAAACTAGGAGTCCTTTGAGACACGGCAGATTCTAGGGGTGGGACAGGATAAGTACAAGATGAACCTAAACAATCCTGCTGTGCCAAAAAGCAAAATACTTGGGGGAAAAAAAGATGAAGGCATGTGAAAAGGACATAGAAAAAAAGAAAACAAAACAGGACATAGGAGCCAACTTGAAGGGGCTTCCATTGGCCAAATCTGATTTAAGCATCAAAACAGACAGTGAAGGATTATTACCTAGTAAATAAACCGGAATCCTTGAGTCCATGCTGACAGGCAGGCAGACAGACAGACAGGGGAGGGCTCTGATAGCTCTGAATGTCAAGTGGTAAATGCGGACAGGGTGGTAGTGTTAAAAAGTTACCATTTTGTTAGCGCCGGCCTAGCGGCATCATGGTTAAGTTCACATGCTCCACTTCGGTGCCCCGGGGTTCAGATCCCGGGCACAGACCGGCGCACCACTTGTCAAAGCCATGCTGTAGTGGCGTCCCATGTAAAGCAGAGGAAGATGGGCACGGATGTTAGCCCAGGGCCAGTCTTCCTCGGCAAAAAAGAGGAGGATTGGCAACAGATGTTGGCTCAGGGCTAATCTTCCTCAAAAAAAAAAAAAAAATACTGGTTTAGGCAAGAATCATCAAGAGATGCTAAATCTAGGGGAAGAGTATGATGAGTAAGATATTTGCAGAGTCTCAAAATATCTTCTCACAAATTGCTTATTAGCTGTAATGGGTAAATTAGAAACTACAGTGGTAAAACCAGACACACCTTGTCCTGGTGATCAAAACTAATGTCACCAATAGGGACAGACCGACAGACAATATGAGCCTCTAGATATGATACATTTGAGAAAGATACATCATCACTTACACAGTACTCCAGCCAGGGATGCATAATAGGGCATGCATAAATTGGATTGAATTATAAGCGAACAGAAGACAAACCCAAATTGAGAAATATATTCTGCAAAATAACTAGCCTTATAACCTTCAAAATGCTAATGTCATGAAAGACAAAGAAAGGAACTGTACTAGATTAAAGAGACATGACAGCCAAATGCAATAAGTGATCTCAGACTGGACCCTATACTGGGAGATGATTGGGATGACTGACCAAACTGGAATACAGACTGAAGGTTCAAGTATTGTATCAATGTAAATTTTTCTGAATTTAATAACTACATAGGGCTTTGTTCTTAGAAAACCTATACTGAAAAATTAATGTTTTTATTTTGTCTATATCTAAAGTAGCACTGGTTCTTTTTGATCATGCAAATGACCTCCAATTCACCAGTTGTCTCCCCCAAACTAACGTCTTATACCTGGATAGCTTCATTTATTTATGTTATCTGCTTGGCCCTTATGGCCCTTTCTCTCATTTATATTCTAAAACAAAATTTAAAATAGTTCTTTATAGCTTTCAAAATATTTTCCTACTGAATTCTATTTTATCTTCACAATAAAAAAATGTCCTTGAAGGCACACATAGGGAGTTTTTCTGGACCCTTTTCAGAGGGGACAATCCTTCCAGGGTCCCAGCTTTAAGGAGACATAATTCCATAGTCAAATACTTAGTTCCAATCCCAATCCCAGCCTCCTGTCCTGAGGGCCTGTATCCTTCCAAATATCCCCTGTATTGCCACGTTTGCTTGGAGCTTATTGCTCTGGCTTTGAGTTGCCTTTTGTTACTGGCACATGTAAGTTTTCTCTCAAGTTCAGCCGTGCATCTACTTTTTTTCCCTTTGCTCTATTTTATTTAGCATTTTCATGTGTTTGTGGGTAGGAAGTGCTTCTGGAGTAGAGTCTATGCTAGCTCAACCCAGCATATGGCAGAATAGCAACACATCCTTTCTCTGTACCCAACACTCCAGTCAAATCACTCCTGTGAACTAGAGAAAACACTAAGACCTATACTGGGAAGATGAGAACGATATATTCTCTAGTGAATAAACAAAGATTCTTCTATATTACAAGGGAAAAAAAAGTCTTCAAGTATTCTTTACATTTTTGTCAACTGGAAACCAGTCTGTAACGGAACATAAAGGAAGAATGAGTAAAATAAGGAATGACCTTCTAAGAAAATGCTAGTAGTGGGCAGCTGCTTTCCTTATCACCAGATCATCAATAGAAGAAACTGGCCCTGATAAATCTTGGAATAGACTGAAAAAGTCAAGAAAGCGATACTGGAGTGGATGTGGAAGTACTGAGGAGGAAGGAAAAGAACATCTCAAAACAGTAGCACTAAAGAAGAAGGAAAAAAGACTGTGGGTATTTAAATATTATATGTAAATCAGACTACCTATATCAAAGGTTTAGATCAATGATTTCTCATTTTAATTATATTAAATAATGTACCCATTTATTTAAGTCTTTTGTCTCTAGCACATAAAAATTTCCTTTCTAGTATATCCCTGTTCCCTACTTTTTCTTTCCTGTCTTTTTTTAAACTATAGTAGAATTTAGATGGATTAGACTCTGGGGAGAAGGGGGAGGGATGCTATAGGAAACACCGATAGAAGGTAAACTGATTTTCTACGGAAATATTATAATAGAGGAATATGTGCCTGACAAATACGGTACTACATACACAATCAAAGAACTGTATTTACTATTCCAAAGAACAAGCATACTGCACTAAATTCTCACTTTATGCCTTGCTCCCTTCCCCGTTTTCTGTCAATGCCATTCAAAAGAACTTCTTTAGGGGAGTTTTTCAAACAATTTTTTGACAGACACTTGTGGGGGAAATTCAGGGCTAACAATGGTGTTCTAAAGCTCAACTGACTTATTTTCTCCTAGCTTTCTCACCCTCTCTTCTCATTGTAATTATATTTATATCTGTACACCCATTAGATGAGGTTCAGGTTCCTGTCATATGGAAATAATAAACATACTTAAGGATTACTATGAAGATGAAAAGAGATGTATAGCATACTGTCTGACATATAGTAAGAGTTTAATTTTTTTTTTTTTTTTTTTTTTGGTGAGGAAGATCAGCCCTGAGCTAACATCCATGCCAATCCTCCTCTTTTTGCTGAGGAAGACTGGCCCTGAGCTAACATCCGTGCCTATCTGCCTACACTTTATATGGGACGCTGCCACAGCACGGCCTGACAAGTGGTGCATCGGTGCACGCCCAGGACCCGAACCGAGGCCGCCAGCAGCAGAGTGCGTGCACTTAACCACTGTGCCACGAGGCCGGCCCCAGTAGGAGTTCAATATTGATAGCTATTAGAAATAAAAAACCATTGATCTTTTTCCTGAGTTCAAGATCAGAATCATTACTTCAAAGTTTGCTTTAGGTATTCTTTGGATTGTCATAATTTTAAGTATAAATATATATAATGTCTATAAATAAAACCTATAGGGCCGGCCCTGTGGCTTGGTGGTTAAGTGCACGCGCTGCAATGCTGGTGGCCCGGGTTCGGATCCCGGGTGCGCATCGAAGCGCCACTTCTCCGTCCATCCTGAGGCCGAGTCCCACATGCAGCAACTAGAAGGATGTGCAGCTATGACATACAACTATCTACTGGGGCTTTGGGGGGAAAAAATAAAATAAATAAAATCTTTAAAAAAAAAAAACCTATAGATACACTAAAATTTTCAAAACAAATTGTTTAATAAAAAACAGAAGACATGGTGATTACCAACTGGTGCTATGTGCCAGACATTGGGTTCTCATTTAATTCTTTCATTTTCACAGAACAAACAAACAAATAATCTGAGGCTCAGAAAAGGCTAAGTGAAGAAAACAAATACCAATACTATGACAAGTGTACAAACTACAAATACATATAAAGAATCGAGAGAAATTTTAGAAAAATGAAAGCCACTAATTTCTTAGGATGATAGGAATGATTTATTTTAAAATAATATCCCTCTAGGTTTGTGCCACATGTATGTTGTCTATTTGCCCCTCCCCACTCACTCAGTATCCACTTTCTGTTTGCCCTTTAGTATTATCTAACCATCCCTCCAGTTTTCACTGGCACATGCCCACCCAGCTAAAGATTAGATTTCCCAGTATCTCTTTCAGCTACGTGTGGCCACGTGAAGAGGTTCTGACCAATGGAATATGCCTAGCAATGATGTAGGATTTCTACATCATAGCCTTAAAAACGAAGTGGCTTGCCTTAAATCCTCCCCCTTCTCATCTTCCTCCTGGCAACAGAAGCCATATATTAAGGATAGTAAACCTGTCCCACTAGTCAGAGTAGCTGGATAACCTCAAGGGGTAGAGCTCACTTACCTCAGAGTGAATAAAAAATAACTGTATTTGAGACCCTGTGTTCTGAAGTTTCTAGTATATATAGCACCTTAATTGGTTCTCTAACTAATATACTTTAGTAATGTTTCCATAATAAACATTTTTGAAATAATAAGTTTTGTACATATATAATTTGAATTCATTTGCTCCCCTTCAACTAACAAGTATTGAGCAAGAGTTTCTAGTAGGGACAAACTGCCATGGGAAAAAGTAAAACTTCTGAGAATGAAAGATATAAAGATGGATAGATTCCTAATTGAGGAACTGGAGGTCCAGGAAATGGAATCAGGGGCAAGACTTCACGGAGAGAGTGATTTTAGAGCTCAGTATTGGTAGTATTCTCCATACTTTTCCCTCTGGAGAACACTTCCTTTCTGAAGCAACTGATAAAACTTCAAGATTGCTCAAAAATACCAAATCCTTTATGTAACTGTTTCCAATTTCTCCAGCCACAGGTCATTGTTCCAGCCCACGTGTTCACAATATTTTGCCCATATGTTATTAGTAAGTCTGTCACAATATTACAATTATTTTTATACATGTATCTCTCTTCTAATTGTATCCTGGAATTCATTAAGTCGGGCCTTTACTTATTTTTATAAACCATTATCCACTTCAACAGAACTAGAGAAACAATATGGAAATTAGTAGGTATTGATTAAATACTTACAATTTAAAAAATGAATTAGTGACCAAAGGCAATGGCTTTCAAACTTTTTGGACCATGACTTACATAATAAATACAGTTTACATCATGATGCAGTACACACACATGCACACATAAACATAAGTTTAATGAAATAATACTCTACAAAAGGAACATTGTATTTTCTATTCCAGTTTACATTATTCTCTTTGACTTACAAAAAAATTTTGATCATGCTCCTCTAATTGTTACAACTCCCTATTTAAAATATATTAGGCTAGAATAAGTCATTTAGAAAACAAGAAGGGTTCAGCTAGATGATAACTAAGGTCAGATCACCTTAAATTCTATAAAATTACATTATATTAAAATTTGTTATCGACCTTATCTTTCACAACAAGCCATGAAAACTATCAAAAGTTTGAGAAAATCCGGAAAGTATCTATCCATCTGTATGGTTCTGAAAACCAGTTAGGGCCATTGCTTTGTTAGGCACTGAAACGCAAACACAACAGTTCCTTTTAGCATTTTAAATTACCAACCCAAGACAAAATTCTATTATAAAGTAAACTCTTCTAAAGTACAGTATGATTCTATCACTTAAAGTCTCTAACTGAATAAATGAGAATAAAACTGCTAGAAATAGATGCTAGGAAGGGTAACGTTTAGCACAACCAATTTCAAAGCTGATTATTTGGGTTTAGTCACACTGAATCTGAGGTCAAGATAGTAAACTCAAAAGCTTCTCTAGTAAGCAGAGAATCAGATGAGAAATACGGACTATATATAGATACAACTCAAAGTCACTAATAGTTTCATAAAACACATGCGATTTGTTATAATATTAATGACATGATAAAAATCTCTAATTCTATCATTTATAATTACAACAAGTAGGCAAAGCTAAATGACGTTTATTTTTCCCCCATTAGAATTACCTATCATGCAGAAGTCTAACACGTGGAAATTATATGTCTCAAAATAATCAGGTGGGAGAGGGGCAGTAGACAGAATTTACAGATTAAACTAGACTGGCCATGAGATGAAATATGTGAAAGCTAGATGATGTGTACATGAGGGTTCCTTTTACTACTGTCACTATTTTGCATATGCTTGAAATTATCCACAATTTCTAAGTTAAAAGCACAAGTAATAAAATATATGTTTACATTTAAAAGTCCAATTTTAAAGAGATTATCCATTTGATTAATTTGCTTTTAAAACGGCTTTTTAAAATATTTACGCTTTTAAATTACTTTAATGAATAATGTTGCAAAAAAAGAGTTCTCAGCAATATATGCTTTACTTTCTAACAAAATTATTTGTAATTTGGTATTTCATGAGTCTGCATATAGCCATGGGAGTGTGCTGCACACTAAGAAGAACCTCCATCTACTGTGAGTCATTTAGTAAAAAAAAAAAAAAAAAAAAAAAAGTGAAAATGTAGAATGGTCTGACTGAGATAAGCTACTGCACACTAGGTCAATCCTTTGGTAAAAAATACATGCTAACACTGGAATAAAGAGAAGATTTTGTACATTTTTAGTACTCATGTACAGCTAATTGTAATTCTTATTTTCTTATAAAATTGCCTTTCAGATCAAACTTCTTCCTTTTATTAATGTAATTCAGGATTTAGTCATTTACAACTGGGAATACTGTAGTAGTTGCATCAAATGGCAGTAATCATATTATAATCTACCTCAAGCACTAAAACAAGAATAGTCTTCTCTGAGGGAATTTACACTGTAACTTCACTCTTCTCCAATGGCCCCATTCCTTTACATAAACTTGTCAGCATAATATTTATTGCCTTCTAACATCATTTTTCCTGGGTATAAAAATTACTCTTGACTTATTGTCTAACCCTGTCAAAATATCTCGCCATCATAAAAGTCACATTACCAGGACTTTAACATACATAAAATTTAAGATTATCAGCATTTTGAATGATCTCAAAAAAGAAAAATTCATTCTGGGGGCCAACCCCGTGGCGCAGCGGTTAAGTGCGCACGCTCCGCTGCTGGCAGCCCGGGTTCAGATCCCGGGCGCGCACCAACACACTGCTTATCAGGCCATGTTGTGGTGGCGTCCCACATAAAGTGGAGGAAGATCGGCATGGATGTTGGCTCAGGGCCAGTCTTCCTCAGCAAAAAGAGGAAGACTGGCATGGATGTTAGCTCAGGGCTGATCTTTCTCACCAAAAAAAAAAAATTGATTCTGATATTGAGCTTGATGTAGAAATCAACCATTTGTCTTATGATCAAACTTCTCTGTCTCCTACCTTTGAAGTGGTGCAGACTGTATCTCTCTGTATTTACCATATCCACCTGATGCTACAAATATTTAAGGCTAAGGTCTCTTTCTTGATTATAAGCTTCAGAGAAGAATCTCAAATTTTAGTATTTCATGGTATCTACCACACAGTATTTGCTCAATCATCTAAATTAAATAACTATCTGAGGACACAGAACTGTAGTTCTGAAAGCAGCAACGAGAGATGTGAAATAGCTAACAGAAACTTTTCATTAAGAAAAGAGCCCCCTACTATTTTTGTGCCTTATGCCTCAGCTCTGAGAGATACTGTAGACATTAGATCCCAAAAGCCAGTAGCGCGTAATTACCCAGAACTTTTCACGTCTGTGTATTTTAATCTCAAAGATAACTTAGATCTCACTTAATCTATCCACACCAAGGAAACTTTTGAACGCAGTTTAACATTTACTTAAAGCTGACTTTTGACTAAGCAGTCACCTCATATCACAGTGACAGATAATATACTCTTAATTATGAAAAGCAATTTTCTCAGTCATTCATACATAAGAACTTGATTCTGGTACAAGAGATTCCTAGAGTACCTCCTTAAAATCTGTGGTTCTGACCAGTCCATTCACATGGACTGTATTACACTCCCAGGGGTATCCCTCAATACAGGTAGCATTTATTCAGCTATGCTTCCTTTTTTCTCCTTCCTCCACCTGGGACTAAACCACACAAAAACTTCAGCAGAACACTGAACAAACCTCAGGGTAAACAACTGCAAAGCTAGGATGTCCAACATATTCTCTTTATTAGGGAACTTGCACATCTTTGTTGGGGACTATGACCTCTGTAAAAAACCTTCCTCTCTATCATGCCTCTGGATACCATTTGTTCTTCCTTCTTTCCAAACTACATCATTTCTCATCATTATCAAGAGGACAAAACTTAAAGAGTTCTGTGAAAACCTGCCATACAGCCCACTACTTTAGTCCAATAATTTGCCCAATTCTATTTTCTTTCACCTCACTTGCATACCTATATGCCCCACGAATTTGAATACACTCACTTCCTTGACTGTGTGTTTAAACCTGGCTATTCCATTATCACCTCTAGATCATAATATCTTTCTCCAAGTTAATTTATAATTTTAAAACATGGCAAGATACTGAATGACTCCAGGTGAATAGCTTCATATATATGCATATGAATTTAATATGCATACAAATCTCCTGGGAATATTGTTAAAATGAAAATTTTGATTCCATAAATCTGGGACACACAGGGGAACTTTTAGATGAAGGAATCATTCTGACAGTACTGTGGCGGAGAATAAATGATTCTATGCATTTGTCAAAGCCCACAAAACTGTGTAGCACAGAGTGTATGTAATACGTGCAAGTTTAAAAAAAATCAACCCATGTGACTGAGTATCCCAGGATGGAATGCAAACTGTGACAAATGAATCTAACATTATTATAAATTTATGATATCACCATACTGAAGGGGGTTGGGGGGCAGAAGCTAACTTGAGTAACTTTGGAAAACGGGTGTTTTGACTAGAAACTGTAAGGCTAAATATAATAGGAACTGTACACTGTACGTAAACACTGTATTCTAGTTGGTAAATTTGTTTCTTCTGTGAGAATAGCCTAGAAATTCTGCAACTGCTTTACCCATATGCTGAGGGTGAAGAGTATGGATGGTAGGTAGAGGATGGTGGGAACCAGGTTTCTCTGTTGGAGACAGAAATTATAAAGGAGCAAGAAAGGAAGGTTAGGATGAATCCTGTAGTTCAGGATTATAGCTGGAGACATCAGTACAAACTCACGTTTACCTTAATATGTATACAGATGGACAGATACAGAAAGAACTACAGATATGCCGATATACGTGGTTTAGTATATATACATATGTTACTAGCTCTGTCTGCTTTTGTCTGCTGAGAGAGCCTAGAAGTAGTGACACCTGAGTAGCAATGAGCATACCCAGCACCCAAATCTGCTTTCTAATACCCTTTTCTCCAATAAAAGGAACCAGAGCTCTTTGGAGAAATGAGTGACTCTAGGGCAAAAGAATGGGAATGTGTAAAAAGGACACAGAAGCCAACTCAAAAGAAAGCTCACAATGGTCAAGGCTAGAACGATTTGAGCAACAAAATAAATTTATTGGATTATAGCCCAAAGTATAAAATACATATACATAAGTCCATGCTTATATAAATGAATGAGTGACTAAACGGGGGAGAAATGACTTCTCTACAGAAGAATTCCATTATATTATATGTAGATACTCCCTTCCAGCAGGAGATGGAACTTAATTCCCACTCCCTCCACCCCCTTGAGAGTGAGCGAGACACAGTCACTTGCTTCCAAAGAATACAGCATGGAAAGGGAAAAACAAACAGTAACTTTACAGTGGAGAAACCTGGCAAATACTACCTTGGCCAAGTGATGGACATTATCATCAACAGTAATGTCACGTGGATATTATGCTCCCCATATGATGTGACTGGAAGAACACTTCATCTCTGTGATATTCGTGCTAAAAACTGATAACCCTGGTTTATCCTAACAAAAATATCAGACTAATCCAAACTGGGGGACATTCTACAGGACACCTAGCCAGTACTTCTGATGACTGTTAAGGAAATCAAACAAAGGCTAAGAAACTCTCACAGAACAGAGGACACTGGAGAGAGTTGACAATTAAACATAACATGGTACCCTGGGTTGAATCCTGGAATAGAAAGAGGGCATTAATGGAAAAGTCAATGAAATCCAAGTGAAGTTTGAAATTTATTTATTTTTTTGGTGAGAAAGATTAGCCCTGAGCTAACATCTGCTGCCAATCCTCCTCTTTTTGCTGAGGAAGACTGGCCCTGGGCTAACATCTGTGCCCATCTTCCTCCACTTTCTGTGGGACACTTGCCACAGCATGGCTTGATAAGTGGTGCATACGTCCGCGCCCAGGATCCGAACCTGCAACCCTGGGCTGCGGAAGCAGAGCACATGACCTTAACCACACCACCACCAGGCTGGCCCCAATAGCTTTTTTTTTTTTTTTAATTTTTTTAATGGTTATAAATCTGGTTTCTCCTTCTAGAGAATGGGACTCATAATACTGTGAACATCACAGGAGTTTTGTGAGGATGAACTGTGATAAATTCACATACGCACCATGTACCGTGCACCATGCCTGGCTCAGTCAGAGTTAAGAGCTCAATGATTATTGGTTGCATTATTGTTTCTAGAGCAATGAAATGTACCCAGCCTCTTGATGGCAGGGCCTATGACACCGTTCTTTGGGAGTTTCCAGAAAATAAAAACGATGTATAACAACATCAGTAACAAAAAAAGCGGCGAGGTGCTGAATGAACCGCTTCATATATATGCGTATGAATTTAATATGAATACGAATTACTGCAGAATCTTGTTAAAATGAAGATTCTGATTCAGAAGGTCTGGGGTAGGGGCCAAGGTTTTACATTTTGAACAAGCTCCCAAGTGACGCCAATGCTGCTGGTCCAAGGACCAAAATTGGGGCTGCAACTTTTCTATTTCTGCATGTTTTAAAATTTTCCTTAAAAAATACAAAAAAGTTTTCTCCATCTATTCTTTATCTCTTCACCACAAAAAATACTCTTATTTTTAAACCCAACTATATCATATGTAACCCACCAGTCGTCAAGATCTTAAATACGCAACTACTTCAACAGTACAGTCTTCCCCGCTTACACGCAGTTTTGCCTTCCACAGTTTCAGTTACCTGCAGTCAACTGTGGTCTGAAAATATTAAATAGAAAATTCCCAACTTCGTAAGTTTTAAATTTCGTGCTGTTCTGAGTAGCATGATGAAATCTCGCTCCATCCCACCTGGGACGTGAATCATCCCTTTGTCCAGCTTATCCACGCTGTATAAGCTACCTGCCCATTAGTCACTTAGTAGCTATCTCAGTTATCAGATTGACTATCGCAGTATCACAGTGCTGGTGTTCTAACAACCATGGACATCATCTGCTTATGACATCCAACCATCAACATCATCATGGCTCAATGATCCTCCTCATGTATTGTCAGAAGGTCAATATTAACCTAGCGCTACATCACAATGCCTATATCATTCACCTCACTTCATCTCAACATGTAGGCATTGTATCATCTCACATCATCACAAGAGGAAGGGTGAGTACAGTACAATAAGGTATCTTGAGAGAGAGAGACCATATTCACAGAACTATTTTTACAGTATATGGTCATAACTGTTCTATTTTATTATTGTTGTTAATCTCTTACTGTGCCTAATTTATAAATTAGACTTTATCACAGGTATGAATGCATAAGAAAGAATATAGTATATACAGGGTTCTGTATTATCCACAGTTTCAGGCATCCACTTGGGGTCTTGTAACACATCCCCCGTGGATAAGGGGAGGCTACTGTACAAAAAAGGGGTAACTACACATTAATGTTTGCCCCCACATGATCTCATACCTATGTAGATAAAAGTAATGTCTTGCAAAGTCAAGTCATATACAATTCTCTTAGCCTTATCAGTTAAAAAAGCCTAAATACTTTACAGTAACCTAGATTAACCACAATCCTAGGAAATTGTGTGAAAATTTTAATTTGGTAAATTCTATTTGGAAACAGAGTATCCTATTACTAAGGCTCCTGCTTAACGATTTATTGAGTTTTCAAAGGATAAGAAGCGATCTTAGATGATCTTAGATTTAGCAGCATATACAGGATATTTGAGGGAAAAAAGAGGAAAAGATGAAGAAAGCACATGCTGAACTGAGAAATAGGGGATAACAAAAAACGAGATGTAAAAGAGTCACACTTTCCTGCAATTAATGACATCACAGAAAATTTTAAAAACCAGTTTCCTTAACTCAATGATTTCTAGCCGTTCTGGCTTTGTGATTTCACACTTGCCCATCCTCCTGAAAATGTTTCTTAGCACAAACTCTGGAAATGTAAAAATGACATTTGTTTAAAACTCTGAGATGACTGCACAATAAGCTCAACAAACACCATTGTAACTGGTATTGACTTTAAAAATTGTTCAAATTTATCTAGTGAGAGAAACTAACTGATTTTGATGGCAAGAAATCTTTCTGGTATGTGTATACATAAATACAATGTTTCCAAAAATAGTATACCATAGTAGAATTCAACAGGACACTAACAGATACATGGTGCAAACTGTGCCCTGTGTTCAAATTAACTCTGAACTGGTTTTCCTTAAATTTAACAGGTCATTTAGGCTCTAGGGCTTCTCAAAGCCTTTAAAAAGCCTTTTAAAACTCTGAATTTCTAAAAAGGAGATTTTCATTTAGAACACTTCCAGTGATCATATTCCCTATTCACTGCCTACCCAAAACACTTTAAAAGTTGAGATCCAAAGATTCTTGAACCATAAAATGATAATTAAAATATTTTCTATAAGCCAAGGAAATTGAAGTGTTACAGGTCAACAAAGCTCAATTGCCAGCTAGAGATTAATTCTAAATGGTTAAGACCATTATGGCACATCACTAACAACCTTCCTCACCCTGTAAGAATTTTTCAAGAGCATAATATATAGAGACTAATTAAAGTGATTCAAATAAATTCTCAAATTTACATGGACAAACATATTATTAAAAATTTAATCGATAGGCAAGCAGAGAAATTCTTCTGAGTATTAAGCATGTATCAATCATCCAAAAATTAGCAAAATATGATAATATATTTCTGGTCTTTACCCATAAATCTAGTTCTGGAGTAAATCATCATTCAAGATAATTTTAAAGATTTTATTTATTTATTTTTCCCCCAAAGCCCCGGTAGATAGTTGTATGTCGCAGTTGCACATCCATTCTAGTTGCTGTATGTGGGACGCGGCCTCAGCATGGCCGGAGAAGCGGTGTGTCGGTGCTCGCCTGGGATCCGAACCCGGGCCGCCAGCAGCGGAGCGCGGGCACTTAACCGCTAAGCCACGGGGCCGGCCCTCAAGATAATTTTAAAATAAAAAATATCTACCCAGGATTTGAAAAATTTGGTTGCAAATAACAACACATCCACACAGTGAGGAATTGATGCTCTGAAATCTTCCAATAGTATCTTCAGAAAGCTTAACTTCAGTTACATAATAAACTTTGTGCTGAGTTGAAACTGATGTACAGGTGCATCCTGACCCAGATTTCTTAGTAAATAAGTTTCAAAACTGTCCGTTATAGCACAGCCCAAGAGACATTTTCCTATGTATTCTTCTTCCCTTCAGTCAATGGTTATAGAGAGCTTTCTACATGGAAAGAATCAAAAAACCATTTTTTTAGTAGAAAGCTAATTATACCAACCAAAAATGCTAAATGACTTAAGTCTATTTCATTTCATAAACTTCATTTTCATAAAGGAAAAAGAAACGCTAAAGCAAAAATACATTTAAAAATTCTAGCCAATAAAAATCAAATTTTACTTTAAAAACTATTTACAGTGTATATTAATTTTAAAAGGAGAGCATATTTCTCCTCTCATCACTCTATATTAATATTCATAGTTACTGAAACTTTTGTCGTTTGCAAGAAAATCCCTATGTCTATGAAGTTCACCTCCTCACTCTTTTAACTAACTAGGCACAATCTCCCTTCTCTGTACTGCCTTGTTATAAAAGCTTTGGGGAGGGGGTCTCAGGGTTAGTAACAATGACAGTAGAGCAAAGGAAAAGGATAGCATAACAGCAGTAAGGAAGAAAATGAAAGCAAAATAGAAGCAGGTCTTCCTCCTCCTGATAAACAAACACCAAGACAGTTGAAAGAATTAGATAACTCGACAATCATACTTCTCAGAAGCACATACCTTGTATGGTAGAAATGATGACTCAGAATAATTACAGAATATGCTTTGCAATTATTTTAAATGAGTATGCATTACAAAAGACTCCTGTAAGTAAATCTGCTTTCACAGGGTTTAACTTTTGTCAACTATACCATCTAATTTGACTTACTACTCACCTTTGCTTTAGATATGGCAGTAAAATATATAAAAGATTACTGGAACAGGTAAGCGGTCAGAATATAACAGCAAGCGATCTCTCCGCATACTCAACAAGAGGATTTACTCTCAAGAGGCTTACTTCCTATTTTCCAGGTAGTTTTGTTCCTATGTCTCCTCTAGGTATTTCTACCTATCAACCATTTCATTGCTCACTAATGAATAAGACAATGTGGGACAATGTGACTCTCCTATACACTTACTATAGTCAATATACCTGTAGAGATCTGAATCAAAACTGAGATTCAAAAGTCTTCTAATTTACCTCTCAACTCCGGTGATTCATAAAGTTTTAGATAACAGAGTTTGACTAGAATCACCAGAAACTCTGTTATCTAAAATTTTATTACACGTTGTAAAAGTGATAGGATGAAACTTCAAAATCATTTAGTTCAACTCTTAATTACTTTACAGTTGAGAAATCATTCAGAGAACTAGTTAGATGGTGTCAACTCAGGTTTTGTAACTCCAGACCAACACTTGTTCTGCTAAATCATGCTGCTTTCCGTAATTACTCCTTCTTCTCTATGATGTTCTTGTTATCCAAAACAGTGCACCTGTGAAAGCTGATAAACTCAAGTATTCCTAGAATGACCAGAAAATCCCAAGTCTCAGGTCAAACACATATACCACTGCTTCATTTTCTACCCCAACATTTTTTTCTGAAACCCACCTAACTGCCAAAACTTTCCTGTTTCTTGTCCATCAAATTTCTCTATCACTATAATTAATGTTTTAGTTATCTAGTACCCTATGTTACATAAAACATAATGCTAATCATAATAAGCAAATATTGAGTGCTCATTATATCAGGAACTATATTAAGACCTTTAGATGTAGCATCTCACTTAATCCTCAACTTCAAATAAGATAAATAATACTGTAATCCCCATTTCAAAACTGCAAAAATCAAAGCCTCAGAATTATTTTTTTTTTTTTTTTTTTTGCTGAGGAAGATTGGCCCTGAGCTAAGATGTGTTGCCGATCTTCCTCTTTTTGCTTGAGGAAGATTCACCCTGAGCTAACATCTGTGCCAGTCTTCCTCTATTTTGTATGTGGGTCGCCGCCACAGCATAGCCACCAATGAGTGATGTAGGTCAGTGCCCAGGAACTGAACCCAGGCCACTGAAGCAGAGCACACTGAACTTAACCACTAGGCCATGGGGCTGGCCCCATAAATAATTTGTCCTAATTCACAGAGCTAACCAGAAGTAGAATCGGGATAAGTAACCAGGCAGTCTCACTCCAATGTCCATATTCCTGATCTCTACATACGATAAGTATATATAACTACATGGACTTTATTATTAATATGCAGATAACTCAAAATTTGGGGGCTACAGAAGAATTTAAAGAGTCTTTGTATTTTAAGAGGCTTCTTTCACATTAAAATAGCTTAACATGGCTTATTCCCATAAACTATATCTTCCTTAAAAAGACATGGCCCAAGTAAGAACTCTTAACTCACTCATATATAATTAAAACTCAAATTAAAGAAAATAGGAGGAAAAAAGAGTTGCAACAATACTTTAACAAATATCCAGATCAGCACTGTCCAAAAGAACTTTGTGTAGTGATAGTAATGTTTTCTATCTGCACCGTCCATCATGGTAGCCACTAGCCACATGTGACTATTCAGCATATGAAATGTGTCTAGAGTGATTGAGTAACTGAATTTTGAATATTGTGTAATTTTAATTAATTTACATTTAAACAGCCACATGTGGCTAGTGGCTACTATATTGGACAGCACAGGTAGAAGATAAAATGCCAGAAAAAGATGAGGAAAGAAATTCTTATTGCCTTTATTTAGAGAGTGCACTAACAGTCAAATCAATTTAAATCTCTTTTCCTACTTGTTCTAGCTTCAGTTATTAACCCAAACAATATATACCTCCAAGGAGATTTAAGTAACCCAAACTTCTATACTTAAATTCTTCTTTGTGTATCTCAAAGGAAAAAAATAATTAAAACCTGTATTATCAACAAAGCTCCTTATATTAGAAACTTTTTACTGTTTGGATACCTAAGAGGAAGAATTTGAACCTGAAAACTGGCATCTACTAAGAAAACTAAAAAGAGTCACACAAGTTTTCCATTCTCTTCATAATAAATACTTGATAATAAAGTGCTTACCTTGATTCTCCACTACTGTTTCTAACACTTTCTTCATCACTGTGTCCATTCATTGTAAATATCAAGAAGTTTTAAAATAAAATATAAATCTTCCCAGTTTAAAAGATGAATATAAATACTGACTCCTCCTTGAATACCAAAAATTCACAGACGAATTTTCTTCAACATTCACAGGTTTCCTGGGACCCTTTTTGATTCACCTTAAGAAAACTTCCTGTAGAGAAAAAGATAAGTCTATTTAGAACTTATACAAATCTACCTAGGCCAATCAGAAATACCTAGGCTTCCATTAACTACATTCCTAACTACTTACTAGAATTTATAGCACACCAGTGCTTATTTTTGACAGAAGAAATCAGAATATCTGCTGAGTGATAAAACTTTTAGACTAACTGCAGCTGTGTAGCGATACATATATACACATTATGGATAACTAGCTAACTAAAGAAAAATGGTAATATATAACATATACATACGTTCCAAGAATAGAAAACGGAGTCTTATTAGGTACTTTGTCAAACCAAGTAAGGGGGGAAAAGGTTACCTTTAATCAAACACTAATTCATATCACCAAGAACTTCATACACTTGAATGAGGCAAAGTTTTGAAAATGCTCACATAAGAACAGAAGAATAAAAGGGTATCATACAATCTTTGCAAAAACTGTACAGGTCAAAATAAATATGTACTTTCACAGGTAAGCCGACAGTGGAATGATAAAATTTAAATAATATTTATCCAGTTTGGACTTGTGGAGATTCCATTAAAAAAAAAAAAAGGTAATGGAATATACACTATGATTTTTTAAGTAACGGGTTTGGGGCAGAAATCACGGACCAAGACACAGCATTCCCACCTTTCAAGATTTCAACACAACACTGGAGAGTCACCTACAAGGCATCCACGAATAAACAAAGGAGATCTCTGGCAGGGGAGGGAGAGGAAGAAGCGGGGGAAGGAGACGTCAGATCCTTCCCCAGCCAGAAAGTACCGAGATAGCCGACTGAGAGCAGAGCTGTCCTTCCACCTCACCAAAGAGAATTCACTCCTACGATGATTTCCATTCCACAAAAAAAGAGGAGGAAAACAGGCTGTTGCCAACTTAATCATAGCAAACTCTACATCTAGATCGAGATTTTAATTCTCCAGAGACTAAGGTCCAGTAGACTCTTTGCAAGAACTGGTTATCCAAAAAGTAACTCTTCCACGCAACATTTATTCCTCATGTTAAATATTAATTCCAACCCGTCAAAGAGCTTTACTGTTAAACAAGTCTTAAAAATCTAGGTACTCTAACAAACCGCCTCTTTCCCGAAAGTCTCTCTGCGTTGAGAAAGTTCACTCCTCTTTTCGTTCTTTCCTTTTCACCTTCCTTTCGCTCCTCAAAATGGCTTTCTCTGGACATTCTAACTTCCTTTTTCCCCCTCATCTGCCTTCTCCGAGTCAGTCCTCTTTCTGAGGCCCTTCTCACAGCCCTAAGTTCTGAAGCTCCAGGCGCACGCAGCTCTCTCCAGCCTTTCACGCGTCTTAACAATGAAGTCAAACCTCCCCAACCCTCCTCCCCTGTGCCCGGTCCTTTAACAGTTGCTCTGCTCCTGCTAAGTTTCCGAAGCGGTGCTCGAAAGGAGGCTGGAAACCTTCCTCCTCCCTCCTCCGTCCATCGCAGCTTCGCTCCAATCAGTCTCCCGGCCGGACGCACACTCCCACCCCCCGTCCCTCCCAGGGCCTCCATCCCGGTCCCTGAGTCTCTCTTCCCGCCTCAAACTTCCCGCAGCCCCGCTCCGCGCCCTCCCGGGCTCGCCTGGGCCGCCGCCCCCTCCCCCTTCCCCTCCCCGCCGCTCCCCACGTGCTGGGAGGCCGGGTCGCGGCGGGAGCGAGGCGCCGGCCAAGCGCTCGCCGCTCGTGCTCCGCGGCTCTGCCCTCGCGGCCCAGCCGTGCCCACGCCGAGGAGGCCTGGGCTCCGCCGCCCGGCCGGCGCTAGGATGCGCTCCGCGGCGCCGGCCTGCGCTCGCCACTCACGCGCCCCCCGCGCGCCGAGCCCGGCCGCCGCCGCCGCCGGCCCTCGCAGAGCCGCCCCGGCCTTCGCCCGGCCGGCTCCCGGCCTCCCCGCCACATCCTGACCCGCCCGCCGCCCCCTTTCTTACCGGCGGCCGTGCAGGCTTCGCGGGGGCGGAGGGAGCCCAGTCAGGTCGGCGGCCTCCCCCGCGCCCGGGCCCGCGGTCTCCGCCGCCGGGTGAGTCCTCGGGCTCCGGGCGTCTCGGGGTAAGCAGGAGTCCGTGAGGGGGAGGGGGAAGGGGAAGGACGCGGCGGGGAAGGGGAAGCCCCGGCCCGCGGCACCAACGCGCGATCCCCTGCGGAGCGGATCCAACAATCAATTCATTATTGAAGCACCAACGGCGAGGGCAGCTAGAGCGAGAAGTAACGAGCCGTCGTCGTCGCCGCAGCCACGCGCGCGCTCCCGCTCCCGCCGCTTATCGGCTCCCAGCAGCCGCCATAACGCTGAGAGAGCAAGCGCAACCGTCTCCGTCGTAGCCGCCGCCGCCGCCGCCGCCGCCGCTACCACCGAGGTCGCCGTCGCCTCCGCCTCTCGCGCGACGTAAGCTCCTCTGCTCACTCCCCTTCCCCACTGGGCGCGAGGAGGGCGGACTAGGGGGCGGGTGCACGCACGCCGAACCGCTCCTGCCGGCGCGCGGGTGGTGGGAGGGGCTACGTTGTGGAGTCGTGGGGCGTAGGAAGAAAGCGATTGGTGCTGAGGTGGGGCGGAGAGCGAGTGCGCGCACGCGCGCCGATGGGAGCGCGCACGCCGGCCGCGCGGAGGCCGCCGGACTCTGGCCACAGCCGCGGGCCGCTGATCCTTGCTCTGGTGCCCTCCCTTACCCGCCGCGAGTTGAATTCCGGGAAGTGGGAGCTAGAGGCTCGCTGCGTGCGGGTATGGACGCTGCTGTCGCTCGGGACAGTTGCGCAAGGACTTTGCGGGGGAGAGACTGAGAGGAACCGGGGAAGCAGAGGGATGGCGAGATGCTGAAGACTGTGTTGGGGCTCGGGGAGCCGCAGAAGCGCCGCGCTGGATAAGCCCAGGGGGCCGGGTCGTGCGTGGGGTCCGGTCGCCCAGGCTTCGGCCCGCATCTCTCTCCGGCCCCCGGCCCCGTCTGAGCGCCTGTGGGGAGGGGTGCACAGGGGCCCGCTGCGTCACACCAGGCAGCCTGGGACCCCAACTGTTGGGCAACTGTGGTCACCTCCGGCCGCCTCCTACGCCTAGGCGACCTGCGACAGAGGCTGCCTCGGGGGCCCGATGTCCCCTACGGGCGGGGCACCTGAGGAGACGGAGAGAAAATAGAGGCGGAGTTGTTGACATCCTGTGACACTTCTTGATTCATTTGTGGGTTCAGAAAAAACTTTTACAACCTTTCTAGGTCCCTCCCTGGAGGACGGGAGGAGGGTGCGCTGCCGAATGGCGACAGAAAAGCTGCTCGAAGGACGTTGATAACTGTCTTAGTGTAGCGTGCTGCAACTTAGTTGACGGTTTCTTTCGTAACTGTAACTGCGGGCCTCAGTTACAACCCTGGAGATGTGTCGACGGAAACACTATCTTTTCAAGCCTGGTGGTGTCCCGCTTCATTCTTTTTGAAAGCATTTTTTTAATCATTTCTTTTATACTTCATTTTTTTCCCCCCATCCACAGATCAGTCTTGAATCGCTTGAGGTTAATGATACTTTTTGAAACTTTCTAATCCCATTCTTCAGTTATTTGATGTGGTGTAAAGGCCAACCTTCCACGTCAAATGACTTTGAACGGGGTAGCTGCATTCCCAAAATAATTCTTTTCGCATGTGGGAATTTCAAGTTTTAGTCTACCAGCTGTTTAAACAGTTTGGGTCAAAGCCTTCAAAAAGATCTCAAAACATGACTCCAAGTATGTGTTCATTTTATGGAAAAGTATATTCACCCTTGGCAAGGAGGAGGCGGCAAACAGGTACACTTGGTCTACTCCAAAAAAAAGTGTCTGTGACCAATGCATAGTGAAACAAAATGGAACACTACCACAGTTTGCAAAATGGTCTGTGCTCCACCTCTTTTTTTCTTTTCTTTTTTCCTAGTTATTAAATAGCTGTAACGCTGGGTTGTGAGGAATAACAAGATCATACAAATCTCCATCTCTAAAGGCCCTAAAAGTAGGAACCAAGTGCTAATTTTTAATATTAAAAATATGATAAAAGTGCCTTAATGATAGGAACTTCCCATGCCTCTGATTTCTTTCTTGGATTACTGGAGTGGTAAGTGAAAAATAAAAGCCCCTGGAAAACAGTAGCCACGCCAGATAAAGAATTTTGTGATCAGAAATATAATTCAGATAATAAAGTCCTCAATTATACTACACTTTATAATTGTCTTACCAAAAAAAGAATTACCGTATGTTCTTAATCTATTTTGTATGTTTTCTGAAAGCCCACGTCAAACCTTTTTTAACTACTGACTTGCCATTTGGATGTGATATGCTACATATAAACTCTAGATCCCTTTTTTGTGGGAAAAAAATCTTGCCAAAATTGTAATAAAATATTGCATCTTGGAGCTTTATATTTCTTGTTGAATCTTGGAGATTTATGTTTCTTGTTGAATCTTGGAGATTTATATTTCTTGTAAAATCATTGTATACTTTAAGACTCCACAAAATTTTAGAATGACTGTTGACAATGTGGAGAAATACAAGTAAGTAGAAAATTGGAACAATCTTGCGAGTTCAGCTTTTAAAAAGTCACTTGATAAATAAGGCAAAAGTATTTGACTGTTTGTTATCTGCATAGTTAAATTCTCAGTTTCACTTTGTTTGAATAAACTCGGTCTTTATCTCTACCTATGGGTACTAAAAACAATAGACAAACAGTTGATAATCTCAACACATGACTAGCAAAAATCCCTGAAAAATAACATCAACCAGAAGTTTTTATTCCTATCTAATTTCCCATTTGGGACATTTCATATTCTTTGGAAACAATATTACTTTTACAAAATCTAGGACAGCTCTTTGTGAGTCCTTAATTCTGATATGCTCTTCTAGGGCTGGATACCCATGGGTTTCCTTGGGTGGGGATAGATTGAGAACCACTTATCCAGAATTGTGAGATGTGTACCATAAAAACAATGATAACTCTTGCTTTCTGTTAATGTTTTGGATGCCAAGTTGGGGTTTTAATTTCATAATTATGTTCTTGTTAATTAGAGGATTTGCATATTAGAAGCTGCTAAAACAATCAGGACAGTATTAAAATACCCTAGAATCTCAACCTATGACGTCATCCCCCAGGTCCTTGCCAAACAGGAAGAGCTTTCCAAATATACTTAAATTTACAAAGTCCTCTATAAATAGAACACATGAAATCCTAAGTAACCTACACTGAAAATTTATTGTACATTTCTGTTTTCTTAATCATAAAAATTATAAGAGAGGAGCTGTGGTTCCCAGTGTTGGGCAGGGAGCAGGAGTCAGTCACCTAGGAAATTTTTTCCTAATTACACATGCCTGACATTCTCATTCCTCCCCTCTTCTGATATGCAGAATTTCTACGTTCTAGGTAGTGCTTGGAAAAATATCCTAGATTGTTCTGATATCTACCAATAGCTCATCCAGCTTGTTTATGGCCACTGTATTTGGAGATTTTTACTGATAAATGCTTGAATCATAAATTTTAAATGGAAAGTTCTTAAAGATGTTGCTAAGAGGCAACTATGTATAAAATCTAATAGGCATTGAAGTGGATACAAAGATTTTACTTCCTCTACTGACAAAATTAAGTGTGCACACAGAGTAAGAAAAAAAGTTAAGTAGCTAACCTCAAAATATGAAATTGGAGGCCGGCCCTGTGGCTTGGTGGTTGGGTGCGTGCGCTCCGCTATTGGCGGCCCAGGTTCGGATCCCAGGCGCGCACCGACGCACCGCTTCTCCGGCCATGCTGAGGCCGCGTCCCACATGCAGCGGCTAGAGGGATGTGCGGCTATGATGTATGGCTATCTGCTGGGGCTTTGGGGAAAAAAAAGAAAAGGAGGAGGATTGGCAATAGATGTTAGCTCAGAGCCGGTCTTCCTCAGCAAAAAGAGGAGGATTAGCATGGATGTAAGCTCAGGGCTGGTCTTCCTCAAAAAAAAAAAAAAAAAAAGAAATTGGTGTGTTGATGCTATGTCACTCTTTCCTCTCCCCCAAGTCCTTTATTTACTGTCCATTTTACCTCATATCTGTTGTCTTCAGCCCTTCTTAATCCTCACTACTTTGTTTACTTAGGCCCTATTTTCTCTGTATCTTTCCCTCCAGCTCACCCTGTAGGCTCCTTTCAGACCTGAGATCTAATGAAATCACTCCCTTGCTCTAAATATGTATATTTAAATATACCACATACATTTGCATACATGCATAATATTTTAATTACTTAGTCTGTTCACAATCTGACCCCAGCATCGCCTCCCATCATTCCTAGCAGACACTTGACACTCTAGCCACGTATTTCTTCAGGTCATTGGAAAGGTATCTTTCTCACTGTTAGTGGATATAGTCCATCTCTCCTATGAGCAAACCTTGTAGGTTTGTTTAAGTAAGTCATCAAGAACTGACACAATTGTACTGACACCATGTGAGACATGTCAGGCAGCTCTCTTACCTCCCTTTTTGGATATCAAATTGTGTATTCTGTAAGCGCAGCATGTCATTGTAATAAACCATTTGTTTCCATACTACATTGTGAGCTCCTTGAATACAGACTCTCTGTGTTCCTTATTTATTATATTGACATTCATTCAATAAATTGCATACAGACACTCTGCTGGGGTGGGGGAGGGGAATTAGAGCAAAAACATACTTTCAAGAGTTCAAGTCTAGTGCAGAAAACAATCACACTGCAAAATCATAACTGAGAAAAATGGTATGAAGAAGCATATAGTGCTGTGAGGATTCACAATGGAGAACCGTAGTCAGAAAAGTCCTGGAAGGAAGTGACTTGGTCAGAGAACTGAAGAATTATATAGGCAAAAGGGACATGGAGAGCTCCTTTCCCAGTAAAAGACACAACATGAGCAAAAATTCTAGGGCCAGAAAGATGGTGTCAACTTAACATCCCAGTTTGCCAAGGATAGACTTTTTGCACTTTCAGAAGTGGTTTGCGGGGCCAGCCCCGTGGCACAGGTGGTGAAGTGCGCATGCTCCGCTGTGGCGGCCCGGGGTTCACCAGTTGGGATCCTGGGCTTGCACTGGCGCACTACTTGGCAAGCCATGCTGTGGCAGCATCCCATATAAAGTGGAGGAAGATGGGCAAGGATATTAGCCCAGGGCCAGTCTTCCTCAGCAGAAGAAGAGAAGGATTGGCAGATGTTAGCACAGGGCTGATCTTCCTCACACACACACACACACACAAAAAGAAGTGGTTTGGGTGATAAATTACATTGCCATCCTACCTATAAGGGACTGCAAGAAGCTCAGTGCTGCTGGAGCAGACAGAACTGAGGAAGATGAAGCTGCATAGGGGCCAGGCCATTCAGGGCCCAAAGGCCAGGAAAAGAAGCAGGTTCTTCCCTTGGAGCAATGGGAAACCTTTGAAGGATTTTGAACTGGGTGGTAATGATGAGATTTGCAAATTGAAAAATTTACCTTAGCTGTAAATTCCAAAAAAGGATTAGAGGCAGGTCAAAGTAGACGCAATATTCTTAGATGAATTAGGCAGCTACAACAGGTAAAAGATTAGAAATAACTTGATGAACCAGGGTAGTGTTATGGAGGAGGAGAGAGTAGCTTTGGAAGGCAAAGTCCACAGGATTTGTTGATGCAATTGGATTCAAGGTTAGGAGGAGGGGGGAAGCTGTACATACAATGGAATGGAATGGAGCTGATTGATGACATCCATTTGAAAGGTAATATGTTTGGAGATGAGTAGGTGTGGAGATCATTGGTGTAGGACTTACTGAGTTTCTGATGCCTTTGAGTCATCCAAGAGGCTTTTGGATAGAAGTCTAGAGCTGAGAAGTAAGATCTAGACTGAAAACTAACTGTTAAGTATGTAGGGAGAAATTAAAGTCTTGAGTATACATGAAATAGACTTAGCAGACAACCTAGGAGTGTGCAATGAAGAATTTAAATTAATTTTTGGCTAGGTAGAGGAAGATGAGCTGGCTAAGGAGTTGCAGATATCGGATGAGTGTTGTGCAATGGAAGACAAAGGCATAAATGATTCAAGGAAGGAGTGGTGAGTAGTGTCCAATGCTGTTGAGAAGTCACGTGAAATAAGGCCTGAATAATATCCATTAGATTTAGTAACATAAGGGTCATTTACCTTAGCAAGAACTATTTTGTTGGAATAATAGGACCAGAAACCAGATTGGAGTGGGATGTCATAAATGAAGAAATGGAATCGGTGAGTCTAAATTTCTCTCTCAGACAGTTTGACTTTGACTTGAGAGTGAATATGAATTTTTCTGTTTGTTTTTTTGGGGGGGCTTGTGGATTTTTGTTTGTTTAGGTGAAATATTTAAGGTGTTTCAAAGACAATGGGAAATATCCCTTTGAAAGAGAGGTTGAATATATTAGAATTAGCTGTAAGAATTAACACATATACCTTTTTTTTTTTCCAATCGGGAACTGAACACTAGATATCACTGTTTATAGTTATGGGCTATAGACACTTAATTGGTGTAATTTGAGAATTTCTGTGAGTCTTTTACTCCCCAAATACATGCCTCATGCTCTACTAATGTTTGAAAAGTCCTTGGTAGAAATCTATTTGAAAGCATATATTCCTGGGAAGAGTAATATGTTAAGAGGGTAGCTCTCAGCTGTGCCAAAGTTTAGAATTACCTAAGGAGCTTTAAAATAAAAATGCTCAAGGGGCCGGCCTGGTGGTCTAATGGTTAAGTTCGCGCAGTCTGCCTTGGCGGCCTGGGGTTCGCAGGTTCAGGTCCTGGCTGCGGACCTATGCACTGCTCATCAAGTCATGCTGTGGTGGCAAACCATGTACAAAAATAGAGAAAGATGCGCGCAGCTGTTAGCTCAGGGCTAATCTTCCTTAGCAAAAAGAGGAAGATTGGCAGCAGATGTTAGCTCAGAGCTAATCTTCTTCACCAAAAAAAAAGAAAAAGAAAAATGCTCAAGACTTACCTTAAGAGATTTCATTCCATTGTTCTAAGGTGGGGCCTTGGCATATGCGTTCTTTCAAAGCTCCCCTTTTAAAAAGATGATTCTAATGTGCCATTAGTATTGAAAAACTATGGACATCATTGTATTAACACTGCATTGACTCATGACATTTGGTTTAGATGAAGTGTGGAGAGGCCAGAATATTTATTTAGAAAATAGTGGTTATTAACAGGGCAGTGGTGGGTGGAGATTTTGCACCTCAGGGGATATTTGGCAAGAATCTGGAAACATTTGTGGTTGTCAAAATGTATCTGGCCCCAAATGACAATAATGCCATTGTTGAGAAACCCGGCTATAAAGGATGGCAAACTAGGTAGTATCTTTTAGTGAAATCTCAGTGGGTGGGGGTTGTGGTTTGGTAAGGGTGCTAATGAATGAGGAAGATCTATTCTATGTAACAACTTAGCCTAAAACTAAGCCTTGCTTGTAACCAGCAACAAAAGAGCCTCAAATAAAATAGTTTGCAGAACTAAGAAATGTGACTAGCACAATAGACTGATTATATTATTTTCCTTGTTTAAAAAAAGATTATAGTGCAACTGAAAGTATTATTGCTGGTGGGGGTGTAAATTGGTTACAGCCACTTTGGAAAATTCACAGGCAGTGTACATTGTAGCTAAACTTATGCCTATCCTATAATTCAGCAGTTTCACTCCTGAGTGTATATCCAAGAGAAATGAATGCAGGTGTCTCCTAAAAGCATTGTATAAGAATCTTCCTAGCAGTTTGATTCATTTTGGCCTCAAACTGGAACAAAGTGAAGTATATTCATACAATGGAATATTACCCAGCAATAAAAAAGAATAAATTGCTACACACAATAATTTATGTTGAGTGAAATAGACACAAAAGAATTCATATTATATAATTCCATTTATATGAAATCAAGAACAAACAAAACTAATTTATGATGATAGAAGTCAGGATAGTAGTTACCTTTCTGGGCATGGGTATTGACTTGGAAGGGGCATAAGGAAGCCTTATAAAATGATGGGAATGTTCCATATCTTGATCTGGGTGGATAGGAGTGTATACGTATGAGAAAGCTCATCAAGTCAAACATTTTAATTTTGTGAACTTTACTGTGCATATGCTATACTGCAATTTTTAAAAATTAAAAATTAGGAAAAAAACTCAGGAAACCTAATTTTGAAGTACTCGAAGTCTTGCATCTCAAATGTTTGGTTAAATACAGGGTCAGCTACTTAGTATGGTCTCAATAAATATAAACAACTCTGATGCATTGTTTAGTGAAAATAAATTTTCGATTTGGAGTCAGACCTAGTTTTGAACCACAGCGTCATTATTAGCTATATGATATTGAGCAAGTTACTCATATCAGGACTTTTTGTGACTATGGAAGAACAGAATAGCAGTGAGTTGAGAGAAGTACTGAAAAATCCTTTTCTTTTTTTTGGAGGGGGGATTTTAGTTTTGATTTGTGATCCCTCACCACTGAGAAATATCCACAGACATTTAGGGGTGGGCTCAGCAGGTGTATAAGTGTTAGGTGACTTAACGCCTCTGGCTTTAGCAAGGATGAAAACCTGAACCCTATCTGGACCAATCAGATTGTCCTGAGAATTTAAACTTGATTGAGAAAGTTTATCAGATAGCTGATCTGTTCTAAGAACCTATAAATTTAGGCTAGGGCTGCCTTGTTTGGTAGCAGCATGTGGAGATTTAGAGGTGTGTTGTAGAACAAGAATACTCTCAGATCACTTACCACGTCACTCCGTGTTCTGAGTGTTGTAACTCTGTAAGGTTGGTACTGTTATCCCTACTTTATATTAAGGAAACTGAGAAGCTTGACTAAATTAAGTAAGGGCTAAAGCTAAAATAAAACTCTGGCAGTGTGACTCCAGAGTCTGTGCTTTCATGGAGCAGTGCTGACATATCAGACACAGATCTAATAGCTGCCTTCGTTCCTGATAGTTTTACCGTTCCTGATCTCAGTCCTTTGAGAAGGTCGAGTCTGCTCCCTATCTTTGAATTATTTATCATAATTTATCCTTATAATACAATGTCATGTCTTTGCTTAAACTGGTTTAAGTGAATTTCAGCCAATTACAACTGGAAGAGTCCTGCTCCAGTTTGACTGTGAATGGGGTTGGAAATAACAAACCTCAGAGAAAGTGAAACTGGCTGAATCAAGGTGGGGTAGCAGGCAATAAAGACTTTCCTGCCCTAAAATGGGAACTTGTTTGTGTGTGTGTTATGCAATAGTAAATCATTTACACAGGCTTTCTCCAATAGTGTCTTAGAACTCCAACTATATGGTCACTGAGGTAGGGCTTTAGAGAACTTGGTAGCCAAATATAAAAAAATGTCAAGTGTGGCAGTTACTGTACATGGAGTTTTGGAAAGTACATTAGAAAAGAGGAATTCTAAACAAAGTTCTCAGATGAAAGTAGATTGGAGCAAATTTGACAATTATTGGAAGCCACTTTGCCTTTGGTCTGAGAATATATACCCAGATCAGGAAGTTACTGAGGAAGCCCATTGCATTGCAACATAATTTTTTTTTGCCACCTTGTTTCTAACACCAGAGTTTTTACATTGAATGCCAGAAAGTGAAATTTTAGTAATAAGAATGGGACTCACAAGGAGGAGCAAATGATATTAAGGAACTCTAATTTCTCAGCTCCCTCCAAAAATTTTCCACTGCCCATCCCCTTCCATGCCTCACAAAAGTGTGATGATCCTTCACATTGTCTGTCAATATCCACTAGGATTGGAATGCACTATGTGTCTGGGAATATTACTAAATGGCAAACTGCAGGCTGCCATGCCCACTTTTTCTCTTGTTTGCTTTGAGGCTAAAGCAGAGAACAATGAGGATGGAGAGAGTCCCAGCTGTTGCTAAGAAACAGAAGTCCAGAAGAATTGACAACTTAAGAAGAAACCTGACCCACTAAGGTCTTCAGCATTAGCTAAATACAAAAGGAATCTCCCTAAAAGAAAATTGGCAGGCAATCCTCCACAGTGGAGCAGTTGCATGCCATAAAACCCTAAAGTCTGCAGTAGACTCAGACCTCAGACTATCTCAATTCCTTGAGCACCTCCTGTTCTCCAGTCCAGAAGAATCTGAACCAGCCAGAAAGGGATACCCTTGCCCCAAATGAAGAACCTTAGTATCCCTTGTCAAGAGTGGCCCTGGAGGTCTCTAAAAATGAATCCAAATTGGGTGCAGCCAAGTTTTCTAGTGACTTACTGGGAAGCGGGTCAGTTAACTCATGCCTTATAAGATTTCAAGAGCCTATTATTTACTATCCCACTCCTGCTGGATACAACATATACTTTAGTTGAGCTGGTTAAATCTATCTTTAGTCCACAGGTTGCAGAATTAATTCAATTATTTCTTGGATGCTCTTTGTATGCCTGCTGTCAGGCTAGGTACATGGAAAACTGTAAAGATGGACAAAGATTTTTCTCACTTGGAGTTGACATTCTAGTTTAGGGGAGGGGGAGAAGAGAGACAGATGAATAAAGAAATAAGGTTACAATTTGGGATGGGTTCTGTAAAGGAAAGATAGGGTAATGTCAGAGAGAGTAAAGAGAAACATACTTAAATGGAAAGAGCAGTAGGGTGGTTAGAGAAGGCTTCTTTGAGCTTCTTTGAGCTGAAGTGGAGCCTATTGTAAGAAGAACCAGCAAGAGAAGAGCAGCAAGGAGAACAATTGCAAAGACCCTAAGGTAAGAAAGGGTTTGCTACATGTGAAGAACTGAAGGAGGCAAGTATAGCTGAAACATAGTGAATGATAAGTTGAGTTGATATTAGTTCGAAGAGACAATCAAGGAACCTCCTTTGATGCCAGAGCCTTGTGGACTATGGAAAGCATTTGGGGTTTAATTCTAAACACAAGAGAATGCCATTGAAGGTTTTTGCATCACAGAATAGCGTAATCTGATTTACTTTCTACAAGATTGTTCTAGTTGCTCTGTATAAAATGGATAATAATAGCAAGAGTGGAAGTGGCTCTCCACTAAGCTATTCTAGTACATAATGGCTGTTAGGGTTAGAAGAGTAACTTTGGAGATGTAGAGAAGATGGAATCAGGATAAATTTGGGATGTAAAAGTAACAACAGTTGAATTGAGGTCCTCATTTACCATACATTAGTATCTCAATATGTTAATCGATAAATAGCAATACAAGCATATTATTTGGAAGTGTGGAAATTAATATCAAAATAAAGAGCTAGAAATGTTGAAGGTAGTTGGGAGTGGAGAGGGGTAGGAGAAGACCATGCTGTTTTTTGTTATAAACATTCAATATCATTTTCTTATAAAAATTGTATGTGTATGTGTAAATGTGTGTATGTATATGTAGTGTTTGCTGTGAAAAGATTAGAGAGGTGTGTGGTGGTAGATGTAGGAAGTCAAAGAAGGATTTTTTTTAAGTAGAAAATACTAACGTATGTTGGTAGACTGGCATGAATAATAAGCAGAGAATAAAAATTCGATGATGCGTAGTGGATGAATGGAATAACTGAAGAAGCAAAATATTGAGAAGAAGCGAAAATATAGGTGTCAAAAATTAGAATTGCCTGTAACAGGAAAAATGACACTTTCAGTTTTAACAGAGGAGGCTGAGAAGTGAGTGCAGATGCAGAGAGATTTGAATATTTGTTGGAATGAAAATGAAGTAAATCCTCTCTGATAGTTTCTGTATTCTCAGTGAATTATAGAGTAGGATCTTCCACTGAAAATGGATAGAGTGAGGAGTTTGATATCACAGGGAAAAAATATGGCATTTTTACCTCAGAGAATGTAAAGATGAACTTCCTAGGGAAGCATAGTAGGATTGCCAGGTTGGCTTGAACATTCGTTTGTGGTCTGTGAACATGAATTTAAAGAGAAATCAGTCAGCTAATTGTATTATTTCTTTATTAGGTTGCTTAGGTCTCTGCACAAAGAACCATAATTGAGTTCAAGCAGGTTTGGGATTTTGTTAAGTGAATTTAACAGAGAGAGATGGGAGCCAAGGTGGTTGATTGTGCTTGAAAAGGAATGACTATAATGATGAATCATGAAATCCAAGCTGGGTACACATGGGAGTAAATACAGATAATTAAAAAGTAGTGGGGGGGGGGGGGCAATGTACTGGTAGTCTCTAAGAGGCTAAAGCCTTATTGCCAAGCTCAAGTGAGCTTGATGGATCGGAGGTGCTGAGCTGAATAGGATGTTCAGAGTTGATATTTCACAGGTAGTACAGCTATCAGTGCTTACATGGTCCAGAGTTAGTCCAGAGTGTGAATTGAGGCTGAGTAATAGTCTCTGGAGGTGATGAAGTTAAAGAATTAAGTCTTTTCCAGTTCTGAGTGTAAGGAGCTTGGAAGTCACCACTCTTTCCTAACAGACTGAAAAATCAACAACTCTTCTTGGATCCATAAAATAGAGGAGGACACAGGGCAAACTGCTGCCCCCAAGATTAGAGAGGACACCGCCTCATGAGAAGAAACCACCTCCAGAACCAGTGCCAGGGTAGGAAAACCTGAACCGTAATCGACAGATTGCTGGAGGCTTAGAGTGGACAACTCTGAGAGTTGAAAACTTCAGGAGACCCAGTCAGAGGGGAGTCCCTACAATATTGTGAGATTTACCTCCAGGAGCTTGACTAGGTTCCACAGTAAATATCTGAGAAAAATCCCCTTGTGCTTCCAGGGTGGTGGGGTGAAGAGTGGGGGGACCATTTGGAAATATGTCGGAGTGCTCTGTTCTACACAAGGCCCGTCCTGAGGGGAATGTAGGTAACCAGAGTTTAACCTGTTGGTGTATTATCAGAGCCTGATTGACCTAGGGGAAGGGAAATACCCAACTCCAGCCCATTCTTGCCATCCTGTTCGACCTTAAGGGGGCAGGAAAAAAACTGAGAAACAGTCATGAAGTTCCCAGTCCAGAGGCATAGGCTCACTAAAAGACTGAGACCTAATCATAGGACTATAGAATGCTTCCCCTCCCCCATACCTCACCACTACATCACTAAAGGCCTGTTTACAGCAGTTCCTTTTACCCGGTACATTATGTCCAGCTATCAAGAAAAAATCACCAGGCATATCAAGAGGCAAACAGGCACAACCTGAAGAGACAAAACAAGCATCAGAACCAGACATGGCAGAGATGTTGGAATTCTAATCAGAGTGGGAATTTAAAACAACTGTGATTAATATACTAAGGGCTCTAATGGATAAAATAGATAGCATGCAAGAACAGAGGAGCAGCAAAAGCAGAGAGAGAGAAATCCTAAGAAAGAATCAAAAAGAAATGTGAGATATGAGGGAAAAAAACACCCTAACAGAAAAGAATTGAGACTGTGCAACTGTATGGGCCATCTACATATATTTTGAAAGTCGCTGAGAATGACTATGTATAGTCTTGAAAAGGGAAAATATTATATTAAACTAGAAACCAAAGTTGGCAGTAAATAAGAGAGTGACTGTAATTGGACGGCTATAGAGGACTGACCACTAGTGGAGCCGATGAAATTAGCTTCAAAGGAATTTATGTTCTTGGAGACAAGGAGGATACTGGCCCCAGATCCTGACCCTGAGATTGATAATATAGGAGCAAAGAAAGTCTTCACTTGAAAAGGGTATAGTTGCATCATTATTAAAGACAGCCTAGACTCAGTAAATGCTAAGAATATTGCTCTTAATTTGATAAGGACACATTTTATTCAACAACTATGTGTTGAGCATTTGTGTATCATCTCATTTGTTTTAGGTGTTTGAGAGAAAGCAATCAACAAAAAAACAAAGTCCCTGCATTTTTTGGAACTTATATTCCTCTGAGGGGAGCCAGAAAATAAATGTGTTGTATCTGGTAGTGGTAGGTGCTATGAAGAAAAAAATATATATATTGAGAAGGATGGAGGGTGATGGGGAAGGCATTTGAAACCAGGTCACAGAAAGCTTCTCTGATAAGGTAATAGACATGCAAGCTAACACCTGAGTAAAGTGAAGAGAGACTTGCAGACATTTAGCAGGGGCAGGAGCATTCCACTAGATGGAAGAGTGAGGACAAAAACCCTAAGGCCAGAGTGTGCTTATGTTTGTGGAACAGGAGGGAATCTAATGGGACTTCAGTAGAGTGAGCACTCACGTTCTAATTTTTTTAAATTAAATATTTATTTATTTATCCTAATCTTTGTATTAACTCTAATTTGAGAAAGTAAGAATGCTCCTTTAGCTAGAAGCTTCTCTATCTGTTTTCCTATTTTAAACTCTCCATAGATCTTAATTTTTCAATCTGATGTGTAAAGTGTTTGGAGACTTGGTATAGCAGTGATTGTGAGGCATAAATGCTTTATTTAAAAAGAAATTAAAAATCAATTTGATTTTATGATTTCTTAATATTATTTGTTACTGTGGATCACCTATTTTTTCCTCTGACTAGTTAATATCACTTTAGTTAGAGAAATGTCAGTAAAAATTACATGAAACTATCATTCCATGTGTATCATGAACAAAACTTTCAGAGGAGATGGAGGTGAGCCTACATGATTCCTCTGAAGTAATTAGCCAAGACAAATAGACATACTTGAAGGGAAGGGAAAATAAGTGCAAGTACTTTGTCTAAGTTTGATGTCCTATGGGTCTTCATAGCTAAATTAACACCTCATTTTAAGTGATAATACATTAATAGATAAAGCTGATTAGACATTTTCAAAACTGTTCAAATGAACTTCTTTTTAAAAAACTATCTTTATAGGACAAAAAGTACAGTCCAGTAGAATTGCTATAAGGAAGAGAGTGGCAGTAGTATCCTGCCTGTTTTTCATAACTCCATTTCTGCCCTATCTCCCCCACCCCAAATCCACGCTCAACATAGAAACCAGAAGGGGTCTTTAAACAACATAACATAAAACATAAAACAAATCATGTTGCTCCACTGTTAACACCCTTTCAGAAAAACCCAGCTTCCTTTCCGTGGTCTTCCAAGAGCCTATATGATCTCACTTCAGTCTAGCTCTCCAAAGTCTTATCCCCATCAGGCTCCCCCTACTCATTATGTTCCAGCCACTTGGCCTCATTTCTATCCTCAAGCCTGCCAAATTCTTTTCCACTCACAGGCTTTTGCTCTGGTCGTTTCTAGGCCTGGAATGCTTCTCTCAGCTCTTCTCATGCAGGCTATTTGTCATCCTTTAGGTCTCAGGCCAGATGTCACTTCCTGAGAGAGGCCTTCTAAACAACATTCTCTAATGAGGCCTTCCTCAGTTACTTTTTCTAGTTACCTTGTTCTTCATAGTAATGACCATGATTTACTGTTACCTCATTTTACTTGTGTTATCTATCTATTGTCTTCTCCCCTACTAGAAAGTAAGCTCCCTGATAAACTGATGTGATGAAACATTTGGAAAAGTTAAGGATATGTTAAAAGTAAATTTTGCAGGATTTTTTTTTTAAAAAGCAATTAAAAATTACAGGTAAAGCATAAACGTTCTACAGAAAGGAAGTAAAGTCATAATACCCTATTGCCACCTTTTTTTTTTTTTTTTTGTGAGGAAGATCAGCCTTGAGCTAACATCCATGCCAATCCTCCTCTTTTTGCTGAGGAAGACTGGCCCTGGGCTAACATCTGTGCCCATCCTCCTCCACTTTATATGGGACGCCGCCACAGCACGGCCTGACAAGCAGTATATCAGCGCGCACCCGGGATCCCAACCCCGGCCGCCAGCAGCAGAGCATGCGCACTTAACCGCTACGCCATGGAGCCGGCCCGCTATTGCCATCTTTTTCTTGGTCATCATGTAGTTTACACTGTTAGTGATTTAAATAGATACGGTGATGTAATTCTATTGGAGTGGTAGGGGTGGAGGTGGTATATGAGTGCTAAATGCCCCTAGTGGAAGCTGGCATTGTCAATCCAACATCCATTCCACCTTTCCCCCATTGCGCAGTGGCCATGCAGACCAGCTTTAGAGGCTGGCCTGATTAATCTAAGTTGATTCGTGTAATCTCATTCTCCTTACCACTCTAATAAATTTATGGATGGGCAGGTCTAAGCCGATAAATTCATGGCATTCCCTAGGCCATAGGGGATGGTCCAAGAATGAGCATGTGACCCAGTTTCTAATAACGAGCTACAAGAGGTTTGTCTAGGAATTCAGAAAAAGAGATTCCCTTATTCTAATGTGAAAGAGCGGAGAATGAACTTCTTTCTTCTGGATGTTGAGTGTGTCATTGTAAAACCAGGAACTATTACAGCTCATTTGCCCCCACGAGAGAAGCAGTCTAAAGATGGGGACATCACACAGAGGAAACTAGAACTGAGGGAACCACAGAGAAATGAAGCTAGAGCCACTGAATGAAGCTGACTCAAGTTCATCAGAAACTCGAGGCTTCTGATTGTGGAAATCAGTGCAGTTCTTCCTTCTTAAACCAGGTGAGACTGGGATTACTAGAAGTTGAGACATCCTGACAAAATCCTACTCTCTCTTAGCAAGTCAAGAAATATTATCTAAAATATGTAAATGAAGAAATAGCTGTAAATATATATTATTTAGAAAAATGGAGCTTGCTGACAGAAGAAACAGCTTTCATAGCTGAAAAGTGTTTGCCTCTGGGAAACAGGGACCAGAGATGGAGAGAAGAGAGATGGAGAGAAGAGAGATGGAGAGAAGAGAGACAAGGCACAGGACTTTTTAACTGTTAGCCTTTCAAAACTATTTGATTTCTTAATGAACTTTAATTATTTAGACTTTTTCAAAACGAACCTAATGGAGATTAGAATTTTAAATTGAGTCCATTTTAAAAAATTATTTCTTTAATTACTGTTTTAATACAAGCAACTTAAAAATTAAAATATGTGGTGTTCTAGATGTAAAGAATGGTAATAGAGGAGTGGGATACATAGATAGATTTAAAAGGAAAGGCAGGTTCTTAAAGGACAAGACGTTTGAAGTTGTTTTTGTTGTTTTAAGTGCCTAATGGCTAGTATCTTTAAATGTAGGTACTATGAAAGTATTGAACAACCAAAAAAGTACTGGATGCTTGTTTTTTAAGATAGGTTTCTTAAAATAAAATAGACCTTTTATACATAAGGTTATCATAGCCCATTTCCGAGTGATAAGAATATCATTTTTTCTTTTTCTTAGATTGATATTGATAGTACGCTTTCTCTGAATAATATTATGGCCCTGTGTTCCACTTGTAAAATATTTCCCTGTTTCAATGTGAAGCAAATTTATTACTCCCGAATAGATTTTCACAGTCCTCTTATGTTCACTCTGCATAAAATTCCAGATAAATGTTTGATACTTTGCTCTTCTTACTACAAATTTCATTTGGCATCTTTTCTTATCCAGATTTCAAATGTCATCTGACATATATTTTAGTAGAGTGCTTCAGTATCTTCCACAACCACTTAATTTTTATACAGGATAAATAGTTGGAGACACATTGAGTACTTTTCTCACTAGACAAAAATGCCCATGTGAGGGAAAGTGGTGGCTGAAACCCAGCTTGTGTCCACTTGCTGTGTAGTCTGCTAGGAAGAAAGGGCACATATTGTAATTCACACAAAGTTTCTATATGTATTAGTGGTGACCAAGGTTGCAGAGGAAAATAACAACAACAATAGGGGAAGGTCGTAGAATATGTGATCAATTTCAACTAAGATTTTTGGAGCACCCACTGAGTGTTAGGCACTGAGATCACAGAAATGAGGAAATCGATGGGCCTACAATGAGCACAGTGACCATAGGCCTGTTTACACAGAACTACCCCAGTTTGTATCTGTTTTCCCATTGTCCCATCTGGTTAGTGTCCCCTTTCATTCTCAAATGTGTACCAGTTTGGACAGCAAATTATGTAGTCACCCTAAAAAGAAGGAAAAATTCATTCTAGTCTGAGTGGCAAGGTCATGGGTAAGTGAAAGAGCATGATCTCCTCTGGTTCGGCATGACAGGAGGGTTGGTGGCGGAAATGGCACGAGGTAGATATATGACTGAAAAGATAGGGAGTCTGAGGTGGTGAAGGGCCTTATACACCACTTTTAAGGAGTTTTTATTTGTCTTGAAGGCAGTGGGGACTGATGGTGGTTTGGGAGCAGGGAAATGATAAGATCAGATCTGTCTAACGTTGACAAGAACAAAAGAGCAAAAGTACATTTCTCTACCATCGCCGCCCCCCCGCCCCAGTACACACATACAAACACACAGGGCTGGGGAGAAGGAGAGGAGAATCTTGTCCTTTCTGAGTGTAAACACTTACAACTGAGCTCCATTTAATCTTAAATCTACTATAACTCCTTAGAATGAATGACCGACCCTCCCCGTTCCATCTCTAAAACACACTGCTGTCGTTGGTATGCAGAATCTCTAACTGCTTACAGGTGGCAAGCTACTCTAGTGCAACATACATTTTTGCTCCTGTGAGTTGAATTGTATATTTTAAGAGATTATGTGTTTGTTCTTAAGCCTGTTAATTCTAGTTGTACTTGTTATTGCAATTATGTAATTAAAAAAATTATGTAAATTGATGAACTAAGAAGGTAAACAGTTTTTTCTGTGAAAATTTTGTGGAATGCTTTTGAAAAACTGAAAGATAACTAGCTAAAAATATTCAGATAAATGAGGTGTGGATGAGACAACTGTAAAAAAAAAAAAAAAAGAAAGAAAAAAACAAAGAAAGAAAGAAGGAGAGCCAGCCCTGATGGTCTAGTGGTTAAAGTTCAGTGCGCTCCCCTTCGACAGCCTGGGTTCAGTTCCCGGGGGTGGAATCAGACCACTTGTCTGTCAGTAGCCGCGCTGTGGTGGTGGCTTACACAGAAAAACTAGAAGGACTTACCACTACAATATACAACTATGTACTGGGGCTTTGGGAGAGGGGAAAAAAAAAAAGGGGATTGGCGACAGATGTTAGCTCAGGATGAATCTTTCCCAGCAAAAAAAATAAAAAAGAAAGAAAAGAAAGAAAGAAAATAGCATAAACATCCAGAAGGTTCTGTGCTCAGTTTGCTTTACCCCAAATTGTGAGACTGAAGCCATAGTAATATGCTCTACTAAAGAGACAGGTTGAGTCTGACACCTGCAATCAGGGCTATTACTTGGTTGGGCTTGCAGTAGTCTAGGGTCATTCTCCAGAATTCATCCAGTTTTTGCAGGGGGCAGAGAGGTGAACTAAATGGAGATATGATAGGGACCATGTATTAGGGTTCTCCAGAGAAACAGAACCAATAGGGTATATATAAAAAGAAATTTATTACAAGGAACTGGCTCCTGCAGTTATAGAGACTGAGAAGTCCAAAGATCTATGGTCAGTAAGCTGGAGACACAGGAGAGCCTATGGTATAGTTTCAGTCCCAGTCTAAAGACTTGAGAACCAGGAGAGCTGATGGTATAAGTTCCGGTCCACGTCTGAGTCCAAAGGCAGAAGACTGATGTCCCCGCTTGAAGACAAGAGGAGAAAGCAAATTCTCCCTTACTCAGCCTTTTTGTTCTATTCAGGCCTTCAACAGAGTGGATGAGGCCCACCCACCTTGGGGAGGACAGTCTGCTCAGTCTACCAATTCAAATATTAATCTCATCCAGAAACTCTCTCACAGACACACCCAAAGTGTTTAACCAAATATCCAGGCACCCTGTGGCCCAGTCAAGTTGACACAGAAAATTAACCATCACAGACCTCCACCCAGGCATTCTTGTGATCCTTAAGAGTGGCGCTAATCTCTGCCATGCACACCCAAAATATGATACATTGTTTTTGGTTTATTTTGTCTGAAGCAGGCTGGGTATCAATTTCCAAGACTTCTACTTGGCCTTCCCCACTGTAACAGCTCTTACTTCAGGAGCTAAAGCCTAAAGTGGGGATTACTCCAACTGCCAAGTATGTTACTCACAGTTGTAACCTTCAGGGACTGAGGAAATGACCACTAGGTGTTTCCATGGACCCAGTGTACCTACTCTGAGCCAGGATTTGGCCATTTATTGCCTGGCTTCTATATGTTCCTACTCTTAATGAGGAGACCAAGATGATAATCTGGGTCTCTAAGTATCAATGTCAACTCAGATCCTGTGTCTAATTTTTCCTGAAATGTCTAGATATTCCCCCTTTCTCAGTGTGCAGTCACCTGAGAAAATGGTGTAGGTCCCTTTGAGGAAGGACTAGAAGAATTATTAGAGTATATACTTGCCATAGAGTTGTGGGGTCCTTTCCTCCAGGACTTGGCCACCTTTATAGTCAGTAGGTTCTGGGTCTGAAAATTGACTCAGATCTGGAAACTGGACAAGAGATCGTGACACTTTTTATTGTAGTGACCACCCTCATCCACTCTTGCTTTCTTTGATTACATATATTAGGTAGTACCTTTATTCCCTGCCCATTTATTTTTCCCCTAGGAGCACTGGGTTCTATAAAACATCTCCACAACTCTTTCTAGATCAAGCTCCCTTGGCTATCACTCTGATTTTGCCAGTCATTCTGATAATTGTGACTACTCTGACTTCTGGCATTAAGTTCTGCCTCCTGGATCTACTATGCTTCTGGGCCCCATCATTCCCATTGCTATTAATAAGCCAAGCTCTGTGATAGCGTCTCCTACTGTGAGGCCTGGCCCTCAGAGGTGAACTGTCACTGAACTTGGTGGTGAGGGTGGTGTCTCTTTTACCAGGATGTCTCTCTTACTGAAGGCCTTGGTGAATGATGTATCCTCTGGCCCCTCCCATAATCTTCCCTAAGGGCTTCTGGCCTCACATAATATATGCACTCCAGCCTGCCCACTCCCCTTGAGGTTTTTAATCCTGCCCTCCACTGACTGCCATGGCAATTTAAGCATTTCAAGATCTCTCAGCACAGGCTATTACTTTCTCCAGACGTCTAGGAACCATCCTAACGGGGAGTTTGCGCCTGGGGCCTGCCATGGTGTTAAATCCCATGTCTCAAGAGTGCCTCCAAGTCAATAAGCTCACCATTATCCAATCTTATGTGCTAGGTCTCTTGACTAGACACCCTCAAAATCCAGTCCTAAAAACTTCCCTTTTTCCTGTCAATATATGCTGACTCATTCTGGCAGCTTCTTTGGGGTATAGATCAGGCCTAGCACATTCCCATGTAGATTATGCTGTGACTTAACCCTAGTTATTGGCGTGACTGCCATGAGAGGAGGTGGGGTAAGTTTCTGAGAGGGCTCTCTGTTGCTTTATTCAGAAGCACTCGCTGCAGTGGCTTTCTGCGTGGGAGGAGTGTTAGCTTTTAGTAAGAAAGGTGGGCAACCTCTGTAGGCTCTCAGTGTTCAGAGGGGTCTCAGGAGCCAGAATCTTTGCGGGCATCCATCCAGCTGTCCCCATCCCGTGCGTCGGTGTCCCAAGTTTTCCAACAAGTTACCTATCTTTGGCTTCAATTTTTTTTTTTTTTTTTTGTGAGGGAGATCAGCCCTGAGCTAACATCCGTGCTAATCCTCCTCGTTTTTGCTGGGGAAGACCAGCTCTGAGCTAACATCTATTGCCAATCCTCCTCCTTTTTTTTTTTTTCTTCCTCAAAGCCCCAGTAGATAGTTGTATGTCATAGTTGCACATCCTTCTAGTTGCTGTATGTGGGGCGCAGCCTCAGCATGGCCGGAGAAGCGGTGCATCGGTGCGCGCCCTGGATCCGAACCCGGGCCGCCCGTAGCGGAGCACGCGCACTTAACCGCTAAGCCACCAGGCCGGCCTGGCTGCAATTGTTTTTGAAGCTTCTTGAAAATTAAGTTCTGAGTCTGGTATTCAAGCTTTTTCTGTTTTCCCAGGGCAGGAGTTAAGGGCTTCTATGGCAGCTGCTAAACAAGCCATCTGGCCTGCTTTAGTAGCTTCACAACTAGTGAAGTAGTGAGTTTTCACTTGTTTGTTAACTGCTCTCAGGTTTTCATTAACCATCTAACCTAATGGCCAGCCAATAATAGCTTGTATCCATTGTTCATACACGTACACACACTTTTGAACTGCCTGTATTTTGCCCCACATAGGGCATTCCTCTGCATCAGAATAATCTCCCAAGTCACAATTGGTGAAAGTTTTAGTAACCGGGCCCCCACATTCTACCAGGGACTATCCATGCCCCAAATGCCACATGTGATGAGGTTCATTGACAGTGGGACAGTTCTGATCTAGTTCTCCAAACCCTATCTCACTTCCTGCTTTCTCAGACCACTCCTTTTACCAACTGTGTCCCTTTGGGTGTTCCAAGAAACAGAAGATGACATGAAGTTAGGAGTACAAAAAGTCTATTGGAAAAAAGGTGAAGGGGGAGAAAGCAGCATTGGGAAGGAAAAGCTTCCGATTACGGTATAGATCCGACAAAAACTCAGCCAACACAATGTGGAGTTCATTGGGCAGAGCAATGGCCTACATTGGGCAGAAATGGCCAGGCCCTAGTACCATCGGCGTGCTCAGTCACTGGCTGAGGGCTGCCAGGGAAGAGGTCACCTCAACTGGAATGCTGTAGCAGATCTTGAAAATGCTGCAGATGGAGGCAGTTAGCTTAATGGCACTCATTGCAGCTGAATGGCAAGTTATATCCTGAAGGGAGATCTAAGTAGTGCATTTCCACAGCTGCCCCACTGATCTAGCCTGAGAAACCCCGGGGGGTGCCAGCAGCTAGTAGCAGAAGTTAATCGGGGGATGGGGAGGAAGGCTGAAACATGGAGGGCTGGTTGAAAGCTGATGAAGAAGCAAATAGAACACTGGATCTCCCCAACTCCTCATCACTAGGCAAAGAGCAACTGCAAACTGGAGTTTTATTGGAACACAGCCATGCCCATCCGTTTACATACTGTCTATGGCTGCTTTCTTGCTCCAACACAGAGTTGAGCAAATCAAAAATATTTACTGCCTGGCCCTATACAGAAAAACTTGCTGACTCTTGATCTATGCTCTTAAGGTTATTTACATCTGTGTATTTCTATGGTAGAAATACTGTAAAATGGGGTGCTGCTGCACATCTCCTCCCAACTCTGCATTCAGGGAATCACGTTGGCAGCTTGAAATTGGCTGTGGTGGGGAAATTTTTACCACAGAAATAAACAAATGCTACAATTCAGGGCTTTTTCTTTTAGGAGAGCTGCTTGCTAAACATTCACCAGCAGCATTTATTGCTGCATGGTAAGTGTTGTGGACTGAATGTGTCTTCCCAAAATTCATATATTGAAGTCCTGACCCCTAGTACCTCAGAATGTGACTGCGTTTGGAGATGGGGTCTTTAAAGAGGTAATTACATTCAAATGAGGTCATTAGGCTGGGCCGTAATCCAATATGACTGGTATCCTTATAAAAGGAAATTCAGAAACAGCCAAGTACAGACAGAAGACCATGTGGAGACTCAGGGAGAAGATGGTCGTCAACAAGCCAAGGAGAGAGGCTTCAGAAGAATCAACCCTGCTGACACCTTGATCTCAGGCTTCTAGCATACAGGTCTCTGAAAAAATAAATTTCTGTTGTCTAAGCCACCCAGTCTGTGGTACTTTATTATGGCAGCCCTAGAAAACTAATATAGGAAGTGACTCAAGAAAGCGTCCAAGTTCCTACAGAAGGAAATTTATTGAAATGACTTTCAAAGAGCTTTGATATAGTGAGTGTCTGCACCCCACTTTTTTTACCCCAACTGCTTTTTAGTGACGCTGAGTGAACCTGTGGGGCACTCCAGGTGCCAAGTCAGGCTTTTGCGCTCTTTGAAGACCAGTCCCCCAGGAAATAAACAAATACTCGCTATACCAGCAGTAGGACTATAGTAGTACTAGAATATGTATTTGAGTAGACTATTCGGCAAAGCACCTTTATTACTCCTGTAGGCATAATTTGATTTTAAACCCTTTATTAGTACTTTATTTTGAAAAATGAAGTATTCTAGGAAAGATGCTCTCTATTTTCAATTCGGATTAATATCACAGAAACGGTAGTCAGAAGTATGTTTTTGAATGTAGATAGATTTGCAGTCAGTTAATAAATACAATCATCTACCCACAGGTATTTTTTTCTATAATTTCAGTACCTGAATTTGGGGTTATTAAATGAAAAATGCTTTCTTTGGGGGCTTTCAAACATGCACAATATATTTTTAAAATTTTGCTAGCATGAAAAAGGAGCAATTCTTAAAACACATACCATTTACTAAGAAACCTGTTAAGTGTTTAGGTAGTGTTGAGCAGTTTTCTAGGCAGACTATTTAAACTGTGTGTGCAATGATAGGTACATACCTCCTCTGGACAATATGGAGTAGTTTAGCAAGTTCCAAAATTTTTTAATGTATTTATTTTTTAGCAGTGAAGCTATCTTTAAACAAAAGCTTGTTTAGAATCTTATGAAGTCAAAGAAGTAAAAGTAGAGATGGTGGAATTGATATTAGGGAGGGACACAGAGGATCTTCCACTCAGCCACCCCTCATCATCCTAGAAGTCCTGTAGGCTCCTCAAAGAATCCTGGGTCCCTGAGAAATACCGTTTGGAAACTGTTAAGGAGGAACAAGCACTAGGTAAGAGTCTGAAAGCTTTGCTCTGAGTTTGTGACTGTGAGCTGGTCACTATCTCTCTTGGGTTTCCTGATCTGTACAGTGGAGGTGTAAGATATAGATGACCTCTAAGGCACCTCCCGGCTCTAAAATTCTGTGATCTCCAGTTCCACCTGGTGACAAGCCATCACACATCTGTCCAGTCAATACCCAAGATTTTATCTAGGTTCACAAGCAAGCCAGGCTGTGCCAAAGGGGAAGCGATTCTTGACTCCGCATTGTCTTTAACTCTGGAAGCATATTCCATTTTCCTCATTGTCTAAATTCGTCTCTGGTCAGGAACCAAGAATTATTTCAACAGTACCTGGTTTTTCTGGCAAAGGTAAGGAATGTTCACATTATAATTTGAAAACTCTGACTTCTACTACATGAAAATCAAATTGAACAGAAACCTGGCACATAGTAGCATTCAATAAATAGTTGTCCCTTGTGACTATGATAAAAAACACTGAATTATATACTTTAAAAGAGTGAAGTTTATGCTAGGTGAGTTATATCTCAATTTAAAAAAGTTGTTGAATGAATGAAATAGTTGTATTTTGAGTGTAGAAGTATGGGAATTCATGTTGCAATTTTAAAATGCTGATTTCTGATGCTCAGAATACAACAACAACCACCACCAAAAATATAGAATAAAAACAAAGGAAATTTAAATCAAATACCTAACAGCGCCATTAGTTGTCAAGAGACATTAGAGACATTTGGGTACGTCATTGAACTTGGAGATTTGGGCAAGCAGATGATAGAAACTTTCTTGCTGCTTTTTTGGAGGCAAAATAACAACTAGATCAGCTCTGCTGCTTTATGGCATTTAAAATGTTTTTATGCTTTTAAGCTTCACACTTACGTTTAATGGCATGAATTGATGATGCCTCATATGTTGCCTATTATTTCCTTGGGTCAATTTCTTAATGCAGTGATAGCCATGGGCTTTCTCATAACTGTAAAAATGTGCGATGTTTGATCAAACTCACATGAATGTGTTATTTTAACATATTTCCTCCTTTCTGAGTAAATGGATATTTGTTGGACGGGGTGGTAGGAATCTTATCAGTTAGTTTAAAATAAAAACCCTTTGTATTTGGTTTATTTCTTCTCCTCACCATATAATTAACAGGAGAGGGCAGTCATAGACTACTTTCAGGAATTCTATAGCTTATATATATTTCAGAGGCAAAATCCTATAATTCTACTTTAAAAACACTTCCTTCAGTAACATGTGCTACATGCTGTTTGAACTCATTGCTGACGAACTATTTATCCCTCTGATATGTCCCTTAGAGCATGAAGGGTCCTTAGTAATCGTCTAACCTCCTCATTTTACAGATAAGAAAATGAAAACCTGAAGAGCTTACATGATGTATCCAAGATTACCTAGCCACTTGATGGCAGAGTCTGTTTAATTTTGTCCTTAGCCCCGCCACCCCACCCCAACCAACCATTGCTTTAATATATCTGTGAAATGGACACTTTATAAACTTTGTAGTGGATTCAGAAGAGATCTGAAGAAATTGAGGCTTGAATAAGGTCAGGTTTACCCCCTCAGAATTACTTAATACAAAAACAATTCAAAAATCATTAATTTACATTTATTCACAAATAAATCTGATACATTCTCCTGATTCCATTACCTAGTTTTAATTAACTATTTTTCTATTAATATGTTAATATTTATATACATCTGAAATCTTTACAAAGAGGATTTGAGACAACCCAGAAATATATAAGCATAAAACTCTTAGGTTTGCCTTGTACGATAGTATTAAGTTTGGATGACCTATAAAAATAATTACTTACAGGGGCCGGCCCCGTGGCATAGCAGTTAAGTGCGTGTGCTCTGCTGCTGGCGGCCCAGGTTCGGATCCCAGGCGCGCACTGACGCACAGCTTGTCAGGCCATGCTGTGGTGGCGTCCCGTATCAGGTGGAGGGAGATGGGCACAGATCTTAGCCCAAGGCCAGTCTTCCTCAGCAAAAAAAAAGAGGAGGATTGGCATGGATGTTAGCTCAGGGCTGATCTTCCTCACAAAAAAAAAATATTACTTACAGCACATTATAGAGACATCTATATGTCTGTTAAAATTATTCTTAGCAAGAACTTTGATAGCTTTGAAAATTTCTGGCAAAAATTGTATTTGTTATTATTTAGCTCTAAATAATATGGTGTAGTTCCTGTTCTAGTGCTGCAGTATGAGGAAACTGTAAAGATCGGAAGCATAGGAGACACATTTTTAGTGACTGTTTCTCTCAGGGAAGAGACGAGCTCCCTCAGCCTTGTTTTTCCCACCCCAGTTTATGCTCTCTGCCTCTAGGACAGGAGTTGGAAGATTGTTCTTACTAGCGGCTTCAGCAACAGCAGCAGGTGCAGTCAGTGAGCTGACCAGTATATTTGTTCTGTCACCAGAATACCTGTCATCAGTCATCATTTGTTTATAATAGGCTACTGACAAACCAGAGAATCACCAAATACACACACACACACACACACACACACACACGCACCCATGTAAAGATATAAATGCGAATCTGTAGGGGATGCTGTGCCGTGACACCCAGATTCCAGCCTCTTAAGGACTGAGACATTTGTGCCCACATCTGCCTAGAGTGTGGGCTGCTGACTGCTCATAGCTACATTCTTCTCTGGAAATTATCTTGACTTAAAGAAGCTACCACCTTCAAATTTACACCCCTTGTGTCGATGTTGGGATGCAGAGGTTTGGCACCCTTGCCTTAATTCAGAGCTTCTCTGAAGGGGCTTCAGAGCTCCCATGGGTCACTGAGGCCTCTGTTCCCACTACACCACAGTTCAACTTCTCCCTCTAGCCAATCCTACTTCTCTTACCTCTCACACAACTTGTTCCAAAGAGTATCCTCCTGCCCCCTAACAAACCTCCTACGTGCGGATCTCAGAATCTCAGAGTGTCTGCTGGGATCCCAGCTTATATGTGTATATGGAAATAGGGGAGAGAAAGGAAGAAATTTGAAAGAGCTCATTAATTTTGGCTATCACATGTGGCATAATCATGGAGAAAGGACAAGAAAACAAGGCTTAGTTGTCAAATTCATCTTCTTGGAAAATACCACCAATCCTATTTTATCTGTTTTCCTCTCACTTCTTCCATTTACCCCTAAATTTTAGACTACCTCATCATTGACTCTCTTTTCTCTATATGAGCCCACAAGCAATCTTTGCATTCAAGTTAGTCCTATGAAATTAATTAGCACTTATACACAAATGGATTCCTAAATCTTTAGCTCCATCTCTAACCTCTTTTCTGAGATCTAGATGAGAATTTCCAAACGTCTCTTTGACCTCTCAACTTGACTTTTCTGCAGAAACTTCAAATTTATTGTGTCCAAAACTAAACTCATAAAGGTAATGAGTTTATGGGGGAACAAAACCACTCCCCATAGAGTCTCTATCTCTTTTTAATACAGTCACTGTATTCCCAGTTCCCCCAAATAAATTACCTTAATCATTGTTTTTCTTCCTTCATATCATACTAACAGTTGATCACTAAGTCTTGAAAGTTCTAATCAGAAATGTGTCTAAAATCTATTTTTTCCTCTGCTTTATTCAGGCCCTCACTTTTTTCCTTTTTTCGCGCAAAAGCCCACCTACGTATCCGGTTTTATTTCTCTAACCATCTTCCCATTTTCTCTTTCAACATGGCACCTCTTCATCATCTAACTCCCCCTGTGCCACTTACCTGTTGGCCTATAAAAGAAACCACCCACTGGTGTTTGCAGAAACCGGTCTGGTCCCCACTTCTCTGTTTCTGTCCATTTCTTATACATACCCTGAGTCCTCATTCCATCTCTTCAGATTACTAAAAACTTGACTTTTATATGTAAATTCTGGCTCTTAAATCTTGAATCTTGGGATTCTGACCTGGCTTTCTCTATTCTGGACCTCTGCTGGTAATGTGGTCACCGTAGCCATTCTAATGCCCAATGGTCTGCAGCCCAGGCAGCCTAACACCCAATCCCTATGTGGGGACAATGGACATTTTGCTGCAACTGTTCATTCTAGGAACATACTTTTCTTAAAAATATATGCAAAAATACACTTCAAACAGCAGTTTTTTCAACAAATTTTTTTGAGTGTACATTATATGCTAGATGTTGTTCTGGCTACTAATGTCATAGCTGTCAACAAAAATCCTTACTTTCTAATGGGATAAGTGCATCTGTTAAAGGCCAAAGATAAGGGAGGGGACTGCTGACCACAATATTTATGCTTACCTACCTGGCAGAACTCGTTTGTTAAAGAGAGAAACTGCCTGTCCTGCAGGTACCAGCATCTCCTGCCACAGCTATTTCAGGGATCTGCAAGCCATCATTGCTTTATCTCCTCAAACATGTCTTGGGGTCAATAAGAAAAATTGCCTTTGTTGCTTAAGCAACTGCAAATCTATATGGAAGCCCAAGACTTATGATTGGCATGTTCAATAGGGTGATATGTACAATATTACACTGATACAACTTAGTGCTTCTTTGCAGCCTTCCTTGCCCTGGTCTTGAGGCTTATTACACAAGGGAACCAGAGGCTATTACACGAAAGAAGCTACACCAAAAAGGACTTTGATGAGCTTTAGACTCAAAAGCAGACTTTCCTGACCTCTCTAGGAAGGTAATTGTCCTGCAAACATGGAGAGTGAAAAGCTTTTCCTAAACTCCTTTTACTTGCATTTAACATATCAAAAGTGAGCCCTGATAGCTTCTGGGCTTTCAAAGCACCACTAACTACAATAGGAAACATTGTGTTGTGACCCAGTTCACATGTATGGATAATATTCAGTATATGTATTTTATACCTGAAGCAAACACAAAAAATTTACTCGTATTACTTGCAATGCATTTTGATATACTCTATCCGCTACAATTGCATTTCTTTTTAATACTCTATTCACAACACACTAAACTGTGATCTAAGTTTAAAAAAAATTACTAGCCTAGGGTGTTCAAAAGGGAGGATTGAATGAGACAGAAAAAGGAGAGAGGTTAAGTCGGCTTCTCAAGGGGGTAGGCGGGGGTCCGGGGCAGTGCTTAGGGAGAAGATCTGAAGGATCAGTCTTCCAATTCTTGGTGTTGAGTAGAATTGATCAGAGGCAAAATATCTTTTATAGGAGAATGGAATTGTATTAATGTAGGTTATAAAAAGCAGACTGTATGAAGTCACTGAATTCAGGGGAAAGTATAAGGTCACCAAGACATTGTGAGAAATACAGATGAGGCAACTGCAGAATGTTTACATTCTTAAGCTGATAAGCATAGGATGAGCTAAAGCCACAGTGGAGTTTGACCAAAGGACAGGCTATCGTTGACATTACACTGTACAGGCCTCACGCCTGATGGCTTGAGCAATGGAATCCCTCCTTATCATAAGGATATTTTAATAAGAAAGTGAAGTAACTGTTAAACAGTGGAGAGCAACCTGTGATCTAGTTAGTGTCACCTTGAGCAAAAACTGGGGAGCAATTAGGGAGAGGGATCTTGTGCAAGAAAGATGAGAACATAAAAATAATAAACTTGGGTTAGGCATAAAAATGTACAGACTTGCAGCCTTCGAAGATACTTGGGTACCTTAGACCTGTTATAGCTAACTGACAAGGTTGTGTTCACTATAGATGATAGAGGTTTGTGTCTCCACACCGCCGCGTCAGTTTGTCCCATCCTACATCTTTGAGGCAACAAGTAGATTAGGCTGAGGTTTTCCTGGGTTGGATGAAATGTAGATTTTTTTCTTCCTTACTTCCCAAAAGGGTAGGGGCTCACAAGGAAGATCAGATAGGTTGTAGAAAATGAAAAGACCTCATTGTCATTATGTATCTGAGACGAGTGAGTAACCCTATCCATATGATCTTTGCTCAGATGTTACCTTTCAGCAGGCCTATCCTGACCACTCTGCTTATAATCATACCCCAACCACTCCTTGTTCTCCTATTCTGCTTTCATTTTCTATATAGCTTTTCTTACAAATGAATAAGTGCATGTGTGTGTGTGTGTGTGTATGAATGGTATAATGAATCCCCATGTTCCCATCACTAAGTTTCAATAATTATCAATATTTTACCAATCTTATTTAATCTATACCCCCATTACTTTTTTTTCTGGTGTATTTTAAAGAAAATCTCAGACATTATGACATTTCTTCCTTACTGTATGTTTTCCTTATTTTGTTTAATGTCTGCCTTACCCTACTAGAATGTGAGCTAGATGAGGGCAGTGATTTCTATCTGCTGCACTCACAGTAACATTCCCAGCACCTAAAAAGGTTCCTGGCACGTAATAGGTGCTCAATAAATATTTTTTGAATGCATGAATATGGAATCTAAAAAAGTGACATTTTTAGTTTCTTGCTAACTATGCATAGATAAATGGTTAATTTTATTTAGATAACCTGGCAGTCCCCATTGGGGAATTATGTGGGGGTTTCTGGCCATCTTCTAGGCTATGTCTGAAGTGTCCAACCTACCCTAACAAAATAATTTAGCACTTCTGTTTTGGAGAGTGTAGATGTAGAATTTTGGTTCTTCTAGCAGCAACTGGACTGAAAGTAGCCCACATTTATGGCTTAAACCAAGAGGAGCTCAAGAGAGCACTGACTGGGAAGCTGGCCCAGACTGCGAGTCCACTAGTTGGCCATAATTGGCAATAACTGAGACAGTTAGGCAGAAACAATAAGTGGAGATTATGCCTTTTAGTGTCTGGTAGTGAGCCAGACAGAGCCCCTGTCAGGTCCTAAACTAGACAAAAATACCCTGCCCCATGATTCAAATGAGGAAATACAAACATGAGTCTTCATTGTGCCCTTATACTCATGTTGCTCTTAGAAATTTCACGTACTCCCTCTTCCAACACAATGCCCTACGCTATAGCACCACCTAGTTACCTACTTCTTTGGGATCAGAAAATCCTGGAAAACTTGCTTCATTCACCCTGACTCCCAGCCCCTCTGAGAAACTATCACCCTAGATTTCATAAGATATTTGCATCTTTCCAAAGATTATATCGCAGTCTTGGTAGATGCACTCACCAAAATGGCAGACTTCGTTCTCTTGACTGAATCTCCAATTCCCTTGGTCATTGTCATATGATTTAATAAGAAAAACTACCTAACACTGATATCCTACCATTGAGCCGTTTTTTCCTCATGCCTTCCAGCAGTCACTACTCAGAGTTATCCATCTCCATATCCACTAGTCCATCACCCACCATCTTAGACCAATTACTGCACCAACCATGTTCTAGAAGATCATTTCCATTGTTACATAGTAAAGAGATGCAAGTCATAATTCACCACAGTGGAATTTTCCAAGAGTGTATAGCTCTACCCATTGAGCTAATCACAACATTCATTGCCATCACAGCTTCCATCCTTGCTTCCCTGTTTCCTGCCCCTCTAAGAACAAACCTCTGATTGATAGCTGGATGAGCTGCTCAAGAAAACCTACACGATGCCCTCTGTTCTTGTACACTTGGGGTTTTAGCTTAGCCAGTACGTTCTTTTTTCTTAAGGTAAAGGCGTCAGCTTTTTGAGGGCATTGCCCCTCTTCCATTGTCAAGCCACGTTGCTAGATTGGGACTGATCCCACCAGCTTTGATCCAGGAGTGATTATTTGATCCAGTCAGAGAACCACATTAGCCTCGCCACAGTGCTTGGGTCATGGATAACTACACAATAGAAGACAGGAATATCAAAGGCACAAAACTCATTTCTGAGCTATATGTTGGAATGATCGGGGATAGGAAATCTCTCTTTACAACAGATTTAAACTTAATAGTAAAAGTCTTGAGGGCCGGCCCGTGGCTTAGTGGTTGGGTGTGCGCGCTCCCCTGCTGGCAGCTCGGGTTCGATCCCGGCGCACGCACTGCGCACCGCTTCTCCGGCCATGCTGAGGCTGCGTCCCACATACAGCAACTAGAAGGATGTGCAACTGTGACATACAACTATCTACTGGGGCTTTGGGGGAAAAATAAATAAATAAATAAAATTATAAAAAAAAAAAAAATCTTGAGCTGCTGGTAGCAGTTTTGCTACCATATGTGGAGATCCTGTCTAAGGAGATCCTGAGACTGAAGTTAATGCAGAGGAAAATAGAATCAAGATATGGTTAGATAATATTAATTGAGCAATTACTATGTGTTAATTAACCACACAATTAATCATTTAGTCCTACAATAACCCTTAGAGGCAGGGTTGACATTTATCATCCCCAATCTAAAGATGAGGTAAATAAGGCTAAATGTCTTGCCCAAAGTTTCAAAGTTAATGTTAGCTGAGATTTGAAACTATGCAGTCTGGATCTAGAACCTGTGTTCATTACCACTATTGTACACTGCCTCAATATATGCTTTTGCTAATATACACACACTTCAGAGACAGAGAGAAAGACTGAGAGAGAGAGAGAGAGACTGAGACCCAATTATTTGTCTTTGATTCCCTGGATCTAGTCATGCCTGAAATCATGAACTTCTTGATTTTTTTCAATTAACCAAACAAATTTCTCTCCCCTTCCTGTCTTTTTTCAGAAGCAGATTTGACTCTTAAAACAGGAAAAACTGAATAATATACTCTAATATGCGAGAAACAATATAAAGTATGTAGAAATCTATATACCAAACGTCAAGGCAGACAGACCACATGGGAAACACCGGATGGCTCTTCCTATATTATAGGCATTAGCACTTGTACCTGTTTGAGAACAATTCACAAAGTTCTTCAAGATCAGTCATTGAATTAGTATTATTCGTTCATTGAATTTGGTGTTCCTGTCTGTATTTACCCCTGCTCGTTTACGTTATCTTTTATTCGTTCATGCCAAGCCTGGCTGACATACACACTGCTCTTCCTCTAGGCCCTACATCTTCAGGTGGGGAAACAGAGTACATAGGGAAAGCAGTGCCCTGGCAGTCTGGTGTGCTGCAACCCAGCCTCTCATAGCAAGCCCCTAAATGCATGCCAGCTGTTTCTTAGGTCATTCCAAAGAAACTTAGACTGAGTCCTGTTTGGCAGGGAAGACCTGAGTAAGAGGTAGTGTCCGTCTCAATTCCGTAGCCTTAAGTCATCCCAACACACCCACACACCATGAACCTAAAGGTTCATGATCTGTCTCTGCTCCCTTGTTCCCTTTCTGTGCCTGCTTTGATCCTGTCCTTAATTGATTCCCGATTGTTAGAGACACCTCTTATTTATCATCCCACATCTATAGGCTAATATTTCTTAATTAGTATTACAAAAAACACTAGTATTACACTAACTAGAAAGGAAAATATTGGCAAATATTGACATAGTGGACAATATTAAAATTAAGAACTTCTGTTCATCGCAAGATACCATTAAGACAGTGAAAAGGCAAGCAACCGACAGGAAAAGACGTTTGCAATGTGTATAACAAAGAAACCCTACAAATTAATGACAGATAACAATAGAAGAATGGATAAGAAACGAATAGGTATATCATAAAATACGATATACAAATGATAGATAAATATATTAAAAGATACTCAACATCATTAGTCAACAGAGAAATGAAAGTTAAACAACAGGGGCCGGCCTGGTGGCGCAAGTGGTTAAGTGCGGGCGCTCCGCTGCGGCAGCCTGGGGTTTGGCGGTTCAGATCTCGGGTGCGCACCGATGCACCGCTTGGCAACCCATGCTGTGGCGGCGTCCCATATAAAGTGGAGGAAGATGGGCATGGATGTTAGCTCACGGCCAGTCTTCCGCAGCAAAAAGAGGAGGATTGGCAGATGTTAGCTCAGGGCCCATCTTCCGCACAAAAAAAATAAATGAATAAAAGAAAGTTAAACTACAGTGATTAAACGTTACCCAGTGATCAGGATGGTTTAAGTTAAAAATATCAATATCAAAAGTTGATGTGCATTTGGATACTAACTGTTGATGTTGATATGCAACTCTCATATGCATTTGATAGGAGTATAATTGGTACAACAACTTTGGAAAAATGATATTATCTACTAAAACATATACACACTCAGTGAACAGCAATTTCAGTCTCAGGTATACACCCAACAGAAATACAGACATGCACATCAAAACTGCACTGGAAATTCATAACAGTATTATTTATTATGGCTACAAACTGGAAGCAACCCAGATAGATATAGAATGGATAAATAAAAAGAAAATGTGGTATATACATATGCTGGAACACTATTCAGCCTTAATAAAGAAGGAAATCTTGCAATATGTGACAACATGGATGGAACTTGGGGACATTATGCTAAGTGAAATAAACCAGATACAGAAAGACAAGTATTACATGATTCTACTTACAGGACATATCTAAAATAGTTAAATGCATAAAGTCAAAAACTGGAATGGTGGTTTACCAGAGGCTGGCTGGAGAGGGAAGTGGGGAATTATTAATCAACAGGCTTCAAGTTTCCGATAAGTAAGGTGAATAAGCTCTGGAGATCTGCTGTATAACATTGTATCTGTAGTCAATTACAGTGTATTGTACATTTAAAATCTGTTAAGAGGATAGATTTGTGTTAAGTATTAGCACCACAGTAAAATAGTAATTAAAAAAATAAATAAATAATGAGTGGCATATTCATGAAATAGAGTACCATTCAGCAGTGAAAGTGAACATAATCTATAGCTACATACACAGTAGGGATGAATCTCAGAAATATAATATTGACTGAAAGAAACCAGACGTCCAATAATACAGCTGCATGATTCCACTAATACAAACATCAGAAACTAAATTGTAGAAGTTAGAATAGTGGATACCTTTGAGGAAGAGAGCGGATAGCTCCATCTTGCTCCAGAACACCTCTGGTAACATACAAATTGTCATGGCTAACTGCTTGGTAATTCCACCCTCTACCACAAGTCCTGCTCCAAACCACTGGTAGGTTCTCTAATCTGTCTACCTGATCCACCAACGGAAGTGGTGGTGAAACTATGCTCTAATAGTTGACAACTCAGTTTTCCCAAATGCCCCATGTATATGAGTGTCTATCTGTTCATACTGTTCCCTCTTCCTATCATAGAATTCCCCCCTCCCTCTCAGCTGAGAAACTAATACTCTTGATTCAAAACATAGATAGCACCACCTGAGGCAAGAGAAAGAGGCAGAAAGTTTTTGTAGTCAGACCCGTCTTTGACTCTTGACTTGCTACTTTGAAGCTGTGTGCCCTTGGTCATAACTATGTAGCCTCAGTTTCTCATCTATGAAATGAGAATAATGATTTCTAGCTCACAGGCTGTTTGAGGGAAATATATAAGATCATATGATAAGAATTCATTGCACGTTATTTTTCTTGGCTTTCTTTTTCCCTTACAGTATTACTTGCTTTCTGCTATGTACTCCTCTGGGACCTATGTGAAATAGTTTTGGAGCCATTCATAAAAAAGAATTATCTAGTATAGAAATACTTGGTTTTAGGAGCCAGGGTTACAAAAATGAGTTAGATATGATTGACAGACAAAGAAATTACTACTTTGGCCAACAATTGCAAGTTATTGAATAAGAAAATGATCTAATGGAATAATTTTGGGAAAAATAATAAGGCCATTATGTACAGAAGAGACTGGAGATTTTAAAGAGAGAGATCAATTAGGAATCTATGGTAGTCATGCTGATCTAAAGGCATCAGTACCTAGCCCACGAGGATGTGTCAATGGAAAGAGGAAAAACAGAATAATACATGAGACACTAAGAAGGAAGAAGCATTAGAAAATTTTTTCTAATAGATATTGTATGTAAAAGATAATACAATGGGAAGCTATTTTGATGGCACACAGTTAGAAATAGTATTTGTTTATTCTGAAAACAAAAACCCAATATTTTATCAGGCTAACGGTATGTGCTTCCAACTGGGTTGAAGATTTTCAAACATTCAAAAAAGAAAACAAACCCCACACTATAATAAAATAAAATTCATCAAATGGATTTCTAGATAATAACATTAAACATGAGTTTTATGAAACATCCTGATTGTAATTTTTAAAAGATGATGAGAATTCAGTCACTGTCTTGTCAGAATAAGGAAATCTATCTTGGAAGGAAGAAAATAAAATATGCTGGAAAACATCAAATGGCAATTGTTACTACAAAGCAGGAAGGCTAAAAATGTTTCAATTATTAGAGACCTATTTTGATGCTCCACGGCTTGTGAAGGAATTACTGACTCTGTAATGGGACATAAATCTGGAAAATATACACAAGATGAAATTTGTTGCTATTGTTATGAGCTGTTTAAATGACAAAGTTTTACTTTGACATTTGAATAAAATATCTAATATGCCATTTGCTTAATATATACTTTGTTGCATACTAACTACTGTAATATAAACTTTTACTGTAGCAATGGAATATAAGGTATAAAGACATTTTTGCACAATGGAAGTGAACGAATGAGTCCCTGAAGGTGAAATATGAACTGCTTGGAAAACGAAGAATAGAACATATTCGCAGAATGCCCTAAGGTGGTCTGGGAATATTTACCCCCAAATAGTATTTCATCAAGCAGGTCACATAATAGTGCTGCTGATGTTAAGCACTGAACTAAGATTCCTAAATAGAGACTAAATGTTTGTGATATAGAAAATAAATTACATATTTACAATAGTAGATAAATAGCCAGTATTGAAAAAATGCTTTTAGAAGAATCTTGGCTTGCCAAAGATCAAAACTGATTCTAGAGTTTTCATCAGTGGCAGATATGTGGGAGTTTGTTTTGAAGTAACAGAGTAATCATAATGGAGAAGATGCATTCAGCAGAAAGAAAAAACAAAAAAAACTTCCAAGGTAAAATCACGGAACATCACAATAACTACGAACAAATGTCCTAAGTATTAAATTCCTGGATATAGCTCATCTGGAAGAAGAGTATTGGACCTTGTTTTTATGCTTACACAAATGTTTGGAGTATAACTTCATCCAGAACAATATTAGCACCTTGAACAGTTGTTATTTGTAACCTCATGGAGTTTGCTTCTGAGTTTCCGTGGACACTTAGGAGTAACCTAAAAACAAGCACCATTCCTGAGCAGTTAAGATTATCATATTTGGGGAAGGTACACCCAAACCCAGTCTGGGAATGGTGGAAGGATGTGGGAAACGAAGCAAGAAGTTAGTAACCCTACTTAGAAGAGAGTTCATGAAGAATTACGGACAAACTTGGGGTTCCCTATATGCAGAACATAGGTTGGACTAGGTGATTTCTTATTTCACTCAAGTCTAAAATTCTATGATTTTAAGTGTCAGAGAAAAGATACGAATCTTTCCTTGTAGTGAAAACTGTGATTCTTTGTATTAGTTAAGTTGTAATGCTAGCTGCTCCAACAGATAAACACCAAATTTTAGTAGCTTAACGTATTAAGTTTATTTCTTACTCTCACAACAGTCCCATGTAGGTGGCCCTGGTTGGGAGGCCTTCCAAGTATTTTTTCAAGGACCTAGGCTGTGCCCTATTCTAGGTCCTCCAAGACCTCTCCAATCAGGTAGCAGATTAAAGACTCTACGAGGGAAGTTTTTATGAGTCAGGCTGGAGGTGGCACATGTCCTTTATGCCCATATTCCATTGGCTAGAATTCAGTCTTATCACACGTTCAATTGCAACAGATGCTGGGCAATACTGTCTGTGTGCTCAGGAAGAGATATGGGTTTGTGGGCATCTAGACAGTATCTGCCAAACTTGTTGAGATAGTCAGCCATTTCAAAGAATATTGGATTATGACCACAGTCAGGTAGGAAAATTTCATTAAAAAAAGCTCTAGTGAATTTCTCTTGGTCTCTACTGTTAACTCCTCTCTTAAATAACGTTTTTTATTTCCCCTCAAAACCACTGGCTGGTAATAAGATTAGAGGATTTCTCCTAAAACAAGTTTCACATGGTCCATCTGGTGGACAATGGTGAGGAGAATCTGCATATAGAGGTCTTGAGATGTAATGAAGGGGGCCGGCCTGGTGGCATAATGGTTAAGTTCACAGGCTCCACTTTGGTGGCCCAGGGTTCACTGGTTCAGATCCCAGGCACGGACCTACACACTGCTCAACAAGCCATGCTGTGGCGGCGTCCCACATACAACATAGAGGAAGATTGGCACAGATGTTAGCTTGGGGGCCATCTTCCTCATCAAAAAAAAAAAAAAAGGATGTAATGAAGATGTCAACAGGAAATGCCTTTTCCTTTTGCCTACTGCATTCTCAGATACTTACTTTATTTTACTTTGTCTAATCTGAGATGCAGAACTCAGTTCTTCCATACAAAAATCGACTCATACTAAAATATTAGTGAGAAATATAGACTTTATTTGAGCTATTGTAGGGGACAAGGAGGAACGGTTTGCATGCCACAGCTCATATTCTTGTCAGACACTGTTGATATCCTAAGTTCTTGCTCAGATATTGTGCCAGAGGGGTTTTCTCTCTCTGGCCCTTCTCTCCTATATATATCCATCAACTTTGCTCACTTCCCTTTTCCCTTCTCAAATGTTCCCCAGAAACTCAAATTCCTCTGCTTCTATTATAGAGAGTTACTTTTCCCTTCCTCTTAAGATGTCATGCTAGCTAATACCCAGACTTTCAGGATCCCAGCTGTTATACTCAGCTTTAAGAAAAGTATTTTCCCAATAAAAAGAGCTTTCTCTCAATAAAAAGAATTGTCACATTTGCTCCTAAGATAATAAAAATTTTTCCATCTTTACACTGAGTCTATATTTTCTAAAAACTGAACTTGAGCTGAGTATGTTTTGGCGTACCAAGGAGGACCAAAGGGTTATAATGTCTAGGGCTGAGCATGGCCTTGAATAAAAGATAAATTGTTGGTCAGAATTAACCTGTCCACCACGACTTAGAATTGCAGCATGGCTCTGGGATAGTTAACATAGAGGGATGCCCTTCAAAGATGTTAAGGTGTCAAAAGTGGTTTTAACAGTCTCTTGAATTTCTAAGTTTGTATTTGGGATGAATACTTGTGTTTTGGTCTGAGATGAGTGACCTGAGGGAAAGGAGAGGCAACATAACATAGATACCGGGCCTCAATTCAGTCCTTATTACAGGAATCCTCATTACATATGGTGCATGTTGGGTGCCCTGGGTTTCTTTCAATCCTACTAGGTATAAAAGTTAACTGCTCATTGGCCGAGAGTAACATTTATGAAGTTGGAGGATGCCCCAGGGTAGGGCTAACTCCTAGACACCTTGGTAATTAATCTTTTCAGACACAGCATCAACTTCAGAAAACAAGAAATTTGATATCCAAACATTGGAAGAACAGAGTTCATGAACGTTTATGCCTAAGCACGGACTCTGCTAAACTGTGGCTTGTTTATTTGGGAATGATAATCCTATCCCCAGGGTATGCTGTGACCCCCAGATGAAGGTGGAAACCAGTAGACGTAATCCCTGTTTCCTTATTGCATGTACATTCTGGGAGTAGTTGAGTTTTCCCAGAGCATTGTTAAATCCAGGTCACGGTGGATTAGAAACCAGATCTGTTAGGATCTGGGATAATGAGCCCAGAGCGGACATGCCTGAGTGCCACTCCAAAGCAGAAACCACTGAGAACATATCACTGGAAGTCTTTATTTGTGGATCGTAGCATAGCCTGTCATATGGAAAATGCTGGATAATGTTAACTAATGCAGTAGACAAAGCTAGCTTGTAGTATTATACATTCTTATCCCCTTCCTGACACATGGAATACTACTGCTCGGCTTCCTTGCTGTTGAGTAGAGCTGTGCCACTAGATTTGGTGAATGAAATGTGAGCAAAAGTGATACACATCACTTTCAGGCAGAGGTAGTGAAAAGCCCATTCATAACTCTTCATCTTTCTTTACCTACTGGTCATGGAGGAGGCCTCAAGTGGAGACGAAAGAGCCAACACATCAAAGTAAACTGGATCACTGGAAAGTCCATGGAACACAGCTGCCCTAGAATCACTCCTGAACCTGCAGTGAACTTTGCGTAAAAGAACAAATTGACTTTTATCTGAGATTTTTCTTTTCTTCCTTTCTTTTCTTTTTTTCTCATAGAAGCATAACCTAGACCTTCCTGACTAATACAGCTATTATTGTTGTTGTTATTATTATCTCAAAAGATGCTCTTATTTAACAAGTGCTGAATTTAATTATTTTGGAATGCTGCTTTCCAATAAGGAATTTGTAATTTGGAGTAATCATTGATTTTTCTTTTTTTTTATACCTACATTCAATCTATTAATAATTCTTTTAGAATTCACCTTCAAAAGACATCACAAATCCAAAAACTTTTCACTACTTTTAAACCATCTTAATCTTTTATCTGGATTACTACAATAGCCTCTTAACTCATCTTCTGCATCCCCGCCTCCCTCCCCAGTCTATGCTCAACACAGCAGCTAGGGATCCTTTTGAAGAGTAAGTCAGATCATGCCACTTCTCTTTTCCAAACTTCCAAAGCTTCCCATTTTGCTTAACATAAAAGTCAAAGTCTTTACAAATGTCTACAAGCCCTACCGATATCTTCTCTCTCTCTCTTTTTTTTTTTTTGTGAGGAAGATCAGCCCTGAGCTAACATCCATGCTAATCCTCCTCTTTTTTTTGCTGAGGAAGACGGGCTCTGAGCTAACATCTATTGCCAATCCTCCTTCTTTTTTTTCCCCAAAGCACCAGTAGATAGTTGTATGTCATAGTTGCACATCCTTCTAGTTGCTGTATGTGGGACGCGGCCTCAGCATGGCCGGAGAAGTGGTGCGTAGGTGCACGCTCAGGATCCCAACCTGGGCTGCCAGTAGCGGAGCGCCTGCACTTAACCGCTAAGCCATGGGGCTGCCCCGGGTAACCACTTTTTTAGCTACACAGTTTTCCTAGTAAAATTAGAGTCTGTTGAAAGTTACCTGCAGATTAGCATATTCATTATGCATTTTATAAAAACTTACAACTGAATAATATAATTTCAGATAGAAAGAAGGAAAGGAACCTGAGTGCTGCATCCCTGATGAAACCCTGATGAACCCCAATAATAGTGTGAATTTGTGCTGGAAATCTTAAGTTTCAGTTTACATAAATAACTTTATTTTCACTAATTCCTACAGAAACTTACTAAAATTAGGGTTCGATATAAAAATTGTTGTGCAATATTATTGAGATATTTTATTACAAGAAAATAATTATTAAATAACAAAAGTTAAATGCAAAAAAAACCCCTTCCAAATAAATTCTATTTAGCTATTTAAGGCTGTTTCAAAAGTTATGGTTTATTGGTGTTCTGAGAAGGCTGTCTCATCACCTACCTATTTGTCCCCCTCTCACCGCCTGTACATTATTTTTTAGGTACTAGAAAATATCCTCCAGTAATATGATGTCATTTCTTTCCCTGGAAGTAAAACAATGCGATCCCATGAAGCAATTACATAAACACATTCGGCTACAAATTTCAAAAAAACTCAATAGTAACCATCTTCCACCATGCAGTTGGGACCTAAAGATGACCCAGAATTGTTTGGTTCACACCAAAAAAGTCAGTTAAGATTCGGAAATCATAAAAAACAAATGGTACAAACATATCTTAAACATTTTATCTTTACTTAAAATATATAAATGTCCATTATTCATGAATTTTCCTTGAGTACAAGTCTCCTGATATATTCTTTCTGGCATGAAAAAATACTCAAAATGGCGTGATGGAATACACAAATTGCCTCATTTCTGATTTCTAGTTTCTGTTTCTTTAAAGTGAAATAGGAGTTGATGATACTTATAAAGCAATTTGAGTGCAGCCTTTTTAGACTTTTAAGACTTTCCCCCCAATTTTTACAGTTGCCTTGAACACTAATTTGACAGCAGCATTTTAAAAGTGACTCACCTTTATTGAGGCTTTACAAGGCATTAAATTTAGTTTTTATAGATATAAATCTTTCTTTTCACATTCGTATTTCTTTGGTTTTAAATTTTGCTGTTATATTTTGGCATTTATTTATAACTTAATAAAATGGAAAATATTGTATTACATTTAAAAATATTAAAATATTAATATTCATTTATAATTTAATAAGAATAAATATTTTATTAAATTAAGTGATTAGACTAATAAGCACAGTTGGCTTAAATAGGTTGGGTAACACATATATAACTCTTAGAAATCTCGCAACTCATCTGGGAGAGTAGCATACTAGGAGGCACTAGAAAGGAGCCTCAGGGTAAGATTCATCAGACCACGGGGTGTCAGCCAGTGGGAGTGAGGAGTTAAGTAAATGTCAATTAGGAGAGCTACCACTGTGACTGATTTTATGGAATACTATTGAAGTTTTCTATAACCACCCCATTCCCATGCTTAATACTTCTGAATATCTGAAACCTGGGGCAACTAAACTTTCCAGTTATATGAGTGTATTTAATTAATATTAAATACAATGATTCTAGTTCTTGGCAGATGGAGGTCAGTGCTATGATTCTCAGTTTTGTGTTTTGCTGAGGCAGCTTTGCTTTCCTTTTGCTCTGGGTCTACATCTTTCCACACTTTCCAAATGTCCACCTGTCACCCTTGGCCACTTTCTCTTAAGTCCACATACTAATTTGGGCTCTTGAGGGGCTTATAGATGGTAAGAAGAGCTTAGGAAGAACAACCCCAAGCAAAGTGTATCATAAGCAGAAAAAATGTTTTTCTTGAAGACCAAGAACAGAAAGCTCAAATAATCTTCTTTTATCTCTTTCCCCACGTGACCTTTAATAAAAGGGAAGGTTTAGGAATAGAAGAAGAGAAGAAAGAAAAGAGGAAACCACCTTCCCAATTAGGAGATGCCCTGGGGCCATCTGCCTTTTATCCATAAAGGAAGCAAGTTTCTTAGAGAAAAACTGAGTGAGGAAAAGCCAGATGTGACACCACGTGTATTCCTGGGACTTTAAATAGTCCTTCTCCAACGAAAGGGTCAGAAGTGTGCCTTTGGGGCAGGTGGGGGGATAGAAGCCCGGCAGCTGGGACTCCACGCCAGCTGCCTTGGGCCGTGACGTAAGCTGAAAAAGCTTGAGAAAGTACTGCTTTAACCTTTTCACTTGTCGCATTAGGAACGCCAGCCCCCAGCGTTGTTACCTACTTTTGTTTTTATCTCTCCTTGCCCTCCTTTGGAGGCGAAGTGAAGCAAGAAACACCTTGAGTTCCCTCAAGTACACAGCAGATAGTAGCTGCTATTTTGTCCTCCTCCTCTTAACCCACATGGTCTTAACACTTGGGGTGTTGCTGCTCCATTTGAGGGAGATCGCAGAGTATCAGAAATGCCTTAACTGCACATAATCCTCACCACAGCTCCCCGACATCATCCAGAGATGGGCCATTCAGCCTCCTCAAGGCCTGAAGTTTCCCCCAGAAACATCTGAAATAGGAAGGAACAATACTCTAACTGAGAGGGCGCATGACAACTCTGGAAACTGCACATGTGGCTGGGACTGGGAGCTAGCCCCTTAGGGTAATCTGACCCAAAGATATTTTTTATATTTGGCTTGCGCTTTTAATAAGTAAATACTGAATTTGAATGTATATTTAAATTAGGCTAGATATGCTTACTCCAATCTACAAAAGGCAACTCCTTCTTTCAGATTCTATTATTTCCTATTTTATTGCCCTCTCTCCTCATCTCCCAGTATACCTTATACACATACAAACCGTTCTCCACTTATGATGGTTCGACTTGTGATTTTTTGACTATATGATGGTGTGAAAGTGATATGCATTCAGTAGAAACTATACTTCGATTTTTGAATTTTGATCTTTTCCCGGGCTAGCAATATGCCGAACGGTACTCGCTTGTGATGCTGGGCAGCAGCAGCGAGCCGCAGCTCCCAGTCAACGACGCGATCACAAGGGTAAATAACTGACACACTCACAACCATTCTGTACCCACACAACCATTTTGTTTCACTTTCAGTAAGTATTCAATAAACTACATGAGATATTCAACACTTTATTATAAAATTGGCTCTGTGTTAGATGATTTTGCCCAACTGTAGGCTAATGTAAGGGTTCTGAGCACATTTAAGGTAGGCTAGGCTAAGCTATGATGTTTGGTAGGTAAGATGTATTAAATGCATTTTCGACTTATGATATTTTCAACTTACGATGGGTTTATCGAGTCGTAACCCCGTCGTAAGCCGAGTAAGATCAGTATTTGTGCAACTTCCCTGTCCTCTCCAAGCATTTGCACTTGCTGCTTCCTCTTGCTGTCTGCAATAGGTAAAGTGGTCTCCTTCTGTTCCTTTCCTTATTGTAAAGTATCTTTAGCTCTATATTGCCCAGCAAATTTCACCACCCTGGAATACAAGAATAATACCTAACATTCATATAGCTCTTATGTGCCGGACACAATTCTGTATTTTCTGCATGTATCAGATCACTTAATTCTCACAACAAATTTATGGGTAAGTACAATTATTTTTGCTATTTTAAATAAAAGCAAAGAGGTTAAAAGACTTGCCCAAGGCAGAGATACTATTAGAACTCAGATGGTCTAGCTCCAAAATCCATCTCTTAACCACATGGTATGCAGTGAGCCCTTGTTGACTTCAGCACATAATGTTAGTCATTTTGTGAATACACTGTATACATTTTAGTAATATAAATCTCTTCCCAGCATCAAGCCAACCCCTTGTTCCTACAGAGAAGTCAAAGCTTCAATATAGGATCCAGTGTCTCAGGCCCTCTTGCATGCCTCCCTCCTTCTTGCCTGCACCCATGCACATTTTCTTTTCAGTTCTTACATTCTCATATACAAGGGAACTAATTCAGGGCCCTCACTGCAGCCTGAGATTTCTCCTCTGCAGCTGTATCCTGGGCCATCTTCCACTAAATCTGAGGTAAAGGTTTTAGCATTTTTAAAGTTTGGTTAATCCAATCCTAAAACCATCATTGGATGTACTTAGCCCAAGTTTCAGAGAGTCAGCACGAACATGAGATTATCACAGCAGCTTCTCCCACCCACAAAATTTAGAAAAAGAGAAGAACATCCTAGAATCAAACATGATCAGTGCAGTGCTGTTCACCCTAAGCCAATATTTCTCAAGGTATGGTCAGAGGACTTCCTGTATCAGAATCTCCTAGGGAACTGGTTGAAAATACGAATTCATTGTCTACATCCCAAATGCAATAGTTAGAATCTTGCTAGGAGGGTGGAGGCAAGAAAGACATTTTCTTATGTTCCCCAGATGATTTTTAAACACACTAAGTTTTAGAATCATTGGTTAAATTCTAGTTCCTTAGCACATACAAAAAGAACAATGGCCGTGGAACCAAGGTATGTCTTGGTCTAGATCAGCACTGTCCAATGGAGAAATAATGCAAGCCATATATGTAATTTTGAATTTTCTAACAGTTACATTAAAAAAGAATAAAGAAACAGATGAAATTAATTTTAGTGATATATTTATTTAAAGCAATGTCTCCAAAATAGTATATTTTCAACATGTAGTTAATATAAAAATTAATGAGATATTTTACATTTTTTTGTACTAAGTTTTTGAAATTCGATAGATATTTTATATGTAAAGAATCTCTCAATTCAGACTAACCACATTTCAAGTGCTCAATAGCTACATGTGGTTAGTGCCTACTGGATTTGAGAAAGCAGGTCTAGATCCAATTACTGCTACCAGCCATACGCCAAAAGAGCACTGGTATTTTCTGGGGTGAGGGAGTAGTCAGAAAAATAAAATAATAAAATAAAATTAAATTAAATTAAATTAAAATAAAATAAAATAAATAAAATAAAATAAAATAAAAAAGGGCCTGGCCCAGTGGCATAGCAGTTAAGTTTGCACGCTCCACTTCAGGGAGCTGGGGTACGCTGGTTCGAATCCTGGGCGCAGACCTGCTCACAGCTCAACAAGCCATGCTGGGGTGGCGTCCCACATAGAAGAACTAGAAGGACCTACAACTAGGATATACAACTATGTACTGGGGCTTTGGGGAGAAAGATTAAAAAAAAGAGGAAGATGGGCAAGAGATGTTAGCTTAGGACCAATCTTTAAAAAAATGAAAAGGCATCAGTATGAAAAATAAAATAATAAATAAAGACTTTTTGGTTCCAACTGCACCAAGAGACCAATCCATTCCTGTCTGTTGTTCAGGGTCCACTACCAGTGACTGCAAGGTTTGCACCTCCATGATGTAGGCCTTTCCTGGGATCCTCCTCGTCTTTCTTTTTTGAATTGTTCCTGTTGTCCCATAAGGTTCCCATTGTTTTGACCTCACAGTCCTGAATTGAGGATGGCCCGTGCTCAGTGACATAGACCCCACTCTGTGAGCTGCTTTAATCCCAGCGGAACCAGCTTTGTTTGTTCCTGCTGCTGCTCTCAGCACTTCCTACCCCTCTATATGCAGGGGCCCATTGAGAAGCAGATTATCTCTGCCGTGTGTCATTCCCCAAATCTCACCTTTTGTCAGCGTTGAAACCACATGGCCTTGGTTAAAATGATCCCTCTCATAGTGATGCAGACATTCTTTTCCGCCACCTGTTTTTCTGCTCCAGCAGGAATTTGCTCTCTTTCCTGTGGAGTTACATATTACTCTTTCTGCCCTGACTGAGGAATGGGATGAAAAGGAAAATCGATCCTGGAGTGAAGAACACAGAGCAGTCTAGCAATATGACTGGATCAGAAGTTTACACACTGAGGCTCTGTCTTGAGATCAGCCCACTACTTTAGAACTGAATCTTTGTCTTCATCAAGACCATGGTCCACTTACTAGATCCTGTCCTGGTGCAGTAGCCTTGCTCTTCTTAGGGGGATTTACCCATAAATAGTGCAACAGCCCTTCAGGTTTGAGGTTCTTCAGTGATCTTACCTCCTGAACCTCTCTATGTACTCACTTTGCTCAGCTTACCTACACCAGATGTTGGTGATGAGAATTCCAAATTCCGAATCATATGTTATTAGGTGTCTTTGGCCTCCAACCTCCATCATTCAGCCAGGACCCTGTGAACCCCCAAGGATTTCTCTTGCCTAGATCACAGGCAGTCTGAGAGGGCATTCTCCAAGAACTACACCCTAAACTTAGAACTCAAAGTCTTACTACTTGAATGGAGTGAAGGGCAGGAAAACATAAATACAAGGAAAAAATGAATCATAGAAATAAAAGGCGTTTCTTTCAGAGTCTGAAATCTGAGCTGGGGTAAGCCACATCTCCTAAGCCTTCCTCGGGCTGCAGTTGTGTTTTTGGAGTTAGTTTGGGGCATGAGACCTGTCTAAGAAGGACTCTTCCAATCACTATGTCAATCTTACGACATCAGCCACATTGGAGGTTGGCACTCCAGAAATGCAGACACGAAGAGCACTAGGTCACTGCTGGAGCTTTAACACTGATCATCACTCCAAAAGTGTCCCCTAGCAAAGGAAAACTTAGTGAGAAATGGGCGATGTCTAGGACAATTTCTGAATATCTTGCTAGATGGTACCAATACCCAAGACCAACAATATGAAAGAGAAAGCCATTCTGCAGAGGAATGTGATGAGTTCAGTTTTGGTTGTAGTGTCTGAGTTGTCTGTGGTATGCAGGGGTAAATGTTTAGTAGACAATTGGATCTACTGGTCTGAAGCTCAAATTACAGAGAATTTTTGGGATAGGGATAAAGATTTGTGAGGCAGAAGAAAAAAGGAAGTAGTTGAAACTCAAGATGATCTTTAGATCTTCTGCAGCCCTTTTACTCTGTTTTCCTGCTTTTCATGTTGTTGATGACAAATTTAATTTTTGCCTACCAGTTTAAAGCATGATGTTAAAAGTTACAGAGAATGTCACTCACCTTTTGTATCTTTTGTGATACAATGCATTGATTCCATATTTAATTCTTCTATCTAAAGATTTTCTTTTGAAGGGTATTAACTGGTGCAGAAAAGGAAAGGGTAGTGGAGTATTGTGATGATGATTCTGATTGAAAGCTCCTGATTGGGTTCCTCTCATTCCTGGGCAGATTTTATACTTTGACTTTTAGTGTCTTCGTTTAGGAATATTTCTCATAATGGAGTTGAGAACATATCATCACAATATTTGAAAGGCCTATTAAAAAATTGAAATTTCTAGGCCCCTTCCAGACCTACCATATTATAATATTATACCATATTATAATACCTCAAACTAATATTTAAGAGTCTGTGGCTTGATAATTGTGATGCTATTGAAGATAAGTATTGATGTAACCACCTTTGAAGCAGTTCTCAAACTTTAGTGTGTATATCAGTCACTTGAATGCTTGTTAAAAATACCGATTCGGCAGGTCTAGGAAAAGGTCAAGAGATTTGCATTTTTAATAAACACTCCATAGCTATGATCACCTGATTGCACTTGGAGAAATAATATCAAGTATTTGGCTATCTGAGGGTTTCCAGGATAGGTTTAGAACTGAGTTTCTTAACCTGAGATCCAAATACCCCAAGAAGCCCATGGATAAAATTTAGAGGGTCCGTGAAATTGGATGGGAAAAATAATACATCTTTATTTTCAGTAACTTCCAACTAAAACTTAGCAATTTAAAAATTATAAATGTAGGCAACAAACCGCAATAATAAGAGCAGTTCCTCTAACCTTATCACTAACAGAAAACACGGATATTTTTATATCACATTAGAGTTGTTGCAAATATCTTGAAATGTTGTTTACAACCATCACAACTTTGAAATTATGGTAGTCATTAGACTGCTATTGGATCTCATCTAATTTAATAAAGAAGCATACATATAATTCTAAGACTAAATTTTTAAAAACATTATGATAACTGTGCCTTAATAAAATTGGTTTCTTTCATAATCCTACATACTTTTTAATGTATTTAAAAAGCATTATGAGAAGAGGTCTGTGGCTTCACTGAAGTGTTAAAAATATCCATGACACGAAAAATGTTAAGAACCTTAGTGTGGCGAAGAAGAGTCTGCATATTGAGACATCAGAGAGGTGTATTTCTTAATTCCATGAAGAATAACAATGCACAAATACTTACACACCAAAAGAGGTTCTTGTCCCAGCCCCCACTCCTCATTCTTGACTAACTTTTCACTCTTCAGTATTTCTTTCCACGGACTATACATCCCCCTGATTTGTTTACTGCTCCTCAGTGGTTGAATGGCTCTGTTTTCCATCAAGGATAACAGATTTAATCACAGATCTCAAGCCCATTATGAACATTAATTAATGTGTGACATCTCTTAATGAGGTAGGTAAAAACTATCATCATTTCAGGTCTAGTCAAGTTTGGTAACTTGTTCTTAGGCCACCCAAGAGATTGTGGCTCATTTCTAGAATCAATGCTTATTCTCCTCACATGCAAACTTTTTTGATTCACCATACACCAATCTGTTGGAAAAACAACCTGTTTTGCAAAAGATTTCGTTGATGATAGATGTGGAAATAATCTTTCTTAGGGTAGAAACATCTGATGGTATCAATATCCATACTACTTCGGTACCAATAATTTATTTTCTGTTTTGTTCTCTGAAGAATAATAGATGTCCAGGTTGGAGAGAAAAAGCCCCAAGCAGAAATTAACCATTAAAAACCACTATCCATTTTGAAATAAAGCAATTAGCCTCTTCTTTTATTTAGAAACTTTACCCGGTTAGAGAGTTGGAGACAAACAAAATGAACATTGGTTGTCAAAATGCATTGATTTAATTTTTGCCCCTAAGATACCACACACAGTCAGTGAGTAAGGACTTTTGTCTTTTTTTTGGTCAGTTTGTTTCTTATGGATTCATGTTGCTTTGATCAATGTTGTTTGTGTGTCTGATCTTAATCTAAGTTTTTTGTTGTTTGACTAGTCCATCTGGCTAGACAGGATAGTGCAAAAAATTTGAAAATACTTTGGGAGTTGTCTTTTTAAATGATATTTGTTTTTATCTATTGCTTTGCTAAATTCCTACTGGCCTGGCAAAGAAGGGAAACAGAGGGAACACACAAGCAAAAATGAAGGGCACAAATGAATGAATAAATAATTGAGAGAGAAGGGATAGCTTCTCCTTAGAGAAAAATTCCAACTAATATATATAGAGGAATGAGGAAAATTGAAAGTCTTCATTAGCCTCTTTTTTTGTGGTGCCTCGGAGGTAGTCGGCTGCTTCAGGATGAAGCTGAACATCTCTTTCCCATTCACTGGCTGCCAGAAACTCATGGAAGTGGACGATGAATGCAAACTTTGTACATTTTGTGAGAAGCGTATGGCCATAGAAGTTGCTGCTGACGCTCTGGGTGAAGAGTGGAAGGGTTATGTGGTCCGAATCAGTGGTGGGAATGACAAGCAGGGTTTCCCCATCAAGCAGGGTGTCTTGACCCATGGCCGTGTCTGCCTGCTATTGAGTGAGGGGCGTTCCTGTTACAGACGGAGGAGGACTGGAGAAAGAAAGCGCAAATCTGTTCGGGGTTGCATTGTGGTTGCCAATCTGAGTGTTCTCAACTTGTTCATTGTGAAAAAAGGGGAGAAGGATATTTCTGGACTCACTGATACTGCTGTGACTCGTCGTGTGGGGCTCAAAAGAGCTAGCAGAATCCGCAAACTTTTCAATCTCTCTAAAGAGGATGATGTCCGCTAGAATGTTGTGAGAAAGCCCCTAGACAAAGAAGGTAAGAACCTAGGACCAAAGCACCCAAGATTCAGCATCTTGTTCCTCCACGTGTCCTGCAACACTAACGGCGGCCTATTGCTCTGAAGAAACAGTGTACTAAGAAAAACAAGGAAGAGGCTGCAGAATATGCTGAACTTTTGGCCAAGAGAGTGAAGGAGGCCAAAGAAAAACACCAGGAACAGATTGCCAAGAGACGGGGGCTGTCCTGAGAGCTTCTACCTCTAAGTCTGAGTCCAGTCAAAAATGAAATTTTCTAAGAGTAACCAATAAGATCAGATATCCAAAAAAAAAAAAAAAAGAAGAAGAAGAAAGAAAATCTTCATTAGACAAACACCATAGTGATAATTATCAGAGGCAAAATATATTGAAGGATGCTAAAATTAGTGGGTAAAAGTTTGAGGAGAATCAGGATATTTGCATAGTCTCAGTATTTCCCCTAAGATATTTATTAATGACAAGGGAAGGGGAATAATTACATGGAGAAACTTGGCAGAGACCACCATGTCTCCTGACTTTATGCTCTGAGAAGGGCACAATGCCATTTCTGTGGTGTTCTTGCCAAAAATGCATAACCTTCATCTAAACATGAGAAAGCATCAGACAAACCCAAATCGAGGGATATGTGACAAAATAACTCCACCAGTATCTCTGCCAAAGTGTCAAGGTCACGAAAGAGAGAGAAAGACCAAGGAACTATCTCAGATTGAAGGAGACTAAGGAGACTTGACAACTAAATGCAATGTGGGATCCTGGATTAGATCCTGCATCAGAAAATGGACCTTAGTGGAAAAATGTTTCAAGTCTGTAGTTTAGTCACTAGTATTGTACCAATATTAATTTCCTGATTTTGATAACTGTACTGTGGTATGTAAAATGTTAACATTAGAGGAAGCTGGATGAAAGGTATATGGAAACTACTATTTTTGCAACTTTTCTGTAATTCTGAAATTATTTCAAATTTGAAAAGTCAAGAGGGCATTTATAGCAGTTCCCTAAATAACTCTGCATAGGTGGTGGGAAAAAAAGATTTCGATGGCCTTGAAATATCTGGATAATATATCTTTCCAACTCAGTCCAATAACTCTTTACCTGGGCATATATAGTTTGAGAACTTTACCTCTTTTAAACGCATAGAAGATCATAGCCTTTTTCTATATGAAATACTCTATTTTTTCCTCATATGACATAGGCACTCAAAAAATATTTGTATAAAATGGAAATAATGATTGCTGTCCTGCTTTTCCCTGCTGAACTTACAGTGTGGTTATAAAGTGTAAAAAAGATAAAGGAAGTGGAAAATATTTTGCAAGTTGTAAGCATTGTACCGGTGTAAGGTGTTATTTTGATTATTGATGGAAAATTGTCTAAGGTATTTTTGTAATTTATATATACATCGAATCAGTTTCTCCTCTTACTTTCTCTTTACTCTAATCATATTTCCACATGTTTACCAGGCTTAAAATTTCAAAATTGCCCTTGAAAATAAGGATCAGTTACCAAAACTCCGGCTAGTCATCTTAAAACATGCCCTTCAACTTTGTCCTTCACTTTTATTCTCTTCTATGCCGTAAGAAATTATAGACAAAAAAAGGAAAAAATTTAGAGCAGGGTAGGGCCCTAGAGTAATCTAACTCAGTTCTTTTAAACATACCTGATTATAAGAATCACATCGTGAGGTCATTTCGAATATGAATTCCTGGAACCCTGCAATCATAATCTATGGGAGGGAGCCTAGAATCTGTATTTCAAAAATGAGTTTCGGCTGGTTATTATTGACAAGCAAATTTAAAAGCACTGTCATTTTATAGATAAAGAAATCGAGACAAAATGACCAAATTTATTTAAAAGATAGCATGCACTATCTGGTAGATATTAATTTCTGGGATATAGTCTAGAATAGGAAATAATTTTGTAAACAACTCTAGTACATACTTCACTAGGGGACCAACCAAAGCTGAATGCAACTAATCCTTCCTTGGGAGGAAGAGGATCAGGAAAGCCACCAGAGACTTTTGTAATACTGCACCTGCTGGGTAGACAGCAGAGGGTGAATATTCCAAGAAGAAAGGACAATATGCAGAGACACATCCACGTGCATGGCATTCTCAGGGACTGGGAGTGGTCCAGTGGCCTGGACTGTGGTGTGCAGTGGTGTGATGGTGAAGCTCAAAGAAGAAAGGCAGGCTGGGGCCAGAATTTGAGAGCCGGGAATACCTTGCTAAAAGGTTTGTTCTTACATATCACCAGAAGCACAGGCAACAAAAGCAAAAATACATAAGTGAGACTGCATCAAACTGAAAAGTTTCTGTGCAGCAAAGGAAACCATCAACAGAATGAAGAGGCAACCTACAGAATGGGAGAAAATATTTGCAAACCAGTTATCCAATAAGGGGTTAATATCTAAAATATATAAGAAACTCATAAAACTCAATAGCCGAAAAACTAACAACCAATTAAAAAGTGGGCTAAAAACTTGAATAGACATTTCTTCAAAGAAGACATACAGGGGTCTGCCCGGTGGCGCAGCGGTTAAGTGTGCGTGCTCCGCTTCGGCGGCCCGAGGGTTTGCAGGTTTGGATCCTGGTAGCGCACCGACGCACAGCTTGTCAAGCCATGCTGTGGTGGTGTCCCATATAAAGTAGAGGAAGATGGACACAGATGTTATCCCAGGGCCAATCTTACTCGGCAAAAAGAGGAGGGTTAGCATCCAATGTTAGGGTGCCATCCGATCAGGGCTGATCTTCCTCACAAAAAAAAAAGACATACAAATGGCCAACAGGTATACGAAAAATGCTCAACATCACTAATTATCAGGGAGATGCAAATCAAAACCACAATGAGATATGACCTCACACCTGTTAGGATGTCCATTGTCAAAAAAACAAGTGTTGGTAAGGATGTTGAAAAATTGGAACACTTGTGCACTGTTGATGGTAATTAAAATGGTGCAGCCACTACGGAAAACAGTATGAGGTTCCTCAAAAAATTGAAAATAGAACTACCATATGATCCAGCCATCCTACTTTTGGATATTTATTTAAAAGAATTGAAAACAGAATCTCAAAGATATTTTGCATTCCCATGTTCATTGCAGCATTATTTACAATAGGCAAGAGGTGGAAACAACTTACATGTTCATTAACAGATGAATGAATAAAGAGAATGTGGTACATACATACAATGGAATATTATTCAGCCTTAAAAAAGAAGGGAATGCTATCATATGCTACAATGTGGATGAACCTTGAGGACATTATGCTAAGTGAAATACGTCAGTCACAGAAGGACAAATACTGCATGATTCCGCTTATATAAGGTATCTAAAGTAGTCAAACTCATAGAAACAGAAAGTAAAATGGTGGTTGCCAAGGGCTGATGGGGGGTGGGCTGGAAGTGGGGAGTTGCTGTTCAATCCTGTATTTTCTATTTCCATTTAAATCATAACAATTAGCTAGTTTCTTGAAGTTGAATTCTCAGAATAATCTTGGACCTCTCCTTCAAGATTTTCCTTTTCTTCCTTTGTGCCTTCCTTCTTTCTCTCCTTGTTTCCTTCCTTTCCATAGTTATTTCCCAGGTGCTGTATTAGTCATTGATAGTACTAGTGAAAAAGCAGATGCAGCCCCCATTCCTCACGGAGCTTATAATGTAGTGGGGAATACAGATAATAAACATAATAAATGAATAAAATAATTACAGTTTGTGAGAGGTGCCATAAAGAAAATGTATAGGGTGATATGATAGAAATTTGCTAAGATAAGGGAGCTGGAGGAGCCTAATTCAGGTAGGCCTCCTGAAACTGAGTCTTGAAGGATGAGAAAGCCAATGTCAAATGCTGCCAAAACGTGAGCAATTATAAACATTAAAACTTTTTGTTCTGAAACAATCACTGTTAAGAGAAGGAAAAGATAAACCTACAGACTGAGAGAAAATATTTAGAAGTCTCATTTCTGACAAAAGACTTCATATTCATTGCATGTTCATTGCAGCATTATTTGCAGTGGCCAAGACATGGAAACAACCTAAGTGTCCACTGATGGATGAATGGATAAAGAAAATGTGGTGTATATATACACTGAAATATTATTCAGCCATAAAAAGGAATGAAATCTTGCCATTTATGACAACATGGATGGACCTTGAGGGCATTATGCTAAGTGAAATAAGTCAGACAGAGAAAGACAAATACTGTAGGATTTCACTTACATGTGGGATCTAAAACAAACAAACAGAAAAACAAGCTCATGCCTACAGAGAACAGATTGCTGGTTGCCAAAGTTGAGGGGTGGGGGGGTGGGCAAAGTGAGTGAAGGAGATCAAAAGTTACAAATTTCCAGTTATAAAATAAATAAGTAGTGGGGATGTAATGTACAGCATAATAACTATAGTTAATACTGTACCGCATAGTTGAAAGTTGCTAAGAGAGTAAATCTTCAAAGTTCTCATCACAAGAAAAAATTTTGTAACTATGCATGGTGACAGATGTTAACTAGACTTATTGTGGTGATCATTTCCCAATATATACAAATAGCAAATCATTATTTTATACACCTGAAACTAATATAATGTTATATATCAATTATACCTCAATAAAATAAGACTTTTATTCAGAATATAAAGAATTCACAAAATTCAACAAGAAATAACTCAAAAAACATAAACATAAGTTTTGAACTGACACTTTACTCAAAAAGACATATTGATGGTAAATAAGCATATGAAAAGATGCCAATACTCATGATGGAAACACAAAGTAAAATCACAATGAAACACCCCTATACGTCTATTAGAAGGTAAAAAAAAAAATCCTGACACTACCAAGTGTTGACAAAGATGTGGAACAACTGGAATCCTCATGCTTTGCTGATAAGACTATAAAACAGTATGGCCACTTTGAAAAACTGTTTAATAGTTTTTTTAACAAACAAATTTAAACATATACAGTGCTTATATGTTTACTGATTCTTATAGGGGAGTAGCAGTCTTACTCCCAAATATTTACCCAAGAGAACTAAAAACTTATGTGCACACAAAAATCTGTACACGCATGTTTATTTCAGCTTTATTTTTAATTGTTAAAACTTGGAAACAACTCAAATGTGAATAAATGAATCAACAGTTTGTGGTATATCTATACACTGGAATACTACTTAGCAACACAAGGGAGAAAGTAACCCTGATGGATTCATGCAACAACATGTGTGAATCTCAAAGGTATTTTGTTAAGTGAAAGAAGCTAGAACCCAAAGGCATCATATTGTATGACTCCATTTATATGACATTCTGGGAAAGGCTAAACTATTGAGATAGAAGACAAATCTGAGGTTGCCAGGAGTGGGGTGTGGGGAGGGGTTGATCACAAAGAGGCAGCAAGCAGGAATTTTTGGGGTGATGAAACTTTTTGGATCATGACTGTGATGGTATACACAGTTCTATGCATTTGTCAAAATCCATAGAAATATACATCACAAAGAGTGAATTATGTAAATTTAAAACATGTAAAGTGTTATTATTGATTTCTAGTTTGATTCCATTGTGGTCTGAAAGCAGGCATTGTATGATTTCTATTTTTTTAAATTTGTTAAGGTGTTTTATGTCTCAGGATGTGGTCTATCTTGGTGAATGCTCCATGCAAGCTTGAGAAGAAAGTGTAATCTGCTATCATTGGATGAAGTGCTCTATAGATGTCAATTATATCTAGTTGATTGATGATGCTGTTGAGTTCAACTATGTCCTTACTGATTTTCTGCCTGCTAGATCTGTCCATTTCTGAGAGAGGGGTGTTGGAGTCGCCAACTATGATAGTGGATTTGTCTATTTCTGCTTATAGTTCTATCAGTTTTTGCCTCACATAGTTTGACACTCTGTTGTTAGGCACATGCACGTTCAGAATTGTTATGTTTTCTTTGAGAATTGACCCCTTTATCATTATATAATGCTTTTATTTATCTCTGATAACTTTCCTTACTTTAAAGTCTGCTCTGTCTGAGATTACTATAGCTACTGTTGCTTTGTTTTGATTATTGTTAGCATGGTATATTTCTCTCTACCCATTTAGTCTTAATCTATGTGTGTCTTTGTATTGAAAGTGGGTTTCTGGTAGACAACATATAGTTAGGTCATGTTTTTTGATCCCTTCTGACGTTCTCTGTTTTTTAATTGGTACATTTAGATCATTGACATTTAAAGTGTTTTTTGATATAGCTGACATATACTTACTATATTCATTACTGTTTTCTATTTGTTTCTCTTGTGTGTTGTTTTTTTTGTTTGTGAGGAGGACTAGCCCTGAGCTAACATCCGATGCCAATCCTCCTCTTTTTTCTTGAGGAAGACTGGCCCTGGGCTAACACCCGTGCCCATCCTCTTCTACTTTATACGGGACGCCGCCACAGCATGGCTTAGCAGGCGGTGCGCTGGTGCGCGCCCGGGATCCGAACCTGCGAACCCCAAGCTGCCGCAGCAGAGCACGCACAGTTAACCGCTGCGCCACTGGGCCGGCCCCTGTTTCTTTTGTTTTTTGTTCCTGTTTTTGTCTTCCACTCTTTTTCTGCCTTTTATGGTTTTAATTGAGCATTTTGTATGATTCCATTTTCTCTCCTTTCTTAGCATATCAGTTACAGTTTTTTAAAACTTTTTTAGTGGTTACCCTAGAGTGCAATATATATTTACAACTAATCCAAGTCCATTTTCAAATAACACTATACTACTTCCTGGGTAGCATAAGTATTTTATAATAACAAAATAATCCTAATTCCTTACTCCCATCCCTTGTATCATTGCTGTTATTCATTTCACTTATAGGTAAGCACAAATAAGCATACATATTCGTAAGCGTACATAATCAAATACATTGTTATTTTAAACAAACTGTTATCTGTTAGATACATTAAGAATAAGAAAAATAAGAGTTTTTGGTTTACTTTCACTTATTCCTTCTTCAACTCTCATCCTTTCTTTATGTAGATCTGAATTTCTGACCTATATTATTTTCCTTCTCTCTAAAGAACCTCTTTTAACATTTCTTGCAGAGCAGGTCTATTGGCAACATAGTCCCTCAATTTTTGTTTGCCTGAGAAAGTCTTTATTTCTCCTTCACTTTTGAAGAATAATTTCATAGAGTATAGAATTCTGGGTTGGTGGGTTTTTTTCTCTGAACACTTTAAATATTTTACTCAACTTTCTACTTGCTTGCATGGTTTCTGAGAAGTTAGATGTAATTCTCATCTTTGTTCCTCTATAGGTAAGATGTTTTTATACTCTGGCTACTTTCAGGATTTTTTCTTTATTTTTGGTTATAATTTGAAGATATACCTAAGTGTAATTTTTGGGGACATTTATCTTGCTCAGTATTCTTTGAGCTTCCTGGATCTGTGGTTTGGTGTCTGACATTAATTTGGGAAAATTCTTGGTCATTATTTTTTCAAATATTTCTTCTGTTCCTTTCTCTCTTTTTTCTCCTTCTGGTAATCCCATTACACATATGTTACATCTTTTGTAGTTGTCCCACAGTCCTTGGATATTCTGTTCTTTTTTTTTTTTTCAGTCTTTGTTCTTTTTGCTCTACAGTTTTCAAGGATTCTATTGATATATCCTCTAGCTCAGAGATTCTTTCCTCAGCCATGTCTGGCCTACTAATAAGCTCCTCAAAGCCATTCTTCGTTTCTGTTACAGTGATTTTTATTGCTAGCATTTCTTTCTGAATCTTTCTTAGGGTTTCCATCTCTCTGCTTACATTACCCATCTGTTCTTGCATGCTGTTTACTTTATCCATTAGAGCTCTTAGCATATTAATCACAGTTGTTTTAAATTCCCAGTCTGATGATTCCAACATCCTTGCCATGTTTGATTTTGATACTTACTCTGTCTCTTCAAATTATGATTTTTGTGTTTTGGTATATGCCTGGTAAATTTTCTTGATAGCTGTATATGATGCTCTGGGTAAAAGGAACTGCTGCAAATAGGCCTTTGGTGATGTGGCAGTGAGGTGTTGGGGAGGGGAAGCATTCTATAGTCCTAAGATTAGGTCTCAGTTTTTCAGTGAGCCTATGCCTCTGCACTGTGAACTTCATGACTGTTTCTCAGGTTTTTTTTTGCCCCCTTAGGTGAGACAGGATGGCTAGAGTGGGCTGGAGTTGGGTATTTCCCCTCCCCTAGGTCAGTTAGGCTCTGATAATACTCCAGTAGGTTAAGCTCTTGTTAGGCAGTTTTCCCTGAGGGTGGGCCTTGTTAAGAAGAACAGAGTGCTCTGGAGTGAATGGTTCCTTTTCCCCTCCTCCTGCCAGGAGCACAAGGGGATTTTTCTCAGATAATTACTGTGGGAACCTAGTCAAGCTCCTGGAGATAAATCTCACAATGTTCTGGGGGCCCCTCTATGACTGGATCACCCCAGAGTTCTTAACTTTCAGAGTTGTCCACACTGAGCCTTCACCAATCTGTCCATTACAGTTCAGGTTTTCCTACCCTGGCACTGGTCCTGGAGGTGGTTTCTGCGCACGAGTCTCTGCTCTGGTAAGCTGCGGCTCTCTGTATTTGCTTGTGCATCTCTCTACTCTTGGGGGCAGCAGTTTACCCAGTGTCCTCCCCTGTCTTATGGATCCAAGAATAGTTGTTTGTTGATTTTTCAGTCTGTTCAGCTTTTTACTTGTTATCAGGATGGAGCGGTAACTTCCAAGCTCCTTACGAGCAGAAGTGGAAACTGAAAGTGAAAACGTATAAATTTTTTAAAAATCAAGCAAGATAAGGGTCAGGAAAAAACTTGTGGATTTTTAAAGATGTGTGTGTCATCAGTGACTGAGCAGTTTTGATGAAGTGGAGCTCATTGAATCCAAATTGCTTTATGTTTAAGAGGAAGTGAGATGAGTAAATGGAAACATGTAGTGTAGACAACTCTTTCAAGATGTTTGGCTATAAAGTGGAAAGGGAAATAGCTGGATGAGAATGTGAGTCCATAAAAGTTTTAAATTTTTTATGTGAGACCGATTAGGACTAAAACTAACAAAAATGTACAAGACTTCTACTGAGAAAATTATAGAATTTAATAAAAGATATAAAATGGCCAAATAAGTAGATATATCATGTTCACTGATGGGATAACTTAATGTTATGAAAAATTTCTGTGTTCCCTGAATTAATTTATAAATCCAAACAATCTCAATAAAAATGCTAATAGAATTTTTGTGTGTGTGAATTTTGCCAAATGGATTCCAAAATTCATTAGGACAAGCAAATATATAAGAATGCCAAAATATGGGGCCGGCCCAGTGGCATAGTGGTTAAGTTCTTGCGCTCTGCTTCAACGACCTGGGGTTCGAGGATTCGGATCCTGGGCGTGGACCTACACACTGCTCATCGAGCCATGCCGTGGCAGCATCCCATACACAAAATAGAGGAACGTTGGCACAGATGTTAGCTCAGGGACAATCTTCCTCAAGAAAAAAGAGGAAGATTGGCAATAGATGTTAGCTCAGGGCCAATCTTCCAAAAAAAAAAAAAGGAATGCCAAAACAATCTTTGAATATATTAGGAATTGCCTTATCAATTTTCAAGACACATTATAAAGCTGTATTAATAGAAACAGTTTGGTACTGGTGCAGGAATAGATATTCGAAATTGAGATATGAGTGGGGTCCCTTTGAGGAAGAATGCTATAACCCTGCCAACATAGTATACTGTAAATCTTCCTCTTTGCCCTTCTGAAAGTGACCTGGGACCCTTTACCAAGGTATCTGTGCATGGGAAGAGGGAAACAGCCAGATTTTTTTGGAATGACTAAGATAGAATTGGAGTTGATGCTAATTCCTGGGGATCCCAAATGCTTTTTGGTCAAATAGTCAGAGTGGAGATTGATAGAGATTAGATGATAAATAGTTCTTTGGTCTGATTCCTTCTCACAGTGGGCCCAGTGGGTCCACACATACAACCCAATAGGAATTCTCTTTGTATCTAAATTTTACCTAAATTTATAGTTCTCAAGAACACATTTGCAAACTAGCAGACTCTTCACACTGGCTCCCTGCCTGTAGAACAATGGCTTGTATAATAGGAAAGACCTGGGCCGGCCCCGTGGCTTGGTGGTTAAGTGCGCGCGCTCTGATGGTGGTGGCCCAGGTTCGGATCCCGGGCGTGCACCGAGGCACCACTTCTCCGTCCATCCTGAGGCAGAGTCCCACATACAGCAACTAGAAGGATGTGCAGCTATGACATACAACTATCTGCTGGGGCTTTGGGGGGAAAGAATAAAAAAAAAAACAAAAAACAATATAATAGGAAAGACCAACTGGAAACCACTGGAATTGCCCTGCTCAACCAAAATAATAAATCAAAAGCAATATTGCATCCCTGAGGAAGTCTGTGGAGAGTAATGCCACCATGCAAGTCTTGAGAGATGCAAGTGTGTTGACTTGGCCTGTATGCATGGTAGTGGGGTTTTGGAGAGTGGTAGCAGATTTTCCTACACTTAATCAGGTGGTGATCCTAAATGCTGCTGCTTTTACAGATGTAGTCTCCTTACTGGAGCAAAACAGCACAGTCTCTAAAAACTGGTGTGCAACTATTGTTCTGGCAAATGCTTTATTCTCTCTACATCAACCAAGAAGTAATTTGCTTCCACATCATCGGGTCAACAAAACATTCACTGTTGCTTTCAGCTCTAGCCCTCTCTGTCATAATCGAGGCTAAATAATCCATGAAATCATGCTAATAGATTTGTTGGGCAGGAAGTAGCAAATACCCTGGAAGCTTTAGTAAGATATATAAGTGGGAGATAAACCCCATGAAGACTTGGTGGGTTTGTAGGGCTCTAGGGTTCTGGGGCATACTGAGATCCCTCCTTCAATGTGAAAGTTAAGTTGATGTATCTTCCACCTATTAACATTAAAAAAGATCCAATGCTTTGTGGGCCTCTTTGGGTTCTGGAGCCAATATGTGTCTCATTTGAGTGATTTACTTTGCATATTTACTGAGTTTCAAATGGGGCTCAGAGCAAAAGGAGTCTCTGAAGCTGGTCCAGGGTACAGTATAAGCTATTCTACCATTTAGGCCATATGAATCAGCAGGTCTTTGGCATTTAGGGCTGTTTTTGGGATCTTCTGGCAGCCCTCCACAAGAGAATGACAATGCATGCACCTAGGATTTTAAAGCAAAACCATGCAGATATCCATTTTCCTTTTGAGAAATGGCACCTTTCTTGCTACTTGGTGCTGGTTGGGACTAAATACCTAATTATGGGACAGTCTGAGATGACTGTTATGAACTGGGTATTATCTGATCCACAAAGCTCTAGAGTTGGGCGTGAACAGCAGCACTTCATCATAAAGTGACATGAAACAAGTGGGAAAAGGACTTCCAAGGGCATGGGCCAGGATCCCAGGAGGATTCCAGTCTAGGCGAAGGGTGAACAGGGAGCCCTAGAGGCGGCCTGATGGGCATGTCCTGTCGGCCCTTAGTCCATCTGCACATGGTCTTCCTCTGTCCTTGTCCGTTCCACATGCAAAGTTTTATCTTTTACATTTTTTCCTCATTTAGTGTTGATGCGAATCCAGACACTGATTAGAAAATGGAAAGTTCCAATATCTGATCCAAGAAACCTCAACAAGAGAAGCAAAAAATATTCCTTCTTCCTGGAAAGCTGTAGAAAGACAGCCACTGTCCTGGGGAAGGACATGGTCCTGGTAAGTGCTATTTGAAAGACACCCACATTTCAGTGGTTATTGCTCTGCCTGGGAAAGTCCCTCCAACCTCGACATCCAGGGAGATCTGAGGGGCTGTCTCTGCTCCTGGCCCAGGTGAACCACACTGAAATGCACCTGTCCTCTGAGGAAGGGGGACTTGAGGGTTTCATTCAGTAGCCAGGGAGGAGGCTGGCCCTCCTCCCTTCTCCCACATACAATAAGCTGTGACCATACACAAGTTCTTCATTCAAGGAGGAAAGTGAGATTCTGTGTCTCATTTACATGAGCATAAGAAGTGAAAGAACCACACCACAACACCCAGGTTGTGACAGAAACAGGATATAACGTAAGAGTCAAATCTACCATTTACTATTAAAGAAATAATATCACTCCTCCCCAATGGGTTAACAGTGGCTAGCATGGAGATGTCAGGGAATTGGAGGGGGTGGTGCCCTCCCTCTGGGGCTTTAGGGGAAACCAGGGAAAGTCTTAGGATGTCCTCGTTCACTCAGGTTGGGAAGACCTGGCCCGGTGCACCCCGAGGGTCCCAGTGTCCCTGCTGGTCAGGAGGAGCTGCACTTGTGGTCTCCAGAGTGTGACGGCTCATCACCAAGGGCATGGTGGCTGAAGAGAAGAAACAGACTATTTTGGAGAACCTTCCTGAGATTCATGGCACACCTCCCTGCCCCACTGCACTCTGATCCAAACCCTGTACCAAGTGCTCAGTCCATCAACAGCACCCCATTTGTCCCTGATGCAGGAGGCATCATTTAGCATCACCCATTTCAGAGGATGCAACTGAATCCCAGAGAGGAGAGGGGAGCGGCCTGTCCCAGGCCTGCTCAGCAGTGGAGCTGGGATCAAGTCTCATGCTTAGCCCGAAGATGTACTGAGCCCCTGGATTCAGTCGCTCCTGGTCCCAACACTCACTTGGCCCTGAACTGGAGGATGTCCGGTTCCTCGTTCTCCTGAAGAGCCGCATTTTGCTCGCCTTCTGGTGTGCGGGCTCCAGCTGGCAGGAGACCCAGTAGCTACAGGATAGAGTGGACCTGTGAGCTACCAGGAGCCACACCTCAGGTGCCCCTCCCAGAGCCTGCCAGCAGCTGAGTCCTGGTGCCCCATGGGTCACCACGCTACGAGTTCTGAGGCTGATCAGCGAGCCAGGCCACAGGCTCTGGAGCTGGCCATCAGAGAGAGTCTGCCCTGCCCTCACCCAACTCCTGTCCCCCTCACCTCTCATGGACACTGATGGGCTCCATGGCCTGGAACCAGGCTCCAAATCGCTCGTTGGGCTCCAGGTCATGTGCATTTGCAGCCTGCTGGAGCAGCTGGATCCTCCGGATGAGTGTGAATTTCTGGGAGGAAGGACAGGATGCAGACAGGGCTTGGGTGGGGAACGCTGCCAGGGACTTGTGTGGAGTGAGGATCTGGTCTGGGGTCTGTGCTCACTCGGGAACCCTCCTTCCTTCCCTCTCCATTCAGGACTTGCCTGTCCTCACACTTGGCTTGAATTAGTTCCTCATCCAGGAAGGTGTCCTTGATGCCAGCCCCTCCCGCACCCGCCAACGTGATGGGATGCCCAGCTTTGTGGATCTGATCCTCCCAATAAATGTAAGACCCAAGGGATGAGGCCAGAGAAAGTCTTGCCAGGGGAGGTCTCTGATTTCCACATCCCCACCCTCCCCATAGCTGCTCACGTCACACCATTTCTGGAAGTTGACCCGATTTCCCTGGAAGGGAGACAGCCAATGTCCATCAGAAACAGCCCCCTAAGCCCAGAACCAACCCCCATCCCACCCCTTCTCAGGCTGCAGGAATGTCAGGGCCCAGCAGAGGGCAGACCTTCCACAAAGAGAACTTGACACTGGGCCAGGCTCTGGGCTCCAGAGCAGGAGGGACAGGGGAGCTGAGGCCAGAGACCTTATGTAGCACACCCTCTCTGATGACAGATGGGGAGACTGAGGCCTCAGGGAGGAAGGGACAGCTGGAACACAGAAGTGCTTCCTCACTTGCAGGGGCTGATGGCACTCCCCCAGGGGCAGGGCCCGAGGGGGAGGCTGAATCCATCTCAGACACAGCCTCCTGCAGCTCTGCAGGCAGGCAGCTATGAGCTTCACCAGCCCAGGTAGACTGGTGGGGGGCTTATGCGGAGCGTCTATTCAAGCATTGCTAACATGTGCCTGACTCCCCAGCTCCCATGGGTGGCCATGGGGCTCTCATGAGAGGAGGTTTGCCAGGTACTGAGAGCTCAGGTCCCAGTGCAGGGCTCTCGCCTCCCAAACCTCAGGATCCTGCTCCCTGTCCCCACCTCCAGGCTCACTCACTTCCAGATCATCCGCCATCCTAATGCCCAGCAGCTTCAGGTGATAGAGGAACATGCCCAGGAAGGGGATGACACCCTGTGAAATCAGGGTGGGAGTGGTGAGATGAGTCCCACCTCTCAGGTGCCCCCATGGACCCTCCCCCGAATCCCTTCACCCCAGCCTCCTGCCCACCACAGACTTCCACAGAGAACAGCCTAGGAGCCTCAGCGGCCTCCCCCCAGTGGCCCCCTCCAGGACCACCCAACTTCCCCAGTCACCTCCCAGGGGCGGCTTTTGGCAAATCCTAGGGTATGTGGTCCCAGCCCCTCCCCTCCCTAACCCATCCTGGGCCCAGCCCTTCCAGGCCTCCTCCTGGTCACTTCCAGTGCAGGCATTTCAGGCTCTTGGGCTCCAGGAGCTGGGCTGGAGGAGGAGGGACCCCTCTCTTAGGGAGGCCTCCAGCCGTGAGGAGAGTGACCCCTCCTCTGACACCTGGACCCTCCCCTTCTGGCCACCTCACCTGCTGCTGCTGCCTCTCCTGGGCTCCCTGGGGGTCCATCTCCAGGGTGGCCCTCACAGAGTTCACCTCCTGCAGGGTCAAGGACAGGCTCAGGAAGGCCATGTTCCCTTCTCCATGTCTCCCAGGCCCCTCATCTTGGACCCTGGACATCTGGTGTCTATGGCTGCTCCCATTCCAGGGTGCCCTGATTCTAGATCACTCCCAGCTCCAACACTCCCTTCTCTGTGCCCTCAGGCCTGCCCAGGCCCCTAAGCCTCTCTCCTCATCAGGAAAGTGTGAGGAGGACTCCCCATGCCTCCCAGGGTCCCCTGAGGACTCAGTGTCATCTGACTGTCACCAGTGCTGTCCCCTCCCACATTGAGGAGGAGGAGCACAAAGCTCCTGCACATTCCTCTCCCCCTTGTACCTCATCACCCCTGTGAGGCCTGCACCACAGATCATCTCCCTCCATTTCCCAGATGAGGAGACCGAGGCCCACAGAGGGGCAGTGACTTGCTCAAGGGCCCGCAGAGGAGACCACTCCCCCTCCCAGACAGAGGCCCTGGCCCCCAGCCTTCACTCCTCCTCCAGAGACACCTCGGACCAATGTCCTGTCCTCTGGACTCTCGGGGTGTGTTCAGGCCCTCAGTCAACATGAGCCATGGATGGAGAGGCACAAGGTGTCTCGGGGTCCCATGCAAGTGGCTTCTGTGTTTTCCAGCCCCCTGGGATTCCCTGACACCAGGCTGGACCTGAGGCCATGCCAAAGGCCTCAGCTCCCTAGGATCCCCTCAGGATTGTCCCTGCATAGAACTCCTCATTCACTCACTCAGGAAGGGGACCCCCGTGTGCCACATCTGAGTGACAGTGTAGGGGCTGACCACGGCACTGTGTAATGGTGACATTTGCATCCTTTTTCACTTGGAAACTTCTAATGTCCCTTCTCCTTTCTCAGGTCTCATGTTTGAAGTCTGTGGTCTGAGCCTTTGCACAATCCTTAGGCCCCTCCTGCCAGGGCCTCGATGGAGGCCATTAAGAATCTGTCAGGAAGGTCCATTAAGAATCTGTAGGTTCTCCGATAATTCTCATTGCCATCTGGGGCGTATCCTTGTCGACAAGGCACCAGGGGAGACTCACTGGTTTGTCAGCAGTGACCACTATCGGGCTAGACTGCACAGTCCCAGAGAGCACACAGTTCTGTCCCAGATCCACCATTTGGCCCAAGGCTGTGCAGCCCCTGTGTCCACAAGGACTGTGTGACCTCACAGTGCTCATCCCTGGGGCAGGCAGAGTGCCCTCCCCTGCGAGCTGCAGTGAAGACAGAAGGAGCAGCAGGGGCCTGGCTTCCTGAGGAAAGACTGGGCTGCTTTAGGAAGAAAGGAACCCCCACCCACTCCATCCACCCGCCAGCCTGGAGGATGATGAGGGCCAGCTGATGGGTCCGCATGGAAGCCAGACACCTGCTCATTCTGCCAGCTCTTCACCTCTTGGAACAGTCCAGGTGACACCACTGTATCCCGTGACCAAGGCCTCCTGCCCCAAACAGTCCCCACCTGCCCCTTCAGCTCACACCCCCGCTTCCTGTCCAGCTGGACAAGACAGACTGTTATTTCTCGGGGAACCTTAAGTGAAAAACTTACCAAAGCACATCCTGCCTGGTCCCTCCCCACCTCACCTCCCGTCCTTCCAGATCTCCAGCCTCCACTCACCTCCTTGAGAAGCTTCCTGCTCTCCCGGTGGCATGTATGGAAGATCTTTTTAACTGTTTGACAGTTCTTCCTGAGGAGGGAAAAAAGGAAAGAAACACTGTGGAGTGGTTTGAGGGTAAATCCCTTTTGTTTGAAAACCCAGAAGATCCAGACAGCCTGGATGAGCATTTTCACTGTGTCCTCTGAGCCCTGAGGTGTCTGGGACTGGGGAGGGCGCTCTCCTATTGTCACCTGGGGCCTCCATTCTCTTATTTTCTCAGCAGATGTGTTTTAAACAGTCTTAATTTCACGTGGACAGAGAGTTCTGTTGCTGCAAACACTTGAAAATCTTCAATTTGGTTCAAGCCATGATCTGTCACTTAGGGAAGCTGATTCCTGAGGCAGAACCACTGGCCTAAGTTTTCAGAAAGACTTGAAGCCAGCCAACCAGGTCAGACCCTATCCCCAGGGTTTGCTGTCTCCCAGGAGGTCCCAACTGACTGAAGGGCAAGGCCAGCCCTGTGGGGGGTGTCTGGTCCACCCAGGAGGTGCTCGCATGGAGAGAGGCCTACCCACCTGGACACCTGTCTCCACGTCTCTTTTAGGCGTTGAATGGAGGGGCCCTCCAGAGCCCAGAAGATCGTATGGAGAGAGGAAAGGTTCCTCAGGCCTTGGCATTCCTGGGGAAGGGAAGAGAATGAGCTGTGAGGGGGAGCTGGAGCCCTGCTTCCTCTGGCTTCTGTCCCCTCATTGACGTCTCCTGTCCTGGATGAGACAGCGGCTCAGGGAACCCGGAAAAGGCACAGCTGGAACCTGATGAGGAATACTTCCAGGGAGGAGGATTTTAGCTCAAGCCAAGAAAGGAGCCCAGGAAGGGGTGAGCTTCCTACCACTGGGACCAGGAGTCAGGTCATCGAGGCCTGGCAGGAGGGGCCTAAGGTTTGTGCAAAGGCTCAGACCACGGACTTCAAACGTGAGAGCTGAGAAAGGAGAAGGGGCAGTTCCCCTGACTCCAGAGAGGGGCTCCCAGGGCCTCCCACATCTTACCTTGGCCACCTGGATCCAGAGCTCCACCACCCTGGCCCTGTCCTGGGCCGTCATGCTCGGGTCCCCAATGCAGGTGGTGATGATACATTCGACCACTCTGTTAAAGTGGGTCATGGTGGCATGGATGGTCGGTGCCAGGTGCTCAATGCCCCTGTTGTCACCCTGGGACCTGATGGAGTCCAGGAATTCATGGGGCTTCACTGTCTTGAAGAGCTCCTGGGGAGGACAGGGAGTGTCACCCAGCCCTGCCACAGCCTAGCTCAGCTTCTGCAGCCCCCAGTCCCAGGCTGGGTCAGTGGTGAGAGCTGGAGCTCAGGAAGCTGAGAATGCGGCCTGAGGCTTGTGGGAGTCCCTGGGTGTTGCCTGTGTCCCCTGAGGGCACCCAGCACAGGATGACCCAGGAACCCATACTGTGGCGCAGGGAAGTGGCATTTGCTCGCCGCCCAGTCTCACTTCCTCCAAGCACCAGAACTTGGCTCCTGCTTGACCATCTCTAGGGGCATCTTCCACCCATTCTGACCATCCTGGGGTCTGACTCCTCTTTCAGATGCACATTCCCCCAAGGCAGCAACAACCAGGGGCTTTGTTTGTCTGCCTTGTAGTCATGTACACATGAGGTGCCTAATTAGTGCTGAGGCTGTTGAGGCCTCCTGGGCAAATGAGTGAACTACCCAAGGACGAGACAGCACTTCAGTGTGCTCCCCTCCCCCACCAAAGCGCAGACTCTGCCCAACTTCCTCTCTGCTCCACCTCATCCACCTGCACAGCCACTCTGCATGGCAGCTGCTCTCAAAGTCCACCCCTACTGTCCACATGAGGACAGCAAAGGCTTGGGAGTTAAGAAGGCTGCTCAGGTCACATGAGGGTAAGTGGGGAAGCAAGAGGTTGGACCGAGATCATGGGATTCTGGATCAGGAAATGGCAGGTCTGGGGCAGCTGATGGCACAGGGAAGGCCGGCCCCACCTGCCCTGAGAGCCCCGCTGCTCACCACATCCATCAGTGTCAACTGCTCTGCCACCAGCCGGGGAGGGAACTCCAAGAAGTCAGGCTTCTCCTCCCTCAGCAGGTTCTTGGTGGTCACGTCCCAGGGGCAGGCGGGCTCTGGGGCTGGATCTGGCTCTGCTGTTATCTCTCCAGGTGGAGGGAGGATTCTCCCTGGAGCCAATGGTCCAGCTGGCTCCAGCTCAGGAGCTGGCACTGGGGCTGGAGCTGAGGTTGGTGGTGGCTCTGGCCCTGGAGGGACTGATGGAGGTGACACTGGCTCCAGCTCTAGCACAGGTGGTGGAACTAGAGCTGGAGCTGGATCTAGCCATGGAGCTGGCCCTTGCTCTGGCTCTGGAGCTGGAGGGAGCTCTGGAGATGGTACTGCAGCAGGAGAAAGAAACAGTGTCACTCAAGTAGCTGACTTCCCCTGTGCCTGTCAAAGCCAGGAAAGACCCCACTGCCTTGAAGTGAACCAAGCCTCTGAACACTCTGCAAATTGTCATCCCAGACTGCAGTCGCCTCACCTTCCAGCTCTGCCTCAATGGGCCGTGGATGCTCCAGCTGGACCTGGAGAAGGTAGGCGTGGCCCTGCAGCCCCGAGCCAGGCAAGCTGAGATGCAGAGAGGCCAGCTTCATGCTGAAGCAGGGATAGTGCAGGAGCTCCCAGAAATCCTGCCCTGGGTCCAGGCAGGTTCCCACCAGAGAAGAGATGGCACTGGGGGAGGCAATTGGGCAACAGAGTCAGAGGCCTGGCCTTTCCCTCCACGCTTCTCACCCAAGGCACCCTGGCTTGTGACTGGGCCCTATGCCTGCCCCTCTCCATCCAGGTGAGAGCCACATGGCAGCCCTGACCCCTGTGAGGCTGTCCTGGCAGTGGCAGGCCTGCTTATCCAGCAGGTTGACACAGAGTCTGTTGTGACTCTCTTCCCACTGACACTCTTCTCCTGAAGGTCTGGGACACAGCCCACCCCAGCCCTCCATGCACTTGTGCAACTGGATTGAGCACTGAGACAGATTTGTGACCAGGTTGCTCACACACCTCCTGTTCTGGGCCTGGAGGCGGTGGTCAGAAGAGGTAGATGTGGAGAAGGGGAGGCAGATTAAAATGGGTCTGTGGTGGGAATGGGTTTCTAGGGCAGAACTCAGCCCAGCCACCCCTCTGGTTCCCAGGGGTCCTGGCACCCATCCATAGCTCTTTGACTCCTGTCCTCCTGGAGTGGAAGCCACCGGACCTCTGCCTCCCCATGGGAATCAAAAGATGCGTGAGATGCGGCTTCTGACAGGCTCCCCTCAGCCACAGCCTCCATCTCTCCCCCCACAGCTTGTTCTTTAGAGACAGGAGGCCGTCCTTCTGGACCCAAAGACCACTCACTTTTTTAGGTGGTCCTGCGCTCTGCCCTCCTGGCTGGAATAAGGGGAGATGCCTCCAGAGGTAAAGGAGGCTATGAGGGCATCCGTTGGGATGGACGGTGGATGACAAGACCTGCGAATGATGTCGAATGTCAATGTCTGACTCTCAGACGGAAATTGAGGCCACGCATTGTGTCTCCTTCATTCACTGAGTTTACTGTCTCCAAATGTCCTGCATGCAGTAGGTGCTTAATCTACATGGTTCAATGAATGTAGTCCACCCAGAACCATCCCAGACACCTGAGTGGGCCTAGGGCCTCTCTGCTGCCCCAGAGATCCTTGACTGGCTACCCCAAGGAAAAGGACCAGGACCAGCTGGATGGAATCTCCAACTCCTTGACAGGGTGGTTTCCATGTGCTTTTCCAAATTCAGAAAGGCCGCATCTCAGAGATGGGTGAGGCAGACTACTTTTCACGGGGAAGAGAGAAATAAACACCATGAACAACCACAGCACGTCCACAGCCCTCTCTGCAGAGCCAGGCACCAGGTAAGCAGCCGCCATGGCTGATCCCATTAGTTCCTACAAGATCCCCATGAAATTTGTCCTCTCCCACCCTACTTTTCAGAGGACCAAACTGAGGCTCAGAGAGATTTGGTGACACTCCCAGGACACACAGCTGGCAGGGGGCAGAGTCACCACTGTGCTGAGGAGGGAGTGTCCACTCACCTAGTAAACAGCTGGTCCAGGACGTGGTGGGATGTGTCTAAGGCCGAGTAGTTGACCATGAAGGTGGTGAAGCTAGAGATGTTCCTCCTCAGGAAAGCTGGTGCGATGGACTCTGTCAGCTTCTCCATCATGCCTGTCTGGAGGGCCCGCATCCTGCAGGCCTCATTGAAATTCACGGTGGACTCATCCTCACACTGAGGGAGAGGAGGAGGTACATACACTCAATGACATCATGGTGAACCAGCGGGAGGATTGAGGTGACTTTCTACCCTCCTGTGTAGCTGGTGGGAAGGAGTGGAGGTCCAGATTCCTTTGGGAGTGGGGCTGTGGAGCACTCTAATGAGAAAGCCCTGGGGGGTTCCAGGGGAGACTCAGATTTGAGTCTGCATTCTAGTAGTGCCTTGGTCATCTCAGAGTCCTGGGTATGAAGACCCCTCTGCACCCACACTCACCTCAGACCAGCCCTCTTCATTGATGGACTGGTGCACCTGTGTCCTCTCCAGGGAGATGGCGAACTGGAAACCATCTACCAGCTCCTCAACCATCACTTGGGTGCAGCTCTGCAGTGACAGTGCCCAGAAGTCAGGCCAGGAGGCATCAGGGGCCTGCCTGGACTTTGCCACAGAGGGAAACCCCACCACAGTTCAGGCACAGAGGGGCATCTGCATAGTCTCCATCAGGGAAGGAATGTGATGACACCTCGACGGCCTGGGATTCACATGTGGGTAGAAGAGCTTGGTCCCCAGCACTCACCATCCTCTCCTGCAGCCAAATCTTCAGTATGAACATGACACACAACCAGATCTCCACCATTTAGCTACCTACTCCTGCTCAGGGTGGTTCCTCCTCATACTACCTTCTCTAACTCCACCTCCCACATACATACACATACATAAACACACACACACACACACACACAATGAGGGTCAAGTGGTGTGGGGCTGTCCATTTGGGATCACAGTTGTGGCCTGACCTAGAGTGGCCTGCCCTGGGCTACGCTGTTACCTGATGGTTCCTCCTGCCAAAAGGCCACAGACATTCGAGGTGAGGGCTGAGCCAATGTCTAAAGCGACTTAACATGCTCTCATTCTTGGCTTTCCGGGGGCCAGAGCCTCGGAAAGTCACAGGACAACATGAGAACATCCTGCTGTGTCGAGTGTCTCCACTCAAATGAACTGGACAGGAGGTTGTGGTTACAATGTGGGTGCCTGGTAACCAGAGTTCTAAGTTCTGTTGGGGGCTGTCACCAAGGAAGTGAGGTCACTTCTTCAAGGTTCTATTACTTGGCCCCTTCCTTCAATCAGACCCACCCAAAGCCCCCGCTAGGCTGTTGGCTGCTCTCCCTCCTTGCCCATGTCATCTCCATCACTGTACACAAATATCCATCACCACCCTCCCCACAGCTCCTTGGGAGTGGAACCAGTGGCCAGCTTTGAGGAGACAGAGCTGAAGTCACACCTCTTTTATCCTACCAGTTCTGTGTCCTGGAAAAGCCACTGTGCCTCTCAAGATCTCCCCAGTCTCCCAACCTGCACAATGGGGATGGTGCTAAAAACAGCTTTCTAGGAACATCGTCAGGTGTATATGAGATAATACCTACAACACCTGTGGATTGGTGTCACATGTGTCTAATGCTGAACCTCCCATCTATGTCAGTTCCATCTGTGCAGCCTCCACAAACCCCCACTCCATACTTCTTGTCACACATCATTGGCCTGAATTTGGTCTGGTCATTCTTATCTGCAAGAGCGGTTAGGAATTTTATCTTTTAGTTTGTTGAATTGCCACCCAAAATAAAACTGATTCTTTGTTCTGAATATTAAGGGAGAAGGTGAACAGTGGAAACTACCCGTGCTCTCGCCCTACACTAACCTTCAAGTTGAAGGGGAGGAGATGAGCTTTTCAGATGAATCAAGCATGTATTTATCTACCACAGGCTCTCTTTTCTTGTTGTTTATTCATCCACAGAGAACAAGTAGTCTTGCTTCCAAACCAGAATGTATGAGACGTCCACTGCCCTCTGTTCCCAGCAGAGTGACCAAAACCAATTTGTTGGCTTTTATTTGCCTGGCCCTTGTAAGTAGATCTGAGAACATTCTTTCTATGTCCTTCATAGAGTGGGTCTGGGAGGGTCTGAGGTTGTAGAGAATTGTAGGCAAATAGCAGGCTCCTGAAAAACTGAGTCAAAGTTGAATCTCTGTAATTCGAAGAAGGAGAGTGACATCAGCATCATCGTGGAATAAGACACCTCCTGTTTTTCTACTCCTGCACTAACAATGCTTTGGCATCCATCCATAGACAAAAGTGCCTTTGTGGGAGAAGTGGGATCCAGCACCATATGGCAAGGGACACAGAGGGAGTCTCACCCAGCCATGCATCTGGTAATAGGCAGACAGACCTCGGTCCCAGCTCTGGACCCTGCAGTGGCCCGTGAACCAGCTCAAGCTCCTTTCAGCTGCTGCATGGAAACCCCTGAAAACACTGTCTTAGATCATGACACACAGAGGAGAGGGCCTTTGTGGAAGTCCAGGTTTCAAGAAGAGAAGTTCCAGCCCTCTGTTGAGCACAAAAATATGAGTCTGGATGGGTTGAAGAGTTTGGGGGCATTGGCAGGTAGGTACTCTTAGAGGGCTTTAAAGGATGTGGATCCTGTAACTGCACTGAGCACTCCATCAAGAAGTCTCCCATGACTTGTGGGGTATGCCTCACCCATGGATCTCCCCAGCTGGCCCTTAGGCACCCCCAGTGCTCTGCGTGCCTCACATACACACACCTCCACCCTAGGGCTTCTTCCCTGTGTATGCTCCCAACAGTGGTGGTTAGAGTGAATTTTGGAGGACAGCTAGTGAGCACGTGAAGAAACTTGGTCCAAATCCACAGGCCAGAGAGAGACCACAAACTTGAGGTTTCACACAACCTCTGGAATACAAAAGGGAGGCTGTCAGTGCCCAGCCTATTACATCACAGCATCAAGAGAATGCATACAGGCTGGAGAATTCTGCCATTAATGAACAAATTAAAAATGCTGAGATTATACTGGTATAACACATTAAAATACAAATGTATTATTGAAACATACATTAAGTTTAAAAAAATGACATTTCAAATGTTGGAAAAATTAAGTTTGAGAAACCTTGTAGGTGGTCAGTAAACATCTGTCCCTCCCTCCCTCTCCAGAGCAGCCGTATGTATATGTATAAATACACACACACACACATATATACCCCCTATAAGTTATATATATAGAGAGAGACGCATATGTGCATGTGTGTCCACAAACACTCATACATATATATAATGCATGTACCTATGTATATCATATACATGTATGTATACATGATAGAATACTCACATGCACATGTGTATATCTCTACAATTTCACCTTCAATAAGGTAAATTTCCGGTTTGTATTGACTCTAAATATCTCTGCTTTTTAACTTGTTAGGTCTGTTTCGGTTTGTTTTCCCCAAACTTTCTGGTTAGTCCTCTGGGCACTTCTCAATTGGATAACTGTTATGTTTTTCATTCGTTGTTGTGCTTTCATTTTCTCTTTTTAATAAACATATTTGTTGAAATATGACATACAATCAGAATAGAGCACAAATCCAAGTGTAAATATTGATAAGTTATCAAAAAGTGTACACATGTATTAACAACACCCAGGCCAACAAACAGAACATGACCAGTTCTATTTATAGTAGATTATACATGATGTATATAATAGATAATAACCACAGTTACCCAGATTATGATTTCTCCTTTTTCAGGAAGTAGCACACTGAATGGCAATAGATAAAGCAAATTTGGTCATGATGTGGCCTCCTTCAAAAATATAGCCGGATTTGGAAGGTTAATTTTTTTTAGGAATACATGATTTTAGTTCCAGAAAAAAAGAGGCTTGTAAATTTCCTTTCCTGTAATGACCTTGTAAGATTTTTGTAGCAAAGTTAAGCTATTCTCACAAAATGAATCAAAAAGTTTTTCCCATTTTTCCTGTTCTCTGGAAGAGCTAGACTCAATGTGTATTATTTCTCTCCTGAATGTTTGGTGGAATTTGCCAGCAGAGGTGTTGGCCACGATGAAATGTGGGAATGTTTTAAACTATGGATTCAGTTTCTTCTTTAGATATGGGACTATTCAGATTTCTCATTTCTTCTTGAGACAGTTTTGGTAACTTTCATTTTCCTGGCAATTTGTGAATTTCATCTAAATGTTCAAATGTATTGACATGTTATTTATAATGACACGTGTGTTGTCAGGGAAGGTCTGGGGTGAGTCTCCTGGGGGCAGAAGTCAAGCTCAACTCATGTGTCCCCGCAGCTTCAGGCACCTGGATGCTGGAGGGAGAGCTTGTTCTCATTGCAGGACGAGAGGCTGAATGCTTTTCTTTTCGCCCTCTGCTCTCCATTCACACCAGCTCAGGAGACCTTGTTCCTGGCCAAGTTGGCGTGCAGGCAACGCCCCATGTAAATTCTTCCAGGCCTGGTGGATATTTGGAAATTTTTTTTCTCAGATGTTCTCTTGACACCACATGGCAACATTTGTATAATATTCTCTCTTTATTTTCTATTTGAGTCAGTTTTGGTAATCACATTTTCAATTTTTAAACTGTACAAGGCTGTGTCTCTTAGACTCCTAAGTGTTTTCCGTTTTAACTCATTCAAACTTCTCCCCGATATTTCTGACTTATGGTGATTCCTTCTTCATGGGAGCTCTGAAGCTCTTCCTAGCTGCCTGGTTGTTGACAGTGGCAGATACACGAGTTTCATGGGGCCGAAGTTTAGGCAGTTTGATTGCCAGCCTTCTGCTGCACCATTCTCAACCCACAGACACCGTGCTTCTCTGCTTGTCCCATAGCCGTTAGCTGTAATTACTCTTCCTCCCCAGGGCTATCTCCAATCGCATCTTGATATTATTGCTGTTCTCTGAAGCATTTGATGATGTGTTCAAATGAACAAGCATTTTGGATCCTGAACCAAAGAAGCATTTACAAAACGCACTCTGAATGTGATCTGCTTTTCCATTCATTAAACTTTTCTCATAAACTTAATCACTTTTCTCCATGTGTGTGGAATTCAGTAAGGATGTTCCAGAGCCCAGGTGATGTTACTTGATTTAGCTATAAATTCTAGGGCTTCAGGAGAGCTGTTGCCACAGATGGAGTGAGTTGGCTGGGCATTCTTCCTTCATTAAGTGGTTGCATTGGATTTGAAGATAATTGTGGTTTGAGTCTTTTCCCTAAGTAGCCCCATCCCTCTCAGCAGGTTTCAGTACAAGAACTATCAGTATGTTCTGGCCTTGATTTTTGCCATTGAGGAAAACAGAAACCCCAATCTTTTACCCAACGTATCTCTGGGAGTTGATCTCTATAATGTCCTGCACAATGAACAGAAGGCACTGGAGGGTTCCCTCATTTGGGTCTCAGGGCTGGGCAAAGACAACCCAAATTACACCTGTAGGAGAGAGAGCAAGTTTCTAGCAGTCCTTACTGAAACAACATGTGCAATTTCTGCCCAGATTGGAACACTGCTGGAACTGTACAAATTTCCACAGGTAAGGCTGTGTGGTATGGGAAACATGAAATCATGTCTACTTTAATGCCATTCTCAGGTGCCTGAAAAGGAAGAAAGGAGGAGACTGTGTTTATGCATCTCTCACTGGATGTAATCTCCAAGGACGAGTGTATAGAGTCTTAGTGAGGTATGCACATTTCCTTTATTTGGCAGCCCTAAGCACTATGATTTCATCCATGTCCATTGATAACAAGGTTCCAGGGACCATCTGCTCTTGGCCAGATTGGGTCCCAATCCTGAGTCAACAAGTCATTTGCATGAACAACATTTGCAGTGATGCAAATGAACTGCATCAGAGGAGGCAATGTCAGGTGTAAGGTGCAAGTGTCAGAAAGTGCCCATGTCACTCAGGGCTCAGACAAGAACATTCCAGCATCACAGCCTCCAAAGTGCAAGATAGGGAGGGACAGCCTCACACACCCAGGGCCCAGGGCAGCCACAGGACATTCTATGTGTGACCCATGCAGGGCTGCACACCAATCATGAGTGCAGAAACACCACAAGCCCATGAGGCCCTGCCTGGGGAAGCAAAAGTCATGCTGAATTTATAAGATTCCAAATCAGTAACTCAAGATCAATGCAGAAATAAAGTTGCATTTTTGATTTTCTAAAAATTGACCTCCTTTCCTTTTCCTCAGTTCTTTTAACCATGCTCATTCCGGGATCAATATGTTGTGATGATCCACTTCTGCACCCTCAACATTGGTTTCCTCCATTATTAATGCTGTTGTGAGAATTTCCTCCCTTTCCTCACCCTAAAGCAGAGGATACTAGCTGGAAGGAACCCCTGTATTCGCCATCATGCCAAACATCTATGACTATGACAAAGGTCACACACACCTCTATGGCCCTGGAGCAAAGAGGATTTTAGGGCAGTGAAACCATAGTTCTATATGATTCTGTAATGGCGGATACATATTACTACGCATTTGTCAAAACCCATAGAATGTACAACACAAAGAGTGACCCTAATTCCAACTATGGACTTTCATTAATTATAATGTATCTGGACTGGTTCAGGAATTATAACAAATGTACCACACTAAAGTTAGTAATTTGTAGTTAATAGTGTTATAGTAATAATGTTATATAAGTTATATAGATTACTAATGAGATGTTAATAATAGGAAAACTATGCTGGGAGGGATGAGGGGATATATAGGAACTCTATAATTTCCACTTAATTTTTCTGTAAACCTATAAGTGTAAACCGTTATTTGAAATAAAATCTATTTTTTTAAATCATATTTTCCTATCTGGTAGCCTCTAGCTACATGTCACCATTGAGAATTTGAAATGTGGCTAGTCTAAATTGAGATGCACTGTAAATGTAAAATACACTATGGGTTTCAAGGATTTTATATAAAAATATGAATGTATAATACCTCAATGATAATTACATATTGACTACATGTTGAGATAATAATTCTTTGGAGATGTTGGGTTAAATCAAATATATTAAGATAAAAAAATGAAAGGCTTACATGGCTACTGACTTGGGAATTGCAAGATGCACCACCACACACACACACGAGACTCTGGCTGAGGCAGGGGGTTCTAGGTTTTGCAACCACCTCATAAATTTATGGCCTCCCACACTCAAACCCTCCTCTCCTGACTTGGAGCAAGGCTATTGCTATGGGTTGAATTGTGTCTCCCAAAAGATATGTTGATGTTCTAATCCCCGGAACCTATGAATGTGACCTTATTTGGAAATAGGGTCTTTGCAGATGTGATCAAGTTAAGATGAGGTCCTTAGTGTGGACTCTAATCCAATATGACTGGTTGGAGAGGAAACAGCATTTGATGACAGAGGCAGAGAGTGGACTGATGCAGCTGCAGCCAATGAACACCAATGATTAGCGGCCACCACCGCAAGCTGGGGGAGTCAAGGAAGGGCCTGCTGATACTTTGATATCAGATTTCTAGGCCTCAGAACTGGGAGAGAATAAATTTCCTTTGTTTTAAGTCACCCACTTTGTGGTATTTTGTTACAGCAGCCCTGGAAAGTCATACAAGTATAAATGGCAGAGCTCATGTCACACAGGAAACACAAAACAGAGGCAGACAAAAGGGGCTTTATTCTCTTCCTTCCAGGTTGGAGTGATTTCTAGACAAACTGGTTGCTGTAGCAGAGGTCCCTGGTGTCACTGTGGTTTTTCTGGGGCCACAGGGGCTGGTGAAGCTGTTGGGCTGTTTGAGGAGACAGAGATAATGGTATGCAGAGCCCTAACTATTATGCTGGAAATCACAGAGATATTTGTGATTCAAGAGTCCTTAACTGGGGAAAAGGCCGTCACAAGGTGATTGGAATCAGGTCCGACTTGTCCTTCCCCACTGATGTCTGAGAACAATGGGACCTTGTCCAATTCATGATGAACCAAAGAAGACCTTCCGTGTAACCTTATTTATAATATTGAAAAATTTCCAAACTCTTAAGTGTCTATTGATAGGATGCTGGTTAAAGATATTATAATAAATTTCAATTAAGTAATCTAGTCATTAAAAATCAAATCGGAGTCTATTTTGGAGCAAAAACTAAGTTTAGCTATTATAGGATACCAACGTTGTGAAATGAAATTTTTATGTTTATCTACATAAGAGGAAAATTGGCTGGAAGACAAAGCACCAAAATATGAATAGGGAATATCTTTGAAAGATGAACTTACAGTTGACTCAGTTTTCATTTTTGTCTCTCTTTGTTTACCTGATTTTCTACTAAAATGATCATGCAATTTTGGTAATAAGGAAAATTGTGTATTGTTTTACATGACTAGACCATAATCGCTGAAGATTCTAATGAAACAGGTGGGAGAAATAAGGGATCAGGTGTGTCTCTGACTTTTGTCAGGAAACAGCACTCAAATCTCTGGCTACAAGAGGAGTGCTGCTTTTCTGGGGTAAGGGCTTAAACAGCTTATTCCCTCTCCAAGGAGAAAATGATCTAACGTGTAGTTCAAGCCTGCAGATAAACTGCTGAACCTAAAAGACAGTTGTCTTCAGATCACTGTTATAATCTCCATCTTCTTTTAGTCTGCTAAGCCGCAGCATCGCTTTATCCATCCTATGTCATCCATGCACCCTTGTTGTTGATGTTAGTGGTGGTGGTTGTGTGTGTGTGTATGTGTTTGTGTCGAGGTAAAGGTGAGGGGAGGGAAAAGGTCAAGGAAATAATGATGGCAAAGATTGCATCATAAAATTGAGACTTCACAAGTACTAGCCACCAGTCTTAATCTTACATGCACCTTAAAATCCTGTCATTAAAATGTGACATTGGTGACAATCCCAACCAAATAAGAATACACCTCTAATTGTTGACTCTCTTTCACTCCAGATGAAAACTTGGTAGATGACAGAATTTATACTAAAAATTTAATGAGAAAGGTAGAGAGAATTCAAACCATGAAAAATTGATTATTTTCATTAAAAAGTAGGATTAGTCTGTTTTGCAACATTTATAATACCAAGAAAAATAAAGAAAATATGCAAAAGCAAAACAAAGTACTGAAAGAAAATATAAGACAATATCTTTATAATAGGAAAGAATTGTTTAGAGGAGGCATACAATGCAGAATGATAAAGAGAAGATTAATAAATTTGAACTACATTAAAATGAAAAACTTCTGCACCAACCACCAAATAAATACATCATGCACAAAAATGAAATACAAGCTACAAACAGATTGAAGACATATGCATTTCATATATCATTAAAATATTAGTACCTAGTACAGAATATATAAGGATCTATTACAAATGTAGGAAATAAAGATAAAATAACTCAGTTGAAAAGTGGACAATGAATATGGACATACAACCGAACAAAAAAAGAGGAATCTTCAAATAGCATCAAAGCATTTAAAAATACTTCACTTCATTTGTAATGATGATCCAAAAACTTCAACAAGAAATAAGAATCCATTTTGCACCCAACAGATTGGAAAACATTTTAAATGTCTGACAATATACTACGCTGACAAGATTGTAGAGTCAAGGGCACTCGCACACTCCGTTGGCGGGAGAACAAATTGGTAGAGGGATTTAGCAATATCAACTAAATTTAAAGATGAGATGTTCATAGCTTATGACCCAGAATTTACCATCCTAGGTATATATTCGAGAAGAAATCTTGAACTGGTACATATTCAAAAGTTTGCAAGAGAGTGTATTGCTGGATTTTCATATTATCAAGAAAAAGGAAAAATGTATTCATCCATCAATAGCAGAGTGGATAAGATCTATTGTGGCACATTTATATATCAGCATAGAAGACATCAGTGAAAAATGCTGCTACACGAATCAGCATGGATAAATCAAACAATATTTAGTGAAAAATACAATAAATTGCAGAAGGACACGTAGAGTGATTTCATTTATATCAAGATTTAAATCTAGCAAAATAATGTTATATAATTCTGTGGATACATAAACACCAGTAAAACTCTGCATAGGGATAAATAACATAAAATTCATGTGAGACTTCAATGCAGGAAATGGAGAAATGAACAGAATCAGGCAGGGAGGACTCAATTTGAGAATATCTGCGTATCTGAAATGTCAGAAACAGACTTGGTGTTGTGTGAAAACTTAATAATGATTAGTTATGCTTACATAAGTGATCTTTAAGTTTGTATTTTTAGCTGTATGTTGGAAACACTCCATAATAAAAGATTAACAGGTGAAACCACAAAACCAGTTTTATGATGGGGATGCATATCGTTAAAATAAGATCTTCTAAAGGAAATTTGCCATTCCATGAAAAGCCTATGAATTCTAAAGACATTTCTTAGAGTAGTAATCTGAGATACCAATAGATTTTTCATTGCTATACAGTTTGCATAAAAGGAAAAGAATTCACCTGACATGGTTGACAAGTTTATTGAAAATCATTTGGAAGTCATTAAGTACTATAAAAATATAATGGATGATATTGGTCATAGCATCATTTGGTGATTCTGACTTTTACACATTTTAACCAGTATGGGTATTATGGATGGATCATCTGGTCTTTATTGACTTTAGGGCAATAATGATGCTTTCTGGTCTTTCACTTTCTATGCAGCATTTTTGTTTTAATTCTAAGAGATGGTGCTGTAAACACTAGTAAATAATTTGACACATTCTTCCAAGACTCATATGCAAATTATAAAAGACAAAAATACTCCATAAAATAAAGTGATTTGTTAATTTAAAATGCTCATTAATTGGTCAAATAATATAGATTTATTACATATCTGTGAACAAAACGCCTACTTTATTTAGCAAACAATGTCTTTTGGATCACTTTCATGATTGCTGTTTTAACATCTTTGTTCCACAAGCTATAGATAAAAGGGTTTAACATAGGACTCACGAAGATATAAAAAACAGCTACAATTTTCCCGTGTTCCACAGATGCCTCAGAAGGGGGCCTCAGATACATGCAGAACAATGTCCCGTAAAAGATGATGACAGCCGTCAGATGGGACCCATAGGTGGAGCAGGCCTTGCGTCTCCCCTCAGCAGAGCGCATATGCAGAATAGCTGTGAAAATGAACATGTAGGACATGAGGATGATGGTGAGAGAACAGGTAAGGTTGGAGCCAGCCACTACAAACATGGCAGTTTCTTTGACATGAGTATCTGAGCAGGCAAGGACTAGGAGAGGAGGGTCCGCACAGTAAAAGTGGTTGATTTCATTGGGTCCACAGAAGGAGAGAAGAAGCATCAGGATGGTCTGTGCCAGACCATTTGCAAAGCCATAAGTGTAAGGAGTAGCAACAAGAGAGAGGCAAACGCATCTGGACATTTTGCTACCATACAGCAAGGGTTTACAGATGGCCATGTAGCGATCATAAGCCATCACTGTGAGCATATAACAATCTGTGATCCCCAGGGCAATGAAAAAGTGGAATTGTATAAAGCAACCAATGAAGGAAATGGTTTTTCTTTTGGATAAAAAATTAACCAGCATCTGAGGAGTGACACTGGTGGCATAACAGAGATCTACGAAGGAGAGGTGACTGAGGAAGAAGTACATTGGAGTGTGAAGTTTTGGGTCACTTCTGATTAACAAAATCATGCTCACATTGCCAATCACTGTGATGAGATAGATGACTAGGAAAACCACAAAGAGGCCAGGCTGCAACTCAACTCGATCTGTCAGTCCCAGGAGAATAAACTCAGTCACTATTGTGCAGTTTTTCTTTAACATTGTGTTTGCTTGGCTTCAAGTGAGGTCTAAAGTAATGGAAATAAAAATGCATTTGTCTTTTGTCCTTTCTCCATCACCCTCAACATGTCAGCTAATACTTCTTCCCCTTCTCTCAAACTTGCAAATACATGTTACATAAGTAAGCATGTGATTGATGTTTTAAATATCTAAATTAACATAGAGTTCCTTTATGTAAACAGTCATATTTTTAAATGCTTTTCTGCAAATGTTTTCATATTTGAAAAGCCTTTATGTTTTCTGCACATCTTTATCATATTTATTCAATTATAATTTCCTCAAACACTTTCCTTAAACGTTGTTTTCCTCTGAGATTGTAATCTTTTGGTTTTCAGTCTACCTTTTGCTGTGGTGTCTAAAGCATCTGTCATGGAGACCAATCTGAGCTGAATGGACTTAGGGCAGTGGGACTGATGGATGGCGTATATTCTTGTAAAACCAGGATCTGTCTACCCGCCCCTGTAAACTCAAGATCATTTTCAAGCTCTTCCCTCTCCCTGAAACGTATGTCCATTTTCCCCACTCTAATCTACCTCAGGTGGCCATGATAGCAACAAATTTTACCTTAACTCTTAGGACTCAGCTCAGGATCTCCTTTGTTTTGTATATTATTACCCGAAGAGAAAAAATTGGTTCACGGGGCACAAAAGAAAATCTTAGTGTTTTTGTATGAAAACAGAATTTTTACAATACATAAATTATATATCCCTATATCTATCCATATATAGAAAGAGAGAGAGATAGATCGACAAACATAGACCGCTGTATGTACATACATATATCAATGGTATTCAATGTTATTGTTTGGGACTGGGGGCGATTAGGGGAAAAATAATGTATTAAAGGGCTCCCTGGTGTGGCGGGAGATGATAACGAAAACAAGGTTAACAAATATCCCTAGATCATAATGATTTTGTTGTAACTCTACCTCTTTTTAATTCTTGCAAAAATTGAGAAAAACTCTATAAAATGAATTCAAGTTCTTTAAAACATGTAAAAGGTCATACTGAAATAATAATCATAGTACCCATACAACTGAGACAGTACATAAGACGTCATGAAGTGCATCCCCCAATGTTTCGGCAGAATAAAAGTGACCTCAAAGACCCTTATGGAAAATTCTATATTTTCCTTCAGTAACACATACCCAGGTAGGACAACGTTGTACTGACTGTCGTTAATAGCTACAATGCCAAGGATGGAAACAGGTTACTTTGTAAGGCACTTTGTAAATCCATCACTCCAGCTTCCTTGGTTATTGCATTTTCCTATTCCGTGCATGAGATTTGGACTTATCGACTAGGGTAAAAAAATGTAAGACAAGTCACCTAAATCAATAAAATCATTTTGTGTTCTTTTTTTTATGTTTGTAAGATCATTGTCATAACAGACATATTCTCTTTGGTGCTGGGATGGTATTTTTAATAAGTATCTATTTATTGAAACAGTCATCAAGAAATAATTAATATCAGCACTTATTTTTTTACTGTGGAGAAATGAGGCAATGTGAGCAATGAACATCCCATATAATTTAACTGAGAATTATACGGTAATAATTTTCCTTTAAAGAAAAAGAACACAACACCCTACATGATTTGAGCAAGGAGACCTCAGCGAGAAGTATTTGCATGTGGACAGAAGTGGCTCTGGGAAACCCGAGGCTTTACAGTCATGACATTCAACCTCACCTTGAGAATCTCTCATGTAGATGTTTGCTGCCACTACCCATTCACCCAAAGAGTCTAGAAGATTGATCTTTAGCTTTAACATGTGTCACGTCTCCTTGGCGTATCGTTGTGGTTCAATTGGCAGTGGAAAAAGAAATTTCCAGAAGGCATCTTCACGAAATGCATTTTGAATTAATTTTAAATAATTAATAAAGATTATAAACCTAGAAGTGACCAGTTCTCCATGAAGGGGGTACAGATCACTAAATGATATGATGCGTATAATTATAAAGAGTAGCATTGTTAACTGGGAAAGAGCCAGAAAGATTACTTAATACCACTCCCTTATTTTTCTTCATGAAGCGAGAGAGAGTAAGCATGGTTAGTTCCTGAGAGTCAGCAGAGTGTAACAGTTAGTGGGGTCTGCAGCCAGACTTCCTGGCTGGAAATCTCACATCCTCTAATTCCTAGCTGTGGGGCTTGGGCAAGCCATTCATCTCTCTGTGCCTGAGTTTCCTCACGCGTAAAATTTGGTTATTAATAGCAACTTCCTTCACGTGTGGCAGTTAATCCCAGTAAAACTTTTAAAATATGTCTGACATGTATTGAGCACTTAATAGGTTGTAGCTACTATTACAATTTGGTGAAAAATGCAGGTCTAGTCTAAAACAAGACTCAACATCAAAGTGTGAGCTCCTTGGGGACAAGGAGTTTATCTAATCTATAGCTACAGCTTCAGTGACAGCTAGAACAGTGCTTTCCCAAATGGAGGCAATCACTAATTATTGATGGAATGATGTTCTCTTTGGTCTAGTTCCCTTTCATGATAAGTACTGCTCCACTGTGCATTTGTAAATACTTGTACTCTGAGAGAATAGTAGAATTTAATTCAAGATATTTGCTAATTCATCAGAATATGTTCCAGCTCATAATTTTATTTTTATTGATTAAAATATTTATTTCAGATTCCAAAATATATTTTAAAAATACCTAATCCTACCTGTGAAAGAAGAGTGATTTCCCAGTGAGAACAGGGTATGAAGAACCTGAAGACTTGTAATGTCATTGTCATAGAGGGACCACATCCCTGTGGTTTAATTATTTCTAGCGAAAGTCAGACTATGAACAACCACTCTCTTTTCATTCTATTGAAAATTCTAAACTCATTGAGAACATGATTTTTGCCCACTCCCCGGTATCATCAGGGAATCAAATCTCTGAAGAATGATGCAGCAATGGGATTCATTATTTATTTCAATTTACGCCTGAATGTCTTAACATTTTTTGACTTGGGGGAATCATTAAGTTCTCATGTTTACAACATATAAGAGAATAATGCATGGTATAGGGAGTAAGTTTTGGAGTCCAGAGGACCATTGGAAGATAAATAAACTTTTGTTGAATTTGGAGTAGTTATTTACAGATTCCGAGTCTCGTGCTTTATTTTTCAATAAATATTTTCAATTCCTATTTTTCAATAGGAATAATAATACATAACTACAGGAATATTGTACATATGTGGATAACATGGATGTGCTAATGATTCTTCCTTGGTCACCCTACCCCAGCCAGACCTATTGTCTTTTTTCTCTACCTTGCTCTGTCCACCTGGAGTTTTACCCTTAGGGGTCACATCAATAGAGCTCCTTTGGTGTATAGTTTTCAGCTGAGTTTGACCAATGGGAGAAACCACCAGGATGTCACAAGTGGGAGGAAAAGAACAAAGTAGCTCAGTTTCCTTCTCATTCTCTCTCAGCTTCACAATGACGGTGCTAGAGTGGCTGCAACCTTCCAGGGAGAACTCCTGCAGAGGTGTGTGTTGGGGTGGCTAGGGACTTTCTTCCTGGTTCTAGCTCTCATTGGGCTCTGGCGACATATGCCACTGCCCAGCCATTTCAGGACTAGGGGTGGGAATTGCTTTCTGCAATTAGCCTCCAGGTGCTTCAACTGCGTTGACTGATTTCTTTAACTTCGCTTGTATTCTCTGTCATTTCATCAAATTCTCTTCAGTTAAACTGTTTGCATAGAATTTTGTTTTATTCCAAGTTCCTGACTCAGGCCAGAGCAGCACATAGTAGTTTTTAAATAAATGTTGCAGTGGAAGTAATAGCTATAATCATAATTATTGTAATAATGATTATTTATTTTGATAAAATTTTGGGATATTTCTGGGTTCACCATTGTTGGAGCTTAAAGGGACTATTGAATCATCTGGATCCTGAATCAACTGACGACTACACACAGGAGTCAGATATTTAAATTCCTAGCATTATCAAAGGTAAACTTGGATTTGAAAATCTGGCTTAGACATACTTTTCTGTTTCTTTCCTCTGAACTGAAGTCACCTACACAAGCAGAGCAGTGGGAAAACTTTTGTTCCCTCTTTCCCTTTCCAGAGCCATGACCAGTCAGCGTGTCTGATTGACACCTGTGTATCAATCCCATAAAGAAGAAGCAGATGCTTTGTATTGAAAAACCAGGCAGCTGCAATGATCCTTTTCATAATCTCACCCATCTCCATTCACCCTACTGAGGTAGATAAGTGGGGAGCGTAGCGAGAAGAATGCAAAGTTTCCTCTAAGACCTTCCCCTCCAAGGTCATTTAGAAGCCTCCGCCTCCATCCTTTGTATCACATTTGGCACCCTCTTTTATCTGTTTATGCATTCCAGAAATCCCTGAGTCTTCCTAGATTTCCTGCTCTCATTCCCACTCCCTCCCATAGACTATATCATCTCCATGACTTTTTAAATAACTCAAGTCAAATTTTCCCACATGAAGAAGGAGGAGGAGAAGGAGAAAGGAATTACAGCAATAGAGAGGAACTTGAGAAAAGCTTGCAATGATGCTTTGCAAGTATTGATAGGGGCCGGCCCGGTGTCATAGTGGTTAAGTTTCCGCGCTCTGCTTCGGCGGCCTTGAGTTTGCAGGTTTGGATCCTGGGCGCAGACGGGTGCATTGCTCATCAAGCCATGCTGTGGCGGCATCCCATGTAAAGTAGAGGGAGATGGGCATGGATGTTAGGCCAGGACCAATCTTCCTCAGCAAAAAGAGGAGGATTGTAGCCCAGGGACAATCTTCCTCACACACACACACACACAGACACACACAAAAGTATTGATAGGTCATTTGTCTTAAAATCTTACAAAATTTTATTGATTACTTTCTTTAATAAACATTTCAACTTTGGGGAAATGCTGTAAATGGGAAGTGCATGATGTGAGGAAAAAACTCATAGGCTCTCACCACTTTTTGTCTCCTCCATCACTATCACCCTGGTACCAGACGCAATCTTTTTTGCCTGGAAACTATGAAACTGTAATAGCTTTTAGTGGCCACCCCTGTCTTCTCCATAAGAAATCTATATATTCATACATTTTCAAAACTGTCTGAAACATGGCTACCCATAAATATAATTACTCGCTAAACATCTTAATGAACCCATATGGTTTGGCGTGTTTTCAGAGCCAGCCCAGAAATATCTAAGAGAATAATATTTGATTTGAAACCTCTCTCTGTCTGTGTCCTTGAAAAAAATTTTTAATGTCTCCAAGCTAGAGGATTTTTATCAGTAAGAAATAAATTATAATATCTCTATCACCAGGATATAATGAGTTACATAAACTTTGTTTTTCCTTGGTAGTGAATACAGATATGCATTTAAAATGCTTAGCACGGTGGTGGCTGGTATCTAGTAAATGCTCAAGAAGTGACAGCAGTTATACTGAGAGAGTGGCAAATGTGTTCGCTCTACAAGCAGTTGATGTGAAGAACATGTGGAAATGCGGCTTTTTCCATTCTCTGTACGTGCTCTGCTCTTCCACAGGAGCCCCATCCCGCTGAGCAGAGATGCGGGGAAACAAGATTGCAAAGAATGTTTTCTACAGTGAATCGTCCATACAAACAACTAATTCTATTCGTCCAATCTGAATTGAGGAAAATCCAGAAATAATTTCAGCTACTAAAGGCATGTATACAGAGTTTATAATGTTGAAGTTGACTATAAAAATATTTGCAGGGTCATCAACAATGGACCGATTATCATAGATTTGTTGAGCAAATTCAAATTTTTATAATGAACATAATGTATCACTTTAGGTGAGAAAACACAATTTTTTAATGTATTTCTTCTAACCAACATACTCAACGAAGGATTTGACAGTAGCATGACTTTAGGACTAAGTGTTATGAAATATGAGATAAATTATCATAGTAGAACATTCACCCATCTCAATTAACCAACTAGGCAGAAAGACATTTTTTCAGAATGAAAAATAAAGAGTGCATATAAGTTTGTTTTATTTTTTTTTTAACTAGCAAGATTTTTGCCCATCTGACAAATGCTTTTATTTATTCTTTGCATGTTCATGGCAACTGGTAATAAATATTGTGCTTGTTTCTCTTTTGTCTTTTCAGAAACAATGTAATGACAAAATATCTTTAATTAGCATATTGCCTGGGTCCTTATGTCAAGATATAATTACATATCACATGGATTTGTGACGTGTGGCTTTCTTTTAAAGAGTGGCTTTGGACTTAGAACAGTCAATAATTTAAATAACTCTCTTGATTGATCTTTCTCTTTAGGCAAACGCCCAGTCCTTCACGGTGTAATCCTTTTTCTCCTTTTATAACTTAATGAGGCCTCCCATCCCTGGGGAAGGGGGGCTTTGATCTGCGTGCGTAATCTTTGTGCTTCTCTCTGAGCTGCATGGTGGTGTTTGCGCTGCTGTCGCCACCATGACGAGTGCAGCTTGGGGTCATCACTTGCTCTTGGCTGGACACAGCCTGCTCGTCTTCCCTGCTGACCCAGCTGCACTGTGGTTCTTGTGGGAACCACAGACCCCCTGACGTCTGCCCCTCACATTCACCCACAGTTGGCCTGGGAAGTCTGCTGTGCAGTACTCAGCTTCACTGGTGCAACACGTCCCAGTCATCAAATTTTAGCTATTTTCATAATTCCACGTTAGGGATATGCTGGAAATTTGGAAATTTGGGTACGATCCACGCCACAAGGACACTAAAGAAACTGTGGGGGTATTAACTCAAGTCCAAGTGGGAATGCTTAAGTAAGATGAACTTTATTAAATGCTTAAATGCTTACGTTTACTTTACTGTGGCTACCCAACAAATTGATTCAGAGCTAAAGCCTACAGCAAGGAGATTGGAGCAGCCTATCTCAGAGAGATCTCCTAAGGCCTTAAATTTTCTTTTACTTTTTTCTATCTACTCACTAGTATGCCAAAAGGTGAGGCTTTGGGCTCTTTCTCTCTCTGTCATAATCTACATTTTTTGTGTGTGTCACGCATTAATGGTGGATGGAGTTCAGAAGAGGAAGATTGGCTTAATCATAAGAAAGGTGTAACAGTACTATATGATCTTTGTGGTGATTTATAATAATAGTGTTACTATGAACCTGGCCCAAAAGTACTAGGATTTTACTCTGACTTCAAATACTAATGTAGATAAGACACAAAGAGAAAATATTAAGGTAGATAATGTACGTCAAGAACCATAAACTAAACATAGCTTTGTATAAGCGGTCCATGCTAATAAATCTATTTAAAATAATTTCATTTAAACTAACATTTCAATTAGATATGAGAGTCTCAAAACTGATTCCCTGCAACTTGGAATTTAATTCATGAGAAGTGATCTTAGATTACTAGTGAAAATGAGACAAATTACTGTTTACATGAAAGACCGCTAATTCACAACCCTCTGCCTAGCATCACTGTTTAGTTATTCATTCAATAACATTGAATTCTTTATTCACTAAATATTAACTGGGCAGCCAAAATTTTATACCGATGTCTACAGGGGGTATCAAATGAAATGACACTTATTCTGCCCTAAGAGCACTTACCATCCTGTAAAAGAAATAGATTTATAAAAGGAGTCAAGTACCACAAGACAGGCAAAGAAAACCCCCACGGGCATTCAGAAGAGGGAAAGACTATTCCAGCTGAGGATATGATGAGCAGAGTCATGGCAAAGATCTTTTCACTATAAAGAATGGAATACTTTATATCTGCCCTAGACTTGATCCCTATATCAAAACCAGTACTATGTGTCTTTGCATTTACCAAGAGACACTGTGTGCATCTAATGATTCACCCATAAATTAGGATCCCATCCATTAAGATGTGACTATTAAAACACCTCCAGGATCAGTTGCAATGATGTCCCAAAGGTGACTTCTTGATGAATGCTTCAGGGATGAGTCTCACAAAGTTAGCCATTCAGCTATAAATCCTTCTACTTTGGGGAACTTTGAGGAGGCTAAGAAATCACTATCCCTCCACAGGTAAGTCTGATAGTTCTGAAAGTCAATAATTCTAAGAAATATTGTTTGATTTCTTATTATTTCCTCTTTTGAACAAAAAATGGAATAAGTAGTGACCCTAAAAACTGCCACATTAAGACAAAATCATAGGCAGACAGATTGCAGACTCTTTCTGGCAAAGATAGCAGGTGACTTGTGATATATTAGGAGGTCAGGCAGGCCTTGCGCCATAGCATCCCTGGCCTTAGTTACAGATCCGTTTCACAATACAGCAAAGATTTAGAGTAGGCTTCCACGGTGAGCTTTAGCCAATTGTTGGAATTCAGAAAGTCCATACATCATACTTCCCTTTTTACTCGTATTTCTCCTCCAATTCTAGAGCCTTAGAGATTGGCACAAGAAAATATACTCCCACTCCATATGCTTTTAATAATTTCCCACACTTATTATTAAAAGTTTAAAGAGATTTTGCTAAATGAGTGTAAGGTTAAAGGTGAAAAGAAAAAAAAAAGTAAATGTGAATACTTTTCCTTCTTCAACCGAAGGACTTCTCTTAGGTTTTTCCAGTTCACTTTTGTGCTGAAATGTGATGGCGTTGCTATATCCAGGATGACCAAAACAAGTTTACGATGCTTAGTTCAAAGGGAATACAGTTTTCTCTAATATGTTTGTGTCTTTTCCCAACATTTTTATGGATTTTATTGACCTTTCAACTTAACCATCCCATTTGGCCTAAGTTCTCAGGAAAGATTGCATAGCGCTTAAAGATTTTTAGGTTTCTTTCCCCTGCATTGAAGATAGATCTTTAGTTCTTTCCTACGGTAAGCATAATTGTAGCTCTTTTCAATAATTCTGTTATTTGACTTATACATTTAATGAACACCTTCTTTTGGAATATCCTTATTCCTTTCATTTTCTCACTCACTTTCCACTTGGAATGAGAGAGAAGCACTGAATGAAGAAGGTATGTTAACAATTTGGAAGGTATCCATCTAGTGGAAGTCCATGGCATTGTGGGCTATGCTATGTGAGATGGGACTGAAACATTCTCAGACACCATTCAACACAAATGATCTGCACCAGTGTTTTTAAAACTCTGAATATTTTAGTGAGAACGATGAGACACAAGTTGTTCTCCACTCCCTCACTTCAGCTTATAACTTGAAATATAACTATACTAAATCTACTTTCACAACTGGTGTTTCTCCATGTGAATCCCAGAAATTAAACCCTGGACTATGTGTAATAAATAATAGAATGACATGATCCTTAATGAGAAAGTTTACTTCCTTTTCCTTCCATTTCTTGAGTGCAAGAAGACTTTGAGATAAGATCATGGAGATTCTCAGAAAGATTCTCTCTTTTCAAGCTTCCTAAAACAACAGAGTACTATAAGAGCTAAAGTTAGGGGCTAGGGTATTTCCTTCTTCAAACTAATGGAGAAAAATTTTGTGTACATTAATGACGGGAAGTTCTATACTGAAGGGTACTTTGTGGCAATACCTCAGAATCCACCGTAAGGGGAAGGTGTAAATGATCAGAGGGTAAAACCATGTGATAATAACTCTTTTCTTTGGTTTAAACACGTTGTTCCGATGATCTCACTCAGTGCTTCATCCTGGCTGTGCATTAAAATGATGTAAGAAGCTTGTTAAAATGTACCAACGTGTGTGCCCCACCTGGGACCCAAATGTCAGTGTTTTTAAAACTCCCTCACCTGAACTTAATGGGAAGCCAGAGTTGAAAACCACGGATCTAAGTGTTAGATTTGTGAATGTATGATTTAGTAAAGCAACACAGTTATTTTTGAAAGGTGTGAACTTTCTATGTCCTCCTGGCCTTGCAAAATTTGCTGTAGTAATTAAAGGTAGCTCACTTTTTTCAGTCTCCAGTAAATTTCCACCTGTTTCCAACAGTCTAACCTGCAAGTTATAAATGTCAGTTATCAAGGTTTTGGTCAGGCACCATTTTCACTAGCTCGTGTTATTAAATGAACCCCCAACGGTGCTCCCTCCTGTACATTGTTTACATGGCAGCTGGAGTGTCTTGTACTAACTCAATCTCCACTAGTAACATTAGGGAGGTAAGAAATCTACATACCATGAAAAATCAACTGATGTGAGTTGGCAAATCTACCTCATTGATTTATTTATTCAACTAATGGATACTGCGTGTCGCCTGTGATTCAGGCACCTGCCCAAGTTCCAAAGGTCTGGGGATATGGCACAAATAAATTTCCTGCTCTCATGTGTATAAATTCTGATGGAGGCAACAGACAAAAAATATGAAAATATAAATTATTTGTGTAAATAATAATTTTAGAATTGATAAATGATACGAGAAAAACAGATCATGGTGCATGATTAACAAGCTATTTGGAATGAAGCTAACTTAGACAAATGGCTGGGCAATGCTTTTCAGAGGAGGTGTCATTAGAAGAGAGATCTAAATGAAGTAATGAAATGAGTCACTCAAAGGTCTGAGGGAAGAACATTCTAAGCAGAGGGAACAGTATGTGCAAAGGCCCTCAGGTGGGAATGTGCTCAGCATGTTCAAGAAACAGTTATAAGGTTAATGTGGCAGGAGAAGAAGGACTGAAGAGAAAGTGGTCAAAGAGTTTGGAGAGGTAGATGGGACGGAATCACTAAGTCCTTTAGGCTCTGCCATGTTTCTTAGAAAGTTTAGATTTCGGCCCAAGTGTGATGGAAAATCTTGGACCATTTCACCAAGTCAGTAACACGATGTCATTTATGTTTATAAAGACCACTGGCTTGCATTGGGAGATAGAGGATTTCACCTGTGGAAGAAGGAAGATCACTGTAGTAGCTTTGGCAAGAGATAATTTTGTCTTAGATCCGACTGGTAGCAGAGGAAATGCTGACAAGCTCTTTTAAGATGCAACGTGAAATATTTGGAAGGTGGAGAAAACAAGACCTCCTGGTAGTTTAGATTAAGGATGTGAAGTCAAAGGTATGAGATAAATTGAAATAGTAATATTAAATATGTATGAGATATAAAATAAATTGGGACACTGTACAATAAACAGAGATTACCAAGAGGAAAGGGCATATTAAGTGAAGAAACAATCCAGATACCGGGTGTTGATTTAGAACAAAGGAGACGGGACGGACAGAACTCCAAGGGACCAGGAGAGGTTCACTGCTGTCAGAAAGTAAGAAATGAGGTAGAAACTGAACCTGAATAAACACACAATAGGCTCTCAAGAATTATATGCTGCTCCAGTTACAGAAGGTTTGCCTCTGCTGACAGTGATGGAACCAGTCTACAGAGAGTCATCCATTCTCCCTATTCCCTGATCGACAGTTTATGCCGTGATCCACGGCAGTGGTAGCCATGTTTGAGGATCAGGGGTTCTGACTCCATAGCCTATTTAGGGACACCAGTGAGCTAAGACAAATTCCGTGTGTGCTAGCCAAGTTAAGGTGGAGGTTGCAAAGCAGCCAGCAAAGCATGGTGCATGAATTGCAAAATATGTTTTCCGCTACAGTGTCCACTTGAATCAGCACCACCAGCCACCTGAAGGCATCTCTTGACAGTCTTCCATCTCTGAGGGAAATAGTAACCTACTTAAACCTCTCTTTTCAAAACCAGTGTGTTTTAGGGTACATTTATTTTGTCTATTCTTGGATTGCATGCAATTTATTTCTCTCTTTATACCTGAACAATTATTCTTCTTTTATTAGAGAATATGAAGATAGAAAAAGTTCCCCAATGCAATGGCACTGAGGCAACTGAGTTCATTCTTCTGGGACTGACAAGCCGACGAGAGCTGCAGCCCATCCTTTTTGTGGTGTTTCTCCTGATTTATCTCGTCACCGTGACAGGGAACTTTGGATTGATTTTATTAATCAGAATTACTCCCGGGCTGCAAACCCCCATGTACTTTTTCCTCACCCACTTAGCATGAGTGGATATTTTTTATTCCACTAATGTCTCTCCTCAGATGCTTGCTCATTTCCTATCTGAGAAGAAAACTATTTCCTACGTGGGGTGTCTGATCCAATGTTTTGTTTTTGTGACTCTGCTCCTTACTGAATATTACATGCTTGGTGCCATGGCCTATGACAGGTACATGGCGATCTGCGGTCCCCTGTATTACAGCAGCAGAAGGTCCAGGCCACTTTGCATCTGCCTGGTCACTTTCCCCTACCTCTGGGGTTCTGTGGTGGGCACAATGCCGGTGATATTGACCTCTCGCTTGTCCTTGTGTGGACCCAACACTATCCACCATTTCTACTGTGCCGACCCTCCCCTCTTAATGTTGACATGTTCTGATACTTACATAAAGCAAACGTCCCTATTTGTGTCTGCAGGGATTAACCTCACAGGTTCCCTGCTCATCATCGTCGTCTCTTATGTTTTCATTTTCATCACCATTATGAGGATCCATTCCAGTGAAGGGCAGCGCAAAGCCTTCTCCACCTGTGGCTCCCACCTGACGGCTGTCACTGTGTTCTATGGGTCCCTATTCTACATGTATCTGAGACCAGCAAATCAGCAGTCTGTTGAACAAGGGAAAATTGTGGCCATGCTTTGCGTTTTTGTGAGTCCCATGCTGAATCCATTTATCTACACCCTGAGGAACAAGGATGTGAAACAGGCTTTGAGAAGAGTATTTATGAGAAACCGTGGTATAATGGAGAAAAGTTCCATTTTGACACTCTCCCAATGAATACTAAAAAAAGAATCTCAAAAACAATCAAAAACTATCCCTTGTTGGTGGTGCCTGAATGCAATTCTCTGGAATAAGAATGATGTTCTTTATGTACGCATAGCTTGGCATCAATTGAGAGTCTAATGGAAAAAATGAATGGAAAAGAAATTGGAAATGATGATTGATAGGAAACACAAGAGTGGAAGTCAGTTGTTTGTAATAATGCAGGGTCATGTTTTCAGTCTCATTCAAGAACTCATTTCCACTTGGTTATTTAGCAGATAAATTCTTCCTTTCACTTCCTAGGTCATCAGTATTGAGCATCCCTGAGCCATCTTGTCAGCAAAGAAAGTGCTTTACAATATATTTCCTCGATATGAAAATGACTTACTTTTGTACAATATATTACATAGTTTCCTTTAATGAAAGCTGATTATCTTCTCAAAAAATCTCATATCTCTAATTTTGGATGTTTGGTCTCAATACATTTTGGCATATTTTTATGTCTACTTCTCTTGAATATAAAAACGTGTTTAATTTTTTCAACAAAGAACCTGATATTTTACATTTTAATAACCCAAGGATTTGTTTCATTAGTTTCCTTTAATCAAAACAGATACCTTTATTAGTGGGAGATAACCATTCCTGATTTAGAATTTTCATGTCTTACATAAGAGGTTTATATCATTTTGTCCCTACAATATTAACAATTATTTTTTCTATAATATTATATATTACCTTTCATTTTGTGTCTACTCACAAACTATTTTAAAATAACCACTATTCTACTATGAATGAATTTGTTTTCAGTGTTTTACAACTAAATAGTAGAATAAGCATATTCTAGATTGTTTGATACTCTTTGAAACTGGTCTTTATTTAAGAGCATGATATAACAACATTGATGTGAAACATTTTAGTACATCACTACCTTAATATTTAGGAGAGTGTTTATTTTTCCCTCTTTAGGAAAATCTTTATGCACATAAGTCATTACTTCTGATCAGTTATTGTATTAAGATAGATTTCCAGAGATTTGTTCTTACTTATTTTTATATTTCTTTATTTTTGCGTGTAGCAATGTGTGAAATCACCGCCAGCAAAAGAGTACCCTAGTTTCCCTATATCCTCAAAGGCATTGGAAGCATTCAATTGAGTGTGTGTATGTGTGAATATAGTAGATGTAAATTCAGTACAGAAAACATTTATGCAGCAGATATAATTTATTAGAACTTAACATTTATTTTACTTTTTCTCAGTTTCATAGTATGCTAGCTACTATGATGGTAATGATTAAGTTTGAGAAGAAAAAGAAAAAAGCTTTTATTTGAAGGAACTTTCTTTTGAGATGGAAACTTCCTGAGTAAAGGAATAATTAGGTTTCCAGATTTAAAAGCAGTAGATAGAGATATTCACGTACACCATGCCTCATTCCTAACAAACAATTAAGTACAGCTTTGTTTACCATTGAAGATCTCAACCTATTCAGAAGCACAATAATTTTCGGGAGAAAAATAATAGAAGTTGTAATTAGAAGAAAACTGGATGATCATCCTATTCAATACTGTTATAGAACAGATTTTTTTGTGTGTGGGGAAGATCAACCCTGAGCTAACATCTGTTGCCAATCCTCCTCTTTTTGCTGAGGAAGATTGGCCCTGGGCTAACATCCGTGCCCATCTTCCTCTACTTTAATTGGACGCCGCCACAGCATGGCTTGACAAGCAGTGTGTCGGTGGGCACCTGGGATCCGAGCCTGCCAACACCGCGCCACCAAAGCCGAGTGCGCGCACTTAACCGCTTACACAACCAGGCCGGCCCCTAGAACAGGTTTTGAATCCCTACTTTTTCCTACTTTCATATTCCAATTCTAACATTAATAAATAAAGATCTTTTAATTTTATATCCTGGGATCTGGATGATATTGGAAATATGCACTTTGTTGTTTGTTTGTTTCTTGATTATAAAAGCAATAATTGTTTGTCATGGGGAATTGGTACACAGATATAAAGTTTCACTTTTCCTTAATCCTAGTATTTTACAAAGTTAGCATAGTGTATATATTGTTGTACCGTTTCTTTTTCATAAAAAGCAGTATAAAATAATTTGCCTGTGTCTTAACTGAGAACTTCTTCACTTTAATGTGTGTATAACATTCTAAGGCAAAAATTTGTCACGTAATAGTCATACTCTCCTTAGAGTCACGACCAACACACCCCTCCAGGGGCTCTAGTTATTTACAGCCATCATACTGCCTGTGCTTAACCGGTGATTAAATGCAGGAGTCCTCACTGTGCACAGTGCTATGGAAACTGAGTTCCACGAAAGCAAAGACACATTTCCAGTCTGCAGATGGTCCAGTTTCCCAGCACCACGCAAAATGAGGGCTGCTCGTGTTAATATATCACTTGTTTCCCTTTCCTCAATTATAAAAAAAACCTTAGGAAAATCTCCCAAGTTTCTTATTATACCTTCAGCACGTTTTTAAAATTGGAATGCCTGAGTAAAACTGTACAAACATTTTTGACTCTTAAAAACATAAGGTGAGATGAATTTCCAGAGAAACTGTATAATTTTATTTTTCTAACATCAATGTATAAAAGTGCAGTTTTTTGAAATCTCTTAAATGTAGATACTAGACAGAATAATATTTCAATTCATATTTTTGATTACTAACAATTTATTCATTAATTTTAGCATTTTTGTATTTTTATTAATTTTCAGTTCATAGCCTTTGAAATGCATTTATATGTTGGTGTTTAATGCTTCAAATGATTTCTATAAACTTACTGTATCTTAGTATTATTATCACTTTATCTTATGTGTGACAAAATCTTTGTCAAATTGTTAGAGCTGCTTATTTTAAATTATTTTATGGTCAAAATGAAGTAACTTTTCTATTGGGAATTTCTCAGTCTGCTATTAAGCTCAGAGACATTTTCTTCTGATTATTGAAATGTTTAATATTTATTTGAATTTTGATCAAATTGTTTTTGCGGATTGTTTTCAGTGATTGAATGACTCACAGTTGAGGAGTTATGTGTGGACATGACAGTTCTTTTGGGGGATAGTTGTTGGCAAAAAGCAAATCCAGATACAGATAAGATTCTCTATTTAGATATCTTTGTGGAAACTATATTGCATCATGGACACTGGGATGGTGCAAAAATAAATGTATGTGTACAACTGTTAATAAATAAACAGCATTAATGTGCCAAAGTTGTATGCTTTTCTCCTCATTTATAGGCCACCATCACCTCTCCACCTTTCTAGTAAAAATACTTAACTCACCTGTAACCTTTCAGCCCTAAGCAGTCCTCTCTGTGGCCTCCGTGCCATACATCTCCCCATCGGATCTGGGGACCAAGCTATAACAATACAATTAATACTAAAATATTTTTCCACATTTGTCACATAATTTACTATGGGCATGTGTTGTATGTGTCGCCACATATGATATTGTATATGTGTGCATATTCTTCTAAATTGAACTATTGCATGCATAATTTCTGGGTTAAAAATATCAGGTAGCTAAAAGCATCTGATTTTCATTCTCCTAATGTAAATTTGAAAAGCAAAAATAACAAAGATGGAATTTCTCTACTAGAAATTGAAACATTTAGGGGGCCTGCCCGGTGGCATAGCTTCGCCGGCCCGGAGTTTGTAGGTTCTGATCCCGGGCACGCACCGACGCACTGCTTGTCAAGCCATGCTGTGGTGGTGTCCCATATAAAGTAGAGGAAGATGGGCATGGATGTTAGCCCAGGGTCAATCTTCCTCGGCAAAAAAGAGGAGGATTGACATCAGATGTTAGCTCAGGGCTGATCTTCCTCACACACAAAAAAAGAAATTGAAACATTTTAAATCTACATTAATTATAAGAATTTGGTTTAAAATATGTATATAGATTGGTCAAAGAAAAAATAGAAATGGATTCATTCAGTATACAATGAAGATAACATCACAAATTAATGAAAAGTAAAGCGTTGCTTAATAAATAGAAGGAAATGGGTTAAAATGTGAGAGAAAAAGTTGTATGCAATAGTACAACATACAACAAAATTGTATCTAGAATAACTCAAGGTATTCCTATAATATATAGCCACAAAAAATCAATAACATAATATAGATACTTGCTTATTTAATTTTAGGATGGAGAAAATCCACAAAGCAAAACAAAAAGAGACAAAAATTTTCCAAATAAAAATGTAAATATTCTTCATGTGAAGAATATTGGAAACAACATGAACTGTAATCATCAAGCTGATGTATATATTTCATTTGTTAAACATATATTTCAATTCTTTTTCTGTTCAAATTAAAATAGAAAGCTTGCCTAAGAATTTCAGTTGAGACAATAAAGAAGCAAATTATCTTAAATAATATTTCTTAATATTAATATAAGTACAGTGAAATGGTTACTTTCAAACGTTACTAATCATACATGTAAATGGTTGATGCTTTCTGGAGAAAAATTTACCCATAGAAAAATTTAACAAGGGCTTTAAAAGTGTTCAAAGCATTTAAGTCAGCAATTCCACATTTAGGAATCTATCCTAGAGAAATAACAAGAGGGATATGGAAGTAGATATACGAGTCAATCATAACAACAATAGGATATATCAACATGATGGAATAATTGTTTGCAAGATAAAGTGGAAAAAAATTAACCAAATGCAGAGAACAACTCTCTTTTAGTAGGAGATTGCAAGTAAATTTTACTTTCATTCCAAAATTGAAACTAAATTTTATTGCAAAATTTAAAAATCTTTTAGTATTTTTCAATTTGCTTCTCTACAACTATGTATTATTTTTGTAATTAACTTCAAGTATGATTTAATTTTGTGTATTATACCACATTGAAAATAATGTTCACTAGAAATATTTAGTCTATATGAAAATACAAACATTATACTCTCAAGTGAAAATCAATGTTAAACCTTGCATATGGCAAATGATTCCAATTTCGTTTTAGGAATTATAAGAATATATACACACACCAATTTATTAAGAAAAATATAAGAAAATTGAAACAGAAGTTGTCCATTGGTTTAGGACACATCACTGACAAATGTTACTTCCTCACCACTGTCTGTATTTTCAGTTATTTATAGTGAACATGTTTGATAGAATCAGCCTTATTCAATCAACTGAGACTTAAGAATAGAGCTCAGTTTTCTAAAACTGCATGTCATCTGAGTGATTTTCTGGAAAATTATTTGAACACAGAGTAAATATAGCAGTTGATTTCATGTGAACATTTAGTATCACGGTCTAAGTTAAAATCAAGGCACACAATATTAGAATACCAGACATTTAAGACAATTTAAAGAAATTTTAATATACGTCTCAATATGCAGCCATCTAGTTGAATAATAGTGCATAGATTAATGAAGATGATTTATGTATCTCTTTATATAACCTTCTTTTTTTTTTTTAGAATATATCTTTTTTTTTAAGATTTTATTTATTTATTTTTCCCCCCCAAAGCCCCAGTAGATAGTTGTATGTCATAGCTGCACATCCTTCTAGTTGATGTATGTGGGACGCGGCCTCAGCATGGCCGGAGAAGCGGTACATCAGTGCGCGCCTGGGATCCGAACCCAGGCCGCCAGCAGCGGAGCGCGCGCACTTAACCGCTAAGCCACGGGGCCGGCCCTATATAACCTTCTTTACTGAAGATTTTCTCAATAGAAATTTTGAGAACTACTGGAACAGACTTATCTAGAGAATAATGTCACAGACAATTTTATGAACCAAAGTAAGAATCGAGTGTTCTCCTCCAAAAAGATATGTAAACACCTACTTATCTATATACTGTTTCAGGGCCCTCTCAGGTTGCAGAAGCCACTTCACAGACTGTATTAACTCTTAATAAATTAGACCTAACTCAGTGCTACTACATAAAAAGTATACCTAGATAGTTCTTCATTTGTTTTTTTTTTTTAATTTTTTGTTTATTGCAGTAACATTGGTTTATAACATTGTAAAAATTTCAGGTGTACATCATTGTACTTCTATTTCTGCATAGATTACATCATGTTCACCACCAAAATACTAATTACAGTATTGTAGGAGGGGTTATGCCCTAGTAGATATTAAGATTCATTATAAAGTTATACGATTTAAAATAGTATGATAATGGAAAGAATAGAGAGCCCAAAACAAAAATATCTATGTATTTATGGGATGTTAATATGTGATGACAAATGCATTTGACATCAGTGGAAAAGACTATATTAACAACGCAAGGTAAATATCCTTACAGGCAAATAGATATTGGACTTCAGAAAAGAAATACAAAGGATCAATAAAAATATACTTAACTTCACTCGTGACTGAAGAAATGCAAATAAAATATAAATCTTGTTATTTAAAAAAAAAAAAAGTATACCTAGAATGCTTTATACTATACTGTGCTTGAATTCAATCCATATTCCTGGAAACTCACAAACAGGTGTTGACAGTTTATTTTCAAAACTGAGAATCATAAGTATTTATATATAGACAAAAAGTTTTTAGGATGTGTATGATTCGGGTTGTGGGAGAATTTACAAAATGTTTTAACCTATGTGTGATCCATGTATTTAAAATTTCCCTGAGGTGATTCCAGTAATTAGTCAGGCACCAGAGACATTGTTCTACACCACACTTGAAGAAGAAATAATTTCATAAGTAAAAAAAAGTGCAAAACTAATCCCCCTGCTTTGAACGTCACTATGGCTCTGTAGACCACATAACTCAGAGAAGATGGATTTCCAGTGTTTCCATCAGAGTGAGTTAATTACAAGATTTATTCTGAAGTAAGTAAAGATATTAAAGTATTATATGGAATTATTGGATACTGCCCATTTTATTTTTAGAGGTTCTCTGCTAAAGAAAATATTGTTTAATTTCAATATTACAGTTTTTATTAAAACAAGTTGTCTTGAAGGTATTAATTTTGCGGAGAATTTAGCTAATGTCATTGACAGTTCATGAAGATAAACAAATCATGACTATAGAGTAGTAGGTTTGTTCTTTGAAGGCAGTGACCATGTCATCACAGACACTTAGTAATGACAAATGAACACATGCTTAAACTGCAATTTTATGAAAGAGATTTCCCTTAATCATTTGCTGCATGGCATGGATCACATCCTTGTTCCTTAGACTGTAGATCAATGGGTTCAGCATTGGGCTCAAAAAAGTATAGAAGACTGCAATTATTTTGGACTCCTCTACAGACGTCTCAGATGGGGGCCTTAAGTACATGCAGCAGAGGGTTCCATAAAATATGGTGACTGTTGTAAGGTGGGAAGCACAGGTAGAAAATGCTGTGTGCCTGCCTTTAGCAGAACGGATCCTCCAGACAGCTGTAATAATGAAAAGGTAGGACAGGAGAATGATGAAGAGGGAGCTTGAGAGAGTAAAACCAGCGACTACAAACATTGCCGTCTTCTTGACATAGGTGTCAGAGCAGGCCAACATTAAAAGAGGAGGGTCAGCACGGTAGAAATGATGGATTTCAAGGGAGCCACAGAAGGACAAGTGAAAAGTCAGCAGTGTCTGAGAGAGTCCACTGAGGAAGCCAAAAGTATAAGGGACCATGACTAGAGAGATACAAATGTTCCTGGGCATTTTGGTGCTGTAATGTCAAGGGCTGCGAATGGCAACATAGCGATCCACTGCCATGGAAGCAAGGATATATAACTCAGTGATCACCAGCGCAATGAAGAGAAGACACTGCATGAAGCATCCAGCATAGGAGATGGTCTTCTGGTCTGAGAGGAAATTATGCAGCATATTTGGAGTAATGTTGGAGGAATAACAAATGTCTACAAAGGAGAGGTGGCTAAGGAAGAAATACATGGGCGTTTGGAGGTGGGAATTGGTCTTGATCAGCAGGATCATGCACAGATTCCCTGCCAGTGTGATTAGGTAGATCACCAGAAACACCCCAAACAGGATCTTTTCTAGCACTGGATCCTCTGTGAGTCCCAAGAGAATGAATTCCGTCAGTAGAGTGTGGTTTTGAGAAGACATTTTCTTAGCCCTTGAAAACTGACAGTGACAAAGAAAGTGAGGAATTCTGTCTGATCCAGATTCTGCTTTTATTATTTTATTCCATCCATTTTATCACTTACTTATTGATCTATTCATCTATGAGGAAATTACTCTTCTCTTTTCAACACACACATCAAGATTTCTATGTAAATATTTTCACACTCTATCTCTGTTCTCTCTCTCTCTATATATATATGCATCTCAAACACGCAAACACATTCACTCTCTCTCTCATGTATATGTAATGTATTCACATATAGTTGTATTTTATATTAATTAATAGATAATATGTTATAATATTACATATTATATATACATATGTATACATTTATAACTGTCTTCTTGGGGAACTTCATATTTGATATTTTTTCCAAATGTTTTGGGGAAAAAAGCCAAAAAAGTGAAAATTAGACAGGAAAAGCAGCACATCATCAACATCATTCAAATGGACAAAGGAAGCTGGATTTCTAGGGTCCCTTGCGCTGTGATGTCCTATTGTTTCAGATATAAAATAGAAGATAAATGTTCAGCACAGCATTTTCTCTTGAAACCTATAGTCGTCTGACTTAATTTCTTAAAGAGGACACTGAATTTAGTGAAATTTAACTCTTGATATATGGCTCAGAAGGTACAGAATGAAGACTTGTTCTCTCTGCTTTATAAATTTACCCACTCATTTATTCACGCACACTGCAAAATTTGATATTTTTCTGTTCTAGGATCTGTAGTTGCAGCAGTGAACAAATTCCCCGTCCTCATGGAGCACATGTTGTAGGAGGAGGAACAGATATTAAACACATAGATAAAAACGTATAACATCATGTCAGTTAGAAGCAAGGATTATGAAGAAAATGACGGCAGGATGCTTTAGATGCAATTTTTTCCACATTTAGAGGATACTAATCTCCACACAAAAGAACAAAACATATTTTTGTGAACAAATGTAGAAAATAACCTACCTGTAAAAGCTGATTTACCATATTTTGTAAAAGCACAGTGGGAAGATTTATAACGTATTTGCTAAGTATATTCCATAGAGTATTTTTTAAATAAATTTTAAAAACCAATTAAAATAGTCTTTGTTCGTCAAGGGCATAACCTTAATTTAATGCTTTGGGAACTAGATTCTCCTTTGAGGCCAATAACCCTACCTAACTCTGGTAGACACTGCTTGGTACTGTGTGTGAGATCTTCAGCACACGTAAAGAATTTAACCATCACTTTTAATACTATGGAAGGAGGAAAATACATGCAGATAAGTTTTGCAATTTTAATATAGTAAAGAACAGGGAATCCCAATCAGAAAGCTTAAATTTTTCTCTATAAACACTGAAATGAGGTTATCTAATGATAGTGAGGAGTAGGAAGGTACAGCAGGTGAGAGATTTGAGGAGCAGAAAGACGAGGAAAGCCACAGACTAGGAAAAATATTCACATTCAGTTATTCTGACAAGGACTTGTATTCAGAATACATGAAGATTTTCCACAAAAAACTGCTCAAATTATAACCATCCTAACCAAAAAAAAAAAAAGTCTATGAGGTGAACAGAGAGTTCATAAAAGAAGGTTTGCGAATAGCCAATAACCACGTGAAAAGAATGTCAGCAACCATAACTGTCAAGAAAATGCAAATTCTAACTACAACTGGATACCACTTCACAGTCACATCAATGGCAAGAATTAAAAAGATTAGCAAGAAAAAGATAGACAATGACAACGTGAAGTAATTGTAAATTTCATAATATGTCACTTGATGGCGTATAAAATAATTTAATGACTTTGGAAAACTGGTTGTTCCTTATAAAATTTCTCGTAAAGTTAAGTGCCATATAAAACTATAGCCCAGTAAGCATTATGTATTTATACAAGAGAAAAGAAGACGTATACCCACAAAGAAACTCAGATATATGTTGACAAATGCATAGATAAACAAATTGTGATATACCCATATAATGGAATACCACTCAGCAAAAAATGAACAAACTACTAATACAAGTTAAATGAATCTCAAAAGCATTGCATATATAGAGAGAGATTAACTTCCTGAAGGGCAGAGTGATGACCTCCCAAAACCTGTTTCTCCAAAAAAGCAATGAGAACACTGGCAAAAGTTGTCAAAATCAACTCTTGAGAACTCTGGATATTTACCAAAGGCTGGCAACAGTTCTAGGAAAATTAATCCATTTATTCAAGTAAACATGTCACAAGGTTGCTAAAAAGAGTGAGCTTTGTGTCTTTTTTTTTTTGGTGAGGAGATCAGCCCTGTGCTAACATCTGCCAATCCTCCTCTTTTTTTTGCTGAGGAAGACTGGCCCTGGGCTAACATCCACGCCCATCTTCCTCCACTTTATATGGGATGCCACCACAGCATAGTTTGCCAAGCGGTGCATCGCTGCGCGTCCGGATCCGAACTGGCGAACCGCTGGCTGCTGCAGCGGAGCACGCGCACTTAACCGCTTGTGCCACCGGGCCCGCCCCGTGTCCTTTTTACATTCCCTATCCCCACCCCTCTCCCTACCTGCACAGCAGCCTTGACAACTTGAATTATGATTTCATGGCTGAGCACATTCGTCAAACTGCACTAAAATTATTATATTTTATTGTAAGTAAATGTACCTGCATAAATTTGATTTAAAGGTAAGTTTCGCTTTCCTCACAGTCAACCAGATCAAATTATTCACTGGATTATTAATACTGAGGTACGAATAAAAACGACAACAGAGGCACAACATTATCGGGGCTCTTCCCATACTTAAATTAAAACAGGACAAGAGCTAACCATTGAAGCTTAATTTGTCAAACCCTTTCTTCACCTGGAAAATTTTTAACTATTACATCAAGGATGGAATCCAGAAAGAAATCTGTTTATCTCTTATCTCTTCTCTTCTCTTTGTTTCTGGTATCAAGGAAGCTGGGATAAAAAAAAAATAAGAAAATGAATGAGAGGGCCAGCCCCGTGGCTTAGCGGTTAAGTGCGCACACTCCGCTGCTGGCGGCCCGGGTTCTGATCCCGGGCGTGCACAGACGCACCGCTTCTCCGGCCATGCTGAGGCCGCGTCCCACATACAGCAACTAGAAGGATGTGCAGCTATGACATACAACTATCTACTGGGGGTTTGGGGGGAAAAAATAAATAAATAAAATTATAAAAAGAAAATGAATGAGAGAAGCAGCAGAAGAAGGAGAATTAGTTGGATGAAGAGTTTTAAGTAGTAAATAGGAGTGGTCAATGAAATATGTAAAAGCTTTCTCAAGTCTTCACGAGTCTGTTCCTTGCTGAGTATTACATGCTCAGTGGCTTGGCCTATGACAGGGACATGGCAATCTGCAATCCCCCGCATTGCAACAGCAGAATGTCAAGGCCACGTTGCATCTACCTGCTCACTTTCCCCTCCCTCTGGGGTTCCATGGTGGGCACAATGCAGGTAATATTGACCTCTCACTTGTCCTTTTGTGGACCTAATACCAACAATCATTTCTACTGCGCTGGCCCACCCCTCTTAATGTTGACATGTTCTGACACTTACATAAAGCAACCTGCCCTGTTTGTGTCCACAAAGATTCAACTCACAGTGTCCCTACTCATCATCCTCAACTGCTACATTTTCACTCTCATCACAATTATGAAGTCATATTCCAGTGAAGGGCAGCACAAAGACTTCTCCACCTGCAGCTCCGATGACAGCTGTCATTGTGTTTTATGGTGGCATGTGCATGAGACCAGCAAATGAACAGACTGTTGAACAAGTGAAAAATTGTGGCCGTGTTTGTGTTTTTGTGGGTTCCATCCTGAATCCATTTATCTACAGCCTGAGGAACAAGGATGTGGAACAGGCTTTGAGAACAGTGTTTATGAGAAACATTAGTACAATGGAGAAAAGTTCTATTTTGACAGTCTCCCCATGATAAAATAATGAGTCTCAAAAACAATAAAAAAGATATCCCTTGTTGGTGGTACCTGAATGCAATTCTCTTGGATAACAAAATATTTTTTATATATGCATAGTTTGGGATCAAATGAAAGTCTAATGGAAACAATGATTGGAAAAGTAGTTTGGAAATGATGATTGATAAGAAACACAAAAGCAGAAGTCAGCTGTTTATAATAATACAGAGTCATATTTTTAGTCTCCCTCAAGAACTCATTTCCACTTGATTACTTAGCAGATAAGTTCTTCATTTCACTTCCTAGGGCATCAATATTGAACACCACTGAGCTACTCTTACCAACAAGGGAAGTGCTTTATGATATATTTCTTGAATATGAAAATGATTTACTTTCATATGATATATTACATAGTTTCCTTTAATGAAAGCTGATTGTCTTCTCAAAGAAACTCACATCTCTAATTTCAATGATTTTTCTCGCCGCACTTTGGTATATATTTGAGTCTACTTCTCTTGAATATAAAACCATATGTGTTTTATTTTTTCAAGAAAGAACTTAATGTTTTACATATTTTAATTCCTCTATGATTTGTTTCATTAGTTTCCTCAATCAAAACAGAATCCTTTCTCAATAAAGAATACTCACCTCTGATTTAGTATATTCTTCTCTTACAGAAGTTTTATATAATTTTCCCTACTACATAACTAACAGCTATTGTTATATAATTTTACATATTACCTTTTGGTTCCTGTCTACCCATAAATAATTTTACATAATAGTTCCTCAAGTCTGCATGAATTTGGTTTTAATGTTTTAAAACTAAATAGTATTGCAAGAATATTCCGAATTGGTTGATGCTCTTTGAATTTGGCTTCTTTTTAATTGTATAATATAACCGTGTTAATATGACATATTTAGTATGCCACATTCTTTTAATAATCAGGATGTTTTTATTTTTTTCCTTCTTTAGGAAGGAAGAAAAAGACAAATACTGTATGATCTCCCCTTTACATGGAATCTAACAAAACTGAACTCGTTGAACCAGAGACTAGAATGGTGGTTGGCAGGGGTGGGGAAAGTGGGGAGATGTCAGTCAAAGGGTACAAACTTCCAGTTATAAGATGAATAAGTTCTGGGGATCTAATGTACAGCATGGTGACTATAGTTAAAAATACTGTGTTTTTGTACTAACAAGTGCTAAGAGAATGGATCTGAAATGATTTGGCCACCTCTAAGACAACAAAAAATTATAATCATGTGAGATGATAGAGTGCTAACTAACCTTATGGTGATAATCATTTCACAATATATAGTTTTATGAAATCATCATGTTGTCCAACTTAAGCCTACACAATTTTACATGTCAATTATATCTCAACAAACCTGGAAAAAAAAAACTAGTCAATAAAATTTCAAGATTAAAATCATAAGGCTGTGTTCTCTGACAACAAACTAGGTTACAAATATGTAACAATGATATATCATTTAAAAGTCCAAATATAAGGTAATTAAGCACTCTCTTCTAAATAACCCATAAGTTAAAAAGTCACAGGGAATATTAAAAAGTATTGAAAACTGAACGATACAAAATACCAAATTTAGTGGGTTTCAGCTTAAGCAGTGTTTTGGTAAAATATGAGAAAAGAAGCAAGACTCAATCACTAATCCAAACTTTTATTTAAAAAAATGAGAAGATAAAAGATAATCCCAAGTAAATTCTAAATGTTTCAAAGCAGAGAGCATTCATTCTTTGCCTAGACTTGAGTTTGTGGACCAAGGCTTACAAGTCACAGGGAAGAAGTAGGCCCCAATAGCTCAGAGGCCACAAACTAGATCCACAAACTCAAGTCTAGGAAAAGAAAGATCACTCTATTCGTCTCTCTTCCCATTCCCATAGGGGCCATTACACAAGCACATTCACGAGAAACAGGAAACTACTATTGTGACCCACAGGTTCTGGCTTCACTTAGTAAGTCAAAGAGGTATGCAGAAGGGTGTTTCTTAAAGACTCCTAGCCCCAAAAGACAGATGGTAATAAGAATGGAATAAATTCAAGGAACTGAGCTGAGAGAATGTTTGTCCTGTTTACCATTGTAAACAAGAGTACACCAGCATTTCAGGGAGTATTAACTAGGACTTTTCACTTAGAGCAGTTCTCCTCAAAATTTAAAGTGTTTACAAATCACCCAGGATTTGGTTAAAACAGAGATCTGTGTATGGTAGACCTGAGGCACAGAATGCAATGCTACGTTTCTAACAACCTCCAAGGTTAACACTTTCGCTCCTGGTCCATGGACCACACATTGAGGAATAAGGGCCTAGACTAATAAGTGCAGCTCATTTCTTCCCAGACATGAGCTTTTTAGCTGAGACACTTGTGTCATATCCAGAAAGAACACCAACACTCGTCATGAAAATGCAGAGACATTTGAGCCAAATATTTACAGTTATGGTTTATTGGAAATTGGAGGCATTGCCATCCTAGTGACCATATTTCATCTGAGCACATTCTTCAAGGCCTGCTTTACATCTTTTTTCCGCAGACTGTAGGTGAATGGATTAAGCACTGGGCTTAGAAAAGTATAGAAGACAGCTATTATTTTTGATTCTTCGATAGCCTTATCTGTTGGTGGTCTTACATACATGCAGAAGACAGTTCCATAAGGTAGAGTAACAGCCATCACTTGGGAACAACAGGTGGAGAATGCCTTGTGCCTTCCCTCTGCTGATTTGATCCAGAGGATGGCAGCAATAATGAAGGCATAGGACACCAGGATGATGGTGAGAGAGTTGGAGAGGTTGAAGCCAGCTGGTATGAGCATGGCTGATCTTTGACATAAGTATCAGAGCAAGAAAGCTTCCTGAGTGGCGAATCAGCACAGCAGATGTGGTTGATGACACCAGATCTACAGAAGGTCAAGTGGAAGGTCAGGATGGCCTGGAATAGCCCATCTGAGAAGCCACAGACGTAAGGAAATGTGGCTAAGCAGGTGGAGACACGCCTGGACATTTTCGCACCGTAGCGCAGAGGGTTGCATACGGCCAAGTAGCGGTCATAGGTCATTGCTGCCAGCATGTGAATCTCAGTCAGGAGAAGTGCAATGAATATGTAACACTGTGTAAAGCAGCCAGCGAAGGTGACGCTCTTCTTTTCTGGTAAGAAATTAGTCAACATCTGCGGGGTTGCGTTCGAGGTCTAGCACAAATCTACAAAGGCTAAATTAGTGAGGAAGAAGTCCATGGGCACGTGAAGGCGAGAGTCGAGTCTGATTAACACCATCATGCCCAGGTTTCCTATGAGGGTGACAAAGTCCACAACCAGAAACAGCACAAAGAGGAGAGGCTGGAGTTCGGGGCGATCTGTGAGCCCCAGGAGAATGAATTCTGTTATTGCACTCTCATTTGTGATGGACATTTTCTGAGAGTCTGTGCCTGCATTGGAAACAAATGCAAATAAAGCAGCATGAAGGTACAAATCACATTACTGACGACTGAAATAGCTTTTCTCTAAACCTTCGTATGTCATTAAATGAACACTATCATAACCCAACTTTGTACTTCTACTAAGCCGTGATTTCAGTTGCCACTGTAAGTATTCTATTTCTATCTGTACACCTACAGTTATACCTATAGGAATACCTGTAGATAACTATACTTATACCTTTTCCTATTTCCATATACAACCGTGGTACGTATTCCCTATATCCCTGCACTATTTTTTGCCTCTCGAACTCTACACATCCTATAAAACCTAGTTCAAAGCCCAGTCCTTTGTGAAGCATGCCTCACTCCACTCACATCGTGCGTGAGCTGGAATTAATCCCTTTAGGCTTTCTGCTTCCAGCGCACTCTATATACTGCTAATTTGTTCACTGGGACATTACATCATCATAGTGAATCTACTTTCTACTCATATTTTAGTTCTTCAGGGTGAGGGACAAAGTCCAGTTCATTATTGTACTGTGACTTCTCAGCATATGTTTATACACTGATTTTACAAAGAAAAGGAAAAAACAGTGTAAGCATGAAAAATGAATTACTTGCAATGTTTTACTCGTGTCTGTGTCTCCACGGAGCTTTTCATGATGTAATATGCTTAGGAGAATTAGTACTTTTGAACTTTAGTGTACAAAGCAGTTGCTTTGGAAGCTTGTTATTCAATAAAAGTCGCAGAACATTCATTTCGTAAAGTCTTATGTGGGATACTGGGATCATCATATGCAACAATTATCCAGAAAATTCTGATGCAGATGTTCCCAGAATCACACTTTAAAAAAGCACTGTCACAGTGGTCCCATAAACATATGCCAAATGATTGAACAAATAATCATCAAATCGAATCAAATCTTACTTAGCATTTTGAGGACCATCTACAGCAATGATGTAATGTATTGATAAAGAAAAGGAGTAAGTTTTCATAGTTCGTATTTAAGTTATGAATCACAGCTTGTGTCTATTAGAGGTATTCCAAACCCTATGGCTTTTTATCTCCTTCATGTCACAACTAGAGCTGAATCCCCTCTTCCTTTCTCTTGAGATGCTTTTATTTTTTGCCCTTTCTCTCATACTTTGTTTCTTTTGAAACTCCTCCCAATTCTTGTTTCTTTTCAATAATGAGTCACTACAACTTACTATAGTATTAGTTTTAGAAAGATAGTGACAAATTCTTTTTTGTGTGTGTGAGGAAGATCAGCCCTGAGCTAACATCTATGACAATCCTCCTCTTTTTGCTGAGGAAGACTGGCCCTGGGCTAACATCCGTGCCCATCTTCCTCTACTTTATATGGGACGCCGCCCCAGCATGGCCTGACAAGCGGTGCATCAGTGCATCATTGTGCGCCCGGGATCTGAACACGGGCCGCCAGCAGCGGAGTCTGCTCACTTAACCGCTACGCCACAAGGCCAGCTCGATAGTGACAAATTCTTTTGGTACCTATATCTCCGTTACCGAGAATTGTAAATACTTAATAAACAATTGTTGAATACACTAATAATTGTTATAGATGAAATATAATGACCCTTAACCATGAGTTACCACTTTTCCCCATTTGTAAGTGGGATTAACAGTATTGGTTCTGTCACCCTCTCAAGTCATGGTGGACATCAAGCTAGATATTCATAAACAAGTATTTATTGATGCTCAACATATCATGTGATTAGGCACTGGAGATGCAGAAATGAACAAAACCTTCAAACCCCCTGCCCTTCTGGCATTCACATTCTAGTTGACAGAGAGAGACAGTATTGTGAGTAAGTAAACGGTGTTTCAAATGGCACTGTTATAGAAAAAAATAAAGAAAATGGGGTTTAGAGGAAAGAGTGTTCAAATTTTAAATAGTAACACCAACAAAGAACTCATGAAAAGTGACTTTTTTAGAAACAAACTGAAGGAGGAAGAGAACAAGCAATAAGGCTGTTGTAAGAAGGATGTTCTAAGGATAAAGATCAGATGCAAAGACACCGTATGCAATCCTTCTGTGCAACTGCTAGTGATGTGTGTGTACAGAGTTCATGCAGAGTTCATGCAGAAAATCCAGCTGAGATGTTCCCTAAAATGCAAATGTTTCACTTCATTGAAAGTCTGGTTCATCTCTACCTCAGACTTTCCTTCCAAGAACGTCAATGGCCTTCCCTGGAGAAGAGGAGTCAGGGGTTAGTTGCAGTCCTTTCAAGAAATGTCTAGAAGGAAACACTCTGTAACCAGAATATTTATTTGTATGACAGCAGTGAGGTGACTTAGGAGATGTCTTCATGTTCTTCTACACCCAGAAAACCTCAGAGAGAGAACAAGTGTTGGTTAACAGAACAGAGAAAAATGGAAGGAAAAAGAACAGAATTTGGCAATTTCAGATGTATAAAGACACAGCAGGACATTGGACTTGAGGGCTTCATTTGCAGAAGGACTCATTTGTTGCATGTCACTAATGACGGCCTGTGGGATCTGAAATAGTCTTGACTCACAAGCTCAGTGACCTGTGTGAGATCCAGAAATATCCAGTTGAATAGAACGGAGGTACTGATAAGTAAAGAGGCAAAAATGACTGAATATTGTGTGTTTACAGAGAAGGAAGATCACAGCCAATCTGACTGCCTGAGTCAGGCCAGAGCAAAAGATGAACATCTTCTGAACAAGGCGCTTGTGGGTTTACTGGTTCACAACCAGGCAGAGCCTCTACCTGATGGAGAAAGAACCCAGAGGAGTAGCTCAAGGATAGTAGAAAGCTACAAACTGTGAAACCTGCAACTAGGACTAGCTACATAGTATACACTGTCCAGGAGAAAATAAAATGTAAGGGATCCTTGTTTCTTTTGGCTTCCTTTTAGCAGCTTCTACACTGTATATATACACACATATATATAACAACTTCTAAAGCCCATCTCCCCCATTACTAGATACTGAACATCAGAGAGGAATACCCAAGAGGAGAGAAAACTCCCAAACTGATGTCCCAGCTAGCAATTCTTTATTAAGGTATGTTACAGGTTAACTTCCTTTCTCTTTTTAACATTCTCCCCACCTATCACTGTCAAATCTCTTCATGTATCTTAAATGCAGACACTGTCTTATTTATTTTAATAAATTTAAACAATAGGATTTAACATAAGGATTTTTATTGAGAAATTAGCCATTACATTCTGAATGCTGAATGAATGATTTGCACATCATCAATGAGGATCCTCTATTCACTCTATGTGGACAGCAAACTGCTTGCTGTTGTAATAACCACCCTCAAGCTTCAGCGGTTTAACCGAAGGAGTGTTTATTTCCCAATACAGAGCAACCCAATATAGGTGTTCCTGGTTGCCGGCAGGATGTGATACTCTTGTCTAGTTTCAAATTTGTTCAGCAACTCAGGCTGATGGAAAATCTTATGATGCTCCATCCTGCTACAACATCCTTCAATGACTTTTTTGACCTTAGCAAACAAGTCCAGTCTCCTTAATGTCTTTCATGAAGCTCTCTGTGATCTGGCTTTTGATTACCTTTTTTGGCTCCTATCCTATGACTTTCCTCATATTCTCTGCACCAGCCCACTGACATATTTTCATCTCCTGAATGGGCTACACTCTCTCACAAATCTTCAGGCTTCTTCCTCTAGGAAGAAGGCTTCCTTTAGGCTTCTTCCTTCTTTCTACATGTATTGTTCCTCTCTAGAATCTCCTTCCTTCGTTTTATGTGGATAAATTTTGTAAATCTTATATGTTTCAGCCCAGACCACCTCTCCTTCTCAAGACTTTGTGTTCCCCATAGCTATATTATATTTATACTATATTTAGCACTATCATAGCATTTATATCATACTGCAATTTCTTCTTTGCTTCTTGGTGATATGCTGAAAGGAATAAAATGTTCGAAGGCATAGACTGTGTCTTATACTCCACTTTATCCCCAAGGCATAGCACACGACTAGCCAACAATAGATGTCGGTGTAGAATGTTGAATAAATGAATGGGGAAAATCAATTTGTACTGTAACCTGTAATTTCTTCCATTTGGAATTCATTCTAAGTAAACAATTGAGACTGTGTTTGAAAATAAATATTTAAATCACTTCTTAAAGTAGTATTTATTAGAATACAAATTGGAAATCAACTAAATTTTCAAAAATAGGTACATGATTAAATAAATAAAATATAATGTATAATATGAGAAAATACTATTCAGTAACTAAGAAAATATTTACTGACTTAAAGGTTTTTTTTCCATAGTTAGGCAGGGAAATATGGCTTTTTTCTTCCCTTTGTGGTATCTGCCTTTGTTTCAGTTGCCTAAGTTGCCTGAAAATTCTGCCCTGTCGTAGAGTTCCGCCAGCTCTCCAGAGTGCTGCCACGGTTCCTGGGCTGTGTTCAGAGCTAAGGCAGCAGGCAACGAGGCAGGATGGTCCCACCTTTCCTCTCTCCTCCTCCATAAACCGTGTTCACTCTTGGACTTTGGCCTTTGAGAGAAAACAACAAATCTAAGAATAGATGTAATTTCCACGTTTTGGTGTGCCACAATCCTTCTCAAAATAATGAAGTAGAGAGCCAGCTACCTGTTCAGTGTGCTTGATGGAAAAGGATGAAACCTAGAAAAGGAAAAAAAATGGATCATATCCTAAAACATTATCATCCACATTTTGAGAGAATTTCCTACAACCAAGACCAAATCACTTTTATTTTTATGGCACCATTAAAATTAGCTATAACTTATGTGAGTTTTTTGACATATCATGGAAAGTTATCTAATTTATTCTTTGAAAAATCAACTTTCCAATATCATCTATTAAATAATCACATTTTCCATTAATTTGAAATATCAAATCTAACATATACCAAACAATGCCTAGTATAAGGCATAGTACTTATATTTGTAAATTTTAATTTTATTCCATTGATCTGTTTCTTCATTATTTTCATATAGTGTTCATAAGTAATTCTGTATGATATGTTTTTCTATTAATTTTTATAAATCCACATAATTATACAGTTTGGTATATTGCAAATGCTTTGTTAATGCTGATAACAAATTAGATTATATATTTTGCTCATCAAATTAAAACAAGGAGATTTTTCTGAGAAAGGATTTTAGATACGCTGTTTCATCTCTATAATGAGTATCACTGATGTTCTCTCTCTCCTTGGCCTATATTACTCCTTAATTTTTATATGCACTGCAATTGATATAACATCAATGAGGCCACAATAAATGTTTTCTTCTTCCTTCTTTCCTGGATACAGCTCTTATGCAGCCCTTCCTGGTAAATTATACTCTTATTTTAAATCTATAGTGTTTATTCGTTTCAATGCAGGGCCTCTATGACAGCTGTTCTGAAATGCTACCAAGGGAATTCATTCATTTAGATGCAGTTCCTTCTGAATAACTTCAGTTGCCTGAGATTGCCAATGGTCTAAAGTGTAACTCCTACTCACTTGGACTGGCCTGAAACTTGTGCCATTAAACTAAGCTCGAGGGTGTCAGGAAATCATAGCTAGATTGGTCAATTACTGTGCAATACTCCACTTAGGGAGGCAGCTTCCTAGGACCACTAGGGTTAAGGGTAATTTTGTAAGAATTCTCGATTTATAAGGCAGCACCCACTCGCATACCTGTGCCACACTGGACTCATTTGCCTGCTGCCAACATATCCGTGTGAAGAGATGTGAGAACTGCTGTAAAACGAGAACCACAACCATTTCCCAGTGATCGCATGACTATGTTCTGATTTTCATATATGGAACTAAAAATCCAAGTCACGCTTCTTTCTTCCAAACTCTAGCTCATGATAACTGTCTACTAAAGCAAGTGTGCCTGGTAACCTAGCGTAATTGACCCAGTCAGTAACAACAACAAAGGAATAGAGGCAGCAGCGCTTAGCACAGTGCTAAACACTTCAGTTGCATTTATTATTCACAAGAACCAAACAAGTAGACTCTGCTAACACCACCCTCCCCATGTTAGAGATGAGGTCATGGAAGTTTAAGAGGTTAAATAATTTGTTATTGTCACACTGCTATTACGCTGTGGGCCTAGCACTGGAATGCTAGTCTATGTGACTCTAAATACCAAGCACCCTATAAATATTTAACCAAATACTTCAAGATGGTGGCAGTTAAATACCCTGTCTCTGAACTGAATTTGATTTCCACCATCCCAGAAAAATCAGTTTATAACCTTTTCTTAAATGCCCCTTTCTTCCTCAATAGCATCAACTAATGCCTTGCAATTTTAATATTCTTTCCAATAATTAATTTTTTGTTTGTTTTCGGAACTAATTTTAATTGGCTATGAAATTAAGCAAATCATAAACTAAGCTTCTTAATTTTCTTTTTATTGAGGTTACATTGGTTTATAACATGTAAATTTCATGTGTACATCATTATATTTTGGCTTCTGTATAGATTGCATCATGTTTACTACCAAGAGTCTAGTTTCCATCCTTCACCATATATATGTGCCCCTTTACCCCTTTCGCCTTCTCCCCCCCCCCACTTCCCCTCTGGTAACCTCCAAGCTGTTCTTATCTATGTGTTTGTTTGGTTTTTTGTCTTTCACATATGAGTGAAATCATATGGTATTTGTCTTTCTCTGTCTGACTTATTTCACTTAGCATAATACCCTCTAGATCCATCCATGTTGTCGCAAATGGCAGAGGCAACTATAACCTAGCCAAGTTGACACATAAAACTAATCCTCACACATTCTGAATTGAACAAATGAATGAATGAAAACCCATTCACTTGTTATCCCAGCTTTATAATTGCAGAGGATAAGCCATTATAACTGGGAAGAGAATGGAATTTGGAGAAGCTAAAAATGACCAACTCTATCCCAACACAAGAAATACCAGTTTCTTGTGCAGAGGAATTCCTCTGCTACACCAAAATGAAAAGTTCATTATCTCCCTGACTTATCCCACATATTGTGCTTTCCAATCTTTGCTCAGTATTACATGTCTATTGGAATACCCTATCCTACCCTGCAGTCCAAGTAACAGCCTTCCTTCAAGGTTCAGCTAAGCACTGCTTACGGAGTGAAGCTTGCTTAGAGGGCAATTTGCTCTGGACTTCCATTGCAGGTAAGGTTTACAGTACTTATTTCGCAATTCCATCCACAGCTTTTATTATTATTCATCATTAGAACTAATCCCCCAGCTAGACCATAATAATGAGTCCATATGCAATTTTGTGTTCCCTAGATGCATAATAGGTCAAAAACGATTATGACCACACAGGTCCTGTCAGACAAAGAGAATGGCTTCGTAAGCTAGTCTACTTTTATTAAAAGACCATCCTGATGGCAAAGCGAGCAGAAATATGTAAAGAGATCACTACATTCTCTGCAGCGCAGTATGCGCCTGTTGGTGTGCAGCCCAATCTGTTTTGGCTGCATCTGCTTTTGTTTTTTCTCCTCTTTCATTTCCTTTTCCCTTTCCTCCCCTTCTCACTGCACATGCCCATGCCTCTAAGAAGCCATACTAATATCTCTTGACAAATGCGTGGTCTGCAGGTCTTACCCAGCCTCCTCAGCTCCGCCGCACAGACCCTGTGCTTTAGCATGACTCACAATAGCAAGACCCAGCTAGGGTCCCGTCACCTCAGAGTGCTTCCGCGCCTCTCTAGAGACACGCTTAATTCCTGCTGGTGTTGCTGGGAGCTTATTTACAAGTGTGGGATCGAGGAATAATCCCCGAAAGGCGTTACAAATGATACTTGCTTTTCAAATCTTTTTGTCTAGTGATTTAATCAAACTGTGCTCAAGTTAAGTATCACAGATTGTAGGATATGAAAGCAGGAAAATGCCACACTACATCTTCTTCTTTTCCCTGCCATAACATGATGATCCTTGTGGTCTATTTCTTGGAATAATTAAACCCTATCTTACAACTAAGTTGTACTACAAAATTAAACCCTGAGTCATTTGTCTGGAACTTGGAATGTCTTTTCCCATTGAAAGATGTTATTACTATTGGTCAATTTCCTGAAATAGGCTAAAAAATCTCAAGATAGACTTAATTCCGCAAACTAGGCTCAGTATATTACCAATATTTTGGATTTTTTTCCCCAGTAAACTGTATTGAAAATGCAGCCATTATTTATAGCACAAGTTTCACTTTGGGACAGTGGGAGCTTATCTTCCTGCCAGAAAGGCGCTGGATAGAGATGTGGATGGATATTTGTACTTGTAGATTTCATCCACTGGATGTTTATATGAAGCGTGGCCACAACCCATGTATTTTCTGAATGAAAAAATATATTTATGAATAAGCAGATATCCTTTCTGCTATGTACCATGACAGAGGAAAAACGTTAAAAATACCTCTTTTGGTATCAAGCAGCAAGAATCACAGGGAATGTTGGATCACATCCTCTCATTGAACACTTCCCTTTTGCTAAAATAAAAAATCTAACCTTTCCTTGACATTGTGTGGATAAACTCACCCCAAAATCAGGCAATTAAAGACAAGGTGTTGGTATGATGGAAGCTGTCTATATTTACATAGTTTGTTCAAATGAAGACTAGCATTAAAGATTCTACCAGGAGAGTTGACCATGTCTGTCCTTCCAAAAATCTCAGATGTCTTTCTGTTCCCTTTTTAGAAGACTTGAATAAAAAATGCAGAGCACTTAAAAACATACACTCAGCTGGAGAAAGCAGATAGAGAAACAAGAGAAAGCTTCCTTGCCTGGTGCAAAGGGAGGGAAATGCCTGCCTTTTATATATAAAGCCCTGAGACTAATTACATTAAAGGCATATTCAGTAATATCATTTAATAATTTTTTCCAGGATACTTACGAGTAATTTTAATATATACCTTTTAACCTATACCTCATGTTCCATTATACATAATTATTCTGCTTGCTTATTATACCCTTTAAATTACAATGATTAATCATACACATTGCATAATTAAATTGTGAAAAATGATTAATCATCATTGTATTATTGTTTAATTATACTACATATTTCATTTTAACTAGAAAATGCAAAGTGCTTTAACTCATGGGCTAACCACATTGTTATATGGCTAATTAGCCAGGATTTTATTACAGGTAAAGAAATTAAGGTCCAGGTTGGGTGACTTATCCAAGGTGAAACAAGAATATTCCTTGCCCTTAGTCTGAATTAAGAATAGGTTAGAATGCAGAACTTTTAGACATTTTTTCACAAAACCAAACCAAAGAAAAACAAAAAGTTTTTCTCTCTTATATGATAACTCTTAAAGAATATGTGCTCTTCTTTTCCAGAATCACCTGGTTCCTATAGGGTTTCAGAGAACATAGTCAATGAGGATGTCTGTTAACCTCCTATTGACATTAAACCCAGGTAGGCACCCTATCCCCGTCCCAGCCTCTGACCCCATACAGTTCCACCGCATCCTGGAACAGCTTCAGGATATCTGACCTCATAACTGGCCTCCAGACAGGTGTTGTCTCCAGAGGGCAGTAGCGGAGACCTGCGACCCTGGACATAGATGCTCCATCTTTCCTTCTCTATTGTAACGCCTATCCACAATACACAATGGACAGAGACAATAAAAAGAAGCGACGGGAATTATTCTAAATCCCAAGGCAGCTTTTTCTGCCTCTTAAGGAAGTAGTTAAATTCCCTCTCGAGTAAACTGCATTTGCTTTAGTTACGTCCATTGATGGATCTTTGGATTATTGTTCAAGTTAAGACTCAAGCCTTAACCAGGAAAAGACAGGAAACAAGCGCATGAACATCAACAATAGCAACAAACTGGTCTCTGTTTTATCTCTTGCATGATGTGATATTCATAATTCCTGAGAGGGAAAGTCTCATTGCTCAAGGTTAGATCATAGCACTGCCCCCTACCCCAGTTTAATTGTGGGGAAGGGAGGACATTTGATATGAGATACTTGGCTGAAGGAGTTTGCAGGAACCCTCTAGCTTCTGTTGACTGTAGGCAGAGCACCTACATTAATATCACACCCAAACTCCACATAACAAGTGGGAAACATTCCTCAAGGTAGATTGGAAAATTGTTAGAAAGGGAAAATAGACGCTGAGCAGCAAAAGGTAAAAATAAAAGTATACGTCCACTACAGAGTCTAATTGACACACTGGGATTTTTAAAATATGCATTGGTATCTGAATAAGGTTAATATTATTTCAAACATTCTACATTTACATTTTTATGTATGTGTGTGTTTATATCAAAATTTACAACTGGGAAGATACAACTCAGTTATTCTTCAAGTACCTCTCTCTTAATAAAGAAACATGGGAAAATCCAGCAAATACATTTTTATTTGAAGAGAAACTCTAAAATCAAGGATCATATGTAAGGTATATTAACTTGCTTGTAACAATTTTTCTGGTAAGAGCTTCAAATTGCAAATTCTCTAAAGTGAATATTTTTTAAAAATATGGTAAATATCTTTATTATACACAGTCTTCTTACATGCTCTCATAATTTGTCCCTGTTAGCGTTCTTGACTGGATACAGCAGACTCAAGAAATAATCCTTCTATTTGACGTTTTTAGATCTGGCATCTAACTGCAGATACCATGGTTACAATATCAAGTGTTAGGCATGAAATTGTAGGCTTTAAAATGCAGCAAAATTGATATACTGGCTTTTTAGGACATTCAACCACATCTGGCCCAGATCACATATTTATTCATGAAGAAATGGTTGTCAGTAAGATAAGGTGATGTAGACCATTAATTATAGATGAAGCCAGGAGATAAGGAAAAAGATGATTATTTATACAACCTGGTTCCAGAGTGCTGTACAGTGCAAGAGCTAATAAAACGGCTCTAATAACTTTGAACCCAAGAGGTAATTTACATTTTATTAGGTGGAAGAGATTTGAAATTGTTTGTTGCAGAAGATTAAAAAGAAAGAAAATAAAGAGAAAGAGACTGAAGCCTAAATTAGAAATGAGATTCATGATTTTCCTTTTGATCCACAGAAGAGCAACTGTCTGTAGTTCATTATAACTTCATATAATGTCCCATCAGGTTGTCGGAAAATTGACTCTTTAAACGTGATGATGCTGAAAAATGGTGTCTAAAAAAAAAGATTTCTTTTTTCTTTTTTTTTAACATTACTGTCTCCTGCAGCATTTTGCTAATGAGATACACAATAAAATTATATCACTCATGCATTATTTAACATCACACCCCCCAGATTTCCATCTCTTGATTTTAGATGACTCACATGCCCAAAAACAGAACAGCCCCAGGCATTTTAGATTTTGAATATAAATCACCTATATAGTCTAAGAATGTTATTTTAAATAAAATACTCAATTGTCTGCCCTCTATTACATGTGAAAGAGAATATGTATTTTTGATTAATTATAACTTCATTTACATATTGCAATATTTCTTTTGTTCATTGAACAAATTTTTATTGAATGCCCATTGGTACAGATGTCATGATAGGGATATAGGATATTGTTTAATTTAATTAAAAAATCATTAACTCCTAGCATATTCCACACCTCCCATGCTGGCACTTGAAAGAAATACTTTGATAACTTGCTGGTATAAATTAAAATATTTACAGAGATAAGATATCCATTCCACATTCAAAATGGCCCGGGACTTTAACATTTAAGTTGCAGAGGGAAATATGTTTATGTGCCCAAACCATGTAATTAAGTAGGAAGATTTATACAGTGGTGTGTGTGCTGGAGTCAGCTTATTCTGGCTCAAGGGAACTGTTGTAAGAATCTCTTTCAAATCCACGTTCACTACTGTCAAGTTACTGACTTGAAATTGGCCATAGTAAGTATTTACACCAGAGAAATTGTAAATGCAGCAAACCAGTGGTTTTTTGTTGTTTTGTTGTTTTCAGAGGGCCAGTTGTTAAACATTTACCAGTGCACCGCTGGATTCATGCAATATTGTTTAGAGAATCACTCACACAAATAAAATGCAATCTTGAAAGAGCAACAATCCTTTTGAAAGATTTCCAATGTTGTAAATGTTGTACCAAAATAACGTTACATTAAAATAATATTGACAAATTATATATTTGGCATTTACCTTAAAATAATCCATCTCACCTAAAAAAATGAGTTGGTATGGTGATAGGAAATAGATAAAAGAAACTGGTAAAAAATATTAATATTTTTAAAGTTGGGTGATTAGTATATAAGTTCATTTTCCATTTTTATATTTGTGAAGATTTCCATAAAAACATGTTAAAAATAACTAAGAAAAAAGTCAATATGCGTATACATATATATATATTCACTGATATATACTCATATATGCATGTGTGTATATATATTTACATTTTTTATTAATAATTATATGTATTCATAGATAAGTAGTATATTCTCAAAAATAAAGACCATATAAATATTCTCAAAAATAAAGACAAAGCATTTGCTGTATAGACATTCCATTATTTTCTTAGTATTTCTCTGTATCAGGAAGTTATAGTTTGTAGTTTAATTATGAAAAGAATATTTTTCATTAATCTCAAATATTTCCTTAACTATGATTCAAATCTCATCTGGGAACAAAAAGAAGGGACCAACTTTTCTTCTTAAGTAAATTTACGACAAATAAAAGCACCAGAGGTTATAGTTTAATATTATCTTAATAGAGGTATTAAGGGCTTGCATATTTCAAAACCCTGTAAGATTGATGAGGTCCTTTGCATACTATTGAGTCCAACTATTTTATTTTGTGAATGAAAAAAAACAAAACTTAAAAAAGACCAGGGATTTCTTCCAAGTTAGTTAACTAAGTTCTTGCTACTCAAAGTGTGGACCAGCTCCAACATCTCCTAGGAGCTGGTCCCTACCCCGGAACAACTGGAAGGGAATCTCTACTTAAACAAAACCCCTAGTGATATACATGCGCTTCAAAAACTGAGAAGGACCCAACCAGGCAGTAACAAATTTGGGCTAGAAATCAGGTCCCCTAACTCTTTCTCTGATTCCCCCATCTCATTATACCACACTCCCTAGCGAGTGGATGAACTTCCTTTTGTTAATCATAAGAGGAAGATAGCCTTTCCTCATTCTATTTGTATTTTCCTAGTCTAGGTTATGTTTGTGCAGACATATGCAAATACTGGAGAGGCATCAAGAGACTTCTGCCAGGTTTTGCCTAGTTCCATCAATCTCGGGTTGGTCATTTTATACAAGGACCATGTTGATATTCTGCAACTCCAGAAAAGTTACCATATGCTAAAAGAATCGGCACTAGGGACAGCAGTGATCTGTGATGATGATGATGGTAAAAAAAAAAAGTCTGCATTCTGCATGACAGAAAAGGAGTCACATAGATTCATCAAGATTCATACGTTAATGAGTTTGAGAAGAACTGAAAACGCTGTGCTAATGGCCACATACTGCCCTGAAACGGGTGTATAACCTTTCCCCTGACCTCAATAGCACTCTCTTTATTTAAAGAAAAAGCGCATGTGGAAAGCACATGGTGTCGACAACGCAGAGCTTCTCGGACAGAGAGCCTCTGAGAGAATTCAGACGGGAGGGAGCTGCCACGGGTTAAACCGGTTACCCCACACTAAACTTAATTGACGAATAATTTATAGAAGCCAAGAAATGTTAATTGAACAATGAATCACTTAGACTGAAGGATAAAATGCACCTGGATTGATCACTAGAAAGCAAACAAGATTGAAAAGAGCTTAGGAGGACTTGAGTACCTTGAAACTTAAAGCCCCTACATAAAGAACGTCATGACAGCAGGACTAGCCAACACTGGAGAGAGAAACTGGCAGAGGTTGTGGGATCCCAGTGCATGGCTTGACGGCAACAGGTGTTTGTGCTTTTGTTCAATTCTTTCGCGAAGTAGGGCACTGGGCTAGGAGAATTCTACCATATTTTTTTAACCATGTTCTTCAAACACTATTTCTTTTTTCCTTCAGGCATGCTACCCCCAAGAAATTAAGACAACTGTCATTTCAATATTTGGAACACACAGGGTGTGGTGGGCATTAATTAATTTCCTACAAGGCTCAAGAAGCTGTTCAGGTTACAGTTGAGGGGACGGCTGATGAGAGAGAGGAGTCAGGCTTGGTCATCAGGCCAACAGAAATTGGTACAGAATTAAACACAAATCTGAGTGCAACGCCTGGAGGGAATTCTGGTCAAATAGTGTTAGCGTAAGCTTGCCAAATTAAGTAACGTGACAGCAACAGGAAAAGGATACTAAACAGCAAAACACTCAGTTGAGTTAGGATCCGCCATCATACCTGTTTGTCACTGAAAATATAATTGTATTTATACAAGAGCAACGTTTATTTTATTTATTTATTTATTTATTGAGGAAGACTCGCCCTGAGCTAACATCCAATGCCAATCCTCCTCTTTTTTCTGAGGAAGATTGTCCCTGGGCTAACATCCATGCCCATCTCCCTCTACTTTGTATGGGGGATCACCTGCCACAGCATGGCTTGACAAGCGGTGCATAGGTCCTCACCCAGGATCTGAACCTGCGAACCCTGGGCCGCCAAAGCAGAGCGTGTGCACTCAACCACTATACCACCCGGCTGGGCCCTTATTATTTTTTTAAGCAAGGATTGTTTAGAAATTTTGATAAAGTTTTGCTTGTTTTTAAGGTAATGTGGTATGACTGGGTCACAATTTGCTAGTTTTCTAACTCTCTCCAAGTTCTGGTACAGATCCTGGTAAAATAATCTGAGAGACTTACTTCAGTCTTTGACGTTGGAATGAAAGATTTGCTGAGCCTTTATTTTCCCTGAGAGACAGCACGGAGCAGTAGGGAGATCTCGGCAGGCAGGCAAAACTCTGGCTCTGCCCTTCTTAGCTACTAACCACAAGCAATAACTACGTCTAATTGTCAGCCTCCTCATCTTTTGCATCTCAGATTATCCTTCATCAGCTTGTTGTGGAGATTAAATGAGATAATAAAAGTAGATTGTTTTGCACAGTGCCTGGCATACAAAAGGAGAAAAAATCTAAAAGTTCTTTTCTCCCTTCCCTCCATCTGTGATGGAAGATTTCTTCAAACACAAATCACCCAGAAGTGGCTAAATGAAGTGATTTATGGGAAAACAATAATTTCCTCCATTTTGAATAATTTACTACTACGAATTATTGAGTGTGTCACTATTACCATCTAGCTAACTATTCCCAAACAAGGGTATATGTGTGCTCACATTAAAAAACAAAAAAAGTCAAAAAAAGGAAATCCAAATAAAACAAAATTTAAAAGAAACAAAAGTCAAAATTACAGAAAATTTAAATAGTTTTCTTAAATGTTCAGAGTTTGGTCTCCTCTTCTCTCCCAGCTATATTTGTCTGTAAGGTTGACCTCAATTTAGTGATCCTTCTTACTCTGGGATGCGATAACCTTACGTTTATGGAAAATTGCTTTGAATTTTCTTAAGGTGATAGCCATTCGAGCATAAACATGCACTGTCATTTGTTTTGGGCTCTGTTTTGCCAGGAGAGGTTGTGCATCTTTCAGAAAGCATGTTTCCCTTTCACTGCTTGTGTTTTCTAAGAGATCAGCCTGGCAGTGTTATTTTACGGGTTACTTTACGCTTTGTGATTTTCCTGTGATTGACTTCTTGCACTTAAGCTAAAGGGACTTACTGATGTTAACTGAGGTTGTTTCTTTCCTGTAGAAGCTCAGGCTTTAACTAGGCGAATCTCAGATGGATAACGATGCTTCACATTCTACACTGCATCAGGGTGTGCACAGGATTTTACAGCAAGGGGTTTGGAGAACAGTTAGGAAAAGTTAAATAGATACACATTTGTTAACATCATTCTTCACTTCGCTGTGTATTTACAGTTTGTTGAGAACATACTTCTTGACCCCCAAGAATGATGATGAAGTGACTAATTTTCTTTGTGTCACAGTTGCCTCATTCTAACATGAAAGATTTAAACTAGATGAGACAATGACTTAATAAATGTGAAAACTTTTGTCAAATCTAAAGTGTCTGTAAATATGTATTAGCCAGCCTCCAAGATGGTTCCAGTAATCTCTGTCTCTTGTATTCACGTGCCTGTGTGGTGCCCTCCCATATTAAATAGGACTGGCCTGTTGAACCTACAGGATATCATGGAAATGATGGTGTGTGATTTCCAAGGTTAGGTCATAAAAGATATCACAGTTTACATCCTGATCTCTTTCAGATCACTTGGTCTAGGGAAAGCCAGCATCTACGACATGAGCACACACAAGCAGTCCTAAGGAGAGACCCAGACATCGCGATCGTAATCTCATGAGAAACTCTGAGCTAAAACTGCCCGGCTAAGCCAATTCCAAATCCGTGACCCACACAAACTGTCCAAAATAATAAATCTCTATTGTTGACATAAGCCAATAAATTTGGGGGCAATTTGTTATGTGACTATAGTTAACAAATAGGAAATGGTGGTTCATTCATTCATTCATTCAATGTGTGTAGAGCATGTTGTACCAGACACTGTAGCGGAAGGTTGGATACAAAGATAAACAAGCACTCAATTCACTGAGAAAGAAAAATGTGAAAAAAAAAACTAAAAAATGTTTTACTTGGCACACTGTATTAATAATGACTTTGATTGTAAAAGCACCATTGCTGTAATTCTTTAATCTATGATTAAGTAGCATTTATATAATCCTTGGGCAAACACAAAGTAGAAGGAAAGAAATTTCCCTCAGCAACCTGGATAAATGCACTGTGATTATTACCACTTTCATCTTCTTTCAAAATGTGTCCAGGCTAACTAATTAATTTGATCAAAAGCATGTCTCATGAACCAGAGTCAAATGCCCAATCCTTGGCCAGAGAGTTTTCCATTCCATGGCCAACACCAAAGCTCCTTAACTTGGCTTCCCTCTTCCTCAGAAGACAGGCCAAGAGAAGGTGTCACAATCAGCAGAAATAGGAAAATTAAATGCAAGCAAACCAACACAGTGAGCAAATAAACCCATCATTATATATATGATGTGCGCCTTATGAAATTTTGAAACTATCTATAGCAAGTTAAATTGTTACATAAACTTACCTGAGTTTCAAGAATTACAAGGAGTTGTGCACAAAGACACCATGTTGATCACTGATCCAAATGATGCATTTTACAGACGTAGCAAAAGTTACAGATAAAGTAGCTTACCATCAGTCACAGAATTAGTTAATTCAAGAAGCAGAAATATAACACAGAAGTCCAATGCAGATGATTTTGCAAACTCCCTAAGTGGCTTCTTTGGCAGTTTAAGAATCACAATAACAGGGGCCGGGGCATAGTGGTTAAGTTCATGCACTCCACTTCAGCGGCCCGGGGTTTGCGGGTTCAGATCCCGGGCGCAGACCTCTGCACTGCTTACCAAGCCATGCTGTGGCAGCGTCCCACATATAAAGTAGAGGAAGACGGGCATGGATGTTAGCCCAGGGCCAATCTTCCTCAGCAAAAAGAGGAGGATTGGCAAGAGATGTTAGCTCAGGGCTAGTCTTCCTCACCAAAAAATAAAATAAAATAAATAAGAAACACAGTAACAGAAATGTGGCTGAACTCACTGCTCTGTAAATTCTAATTTAGGTTGATGACATAAACTTCTCGCTGTTCCCTTAGTAGGAGTGTCAAATGTCTATTTGATACACACTATACCAAAGAGCAAAACAATTTCTTTCTTATGCCACAAGAAGAGATAATCTTGTGGATTTGACAATGTCACGTCAGAAAGCTGTATAATACTCCCTCAAAACTACACTTTAGAGAGCATCAAGAACAGAGATCTTGCCACAGGGCAATCAGACCCTAGAGTACGACTTTTCAAACAGCAGTTGTTCCCACGTTTAGAGTCAAATAAACAAGATCTGTAAGGCTCCTAGAAATGAGGTGCTGGAACTGGGTGTGCTTTGATATTCAAAACTTTTCCAGAGGGAGAAATTGACAGTCTGACAACAGCATACGTCAGAGTTTTTCACGATTTGATATTGCTGGGAAGGTAGAGCTCCGAGCCTGGAGTAGCCAGGTTTCACATTTTTCTTTCGTAATACAACTTTAGGCTCTAGCATAGTGTCAAATGAATTCAGTGATCTTCTTGATTGTTTTATTCTTAGAGAGTACTATTTACAGTTTTCAGGTTTAAAATTAATATTCAATATGTCACAGAAACAAATACGGAAATATTACTTTCCTCATAATTTCAGTGTACAAATAGTGTTATTCTATTTATTAATCTAATGAAAAAGACAACAATCTTCACTTTTTCTTTGATTAACTCAAACAAACTAAACCTCCCCTCGGAAAAGTTTTATTTACAACTCAGTTATAATTCACATTTAAAACCACTTCAAAATTTAATAATTCTACTTTATTTTTATAGTCTTCAAATGTATGACTTAACAAGCAACACCTTTCCAAGTGCTTAAAAATAGTTTTTAAGAATCTAGCAAATTAAACTTATGAAAATAGTTACTCAAATTATTTTGATTATCCCAACATAGTTTAGAGTAGTGGCCAAATTCCTTTATATTTTTCCTGCTGAAATCAGAAGTCCAAAATCAATTGTGCATTTTAAATTCTAAATTTTAATCTAATAAAATCTCGATAGTCTATGTCAAATTCTCTTAAATGTGATAAACATTTAAAATGCCAATTACATATACTATTCTTAACCCTAGCGCCAAAGTATGAATTCTTTAGGTTTGGTTTATTTTGTCATTTTATTTTCAGCTCTAACCGTTTGCATACTGGAAAGATACTTATCTAATAAGGAAATATTTTGATCATCTCAGGTCTGTTGGTTGCCAACTCAATAAGCTATGGGGTCACTGATCAGCCAAAAGAAGTGCTCAGGTCTGGGCCGGAGGGGCTGCACATCCAGAGTGATTCCTCCTCCACCAAAGAGGCGTGCACTGAGCCATTTTCCATATTCACTTTGCAAACTGAGGATTCAAAGCCCATACTTTTCAGATAGGATGCTAACTTTCACAAGTTAAGAGTTAAAATTCTATAATTCAATACTTTATTTCACTATATGAATATGTAAATACAGCTAAAATTGCAAATAACTGAAGTCTTTACTGAACTTCTTATTTTTTCTTTCTCTTCATTTTTCATATTCACAATTCTTTACAGTTACCTTAAGACATTCGATTACATTTTCCATGTGTCTCATAACTTTGGTGATGCACAACTCTAATGTCACCAAATGAAATGTGGAAGAGAGGTTTATAAAATATCAATACAGCAGGACAAATCTACTGAAAGCCCTACACACACAACTGTAGGACTTTCAGTAGATTTAATACTGTCGTTGGGTCTCTCCTCCTAGAATAGTTGAGCAGAGTTGGCCACCTATGGATGCTTATAAGACACTTTGCCACCATAGGATCTGTCAGAGTGATGATGCATTGTTTCATCCATTCTTCACACCATTCCTTTGACTGGATAGTATATATTTCCTTATTTAAATGTTTTATAATTATAATAAACAAAAGTATTAATTAAACTTGTGAATTTAACATTAAAAGGAGTCTTAATGGAGTTGAATACTGTCTCAGAGGCACAAAGAAAAAAATGGGAATTAAATTATATACACTAGAAAGGTTATACTTCTAGTGCCATTTCAGTGACAAAGAACAATTTCTTAAAAGGGATAGTCCTCGTGAGAATGTTGTCCTGAGAAATAGGCCACTTTAACTACCAAGAGAGTGCTCAGCAGAGCTGTGTGCTTCCGTCTCGTATTAGTTTGTTAAGGCTGCCATGACAGAGAACCACAGACTGAGTGACAAACAACAGAAATTTATTTTCTAACACTTCTGAAAACTAGAAGTCTGAGATCAAGGTGTCGGCAGGGTCATGCTCCCTCTGAAGGCTCTGGGGAAGGATCTATTCCAGGCCTGTCTCCTAGCTTCTGGTAGTTCTTTGGCTGTGGCAACATAACTCCAATCTTCACATGGAATTCTCCCTGTGTGCTTGTTTGTCTCTGTGTCCAAACTCTCCCCTTGTATAAGAACAACAGTCATATTGGATTAGAGCCTAGCCAAATGACCTCATCTTCATTAATCACATCTGCAACAAACTTATTCCCAAATAAGGTCACATTCTGAAGTACTGGGAGTTAGGACTTCAACATATGAACTTTAGGGGGACACAATTCAACCCATAACCCCTCTCTAGTGCTGTCTAAGAGCAGAAGGACCTCAGAGTTATTTGAGACTGACGGGAGCAAGCGACAAGTCATCATCACTCTGGGAGTGGAATGGCTTGAGACCTGAGATTTAAACATCTTTCCTGGAGGTGAAACATCTAATGCAGGGGTACGGGAGATGCTCTTGAGTAACAAGTCACTGACTTGGACATGAGGGGATATTTAAGAAAGCAGTAATGCAAAATATTTTTCCATAAATGAAGAACATGTTTTCATATTTTAGAAAGAGTTTAAGGAGATAGAAAATTTTTCTGAAGATAACCTTACTATTTGCAATTCTTAGCCCTGTTTCAACACAGCTTAGGACCCTTAAAAGAGAGAAATTCATCTATCCATTTAGCTTAGATATTTCTAGAAGTAGGTAAATGTGGTCACACTAAGAAAAAGCACTATAATTACCTACCATTGGATCTAATAAAACAGATTACTAAATTATAGAAATTAAATTAAGATCCCTCTGATTTCTAGAAGAAGGTGTCTCCAAAGTGTAAACACCATGATTTGGCAAAAGCTGAGTTCTGTCATTATATTTTTACCTTATTTTTATTCTATGATCTATTTTGTCCTGCTAAATCAAGAGAACTGAAAGACATATTGCACTTTGATTCAATGAAGTCAGAACATCTGATTCCACGCTCAGCCTAAGTACCAGAGCCCCCTGCTCTACCCATTGTCCCCCAAATATGTTTTGTACATCCTTATCTTAGCTTAAGTTGACATCTGTGGCCTTGCCCTATTCAGAATCATTGCATGTATTACTATTGAGGTCTCTATCATGTCAATAAATGACCATATATTCTGGGAACTCACGAAGGACACAGAGTAAATTAAAATTGTTGTAACATTATATTCTCCCGTCCAGCAGTAAAATCTCTAGTGTCTCATGTATTGGGAAGGCAAAGTCTTAAATACCAACCTGGGAGTCTATGCTTATCCTGAAGATTTCTCAACCTCTCTCACAATTTTACTGATAATGCTTTAGTAAAAGCAATCTCCACTCCAAACCTGTACAAGGCAGGTTGGCTTGAGGGACCCTGACACGGTGAACAATGCAATGGCCATGCCCCAATAGGGCAAAGTGGAGCCCAATTTTAGAAGCAGGGATAAGCTCTTCCAATATCACGAAAATCTTCTGCTCCAGAACTGAGAATCTGATCACATTAATTTCAATTTCATTCCTGCCCGTATTGACTATTTTTATGACCTTACTGTGCAACTGGATGTGGCTTAGCCGACACTGGTGTCTATTTCAGTTGGCTTTCCAGTCTTTGGTTTGGATCTTGGCTTTGTCAAACCTTAGCTTGTAGTTGTGTAAGCACACGTACCACAGCTTTAGCTCTTCTCTTCTTTCCTCACCAGTCTGGATCTCCGGGAAAGTCCAAGGGCTTGTCTCACCTTCACTGCAAAACCTGAGGGAGGTGGCGCCCAGATTTTTGGATTTGGGACTGGTGCTCTGCTGCCCCCTACTGGCCCTAGGCCATACTTTACATTGAAGAACAACCTCTTCAAAAGCCAAGCATTTCTAAAGGAGCTATTCTTTCCAGAACTCAATCAAACATCTATAAAGTTGACTAATAAAGAGAAAAAGCCTAATACATATTGAGAACTTAAATTCCCAGCCACCACGCTTGGACTTTTGTGCATATTCATGATTTAATCTTCTTAACTTCCTTGTGAGATAACTGTTATTATAACTCACTAGATAAATTGTTTTCAGGGAGAATTGGAGAGATTAGATAATGTGCCTAAGAAATCAAGCATAGGTCATACCTGGGGTTTTGCTTTTTTGGTAACTGTTCATACCTGCTTTTCTCTGACTCAGGGCACAGGTTCACTAACTCTCTTGGCTCAGAGTAAATTCTTAAATGCCCAAAATACCATTTTATCATTCGCAGCAACAGGGTTAAAATTAAGGTATGTACGAATTTGGGCTACAGTTCAAATTGTTTTTTCTACTATTTTCAGGACATAGAGAAATACTACAAAAGAAAATAAACATTGGATAGGAAGTCAAAAAGCCTGGATATAAATTTCAGGCTGTTCCTTGGGCAAGTCAATAAACAGCCTGAGTCACAATTTCCTGAAATGCAAAACAGAGAGCACACTCTTTCTGCCTCAGCAAGGAGTCGTGTGGATCACACCACAGTGTGGGGAACTTAGTGCATGCTCTGCAGAAGTACCGGCACTTCTTGCATGTCTCATTCTAGATTCCCCAATGTACATACGCATAGTGACTTTAATAAGGATCATAGATTATGCGTGAGAGAAAGAACACCGGTATTTCCTATTAAACAACAGTAGGCTTATATTGAAAAATTCAAACATTAATAATATTATAGCAATCAATATGCAAAGGATGATGTAAACAGTAGAAAGGAAAATAATTCTTGATGCAGGAGCTTACTCAAATGAACAAGCATGAACCTAAATGCTTTTTATTATTTTAATTCAATAAGTTATAAGACGACTACAACTGCCGCTACTATTACTACTACTCTTATTATGAGGTAGAAAAGGGAAGAAATTATGTTACTAATTTTGCCTCTTTATGTATAATAATCACGTAAGATGTTTACAAACTTTCTACAAAAAACATATAGAAATCATTGTAATGGTTATACAATATGCAGTCAACTTTTTTTCTGGGAAATATTATTAGCAACAATGTTGACTTTTCTCTCCCATTTATGTTATTCCCATGAGAATTAGTTCCCCTGTGGTTAGTGTGTTTTGTTTTCACTGAAATTTAAAATGGAAAATAAGTAGATTATTTCAAAAACAGTGGTCCTGTAAATTAATCCTTATGACTGTAGAACAATGTAATCTATATTATCCAAGGCTATGTTCAAGAACCTCATAAGCTGTTTTCTGCCTCCCTTCTTATATCTCTCAACCTATTGCATCAGAAAGACCTATGCAAAATCCAATCTCACCAATTCACTCATTTTTTAAAAATACTTTTAATTTATATCCATTGCTTGCAAGGTAAAGTCAAATCTCCTTTGAGGGACGTATGATTCTTTTCATGATCAAGTTCCTGCTTCTCTCTTTAGCGCTCTTCTACCACTCCCCACTTGCACTTTACGATTCAGTCATATCAAACCGATGGCATTTCAAGATTATGACGTCACATCCATCTGTCTTTGTCAACTGCTCACCCTTCTTTATTCCTGGGCTTCTCTACAACCCCTTTCATCCTTTAGAGAGTTTTTATTCAGCCTTCAAGAGCCAGAATCTCTGCAAGAGAACTTTCCAGGAAGTCATCCCTAACCTTCCTCACCAATCTAGGCTCCACTAGTCACAATGATAAATTATATTTGGTTAACAATTTAATTCTAGTTCTGGGCTAAGCATGTCACATACATTAATTATGTAATCCAGACAATAACCATATGAGTAGTTAATATTATTATCCCTTTGTGTATAATGAAATAAAAACACAGAAAAGTTAATCAACTTGGCAAAGACCACACAGCTACTCCGTTGCAAAGCTGAGAATCCAAATTCCGTTAGTTTAGCTCCCGAATCCATCAGCTTTAACATCTCTGCAGACACTATTTTTCACGTACAACACTATACTGAAATGACCCCTTCAAATAGTCATCTCCCCACCAAGATTTACCAGGAGAAAAAAATCAGGTCATTCATGTTTCTATCTACAGCATATCATATGTTATAGCGTTCGATAAATATTTGTTGAGGCTAACCATGCTCTATTTTTTAAATTATGTTATTTTTGAATTACATAGAGCTTTTCAAGGGGAAAATGTATACTTATTGGAGTAAAGAGTATATAATATAAAATGTTCTTCTGAAAAGAATTTGAGATAAGTCAATAAAACCCATGTACATAGTAAGGCTATTAAATTTGCAGATAATAAAATAAAATGTGTAGTTTTCTCAACATTTTTATAACCCGATGGAATAATATGATGAAAAATTTTATGAACTCAGAGACTCTAATACACCTTCCTATGGGAGGCTTGTCTTTCCCTGACTGTTTAGAGTCAATGATGCAGAACAAGCGAATAGATCAACCTCTAAGAGTAATGATTAAACATCAAGTCTAACTCTGAACTTCTCAGCAACAAAAGCAAAGTATGAAATATGATATGCATGTGTCTCCATTATAATGAAGCAAACTTTTAATTCAAATCATAATTTTAATAGTAAATTAAGTAGTAATCATAATCATAGCATTTTAATAGTAGGTATTTATATTGATTTTTAATTATACATTAATATATTTCCAAGTTATTTGGATGAAGCAAAAAATATTAAAAAATATATATCTTCCTCCTTAAACAATATGACTATCTACAAGAAAAGATTATATATAATATGTATATACTTATTTTATGATAAACAGTATATAATTGTATAAATAGGTAGGTCTATACATATATAGCTAAATAGAAAGATTTACCTACTTGACAGTAGTAGGTTACATATTTCTATCAGATATTTGCTTGTTTCTGTCCACTTGAAGCAGGTATGTCCAGAATTATTCCTGACATCCAACTGTAAACACTAGATAAACAAGTTCCTTGGATACAGTCTTTGTGTTGACTATTTTTAAGATTTCCAAATTATTTAGAGACAGCAAACAGAATGTTGATGTCTAACAAATAAGACACATATAAGTACCTTAAACTTCCACCATAAATAATGTAGTTTTCTACATTGTTAATATTCTGTGATACAGAATTCTATCAAGATTTTTACTGTTTTTGAGCACTCAGACCCAGGCATGCTCGTTTGCTGCAACTCTGAACACCAGGAAATAAATAAAACTTCCTTGAATATAATTCTTATATTGGAATCAGACACTCATCTGTTCATCTCTATAATGGGCCTCAGCAAAAGAATGGTTTCCTCTGGGTTGCAAACATTTGCTATGCAGGGGGAAAAAAGAGAGAGAGAGATCATTTGAGATCACCATGAATATTGTGGGGCAGTCAAGTGGGATATGTCTAATACATTGTGCTCATCATAATCTTTTTTTCTAAAATACATATTTTATAAGACAAGCTAATCGCTGTCTATCTGCCTTCCGTTAATATTTTTCTAAAGTGATTCATCTATTTAATTTTCCTAGTCTAATTTGTTTTGCTGATGTTGAGTGGCCTTTTGTATCAATTTACTCAAAGTTTACTCTCCCATCTATTCTCTCATTCTTAGCTGTTCTGATGTTATAAAATTGTTGATATTTCTATAATTTTATTGATGATAAAATTAATATAATTTGGGTTAAAAGGTGACTTAAACTGTTTAAACAATTTCCTTAATTTTGCCTTGGCTCCCAGAAAATTATAGCCGGAAAAGTAGTAAATAGAAATAAATACAAATAAATAAAGCACATACTAGGATAAAGGGTTTTAAGTACTATGTAAAAAAAAGCCAAAAACAAAGTAAATCAGGGTAAGATATCGTGAGAGACAGGGAGAGAGAATGATTCACCCATTGTATGTTAAGAACATTTTTGGCAATGGAGCAACTACTGACATGTCCCCCCTTGCCCCATGTGCCCTGTTGAAGAATGCACAGTAGCTCACATTGTAGATGAAGACAATTATTATAAGCTAGGATTCCATAATGTTAATTATTTATTAGTAAAAAGCCTTTGCATGATACACATTAAAAGAGAAGAAATATGTAGTCAAAATGTAGCTAATATTGCCTTTAAGAGAGGAAAAGTCAAAATGTATAACTAATGAGATATGCTATTAAGTCAATACAATTAATTATATACTCTTTTTGATAAAACGAAGACATCTTAGAAATGAATTGAATATGCAGATGGAAGGGTCCCAAATCATTGAAGAACCAAGTTCTAGAAGAAAAATGTCAATTGAATTAAGGACTATTCTACGTTTATTTTGATAAGAATTGAATATTATTAATATTTTCAGGTTTTAAAACATGATACAGTCTTTAATTTAGATGACAGGAATAACTTGAGGCTTGCGGTGATTTTTTTCCCCTCTTTTTTCAGACAAAGTAAGGGTGATTCTCTTTTCAATTATTATTGCCAGGTCTTAGGTATACTGATAATTTTTTCCTGAAATTTAATTTACATATGAATGGGATGAGTTTACATTTCTTCCATTTCTCACACTTTTCAAATTAACTTAATTAAAGAATATCAAAGGAATTTAAGTTACAAACAGAATAATTCTGAAAGAGAGCGTTTTGCTCTATCCTTTAAGACAAATAAAGAAACAGATATTAATTCACAGATATCAGTGAAGGGAAAGTACCGAATAAGAGTTTGAGTTAAATAGGAGTCATTGTGCGTGTGTGTGTGTGTGTGTGTGTGTGTGTATGTGCGTGTGTAAGTGAAGCTTTGGAATCTTTGGAATATCACACAGTGAAAGTGACATAACTCAGTCTATGAGGATGAGGACGCGAAACCAGAAACCCTGACACCGTCGTTGCCAGGTAGCCACGAGCGGCCACTCAGGCATTAGGAAGCTGGTTAATCAGGACCTGAATTTCAGGAAAGCACTTAGTCGCCAATGAGCTCGAGTCTGAAAGGGCAATCGAGTCACCCCAAGGCAAAGAAAACAAAGATGAGCATCAGCTGAACAGCAGAATCCATAGAATCCTGCCGCCTGGAGTGCGCTGAGACCCGGAGCAAGGTGGATTCGGGAGTCAGGATTAGAAGGATGGCGAGAGAATGTCCCAGACGGGGAAAAGGAAGAACCAGGAAAGACAGGAAGACAGACCGAATATTCCTGCAACTCCCGTGATGCTGGCTGTCTATTGTGCCTCTCCCTTGACCACCTCAGACTCCCTAAGCTTATTTCACTTTGAAACTTCTCTTAAATTTGGCAATTGATCAATAAAAAGAATTGTGAAGACATGTAAATCAAGTATTTAAAAGATAAGTCATTTTTAAATCACACAATTCTCCTAGTGTATTTTGCAATAAGCAAAGTTGTTCAATAAGAACTGTCAGATCACGGAACTAACAATTTCAAAAGTAGATAAAATAACTAAAATGTATGTTATTTAGCATGCAATTTGCACTTATTTGAGTTTATTAATGTTATGAAGCAGCAGCCCATTTTTTATCAGATTCCTTTATTCATGCCCCAAATAAAATTTCCTGGAAATTCATATATAAATATCTATGAGGATGCAACGAACACAAAGAGCAGGATGCTGCTACGTGCTGGAGAGAAAAATTGATGCATTTAAGCACATGACACTGGAGGAAGAAGAAAAACCTGAAAATGTGTGAAGAGACATTTCCCTCTAGTTTTTGTATTTTGCCCACACAGACACTAGGTCAGCTTTTATCAAGAGGGCCATAATCTGTTTTTTCTTTTTCCACAAAGGAAGCAATGAGAAGAGTGAGACTAAAGCAGTGTACTACCACTTCCCTGAGCTAGACAGGGTCAGTGTCAGAAGTGCCAAGAAGACACCAGGGCAACACAGCTTATCAGAGCGTGTCTTTGGAGCCCTCAAGCGAGAAACATCTCCTGAGAGCAACGAAAGTCAGAGAGAGACGCGGAGGGATACTCACAAGGTGGGGGAAATTGTAGGACTGACTTGAATTTTTTAAAGTAAATAATGTGTCTGTGATATGAGACGTAGTGGAAACACAGAGCCAATTAGTCTAACTTTTTAGACTTGTTCTCTACTAATCTTAATTATCTGACACAGCAGTGACCTTATCCAGTAATAAAATGAGGTTGAAAAACTCTCTTTCTTACAACCACTTTATTGAAACGTGATTGGCATACAAAAAGCTATATATATTTAATATATACGAATCGATGAGTTTGCAGGTAAGTATACACCTGTGAAATCATCGCCACAATCTATGGGGTAAACATATCCGTCAGCTCCAAAAGTTTCCTACTGCCCTCTTTAATAATTCATTACTATTATTTTTTGTCATAAGAACACTTGACATTAGATCTACCCCTTCAGCAAGTTTTTAAGTATACCATATATTATTAACTATAGATACTATCCTGTACACTAGATCTCTGGGTCTTATTCATCTTGTATACTTGAAACTTTGTGCTCTCCTATTAATATCTTCCCATATCCTCTTCCCCCCATCCCCTGGTAACCACCCTTCTACTCGCTGGTTCTATGAGTTCGACTATTTCAGATTTCTCCTGTAAGTGGTATCATGCGTCTTTGTCCTTCTGGACTGGTTTATTTCACTTAATATAATGACCTCCAGGTTCGTCCATGTTGCTGCAAATGGCAGAATTTACTTCAATAAACATTAACATTGCTTCCATATTTTGTCTATTGTGAATAATGCTACAAGGAACATAGGAGCACAAATAATGTTTTTATCTTCTTCTTAGTATTTAAGTGGTTAAATATAAAAGAAAGTACAGCGCCAAGAAAGAGGATATGAAAAGGAATATGCAGCCTGGTATATAAACCTATGAAGCTAAATTTAAAAATTTGAATATAGGGGCTCGCCTGGTGGTGGAGCAATTAAGTGCGCATGCTCCACTTCGGCAACCTGGGGTTCGCAGGTTCGGATCCCCGGCCTGGACCAACACAGCGCTTGTCAAGCCACGCTGTCACAGCGTCCCATATAAAGTAAAGGAAGATAGGCATGGATGTTAGCTCTGGGCTGATCTTCCTCACAAAAAAAAAAAAAATTCAAAAACAAACCTTGGATTATTTGACATTTTGACAAATACAGCATTTTCTATTACAAAAAAGGGTGGATTAATCAATAAAAAATATAAATTTCAATCCTCACTTCATACTAACAAAAAGTAAGCTGCAGATTAACAATGTTGATACAAAATTGGAAATGTTCTTAAAAATCTAAAAGGAAATAGGATAATTAGATGAGAACCTTTTCAGCAAGGAAAAAAATTACTGAAAAAAAGTGAGAGGGCCGGCCCTGTGGCTTAGCGGTGGAGTGCGGGCGCTCTGCTACTGGCGGCCCGGGTTCGGATCCTGGGCGCGCACCGAGGCACCGCTTCTCCAGCCATGCTGAGGCCGCGTCCCACATACAGCAGCTAGAAGGATGTGCAACTATGACATACAACTATCTACTGGGGCTTTGAGGGAAAAAAAGGAGGAGGATTGGCAATAGATGTTAGCTCAGAGCTGGTCTTCCTCAGCAAAAAGAGGAGGATTAGCATGGATTTTAGCTCAGGGCTGATCTTCCTCACCAAAAAAGAAAAAAAAAAAGAAGTGAGAGAGAGAAATGATTATTGGGTGTGTATATGTATGTATTTTTTCCTAGATTATAAAATAGTTTACATAATATGAAAGGCGAATTTTTGGCTAGGGAAAATTGCAGAAACATAATGGATAAAAAGCCAATATCTTTTTAATAAGAGACTTTGTACAAATCTATAGGAAATAGATGAAAACTCCAGTAGAAAATGTATAATGATGTATAAGAATATTATTAGACCATTTAAAAAAATTTAATATAATAAACAAATGTTTAACCTCTTGTTCGCTTAAATCAAAGCTAATTAAAATACTTTTGAAAATATTTTAATGCTAATATCAAACATTTAGAAGTTTTGTGGAAAAGGAAAGTCTCATTTACTGCTGGTGACAGTGCAATTTGCTGTGACAGCAACTTGGAAATATGTATCAGTTGATGTATTTGACAATATGTATCAACATATCAAAAAAGGTTAAAAGATGTTTTGCTTTATGATCTACACTTTCCTACTGGAAATTAATCCTAGAGAAGTAATCACAGACTGTAGTAACCGAAGTGTTAGCCACAGGAATTTACATTGGTGCACTATTGACAATAGCAAAATATTGAAAACAGCTATTCAACAATAAATTGTTGGGATTTTCTAAATCTTATAAATTTTAAATAAATTTTACAAATTTATAAAATTGTGGGATTTTATTAATAAACTATAACATAGTCCCTCGATGTGGTTACAAAAAAGAAAACTGTGGGTAATAAACGTGTCCTTCTCTCCCTGTTTCTCTCTGTCTCTCTCTGTCTGCCTCTTTCTCTGCATGTGTGTGTGTATATATATATTTTTTATGTGTGTGTATATATATATAAAATGGAATTGTATACTCCTAATTTTAAGAAGGATTATTTATTTTCGGGTAGTGGCGTTTTAGAAGACTTTAGTTTGCTTCATTTTCTTATGCATATTTTCAAAAGTGTTCTGCAGTAAATGTGGATTTATTTTACAATATGTAAAATATAAAAGTTATAAAAGCAAATCTAAGAGAGCTTTCTCTCATACATTAGAGAGGGAGAATTAAACTAATTAAATGGCCTAAAACTCATTTAAAAACAAATAAAAAAAGCCACTTTGTCACAATGGCTTTCTAAGAACACTACCTCACAGTTGAAAACGGTGGTTTAGCATTTCATTTGACAAATCTATATGCCTCTCTGTTGATTGCTGAAGAATTGCAACAGTCATTGCCGGGAATGCTTCTGATTTATCAGTCACTCTCTTATGAGTGTTATTTGTAAACTGTGAGAGTAAAATGATTCTTCCTTATGATATACTAAATAATAAAGGACAATGTATATTTCTTAAATGTAAAATGCAGGATTTTACTTCTTGGTGAAATGCTTGATTTCCTTTTATATTCACGCATTTTCTTTATTAACAAAACATTGAATATATGGAGAAAACAATTGGGAACACAGATAGTATTTTTGCACGTCAAGAGATCAAAAAAATTATAGTTATAAATTCCCGAAGATATCTTGAAGAATAATATATGATATGCAGGGATGTGCAGTTTATATTTGATAATCTACTAATGCCCATGCTAAAACCTGCTTAAAGAGGATACGGCTCCTCCTCTTCAATATGCATTTTAGCATCCTGTCAGCAAGCTTTACTAACTTAATTTTGTTGGATGCTCCAAAAAAGAAAGATAAGTATTGACAGATTAATCAATGTCTGCTAAGCCTGGAATTTGTCTATACATTATGAATTTAATGTCACTCAATTTAAAAGGGAAAGAATATATATTGAGCTAGTCCTGCACATTGTAATACTGCCATAGGTCAAATCTGAAAGTAAACTAGAGTCGTCCTAAGGTTGAATAATTAAAAAAAATAAAAAGCATAAGATCCAAGGAAAAGTAATTATTCATATCATTAACATTTTTCTTAAACTGTACTCAGCTTTTTCATTTAAACCTATACAACAGGAGATATAATATTTATTGGTATTTTAATCTAATTAGTTCCTATTTTCTTTTAAGAAAACTGGAAAATTTTGGTTATCTAACCATGTTACTTGAAGGATGTTTTGCCAGTCAAATCATTTTGGGCAACTATATGGGAATACAAATGATTTACAAATGATCAAATGATATTTCCAAAAACAATCCTCATCAGTAAAATAATGGAAGTAATATTTGGAATTATAAAAAAAAAATCAATGCAAATTCAAATTAAAGATTTTGTAACACGAAATCCATGTTTAAGGCTCTTGAAACAAACTACTTTTCCAGATATGAATCTAAACTTTTGTATATGATATTGCCAGTATAGTACAGTCATTCAGGCAGATTTTCATGGATTTTGCCATTTTATTATCTAACTTAGTAGTTATAAGTTATATCCCACTTACTCAAAAATCTTAATTGAAAATGTTATATGTTTTATGTATATACGCATTGTTCTCAGATATGCTTTCAGAATTTTCACTTAAGGAAACTGTGTTCCAAGATATGAATATTCATCCTGTTTAAATACAGAAACTCAGCTGTGGTTTTTTTTCATTTTTTTTTCTTTGCATTGAAAATAGAAGTATTGTCACTCAGTTCCTCTGAGAGTTGGAGGATTAAGTCGTCCTTTTCCTCCTGGAAAAGAAAAATCATTTCTATTTTGCTATGATTTATGAGTAATGGACATGAAAGCATATTATGAAAGAATAAGAGAGGAATGCATTTTTTGTTTTTAGGAGTAAAAAATTGTTAGAGGTTGGCCAGAAAATCTAGAAAGGAGCTAGCTGGGTGAGTTCCCCAAAGATATACAGAATTCTGGAACTTAAACCAAAGAAAATCATCCAAGAAAAAGTGCCTGCTATCCTGGAAGAGCCCAGTCAATGTATCTGATGACGGAATAGACTGTTTCAGAATTCACAGGGGACCTATATTCTCCGCCTCCAAGTTTGAACCATACGTGTTTCTCAAGGCTCAATTTAATGACACTGCCAAGGTATATACAGCTGATCCTTATTATTCAGATTCAGTATTTGCAAATTTGCCTACTCGCTAAAATTTATTCATAATCCCCAATTAATACCTGCAGCACTTTCCCAGTCACCGTGGACATGCTAAGGTGCAATAAGACTATGACCTCCCTTCTTATTTCAGCTCTCAGGCTGTAAACAAGTGTCCTTTTCAAAGTCTGTTTAGTATGTTTTTCACATTTTTGTGCTTTTTGTTGGTTATTTCACTATTTAAAATGCTCCCAAACATAGTATGGTAGCTCTGTCTAGTGTTTCTAAGCCCAAGAAAGCTGTGATGTGCGTTATGGAAAAGATGTGAATGTTAGATAAGCTTTGTAAGAGACTTATAGTATTGTTGGCTGAGAGTTTAATGTTAATGAATCAAAAATATATATTAAGTAAGGTGACTTTAAACAGAAACACACATAAAACCATGTTTGCATTGATTGTTTGACAAAAATGTTGTGACCAAAGGCTCACAAAATCTTAACCCTGTATTTCCCCTTGGAGCAATGATTCAGTATTCACTAATTCATTGTTTGAGGCAACTTTATAGACCATAACTATTGCAAATAATGAGAATCAACTCCCTATCTATCTATCTATCTATCTATCTATCTATCTATCTATCATGTATCATGTGTTGAATGCATACATCTAAGCCAAACAAGTCTACAGCATTCTTATTCAGAAACTAGGATGTCCAAATGCTTAACTTTGATAAACCCCACAGTTTCCAAAAAAATTTAGAAACAAAATAGGAGACTTTTAAATAACTAATGGGTAAAAAAAGAAATCAAAGCAGAAATTAGAATGTATTTTGCACTACATGAAAATGAAAACACAATATATACAAATCTCTGGGATACACCCAAAGCAAATTTAAAGGGAAATTTATAGCACTAAATGCTTTTATTAGAAAGAAGAAAGGTCTCAAATCAATGACCACAGAGCTCACCTCAACACACTAGAGAAAGAAAAGCTAATTGAACTCACATACGGAAAAGGAAGAAGATGATAACAATCAGAGCATAAATAAATGAAATAGAATACACAAGGGTCTTCAGCATTTTATTTTACCCCCCTCCTGTCTTTCACATTATTATTGTCATTATTATTGTGTTTTTAATTCTACATATATTTTAAATTGACAGATGATATTATTCTGGTTTTTACGATCAATATTCATTTACATTTACCCATCTGTTTATCTTCTTCATTGTTCTTCATTTCTTCTTCAATTCTTATATTTTTATCTGGGATTACTTTCCTTATCTCTGAAAAACTCTGTAAAACTCCTTTAGTATTTCACATAGTGCACATCTGCTGGCTATGAAATCTTATTTTTGTTTGCCTGAAATATTTTTATTTCCCCTTCATTTTTAAAGAATATTCTACTGGTTACAGAATTCTATGTTGGCCGTTGTTTGCTGTGAGCACAATAAAGTTGTCATACTACTGTTTTCTGACTTGCAAACTTACTATTCTCGAAGGTCGGTTCTCAGTTCCAATGTTAACCGTTGCATGATAATGAATCTTTTTTGTCTTTGACTGTCTTTAGCATAATTTATCTTTGTTATTTAGCAGTTTCATTAGGATATAATTAGCTATTTTTGGTTCCTAGAGCTTCTTGATCCTGTGGATTCTATGTCTCTCATCAGTTTCGGAAGACTGTCAACTAGAACCGTTTTCAATATTGCTTTTGTCTACTCTCCCTCTCTCCTTCCGGGATTCAAATGAAGTGTAGATTAGTGCTTCTCACCATGACCTCTTACACTCATTTCTGTATTTTCCTTCCTTTTATTTCTCTCCATGTCTCAGTGAAGATATTTTCTACTTTCTTTTCTTCAAGTTCACTTATCCTTTCTTTCGTTGTGTCTAATCTATATTTAAACTTATGTATTGAGTTCTTAATGTCAATTACTGTATTTTCCATTCAATTATTTTTAAAGATTTCACTTCTCTGACAAAATTTTCTATCATATCAAATGTTTTCATGAACATAATAATCAGAGATATTTTAGACTGAGTAGGCTGGTGAAATACTTGGCTGTGGGTCTGTATCTATTATTTCTTTATTCTTTGGTTTGTGGTCATTTCTTCCTTGACCCTAATATGCCTTGAAATTTTTTTATTGGATTCCAGTCATTTTGAATAAAAAATTACAAAAACTCTTCTCTGATAATTTTATCTTCTTTCAGAGAGATTTTACTTTTTTTTTTTCCCTAAATGACAGTCAGAGCATAAACAAATCATTTTGATCCAATCAGGGTTTTAAGATGATAGGAAGGTGGGTTTTAGTCTCTTTGAGGTATGGTCTATTTCTGACTTGCTCTTTTTTTTCATAAAGCATAACTTTTCAAAGGTCTCAAATGAAATACTAGAGCAATTACCTGGCCCCTTTCTTCTTGACAGACCCTAAATTCCCAATTTTGTTTTCCCAGCACATTGAACCTGACGAAACATCTGCTTCAGTTTTTACCTTCTGAGTGTCAGCTGTCTTCTTGTCGTCTTGGTCTCTCAGTCCACAACAGCTTAGAAACGGACAAACGCCTTACAGTGAATATCAACTTAGAAAATCAGACACACTTCTCTGTGTTTCCTATTTCTTGAGGATCTTGGTCCCTCCAATTCTGACTGGTTGGTTATACCTGTGCTTCATATTATCTTGTCTCTTTAGCCCTGTAAGACTGTCAAGAGTCCTGAGTTTTTGCTTTCTGCTTAGTCTCTCTGCCTTCAGCCACTTAGCAATGGAAAATATCTCAAGGGGAAATTTTGTGGAAAGTTGGGCTCATATTGTGTATTCCTTTTATTAGGATATTGTCCTAACAATTGCTGGATGCCCTAGATACTCTCCAATGCCTCCAATAAGTAAGGTGTTTTCTTTTTCTTTTCTTAAATGTGATTTTTATAGCTATTCTTGGTGAAAGTTGGTTTGATACAAGCTAGTCATTTACAACTATATGGAGAATTTTAAATTCAGAGAAGTACTGTTGTTAAGAAATTGTGAAAGTAGATGGCCTGTTACCAAATAGATAATCAGCAATTTAATAATATTATGTAAAGCTACTTTTGAGTCACAAAAAGATTCTTTAAAGGAATATTACTTGGAGGAAATGTCTACATTAATTAATATGGACAAGTAGAAAAATATATATCTATTACCATTTTTCAGGCCCAGTTTGCTAATGACCTCTGTGTGTTGTTTTGGGCACAGTTAATCATCAAAAGTGGAGGACAGACAAGAATTGTTTGAAGTCTCTTTCAGCATTTTTTTCTGTTTAGTCATAAGTAATATTAGAACAAGTGATCTTAGAGCCAACTTTCAATGAGCAGTTAATGGTGGTATTTGAGCAGTCAGAAGATGAGTTCTGGAACATAACATAGAGTTAAAATATATGCAATAAATCCCAAGAAGGATATCAAACACTGAGGTCTTACTAACCCCTTTGGAAAACAAAACTGTGTAAGTATTTGCACAGCATAAGTAAATGAGATAAATACCGAAACAAACACAAGTTATTTATTAAAAGAGGTAACAATTAAAAAATTGAACACAAAGTCAAAAAACAACTCAAAGTAATCAATCATTACAATAAAAAGAGTTTTTTGTTGTTGTTGTTGAGGAAGATTGGCCCTGAGCTAACAGCCGTGCCAATCTTCCTCTATTTTGTATTTGGGATGCTGCCACATCGTGGCTTGATGAGTGGTGTGTAGGTCCACACCCAGGATCCAAATCTGCTAACCCTGGGCCACTGGAGCAGAGTGCGTGAACTTAACCACTATGCCACCAGGCCAGCCCCCCTCAAAAGATTTTTTTAATATTAAAATTGATTATTATCTAAAAAGCATGACACTTGGAATGTGTTATTTCTCTTTTGTTGTCATAATTATTACGTGATTTGTAATTTGCAGTTAAAGTACTCAGATTCTTGAGGTTCATTCTCATTCCGCTGGAGTCTAGGAAAGTCATCTCTTAGAGGTTGAGCTGAAACAAAATAATAATAACAATAAATAGTTTCTTTTTTTATATAACAGCCTCAGCCTTAAGGGGAAACCATACAGTTTTGGACAACACGAAGGGGTGAACTCAGTTGGAACAGGTTAAACGTCCCACTCAATCTCCATTGTTGAGTGAAGGGTGAGTGGACCACTGGCCCTGTTTGCATTAATCTGTCCACAAACAAAACCTCTTCTTTGGCAATGTCATGTGAACTTAATCACTAACTTCAAATTCGTCTGACAAAATATTCAACATTAATAAGGCAGTAAAATTAAGATTCTTACCATTCTCAGTCAGATTTCCCTATGCCAGCAAAAATAGTCAATCAGTAAAATCAGTGATGTATTTAATAGTCATAGCCGATCATTCCATTTTCATTGAAGACATATTTGAACTCTCGATGTTCCTAAGGCTTAAACACTAGACTTTGCAGCTTTCATATTATACAGAATATTCTGTTCGTGCTAAAATTATATCATACAATTGAAAATGCATTTACCACTTTGAGCTTATTTTATGCAAGGCAAAAGACAAAATAGGCATGGCTATAACATTGTACTTGTCATTATCTTCTTCTATGACATTCTTTTTTTGTGTGAGGAAGATCAGCCCCGAGCTAACATCCGATGCCAATCCTCCTCTTTTTTTTTTTTTTTTGCCGAGGAAGATTGGCCCTGACATGACATCCATGCCCATCTTCCTCTACTTTATATGGGACGCTGCCACAGCATGGTGTGACAAGCGGTGCGTCGGTGCCCGCCCAGGATCCGGGCCCGTGAACCTCGGGCCGCCTAAGCGGAGCGTGCCCACTTAACTGCTTGCACCACTGCGCCAGCCCCCAACATTCTTTATTAACTTCAAATTTGAAGTGATATGTTAGCAATTTGAATCTTCATGAGAATGATTGAAATGTATTTTTGTTGCCTTTGTGTAGAATGGAGTCCAGGCTGGCGTCACCCGTATGCCATGCTTTTGTACATATGTGTTAATGATTATAAGTGATCATTCATTAGATCTAGTCCACAGAGAGTCTTCGTCATATAGTCTACATAATAGCACATAGAAGGTTCAGGATAGAGTTTTCTTGAGAAGAGTAATAAGATTATATAACATAGTTTTAATAATATTCATATTTTAATAATATTCATAATTTTTAAAATTTTATGTCAAATTTTAAAAGGACAATTTTATCACTTCAGCAAGAAGTTAGCATGCTCTTTAGATAGATTCTGTACTGTGACTTATAGATAGAAAGTCATCTTTGATGATAAAATCACATTTTAAGCATTTTCTTTCCTAGTCTCTGATATTACATCAGTTCTTAATATAAATTCAACTCATAAACATCTACTAGGTATCTCAATTCATAGTTGTGAGACATTATGCTTACCTAATGTATCAGGCACTTTTTTCCCCCAGAAGTGATATTTTCTGATGTTACAACCATGAAAATCAGGGTGAAACTCTGGGATTTCAGGGAGGCATCGGAAGACAAGAGTGAAGAATGAAGTACAAAAATAAAAACACTTTAATTTCATGATTGGAAAAGTCATTACCCTAATCCTTGAGTATATCTTCTATGCCCTTCTCTTGCATATGCCTATATTGTTGCTGTGGTATCTGCCTCCAGTGCACCAGAGAGCCACCAAACCAGGCACCTCCATGCTAATGAAACCCTTTGCTGACCACTCAGGGCACATTGTAGAAGAGGAGGGGCCTGCAAGATTTGTCAGAGCTGGTCACCAGGGGTGGAGAGTTGGAGAAGGTCATCAAGAGTATGTGATCGGCCAGCTGAAACTCTAACTAGACCGGAGCAATTGGAGGCTCCGCATCCACTCCCCTGTCCTTGGAATGTACATTTGGCCCACCATTCACACTAGGAGCCACTTCAAGGACACAGCCTTGAGCGAGTAATGTGTTGTTGAGACCATGTGGATGGTATTCATGACTGAATCTCATTAAGGACTCTAAATAAACTCTTAAATTAAGAACTTGGCAGGCGGATGTGGAGATCTACTCATCTTGCGGCCAACCAAGATTAGCCTTGTATGTAAGTTGCCTTGCTTATTAAAACAGCCACCTAACCCCCTCCCCATAAAAATCGTAGTATTTTTATATTGTATCGGTGGGTTTTTTCCTAAGCAACTACAAATAAGGTAGAAGGAAAGTGAAATTGCTCAGGTATCTGCCCCCTTGGGAAAGACTGCATTCCTAATTGCAGTCAACCGCGTGACACATATGCGCCATATATAAAGTAGTATTTAAGAGTTCAGACTGAACTGGCTTTAAATGAGGCATATCTCTAAGTGTAAATTTACATTTTACACTTAGCCTCTCCAAGCCTTAGTTTCGGTACCTGTGAAATGTTCTATGGTTGCTGTGAATTTCACAAAAAATACAAAAAAGTCTACCACAGTACCTGCACATGGTACGCATATTGGCTGTTTTATCATAAGTATTATTATAGCTGATTTTATTAGTAGGAATGAAGAAATGTTTATATAGTTCCATGGAAAAGTAACTCATGTATTTATGGCAGAATCGAACATCTATACAGCTCTACAGTCCCCTATAGAGCTCTCAAACTAATCATATTCAACTGGTCCTATATGAATAACCCCAATCAACATTTCTACTTATGATTTTCCACTTACAAATTTTTTAAGAAAATATTAATAATTATAAATACTTATGGGAATTTTATTTTTATGTTGGATAAAAAGTAGAATCATTCTCCAGATATTACACAACAACCTGCCTTTTTCAGTTACCATGAACATCTTCCTAGTTCAATACATACTTGTTGCTATTGTTAATCATACTACCAGCTACTCAATCACCAAAGCAAGAAAATTGAAAAAATTATTCTTATTTGTCTCTTTCCCTCTCCCTCTATGTTTGGTTTGATCACCAGATTTTAATTTCTAAATATTTATTATATCAAATCTTCTATGTCCTTATTATAACCACTTTATTTCACTCCCTCAAAATTTCTTCTCGTAAACATTGCATTATCTCCCTAACCAGGCTCCTTCCATGCAGACATTTATACCAAATAAAAATACTCAATTATATTCTTACTAAATTGCGTCTCTGATTTTATTACACCTTTGCCTAAATTTTTTCAAATTCTTTCCTGAGAAGATAAGGTCTAAGCTCTTTATATGTCATTTAAGACCTTTCGTAATGCAATTTCTATCTGTTTCTCCAACTTACCTACCACGCTTCCTACCTTATACTTTATCCTCAAGCAAGCTATGCTGCTTATAAATTTTCCCATATCGACCTTTCCCTTTTATATCTTCAGTTTATTCTCTTTACATGAAATTCCCATTCCCTAAATTCATCATTGGCTAATGCAATCGAAGCATCACTCAGTAGAAGCAACACCACCACTTCCCACATCAGTCTCTCTCAGTATGGCTTAAATGGCATTCTTCAGAGTCCTGGGACACCCTCTGTATAATCCCACCATTTTTCACATCACATTGAATTATAATTTTCTATTCATAGGTCTAATTATGAACTTTTGGAAGTTGGGAGAATTTTCTTATTTTAATCGTATTTATTGTATGTTTCTAGTATATACATAGGTGGTAAGTGTTTTTTCAGTCAAAATGGTGGATTTGAGAGGTTGAATGAACATAATCTGGCTGCTTTTTAGGTCTTAGGAATTGAGAAAAAGAGTAAGAGACACAGAAAACTTCAATGTTTCTATTTTTTGGTAATGAGAGTATGATATTACCATATTCTGAGTTAAGGAATATAGAAGGAAGACCAAATCTGGGTAACAATATGAAAAATTCAGTTTAATAAGAGATATCTACACTATACCCAAATGGAGATGTGCAATAATAAATGAGATCTAGAAGCCTAAACATCAAAGAAAACAAAGAGAAATACGGTCTAGAAATATAAATGTATGACTTTTCACTGTAAAGTTGAGATTAGAAGCCTCCTAGAAAGATTCCGTAGGATGAGGTCTTTCATAGTGTAGTCCTATCTGTTTTTCAGATGGGAACACCATCATTTAAGGGATGTACAGGTGATGAGAAGTTTAAGTAAGAACTCAATATAAACAACCCAAAAGTAGGATTAAGTGATGCAACCAGTAGTCAAAAATCAATTACCTATAGTAGTCAGTCTTATAACACAAAGGAGGAAAGTGAGCCTCACGTAAGGATTCTGGTAATGTCATCATATTTTGTTCTTAGTTCTGCAGCTGACACTCTGTCTCAGTGTTAGGAAGACACAAAGGATTGGATTACTGAAAATAGAATATCTTATAGCAAGGAGACCGCAGCTCTTTAGCACTATTCGATGATTTCCACAAGAAGACATAGAATCTTTGTTGCCCAATATTCTCACTTTTCAATCCAGACTTTTATGCTAATTTCTTATTTTTAAATATTAAACAGTGCATGAGACAAAGAAAAGACAACTCTAGGCTGGGTTCAGGATGCTGACCACAATTTTGGAACCTCTGTACTACTTGGAAAAAAGTCTGTGTTCAAGATGGTATAGAAATATCTGATTTAAATAACTGAGGTTCCAAACATAGGCAACAATTTTAATATATGTGTGAAACACTGAAATTTATCTAACAGCAGTGTAGCTGAAAGATGGCCAGATTGGGTTTCAGAAAACCTGTTCTTTCATTCGATTATATTATTTAGTAAATATATATGAACATCATTAACTCATCATCTATTTTATGGGAATAAAATGAGCAAAAGAAAATGCTTGGGAAGTCATAAGATATTAAAAAGTTCATAGCATTATAATTAAATTTATTAGTCATACGGTTCATTTGAAATCAATAACTTCAATGTGGTTCTTTGTAATTCATGTCAATGCATATATGTAGTACATATAGAATGTAGAGAAGTATACAGCAAAAATTCATCTCCTCCTACCCTCTTATATAAGCAGCAGCCCCAACATGATGCTTATCACTCCACCTCACCACTTAATGAAGATAGACAATATTTGGTGGCGGTAGTGGTGTGGTTATGACAGGTAATTTGTATTAAATACTCTCCTAGATATAGTAATTTATAGTAATACACTTAATTCTGAATGATAATTCACATATACCATTAATCAGTTAGAGAAATGAAGATGACTCATGTTTGATAATTTCCAGATATATTTAGAAGTACAATATGTTCCTTGAAGTATAGTCACCTACCAACCAAAATCTCCAAATCATAGAAGAATGATTTCTGTCTGACCTCAATGTTTAGTAAGCTAGAACTAGATGGGAAATATTCTCAAGCTTCAGAAGAATTAAAAAAAAACTTCAAAGAGAAAATGTAGTCATCTGAAAAAGTGTGATCAAGTATGCTCATTGGAATTGAAATGGTCCTTGGTTAAAAAGTTTAAGAAAGTAAATTAAAATGCCAAGCACGACGGATAACTTGAGCAATAAAGAATATGTTTCACTCTCTCTCCACAGTAACAGGAAAAGAGTTCAGTCCAATTAAATATTCATGAAACAAAAGATCAAGGCTTTAAGTCTTAGATCAAGTTCAAGACTGGGCATGAACTAATGATCCAATAGTTTATATGAATATTAAACATTTAGTAGAGAAATAACTCAGAATTACATTTTGGAAGGGATTCCATTTTAATTTAATTCTCTGATAGTTAATTTTACCAATTCTGGGTAAGAAATTGATTGACATTTAACACAATTATATCCAAGACCATATACTGAAGATTACTCAATTGATGGTTGCCCTAAGTTTCAGCAGTAAAAGATGCACTGAGTAATTTTTATTATATTGTGGTAACAGTTGCTGTTCTTTCCCCAAATCTTTTAACTTCTCACACATACGAAAATTAAATATGAGCTGATAGGCAAGGATACACGTGCGAATTTAATTACTATACTTTGCCCCAAAACTTCTGCAAACTTAGTTTGAAGGGGTGTTCCTATGTATTATTTTTAGCATTAGTTGTTAGTGAGGCACACATTGCATGTATTAATCATTTGAAATGAGAACTCCCTCCTGAGACCTCCCTAGAAACAGGTGTAAGCAATTTCGTTTCAAAAGATTGATGGAATAGAAATACACCCAAGGAAGCTTTGACAGGTTTGACATCCTCCTTTTAAAGATCCAGGAAAAAGTGAGGTTAATCCTGCCACAGGCAGAATGCCTCCTCTAAGTGTCTATAAACCAGTGAAATGTGCAGGGGGCCTCAGACACCGCGGAGAGGTCCAGCGACAATAACCATCTGCTCTTCATGCCGAAAGGCAGCAAGCACCGCAGGGGAGAGCAAGTCCCAGACTTCCAACCCATCCTCCGTGCAGCAGGCCTGTGGCCATACTTCCCCGGAGAAGGCGCCTTGTCCGTCACTACAACCAGTTCAACCAAAGTATTTTATCCATTTATTTATTTTCAAGTTGTCTACGATGTTTTTGGAAGCAACGGCAGACAAAGCTTCCTCTAGAAAGCCTAAGGGATCTGTATTCCTTTTGAGCAAAATGGCCTGCAGACATTTTTGCAAAACTACTGATAAAAGAACTCTGAGTACCAACATGTTGGCTGAACCAAAATAAAGCATGTGCCAGTACATGCCAGTGTACACACCAGTGTAGTGTGATGAAATGGGGAATTTAGAAAAGAAAAAAACTAAAGGGAGCAAAGAGGCTAGATAGAATATAACAATTTATTATTACATGAATTTATTCTCATTTGCCCAGCCTAGTGTTTACTCAAGATATCAGGAACTTCTACCTAATGACAAAATGTTATTTGAAATTACACCATGCACTTTCATTAACAAAGAAAGAAATCACTGAGATAAGAATTCATATACTTTCCTCAGAGGTGTCTTGTATCATATTTTATTTTAACACCTGCATGAGCTTATGTTTTATACTACGAGTATCTAGGGTTCATGAGTTTCAATTTACTTTTTTCTGTACACACAATATATTTCACAGTCATTGCCATATAATGGATATTCAATAAATGTTTGTTGAATGTTTTGATGAATAAAATTCTTTTTAGATCAAAGAGTCTTAACTTTGAGTCAATAGAGGATATTTAATAGACTCATGAGCCCCTAAAAGTGTACACCAGGTGCTTGTGTTAATGTTCAAAAGTCCATTTTATTCCTGTGGAGAAATCCATATATTTCACCATATTTCCAAAGAGCATCATGATTTCCCTCCCATAAATGATTGTCTCTTTTCTTTAAAGAAATGTAAAGATACACTCTTTCAAGGCAGTATGATATAACAGAAAGGTCTAGGACTTACCGAAAACTCTCAGAAAACCTCATACTTTACAGTGATTTGTTAGAAACGTTTCTGTAAAATTAGAAAAGACAAGGATGTTGATTAGGACCATTTGTTTTGAACACTGTAATGAGGTCTTATCCAGAGCAGTAATAAAAATTTTTTTAATATTAATAAGAGATGTAAAGTTTGGAAAGAATTGTAAAGAAGAGCATGATTGTGTGTAGATGGTATGATCATCTATATAACAAACATGGGATAATGTGTAGATGATAATTAGAATTAATATAAGAATTCAACAAGATTGCCAGACAACAAAATCAATATTTTAAAATAATGGGAGTTCCAATAAATTAGGGAGAAAAAAGTAAAGAACACATAATTTAAAAGATTCATTTACTAAGAAGCTAAAATTATAAGAACTTTGGAATATATCTAGTGTCGAATGTACATTTTATAGAAAAATGTAAAAGTGTATTAAAGAATATAAATATTGAAAAATAGAAATTTCATAAAATAAACACTTAATAAATGAAAAAAGAAAGTTCATCTAGTTTCTTTTAACAAGGCACAACAAAACGCTAAAACATAATAATAATAAAACTGATTATATTGAAATTAATGATTCATTTAACATGTAACTCCATAAAAGACAGTCTACCCAAAGGAATCAGAGCTTTTCAATGTATATAACTAGCAAAGATATGGTATCCAGAATACATTCAAAATGTTTACAAATCAATAATAATTTTAAAAAATAGGTATGAACTGAATATATAGTAAAATTGGGAATAGGCATAGACATCAGAGTAGAAATAGTTATGATTATTATTATTAGCATTAGCATCATGATTACTATGGTTATTTAACCTGGACTTGATTTAAGCAATCTTTTCTTCTAGTTCTTTCCTTTTCCAGATCAAGTTTTAACAATCCTGAGAGGTCTCACCCCAAATCACAAAGATTTCCAAAACTACTTTTTTTTAATCCCAAATCTAAATTTCAATCTATTATCACAACACTTAATCCATTGACTCCAATTATTAGATAAATAAATGCTTTTCTATGCACACGATAATTAAGACGACCACCAGCGCATAAGGGAAAACAAATACTCACAGCAAATTATAAGGGAACTCAGTATAGAAAAAGTTAGCTCAGCCTAAGAGTAGCAGAGTGAGACTCAGCCAGTCATCACAGCAATGTAAAGCAAACTACAAACTAAAACACTCTGACAAACTTTATTATCATAATTCTAATTAATCTTTATCAGTTAATTTTGTGGTTGATATGCATAAGTAACAGAGATATGAAAATTAAATAGGGGGCCGGCCCCATGGCCTAGTGGTTAAGTTCGGTGCGCTCCGCTTTGGCAGCCTGGGTTCAGTTCCCAGGTGCAGACCTAAACCACTCATCGGTGGCCATGTGGTGGTGGTGACCCACATACAAAACAGAGAAAGATTGGCACAGATGTTAGCTCTGGGCTAATCTTCCTCAGCAAAACAAAAATTAAATAGTAGGCATTTTCATCATATTTTCTAGCAATAAGATTAATGATCTTACATCATGACCCCTGAAGATAATTGGATTTCAAGGTATAAATATTACATATAAACAACGCATTTTCATTTAGATGTCATGACTCTAATTCAAAGTATTTTACCAAGTATTGGTTCTGTCAGTTAAGGACTTTTTGAGGCTGTTATAAGGTTCATAAAGTAAGAATTTTTGTATATTTCTAATTTTTGAATATTTTATCTGTATAGCATGACCTTCTTTACATCTAGTGATGATTTTAGCTTTAAATCTATTTTGTGTCTTATTAACATAGTCATGCCAGATAGTATCATATTGTTTTTCACCTTTTTACTTTCAGTTCTCTGATTTCTGATATTTTAGATATGATCTTTTGAATAGTATAAAATTGGAATTCATGTTTTTATGCAGCCTGATTTTTTTAACTTTCATACCGAATATTTATTCCATTCACATTCAATTTAATTACAGATATATTTGGGTCTATATCTACCATCTTATTTCATTCTACTAATTTATTTCTTTCATTCTACGTTTTTTCTTCTCTCCATTATTGTCTTTTGGTGGTTGTTTTGTGTATGTTTGAGTAGGTATTTTTTCTCACATTCTACTCTTTTTAACTTTACTACATTGGACTGTATGCTGTCTATTCTAGTCTCTTAAGGTTATAATAACACATATATAACTTACCAATGTTGAAAATTAATCAATACACTTATTCTCTTCTCTCATCTTACAAGGACGTCAATTACTACTCTTCCTCACTTATATGTTATTATTTTGTTTGTTTTAATTCTATCTTGTCCCTTTTAACCTCACAAAACAATATTGTTTTTAAAAGATTAAAGATCACTTAGATTTACTACACATTTACCACTTATTTTATTATTCATTCCTTCTCACAACCTCCAATGTTTTCCTTGTTATCACTTCTGCCTTTCCACATCTTTTAGATTTTCCTTTAATGCGCATCTACTGGTGGGAACATTTTTGCTGATTTTGTCTCTTTTAGGACGTATACCTTTTTACCCTAATTCTAGACATTTCCTTTCACTAAGTATAGAATTCTAGGTTGACACATTTTCTTTCAGCACATTGAAGATATCACTGTTCTTTGTCTTGCATTGTTTCTTTTGTTGATACTGAGAGGTAAGCTGTCCATCTAATTGTTGCTCCTAGAATCTGTGGATTGGTGTCTTTATGACCAGAAATACCCCAAGCATTATTTATTCCAATATTGTTTATTTTCCACTTTTCTCTTTCCTCTCCTTCTAGAACACCAATTAGATGTATGTTGGACTTTCTTATGTTAATACTCTCTGGATTTTTTCTCTTTTTTATGGTTTCCTTCTCTTATTACCTCTATATTCTAGATAATTTCTTCTATTCAATCTTGTAGTTCACTAATTTTTCTATTGCTTCATCTAGTTAGCTGCTAAATGCATCCATTAAGTCGTTAAATGTTATTTTCAATTATTTTATCTATTATTTCTTAGATAGTCTTTTAGGTTATTTTTCAAATCTGTTTGATCCTTTTTTATAGTTTCCTATACTGTGAAGATCTTTTCAAACTTCTCTTCTTTCAAATACGCTAAGTATTGTAATTTAATAATGTGAGCCTGATAGCTCTAATATTTGAAGTTTTTGCAGGTCATTTCTTCTTTCTAGTATTTTTGTTTTGGTTTATTTTTTACTCTTGCTCATGGTCAGCTATTCTTTTTCCTTGGCGAGTTATTTGTGGGAATTATTTGAGGTCTAGAATTAGTGGGCCTCCTTCCAGAGAGCACTGACATTTGCCTCGGCAAACCACCTTGGGACACTTCCACTTTATTTGTTTATTTTTTTGTGAGGAAGATCAGCCCTGAGCTAACATCTGTTGCCAATCCTCCTATTTTTGCTGAGGAGGATTGGCCCTGGGCTAACATCCATGCCCATCTTCCTCTACTTTATATGGGACACCACGACAGCATGGTTTGATAAGCAGTGCCTTGATCTGCGCCCGGGATCCAAACCTGCAAACCCCAGGCCACCAGAGCGGAGCATGCAGACTTAACCACTATACCACCAGGCCCGCCCCAGGACACTTCCACTTTAAATGAAACTTACATCCCAAGGTATTTGGGGCAGCTGGCTGATGTGATTTGTCCTATAAAACAGCATCGGCAAGCTTGTGGTTGTAGTGTCTGACAGGGTTTTTTCCCTTTTCTCTGTTAAATGAAAAGGCAACTTTCCTTGTAGCACTTGGGGATGGCCGGTTTCCTCCTGGCTCACACACACTTAGAAGTTACAGTTCTTCCAGCTCTATGGTTGCTACCAAAGAATTCCCTCTTCTAGCCAACCTAGAACAGCTTTTCCTCCTCACTCTTCTCCCCTTTCCTTAGTATAGATTGAAAACTTAAAATCAGATTCTCCAGGCAAAACCCCATAGGTTAAAATTAATTTCTTTGCTTATTACAACATTCTGGGTTCCAAGTTTCATTAAATTTTTGTCTGATAATGCTTTAATAACCTGTAAGCTTCTAAGTGTGTTTAAGATGATTGAAAGAAACATACATATTCATAATTTTAACTTTTCAGCAGAAAGGTGTCAAGTCCCTAAGCAACAGCAATGACTACAGCTGTTAGGTCAGCTTGCCACTGTTCCATAGAGTGGATTGGGAAGGAGACAACAAGCCTGAATGGATTTAGACAGCTTATTATCTATACCATAGCAAGCAACATTAGCTTCTCATCCACATTGGTTACTCTTGCTCTCCCAAGTCCCACGGGGTAACGCAGAGGCAGGCCAAGGCGAGGACCACATATATAAGTAGGACCTTTGTCACAGCTAAGGAATCTCAAAAATAGGAAACTCAATCTTTTAACGATTCTAAAACCCGCCTAACCTTTCCCCACAGAGAATCATCATGTGTATATTCCTGGTCAGAAAAAAAAAAAAAAGAATCTGCTGATGTGGAGAAAGACATGTCTCTTGCTTCCAGAGGTATCTGCATTTCAAACACAGTTGACAAAACCTGTCAATGCCCTTGGTTCAGAAGACATGCAGATAAAACAATTATCTCACAACAAAACGTTAAGTCCCAATATCTAGCCAACCATATCAATGAGATTAGAAAACATCTCTCTCCAATGTCATATATGCTAAATACAAAAAAAAAATACGCAATAATATATGTGCCTTAAAACAAAATAAAATAAGAAACACTTGTATCCACCATCAGCCCAGAATTCTGAAGGAAAGAAAATATGTTCTGCTAAAAAAGAGAGCAACCTCTTTGAATTCAGCAAGAATTATTTCAATCATTCATAAGGTTAAATATCATTTATTGAGTCCCTACATTGTGCAGAATCTGGTGATAAAACAATTAGAAAAGGATTTATTAAATAATCAAATAAATATATAAATGAGCATTTAATTAAACAAAGGGAAGAAATGTGGTTCTTCAAAAGTACAATAAAACATAAATAAAACCTGCCCTAGACTGGAGAATTGACATTGTCAAAGAGGACTGCTCTGGGGAAGTGATGCTTCTGTTGAGAGCTTTAGGCTAGGTAGGAAATAAATGGCTTCAGTTTGTCACTTATTTTTCTGGAAATACACAACTTAGCACAACATTTTTAAATGGAAGTTTCGAAGTGGAAATGATGACAGTTCTATTAACATATCCTCACTTTTTGGAAGTTAATATTTTGATAACTTAGAATATCATCCCGTGATGCCATTGGTCCTGGGCTCTTCACATTCACTAATCTTTCTGATTATTTTCCCTGGATAATTCTCACACACGCAGCGAGGTCAACTTGCATTGAGTGGCCTCTCCTCTTCAGACCATTGGGATAACATCCATACCTAGCATTTGATGCTATATCTATTCTGCAAGGCTCAATCTTATTTGATTTATTCTAATTTAATTAATAATTTCATAGAAAAATAACAGTGCACTGTGCTGATTTAATCAATAAAATAACTTATGTATGGTTTACAATTAGAAAGCAAAGTGAGCGCTGCCCCAGTGGCATAGTGGTTAAGTTCACGTGTTCTGCTTCCGCAAGCCGGGGTTCGTGGGTTCAGATCCCGAGTGTGGACCTACACATCACTCATCAAGCCATGTTGTGCCAGCATCCCATATACAAAATAGAGGAAGACTGGCACAGATGTTATCTCAGGACCAATCTTCCTCACCAAAAAGAAACCGAAACAGCAGAGTGAAATAATAATCCAATACCAAAGACAAATGCCATGCAATATCTAAAAGGAAAAATACAAATACCGCAGAGTTTGAAAAATCTTTATTCATGCCTTGAAAGCAAATCTTGTGGGTGTATATGTGTGTGTATTCCAAAACAAACAAACGTTATTTAATAATTGTATTTTTCTTTTGTTAGTTTCTTTTAAAAAAATCTACTTGGCTGACTCATGCAGGTTACATTGAGCCAAAAAATGACTCAAAATGTTAAAAATATATAGTCCAAATTATTTAAAGATTCCTGTGAAGAGAAAAATAATGGAAGGTCTTTTAGTGTACCCCAAAATAATTAATTCACATATACAGAGATAACCGAAAACATTCACGTATTTTTCTTAAATTTTTTAAACTTTTAATCATTACCTGTTTTAACCCTTATGAGGTATATGTCCTGATATCTGTCTGATTTGGAAATGCTGATTTGGGGCCTCTGTGGAGACAATTTGAGTCTAACAGAGTAAGACAATCATTTGACTTGCTGTCTGGAGTAATGGCTCCATCCAAGATTTTTTTCCTTTTTCTACCCAATAAAAATCTGGGTGCATTCTATAATTTTTAGTGTCTTAAGGGCCATGGCATGTCATGAATCAGTAGAGACACTTGGCAGATTTTATGATTATCACCCTGCACCTGTTCTGGTGGCCATCCTTGCTCCTTTATAATCCAAAGAGGAAAAGAGAACCAGGGAGCAGTTGTGCACATTTGTTCTTGTTAACCTAATGTAAAACAAGTAGGCAGTTAAATTAATAGCTATGCAGAGGAATGAAGAGTGAGTAGAGGAATCCATCTCTGTCTCGTAATTTAATGTCATATGGAAAGGACATCCTGATGTTTGTCTCACCTTATCACACTTCAACCAGTTTTTTATTTATATTCACATTTTATACTTTGCTATGTACTTGCAAGGCTCAGAGTGGCTTTCAGAAATACAATACCAAATGAATTTAAAATAGCTGAAAATTTGAGGTAAAGAAAAATACAGTTGTACGAGTAGGATTGAAAAAAAAATGTTTACTATGAGATTTCAAAGAGAGGACTCTGTATTATGTAGTAAACAATATCAACAAGTCAAAATAACTACAATAATGACCATCAGAGAGAAGTTTCTTCTAATATCTCTTAGTATAAGATGCTGACAACTCACCAAACAATTCAATAACAGGCAGTTGGGTGGGAGACCGATGTGAGCCAGATACACACAACTGTCTGAGGCTCTTGACAGGTACTTAGAATGTCTAGAAAAATGGGTGGATCAGCTATACTTAAGCAAATAGAGTTGTTTTCAAAGTGACTTTTATAGCTATTGAGCAGCTCTCAGATCCAGATTTTACTCCCTGGTAAGTATCTGAAATACAACTATATATCCTATTATGTAAACTTCCATATGCATTAACAATCTGAGAAGATAGATATTTTCTTGGAGAAAGCGAGAAGTTTAACAAGTATACTTTACTTCCAGAGTACCCTTAGAAAATGTATTTTTCTACTTTAGAACTGACAAATAAAATCATCAATATAACAGTCACTTCTACCCATTCTGTTGGCCAAAGCAAGTCATATGGCTGAACCTAAAGTCAAAGAGTAGGTAATATGGTGACTCTGTGAAGATGAGAGCAAGAGAATATATATGTTTTAGCAATAGGCTAATCAAATACAGTTAAATATACAAACATATTGCAACAGTTTTTTGTTAACATATACTTAAGATGTTCATCAATAGAGAATACATTCTATAAAATGAAGTGTTTTCATATAATGAGAAAACTATATAGCCATTAAAAAACTATTATTTCTGTAGGTTCTGATAACAAGCACAATACAAACATATCTTAAACAGAATAAAAGAGAAGTGTGCACAGTGTTGTGAGATAAGGGTTATAGCAACAGATCTTCAATCCACTTATATCCTGTACCTGGGGAGGGATTTTGGTGGGTAACACTCCTAGAAAAGAAGAAGGCATATAATCCAGCCCAGTCTCCTTGTAAATACGCTGTGTTTTTTGCTAGCAGTAGATTTCTTTTCTTCAGTATGCTTTTAACAGAATGTACCTGGTTTTCAAGAATTGCTATGCTAAGCAAACTTGTAATCTATAAATTTATTGAGCATGGCTCCCTGGAAAATGTCACAAAAGCAGTATAACTGTATGAGCATGTGTTAGTTTTCTAGGACTGCTATAACAAAACTCTACAGACTGGGTGGCTTAAACAACTGAAATTTATTTTTTCACAGTGCTGGAGGCTGGAAGTCCATGATCACAGTGCCAGCAAATTTGGTTCCTGGTGAGAGCTCTCTTCCTGGGTTGTAGTTGACTGCCTTCTTGCTGGGTCCTCCCATGATCTTTCTTCAGTGTGTGCACACAGAGAAAGAGCGAGTTCTCTGGTGTCTCTCTCATAAGGACACTAACCCTATTGGATCAAGGCCCCACCGTTACAACCTCATTTAACCTTAATTGTTTCCTCAGAGGCCCCATCTCCAATTATAGCTATACTAGGGGGTTAGGGCTTCAACATATGAATTTGGAGGGGACATCTGGTTCATAACAGAGCATAAAATTAAGATATTTCCTGATTTAAAATGTTCTTCCTTTCTAAGTAAAGCATCTATATACTTCATCTGTTAACTGGAGTCAGAGGGCATCCAGTGAGAGGATAAAGAGTTGAGCAGTCATTCTGGGGGACTTGAACATCTTCTTGCTTCACCCGTGCCTCTTGACTATTGGATAATTATTAATAAAGCACGGCCTGAGTAAGATCTTCACTTTGTGTGCATTTGACTTAACAATCTGATCCTGTGTGTTATCTCCAGTGTGTATAGTGTTTTAGCAATTATGGAGAATTTTTAAATAAAACAATAAATCAAAGGATGAATAAGAACATAAATTACTTATCATATTTAGTCAGCCGTTTAAAGATATTCAAATTTACTAATGAGTAAATTCTAACATCAAAATTCAACTCCTCAGAGAATGCTTGTGCATAGTTAAAGGGCCTATAAGAGTTAATTTTATTAACCTTAAATCAACAAAATTAAATTTAGAGCTTAAAAATATAGGCTAGCACATAAAAAAATTTAAAAAGAAATAAAAATTAAAACAGACAAAAAAATAAAAAATAGACTAAGTGATAAAGATAAAGAAAGGATCATAATAGTACCAATAATCTTTGTTTTTAATTAGATTACATAACGAATAGCAATGTGTAAGCAAAAAAACAAAGTGACAGGGTTTGCATTGTGTTTGTTATAGTTATTCTCACCTACTGTGATATAATGGCAAGTGCTAGTCACATAACCAAGTGTTAATGGATAAATCCTAATTCTCACTGTGGGATGCATTTCTTGACACATACTAATTCCCATGAAAAATATAAAAAAGGTAAAATCTTTTCAAAACTGAAAGCTAGAACTTCTAATTAAAAGTTCTTCAATATGTTCCATAATGTGGAGGGCTCCAATAACCTCTGTACATAGGTTAGAAGGACGCAAAGTTCTTGTTGGTGGAAAGTTCTTGTCTTTGCCACAGGTGGTGTACATATAGATCAGCAGATCAAACTGAGAACAGAAGCTTATCTTTTAAACTGTCAAAATAGAATCACACCCCTCCGCTTATTTCTGATCATTTAAGCATATGAACCTTGCTCAGTGGTACAATAAGGATGTTTTTCCCTACATTTAAATATTCACTGAAGAATTCAGTCCTGGGACATTTGTAATCCAGTCCCGGGAAAGTCTTACTGGACCATGTTAGCATACATTAATTATTATTTTGTCATTATACTCCAAGTTCTATATAAAAATAAATAAATAAATACATAAAACATTTTTCTTCAGCTCCTTAGAGAGTCTTTGTCTTTTTGAAATATTTTCTCAAAGCATTATTCACTGTAACTCAATATACCTAATATAAACCCCATTTTCTGAATTGCTGACTTGAGAGTTCTTTCCACACCTGCTTGCTCCCATCCACATCCTTGGTTTAAATACAAGCTTTTTGAATCAATAGATAAATCAACCAAAACTGTATAACTTTTTGCCTAGATCCCAAAACTAATGAATCGTGCAATTAATTAGCTCACCGTATAGGCCCATTAAGTGATCTAGAGTCCACTTTTGTTTACTTGTTTTTTTAATTTTATTAAAGTTGGGTTGTGTAAGTGCTATGTGAGAACATTTTGTAAGTGAGAACAAAATCAAGGTATAGACATAATTTTTCTCTGTTTTACATTTGGGTACAAAATATAATTTGCTCTAATACCCAAGGAGACTATTTGACTTGAGGGATGTGACTTAGAAACCCAACTATGCTCTATGAATATCAAGGGTAACAAGAAGGGGGCTGTTGGGGAAGGGTGTTAGTCCATAGCAAGTCTCTATTATTCCTAACAATCCAAAGTAAGCCTATGATTTATTTATCAAAACAAATGAGTTTATATGCAAAGACATCTTTAAATCACATTAAATTATTACACAACCAAATTCAAAGAGTATTTTCTATTCCCAGTTAGTGTCAAGAAGCAGCTCTACTAGCCCTGATAGTCTAGTGCTTAAAGTTCGGCACTCTCAGCACTTTGGAGGCCTGGGTTTGCCTCCCAGTGGCAGAACCACACCACCCATCCATCAGTTGCCATGCTGTGTTGGCAGCTCACACAGAAGAACCAGAAGGATTTACAACTAGGATATGTCACCATGCACTGGGGCTTTGAGGAGGAAAGAAAAAAAAAAAGAGGAAGATTGGCAACAGATGTTAGCTCAGGGCAAATCTTTCCCTGCAAAAAAAAAAAAAAGCTCTAGTCCCGGCCCAAGCCCCTCCTAGAAAATTTGAAGGTGCCACTGAAGAGTGCCCCCACCACCTACTTCTCTCTGTGACAGTGGTGAAATAATGTAATCTCAGCTCCTTCACCTCTAACTTGAGAACAACAATATCCAGTTCCCTGGCATAGCTCTTACTTTCTCCTTGAACCCTTACTTCCTGGATCTAAAAATACTGAGTAGCACATTTCTACCAATAACCTTCAATTTTAGAAGGCAATTAAGTGAGTTTTTCTAAGCAAAAATTGTTGCTAATTCATTGAAATTATAATTCCACCTGTTTAAAAATATAAATTGGATGATTATGTGATAAATCGTCAATGAAGGAGGATCTTACATTTTAATGCCAGCCTATGGAATCTGGGTACCACTGGGACTGAGGCACCTAAGATAAAATTTATTCTGAAGTAGGGAAAGTTCTAGAAGCAACACCATACAAAACAAAAGGAAGAGCTATTATCACTTTTCATTACTTTTAGGTTTTTTTTTTTGTTTTTTCTTTTTTGGTGAGGAAGACCAGCCCTGAGCTAACAGCTGTCAGCAATCCTCCTCTTTTTGCTGAGCAAGACCAGGCCTGGGCTAACTTCCATGCCCATCTTCCTCTACTTTATATATGGGATGCCTGCCACAGCATGGCTTGATAAGTGAGGCGTAGGTCCACGCCCAGGATCTGAACCTGGAAACCCTGGGCCTCTGAAGCAGAGCATGAGAACCTAACCACTATGCCAGTGGGCCAGCCCCACTTTGTGGGTTTTTAAAAAACATTTTTGATATCTCTTTTTGATATTTAATGTGAAGATTATTAGTTATGAATTATCAGTAAAAGAAAATATTTGCACAAAATGTTTGAGAAGCCCTTCTCCCTTGATTTTAATGCCCCAAATCATCCAGTCTGCATAATGAAGAACTGTTTGGCCACAGAGCAGAGAAGGGAAAAAAGACAGCAGGAATCAGGAGAAGTAGAGCAATGTGAATGGAGTAAAGATAAACAACGCTTTGAAGAAATGTTTTGGATTTGAAAAAGAGAAATATTAATTTATATAGTGGATTTCAATTCATTTCTTATATAAGTAAAGTGTTTTTAAAAAGAGATACTATTCAGTTAGGTGATTTCATTTCACTTCATCTATTTTCTAAAATCCTAATAAAATACCAAAACAAAAGAAAAAAGCATCACGTGTCAGCATTACATGTGGACTTAATACAAATATTTCTTATCAATATATTCCTAATTAACAAAACTTATTTTTAGCTAATGTTATTTGAGCATCATTAAATTAAATATATACATTAAATATTTAAAGAATTTACCCTTTGAGATTTAAATAATGTATGCAGTAACATTTACCTCATATGCACCTCATCTCAGTATATATTTATATTTCAAAGGGGAAAGTTGAGAAATAGGAATTAAGGAATTATTACAAGTGAAAAAAACATGAGGGGGAAGAAGATCTTTAAAGGATCATTTACAGGCTTAGGAGTTCACTAAATTGAAAGCGCCTATGACCCTGACAAAGCGGTACTCAAATTCCAGTTGAAATAAACCATTTAAACTCATAAAATGATTTTTATTACCCTCTGAGAAAAGAAAAATCCAGTAGAGTCATCAATCGATTTGTTACATTTTTTTGTGCGTGGCGTTTGAGAAAGCGTCGTCAAAATCATTTTTCTGAGTTTATTATTTCAACAGCAAGGAATGCTTCCACAAGGCTTTTGTTATTAAAGAACGTGCATATAGTGTGATAATTTATGTCTAGTTCATTAAGCGGGTGTTCTGGGCAACATAATACAGGGGAAATGACAAATATGACACACTGTTTTCCATTAACCCCTCTGGCACTGACAGGCTGAAGCTCCCTTCTGAAGACTAATCCATTTTGCTGAATGCTTAGCATTTTCAGATCCTAGCTCTGGGTTCCAGAAAGGTTTCATGTTTGAAGTAGAAGAAAAGTATGTGGGCATTTTGGGCACCTAGTCAGCTACCCCTTATGAAAATCAATTGATAAAATCCCCAGTCATCAAAAGGAGAAAGCCTTTGTACACACAGTGCACACCAAACCAGGATGCTTCATACTCTGTCACTGGAGCAGATGCTATAAATCCCTTCTCATCAAATAGAAGGAAAGCTTTTTTTTTCTTTTTTAATATGACCACTATTGTCACCCTTTAGAAGGCTCCCTAACCCCATTTATATTTATTTCAAAGACTATTACTTAGGAAAGGTGGTTGGGGGGAGAAAGATATTGAATATACTTATTCACAATATCTAAACCAATGGTCACAGGACCACAAAACGCCTCCCCTCCGTGGTCAAATTTAGCTCACAAACTTCCTTTATCATTTTGGACTTGAACGGATTTGCACGTTGTACTTTAGCTCCAGTTTGCCACGATTCCCACCAACCCTGCTATTCCTAATCTGTTTTCCACATTTACTTGATCTGCTTAATCCCCACAGGCATTTGAATCCCATCTAAACATTCATCTCCCCAAGTAAGGCTCTACTAACTTTTTCCTTTGGTTTTATTTTTTCTAGGATTCAACAGAATTTACTATTGTTCACGGTTAGGACCACTCTGCTCTCAGATGACCTAGATTCAAATCTGAATCAGCTTCTTTCTGTGTAGGCTACTTACTTAACCTCCCCAAACCTCACATTTTTCATTTGTAAAGTGGCAATTGTAATAATACTACAGTAACATTTATCGCATATGTACCAGATCTGTCTAACCACCAGTGCAGACTCCTGGGTATGCACAGAGACCCACACTCAGAAGGGCTACGTGATAGGTAAGTACTCTATTGTCTCTGACTTTAAATTCTTAAAAATATTCCAACAAAGAGCCTAGCATTTCATTTTGCACTAGGCCTTGTAAATTTTATAGCCAGTTGTGCTAATCACAGAGAACTCCTCACCACTTAGTTTAGAGCTTTCTCCATATTACATCTTAAAATTGATTAATATGATGTCAAAATAAATGGACTTACAATGATATGGAAAGATCCACATCCCATTTGACCCATTATTTTCTTTTTATTGCTTCCATTTTCTCAGCTGTATTTTTTCTTATGTATATATATTGACTCAAAATTATTGACATTTTTATTCTATAACTTTTGGAAAGATTTAACAAACCCTCAAAACCCAACTCCTTTGGGTTGCCAGATTTAATAAATAAAGATACAGGATGTACAGTTATATTTAAATTTCAGATAAACAATAAATAAATTTTTTAAAAGACATCCCATGTAACATTTGGGAAACACTTACATGAAAAAAAATTAATTTGCATTAGAATCAATAAAGAAAAAGAATGGCATTGCATTACATTTAATCAATAATGTCAGCAAAATTCTAGAATAATTCTCCAGATTTCAAAGAAAAGAAAACAGATGGAAATGAAGAATTGTATGAATATGTATGGAGGTCAAAAAAAAAAGAGACAAAATCATATGAATGTGCATCCTTGAATTCATTATGCCCTATAAAATATTTAAATAAATTATAAAATAATTTTCTTCTAAAAATAGAGGGTGTACTATTAGTCTCCGGGGTACATATCTCTGGTCAAGCTACTATCTCCCCATGTTTTAAGCAGAAGAAACAGCATAAGCTCTTAGCCTGTAGAGGGGTCTGAGGGTTTCCACTCCTACCATAGATGGATCTCTCAGATGTTCTCTCAAAACCGATTTCCTGATGATATCTTCTAACCCGCCATCTTGCCTTTCTCCAGGAGCAAGGTATATGTTTACTGTTTATCTCCATTACTCCATTAAATAAGAAATGTCATATGCTCTTACTTCTTTAAGAATCTAAAATTTGTTGACATTTCTCCAAGCTCTATATGACTGATGTATCGAGAAAGTGATAGAAATCAAGGCTCCACATTTTGGCTTCACCTGGTTGTGAACGTCTCTGATTCCACAGAGCTGGGGGAGACAGCCAAGATGAAATGACAGGCTTCCTATCTTCCAATCTGGACCTACAAAAGTAAAATTAAGCTGCTAATTGCTGAAATTATTCAAAGTATTCAGCCAAATATCCCCAAATAATCTGAATTTATTTATGAAAATGTTTTCCTATATACACTGGTTAGTAATCTTTCTAAAAATAATATTGTATTACCTTCATTTCTAGGGATGTTCCACAAGTAATTCAAACATGAGATGGTTCTTCCAGCCCCACTCCCCCAGAATGAAAAATCAGTTATCTCAAGTCCATGTTACAACTTTTTTAAGTAGATGGTCATTATATTATCAAAACCGTGAAAAATAGAAAAAAAAAAAGTCAAGTGTGGAACATAACATTAATTTCAAAGTGCTTCTTTTTTCCTCCAAAAAATCTGACGTCTGAAGAGAGCATGCTGGTGGAAGTTTAGCTAGATTTATCTACTCGGAAAAGTAACCATAAAAATCCACACAAGGAAGTGGTAACAATATTGGAAGTCAGTTTTAAGTAGGACTGGGTAGCATAAACAACAGAAATTTATGTTTTCACAGTTCTAGAGGCTGGGAAGCACAAGATCAGGTGCCAGCATCTGATGAAGGCTCTCTTCCTGGCTTCTAGATGACCACCTTCTAATTGTGTGCTCACATGGCGGAGACAGAGAGAGAGCAAGCTCTCTGGTGTCTCTTCTTATTACGGCACTAATCCCATCATGAGGCTCTCACCCTCACAGTCTCATCTAAACCTAATCATCTCCCAAAGGCCTCCACCTTCAAACACAATCACACTGAGGGTTAGGACTTCAACATACAAACTTTGAAGGAACACAATTCGTTCCATAGCAGTGGACTTTACATTGTGAAACAGAAACTGCTTGAAAAAGATGGGAAGGTGCCTTGCACATTCTCACCATATAGTCGCTAATTTAAAGATGTATGAACCCACAAGAAAACAGAGCAGCTCGCTTTCTAAATCCCTCAAAAGCTGTTTGTGGTTATGACAAACACAATTTCTTTGACATTTATTCCACCAAGTCAAGCCATCCTTCTGCTTTCCCTAGTAATTTTCACCATCAACATTTTCTATGTAAAATCATCAAATCCAGAAAACACCTGCCCAGATATTGAAAAAAACTCTCAGTAAGCTAACACATATGGAGTGGTATATTCTAGGAGGCAGACCACACAGTGGTTAAAAGCCTACTTTCCAGAACCAGCCTGCCTAGGTGTGGAGCCCAGATCCACCACTTACAGCTGGGAGAAAGTAGTATCCGCTTGCCCTCCTGTAAAATAGAAAGGAATTGTAGTAATAGCAGTACTTATAGGGTTGTGAGGATTTAAGGACGTAAAGTGTCTAAAGCGCTTAGACAATGCCTAATACATGGTAAATAAATCTACTGGTTTATATCGGTATTATCTGCAAAGACTGTTAAAAATACATATGTCCGGGTCCCATCCAGAGCTAGTAAACACCAGTTAGGAATATATGTTAGTAAAACTAATGTGCTGGTGGCTAGTCCTGTTAGGGAACCACCTACGTATTCTCCAAACAGCAAGCTTATTCAGGTGCTTAGTGAGACAGATAATACCTGTAGCAGCGTTTGCTGTAATTATAGGTTTTTATTTACTGTGTAAGATTGGATGGAAGGAGTATACATTCAACTGCAATAAAGTGCATCTGAGAAGAGTATTTGACTACTGTCTCATTGGGCAGAGAGCAGAATCTGTCCCCAAAAAACAAATCAAACCAAAATTAAAGTTCACAATATAAGCAAATATAGCCTTATTCAAACTGAGCCCGGGGAAATAAATGCAGCTTGAGAAAGAATATGGGAAAACAAGGGAAAAGAAAGAGCCCTTGAAATACTCAAAAGGAGGCGAGAGGAAACTTTTGAAATGAGCAGAAATCCTCAAAAAAAAAGTACATGGAAAGGGTTAAATAAAATATTGCACATCTACATAAAAAGACTCTATGTAATTGTCAAAAACAATACCAGATTAGTATATGTATTAATGAAAATGTAAAATAAAATTGGACAAAGTAATCTTTTATATAAGATTGTAATATTTCATTATCATACATATACTAATTATTATGGGAAAACCAGAATATAAAGATAAATAGTCTCTTATTATAGCTGTATTCAGAGAGAAGAAATTGAAGTTAAGATACTTTATGCTTATATTTATGTACATGTATGTATTCATATATGTATGTATATACTTACAATATCTTCTTGGCATCCTCATTTGATCTCTTTATTGTCACCCTTACTTACCACTCACGTTTTCTCCACTTTATGACAAAAGATTATTTTAAAAATATAAATCTGATTATAATACCCTGATGTTTAAAACACACTCCAATATCTTCTCGTGTCCCTGAGGACCAAGTCTTAAGTCCTTAATATGTGTGGAAAGACCATCTATACTCGAGTTTTGTCTAATTTCCTGCTTCCTCCTTCTCTAACTACTCTAGTCACACTTACTCTACCTGCTTAAGTCTCTCAGACGTGGCATAATTTTTCTTTCCTTCAAGACTAGAGAACTCTCCTCTAGGATCTTACCTATCCCTCCGTCTTTTCCCTAGATAACGTACTCATTCTTCAGCTCTGCAGTATTTTGAACCAAATGTTTCTCAGATTAGAGCATTGATAATAGTGCAAATAATGCTTGCAAGACTTAAGAAGAGGTAGCAGAATTTAAATTGGCTTTTGCTAGAAACCCAAAATAATAGGTTAGGCAACACATTTTATGAGATTAAACGATGAGTAAAACGTAATCCAGACCCCCAGGCAAGGAGAGAAAGGTAAATGGACTAAACATTTATAGAGTATTCAATATGCTCTATATGCTTTACAGACAAAATCCCATATAATTACCAAACAATCCACAAAATACGTATTTACCCTATTTTACGAATGAAGAAAGTAAAGATTAAAGAGATGACGAAAGATTCCTGACATCAAACTGGATTCCAATCCAGAACTGTCTAAACCCAAGACACACACGTGTTCCGCCATCCCCGCCACCACAGCTCAGCAGCTTACGGCCCACAAACAACTCGAACACAAAGCACAGCGTGACTGGCGTGGCAATAAAGGTGCTGTGGTAACGCTCTGAAAAAAGCGTCTTTCAGTAGAACTTTATCTGGTTGCTACAAACAGTGTTAGAGAATCATAGACGAGGATTCGGGAACCCTTCCTGAGGGAGGGAGTATTTGAGTCGGACCTCACTTACCAGGATTTTGAAACGATTCATAAAACACTTAGAAATGAATCATAAGTAGAAAACCCAGAAAGAATCATATTAGAAATATAGGCCACCAAAGGTGCTATTTTCACACTTTGCTGGGGTTCACACATCCTACCCAGTCCTCCTATCCAACCTCCCGATTGTCACAGATGGCTTGGCAGAGGAGGTAACTCTGGCAACTTTTCAAGGAAGGCAGTTAATCAAATTCTTACAGCCTTAGACAACAAGTTCCTGAGAAGTTCCCTTGGGTAGATGCAGTGTAGACTATCTGTCTTTCATATCTACCAAGGAGAGAAAGCTGCGCTTAAATGAGATGGTAGCAATGAATGATAAGGTTTAGGTACATGACAACTCAGGACCTTTCCCTGATAGGATAGGCTGCCACGCACTGAGGTAGATTGAAAAGAGAAGTTGAGGATATTTTCATTTGTTATTGTGAATTAAAATTTTACAAATTCTGGTATCAAGAGTATGCCCAAATCCCCCTTTTTTGTAGATTTTTTAAAATGGAATCATCAACAAACATCCTTATAGAAAGATTCTAAAGATAGATATAGAATAACAAGCATATGGGAGCAGATCATGAACACAAAATATGTTATGCTTCCGGAAATATTTTCTCAGTCATGTTCTGGGATAAAAGTATTTGTAAATTCTGCTCTATAAAATTATACAGAAAAGTCACATTTCTTTAGCTTCTTGTTTGAATGATAAATGCAAGTTCTACTTGAGAATTTCTTCAGAGAAATAACTATCCATAATTGTATCAGAGACTTATTTGAAATAAACAGACAGACTTAAATCTTTCACATATGGTTAATTCTAACAAATTATGTTTTTCCCATATTTACAAGTAAAAAAAAATAGCATATATTTTAGTTGCCTAATTACTATATATCTTTATTAACTATTTTATTTTATTAAGTTGGAAAAAATAGCTATGAATATACTTTGCAATTTAAATCCCCAAAATTAGTGGAAACAGAAGCATGGGACATTCACATCCTTTAGATTCCACAAGCAGGAACAGAACGGCTATCAGTAAAGTAGCAATATGATAAAATCAGTGAATCTTTCTAAAAGAGAGTCGCATTCCTTGTTCTGTCAAACCTTTTATTAAATCAAAACTGAAGTCATTTCGAGCGACTGAAATTTACAAATGTGTCTTTCTGCAAATAGATTATCTAATTGTCTGGATAAGTGAATAATGCAGACTCTTCTGTTCCTCTCTACTCAGAGCACCTGCACGGGCTGCTCTTTTTGCAGAGAAGGTTCTTCTCCCAGGTGGCCCTGTGGTTGGCTCCTCTTCATCACTAGCCATTGGTTCAAAGTTCACTTCCTCAGAGAAGTACCACCCTATATAGAATACTGACCCAACACACACACACACACACACACACACACACACACACACCTATAATGCTCTACTGCATTAGCATATTTTATTAAGTCAGCGTTCTCCAAGTGTAGTACAAGGACTTCTGGGGGACCGCCAGAGTTTTTCAAGAGGACTGAAATTTAAGACTATTTTCATAATAATGCTAAGACATTATTTGCCCTTTAAATTCTCATTCTCTCATCATTGTAAGTATGAATTTCATTGATATGGTTTCAGATTCCACATTGCAACTAACCCTTAAGTTATATGCTTCATTTTAAGTTATAAGAAACACTTGTTCTATATACTCAGGATATGCTGTCTACATGCCCTAAAAAACTTTAAATGCTACATGTACACACATATATGTAACATATATAATGTATATATCTTAAATGTTACACATATATATGTAATTACTGTGGGTGTATACACACACACTAACATTTAAGGTGCTTTAGAGCATGCAGATAGCGTATCAGGAACTTTGAATTGATTCAGATAATAGTACCGTTACTATTCCGTTATATACACTATTCCAGATAACATACCATTACTAATAGTTCCATTACGTAGAACCATATGAAATTGCCAATATTGGACTATGTTTGATCTACAAAAATTGCAATTTATTATGACCCAACAGTAAGAAAAAACCTTATATGAGGAAAAAGTTAATAGGAAAAGTTTACCTTTTCATATAAATAAGCATATTCATTATAATCGAAAGTACTATCCAGCTCTTCTTTTCCCCAAGAATTTAACCTTGCACAGGTAGTACAAAAAAACATCTGCCATAAGACCCTAAAAAGAACGCTGCAGTCTTTTCAGTCAGCGGGGACAGGTGTACCAAGAAGGGCAGGCTAGTTAGTTCCATCAGCTCCGGAAATGGATTGATCCCAAAGGCAATGAAAGGGGGACTTGACCATCTGCAGTTCCCAAGAAGAAAAATAAATCAGCTTCCGGTGTCTGCTGCAGCTCTGGATATGATCAGAATGTCCCCTAATTCTTTATAGCATGGAACAATGACATATAAGATATTGTTGCCAACTGGCACCAACTGCTCTACTTGGCAGTCAGTCAAGGGAAAGAAGGTGGTTTTCTCCCCCTAAATGTCTTCAATCATGCTTTTATTTTAGAAAATAAACAAGGGAGGGTAAGTACTAGTTATATATTACATGGCATAATATAAATATTGTTAGATAAATGGTAAAGTGTTGCTTTTAAAATAGCATATCCTATTTTTGGATCATTTCAACGTGTGTGGTGATGTGGGAAATGCCCTGTTTCTAATATTTCTCTCCAGGGGAAGAAGTTCACTGTCTATAGCAACACTGGCCTGTCTCAATTCCCTCCCTCACTTTTCACCTAATTATGAGTTTGAGAGGAGAGTTGCATGTGAGTAGAACAGAGACTGCTTCTGGCCTTCTTGGAATTGAGCTATTTCAGGAAACACGTGTCCCAATCTGTTCCTCCATGCCACCAATTTTAAAGGAGCCTCCCAGAGTGGCCACAGAGAAGCCTGCCCAGTCCAGCCCTGTTGTGTGGCTAAGGCTACTACTTCTCAGGTTCAGTGTTGCCCATAAATATAAACTTTTATAAAAATAAAGGTGATATTTTGGCCTCCATGCGCTAACCTTTTGATCTTCTTTCTCAATTGGATCAAGATCTCCGTAGAGAAGATTATTATTAGGTGTCAAGAGCCTCAACATTTGGCATAATCAACTTCACTGAAAATAAACACACATTTACAAATCAATTCTCTGAGCACTATCATCTCTCTCACCTCTACAAGCTTGGAATTAAAGAGGTTGCTGGCCACTGCCTTACACGGCAGCTCAGAGAGCCTGGGAAAAAAGAGAATTGGGGAACCATTGGCTTGAAGATGTTACATAGTGACTTGTTTCCTTTTCTGCTTTCTAATGGATCAACTCAGGACGTATCTTCTGCCACTTGAGGCAAAAAGCCAAATAAACAAAAAACTCACAAAGCTATCCTGCCTTTTAACACTCTGTGAATTCTGATGGATGAATACAAATGGGGTTGGCAAAACCTGTGTCTACACTGGCGGGTACCGCCAAGCTGTGGTGAAATAACGAACTGCAGCCAGTAAAAGCTGCAGCCAAGACTAGAGCTACAAGAACTTCCCTCACTTCATTTTGCTACTGTGAGAAGACAGTTATGAAGAAGAACTTGGCTCAAATTAAATAGCACTCTATCTTTACATAAGATAGATGATCATAACAGTCGATGACACTTTTTAAGGGAAATGCTGCTGGAAAAATTATCAGGTGGAGCAGGCCTAAACAGCTGCCTCTGTTGGACTGGGTCTTCGCAGCTGCACAGAGCCCAGGATAAATGACAAGCAATTCTTCTCACTCAGTCCTCTATTACTTCTAAATCTTCAGACTCATATTTCATACTTCAACATCACATCATTTTTCTTATTGAGCTGCCAGGGGAAAAAAAAGATAATTTCACTAAAGATGATAAAATAAAGTGGACAGACTCTTTGTCATAGGTATGAATGAGAGGAAAAAGTCATCTAATTTTAACCCTGAGTTAAAGAAGTATTTTCAAGTTTTTTACCTGGGTCAGCATGGAACCTCTGGGACAGATAGTAATAGAACTAGAGTTTCATAACCAACAAATGAATTGAGAGGTCACATTAACACAGTAATCAAAGCAGTAATGTCATATTACAAAAATAGTCCTGCTGTATCCAGAGTTCCTGATTTCCCAAAATTAAGCAATAAAACGAACTAGAGTCAAGCGAACCTGCCTACAAATCAGGAGATAACCCTGTCACAACATAAACTCTTGGAGCTCAAACACCATCATCTGTAAAATAAAGCTGTGAGAATTGCTGAATTTTAAGGTTTCTTTTAACTGTAAGATTTTCTGTGTCTATTATCTTTGTTTATTGTAAGAGAAACAGATGGATAACAGGCACTTCTGCTGAGGGAAATGGGAAAGAAAACAAAAAGTCAGTACTAATGATAGCTAAACATTTTATGGAGGAAGGAAATCTAGTTATTCTGCTTTTCATTCTGTGCTATTTCTTTTAAGTAATTATACTATCAGTTCCTGATTCTAAAACCTTCATTTTCATTGCTTGCGTTTAAATGTGCCAATTAAAGATGCATTTTTAAATCATATTTATTATTTTTTTCGTATTAGAAAAGTGCTACATATTCATTGCAATGAATACAAATACAAAAATTCACAAAACGAAAATGAAAATTATCTATAATCCTATCACCCAGACATAACCATAGTTGACATGTTCTATATCGGTGTATGTGTGTGAAATGTGAAATAAGTTCCCAGATATTGGCTTATCAAGTGGTACTGAAGTGCTTTGAGAATGGGTCCCTCTTTAGAAATATTCAACTACATATCCTCAGTGGGCAAATTGAAATTGGCACCATGAGAATAAAGAAATCACTTCCAAACAAGTAATTATTGAGGTCCAAGAATCCATACTGGGGAAACTGGGATAACGAGGGAAGAAGAGAATAAACTCCTATGCTACAATTTGCCGAGCAGAATGGACTAAGAAATTGAGTGCCCCAATTGAGAGAGTTCCACTTATTCATTACCCTGCTACATGGCATGCCTGCTTAATTGGAATAACCAGCAAGGCAGAGACTTAGTTCAGAGCATTCACATGACTCCTAATAGCAGTTAACTGGCATGCCCATCTCATTTAAATGGAACAGCTGGCCTTATATCTCAGCCTCCTTCCCAGGAGCTGGCTCTACGATATTTACTCACAAAACTTCTACAGGGCAAGGCTTTTATGGTTCCCTCACTGCTGCCCCGTGCGGAGTGCTAAGAAAGTTTCACCAGGGCTTAGTTCCCTTCATAGCACCTTTATCAAGTAATTGCACATTTGACACTGAAAATCCAGAGTGGTAGACTGAGGTCAGTGACACACTTAGAGCTTTACTAAAGAGTATAGTCTTCAAGAGAGTATCTTCAATTTTATGAAGTACCTATTCTGCAGCCTTACAATTATAAATCTGATGTCACATTCAGCTATTATGGTAAAATTTCATTGATAAGAATGACAAGGAGACACAAAAGGTCAACCTCAAATGAGTTTAGTTCAAATTATCCAATTAAATTTAAACTGCTAGGAAACAGATTCTCTACTACACCTGCCTCTTTAGACAAATAACCATTAAGACTATTGTTCTGGTGGCGATAAATAGTGTAGAAATTTCATTCAGTTCAAATCTTACAAGCTAAAATTTAAAAAAAAGTCAATCTCAATACCATGACCTGAAAAGTACTCAGCATTTTTACAATTGAATACAAAACATATGAAAGCCTACTGCTGTCTAACAACCATTGAAATATACGCAGCACTTGATCATTTTTAATATCCCACAAACAGTTTCTTGGCAAGATGGGGAACTAACGCAGACAGTTGGCTCTCTCTCCTAAACCCAACTCTAGTGAACTGACAGAATCAACAAGGAAATTGTTGGATGTGAGAAACTAACAGTCAACTTTTAAGAAATTTTATATTTATGTCCCTTTGTTGGAGGAAAATGGCAATCCAGAATGGAAAGACCAAAGGAGAGCTTCTAATCATGTTCTTTCCCTCTTCCACATTGCACAGGACTGCACATTGCTCCATGCACTAACGCTATGAGCCACAGACAGGTATGACAGGGTGATATCAGGGTAGCTGTCATAGGTTGGGTTTTTCTGAGGCAGATGCTGAGATAGAGCTTGAGGGACAATGCATTTATTAGAGACCAATACCTATGAAAGGAGAGAGACTAAAGCAGGCTTGGACAAAGGGAGAAGTCAGACTATGATGCTGGCCTAACACAGCTTTGGCCTAACAAGCAGAGAGTTTGGGAGCAAGAACTACCATCACAGGTGTCCTGCATCAAGCCGAAACAGCCAGGTATTTGTACCCCTGCCTCACTCAGTCACCAGATGTGGATTTCTCTGGAAAGGGCATGACCTTGTTGAGTCAGCTTTCTGCTTCTGATGAAGACCGTGAAGGAGTTGACACACGGCTGGGCAGTAAGTCCTCTCTTGAAATGGGGTCTGGGTGGTACATCTCCTGTCTACTACAGTGGTCTAGTGGCCAGTAAGGATGATGAGTGGATAACAGTATCTATCTGCACCCACAGACCCACAGTCCCTTAGCTCTTCTTGTTTCATCCTCATCCTTTATACTCTCAGGATTAAATTACCGTAGTTAAAGATATGGAAAGGGAAAGTATAGATGAATTTTACTAATGAATATAGAAGCAATAATTCTAAATAAAATATTAAAAAATTAAATATACATATATTTCACTTGTATATGAAATGTAAGTGCTGGAACTATGTGTACGCAATGACTGAATGACTTCTCCAGCATTTCTCCCATATGCATATCTAGGCTCCACAGTCATGAGAAATTCATGTGGCAGCCATATTTGTTGTGGGGGGATTCCTCAAAGAATTAAGTTAACAGCAAGGCTTAAAAACATAAACCAATAAACAGAAACCTAAACGTGGATGACTTTAGTAGAGGCTTGGTAACAGACTTACTGTTAATAGTTTATCATGGCTTTGAATGTCTATGACATGTAGCTCTTTGCAGTTCTGTTGTGCATATGATTTGAAAAAAACATGCATGGCAGGCAGGCAAGTGAGATAAGCTGATCGCCAGAAACCACTGCTCCATGAGGCTGTAGTAGTGGTCGTAGTGTTTGGAATTGTATTCATTTATTCATACAGAAAATCCTCGCAAACCTCGTTTACGTAAAATGTAACATGGTTTAGAAGTGAAAACCTACTGAGAGTGGATATAGAAGTGAAAAATATTTGATAAGGCCAAAGAGATTCTAAGCCATAAAACAGTAGTCCTGTGGACAAATTATATGTTGTCTTCGTGCTCACACACTGGGGTTATTGAGAAGCCCTCTAGATATGTTCCTCTGTGTCAAAATCTATTCCATTTCTGGCCTACTTGACAAGGAAGGCCATAGGTTTTGAGGCACAGGTTTTTGAGAATAGATTTCTTCAGCCATTCACCAGCTGTATGACCTCGTTCAAATTACGTAGGTTTCTTCAGTTTCAACTTCCTTGTTTGTAAAATAGTTTAGAATATATTTAGAATTGTATGATTATTAAATGAAGTTATAATAATGCTACTCACTTATCCGTATCCACATCACTCCCTCCTCTTCGCCAATCGCTTGCAAAATTGGATTCTTCACTTGATTATACCACAATTATAAATTTATGTATTCTAGTGAAATTTTAAAAAAATGTGTCCAGGGCTATATAACAACTCTTACTCTATTTATTTATCTAAATAGATATTTATTTGATGTGTATTATTTCAATGTCTTCCTAGATACGAATTAGCCTATTCTAGACAAATTTTTTCAAGCTCTTAGATTATTACCACATAACGGAAGAAGAGGAAGAGAAAGATAAGAGTCTTAGGGATAATCAGTAGTATATCATGTAAGAAAAAATATCTAAAATCCACATCTAAATCCAGTAGAGCTAAAATTATATTTCAAAAGTCTAACAAATGGGAGCTTTTTGAAGTATTATTGAGAAAATTAGTATTTTTAATAACTCAGCTTCATGAAATGCATGATGTTTACATTCTGTTATAATTTTAGATTAGGAGAGTGGCATCAAATAATTCATTGTAATAATCTGAAATTCACTTCCATGTGTAAAATAGGCCTAAAGACAGAATACTGAATCCAGTTTTATTTAAAGAACCAGGAAAATTTATTCAGATATATGTAAGTCTAGGCACCGAGTGCAAAATTACTATAGTCTGTATGGGATAAAAAGCTATAAAATTTTCCTTTTTTCATTAAAGATTAATTTGGAATGTTAATGACTAATACTAAATCTAAATAAAAATTTTCTTTGCACTTATATGTCAGTATATTTCTTCTTTACTTTTGAGTAAGCTGTTACCTGGAGTTATTGCAAAATAAATTACAAATAGACCCCCAGTACTAAAATAATGAGATAGTAATCCAACTTTCTAGATAAATATATAATGCCATTTTCCAATAACAGAAGAGAGCTAAACAGCAATGGACTTGGATATCTTTAGCGATATATGGCACTCAAATCCATTATTAATTTTGTGCCTTACCCAGCACATAGGGGTGTAGCTAAGATTAGAGCTCACTGGATAATTTAAAATTCATAAAGTTTCTTGAGCTTCTCAGAGTAAGGTGCTATATAAATATTAAATAGCAGTAATCATAATGACGAAATTATTATCCCAATCTTCATCTTGCACATGCTGTAAGTAATTCTCAGCCACTTTATCACTTGGCTATATGCACATACACACAGTCAGGGAGGTTTTTGGGAGTATGGAATTCCCTTTGAAATCAATGAGAGTTCAGCAATCAATTCAACTCAGCAGGAGGCTTGGGGGTGTGGAAGAAAGAAAAATTGCACCATAACACTGAACAGAATCAAAGCAAATAGAAAACACAGTTCAATGGTTTCAAAGTTAAGAAAAATGAGGTAAGGCTGCTATTTTTAATTAAAAGAAATAAAATTCTAAATATTATTTTATAGGAAAAAAATAAGAGCAAAAAGAATAAATTAAAATTGTAAAGAAAAAATAAAAAAGCCATGCACTTTCTTGTATAAGAAATGAAAACTCTCCATTCTTTTAAATAAGATCTAAATATGTTCATTTGTGTTTCTTGCAAGTTCCTAAACCTTATTTTGGATTTGAAAATATCTCTTTTGTAACATAATTTAAAATCCTCTTTGTGCCTGCTAAAATTGGTTGCTGTAATTGTCCTGAAGACAAGGTAATAGATTGTATTAAAAAAGACAGCCTTCTGCATTACTGAAGACTACATCAGCACCTGTGGCCAAGAAAATTATAAAAATGGATGCCTTCCGAAAAGATGTGATAAAGTGCATTTCCTTATAATTAGAATAGTGGAAACTACAAATATGGTCATTTTTAATATTGAAAACATGGTACAAGTTTCAGGGAAAGGTATCTTTATGAACTGCTATTTATATAGCTTAAAAGCTGTCTCTTCCCTAAATTTATTCTCAGACACATACTTAGCCCAGAGATGGAAACCATATTTACAGAAACAATCTTCTTCAGATTCTTTAAGATAAGAGGGCACAAACCAACACCTACAAATTTGTAGTTTACTCAGCCAGCCTGTAACCATGGAAACAGATGGACCATTTACACAGAGCCAGCCCTTGCGAATGCAACCTTGCCTCCCTGTCTTGAAAACCGCTAACAATGTAATCTGATTACTTTGTCTAAGAATGTGTTACCATTCAAACAACCAACCAATCAAGAAAGTATATTAAAAAGTTCTTGCTACATTAGTGTATAAAAAGGCTTAAAACACGTCTCACACAAAAGTTTAACATAATCCTTTCCATTGAATCTTCTTTTATTGGAGAAAGACAGAGATGCTACATCAATAAGGCTCTTGATTCTGTGCCATCTGCCCACATTGTTCCCCACTTATTGTATCCCACACTTTATTGTTCTGTGCATCCCCAAACCTGCAAACTCTGTCATGCACGTGTTCTTTATAATATTGACTTCACATCCTGTTCAGCCTCCGTGGAAATGTGTAGAGAACAATGACTATTGACAATTCTTTGAGAGATGAGATATATCATGAGTCTTTGGTCTTAAACAGTGACAATTACCTATTTTTATTTGATATTATTAATATAAATAACCATAAGCATCACATTTGCTACTTTAGTATATCTTACAGCCTAAAATGAAAATCTCACGTATATTATTAATGTTGACTCTAACAGCCCTGTCAGAAACACATCCTCCTTACTGTTTGCACAGAGAAAGTTCAAGAGACTTCAAGTATCTTGTCCAAGGTAAAAGTAAATGAATAAACAAAATAAATACAAGTAAAGTTTTTTATGGCAGACTCAGGATTCAAACTTTGATTTTTTGACCCTAAGTCTGTCTTGCACTCTGTACCTACAATTATTCAATTCCCAGGTAACATCCTAAGATAAACTAAACTTTTCTAGTTAACCATATTTACTGGAAAACAAAGTTTCTCTGTACATCTAACTGTCATCATACATCATTTATTCTTCTTATATGGCCCGTGGTGACTATAAATTTTTTATTGTGGCATAGTCTATGTAATCAAATATCAAAGATTAAAAGATTATGCTAAAAAATATTATCAAACTAATAACTTTCCTTTTGTTATTACAAGTCTCCTATTGTGATAAAATATATATTTAAAAAAAAAACCCTTGACACTTTCTGTCCATGATAACGAAGGCATAGTTGACATATTGGAAAAAATGATTCCTTAATATTTCTACAACACTATAAATTGAGTGCTTTTATTTTCACTATCTTAAAGGTTACAAAACATAGAAAGATAAATGAAGAATAATGTACTTGTTTCAGTTTTTATTGGAGGAGATTAAAAATTAAATTGTATCCTATTCATATTTTGTTGTTTATAATGAAGATAGAGTTCAGGAAAGTATTGCCTGTGGCATTTAAACAAATATAGTAAAATAAAATCCCTTTAGTATACCCTCTACTACTATAAATTTCTATATGCAGTGAATCAAAATTCTTTATTATCTTCGCATATTTCTTATAAAATTTATCACATTTTATGTTTCTCATCTGTTTCTATGTAACTCCTGAAAGGTAGAGACTAAGTTATTCAGGATGTATATACAATTTCAACAAAGGACATGGCACTTACTTGACATTCAGTGGAAAAATTTATGAATAATATAACTGAGTAATATATCATAGGTGTTAGCCAGGGCCAAAGACACCCATGAAGTTGGGATTACTCTGAAGTCTGTAATAGATTATATACACACATATATATTATATGTATATAGATTATATATGCATATATATGCACATATATATGTTTAACATGAGGAAAGACATCTTTTCCCTTGATATCATTTAAATAAATTCATTTTTTTGGAATAGCATTTTTCAGACTTTTTTCTATAAAAGTGAAAGTTTAGAAATTCAAAGCATTTCAGAAATCTTAAGGTATAGCATTGCAAGTTACTTATAACTCTGATTTATATCGAGCCAGTGGTAAACTGATCCCACACGTGAAATGAGTCAAACTCTTTCAAAACATTAAAGGTGTATTGAAGGAAAGGGAAACTAGTAAATAGTTCATGCTGCTCTATGAGATTTAATATTTCACAGTGGGGAAAATTTCTTTCCTCCAAGAGAGCGACTTACTTGTCAAGGCTCACTGTACTATCAGATCTATTTGGATTGGACCTAAGCCTAGAAATATGGTTTAAGAACTTAAGTTTACAGAAACTGCATCATATGCCTCCTGTATAACCAGACCCCTTTACAGAGGCTCTCAAAAAAAAAGAAAAAAAAAAAAACCTACTCTTACTGCCAATGATGTAAAACCAAAATAGATGTTTACAAACATATTAAATCATTTGAAGCATTTTAATTAATTAAAAAGAAAACAGAACATTTTTATGATTATTTATGTTTTAATATCATATTAGTTTTCTACCGCTGTGTAACAAAGTACCACAAACACAGCACTTTAAAAACCATTCCTACTACCAGAGGGGAAGGGGGGAGGGAGGAGGGTGAAAGGGATAATTCGATACGTGTGTGTGGTGATGGGTTGTAATTACTGTTTTGGTGGTGAACATGATGTAATGTATGCAGAAATAGAAGTATAATGATGTACACCTGAAATTTTTACAATGTTATAAACCAATGTTACTGCAATAAACAAAAAATTGAAAAAAAAAAACAAAACCCATTCCTTATTTCCCTGTTGTCTAAGTTAGAAGTGTAGGTGGGCTTCACTGGGTTTACTGCTTTCGGTCTCACAAGGCTGAAATCAAGCTGTCAGCTGGGGTAGCTCTTCTCTACAAACTCAGGGAAGAATCCACTGCCAGGATCATTTAGGTTGTTGGTGGATCTAGTTCCACGTGGCTGTAGGACTGAGATCGCAGTGTCCTTGGTGGCTGTCAACCAGGGTGGCTCTCAGCTTTTAGAGAGTGCACCTCGGTCCTTGGATTTGCTCGTCCCTCTTCAAAGCCAGCAATGGAGCAATGACTCTTTCTCTATGCTTTGACTCTCTCTCTTGCAAGTGGGAAAACTTCTCTGCTTTTAAAGGGCTTGTGTGATTAAATTAGGACCGACAGAAAAATTTACCTTTTGCCATATAACGTGACATAATCATGGAAGTAACACCATAGGGTGAAGGTCATGGGAGCCATTTAAAAATTAGGCTTACCACAAATATGTATTAAAATCTTAGTAGTTAAAAGAGCAAGCAATTAAAAAAATTACTATACTAATGTTGAATCTAGAGAATAATAGATTTAGTTTAAAAATGAAACCCCAATGAAGGCTGAAAGCTATTAATAACAATTTTAATTGTGTAAAATTTCAACATACGACGACATACATAAAACAGAAATAGTAATGGTTTTATATTAAAAGTATTTAGGCTATTAATCTGTATAGCTAATAACCTAATAAGTAAACCATCTAAATTTTAATTTATAAGATAAAAAATAATATGCATAAAAAGAAAGGTAAAAATGGTTTCATCACATGAATTTTAAAAATTCTTTGAAAGTGTCAATTATATTTAACAGTAATCATGTTACAATAAATTAGCATTGAGGTATAATTTAAATGTTAGAAAATCTGATTAGATTACATTTTAACTTCCTTCAAAAGGTGTTGGAGTCAGTCTTTTTCACCCATTTGCCTCTTAGCATCCTCAAAATAAATCAATAAAATTAAAAAGTACATGAAAAGCAAACTTCATCTTTAATTTAATTATGCAATAGACACTATCTGCAATTAAAATAGTATTATTATCTATAAAACAGAATGGAGTATGGCCCAAATCAAGGAAAACACCAGTTATTACGTATACTAGCCAAGATGTCTAACGAGATGCATTATTCTCATGTATTATGACCTACAAATAATTCACATAATCCTTTAAAACTCCAACAACATCCATTTCCCTGAAGCCATGTGGCAAACACTACTGACAAGCCAATGGCAAAATCAAAGATTCCCATCGAATCTTAAAGATTTCCTTAGGAAACATGGAGCAAAAAGTGATAAAACTCAAACATGCGATCCTTTTCCTTTTCTGTGACTCTGTCTTCAACCAACAGAAATGGCAAGAACTTGAAGAGTGAAAAAGAGAGGAGAAGGCACAGTCACCGTGTAGCTGTGGACCAGCGTCAGTTCAGCAGAGATAATTAAACACAAGATCGATAGCTCAAAATGCTGTGGTTGTACTACAGTCAAGAGAAACCTCTGCTAGACGTTCTTCCTCCAAATTTTCTTGATTATTCGTGTCATTCAAGTCTCTGCTGACATATAACCCGCTCAAGACTGCCTTGCCTGACCAACTTATCAAAAAATACCCCTCACAAACACATATACATACCTAATACCTTTTATTACCTTAACTGCTGTTTTCACATAGCATTAATTATTCCTAAAATCATGTTTACTATCTTTTCTCCTAGAATATAAGTTCCAATAGAGGAAGAAGGAATTTTTTCTACATTTTTTACTGCTTTATCCCTAGCATTTAGAATAATGCCTAGTATATATTGGGCATTCACTATATACTTAATGAGTGAATGAATGACAAATATTAAAACAATTTTAAATACATACTTGAAAGAGAAATGTCAAATTCATGATAGCAGTTTCTTCTGGGGAAAGATCAGATAGATAGATAGATAGATAGATAGATAGATAGATAGATAGATAGACAGACAGACTGATTGATAGACAGATAGATGACAGATAGGCAATTACAGATAAAGAGAGAAAGAGAGAGAGAGAAGCATAGAAACAGAGTGAGACAGAGAGACAGACATAGTGAATATGTTCTCACAGGCTATGCTTTGCCTTTTTACTTTCTTATGGGAGGGGTCCAAAGAGGACTATAACTTTGGGGCAAGCTTATATTTCTTTATCAAAAATTTGAGGCTAGGGGCCAGCCCAGTGGCGCAAGCGCTTAAGTGCGCCAGCTATGCTGCGGTGGCCCAGGGTTCGCCAGTTCGGATCCCGGGTATGCACCGACGCACCACTTGTCAAGCCATGCTGTGGCGGCATCCCGTATAAAGTGGAGAAAGATAGGCATGGATGTTAGCCCAGGGCCAGTCTTCCTCAGCAAAAAGAGGAGGATTGGCAGATGTTAGCTCAGGGCCGATCTTCCTCACAAAAAAAAAGAAAAAATAATTGAGGCTAGGGGGCCTGTCCAGTGGCATAGTGGTTAAGTTTGCTTGCTTCAATTTAGTGGCCCCGGGTTTGCAGGCTTAGATCCCAGGTGTGGACCTACACACCGCTTATCAAGCCATGCTGTGGTGGCGTCCCATATAAAGTAGAGGAAGATGGACACGGATGTTAGCCCAGGGCCAGTCTTCCTCAGCAAAAAGAGGAGGATTGGCGTGGATGTTACCTCAGGGCTGATCTTCCTCACACAAAAAAATAAAAATAAATAGACAATACAATTCAAAAAGGGGCAGAGTATTTACATAAACATTTCTCAAAAGAAGATACACAAATGGTCAATAACCACATGAAAAGATGTTTAACGCCATTATTCACTCAGAAAATGCAAATCAAACCAAAATGAAATACTACTTCATGCCCACTATAAATGGCTATAATTTAAACACCAGACAACGACAAGTGTTGACAGGGATGTGGATATGCAGGAGCTCTCATATGTTGCTGATGGGAATGTAAAATGCTGCAGCTGATTTGTAAAACAGTTTGGAAGGTTTCCTTCCTTCCTTTAAGGAAAGAAGTTTCCTTCCTTAAAATGTTAAGCATGTGTGTTTGACAAAATGTTACCTTATAACCTAGTAATTACATTTCTAGCAAAACAAAAAAATGAAATTATACATCCATACAGAAACTTGTACATAAACGTTCATAGCAGCCTTCAAAGTAGCATAAAACGTGGAAACAATCCAAATGTCTATCAACTTATCAATGAATAAACAAATGCATGGAATATTATCTGGGAATGAAAGGGAATGAAGTGATGATATGTACTACAATGTGGAAGAAACTCAAAGGCACGCTAAGTGAAAGAAGCCAGACACAAAAAAAGCACATACCGTGTGATTCCATTTATATGAAATGTCCAAAATAGGCAATACCAGCGAGACAGAAATTAGAGTAATGTTTGCCCAGCAGAAGGTAGTGGTGGGGGAAAAAAAAAAAGGAAACTAACTGGAGGGGTATAAAGCTTCTGTTTTGAAAGGCAAAAATGTTCTCAAGTTAGGTTGATTAATTGGCAACGATTGCATAACTATGTGAATGAATTACCAAATAAACATGGAATTGTATACTTTATTTTATTTTATTTATTTATTTATTTATTTATTTATTTTTGTGAGGAAGATCAGCCCTGAGCTAACATCCATGCTAATCCTCCTGTTTTTGCTAAGGAAGACCAGCTCTGAGCTAACATCTATTGCCAATCCTCCTCCTTTTTTTTTTTCCCCCAAAGCCCCAGTAGATAGTTGTATGTCATAGTTGTACATCCTTCTAGTTGCTGTATGTGGGACGCGGCCTCAGCATGGCCGGACAAGCGGTGCGTCGGTGCGCACCCGGGATCCGAACCCGGGCCGCCAGTAGCAGAGAACGTGCACTTAACCGCTAAGCCACGGGGCTGGCCCAGAACTGTATACTTTAAATGACTGAATTTAAATGGGTTAATTGTATTGTATATGAATTATATCTCCATGAAGCAGTTGAAAAATATGAGTAAGATCAACTTATCTATTTATTAGAAGGAAAAAGGGATGTCAGACTGAATCAAGAAACAATATCTATTTTTTATGCAGTAATTAAAAACTGCATCTTGAAGAAAATAGCTCGGAAATGTTGCAAGTAGCAGGTTACGCAAATACACATCAGAGAAAAACAAAAAGCAGAGTTCATGATATCAATACCATACAAAGTTGAACTCAATGCATTAAGAAAACAAGGAGTTCTCTCTTATATATGAAATGTTTCAAATATATAAAAAATCATGTAGTATAATATGATGAAGAGCTATGTGCCCTCCACCTAGCGTTTGCAAATTTTAACTTTATGCCATATTTGCTTCAACTTTTTTAATTTCTTTCATTGTTCTGTATGAAACTCCATGTGTTGTCCCTCATCCTATCTGCCTCCTTCCTTTAATTTTGTTTTTTTACTTAATTATTTTATGGAGGTCATATTGGCTTATAACACTGTATAATTTCAGGTGTACATTATTATATATCGGTTTCTGTATAGACTGCAGCGTGCTCACCACCAATAGTCTAATTTGTATCCCTCACCGTACATATATGCCCCTTTACTCCTTTCATCCTCCCCTCCTCTTTCCCTCTGGTAACCACTAATCTGTTCTCCTTATCTGTGTGTTTGTTTATCTTCCACATGAGTGAAATAATATGGTGTCATGCCCTGTCTAGCTTATTTCACTTAGCATAATACCTTTAAGGTCCACCCGCGTTGTTGCAAATGGCACAATTTTCTCTTTTTTATGGCTGAGTAGTATTCCCTTGTGTGTGTGTGTGTGTGTGTGTGTGTGTGTGTGTGTGTGTATATATATAGCAAATCTTCTTTATCCACTCATTCATGGATGGGCACTTGAGTTGCTTCCATGTCTTGGCTATTATGAATAATGCTGCAATGAACATAGGGATGTACACACAGATCTCTTTGAATTGTTTGTTTCATGTTCTTTGGATAAATACCCAGAAGTGAGATAGCAGGATTCCACTAGTATTTCTATTTTTAATTTTTTGATAAATCTCCATACTGTTTTCCACAGCAGCTACACCAGTTTGCATTCCCACCAGCAGTGTATGAGGGTTCTCATTTCTCCACATCCTCTCCAACACTTGTTATTTCTTGTCTTGGTAATTATAGCCATTCTGACAGGTGTGAGGTAGTATCTCATTGGAGTTTTGATTTACATTTCCTTAATAATTGGTGATGTTGAACATTTTTTCATGTGTCTGTTGGCCAACCATATATCGTCTTTGGAAAAATGTCTGTTCATATTCTTTGCCCATTTTTTGATTGGACTGTTTTTTTGTTGTTGAGTTGTGTAAGTTCTTTATATATTTTGGAAATTAACCCTTTGTTGGATATATGATTTGCAGACATTTTCTCCCAGTTGGTGGGTTGTCTTTCATTTTTTTCATGGTTTCCTTTGCCTTGCAAAAGTTTTTTAGTCTGATGTAGTCCGATTTGTTTATTTTTTCTTTTGTTTCCCTTGCCTGAGTAGACATGGTATTTGAAAAAATACCACTAAGGCCAATATCAAAGAGTGGACTGCCTATATTTTCTTCTAGGAGTTTTATTGTTTCAGGTCTTACATTCAAGTCTTTAATCCATTTTCAGTTAATTTTTGTGTATGGTGTAAGATAATGGTCTACCTTCTTTCTTTTGCTTTTCTACATACTTTCTCTCTAGAGAAAACCTCATGCAAGGTCATATTGCAACAGTGTTCATAGCCACATTATTCATAAAAAGAAAAAATAGTAAACAATATAAATTTCTATCAATGTGTATGTTGAGGAATAGTCTTGCAACTCATTATGTTATGGAAATTAAAAATGAATGAAATGGGGCTGGCCCCGTTCATTAACCATTAAGCCGTAGTGGTTAAGTGCCCACGCTCTGCTGCTGGCAGCCCAGGTTCGATCCCGGGTGTGCACTGATGCACCACTTGTCAGGCCATGCTGCGGCAGCGTCCCATATAAAGTAGAGGAAGATGAGCACAGATGTTAGCCCAGGGCCAGTCTTCCTCAGCAAAAAGAGGAGGATTGGCATGGATGTTAGCTCAGGGCTGATCTTCCTCACAAAAAAAAAAAAAATGAATGATGTAAGGCTACATTTATCCTCTTAAAAATATATATATATTATTAAATGAAAAGAAAAACCAAGTTAGGATGTTATTTATGAAATGTTCATATATATAATGTTTGAAAATCCATAAATATGTAATAAAGTATTAAAAACAAGTTAAGGAATAATAAAAAATGAAGTCGTGTGATATCTTTTGATACTCAGAATACTTAAATTTTAATGAAGTCAATGCATCAGTTGGTTCCTTTATGGATTGAGCTTTTTTGCCTTCTTGAAATTATCCTTGCCAACCACCAGATCGTAAATATGACGCCAATATTTTCTTCTGAAAGTTTTTAAAGGTTTGCTTTTTGCGTTAAGGTTTTTTTATCCTAGCTAGAATTGATCTTTGTGCCTGGTGTAATTAAAATCTAAATTGATTTGTTTCTATAAGGTTAGTCAATTGTCCCAGAACCATTTGCTGTATTCTTTCTCCACTGATGTGCATGCTCCATCTGTCATGGATCAGGGCTCCATATACTCACAGCCTGTTTTGGAGCTCTCTATTTTGTTACATGGCTCTATTTTTATTTATCTCTACCCTAATACTACTCTGTCTTTATTCTCCTAGATTTATAGTAAGTTTATATAGGATAAGGAAAGTTTCTCCAACTTTTTCAAAAATGTCTTGGCTCTTCTTGGCACTTAGATCTTATGTATAAATATCAAGATTAGCTTCTGAAAGTTTTGTGAATCTTATGATCCCTAAAATGGCATATCCTTCGTTTATTCAGATTTTCTTTTATATCTTTAAATATCTTTCTATAATTTTCTCCATATACACATTGCCATTTTTTGTTAAGTTTATTCCTAGATGCTTATTCATACCTTACTTGGGAATATGTAAATCTTTTTATCAAAGTACCAGGCAAACAGTACATACTCAAAAACTGTTAACTGCTATTATTAATGTGTTTTTTATTATATTCTCTATTAGTTTTTCTTGTTGTATAGGGATGCTTTTGAGCCTTTGCATGTTGATTTTTTATGTAAGAAAACTTGCTTCACTTTCTTATTAGTTCCAATGCTCTTTCTGGGGATTTTCTTGGATTTGCTTCTGGTTTAACATATTTTATCACTTTATGGATATACTCTTCAATTTCTAGTTTCCTAAGAGATATATCTTCAGTAAATGTTAAATCATTCAAATGTTTTTCCTGTATATTTTTCTTTAATGTACAGTCACAAGTCACTTAACAATGGGATGCATTCTGAGAAATGTGTCCTCAGGCAATTTCATCGTTGTGTGAACATCATAGAGTGTCCTCACACAAACCTAGATGGTACAGCCTACTACACACCTAGACCATATGGTACTATTATAATGGGACTACCATTGTATATGTGGTCCATCATGGACCGAAACGTCATTATGCCACACGTGACTGTACTAGTATTATTCCATCTCTAGTTGGGTTTCCCACGATGCAGATTCTGAGATGGAAATTAACATGTAGGAAGATGATCAGGAATCAAGCCTTGGGATCATCATCTATGGAAGGAAAGGGAAAGAGGCAGGATGGGGCAGAGCGAGAAGTTAGTCTGTAATGAAATCTCAAGGGAAACATCAGCCAACACTACAAGAGGCTCCACAGCTGAGGTGGGATGGTATGTCAGACTTTTCTTAAATTGGCGGGAGGGGGCCATGGCCTTAACTTCCTTCATGGACCAGTCATTTAATGCAAATTGTTTAGGAAAAGGAGCTTAACCTCGGACAAGGTGACTCTCTTCATCCACTCATTTCTTGGAAATGACCAGTAGCTGAGGGCTATCTGCTAGGAAATAGCATTCCCAGGCATAGGAAAATAGTCCTCAAGTCCAAAAAGAGTATCTAGTGGTACATCACACTATCAACTAAATATACACTGCGATAATAGATTTTGTGGTGTTGAACTTCCTTGGATTACTGGGATAAACCATATTTGATCATAATATGATTTTTTAAACGTATACACTGATAAATTCAGTTTGCCAATATTTTATACTTTTTTATAAGCACTGCTGAGTTTTATTTGCTAATATTTTATTTCATATCTTTAGTCTTATGTTCATTAGTGATATTGGTCTATTTTTTTATTAATTTATTCATGGACTATTTATTGAGGGATTACTATGTGACATATACTGTTGGAGTGTTTAGGATATAATTTTTGAGAGCATAATTTTTTATTCTCTTTTCATAGAAGCTAGGTATTAATCTGATTTGTTGAACAGCCACAACATACTTAAAGTCTCTATCAAAATATTATAGAAAATTGTTTTTATCCAGGAAAAATTCTTTTTTCTTTTTTTTTTTTGTGAGGAAGATCAGCCCTGAGCTAACATCTGCTGCCAATCTTCCTCTTTTTGCTGAGGAATATTAGCCCTGAGCTAACACCCATGCCCATTTTCTTCTATTTTGTATGTGGGACGCTGCCACACCATGGCTTGAGGAGCAGTGCATAGGTCCGCACTCCGGATCCAAATCAGTGAACCCCAACCCGCTGAAGGGGAGCACATAAACTTACCCACTACACCACTGGGCAGGCCCCTTGTTTTGTCTTCTTAGCATGATATTAAATGCACTTTAAAATTTTATTCTCAGGTTCACATTTGGTGGAAGATTTCTGTTGTTATTACTAATACTGCACATGCTCTTCCTCTCCCTCTTCCCCACTCTCTTTCTCCCTGTGCATCATCCCACTTTGGCTCTTTTAAAGATGCCTGTAGCTGGCCCTATCTGTCAAGAATATGGGTCTACTCCCAGTGTGTTAAGGGACATGGCAGAGTCAGTCAAGGTACTTTGACTGGGCTCTCGGAAATCAATTTACAAACTTGGAGGCAGTTTTCTCCGGCCACATCTTGTGAGCAGGTGCCACATCTTAATCTCTATTTTCAACCAATGAAATATTTTATTTGAAAATCATTTCTAATGCACTTTACTGATAGGAGCTAAACTTCTGGCTTCCACTGCGCATCTACTAACCCAGAGGCCAGCAGGCCCACAACATCAGCTCTGTTCACCATGGTGCACATTCTGCTCCGTGGAGATACGTGCCTTATATTTGAGCATAGCTATAACTCTGTATTTGTTTTTATTATGTTATCTTCCATTAACATTTAAATTTAAGCACTAACTCACTTTACTACCTTGTCCTAAAATATCTGGGAGGCATGTTAAAAGATAAATAGGGGCCGGCCCGGTTGCATAGTGGTTAAGTTCATGCGCTCCACTTCTGCAGCCTGGGGTTTGCCAGTTTGGATCCCGGGTTTGTTGTGTTTGGACCTACACAACACTCGCCATGCTGTGGTGGCATCCCACATACAAAATTTGGGGAAGATTGGCACAGATGTTAGCTCAGGGCCAATCTTCCTCACCAAAAAGTAAAAACGATAAATAATGTAGTACTGCCTTGATCTTCAGTGAAACAAATAATAGTATCTATATTATTTATATAGATTATTATCTGTATTATTATCTAATATATTATCTATATACTTATATAGATTATATATAATATTCTATATTATATATCTATAATAGTATCTATATAATAGTATCTATAAGCAGACATAAAATTATTTAGATAGAGAAAGGAAGACTACATAGGAATCTAATAAATCAAATAGTAGGTGGATCTAACAGCTATTTCTCCCTCTCTGCAGTTTGGGAATGCAACTCCTTTTCATAAACACATGGAACAATTAGATAAATGTTTTAGGCACTGTTAAATAGTACCTTATTTAAGCCTCAAAACAACCCTATGATGTACATGCCATTATTCTATCATTTTAGAGATAAAGAAACCAAAACACAGAGAAGTTAAGTAATATCTTTAAAAGACACACAATTGGTAAGTGGTAAAGCAAGGATTCAAACCTAGGTATCTAACTTCAGAACCAAACTCTTCATCATGAGACACCTGAGGAAAAGCAGCTGGAGATGCCCAATCAGCAAATCACCATGTTCTACAAATGAAGACATAGAGTTATATTACTGATGATAATTACACTGTTGGAACAAATGAGGTTACTCAAGGTGGCGGATAGCAAGAGAAGGAACTGAAGTCAGGATTTGGAGAACAGCAGGTTTAAGTAGAGGTTAGAGACCAAGAAGCCAGCGCAGGAGATAAAGAATCAACCCAGAAGTAGGAGGAGACCAAGAGATGTGTCTTCCAATAATCCAAGGTATTCTGCATATAATACAAAATTTTTTTTTAATTTTTTTGTTTATTGCAGTAACATTGGTTTATAACATTGTATAAATTTCAGGTGTACATCTTTATACTTCTATTTCTGCATAGATTACATCATGTTCACCACCCAAATACTAATTACAACCCATCACCACACACTTGTGCTGAATTATCCCTTTCACCCTCCTCCCTCCCCCCTTCCCCTCTGGTAACCACCAATCCAATCTCTGTCTCTGTGTGTTTGTTTATTGTTGTTATTATCTACTACTTAATGAAGGAAATCATACGGTATTTGACCTTCTCCCTCTGACTTATTTCACTTTGCATTATACCCTCAATGTCCATCCATGTTGTCACAAATGGCTGGATTTCATCGTTTCTTATGGCTGAGTAGTATTCCATTGTGTTTGTTTTGGGTTAGGGTTATATGTTGTGTCTAAAATTCTCTGTTAGACTAAACAGAGATAATTTCCATAATAAAATTCTACAAAAATAAAGTGCGAATCGAATAGACCAGATGATTCTAGCAAAGTTTAGAAAGTAGTATTTTTCAAGTATCATTTAGAATTAATTAAATTGGCTCAGATTTCACTTCACAAAAAAATTCAAATGAGTTAAATATCTTGAGATGAAAAGTACATTCATAGAAAAAAGACCTTATCCTAATTTTCCTGGTATGTCATGACCCATACATTCAGCTTTTAGTAAATTATAATATATTAGAACAAGATTTAATCACAACCTTTACTGATCTGGATCAGCATTTAGTTCAGATTCTTAGAGTGATACTGTTTATATTATTTGAAAAAACATATTCGAATTAGATTCTCAAACACTATTTGTGCTAATTCTTTTTAATACACTGATTGTAGACAGAGATACAGAGCTTTCTCAGCCTCACCATCACATAGCACAGTATGACTTTCCTGCAGAGCACTCATCAGTATTTATGATTAAACCACTACATTTGGTGATGAATTGATAGATCCTTGGCTTCCACATTAATCAGTCAACTCCAGGAGAGCAAGGTCTGCCTCCGTTTTCACTCACCTTTGTAATCCTAGGCATATCACAATGTCTGCATCATAGGAAGAACTCAATCACTATTTTTGAATAAATAAATCATTATGGATAGAGAACTTTCAATGTTGTATTTCAAAGCTGCTTGGGGAAAAATGCGGCTGCTGTTGAACGATGCATCTTTTTCTCCCTCTTGCCATAGTTAACTTAGATGACGCCCAAAATAAAATTCAAAAAAACAAATATCAGACATACTTTTATGAAGGAAAATTCCTAAGATGTCTACAGAATGCTAAAACAACTAAGTGAAAATCAAAAAGTGCATTTATCTGGTTACTCGAATAATCAATCTAATTTTTAGCAATTGACTTGAGTAAATCATTCAAACAGGTGAACCAATCATTTTGACATATCATCTCAGCCTTGAAAAGGAATCTTCAATAGAACTTCTGAACTTACTGCTGATTCCTAAGTAAAGTTAGTGATTTATACACAGAAATAAATTAAACATCTTCTTTGATTCCCTCGCAAACCTGCTGGTTCTCCTCTTCCCCGGCTCAGTTAAAAACTTCCTCCTCTTTCCAGTCATTCAAGCTGGAATCCAAAAATATTCTCCTTCATTCCCCACATATAATTAGTTACCAAATACTCTCAGTCACACCTTTCCAAAGTTTCTCTCCTGTGTCAATTTATTCTTATTCCCACTACCCTAGTTCACACCATCATCTCTTCTCACCTAGACAATTCAATAGCTTGCCCCCTATTCCTAATTCTAGAGAAAAGATTACTTGGGTTAAAAATTCAGAAATCTGGGTTCTATCATTTCCTGTGCTATCAATTGATATGAGCCTCTTTTATCATGTATTAAATACGGGGATTGTGTTCTCTGAAAATTCCCCTAAAGTCATGTAATTTTTCCCCAGCTAAATCCTCCCTTCACATTTCCTCCAATTACATTCTCAGAACATAGATCAAACATCAACTTCCTACTCAAATCCTTCCACAGGAACTCAATGTTGATAGAAAAAGGTTCAAATTACTTAGAATGGAATTCAACTCTACCCAGCATCTGAACCCAACTCACCTTCCTGTCGTTTTCTGCCACATTTACCTTCTAAATTGATGCATCCAGAAATTCCTGATTTGTTGGTTTCCCAAATTTGCCCTATACATTCCTACTTCCATATGTTAACCCCTCTGAGAAACCCTCCTGGATAATACCATCTGTCAGTATCTTTCCCATCCTTCAAGAGCCATGCCAAATGCCATTTCCTCCAGCATTCCTGATTCCTGGCCACACTTAGACTCTCCCTCCCCTTTGTATCCATCAAGATTTGTTTAGACATTTATTTACTTCTCTTCTCATTTTGTTTAGTCTTATCAACCAAATTTTTAGTTTAGACAAGATCTAATTATTTCCTATTTCTCACAACACTTACTGCTTTACAATGAAAATAATCAATGGAAAAATACTTATAAATATTTCAACTCCTAATCTATTTCCCTCCTCCTCCTTTTTCTCTATTTTTTCATTCCCTATTACCTCTAATTTTAAATTAAAAAATACTTTTTCTTTTTAAAATGAAAGTTATTTGTGTAGTGCTTGCTTAAATATATTATTTCCTCAGTATACTGTGCATGCAAAAAAAGTGCTAAAATCACATAGGCTAAGATCATTGATGAATTTTCAATGAATTAGTGAGATTCTTTTATGTTATTGTAAATTATAATAATAGCTCAATAGTTTTCACAGATATATATTTGCCAAAATCTACTCTTTGATTTTTTTTGGCGAGGAAGTTTTGCCCTGAGCTAACATCCATGCCAATACTCCTCTATTTTGGATGTGGGTCACCACCACAGCATGGCTGATGAGTGGAGCAGGTCCACGACCGGGATCCAAACCCATGAACTCATGAACCTGGACCACTTAAGCAGAGCATGCGGAACTTGAACCACTCGGCCACAGGGCAGGCCCCGCCAAAATCTTCTCTTGATGAATACTTGGATAGTTTCTAGTTGAGAGACATTATGAACAAGGCTGTTATGTGCCTTCTTGTATATATATTTTGCAGCATTCATTTCTCTTTGGGAAATATCTAGGAGTAGAACTGCTGGATGATAAGGCAAGTTGGTGCTAAACTTTAGTAAATACCGTCAGATAGTTTTACAAAGTGGTTATACCAATTTATAGTCCTTCAAGTAGTAATCAAGACTCCCACTTGCTTTACACTCCTGCCAAAACTATGCAATGTCAATATTTTAGATTTTAGCTATTCACGTGCCAGGTTTTGCATTTCACACCCAAGAGATGGCCCCTAGATTGCCTGGCACTGATAGCCAATGGGGCTTGCACTCATGAGTTATAAAAGACTGTAGCAAACAAAGAAGCAGTTCTTAACTAGTGCTCACATGAGCACTCACCTAAATCATCTGCCCAGGGCTCAGCACAGAGGGAGGAGGCAAAAACACCCATCTCTCAGTCCTTCCCTGAAAGGGGTTTGACTGGATACTTTACAAACTGCTGCCTGAGCTTGCAGCTTCTAATTAACGTGTTGGTACTTCCACTGCCTTCTCCCTCCAGCTCACTCCAAGGATAAAATCAGGTCACCAACATCTCTCTGGAAGGAGCTTGTACACACGCCTGGAGCCCTAGCTTTTGTGGCTGCCACCACATAAAACATTTTTGCACCAATGTCCTGCTGTACTACCTTTGTCATTCTGGTTCTGGATTCTCCACTTTGTTCCGTTAGGCTGTATTTAGATGAATCCCATACCGTCTTCATGAAAGTGTCTTTACTAAATGTTTTGATATGTTCTTATTTTCAAGATTTTCTTGGTTATACCTGGTCCAAGAATTCTTGATCCACATAAAATTAAAAATCAGCTTGAAATTTTCACACACAAAACATCGTGGTTCAATGTTAATTAAGATTGCATTGAATCTATAGATTCACCAGAGAATAATGGACATCTTTACAATATTGAGTCTTTATAAAACTAGCTATAATTTTTAAATCTCTAGATCAAAGGAAATGAAATAAATTAGCTGAGCAGAAAGAAGCAACAAGGAAGGATGAATTTGAGACAAGAAAAAAGAGAAATAAACAGTGTTAAACATTTCAAGATGAAAAAGTTATTATCAAAAGAGCAAGAAGTTGTATCCTCTATATCACCTGAATCAACTGATATAATATCTGGTTAGATAATTTAGCTAAGTCAGCAATTAGTTTGTCCTTCATTATCGTAAAGAGATGAATTAACTAGAAGAAATCTGGAGATAAAAAATTGGTAAAATGCAACAAAATTACTCATAAAAAGAAAGGAAGTACATTAAGTGTATACAAACTCATTTAAAATGATATCAATTTGAAGGACAAAGCACCTAAAATGCTTACATATTGAAATGTATTAGAGATTAAGGAAAAGAGCTTTTATTTCAGGATAGTTCACTGATTGGCTAAGAAGATCATTTGAAATTGAATAAATACGTGGTCAATGTGTTTTAAACTTGCTGATAAAGAATCATTTTGATCTAAGTGATCTTCCCAAGCAAAATGACAGAAAACCAATACCTAAATCAGTTAAAATTAAAAATGTTTAATGCAACAAGGATTTTATGGGTATAATCTTATTCTCAGTATCAATACTTTCTCTGCATCTTTTTCTCATGCAAAGCCTTCCAACTGAAACAATTGTGATAAAAGCTTGAATTTAATGATACTATAATAGCTCCATTTTTAGTGAAGCGTATGGCATAATTAAAATATATCTAAACTCAAAGCTCTAAGAAGTGAATTGTCTCATTAATGAAATGCCTAAGTGGCCAGGAAGAGAACAAAACAGTCCATCAGAGCACGAGTAAGTATAAAATAAATATTACTGAGGATATACTTTGTCCTAATGAAGTAGCTTTTCGGTATCTTTGATGTGTCAATGGAAGATGACTTTCTGGTTTCAACAGACAATTAGTCATAATATTTTGCAGATATCCCATATGTTAGAGAGAGTAATGTTTATAAAAGTTATAAAGCTAAAAATGTTCCAAAAATGAGAGGAAAGTTATATTTTCTACTTATACAAATATATATTTTTAAGAATATATATGACAAGAACAAATAAAAATAAATATGGTAATAGAACCCAAGGATTTTCAGCAGTCTTTCTAGAAGGGTGCTTTTAAAAATCTATCATGGAACTTATGAAAGTAATGATAAAAATTTCCATGTGGAAACCTGAGGAAAGAAAAAAAAACTCCCTCAATCTGAATGTTCATTCAATACAAAGCATTATATGGAACAAAAGACCCCAAATAGCCAAAGCAATCCTGAGAAAAAAGAACAAAGCTGGAGGCATCACACTCCTTGATTTCAAAGCATACTACAAAGCTATAGCAATCAAAACAGCATGATACTGGTACAAAAACAGACACACAGATCAATGGAACAGAATGGAGATCCCAGAAATAAACCCACACATCTATGGACAGCTAATTTTTGACAAGGGAGCCAAGAACATACAATGGGGAAAGGAAAGTCTCTCCAATAAATGGTGTTGGGAAAACTGGACAGCCACATGCAAAAGAATGAAAGTAGACCATTATCTTACTCCATACACAAAAATTAACTCAAAATGGTTTAAAGGCTTGAATGTAAGATCTGAAACCATAAAACTCCTATAAGGAAACACACGCAGTACGCTCTTCGCCATCGGTCTTAGCAGGATCTTTTTGAATACCATGTGTCATCAGGCAAGGGAAACAAGAAAAAATAAGCAAATGGGACTACATCAGACTAGAGAGCTTCTGCTACACAAAGGAAACCAGGAACAAAATGGAAAGATACCCCAACAACTGGGAGAAAATATTTGAAAATCATATATCCAACAAGAGATTAATCTACAAAATATATAAAGAGCTCATATAACTCAACAATAACAACAACAACAATAACAAAAAACTCAATTAAAAAAATGGACAGGGGATCTGAACAGATATTTTTCCAAAGAAGATAGACAGATGGCCAACAGGTATGTGAAAAGATGTTCAACATCTCTAATTACTAGAGAAATTCAAATCAAAATCACAATAAGATATCACCTCACGCCCATCATAACGGCTATTACTAAAAAGACAAGAAATAACAAGTGTTGGAGAGGATATGGAGAAAAGGGAACCCTCATACACTGTTGGTGGGAGTGCAAACTGGTGCAACCTCTACGGAAAACAGTATGGAGATTCCTCAAAAAATTAAAAATGGAAATACCAGTGGGATCTAGCTATTCCCCTTTGGATATTTATCCAAAGAACATGAAAACACTGATTCAAAATAATATAAGCACCCATATGTTCACTGCATCATTACACAATAGCCAAGACTTGGAAACAACCTAAGTGCCCATTGACAGATGAACGGAAAAGAAAATGTGGTATATATATACGACTGAAAACTACTAGCCATAAAAAAAAGATAAAATCTTGCCATTTACAACAATATGGATGGACCTTGAGGGTATTATGCTAAGTGAAATTAAGTCATATGGAGAAAGCCAAATACCATATGAGTTCCCTCATATGTGAAAGATAAAACAACAACAACAAACATACAAATAGACACAGAGAATAGGTTGGTGGTTACCAGAGGGGAAGGGGCTGAGGGGGAGGGCGAAAGGGGTAAAAACCCACATAGGTATGGTGATGTATGGCAACTAGATTTTTGGTGATGAACACAATGTAGTCCATCCAGAAGTCAAAATATAATGATGCACACCTGAAATTTATATAACGTTATCAATCAATGTTACTCAATAAAAAAATAATTAAAAAATATATTAAATACAATTTTTATGTGAATGATTTCTAGACGCTCAAAGGACCAAAATCTTTGTCACAGCCTCCAATAATTATTGTTCCAATATCATCTCATGTCCCTCTCACACTTTCTCACTACAGTGTGAAAACACTGGTCCCTTTTCAATTTCTTAACTCCTCAAGTTATAGTCTGGCCTCAGAGTCTCTCGACCCACCTAATATGTTTTGGCCTCAGGATTTTTGCACATGCTTTTCCTTTACCTAGAAGGTAATTCCTCTGCACTCTCAATCCAGCTAAGTCCTGTCTATTTGGCTGGTCTCAGAAAATACCACTTAAATACCACTTGCTCAGTGATATCCCCAAATCTGTATTCAATCCCCAGTTGATCTCCTTTAAAATTCCCTTCTTTTTTTATCTTAACAAATACTATAATATACAATGATGTATTTATTTTTATTGTTTCTCTCAGTAGTCAAGCAAAAAAAATATTCAAAAAAAGGCAACTAGAATTACCAAGAGATGGAGAAAATAGAAAAAAATATTCCGATTTTCACTTGGGATGATAACCATTGAGAGGAAACAGGAGGCAATAAAATTGAGATTGGTGGGAAAAGATGAACAGAAATTTCTCTGCAAAATTCTATAAATGGATAAAGTGAGTTTACCTGTTTCTACAGCACCATAAGCCCATGTACTTCTCTTGTAGAATCACAACTACTCAAGATATGGATAACTGGAAAACATTTAAATGTTTAAAAAGTAACTTCATGGCTAATTTCAGATATATTTTAACTTTAACATTAGTTTCAAAATGTTCTGTCCCTTTCACGAGACTCCAAATACCTTTTTTAGAGACAAGATATGGGATTGAATCAATCACTGATCTCACACAGTGTAGAAATAGGAATGGTTTTGACCTCTTTGTTTAGAGTAATAAAATTCTAGCAGAGATTTGCTTCTTTTTGCTTTCATATATTTACTTTATATTCTAATTACCAGAAACTTACAGCATATATAGGGATAAAGAACAAAATGCTCCTGGTTTGCAAAATACAAAATACCAAAACTTAGAAAAAGAATAAAATGTAAAAAATTCTACTTGTGTGTAATGATCATTGTTTTCTTGAAGTACAAAGAAATCAAAACAGATAAATATTCCACTGAAACACAAAATAAAGCATGCATTTTAAATATGAAAGACATGAGATCGAATAATCATAAAACATTCAGTATAATGAGTCAAGATGTTTTAATATGCATAAACGTTAGGAAAAAAATCCCGCATCTTCAAAATTATTGGATGCTAAACAATTGCATTGTCTTTTAAACAACCAAGAAATTGTGATAAGGGAGACATTTTGGAGAAATCTGCTCTATTTCCCTAAAATGTACATGTGGCATTTCCTATATAGCTAAACTTTCTTGGACCAGTTTTAATAGGTGTAGTGGATTTACCATTCTGATTTTCAGAAACACTAAGTCATGATTAGAATAAGAGGGAGGAAGCTAAAATAGAAACGCCAGAGAATGAAAAAAGTCCCCATCTTCAGTCCAAGCACAATAGATTCTTAAAATATGCTTATAATAATAATTTCTGAGATCTTTATACTATAAAATATTGCTGTTCAGTGCAGTAGGGTGTAAGATAATAAGGACTGTACAGGTAAGGATGGGTAGAGAAGAGAGAAATGTCATATTGATAGGCAGATGCTGGGCACCAAACAGGGACATTCACGGGCTAGGTGGCAGTTCTCACAGTGCAAATGATTTAATTTTTTGCCTAAACAAAATTTCAGAGGTCTTCATCAACTGTAAAAACTACCAAATTAGTGAAACAAGGCAACACAATTGGCTTAGATGCATATCTAAAATCCTAAAAAGTTTTTGCTTCTTGTACTTCCCACAGTTACCCATAATTGCAATGACACTGCATATTGAGGACTCCAAATTTCCTTGTCCTGCACTAACAGAAAGGGCCCCCACCCTCTGATTATTAGTCGAGTGCTCACTAAGTTATCATGAACCAAGTCCAGTGTGTGTGAATTCCTTCTGGCCACTGCCTTGGCTGATAGTCTTCCACTGACCTATTCGAAAAGAAATAGAGATGATTTAAGAACCACAGAGAAGGAACTGATTATCCCAAATTAATTCTTTAGCATTCCTGATTTTCTGTCTGAAATTTAGCAGTTAAAACTTTTAGTCTATATTAACTACATTGTAAATTTTTCAAGGAAGAAATAACACTTCGTCAATCGTGTATACATTCATGTGAATAGAAGATCAAATAAATGGCTTGTTAACAAGTAGAGGGAAAAAATAAAGTTCATGGATTCCTAGGAATGGACAAAGGAGGGGTTTTTGAAGGCTGGGAAGTTATGGAAGTTAATCTTCAGCTACCTCACAAATTGGTGAATCCATTATCAAATATTCAGCAAAGAAAACCAGAAGGAAAAAAATTGACTCTGCATTTGAGGTTTATTTTTTGTTTGTATTTGTAGTGGGGCTGGTTGAGAGACATTTTCCCGATAGGCTAGAAAGTTCGTCCTTTCTCTTCAGGTAGCTGAGAGATCAAAGAAACTTCAAAGAAAAGAGGGAAAAATGAAGGGGCTGTTGAAATCTCACAGCAACATTAGAACTGGAGGTGCTGCTTCCAGGGATCTGTGGCACCTAAGGCTATCCTGTGCTGAGCCAAGATTAAGAATTCGTCACAACTCAAGATTCAATTTTCAGGTAACCGAGACTGAAAAAGACCTGTGACTTCACATTCTGCGATGTGAGCAGCCATTTCCAGCAACACGGCCAGTGCTCAGAATCTGAATGAAATCAAACTAGCTAAGAAAACTGAGTTCAATAATTTAATACCAAAAGCCCCACAGCTGTCTTTTTCCTCTGGATTGCTAAAAGATTCGCTGGGGAATTTAAATCATCGTATTCATCTCTTCTCTTCCAAAGTTCACATTTTCAATCTGGAGCCTTGCTGCTCAGTGTGTTCCATAGACCAGCAGCTCCGCTATCTCCTGGAACTTGTTAGAAAAGCACATCAGGAGACAGCTAACCTGCTTAGCTTCCAAGTCGTGTGACAGGAAATGGGGCTGAATAGGCCATACAGTAGGGTGGTTCAAAGCAGAGGTTTTGGAGTTGGGCAGGTCTAGGCTCAAGGCCTGGCTTTGCTTCGGACTTTAGGTACAGTTCAACCTTTCTAACCTTCAATTTCATCATTGTAATGTGGAGAAAATAATTGAATCAAAGAATTATTGTCAAGATTGAGTGAGAATAATACATACAAACTACTCTGTGCTTGTGTCTTCAAAAGCTGGAGAAACAGACAGGCAGACACAGAGAACCACAACGCCCTGGAGCAGAAACCTATGAGCAGAAACCTCCTTGGGACTCAGTGTGGGGTGAGAAAACCTAAATGGTAACTGACGAATTGCTGGAGGCTCAGACAAGTCTGAAATTTACCACCTCCCCGGGGCCAGTCTTAAGGGGCCACGCCCACCTTTTCATGAGCTTTTCCTCCAGGAGCTCTACCAGGTTCTCACAGTGAAGATTGGAGAAAGATCCTATTTTGAAACATTTTGAAACACACCAGAGCATTCTGTTCTTCTTAACAATGCCTGCCCTGTGACCTCAATTCTCTGATGCGTCTAAGAAGAATTGCTGATGTTCAGTTTTTTCAGCTTCTTGCTTGTGATGCTGGAGTGATGACCTCCAAGCTCTTTACGTGCTGCACTGGAAAACTGCACTGGAAAACGTAAGCCCTTTACAAGTCTTTTGATGGACATGTTTTTAGTTCTCTTGGGTAAATACCTAGAAGTGCAATTGCTTAATGAAGATTTTTAGTGTTCCTTTTTTTGGCAATGCATAATTATGACTATACTTAAGTATTGTATTTCAATTTTTTCTTGAAATCCACCAAGTAAATATGAATGTATAATTGGGCAATGGTTCTTAAAAAAACTACATTATCGTAACATATCATTGTTTTGTTGTCAGCTTTGAGATGTGCTGCTAGAAATTGATTATTGAAGAGAGAAGGTCTCACCAAGGAACTTTATTGATTGCTTTTCTTTTTTTCTGCTTTATCAAGAAGCCTCTTGTCTGTCCTTGGGTGATAGGCTAGTCATCAGTGAAGGTTGGAATGTATCCCTTTTCCTACCTGCCCCTCCATGCCTATCCTTCTGACAAGGGCAGAGAAGTCTTAGCGTTCTAAGATCTGGGCATTGACTGTGGGAGTTTCAAGTGAGTTACCAGGAGCAGAGACTGGACCCACCTAGCAGCTCAGCCCAGGGCTGATGACCAGGTCAGGGTACCCCACCACGTGGGTATGAGTGCAGCATCTTCCCTAAACACCACATGGGGATATTCCTGGGACCCTGATAAAGCTCTAGGGAATAACTGAGAACTCAGGGGACTGGGGGAGGGCCTCAGTCACCCATGATTTATGGATAGAATTGGAGCCTATCTTTGTATCCCAAGCTAGTGACAAAGGGCATTTATGCCTGTTACATAACTAGTACTGATAAATGAAACAAATGTAGCAAATTATTTATATTAGAAAAGTTAACATATTAATATTATTCAAGTTATCCTTTTATATCCTTTATATCACTTTTACTTGTTTTTGTTCTACTATTTTTATAAGAAGAGGTATAGATCTGAGTGTCTTTGGGAATAATTTTGAATGTTAATTAATGGGAACTTTTATATTTTGCAGTTATGTTTATAAAATAATTTAAAATTTTAATGTAAGCAAAAATAAGTATATTCTGGATCATCTGATTGATCATTTATATCTGGGAATGGCCCTGTGATTTCTGTGGAGTGTGCATTTATTTTTATGACTTATGTTTTACCCAGTAACGGCCAAATGACATCACGATGTGCTGTACGGATGAAATTTTCACAGTAGTTTAAATTGGGAAAAGTGACTGGAGAATTGTCTTCTTACGTGTGTGATCGTATCATATTAACATTGCAAAAAATCATATTGTAAAAATCTCTAATTTATTTACCCACCACTTGGAGAATTCTCTTTGTACTGAGTAATAATAAATATACAAAAGACTTTTTAATTAAATAGAAATTTTTACTTTTTAGCGTTGAATGTCAGCACTAGGTAATTGATTGAGTCATCAAAAAATGATTGATAGTTTGAAAGAAATACACTATTTAAAAATAATAGAGCACAGAGGATTTTTAGGGCCGTGAAAATAATCTGTGTGATATCACAATGATGGATATATGTCATTATACATCTGTCTAAACCCATAGAATGTGCAACACCAAGAGTGAACCTTAAGGTAAACTATGGACTTTGGGTGATTATGATGTGTCATGTAGGTTCATCTTTTCAGTAAAACATGTACCATTCTGGGGTGTAGTGGTTGTGTGTGCACGCTCCGCTGTGGCGGCCTGGGGTTTGGATCCCGGGCGCGCACAGATGCACTGCTTGTGAAGCCGTGCTGTGGCAGCGTCCCATATAAAGGAGAGGAAGATGGGCACGGATGTTAGCCCAGGGCCCGTCTCTCTCAGCAAAAAGAGGAGGATTGGCGACAGATGTTAGCTCAGGGCTCATCTTCCTCACACACACACGAAAACACAAAGTAGCATTCAGGTGAGAGAGGGTGATCATGGGGGAGGCTATGAATGTGTGGGGGACGAGGTATCTGAGAAATCTCTGTGCCTCCCTCTCAGTTTTGCTGTAAACCTAAAACTGGTCTAAAAACATAAAGTCTTTAAAAAAATTTAAAACTTCCCCCTGCAAAAAATGACAATAATAACTCAAATGAGGGATCGTCATGCTTAACATTGAAAGAACCAAGTGGAGCATTGGTTATCTGTTGCTGCATGACATGTCAGCACGACACAGCAGCCTTAGACCGCCCGCGTGTACTATCTGACGTCTCTGTGGGTCAGGAGCCTGAGCAGGTCTTGCTGTGCCCTCTGCTCAGGGCTTCACAAGGCTTTAGTCAGCGCTCCTGCTCGGCTGTGTCTCATCTGGAGGCTTGACTGGGGCAGACTTCATGCCCAGGCTTGCTCAGGTCGCTCACAGGGTTCACTACTTGCAGTTGTAAGAGTCACGGCAACGTGTTTCTTTAAAGCCAGCAGGAGAGAGAGAGAGTCTCTGGCAAGATGGGATCCTGTATGACATACTGTGACTGTGGTAGTGAGGTCCCATCACCTTTGCCGTGTTCTTTTGGTTAGAAGAGAGTCACAGGTCCCACACTCGAGGGAAGGGGATTATACAAGGGTGTAATACCAGGAGACAGGTATCTGAGGCCACCTACAAGTCTGTCCGTCCCACAATAAATGAAGTGTAAAACTTGCAAATACTCTACTATTAACCCCAACAAGTGTCATTTATGTTCAGCAAAGCAATATCATCTATCATAAAACTAATATAATTAATAAAGTTTTTTTTTTTGTGATGAAGATCAGCCCTGTGCTAACATCTGCCAATCCTCCTCTTTTTTTGCTGAGGAAGACTGGCCCTGGGCTAACATCCGTGCCCATCTTCCTCCACTTTATATGGGACGCTGCCACAGCATGGCTTGCTAAGCGGTGTGTCCGTGCATGCCCGGGATCCAAACCGGCGAACCCCGGGCCACTGCAGTGGAGTGCGCGCACTTAACCGCTTGCGCCACCGGGCGGGCCCCTAAGATAGTTTTATCACTGGTAATACGTGAGAATTTTTCTTCTTTAAAGAGAGATCTGTGTATTACTTAATCTAACCTGAAGAAACACTGTTTTCTTCAGAAGAAAAAGTTCTGTTACTGGGATGATCTATATAGTTATTCTTTAAATTAGCACCTATATAAAAATATTAGTTTTCTAGGGCTGCTGTAACAAAGTATGAACAAACTTGGTGGCTTAAAACAACAGATTTATTCTTTCAAAGTTCTGGAGGCTAGAAATCTGAAAGCGAGGGCCATGCTCCCTCTGAAGGCTCTAGGGTAGGATCTTTCCTAGATTTTGGTGGTTGCTGGAAATCCTTGGCATCCCTTGGCTTGTAGGGGCATCACTCCAATCTCTGCCTCTGTTGTCACCTGGCATTCTCCCTGTATGTTTCTGTGTGTCTTCTTTTCTTATAAGGACACTGGTCATATTGGATTATAGGGCTGATCTCTACTCCAGTATGACATAAGTTTCACTTAATTATACCTGCAACAACCTTGTTTCCAAATAAGGTCACATTCTGAGGTGCTGAGAAGGATATGAATATTAGGGGCACACTATTCTACTCAGACAACCCCTATAGTTTAGTAGTACTGGCACCACATGGTAGACCATTTCTGAAATAACTCTCAATGATCCCCACCTCCTGCTGGTCACCCCTTGTATGATCCCCTCATCTTTTGTGTGAACTGGATCTAGTGGCTTTCTTCTAACAAATAGAACAGACAAAAGAGGTGTCACTTTGAGATTAGGTTGTAAAAGTCTGTGATTTCCATCTTTCTTGCAGACTCTCCCTTTGGCTCTTCTTACTCGCTTGCTCTGATTAAGCAAGCTGTCATGTGGTGAGCTACCCTATGGAGATGCCTGCATGATAAAGAGCTGAAGACATTGTTGGCATCTGGCCACAGTCAGTGAGCAACTGAGGCCCTTAATCCGAGAGCTGGAGAGGACTAAATTCTGCCAACAGCCCCTCTCGAGCTTAGAAATAGTTCCACCACCAGTCATGTTTTAAGGTGACTGCAGACCCAGTTGACAGCTTGATTGCCTTCCAAGATGATCCTTGTGAGAGATCCAGAGCTGAAGGATCCAGCTAAGCTGTGCCTCGATTCCTGATTTGCAGAAATAGTGAGATAATACTGTTGTATGGCACTCAATTTTGGGGCAATTTGTTACACTTCAATAGCTAACTAATATTCACCATTTCTTCTGTATCATTCTCAACAAATACAATAAAACTTGAGGCTACGTTTTACATTTTCTTTTATTTAAAAAAGTCAAGCAAGTACGGTCTAGTGTAGCTTAATATAGCATATCACTAACAGTGTCACTGTAAGCTTTCTATGGATGATTTAATAATAGATGAAATTCTTGCCTGTTATGAACTCTGAAGAAATTCCCAGGGATTTGATCATTAAGGTTTAATTAGAGTTGATGGGATTAATTATTATAGTCATATCAACAACATAATTGTGCTGTGTGTTTGCTTTTAACTGAAGTGCTGGTGTTTTTGTTCTGGACATCTGAAATAAATGGAAATTTATTTCAGTTTGGCCGTTTAGATTAGTTGAGTATTGGGCCAGCCCCATGGCTTAGCGGTTAAGTGCACGCGCTCCGCTGCTGGCGGCCTGGGTTCGGATCCCGGGTGCGCACCGACGCACCGCTTCTCCGGCCATGCTGAGGCCACGTCCCACATACAGCAACTAGAAGGATGTGCAGCTATGATATACAACTATCTACTGGGGCTTTGGGGAAAAATAAATAAATAAATAAAAATTAGATTAGTTGAGTATGGTTTTATTATTGTCTTCTGGTAGTTGGGTTTCTAATGAAACAAACAATTAGCCATTCGACATACCACTCTTCTGTTTCTGTTTATTCTGAAAGAACCAGAAAAGCTAATTTTTTTAGCCAAGAAAAATTTTTTTTCTGTTTTCAATCCAAAGGCTACATAAACCTGCAATATAAAGCCTTGGGAAAAGGAGAATTGGATATAAATGAGTTCCATTTTGATTGTCTTCAATTATTCCATTGATATTAATAGAATGTAAAGACAATGGTAATGAATCTAGTGGTACACTAGGATGTTGAAAACAATTTTAAAGAAATTTCATTATAATTTTCCATTAATTGAATCATTAAAACTCTGTGCCATCAATTTTCCCTTTAAGTAATAAAGCATTGATTATTTAATTTTGAAAAATTTTAAGCATTTGTTTGGCCAATTAACCCAGATTTTTATAAATAATTTATTCAGAACATCTCTTTAAATAAGTGTCTGTAGCATTATTAGTTGAATTACTTCGTTTAATATTGAACTTGAATAGATTCTCAACCCATGGGTTGAGGTCCAAATATAAATGGACTTAGGAGATGTCTTGTAGAATTGGGAGAAGAAAACTGAGAATGATTCCTTGAATTTATATGGTGAGTTTTCTTTTAATTCAAAGCATTTTTTAACCTATCTAATCTTTTGTGAGACAGGTATTAATATGCAACTGGTTTATTATTACAACAAATTAATATAAGAACTAGAACTAAACAGCTGACATGACCCATCCCAAAATTGGTTGTGCCCATAATGGTAATTATCACATTTTTTCATCCTATTAGAGCCTTCCCAAGAGCTCCTATGACCTTCAATGTCACATTTCAATTTTATACCCATTGCAACAAAATAAATAAAATGTTGTTCCATTAATATTTATAATTTCTTTGAGACTGAATATTCTAGATATTTTAATTGCAATCAAATGGAAATTTCAGTGACACTAAATACAGAAATAAGCCAATATTATATCCTATATATATATTATTTTCATATATAAAAAATAGGCCAATTTTTAATTTTCTATTAAGTGTAATGCCCAAATAATAGTTATTACCTGTATTGCTTCTGTAACCAAAGACAGACTAATCTCATTGGCCAAGTTGATTCCTATGCCTATTCTTAGAGATGAAGTGGTTGGGGGACTGGTGAGATCAGACCCACTCCTATCACAAGGATTGAAAATGGGTTAGGGGAGATTCTCCATAGGAAGATTGGGTTGCTGTGATCAGAAGTGGAAAGGCAGTCAGGCAGGCAAAAACAATAGATTTCTACTGCAGGGCAGTAGAGGTTTACATGCCTCTTATATCAGGAAAAAGGAAACTGGATTGCAGATATAGAAACACAAAGATATTTGCTGAACATGCTTTTTAAACCCTCAGTGTGGTGGTGAATGAGCAGTAAGCTGGCTGTGAGACTGACAGTGGGGAGAGCAGCTGCTGCAATGTGATGATTCACTTTAATCAAAGATAGAAGAGAATTCGCCACATCAAGACCATGCATGTCAATAATACATCTATCAATGTACAGAAGATGTCACATCCCATTGAAAGCAATTGAAGTTATATTACACCTCTTAAGAAATAAAAGCGGAGGGCAGGTTATTCCATATTGAAATCACACCCACAATTATTCATTACTTAGATAATAATGACACATTTAGAACTTGTTCAGAGAGCAGAAGAATTCAGACCTGCCTAACTCCAAACCCCATTTATAGTTTCTCAATCTGCTGTGATGCCTCACCTGTCACACATGTTGTGGGGTGTCATGGTTGTACCGCCCTGTTCCTGATGATACTCTGTTCACTCCTCCCTATCATGCATAGGGCCCCCATGGATCACTTTCAGCCACCTGATCTCTGGCCCCCTACATGGTTCCCAAAACTACAACATGAATCATGCTTCCTAATACTGAATCACCCTGGCTCCTTTAGTCTCACAGGAATCAGAAAACCTGTGTTAGTATTTCAGTTCTCTCATACTCACTATGTGATCTTGGACAAATGGCTTAAGCTGTTAGTGCCTCAATCTTCATTCTTTTAATTCTTTTTTTTTTTATTGTGGTAACATTGGTTTATAACATTGTATAAATTTAAGGTGTATATCATTATACTTCTATTTCTGCATAGATTACATTATGTTCACCACCCAAATACTAATTATAATCCATCACCACACATATGTGCTCAATCCTCATTCTTTATTTCTCTCATTCACCCATGAGATTCTCTGACCCCTTCTCCCAGCTTTGTGGAATTTCTGATGATACCAATGAATTTGAACTCATTTTAAATTATCATGTATTTTCTGTCATTTTGTAATTCTTGTGTATTAGGTATGACTTTGCTCTGCAATTCTTGGGGAACAATAGACAACATTTTTTTTGTTTTTTTTTTACAACTTGAATGTGGATTTGAGCCCCCTACTTTTAGTCTAATTTTTTTTTTGTAGGGGAGTGGTAGACTACTACCTCTCTTTAGGGTTGTGCAAATATTCGAGTGTGTGAAAAACGGAAGAAGACCCTGGTCCTTAGTCCATTGTGTTGGTTTTCATTTAATATTCCTTCTATCAAGTGATGCTGCTGCAAACAGCTGCTTCTCTACCATTATTCAGGCACTGCTGCTCCAGAAGGACTCAGATGCCTTCACACAGGTTTTCTGTACTGACTTCAGGCTTCGTCACAGAGACTCTTTTCTCTGTGATGAAGAATCTCAGGATGTAGAGGCCAGGCTTCCACAGATGTCCAAAGGCTTTCAGTCCTCCCTAGTATCTGCCATTAGGACCAAGGGTTTGTGAGTGTGCACCAGATATGAAAACCATAAAGTCCTCCTGTGCCTGCACTAGTCTCTCAGAAGCTATTCTTTCTTTTCTAGGATGAGCAATTTTCTAAAATTACTCCAAGCATAGCCTTCTTCCCCTCTCCCCACTGGGATTATGCAACCTAGTAACCACAGGTGCTTTGAGTCCCAAACAAAAGCCTAAAAAGGAGTTGTCTCCTGGATGCCAGACAATCTCCGTTTCTGCCTCTGAAACCCAAAGCTGTTAACAAGCCTGAACACTAAAGGAAATTGGAGTACAATGCTGGAAGTCCCTATTTCTAAGGGTCTGGGTAACTGTAATGAAATTAAAGTTGCATTTCCTGTGAGAGTCTCATAGAGGAGTGGGAATAAGACAGAAATTATTATCTCAATAAATTTTCCTGTAACATTGTTCTTCATGTATATTTTAGAAGGGTGTCAACTTAAAAATCTGGAGCAGGGATGGTGAATGCATGACTTTTGCAGCCACTGCTTTCTGTCTCATCTATGGCTGACATAGCTAATTAATCATTTCTCCCAATGGTCTACACTTGCTTGTTAATTCTCAACATAATGGGTAAGACAGCCAGTACTAATGAATTTGAATCAGAAATTGAGATTCAAATACGCTTACCATCTGTTCCCTAAAGATTGTATAATGTGGAAAATTCTGGAATGTAACTATGATGCCAATGGGGTGGAGTGGAGTGGAAAGATGAAGGGTGGGGGAGAAGGAGAGAAGATTCAGAGAGGTCATATGGAGCAAGTACTCCATGGGAGCCCACCTTGAACATGGAATTTGCTCTTTAGCCTTTGTTGTGAGCACCTGTGAATTGTGAGTCCATTCAAGAACAACCAGGTTTTGGGAGACAGATACATTCTAAAGAAACTGATTTATTAATCTCACAAATCACTTGGTTAAAAATGAAATTGCTAGATGAGAAGTCTGGAAAATACATATTTAGTGGTCTACCTATTCTTTTACTGTAACAGAGACTTCATGTGAAATAAAATTAATATCAGAAAGTTAATAAAAATATTTAAAGAAAATAAAAAAGAGATGGATATTCCTAAAGCATAATGCCTTCAGGATAAGATAGTGTCATGGACCCATCTCTAAAATAGGAACATATGTGATGAACAGACCAGTGAACTAATGTTGTGGATGGCTGGTGTATTAGGGTTCTCCAGAGAAACAGAACCAATGGGTCATATATATAAAAAATAGATTTATGATGAGAAATTGGCTCACATGATTACAGAGGCTGACAAGTCCCAAGATCTGCAGGGTGATCAGCAACCTGAAGACCCAGGAGAGCTGATGCTGTAGTTCCAGTCTGAGGCTGAGGCTGGCAGGCTTTAGACCCAGGAAGAGCCAATGTTTCAGTTCGAGTCTGAAGGCGGGAAAAAGTTGAAGCCCAGCTTGAAGGCAGTCAGGTAGGAGGAATTGTCTCTTCCCGGGGGAGGGTCATCATTTTTGTTCTCAGGCCTTCAACAGATTGGATGAGCCTGGCCCACCCACATTGGGGAGGGCAATCTGCTTTACTCAGACCAATTTAAATGTTAATCTCACCCCAGAACACTCACAGAAACTCCCAGAATAATGTTTGACCAAATATCTGGGCACCCAGTAGCCCAGTCAATTTGACACATAAAGTTAACCATCACACCTAGGAACTCTGTTTCCTGAAAGGGCTGAACTAGAGACAAAGGAATTTTTACCTTTTGGGTCTAGTTTTTAAAAATGTCATACAGACTGCAGGTTATTTTTTTTTTGTATTTATTTTTTTGTTTCCCTGAAAGGATTTTAATAGACTATTAAAATGCTAGATAAAATGCTATTAAAATGCTAGATTCACTAACATTACAATTACAAATGTTATTTCAGTGTGTTACTTATCCAGATAACTAATACTAATTTAATAAAAGCATATTCAATTCTAGTTCAGAAGATGACATTATCTAACCTAATTCCAAGAGGCAGCCTATTCAAAGCCTACAAACACCATTGCATTAATCATAGGTTTGCAACTTATTTACTTTATCTCATGTACATCTATCTAATTGATGTTATTTAATGTGTGTCAGAAATCCACACACAGACACTTGTATACACTCATTTAAATCATGCAGTGAATTTTAAAGTAAAATTCCCCTGTAGAATTTTCCATGTATCTATATTACTCCTTTATGACCATTTTTTCTTTTCCCCAATTTATTTGAATGTCAATTGAAAACTAACTTCAAGTACTTGGTAAGCACCACTAAGATTTTTGGCTCTTTTTCCCCTTTATTTTCTAATGTGAAAGACAAGCAGCTGAGAGAAAACAGAAGCAAATTTGGCGCTGATACCAATTTCCACTATTTATGCTCCACAGCTACCAACTAAACTTACTTTTAAGAAAATATTAACAACCTTAGCCACAATCTAAATTTGATTGTATCAGCAAACCTCATAAACTCTGAAATCACAACTAATTATAACAAGAGTTAAATCTAGTTTAGTGGGCATGTGAACTTATAAAATAACAAAAATCACAAGATAACCGTTACTTTTTCCAATTCATTTCTGGAAAATGCATTATAAACACATTGCCTTTTCCCACAGGAACCTAAAATTGAATTGCATTCCTGCTCAGTTACTCACCATCAAATAAGTCAAGATTGTAACTAGCAACATATTATAAAAGCCAAGATAAAATGATAAGCCTACAATAAACTTATTAATCAAATTATTTTATAAGTGCAATAAAATTAGAAAAATGTCTTCCCTGTATTTTTTGAGATTCTACTCAAAAAATTCTACTCAACTTTAAAATCTTGGTAAGTCATTTAAAATTTAAAACACACACACACACCACACTAGAGTGGTCAAAGGAAACATATATACAACCCTATTGGGTATCATTTTGTAACTTTCCTTGCAGTTCAACCTTCGACTTGAAAAAACAAACTGATACTGAACAAAGTTAAATAACTTGTCGAACATTACACAGCAAGTCAGAGTAAGAGTTGGGACTAAAATTCAGTCCTTCTAAATTTAGCTAATGTTCCTTCTATGTCAGGGAGGGAACACTTGGAGATGCACTTTAAAAAATGGGTAAGACTGTGAGAAGAGAGGGCGTTCTGGGCTGAAGGAACCCCCAGAGCAGGGCCCCACGTATCGTGCAATCAGTGAAACCAGGCGATTTCTGAAATGTGGCAGGAAAATGAACTTGAGCTTATGAATGAGCAGAACCAACCATTCATTTGCTTTCCACAGGCGGTGCTGCAGAAGAGGAGCAAGACAGGTTAAGGGCGATGAGTTATGACCGCTGCTCACGACTCCTGCTGCGTGGTCTTTGTAATTCCTTTATTCAAATGCATTTGTTTAATAGCTGCTATATTCTACATACTGTGGGGAATATCAATGTAAAGACATGTTTTCTGACATTCAGAAATGGAAAAAACATAAAAAGTAAAGTTAACACACATTTGATATAGATAGAATCAAGATGCTAACTACAACAGCAACAAAACAGTTTACCAGTAATGTTGATCGCCCTCTTAGAATGTAGCTGGGCTTTGGGGACTGATTGGAATGGGGCAGGCAGCTTAAAAACTGTCCGGTGAAGTTTTACTGCTGGCTTGTTTCTGATCAATTTCCTTGTAGCAAGTAGAGACATTTTAAATTATGCTGTTAACCTTACTGTATGCTTGATATTATGTTTGTCGATTTAAAATTTAGACAGTGCAGCATTTAAACACTTAAAGGCATCATTGAGCACTTCAGTCATGGTGGGTGGAAGAGAGTTCCCATCTTACTCTTCTCTTTGTTCTATCATTAGGCCTCTTCTCTACACTCACTTCGACCATGATGGACAGCTTTGAAAGGGAAATATTCAAAGAGGATTTGTTCAAGGGGAGACAGGCAGCCCCCCTAAGTCATATACAAACCGTGGCACAACACAGGACTTTCTTTAGCATAGCTGAGAGGTCTTCCTGCTGCTTTTCTTTCCCTCCCGAGCCTGGAGAAGATTTGTTAGACCTACCTTCTCTGGAAACCATAGACTAGACTAATTAGGTAAAGGTGATGGGAAATGAAGTTCAGGCGTCAATTAGGCAGACTTGAATAAGCAAAGTCTTGATTGTATTGGACAAAAAAGAAAATTGTGTCTGGTACTGTTTCCCAGTTGACAATTAAAATTATTCACATTTTCCACTATATCTTCCAAACACCCTCTATTTTTAACAAGAGGAATTTTTCTTTTTCTATTTTTAACAGGCTTTTCTACTATAATAGACCCTACTTCATAATTACTGAGTTTGTGCTACTATCTATTCATGTATTGGTTTTAGATAAACATAGACATACAGTAATTATCTTTTTTTAGGTAAATGACTAATAGTTCCATTTATGTTTTCTGATATATGAGAAATGTTGATTTTATCTGATGCAAATCCTAGGTTTGCATGTGAATTGACCACATGCCGTATCCTTTTGTACATACATAATACTGAAGTGTCCTCATTAGATGATCTTTTCTCTGTCTGGGATTAATATAACATGGTGATTTGAATCCTGGCTCTGCCTCTTGCTAGCTGTGACCTTAGGCCAGTTACTTAACATCCACGTGCCTCAATTTCTCCAATTAAAAATGGGGATGATATGTGCAACTATGACATCCAACTATCTACTGGGGCTTTGGGGAAAAAAAGGAGGAGGATTGGCAATAGATGTTAGCTGAGAGCTGGTCTTCCTCAGCAAAAAGAGGAGGATTAGCATGGATGTTAGCTCAGGGCTGATCTTCCTCACACACACACAAAAAATGGGGATGATAGTAATAACAATTTCTCATAAATTTTTATAGGAATTAAGTGAGTTAACATTATAAAACATCTAAACAGTGCCAGACACATAAGTGCCATATGCATGTTTGTTAAATAAATAAAATACTTTTCCCTATTTTACATGTATATGCAAATACCTTTCTAACTCCAAATTTCTTTTCAACTAATAGACTATTTACCTTCTTTTCCTTCTCTTCTTCTTCCCACTATTCTCATATTAGGCTTTAGAGGAGAATAAAATAAGAAATTACCTGGAAAGATTGGCCTGTGGGTGCCACCTTTTCAAACCTGAAAATACAGATTGTATCAGCATACTTTGGAAGTATGTAACAGAAAATTCAGTTCAATCCCACTAGTTTAAATTGGCTCACAAAGTAACATAGAAAGGCAGGATGGGTTTCAGGGCTGGCTTAACACCATGAGTACAACTCCTTTTCTTTGCAGTTTCCTTGGTTTTGTTCCTTCTAGAGTGATGGGATTTCCTTAGGCTGATTTGCCTCTTGGTGGTAAAATGCCTTTTAGAGGTTCTAGGCTCCATATAATGGAGAAGATGAAAGTACTCTATTTTGCTTCTAAAAGCTAAGAAGCTTCTTATCAGAAACATCCAGAAAACCCTCCTTCATGACTCATTGGTCCTTATTAGGTTACAAGCTAATTCCTGAACCAATTTTTGAGGCTAGGGGACTACCACAAACTAATTGGATTAGCTGAACCAATCTCTAGCATGGGGAATGGGATTACTTTTAGATAAGTAAGGCCCAACTCTGGTGCCGGGGTCCATCAAATTTCTTTTAAAAACATTGGTAATTGGGGCCAGCCCTGTGGCTTGGTGGTTAGGTGCGCACACTCTGCTGCTGGCAGCCTGGATTCAGATCCCTGGCGAGCACGGACACACCGCTTGTCAGGCCATGCTGTGGCGGCATCCCATATAAAGAGGAGGAAGATGGGCACAGATGTTAGCTCAGGGCTGGTCTTCCTCAGCAAAAGAGGAGGATTGGCATGGATGTTAGCTCAGGGCTGTCCTTCCTCAGACACACACAAACACAATAAATAAATAAATAAATAAATTTAAAAACATTGGTGATGGTGCGAGGAGTAGATGCCTAAGCAAGAGTGGGATTGTGTTAGAAAAGAGGAAGGAGGAATAGATACCGTGTAGACAACCATGGTGTCTACTACATAGGTTATGTTCTCTATAGAGGAGGAGATTAGAAATGCATCAGTGTCAGTAACAGATGTTGAAACGAGGAAACAGTTGTGGCTAGTGCACCTTCAAATTCCATCAAGTGGTCTTTTAACTTATACACATCTTTTTTGGGATTTGGTTATTAAGAACCAGGCATAATCAAGACAACATAATTAACCTTGTCTGTCCATGGTGCTGACTTTGGCATCAGAGCTACACAAATCTAACTGTAGTTTCTGGGTTTATTTTTTCAAAAAATTGAATCACAGTTTTGAGTGTTTTTATTTTAAAATAATTTTAAACTTGTAGAAAATTTGCAAGAATAGTACAATGAACTTTTTTTCTCTGAACCATTTGAAAGCAAGTTACTGACATAATGCCCATTACGCTCCAATACTTAATGTGTAATTGCAAAAGCAAGGACATGCTCCCACCTACATACCATATAATCATCAAAATCAGGAAATTAACATTGCTACATTACTTCTAGACGGTTGCCTACCCCCTCATGTTTTGGCAGTTGTCCCAATAATATGCTTTATAGCAAAAAGATCCAGTCAAGGACCACATGTTGCATTTAATTGTCATTTCTTTTTAATCTCCTTCAATCTTGAATCTCAGTCATCCTTGACTTTCATGACCTTTACAGGCCAATTATTTGGTAGAATACTCCTCAATTTGGGTAGGTCTGATGTTTCCTTAGATTCAGATTATGTTATGTGGCAGGAATATCGCAGAAACACAGAAGCGATGGTGTGTTCTTTTTATTGCATCCTATCAGGTGGTCTATGATTTTAATTTGTTCCATCATTGGTGATATTCAGTTTGAATCCTTGATTGAGGTGGTCTCTATAAGGTTTGTCCATTCAAAAGTTACTCGATTCTCTTTATAATTAATAAGTATTTGGGGAGAGTTTCTATGCAGAGGGTAGATTAGACTTCAGGGCTAGCTTAATGCCATAATTATCTTTTTCTTTTTGCAATTTCTTTGGTTCTTTTAATATGTAAATATCTTATTCTTTGTCAAACTTTCACCCATTAATTTTAGTATCCATTGATATATTTTGGCTGAATTAATGGTATTATTATGATAATGGTTGCTAAATATTTGATTTTTCTGATTTAAGCATTCCTTCTATATTTACTAGTTTCCAGTATAGTATAAGATTCTCTTCTCCCTATTTATTTATTTATTTTTATTTATATGGATTCACAAACTCCTATTTTATAAAATGGGCTGTAATTTGTTATTATTTATTTTGATGCTCACACTGTTCTTGATTTGGTCAGTGGAATTTCCTTTATATTGGCTTCTGTGTCAGTTTGACGTGTCCTTTTCATTCACTGAGTACTTTATTACTTTCTGGCTCAAAAAGATGTTCCAGACTCATCTTGTACTTTCCCAACTCCAGCCCCAGAATCAGACATTTCTCTAATGGGTGCTGCTTCTTTTAATGGAGAATGGTTTTAGAAACCAAGATTTGATTGCTAGATGTGCTCATTGTTATTGGGGTATCACTGTTCCTGGGATCTTTCAGTAGTCAGAGTAGAGAAAATATTTAAGTACAAACCAATATTTTGTTTCTCAATTCAGCATACCCCAAATCTAATTTTAGCTTTGTTAGAAGGATAATTCTCTTAATCATGTAGAGGATATTGGAATAACACACAAAATGCTTCCATGAAATGTCCAACTATTATTTTCATTTATTTTTTTTTTTTGGTGAGGAAGATTAGTCCTGAGCTAACATCTGTTGCCAATCCTCTTCTTTTTGCTGAGGAAGATTGGCCCTGGGCTAACATCTGTGCCCATCTTCCTCTACTTTATATGGGATGCCACCACAACATGGCTTGATAAGCTGTGCATAGGTCTGCCCCTGGGATTCGAACCTGTGAACCCTGGGCTGTTGAAGCGGAGCGTACAAACTTAACCACTACACCACTGGGCCAGCCCCAACTACTATTATTTTCTAATGGCTGCTATAACAAATTACCAGAAACTTGGTGGTTTAAATAACGCAAATGTATTCTCTTACAGTTATGGAATCCAGAAGTACAAATCTGGGCAAAGTCAAGATGTCGGCAGGGCTGATTCCTTCTGGAGGCTGTGGGGGGAGAATCTGTTTCCCTTTTCTAGAGGCCACCTGTATTCTTTGGCTCGTGGCCCATTCCTCCGTCTTCAAAGCTCATGCCTCTAATCTCTGCTTCCCTCTTCCAGTCTCTGCGTCTGGCTTTCTCTCTTTCTGCTCTGACTCCTCCTGCTTCACTCTTATTAGGACCCTTGTGAATGCATTGGGCCTACCCAGATAATCGCCTCATCTCAAAATTCTTAATTTAATCACACCCACAAAGTTCCTTTTACCACGTAGGGTGGCATATTCACAAGTTCCAGGAATTAGGACATGAACGTCTTTGGAACCACTACCACACCAACACTCAGCTAATCAGTTTCAACTTTCTAACTACTTGTGTATAATAAATTTCACTTTTGAATTGCATTAATCAGGACACTTTCATTTGCAAGTGTTATTAAAAAAAACTCAATTTGGCTTAGACAAAAAACAGGGGCTTTATTGGTTCCCCTAAATGAAAGTCGCAGGGCTATGTTCTATAGACCCTGTTGTATCCAAGGGGTCAAAGATGTTGACAGGGATTTTTCTCTCCATCTTGCAGCTCTGCTTTCTTTTGTGTTTATTCTCAGCCCGGCTCTCATCTTCTATGGGCAGGATGGCCTCTAGTAGCTCCTGATTTATTCTTCCATTTTGGAACTCCAGGACATAGACAGATTTTTCCCCCTATAGTGTCAATAAAATCTAGTTAGTGAGTTTCATTGATCCAATTTTAATGGGACTCTGTAAATCAAAATGTTACCTGCTCTTACTGAAACTGCAACCATTTCGTTTATTTTTAGTTTATTTGCCACTTGATATATTATTAGCTTGTTTGTTTATTTAAGGTTTGTCTCAACTTCTCCTCTTTTGCTCTATCCCTCTCCTTCTTTTTTCCTTCCCTTCTTGCTCAATATTCTCCTAATTTCAAAAAGAATCAGATAGTATACCTATATAATTTTTGTTGTTTTTTAAGTTTCTCTTTTAACATTTTTTACTTGTTTTTGGAGATAAAAATAATTTAGCAATAAAATATGATTGTAAGGTTTATTGCAGTTGATAATTAATTATTTAATAATGACTTATTAATTAACTAATTTAATTGTTAATTATTAAATTTAATAAATTAGTTTTTGTTAAAATTATTTTTATAATAATGCATTTAAGTAAATTGTTTAAAAAGTCCATTTCTTATCGTGTGTTAGTGAACCCTGAGGTAAGAAAAAAATGCATGGTTGCTAAAGATATTTAGAAATAAAAATATATGAAAAATATGTTTATATTAAAGAGGTTAAAAGCATCATATGCTGTTAGCAGTTTCTGTGGTGTTGATTTCTTTGGTTTTTATGTTGCTGTTTTCTTTTGTTTCTATAATTGAAATATTTATGACGTGTAAATAGATTTGGGCCACCTGCTGATTTGAATAAATTAGATATGGTATCTTTACTTCTAGCTCTTTTTCAGGATTTTCTAGTATCAAATATCCTATTTTTTTAAAAAATAATTTTATTTATTTATTCCCCCCCCAAAGCCCCAGTAGATAGTTGTATGTCACAGCTGCACATCCTTCTAGTTGCTGTATGTGGGACGCGGCCTCAGCATGGCCGGAGAAGCGGTGCGTCGGTGTGCACCAAGGATCCGAACCCAGGCGGCCAGCAGCGGAGTGTGTGCACTTAACCGCTAAGCCACGGGGCTGGCCCCTCAAATATCCTATTTATTTTCAGGAATAAGCACATGTCAAATTCAAACAAACCCAAGCTTATGTGAGTAATAAAACACACATTTTTAAAACTCAACTTTTCATAAAGTAAGCTTTCTTAACCTCTTCTAATATTCTTTTTTTTTTTAATTTCAAAATCTGTATTGAACTTTTAGTTGGAACCACACCTTTTAAGTGTTTTAATGCTTCTTTAATCAGAATCTTTACTCCTTTGAGGGAGAGGGAAAGAGAAATGGACACATAGATGGAGCTTAATCAATACCTTTAGACTGATTGATATTCATATTATAAAGCTGAAGTCTGTTACTTAACAATGCCTCTTTAATTGAAGATCCATAACAAGAACTTGCCTTTTTCCTATTGTGGATATCCAATTGTTATTTGACAGACTGTGACTGTCATACTTGATGCATTGTAGTCTACAGATGCTATTATATTTTGCCTAATAAAAATAACACTTTTCTTTTGGTTTAGTGTAGAATCATTATATTGAAATAGTGGGACACAGAGGGAGTGTGCAATCACGAGGCAGCTTAATTTTCGTCTCCCATTATTCTATACTACTTTTTCTGTGGGGCCAATTCTCCTCTTGCTCCATGGATAAACTTAAAGCTGGTTTCATAACTTTTCAGGTTACTTTTTGGTCCTGCGGACAATCTCAGGTCATTCAAATATTTATTTGCATGAAATAGAATTTTTAAGTTCATTGAAGTTAAAGATTCTCCCCTTCTTTAGATTGGCCACCAGCTGTGGAAAGAGGGGCCTAGTTAGCTTCTTTATTTCTCCACAGAGTGCTTCTCCTCCTTCCCCACTCTTGAGGTTGCCTCTCACTCTTTTTCTAGAGTTGAAAGAGGTGTGGGGAAGGCAGATATATTTATGGGCACTACTTGTCTGGCACTGATTTGTGTTGGTTTCCTCTGGCCATGGCAGATGTGGAAAGTCAACTTTTACTGGCAAAAGTGTTCTGTGTGCCCTTTGGAGAGCACTGCACCTTCCCTCCTCCATCATTGGAGATACTGCACCTACCTTTCCCTGATGCTGAGGAATACATTTTCTGGCTGACTGTGTATAGCTCCTCCTTTAGTTCTTAGGAATTTAGAGGGTTTACTCCCTGCTGGATTATCTCATGTAGGAAAGCAATCTTCTTGAGCAGGACAACACCCAGGCCAATTGTCTCTTGTGTCAGGAACACATCGACTACAATGGAACAATCTCTCTTGATTCAGTGTTCAGAGAGAGAGGCCAGCCATGGTCAGCCACCAGGCCAGGCAGATTTATCAGGCGTGAGTCTGATGTCAGGCAGGTGTGATCTCCAAATTCCAGAGCAAATATCTCAAGCTTTCTGACTACGCCATCAATGCTCCTCTCCCCGGGCTTCAGGGTGGTGTTAGTGCATGCACAGTGGGCCACAGCAACCTCCTTCCTCCTCCTAATCTCTTCTAATCTTTGCCTTCCCTTTTCTCTTCAATCTCATTTTTTTTTTTGGCTGGAGGTGACAGATTGGCTAAGGGGTCTGTGTGACCCCACATGATCCTGGGATGGGGGAGCAAAACAGTTTCTCAGATGCCTTATTTGCATATCCAAATCCTGCTTAGGATTTGATCCTGCTTTAACCTCCCTTTGGAATGTAGGACTGGTGCCATCTATTCTCCAAATCTGAGTTATCGAGTGCTATTTAAATCCTATCACATTCAAAGAATCACTTACTAGTTAAGAACATGATCCATTGCATTTTCCTATTCAGGGGCCAGTTATTTGATAGCTGAAATATGATGTGGGAAAATCTAAGTTATGATAGCGTTTTTTTCTGCCTATTTGACTACTGAGTATTAAATTTTGTTTGTTTGTTTGTTTTGTTTTGTTTTGGTGAGGAAGATTAGCCCTGAGCTAACATCTGTTGCCAAGCCTCCTGTTTTTGCTGAGGAAGATTAGCCCTGAGCTAACATCTGTTGCCAAGCCTCCTATTTTTGCTGAGGAAGACTGGCCCTGAGATAACATCTGTGCCCATCTTCTTCCCTTTTATATGTGGGATGCCTGCCACAGCCTGGCTTGATAAGTGGTGAGTAGGTCCGCACTCGGGATCTGAACCCATGAACCCCAGGGCTGCTGAAGCGGAATGCAGGAACTTAACTCACCACCAGGCTGGCCCCCTGACTATTAAATTTTTGTTGCTCCAGTTCCTTCATTCATAATATTCCTACTTATCTCATGGTGAGATTACAACAATTATAGTAGTGTAAAGTGCCTGGAACTAATGTGGGGGAATCTAGTAGTTATCTGACATACATCCCATCATTTTTCTGCCAGGCAGCTATTATACAAGTGCTAACAAGTGATAATAATCTGTATCTTGTCAATGGAGAAATTGAGGCTAAAATGAATACTATTTTGGAATAACAGTGTATTAAACTTGGAATTTGGTTCCTAGAGCACCTACTTTCCAAAGTAGCTACAAAAGATCTGTAGGAGAAGAGAAAGAATAGCTTCATCCTCGAGTAAATATTTTTTACATCAAGTAGTCTGCTCGAATTTTAAGGCATTTGCAAAATAAGTGCTTGATCAAGTTCATTCTGCTCAACAATTAGCCTTATTGGTACTGTAGTTTCATTCATCAACAGTTTGTAAATAACAACAAAAACAGCTTGTTTAAAAAGTCTTAAAATGCACAATTGTTAGCAATATTTATTAATGGACTACTAGGAAGCTGCAAAGAAAAATTGTCATTTTAACCATTACTTGAGTGAAAGGGGCAAATAGAATTATCGATGTACACTTGACTCTAAGATCAAGATAATCGCTTTAAAAAAAAAATACCTAGGTTAGTATGTTGTGAAATTTGTACATTATTTCTAGAATTTGTCATTTTGTATCAAACATTTACATCTGTATACCTTTTAAGTGGCCATTGTAACTGTAGAAATTTTTCCTTAAAAAAATAGTCAGATAAGTATGATGTGTGTGTGTGAGTTATTGCATTATTTTTTTAGTATAAAAAACCAGAAGGCTAAATGTCCATGGCTAGAGATTGAATAATAACCAGAATTTATGATATGATAAATATATATAATACAATATTATACAACCACTAAAAAGTGATGTATATCTTTATTTATTCACACTTAAATTGCTTCTCAATATATTGTTAATTGGGGAAATGTCTACAATGGATGTGGATAATATTATTCCATTATTGTAAAAAATAATATGAATATTTTTATACATACCTAGAAAATTCTGGAAGCATATGCACTTAAATTTTTGTAGTGGTTGCTTCTGAGTGGTGGAGTTCATCTACATATATATTTCTTTAATTGGGACTGAGCATTATGCTAGGAACTGGGGATACAGTGTAGAAAAAGAGGAAATTGTTGCTCTCAGAGTTTATATTCTAGATACTAAACCGAATAAAAGTAAACTAATTAAAATTATTACAGACTGAGGCAGAGAGTATTTTATACAGGCAATAGCTGTATCTTATAAATTTTGATATGTTGTATTTTAATTATTTCAAAATATTTTATTATTTCCCTTTTGATGTATTCAGAACTGTGAGATATTGAGAACTGTGCTATTTAGTTTCCAAGTATTTGGGGATTTCCAGATATCTTTCTGTTATTGAATTCAAATTGAATTTCACTGTGGTCATAGAATATACTTTCTATAACTTGATTCACAGCTTTTTAAAATGATAAGTAGTAGATGGGAATTAATCCTATTGATTCAGCCTATTTTCTTCTTAAAACCTTCCCTAACTCTTCTGGCCTTCTTGCCAGCTTGCTTTCTTCTCTTAAATCATCAACAAATGTTTATTCTTTTCCCAGTGTTCATTCACCCAAGTAAATGGCTATATGTCCCTTTGGGGAAAGGCCTGGGAAAATCATCACCAGTATATAATGCAGGGTCTTCTTCCTAGGGGCCTGGCCATCTTTTCAGCCAGTGGGTTCCAATTCTGGTCCTGAAAATCAGCTCAGGTCTGGAAAATGAGCAAAAGATTGTAAATTTTTATTGGAGCAATCACCTTCAATGTGATGTCCTGTTCCTCCATTCTTGCTCCCCTCTCCCTAACATTAGAGATGTTAACAACACCTTGGTTGGCTGGCTGTCTATTTTGCTTTTTGGTTCACCATTCTCTATTTCCCCCCGCCCCCCAAAGCCCCAGTAGATAGTTTGTATGTCATAGCTGCACATCCTTCTAGTTGCTGCATGTGGGACGCGGCCTCAGCATGGCTGGAGAAGTGGTGCGTCGGTGCACGCCCGGATCCGAACCCGGGCCGCCAGCAGCGGAGCGTGCGCACTTAACTGCTAAGCCACGGGGCCGGCCCTCACCATTCTCTATTAACTGTCTCAACTCCTTGCAGGTCCAGTGGCCTTGGCTACCCCTCTGACCTTGCTGGTCCTCGTAGTAATTGTAGCCTTGTGGGTCCAGCAGTTGAGCATCACACCACCTGATCTCAATTACTTCAGGATCCCATCATCTTCTGAGATAAAACTAGCCCAGTTCCGTGAAGGCCTTTCCTGCCACCATACCTGGTCTGCGAGGAGAGCTGCCACTGAACTTCTCAGTGGTGCGGGCGCCCCTCTCACCAGCACATTCCTGATGGCCTTGGTGAACAGTGTGGACTCTGGGCCCTCCCATGCAACATAATCCTCTGGTAGTTCTTCTGCCCTCACATATTATACCACTTCTCCCAGTGTCTCTATTCCTTTCTTTATTTTCTGCTAGGACAAATCAGGCATTTCCGCTTTGTTGACAGTGGCTGTCATTTTTTCCAGCCCTCTAAGAGTCATCCCAGCAGTGAATTGGCCATTCCTTGGAGCCATTGCTAAGGTGCTAAATCCTGTGTCCCAAGAAAATGCCCCCATATCACTGAATTATTACTTTTCCAGTCTTATAGTCTTCCTTCACTTGATCAAATACCTTCAAAACCCTGTCCTAGGAGTTCTCCCTTAGCTCCTGCTGGCAAATGCTGACTAATTCTTGCAACACTTGAGGTATATCATCTCTTTCCTCTCTTATCTGATCCATTATGTATCCCGTCTGGTTCTGCTGGGCTTTACCTCTGGTAGTTATCAGCCTGGTAGATCAAATAGGAAGTTCCTGAGAGGAGCACATAATGCTTTGTGAGGGAGAGGCCTCTGCAGCATGTTCTAGCAAGGCAGAAGTGATAGCTCTTATTAGGGAAGTGTGGACCATTTGTGTAAATCTGTAGGTCTCAGGGGTTGCAGAGTCAACATCCTCAGGGGCATCCATTCGGGATGTTTAAGGGCCTTAGGTTTTCCTACCAGGAAGCTGACTTTTACATAACACACCTGCCTTGGCTGAGCATTCATACATCTCTGGGACTCTAAGACTAACAATTAAGTCTTTAGCTTACTGCTCAGCTATGTCTGTCTGCCCTTCTTCTATTTGAGGTAAGGACATCCTGTGGGTTATTAGAGAGGACATAGTGCTTTCACATTTAACCCTTAACGGCTTGTTAACATCCCTTAGTCTCTCATTATCCTTCTGCAGTCTAACAACTTGGCAATGACTAGGATCATTTTTCAAATGCCTATCATTGCACATGGCATAGCATTCTCCTCCACCGGGACATTTCCCCAGGTTTCTACAGTTGAAATTTTAACATTTGTGCTGCCATTTTGTGTCAAGGACAATCCGTGCCCACCCTACTAACCAGATGACATCCTATTCAACTGCCAGGTAGCAGGGTAACCAACCCAAATTTTGATCTTACTGCCTTTATCTTGGTTTACTCTTGGTACAGCTGAGCTTAGTTTGAGTCATCCAGGAAACAGACACCGAGATAGGGTTAAATGTAGAAGAAATTCATTAATTAGGGAAATGCCTGGCCTCCAGCATGGCCTCAATAAAACTGTGATGGTTTCAGAGTGCTGCTGGGGCCCTGAGTGAACTGACCGAGTCACATTGCCTGCAGGCAGAGATCTGAGAGGCCCATTCTCATGGCCATCACATATGCCAAATGCTAGAAGAAATAAGTTCTGGACATATTTTTATTTTGAAAGCTATACAAGTGATACTAATATATATGTCTAACTTAGATACAATGGTGAATAATGAAATGAAGAAGGTTCAAAGGTAGAAAAAAGTTAATCTTGGGTGACATCGATATTTTAGGGATGGTAAATTAGGAGTCACATGGAAAAAAAGAAGTGGCCAGAAAAGTCAGATCAAAACCAGAATAAAGTGGCCTCCAGCTATGTCTCTTCATCTCCATCACCCCCAGCCTATTCTCAACCATCATCGTCTTTACTTGAACTATTACAGTAGCCTCCTACGTGGCCTGTCCACACTATCCAACCTACCAATGTTTTCTCCTGACTGTAGCCAGGGTGATCTTTAATAAACTATTTATATCACGTCCTTCCTCAGTTTTCATCCTTTCTTCTTAGGGTAAAATCTATAGTCTTAAAAATGGTCTGCATTACCTAGTTTCTACCTACCTTTCCAGCTCACCTTCTGCTGTGCTCACCCCTACTATCTATATTCCAATCACAATGGCTATCCTTTAATTCTTTGATTCACTTCCCTTGTGCCCTGGAGTCTTTATATATGTTGTTGTTTTTGTCTTGAAAGCTTTCTGTTCCTTTTCCATTCCATCCTTCTCCAACACAAAAGCCAAGGAAGGAAAGAGTATCAATAAGATGACAGCAATCAGTTTTTTGTCAAAACCAGCACAAAAGTCCAGTAATTCAAAACTGAGAAATTCCCATTGAGATTATTGATAAAAATGTCATTGGTTAAGTGGGCAATAATTATTTCAATGGCATAGAAGAAGTAGAAGGCACAGGGGAGTGGGTTGAAGGATAAATAAGAGGTCAGAAAGTGGAGACAATTATTATAGACTGTCTTTGAGAAGGTTAACTGAGAAGAGATAGAATGGTGTCTATCTAAGTAGGACATAGGGTCAAGAAAAGTTTGGTTTATTCGTTTGGTATTTGAGAGACTTGGGATAGTCACATATATATATCAGAGGAAAAAATCCAGTAGAAATGGAGATATGAAGACAAATAAGAATAGGGTATCATTGATTAAGTACAATTCCTGGGAAGTAGGATTGGATAGGATCTAAAATAAAGATGAAGGATTTGCCTTGGGAGAAAGGCACCTACCCTTTCTGTTACCAAATTTGTGAAGAATCAGCCCAGACTTGGATTTTTTTCATGTCTTCTCCCTCTTCTCCCTCTTAACAGGAATCCTGTCATCTGTGTAAGAGCAAAAGGTTTGGTTCAACATACAGGTGGCACAACTTTGGGAAAGTCACTTAATACTCTGAGGCATGATTTTCTCATTTCTCATTACTCTACACATGTTTTAGGGTAATTTTGATGACCACATGAGTGGTCTTTTGATGTAAAAACTCTTTTGAGAGCTATATAAATAAAGGGCAATATTACGACCATTGTCACTTCAGATGGGGGGGAAACTCTTATTTGCATTTCCTAGATAATTGATTACATTGTATTACTTTTGCCACCTCTCTTGATGAAGGTCTTTCTTCATTCTTAATGGGAGAAACAGTTAAGAGAGAATAGTTTATGGGTCTCTAGAAAAAAAAACAAGTTTATAATCTGTGTGTGGTACAGAGCAGTTGGGCAAAATTGGTCTTTATATATCCAATTTTCTCACTAATAACAATTGATAGTGGGAAAAGACAAGTTTACAGATTTTTAAATAGACTGTATTTTTTTGGAGCAAGAGTTCACAGTAAAAGTGATGAGAAGGTGTAGAGATTTTCCATGTATTTCTTGTCCTGACATATGCATAGCCTCTTCCATTATCAACATCCTCTACCAGAGTGGTGCATTTGTTAAATTGATGAACCTATATCAACACATCATTATCACGCAAAGTCCACAGTTTACATTAGGGTTCACTCTTGGTGTTGTACATGCTATGGGTTTTGGCAAATATATAATGACATGCATCCACCATTGTAGTATCACACTGAATAGTTTCACTCCTGTAAAAATCCTCTGTGCTCAGGTTTATGCATTTTATATATAACTTGCTGGCACAGTTGTATCCTTCCTAGCTTCATAAGATCTCTGCCAAAGATGTTCTTGAAAACGTTCAAAATTTACAGTGAACATAGCTTCTTTTAGGAGGGCTGCACACCAGTTTTTGCAGGGCCAGCCCCAGCATACAACAAACCCTGAGTCTTGCAGATGAGTGAGGAAAGCCCTTCACCGGCTCATCTCATTGGAATTGTCTCCTCATTTTAAATTTTTGTTTCTGAGTTCCATACTTGCCTAGCACTCCCTCTATTGACAGAATTCATGAATTTCACATTTTCCCTGGGTTTGATTTTTTTCATTGGCCTTGTCCTGTGATTCCTTCTACTTGTCGTAGGGATGTAATGTTTACCCAGCATCTTCATACCAAAAGAGAACTTATAATATGAATTAATACAGTGGTTTTCAGAGTTTTAAAAACAATATAACTCTTTATTCAAACAAAATGTCAACACATAAAACTGACAAAATCATGAGATAGCTCTGTAAAAAAAGACGTATGGGAGAGGTAGAGACTCACCCACGCACCTCGTATTCCAGGAAGTTTATAAGATCCTGTTCCAGAGGCTGCAGGATTCCATGGACGATGAAAATTTCTGCACTAGCTTATACTAACATGGTTATTTCATCACATGAAATGTATAGTGCTCCTAATTGAGAAATTAACATTTGTCTTATAAAGGGTCTCTTGGAAAGAATACAATGAAACTAATTAGAGAACATTTTAGACAGTGGTAAAAATATTTTAAGGCTGGTGGGCTATACCATTTAGCTTTTTTCAGTGTTTGTAAGATTGCTCTATCCCTTCAAAGAATTTGAGGACCTCCTTTTCTTGTTTAATTTTAAAATCAGATGGAGAAAGGAGATACTATTTCTTACTTCGATATCATAAGCCCTTCGTCTCCCAATAGTTTTTCTCTGATTGTGATTCTCTGGTTTGGTGTAGTAGACAGAGAATTAGATTTAGAGCTGGGAGACATGAGTTTAAGTCTTGGTTCTTCTATATGGTCCACAACTTCTGTCTAAGCTTCAGGGTTTTTTCTAAGTTGGGGAAGATTATGACTACATCCCCTGCTCCCTCAAAATGGGAAAGTCATATCTACAAATACATGACTTTAGTGAGAGTGACTTAGAACAATGTACAAATAGGACAAGAAGTCTGATTTTCACTGTTAATCACAGAACAACGTTCATGCAAACATACACTTACTCACACACATGCACAAATGCACGCACACATATGCATACGCCATCTTTCCAACACATTTTTACCACTGCCTATTCAGAGTGACCAGAGAGGGGTAACTTCAGATTTGATGCATCTCAAGAAGCACAATTTTTAAGGCTCTTTTATATGTGGAAAGAAAACTAGATTAGACATATCTACTTGGCTCATATCATGTTGACCAATTGATATCCAGGGAAGTTAATACCTGGATAGGTTGGTATTAGGATGGGATTCCTTTAATTAATATACACCCACCAGTCCATTCAGTAAAACCTACTTAGTGCAGTTGGTAGACAGAAAGGCCAGCAAGTGAGGCAGTTTTTCATATTTGACTCCTGTTTGTTTTGAAGTGAAAACTTGAATGGCCAGCTGATATTCTACAGGGCCACTTTCATCCTGTAGCTTGTTGTGTATCCATTTTAATCAGTAGAGTCTTCAGGAAACGTGTGGAAATCATCTCAGTGGCACCTGCACTTTGCCTCATTCTCCTTCCTCATTGAAACTTCAGCCTGTTTTTACTGGCAGTGGAATACACTTGTTAATCTCTGCAAATGAAACAATTATATGTTTCAGGTTTGTTCTTCAACATCTTTACACTTTTCTTTTTTACATCTTTTTAAACAATAGCTATTACTAAAGTTACAATTATATTTTGATACATAATGCTTTGCACATCTCACATGATTATTGAGAAGATGGGGTGAAATATGGTCTGAGGAAGTGCTGTTGACCTAAGTAATCAGAGGGTGTGGAATTGGCAGCACGAGTGGGCAAAATATAGAATGATGAGTCAGAACTGAAAAGAAAATGACAGGGGGTTCATAGATGAGAAATGAGGTCTAGAAAAATTGAGATTCAGGAAGGCAAAGCACATCATGGAAATATAATAACATGTTGAAAAGAATGTGAATCCTTACAGACAGATAGGCCTTGTTTTGACTTTCTCTTCTGCCACTTATCATCTGTATGACCTTGGGCAATTAACATCCCTTGGCCTTAGGCTCTTTGACCAATATGGTGAAATGGGGCTATCTGTCTCAGAGTACTACTGTAAAAAATAAATGAGATAATACTCTATAAATATGTGCTTGTAAGTGAGTAGACACTCAATAAACACCAGTGTGGGAGCCAGCCTCTGAGACGGCCCCCAATGACCCCGCCTCCTGGTATCCACACGCTGGTGCAGTTCCTCCCTGCACTGTGCCTGTGTTGGTCTGTGTGACAATCAAATACAGCAGAAGCATCACTTCTGAGATGAAGTGATAGAAAGATTGCAGTTTCCGTTTGAGGTTCTCTGTCTCTCTTGGTATTGCCTGCCACGGGGGAAGCCATGTTGTGTGCCGTCGCAGAGAGAACCAGGCGGCGAGGAACTGCCGCCTCATGCCGAGAGCTGTGTGCTTGAGCTTGGAAGCAGATCCTCCTGACGCGGTCGAGCCTCGGGTAACTGCAGCCCCACCTGACACTCCGACTGCAGCCTGACGGAGAGACGATGAGCCAGAACCACTGAGCTAAGCTGCTGCCCGCCCTAACTGTGAGATAGTAAATACTTCTCTTCTAAGTCACTAAGTTTGGGTTAATTTGTTAAGCAGCAATCAATAACTAATACATCTAGCTATTATTTTGTTAGGATTTTTTTTTTTTTTGGTGAGGAAGACTAGCTCTGAGCTAACATCTGTTGCCAATCCTCCTCTTTTTTTTTGCTGAGGAAGATTGGCCTTGGGCCAACATCTGTGCCCATCTTCCTCTACTTTATATGTGGGACGCCTGCCACAGCATGGCTTGATAAGCGGTGCACAGGTCCACACCTGGGATCCGAATCTGTGAACCCCAGGCTGCTGAAGCAGTGTGCATGAACTTAACTACTACGCCCCTGGGCTGGCCCCATCTAGCTATTATTTTGAAGATCTGGGAAGTGAGGTTTAAAATCTAAACTAAGTTGGGGCTAGTGGTGGGAGTGAGAATTTTAAGTGGATTCAGGAGTGAGAAGGAAATTTAAGCCCTGGTATCCTAAGCCAGTTTGTAGTTTGTCATCTAGTGGAGGACTCTAAGGCAGGGCTTCCCAACAGCTATGCTGTGAATTGGGTATGGATATTTGGAGATATTGATTCTTCTCAGTCCTTGGGTGGTTTGGTGAGGTCTGGGGATGCTGGGTTCTTGGGGCCGGTCACCTCTGGTCTTGAGAAGGTTTCTTTCTTTATGCCTGGGTGCCATGCAGTATTATGATTTTCTATATGTGCCATCATGTGAAAACAGTCAGACAGCATTGTCATTTATAAAGCTAGCCTCTTTGCTTTGAGTACAGAGATATGAGACAGACAATTTTATATAAAATGTGAATTGTGAAGTTTGGTCTAAGTCAGAAATTTTAAATCTGGGGTCCTATGGTCCCCTAAGATCTATAAATGGGATTCAGAGATTCCATAAGCAACACAAAATTTTATGCATAATTGTGTGTGTCTGTTGCTGTGCCATCATGTGTGTTTATGCATTTTTCAGAGGACAAGTTTTATTCCTTTTAGCAGATTTTCAAAGAAGTCTGTAAACCAAAAGAGATTAAAGAGCACCAGATTACATGTTCTCCAAGGCCCTTTCCAGCTCTTAAATTTCTAGAATTCTAGATCTAATAGAATTGGGCTGTAGGAGATCTCTATCTGATTCAAGGTTATGCAGGGCACCTATAATTCTAGGATGGACCCTTTGGGACCAATTTTTGGGCTTGTTATGTTTTCTCCTAATGTGAGATTAAGAGCATGAGCTGTGGATCCATACCGCATGGATTTGAACCTTCACTGAGTGACCTTGGGGAAGTGGCTCAATCTCTCTGTGCCTCAGTTTCCTTAATTATACTAGCAGTTTTATCCTATGCAGGATAGCTGTGATGATTACGTGAGTTATCCCATGTCAAGTGCTTAGGACTGTGCCTGCCTAGCACATACTTGGTGCTCAATAACGTTTGTCATGATTATTATTATTGCTCCTGCCCCTGAATCCAAACTTCCTCCTAGCAGCTTGAATGCTTGGAACCAAGCTCAGATTAGGTCTTCCTGTATCCACAGCAGAACTGGGTTCTTGTGGCCCAGAGCTGCAACTCTGCTGTCCATGTCCCTTCTCTTGCTTGAGGAGATAGGTCCCTAGAAGATGAGTGTCTCTGGGAGTTATCTGTTCGTCTCGTCCTGACTTGGCAAGGACAGGTAGAGGCTGTTGTTCATCTCTATGGGTCTCAGATGTCTTCCTTGTAAAATGAAAGGGCTGAACTATACGACTTCTAAGGTCTCTTTCAGTCGTAATAATACATGAATTTATGAATAATAGAAAGAATGCACAAGTAAGTGACATTAGGGTGAAGTGGAGTGAAGGGTTACCAGTCCAATTGCATTTTCAAGCTTTAAAAAATTGCTCTGAACATTTAGATAAAAACTTGTCTTCCAAGGGTGTCTAGATATATATTAGGTATGAAACAAGTCTAGTTTCTGGAAAAATGAGAAATTTCTTAATAATTATGTTATTAAAATTTTATTCTAATTTGATACTAAATTCCATGTTCTGTGTCATGAGGATGTATCTATATCTATATATACACACTTCATCTAAATATATCTGTATGCAGCCACTATGTCAAATAAAAATGAAGTCATTATTCATGAACAAATTTAATTTGCTTTAAAACATTAATAATATTAAAATTAATATTTTCATCCAATAGTCTTACTTTTAATGTTTTTCTTTTTAAAAAGTAAAGCAACTGTTGTGGAAATGAAAGACTCAAATTGCTGAAAGTGCGGTAGAACCAATAATTAAAGTTTTAGGAAGGCAATTAAAGGATTCTAAGTAAAAAGGAATACTTCAGATTAAAGAGAGAGTTTCACCTTTCCTCTTGTCAGTATTATGGTTTAAAAAAAATAATGCCTCAAAACTGCCAGCAGAGGTCCTCAGTCCCATAGTTTATCAATTGTATTTACTGAACAATCTCTCTCCTCGTGGTATATAACAAACTGATTTCAAGGACTCATTTGTTTACTTCAAATAACTAATCATAATGAATGGCCTACAGGTTTAAACTATTAATGCAAAAGAATACATTTATATTAAAAATGCAATTAATATGTACAACAGTGCATAATGTGTTGGAAAACATTATACAGACATAAAAGAACTAGAGAATAAAAGTGTATGTTTTTTTTTTTTTTTTTTGTGAGGAGATCAGCCCTGTGCTAACATCCGCCAATCCTCCTCTTTTTTTGCTGAGGAAGACGGCCCTGGGCTAACATCTGTGCCCATCTTCCTCCATTTTATATGGGACGCTGCCACAGCACGGCTTGCCAAGCAGTGCGTCGGTGCGCGCCCGGGATCCGAACCAGCGAACCCGGGCCGCCACAGCGGAGCCGCGCAACCGCTTGCGCCACCGGGCCGGCCCCGCAAGTTACATGTTTTTAAATTGATGGTTTTTAGAAAAATTCAGCAGATAAAGGTGCAGAATGGTGAGGAAAAGAGTCAACTATTATGTGTGGGTATAATTTTTTTTTAATCTTTTCAGTTTTGTTCTTTTCTTGGTTTGAATTATTCTACTTCTGGGAGAAAAATAAAAGGATTCATATAGGATCTCCTCTAGGTAAAAATTCTGAATATTCTATATTTTTTTCATTAAAGGTGAATTTTAAAGAGGAAATAAAACAATCAGATATAGAAATAAGTAGTGAGAGGTTATTCCATCTGAAATAATTAGATAAGGCTTTTTGAGTTGCCAGTCTTCCTCATCTCTGTTTCTTTTTTGTCTTTACACTGAGATATCCCTGTAAATTCTTTTAAAAAGAAATAGTTAATAAGGTGACTGCCAGGGAAACTTGGGTATGTGTCTTGATAGAGCTTATTAGCTCCCTGGTGTTGCATTAGGGGTTAGTTGACAATATGTGCAAAATATCAAAACTTTACATTTGATCATAAGAAGACAATTAAATGTCAAGGCAATGGCCAAGGCTCAGTCTCTCTGGGCCTCAGTTTCCTAATCTAATCTTCCTAATCAACTTCCTAATGCCTGGGGTGTGCTTGTGGTTATGGAGGGTCTGTTTCAGGGAGTGGAGGCAGAAGGGTGTAACTAAATGATCTGACATAGACATAAATGCTAGGCAGATTAAGTAGGTTTTATCTCGTGGCCAAGAAGTAATATAATGGAAGTTAGATAAAGAAAAAGGAAAGATTCTAAAGAATGAAATTATGATAATCTCAAAGTAAAAGAAAAGAGAAAGACATTTCTAAGTCACTGTCTTTTCATTCTTTTTAATTCTTCTTGAGTTTGCTTACGTTTTCTTTTTTTCTGATATTCTCTGTTCCCTACATTTTTTTGTGGCCCCTGGCTGCCTTGAGAATTAGAGTTTTTTGAAATCAAACTAGAGACAAGCTAATGGAATATGGGAGACATTCTTAGCCTTTCTCAAGACTTGATCTAGGAGACTCTAAGTATCTATGAAAACTAAACAGCCTTTTAATATTTTTTTAAGGCTTCTGCAGAGAAGGGATGGGTGGCACTTAATTAAATTCATGGTAGCTTCTAGAGCAAGTAAACATCTTTGGAGAAGGACTTGTTTATCTTCCTTCCTTCTATACCTTAACCAGCAAGAATGAACTGAGTGAGAAAGAATAACCAAAAGGAATGCTATTGTCATTTTTAATCTGTTTGTTGAGTGTGACTGTCCACTTTCTTTCTAAAAAGCAGGCTCTCAGATATTCTCAGTGCTACACAGAATGATTTGAGTAACTAATTTTCACGTGCATGATAATAAAATAGGCATAGACATGCATAGAGGTTTTCAGAGCTAGTTATCAGAGGCTTTGGTATACATAAAGATGTTTGGGGTATATGTAGTGTTTTATTAATTCAAATGTTGCATGTACATAGCACAGCATCTTTCCAGTGCATTAAAAATGCTGTTCAAGTGTATACATTTTATTAATCTCTGTCTTGTCTTTTCTCATAAAATTCTTTAAGTGCTACTCTTTGTTTGAGGCATTCCATTATACCCAATATTTCTATGAACCACCTCTGAATAGTAATAACTATCTCTAAAATATTTGTTGACCAAGTAAAATTATTATATAACATATTGCAAAGAGTTATAAAGAAACTTATAAACATATCTTTTATATACAAATTAGATCTTAAGAGCATATCCAACCATATTATAGAACCCTTAAAATAACATTTTGTTAGACTCAAGCTTTTATGTATTATTTTGCAATTATACTCATATGCATTCTTAAATTCTCTCCTTATAGAAAATGAATCTGTAAATTTCATGATTCACATTGGTAAATTATACTTCAATTCTCGGCTGTTATCCTAGTCTGGTTTGGTGTTTTTCTGTGACTTGATGAAGTTGAGGGGGTTGGATTTTATTTTCTCATTTCTCTATCTCTAAGCAACAGCAAATATCTTAAACTATGGATTAAAAAAATTTGATCCCCTTCTTGCTAACTAAACTCAAATAATATAAATCAGACTACCCATTTATAGGGTAGGGCATTCATTGTTCAAGAGGCACTAATGTTCTTTCTTCTGTATTTCTTAATTAGTGGGGCTTCTAATCTAGTGTGGTGTTTACTAGTCTTTAAGGGAAAAGAAAAGGCAGGAGAGCTGACCATTGTCCCTAAGGGACTGGCATTGGAAATGCACTAAACATTGGCCAGAGCGTGATGAGAGCAACTTACGTTTCCTTCCTTACACATGTAAATGTTACAAGACACATCCGGACTGTAGTATAATGGAAATTCTGAAATTAGTTTTAAGAAGTGAGTTTGGAAGTATTATTTTCTTTTAGTGCTTGAAAATGTAATCTAGAATACCCAAGGAGTACAACCATTCATTTCCACATATTTCAGAGCCATTTTGTACTCATTTACTCCTGTTTAGTTCCTAGGTGGTGAGTTACTCAGTCTCTTAATCTTTCTCATTTCGTTCGTTTTCAGTTTTGCTCATCAAATATCTTCAATGATGACTGCTTCTTTTCCATAGAGAAATGCTGATGTGCTCAGGCTGTTACAGAGAAGAGTGGAAGGGGGAAAGAAATGGAGAGAAAGCTAATGGACAATTTCTCCCCCAAGGCCACCTAACTGGCAAAAGGATGGATTGGTTCCTAAGTCCCCACATTGGGGTTAGACTTTGGCATTCTAAAAGAAAGTGATAGTGGTGGTGCTGGAAAAATTTGATCTTCTGGTTATATTAAAAATAGAAATAAATTTTAAAATGAAGTTTGAATTTTTATTTTCACGTTAATATTTGTTGCCAGTTCCCTTACATTAGATGGGCAAGAAGAATTATTCTGAAACCAAACCAAGCCAAACAGAAACCAAGAAAACTTATGTTTTATGATTGTGCTAAGAACTTTTACACTGAGATAGAGACAAATATCCTGGGCCAGTATCTAGTCCTGATTATTATTATTATTATTTTAAATCATATTTTTATGTCATTCTATCAGTAACTCAACCCAGGTATGTGTGTGAATAAGGAGACTGTATTGTTCTTTTGATAAAGGGACAATTTGTAAATCTTCTCCTGCTCCTAAAATCATTTACTCCTTTTGGATATTTATTTCTACTTTCTGAAAAAAAATATGAATGATAATCTCTTTCCAATGTTGTACTAACTTTGCCAGGATGGAAAAAGGGTTAAATCAAAGAAAGGTTAAATTTAACATTTGTTAAATAAGCATCAGATTAGATATGGTGGCATAGGGGATGAGCTGACTGGTAGGTATCCCATTGCTTCTGCTTTTATTCAGGTCTTGTTCCTAATATATGGCCAATAGTGGCAGTAAGACTGAATCTCCTTTTCAGCATTTTCTGGTGGCAGTGGTGGGGGAATCTGGGAGGGAGTTGGTCCGTCTTATGATCAGACTGTTAAGGTTGGTCGACATTTACAGAGGAAATGAAAAGTTCAGAAAGAGAAGGTTCTCGTGGCCGTAAAAGATGGGAAGGAAGCTCATACCATATCAGTCTATATATTTGCCTCTCTCTGTAGTTTTGCTCTTCTACCTTTATCTAAAATGTATGAAGAATTACTTGGGGCAGAATATTGATAGGTCTATTTTCTAAATTGATTATTTTGTAATGCTAAGGCTTAGAAAGTAATTAAGATTGACAAGGGGCTGGTGGAAAAGGATATATTTGTTTGTAAGCTCTTTTCTTCAAGCTTCCCTATTCTTTTCATTTTAGAAAATATCATGATAAATATTTTCCTGCACACTTAATTTTTTGTTATTTAAATGTTGTCACTATTAACATATAAAATATTTTATTTCAAATTTCATTAATTATGAATGAATATTAATTTGAAGAGAGGCTTAACTGAAATTTACCTTTATGTTTTCAATGAAAATTTTGCTAAGAAAATTAATAGTAAGTGAAATTTCAATGGCATATCTACCTAATTAGGCAAAATAATTATTTTCAGCCAGTTTAGAAACACTCTAAACTTAATATAGTATAATTGCTATTTATGAAATAAGTATATAAATTAGATTTCAGGTACTTCAATAATTTAATTAAAATTATTTTTATCTATTCATTAAAGTAGGACTTTAATGTTGAGTAGCTCAGTTAATGTAAACAACTGGATAATAAAGCCACACACTTCAAATTATACTATATTTATAATTAGATATATAATAATGGACACTTTTCATTAGATAAGATAGTGTTTTTACAATTAATAAAAACTTGATGAAGTTTTATAGTACCAGTTTTTCAAAAGACAGTGAAGGACAAGGAAGATTTGGAAACACATCAGTTTATTCTTTCGTTAACTCCTTACAGTTAAAAAGATTACATTGGAAGTTACTTCTACATGCGGAAGTATAATATTGGCAAAATATTTTAAAATATCCTTAGAGATTACAGTATTGCTCATGTAAGTAATTGCTGGAAGTGTGGGTACTTTGATTATTTTTAATAGAAAACACTGCACAGTATAAAAATAGTATCAATGCTGCAGTAGTACAAAAACAGTATAATAGTACAAAATAGTATTAATTCATCTTGCGGCATTGATTGAGTCACTAAGCATCTCTGAGTCTCAATTTTCTAATCCAAAATGTGAAGAATTTGGACTGAATGATCTGTAGGGTTACTTGTAATTCTAAAGTAATCTATATCTATAATATTACTATCACATAGCCTCAAAGAACATCAGTGTCATGTAATTTTTAAGGGTGTATTTATTTAAAACAGCAAGACTTCTGGGATATGAGTTTATTCATAAGGTTAGTTTATTAGATCAAAACATTTCATTTTGAGGAGATTGCTGAGATTGCATGATTGTTACTATTCAAGGAAAAGCTACTTTATTCCCTGGCAGAGGGAATGATATGCTATCTGGAAGTTTCATTCCGTTGCTGGCACTCACATTTTAGGGACACCTGGAGAAAGCAAAGTGGCTTTTTCATATTGGTTGTAGTTGGTACTGATGGTACCAAAGGATGTAATCAGTTATTTGGAGTGAGATGTTCAATACTTTCCTTCCTGCATGCAACATTTAAAAAACCTTGCTTGGAAGAGAAGTTTATTTTTCATACAGGAGCTGGTGATCCTTTTGAAATGGAATTATCTTCTTGTTGTCATGGCAACATAGGATTCCATGCTGCTGCTTTCTACAATGTGTATTTCTCTGAGTCTGGTTGTAAGTGTTTTATTCATTGGTGGCAGTGTGTGGTACTGGCATCAAGAAAATAGATCAGTCAGATGACATCTATAGTGCCTATCAACTTTGTTTTTTGGTTTTTTATTGAAGCATAGTTGACATACATTATTATGTTAGTCTCGGGTGTACAACACAGTGATTCGACATTTATATACATTATGAAATGATCACCACAGTAAGTCTAGTAACCATCTGTCACCACAGAAAATTTTACAATATTATTGACTATATTCCCTATGCTGTATATTTATATCCCCGTGACTTATTTATTTTATAGCTAGAAGTTTGTACCTCTTAATCCCCTTCACCTATTTTGCCCAATCCCCCACTTCCCTCCCCTCTGGTAACCACCAGTTGTTCTCTGTATCTATGAGTCTGTTTCTGTTTTGTTTTGTTTGTTCATTTGTTTTGTTTTTTAGATTCCACATATGAGTGAAATCATACAGTATTTGTCTTTCTCTGTCTAACTTATTTCACCTAGCATAATACCTCTAGGTCTATCCATATTGTTGCAAATGGCACAATTTCATTCTTTTTATGGCTGAGTGATATTCCTTGTATGTATGTATGTATATATATATATATATATACCCCCCAACTTCTTTATGGTATATAGAAGTGTCCGTCTATCGATGGACACTTAGGTTGCTTCCATATCTTGGCTATTGTAAATAATGTTTCAATTAACATAGGATACATATATCTTTTCAAATTAGTGTTTTTGTTTTCTTCAGATGAATATCCAGAAGTGCAATTGCTGGATCATATGGTACTACTATTTTTAATTTTGGGGGGAATCTCCATACCGGTTTTTTTTTTTATTTTGTGAGGAAGATTAGCCCTGAGGTAACATCCCTTGCCAATCCTCCTCTTTTTGCTGGGGAAGATTGGCCATGGGCTAACATCCATGCCCATCTTTCCTTTACTTCACATGGGATGCCTGCCACCGCATGGCTTGGTAAGTGGTGCATTGGTGTGCGCCTGGGATCCAAACCTGCAAATCCTGGGCTGCTGAAGCGGAGTGCACGAACTTAACTGCTACGCCAACAGGCCAGCTCCCCTCCATACTGTTTTTGATAGTGGATGCACCAATTTACATTCTTACCAAAAGTGCATGAGGGTTCCCTTTTCTCTATTTCCTTGCCAACACTTGTTATTTGTTGTCTTTTTGATGCTGGCCATTATGACATTAAAAGGATCATGCACCAGGATCAAGCACCAGGATCAAGTGAGATTTATCCCAAGGATGCAAGGATGGGTTCAATATCCACAAATCAATCAATGTAATATACTACATTAATAAAACAAAGAATAAAAATCAGACGATCATCTCAATAGATGCAGAAAAAGCTTTTGACAAAATTCAGCATCCATTTATGATAAAAACTCTCAATGAAGTTGGGAACATACCTCAACATAATAAAGGCCATATATGACAAACCTACAGCTAACATCCTACTCAAGAGTGAAAAGCTGACAGCATTTCCTCTAAGATCAGGAACAATGCAGGGATGCCCACTCTTGTCACTTTTATTCAACATAGTATTGAAAGTCCTAGTCACAGCAATTAGATAAGAAAAAGAAATAAAAGGCATCCACATTGGAAAGGAAGAAGTAAAACTCGAACTGTTTGTAGATGACGTGATACTATATATAGAAAACCCTACAAGACTCCACCAAAAAACTATTAGAACTAAGAAATGAATTCGGTGAAGTTACAGGATACAAGATTAATATACAGAAACCTGTTGCACAGGATTTCTATATACTAATAACAATCTGTCAGAAAGGGAAATTAAAACAATCCCATTTACAATTGCGTTGAAAAGAATAAAATAGTTGTACTCCGAAAACTATAAGACGTTGATGAAAGAAATTGAAGACAACACAAATGAAAACACATACCGTGTTCATGGATTGGAAGAATTAATACTGTTGAAATGTCCATACTACCTCAAGTAATCTGAAGATTCAATGTAATCCCATCAAAATACCAATGGCATTTTTAAAAGAACCAGAACAAATAACCTAAAGCTTATATGGAACCACAAAAGACCTTGAATAGCCAAAGCAATCTTGAGAAAGAAGAATAAAGCTGGAGGTATCACATTCCCTGATTTCAAACTATACTACAAAACTATGGTATCAAAACAGTACGGTACTGGCCCTGAAACAGACACGTGGATCAATGGAACAGAATAGAGAGCCTAGAAATAAAACCATGCTTATATGGTCAATTAATCTATGACAAAGGAGGCAAGAATATACAATGGGGGAAAGACAGTCTCTTCAATAAATGATGTTGGGAAAACTGGACAGCTACATGCAAAAGAATGAAACTGGACCACGTTCTTACACCATATACAAAAATAAACTCAAAATGGATTAAAGACTTAAATGTAAGACCTGATACCATAAAACTCCCAGAAGAAAACATAGGCAGTAAACTCTTTGACATTGGTCTATGTAGGCAGTAAACTCTTTGACATTGGTCTATGTAGGCAGTAAACTCTTTGACATTGGTCTATGTTGGCAGTAAACTCTTTGACATGAGTCTTAGCAGCATATTTTTGGATTTGTCTCCTCAGGCAAGGGCAACAAAAGCAAAAATAAACAAATGGGACTACATCAAACTAAAAAGTTTTTGCACATAGAAGGAAACCATCAACAAAATGAAAAGGCAACCTACTGAGTGGGAGAAGATATTTGCAAATGATATATGCGATAATGGGTTAATATCTAAAATATATAAAGAACTCATAGAACTCAATATCAAAACAAAACAAACAAACGACAATCCAATTAAAAAATGGACAGAGGACCTGAAAAGACATTTTTCCTAAGACATACAGATGGTCAACAGACGCGTGAAAAGACGCTGAATATCACTAATCATCAGGGTGCCTGCCAACTTTGAATTTCCAAGATACACTAAGCATTCCAAAAAAGGTGATTACAGTGTCTCTTTTAGGAAGGAGGTGGAATACTAATTTTTACTTTCTGTATTAGTGTATTAATGCTAGTGGCTGTAACAAGCAACTCTCATATGTCACTGGCATAGCACAACAAAGGATTTTCTTTTCTTGCTCATGTCAGACGTGGACAGGGCAAATCTCTACCAGAAGATGACTCATCTTTGTTGACCCTTAGAGGCTACTGGGAGTCCTCCACTGTATCTCTTTCATCTGCCTGGCTAAGAAGCAAAAAAGAGAAAGCATGCAGAATTGTATAGGTAGTTTTACAGCTAGCTTTTGAAGTGGTGCACATCAATTCTGAGCACATTCCATTGGCTGGAACCCAATCATGTAGCCCTGACTAACTGCAAGGGAGGCAGGGGTACGTAGTCTTACCAAGGCCCAGAAAGAGAAAATAGGGTTGACAAGCATCCTATCTCTGCCATAGTGCCTTTCTGTTTACAAATGTTTTATGTTTAAATGGAATATCTTTGGAGAAATTTAGATCTCTCTATTTAAAATTCACTCTGAATTATGAACAGGTGGTAGCTGATATATTAATTAAAATTTATCCTTGTTGCTTTTTCATGAAAGACTTATTCACTTTTTTCCTTACAATTTAGAGTATTCTGAACATAACCATTAAGTTCTTTTTTTTTTTTTTAAAGATTTTATTTATTTATTTTTCCCCCAAAGCCCCAGTACATAGTTGTCTGTCATAGCTGCACATCCTTCTAGTTGCTGTATGTGGGACGCGGCCTCAGCATGGCTGGAGGAGTGGTGCCTCAGTGCGCACCCGGGATCCGAACCCGGGCCACCGGCAGCGAAGCGCACGCACTTAACCGCTAAGCCACGGGGCCGGCCCAACCATTAAGTTCTTATTTTTATATTTATTGCTACCTTAGGATCTCACTTTAATTATCAAGCTCTTTGCTTCTGTTGAAGAGAACTCCATAACTTACCAAGTAATAATCATAACAGGACTTTTTGTAATTCCTTAGAGGCCAGATGAACTTCATTTGAAGTAATTTAAAGTAAATGATTTTGTTCTGAAATATCACTTTTAGTTTAATTATCTGGTAATACAAAAAAAAATGTTCTTAATGATCTCTTTGCTGTTCCTTACATCTGCAGTGAGTGTCTAGCCGTGTGTGGCCAATTAAAGGTGTTCGCAAATTCTTTGACCCTTCTCCATTGAGAAGAGGAGTCCATGGCCTCTCTCCTTAAATCTGGGTGAGCTCTGTGACTACTTTGACAATAGAGTATGGCAGGCAGGGGTTAGTGCTGTGTGCCAGTTTTCAGGCCTAGACCTTAAGAGAACAGCAGCTTCTACTTTTGGTCTCTTGGACTAGACACTCTTGGAATAAAGCCACCTTACTCCAAAGCTTAAGCCACTATAGATGCCATGTGTAGGAGCTCTGGATAACAGCTCCAGCTGATCTCCCATCCTGCAGCCAGTATCAGTTGTCAGCCATCTTGGATGTCAGTCCAATAGAGCTTTTAGATCAGTTCTGCTTGCTGCAAACAATCAATGAGAGACTCCAAGCAAAAACTATCTGACTGTTCCAGCCAAGTCAGAAATGTGAGGGGTCATAATAAATTGTTGTTTTATGTGACAATAAAATCCTGGAATATGATATTTTTCTGTATTAAGATTTTACTCCTAAAAGCTTTCCAGCACCATTCACGTTTTCAACTAACCTTTGAATATAGTTGAAACAGCCTTTGAATCTCTGGAGAAATGAACACTGAATCACTTTTCTATCTATTATGTATCCTGTCTTATTCTATCTATTATCTGTCTGCCTATCTATAATCTATTATCTGGGTTCTATCATCTATCTATTCTGTTTATGTTGGTTTTTGCAAATCTAGCTGGCAGCTGGGACAAGTGGGTGGAATAATATTTGAGTCTGAAGTGGACACTGCCAAGGACTGGGTTCACTAAGTTATATTTCTCAGGAGTTGAAGTAGGCAATGTTTACACAGTTTTCTGGGTCACTGTCATAAACTAGATTTCTCAGAACATATCAATTTAGTTTAAAAAGGAACATCAAGCTTCACTAGTTTGTACCAGTGACCCAGTGTCAAAGTGTAGTTGGGGGGAAAG